>NC_046285.1:78536847-79807680 GCF_004115265.2 Rhinolophus ferrumequinum | reverse complement strand
GTAGTTCTGGCCACTTACAAGGCCGTGATCCTGAAGGACGGGCCCCCAGGGCGTTGGCCCTCAGCCATTCCACGCTGACATGTTTGCTGCACAGGAGCAGTCCCATGGTAACTGCCACGAAATGGCACTTACTGTTATGTGACCTGACTCTGATCGCATCTGCCAGGCCCAGAAGGCAGGACACTGGCATCTTTCCACAGCATCAGTGCCACCAGATTGTTCTCACCAGAGGGACACTCCAGGACTTGAGTTCCTAGCTGGGCCTGGCTCCAAGTGCCTCTCTGTAAAGAGGTAAAGAATGTTTCCTTCCCGAGGGGATAAGAAAACTAGGCTAATGCTGGTCAGAACGTTGCATTTCTTAGTAGTTCTCCTTGTTGCAAAGCCTGTCACCGTAAGCCTATAAAGACATGCAGTACTGTAAGCATTCCTGTATCTCATATTTACTCTGACGCCTTTTCTGAGACAATTCATGCAAAGCCTTTAAACCAGGAGGCAACAATTATTATTAATCCTAGAAATGGTATTCAGAGGGTAGAAGGCTCCCCAAGGAAAGAAAGAACCCTGCATGTTACAATAACATAAGGAATTAACCACATGACCCAGAACTATCCAAGAGAAGCTTAAAAACATGTAGTGAAAATGCTCCCAGGACCTCTTGTCAGTGTAAAATACTTTACTAAATGCAATGTTATAAAGATTAGTTTTAGTAGCAGAATAAATGCCACAGAAACTGTGTTCAGGCTTTTTTTTTTTAAAGGCCTAAGAGCAGCACTCTGTTTTGTATGCTTTGAATATTATATTGCCTCACCCCTAACAAAAAAAAAAAAAAAAAAAACACCAGAGGGCCTTCTCATACCTTCTTAGCATATTTGCCTGCATCTGAAATATCACAGTAACACTCAAATAATATTATTGCCATCTACAGATGCATTCATGCACTGCACCAACCGCTATAAGACATATCCCTTTTTGTCAATTTAAAAAATGTGCGTCCAGGTATTAAGATTATGGGGAATCAGTAGTGGACTATACAACCAGGACCTATGTCTTCTGAAACGTATTTAAACTTGGGTAAATTCTGTGACTTTCCTGTGACAGCAGAGACCTTTTCTCGGCCCCTCAAAGCAGCACTGGCCTTCCTCAGAAGGGAGGATTTTGGGAGGCTCCTCCCTTCTCTCAAAGGATTAAGCTATTACATACTTAGATTTGTAGTGTATTTTTTTTTATACCTTTCAGGTGGTGTGATCATGAGATGCAGGGCAGGCAGATCCACGGGTTAATAGAGGAGTCACTAATTTAGAAGTGTTGGAAGAACCCTTTAAATTGGAGCAGGTGGAGAGAAGTTGCTATGTCCATTCCTGGCTGCAGAAATACTACTTTGCTCCTGGGGGAAACTGAGGATACGTAAAGTTCCTCAAGGTAGCGGTCCCACAGTTTTCCAGCCAGCTGTTAGAGGGCTGAGAGCATGACTGGAGAAACTGCTGGAATCCTGTTCACCTCTTTCCTTTCCCTGTCTAGCTCCTACCATTCCAGAGGGCAATTCAGATCAGTGGTTCTCAGATTTGGCTGCACAGTGGAACCACCCGGGGAGCTTTATAAACTGTTGATACCTGGGTCTCACCCCCAAAGATTCTATTTAATTATTCTGTGGAGTGTCGTGGGTATTAGGAGGTTTTAAAGCCCCCCAGATGATTTCAATGTGTAGCCAAGGGAGGACCACTGGTTTGGGTGACACCTCTTTGGAGAAGTGCTCCCTGCCTCCCCCGACCCCAAGACTCAGGTAGGAAGGACCCTTTTCTTTTGTTCCTGGCAACATGGCATCCCTCCCATATGGAGTCCAGTCATATTGTGTTATATTTGTTGGTCTGCTCTCTGTCCCTTCCTTACAGTAAACCCCCGAGAGCAGAGACAACGCCATTTTCATTTATTGCTATGTCCCCAGAGCCTAAGACAGGGCCTTCCAGGTACGTAGTAGGTCCTCAATAATGATTGTTGCTTAGTGGGCCTTGAGTGAAACAAATCCTGATCAGGACTTTCATATAAATAGTTGATGTGAGAACCTTTTACTTTTTATGGACTTAAACTCTTTTCTCTCCTTTCAAAATTTTACTGAAAATTCTTGTACCTTGTTTCTCCGAAAATAAGACCTAACTGGATAATCAGCTCTAATGCATCTTTTGGAGCAAAAATTACTATAAGACCCGGTCTTATTTTACTATAAGTCTTACTATTGGTCTTATATTTGGTTTATTTTACTATAAGACCGGGTCTTTATACTATACTATAGTATACTATACTATACTATACTATACTATACTATACTATACTAAACATAAGACCAGGTCTTATATTAATTTTTGCTCCAAAAGACACATTAGAGCTGATTGTCCGGGTAGGTCTTATTTTGGGAGAAATACGGTATGTACGTCTGAAAATAATACCCAATTTTCAATGTTTTCCAAACCTATTTCCTGTCTGTTCTTTCCTTCTCTCTCAGAAAAAAACCCATGCTGGATGTGTGCAGACCCGTGCATGTGTACACACACATGCACACACAGATACATATTTTAAAGCTGCCGTAAGATTTGTAACTTAATTAGCTACAGTGGAACCTTCACTGGAGATCAAAATATTTCTTGAGCTGAATCTGTTAGTGAGTCCTATGAGTTACTTTATGAATATGACCAAGGTTCTTTTATACACATAAACAGACATAAGGGGGTCTGCTAAAGGGCATGTTTTGGTTTGTTTTTGTTTTGTTTTGTTTTGTAGGAATAGAGGGCTGATACCTTTTTCTTGAGTTCCTTTATTGTTAAACGAATATCATCAATTAATTGTGGGCCGCTGACTGTGGCAATGACACTGCTGTTACTTCCCTATTTCTGAAAATATTTGTGATTTGCCTTCCCTGTTCCAAAGATAGGAGACATTCTGCACACAACCAATGAATTAAACTTGACGTCGTTGATGACCAAGATCAGGGCAGCACCAAAAACTGCCCCGATCCTTTGAGTACAGCTGGTAACCACACCCTTAGATACTTTTCTCCTCCCAAATTTATAATTTCCTAAAATCCTCCAAAACGTTTGTCTTTTGCAACCTTCAGATCCTACCATTCCCTGAGAAGACATTTAATTAGTGCCTATTCAAGTGACGTAAGCAGCTTGGCCATTTCTCCCACCAGCCAGGTGCTGGGTTGGCCACTTGGGGCTCACAGGCCACAGTAGGGCTCGATGAATAAGACTCATCCCACCCGACCCCCTACCTCACTGCCGTGATCACGCCCTTTGGACTAATTGAAGGGGAAAAAGTATGCAAGCATGGAAAATCTTTACATCCACAAAGGGCTACCATTTGCCAGGAAGACATTAGCTTTTATTATTATTATTAAATTTATTGGGGTGACATTGGTTAATAAAATTATATAGGTTTCAAGTATACAAGTCTGTAATACATCATCTGTCTATTGCTTTGTGTGTTCACCACCCAAAGTTAAATCTCCTTCCATCACATATTTGACACCCTTTAGCCTTTCTACCTCCCACATTAGCTTTTGTGAGAATGGAACTGGATTCAGATTTGTCAGGAGTATTGCTAACACTTAAATTTGCATCTGCGTGTGTGCGCGCGTGTTTAGATAAAGCAGTCACAACGTTACTTTCTGTCATACCACCTGGTCTTGCTTAGCACTTCCTTTCTATTGGCTCTCTCTCCTTGTTTGCTATTTGTTCCTTTCTCATCTCTCTCCTTTGAAATATATGCTCCATGAGAACAAAGACCTCATTGTCTGCTCACCACCAAACCCCTCAAGCCAGGAGCAGTGCCTGCCACTTAGAAGGTACATAGTAAAGGCACACTTAGAAGGCACATTTGTGGAATAAATGATCCCAGAGACTTACCTCTTTTCATTTTTAAACACAGCACTTTTCTCAAAGGTGGTGACATCTACCAGTCTTAGGTTAATCCAGTGATTTCTTAAATAAAAGGAATCATGCATAAAATATTAAAATTGAAGAGGACAAATCCATTTGAATGAAGAACTGTTTTCTTGGTTCTCTGGATTTCGCTATGAGTAATTCGGAACTTCCATTTGGAGGATGTTTTAGCTGTTGATTGGAAAGAAGCTTGGATCTTTCTGCTTAGCACTAAACAATTGTATTATTAATTTGACAGACATGCCGAAAGTCAACAGAAGCACATGGCAGAGAAAATGCCTGCAAAGTGAAAAGAAGCCATCCAACCAGAGGACAACCTAGACTTTTTTTTGCTTCTGTGGTTGTAAAAATGCTGTTGCTAAAGGTGGCGCACAAACAAACATCAGTGTTAGTCATTGGTAATGTCTGAAGCTTAACGTCCAGTGATTGGCCTTTGCTTCTTAATTTATTTTAATTTTTGTACTGTGCCACTAAATATCAGGCATTTTAATAAAATATTGTTACAAAAAATGTACAGTACTTACACCATCACAAATCATGGTTAATAAAAGAGGGTAGTTTTGACTTTGTTTTTATTCATTTAGAGATGTTAAGTTGGAGCAGTATTTTACCATTGACTCCTTTCATTCTTCACTGTAGTTTTAAAGAAGAATTGTAAATGACGGTGCTATTCAAGTCAGAAAATACATGCCTGCCTCGTAGTGAAATTGTAGATCTCCGTAATATGTATATTTGAATCAGTTTTCAACATTTTGTGAATGTTGACTACCTGAAGTTCATTTTTAGATGTGCTATTAACATTCTGTTGGATTCAGAGGGTTCCTTGAAAGTTTTATGTATAAATATGTAAAATAAAAATTAAAACTTTGTTTCATATGATCTGTCTTTTTGCTCACTAGCAAGCCCTACACTGGCTATATTTCTTCCTTTTTCACTCTTCCTCAATTAAATTCCCCACCAGGAAGCTTTTATCAGTGAAAAAACCAAGTGCTCCTGAGGATAAACAATGCAGCAAATTGCCAGGAAGTGTGTGTGTGTGTGTGTGTGTCACGCAGCGTGTCATGCTGGATCTCAGCTCCCACTCCCCGCATAGGAATGCAGGACATGGTGAGGCCAAAAAGGAACACCCACGGAGCCATAGGTAGGGGAGTCATACCACTATATTCTCGCTGGGGCTGGGTTGGAGACACAGGAAATAGGAGCCACACTATCCACAATCCGCTGTCCACTTCTCTGCCAACCAACCTGACTTGCTAACTGCAATCCGCCTTGCTAACTGCAGTCTGCGCTTGCTAGCTCAGCCACCGCAGTTATATCAGTGGCTAATGGCTAACTGGTTACAGCTGATGGCCAACTAGTCACAGCTGACGGCCAACTAGTCACAGCTGACGGCCATCTACTACCTGAGCCAGCACCTTTCCACGTGAGGCCGAGAGCCTGGAAACTGCTCTCTGGGACTCTGTCCCCAGAGCGTGTGTGTGTACGTGTATGAGTGTGTGAATGAGTGAGGGTATGTGAGTGAATGTGTATGTCAATGAGGGTGTGTGTGTGTGTGTGTGTGGTGTGTAAGTAATCCAAAGAAGACAACACCCACAACATCAGAACTAGCACTTCTGTTGTTGTTCAGAGTTATCAGCCTGGAATTTTAGCACTGTGCCACTTCATAGCTGCTGGTCTTGTTAGAGCTTATTACTGCATCAAACTCCATTAACCAAATTTGCCACATGAACACATCATCCTTGCATTTACGCTTTTCTGAAGGCCAGTTGTTGCCTTTTTCTAATTTTAACCACTCCATTAACCACTCCATGAAGAAAAATGCCACGTCTAAAGGAGTAGATTACAGGTTATTTCCCAATAAGTAGAGAGCTTCAGAAAATTAAGTAGCTAATGCCTATGCAGGTATTAGAGAACCATAAGCTAAAACACAGATGAGCATTCAACATTCCAGAACCACCCATAGACCACCTGGTTTCAAGGCAAGGTCCATGATGTAATCTGAAGATAGGAGTTTAGACAACCGTCTACATTTTCCTTTCTTAAAAAATACCCAACTAGATATTTTAAGTAATTAACAGTTGCCATTTTTCATAGCTTTCTATAATCTTACATTGTAACACTAATTTTTTATGCCTCAATCAAGTTATTTTCATTTAGGATAGCAAAATAAAGCAGCTCGTAAATGTATTTCCACGTTTGTGACGTGGCAATTGAGCAGGACATGTTGCTCACCGCTGAGCTAACAGGTGGGACCCAAAGTATTCTCTGCCCTGAGGTCTCTGACTGAGCCCTGAAGCCCTGCACCAGCTGTCAGTCACCTCGGGATTGATCCCAGTCCTAAGAATCCAGGCACAGCTGCTGGCCCTGTGCTACTTGAGCTGGGTAAGAGGACTGGTCAGTAAGCTGTGGGTCTCATCTTTAGCCGCACAATGGACTCACCTAGGGAACTGACAACCACTGGGTCCTGGGTCCCATCCCCATAGATATTGATTTAATTGGTCCAGGGTGTGGCCTGAGCATTACAATTTTTTAAAGGTCCCTAGGTAATACTACCCTGTTTCCCCGAAAATAAGGCCTAGTCGGGCCATGAACTCTAATGCGTCTTTTGGAGCAAAAATTAATATAAGATCGGGTCTTACATGTTATAAGACCCGGTCTTATGTTATAGTAAAATAAGATCGGGTCTTAACATAAATTTTTGCTCCAAAAGGCGCATTACAGCTGATGGTCCAACTAGGTCTTATTTTCGGGGAAACACGGTAATGTTGGGAACCACTGCCTTAAACTTTCTTCCTTTTTAGCTTTTCTTTAACCATTTCTTTAGTATCTAGTTTTTTTCTAATTGAAATATATTCCTATTGATTTAGAACTTTTGGGGAGAGCCGACTTAGGAAGAGTGCTACAAAAAAAATGCCTGTGCCCAAGTAAGAGCGTTAGTATGACCTAAACCTCCATCAGTGACATCTAGACCCTGGAGTCCTGAGGGTAAAACTCAGCCGACCAAGAAAGACTATCTTATTTGTTAAATCCTTGCCAGAATTACCAATTTCAATATAAATTTAGAAGTGAGTTTTTCTCTTTGTCTTAAGCAATGCAGTCTCTCTGGCTAGAAATACGTTCTGAAGAAATCCATGGCCTCTAAATTCTTCAGTTGTTTGAAGCCCATAATCAAGAAGAAACTGAAGAAACTGAGATTACATGACAAGGGCCTCTTGAAACACCTCCAGGGTGAAAGCCAAATAAAAGCAGAGTAGGTCTACTCACCATCTAGAGATTCTCAAAGGAGATTACACTCGGCATCTGATGTCCCTTTCACACTCTCTGCCCCTGGTAGAGATGTCACCACTGACTCACCTCCAAGGGGATTCTTTCAACTCCTATTGCTTATGTTGTTCGTCAATGAGTGGGATTATTCATAATAGGATTCTCATCTGCACTAGATCACCCTTCCATACTTAAACTGGGACACTTAACCAGGCTGAGTTAGAATGCTAAACTACCTGAACTGAAAAATAGGGCCACCTCTCTTCTGGATTTTAAGAGAGTGAGGAGTAAGCAAGAGCACATGGGCTCGGGCCGAAAGGGGCTGGACACAAAGGCTGACTCTACCATCTTCCTAATGATTTGACCTTGAGCAAGTTACTAAAGGTCTATTGTCTTATTTTATCACCTGTAAATAAGTCCTCTTGGGCTTATTTTAAAGATTGAATAAAATAATGTCCATGAAAGCTCCTGGCACCAATTAGATCCTCAATTGATAATTGTTGAAAAAAGAAGTTAAATGATCAGGATTTAGGTGGAAGAAGAATTCCGTATTTTACCAGTTTCTGATATTTAACCCATCCTTGTAAGCCTTTTCTTGTTTATTAATCATTAATTTACAAAGCATGCTTAAGGGAAAGTTAATAACTTCAATCTTCAAGTCCCTTCCCTCCTTTAAATATCGATGTTAAAATTAGGAGTGTATTCTTACACACCTTTCTCCATGCTAATACAGATACACATACATACAGGTTTTGTGTTTCGATGTGTTTATACAAAGGTGGGATCACATAAAACACAGTGCTTTGCAACCTGATTTATCCATGGACATCCTTGCAGGTCAGTACATACAGATCTAAGTCATTCTTTTTAACAGCTGTTTAGTCATCCCCAGTATCATCCCCATACGTTATTCAGTCATTCCCTTTAATGATGGACATTAGACTCTTTCCAGATTTCTGCCACTAAAAGGAGTAATGTAATAAATATGTTTGTACTTACATCTACTTGTACTTTTATTGTGTGATAACCTCATTTTTTCTTTAACCATTACTTGTTGTTAGGTTTAGATACTTGAGAGTAATTAAGGTATGGAAGACCAGATGAAGCCGTTGCAGAGAAGTTCTATTCCTTGCAACAAAATTGGACCAATCCCCCTTGTCTGACAAACACAAATTCATTTTCATCTTAAAGAATATGGGTGTTAGAGTTAGACTTTTACTGATATATTCCCTCGGACAAGGGAAGTCAGAGAAAAAATAAACGTGGGATTACATCAGAGTAAGAAGTTTTTTCACAGCAAAGGAAACCATCAATAAAACAAAAAGGGATCCTACTGAATGGGAGAACATATTTGCCAGTGATATATTCAATAAGGGGTTAATATCCAAAATTTATTAAAAAACTCACTTAACTCCAAAAAAACAAAAACCCAATTAAAAAATGGGCAGAGGACATGAAGAGACACTTTCTAAAGAAGACATACAGATAGCAAACAGACATATGAAAAAATGCTCAACCTCACTAATCATTAGAGAAATGCAAATAAAACTCACAATGAGATACCACCTCACCCCAGTCAAAATGGCTATCATCAATAAATCAACAAACAACAAGTGCTGGCGAGGATGTGGAGAAAAGGGAACCCTCGTGCACTATTGGTGGGATTGCAGATTGGTGCAGCCACTATGGAAAACAGTATGGAGGTATCTCAAAAAACTGAAAGTGGAACTATTTTATGATCCAGCAATTCCACTCCTGGGTATCTACCCGGAGAAATCCAAAACTCTAATTCAAAAAAATTTATACATCCCTATGTTTATTGCAGCACTATGCACAATAGCCAAGACACGGAAACAACCGAAATGCCCATCGGTAGATGACTGGATTAAGAAACTGTGGTACATTTATACAATAGAGTATTACGCAGCCATAAGGAAGAAAGAAATCTTACCATTTGCAACAATATGGATGGACCTAGAGAAAATTATGCTAAGTGAAATAAGTCAGACAGAGAAAGACAAATACCATATGATCTCACTTATATGTGGAATCTAAAGAAAAGAATAAATGAATGACCTAATCAGAAACAGTCTCAGAGACATAGAGGAAAAACAGGGTTGCTAGATAGGAGGGTGGGTGGGTATTAGGGGCGAGGTGATTAGAAAGCACAATTGGTAACCACAAGATTGCCATGGGGATACGAAAGTCAATTTGGGGAATGTGATCAATAATGTAAAGATTTTGTAGGGTATCCGATGGACATTTGTCCCATTAGGGAGACCACCTCAGGGATGATGTAGATGCCTGATCACTGCACTGTACACCTGAAGCTGAAGCTGAACAATAATGAGTATCAACTACAACTTTATATATATATATATATATATATACATATATATATATATATATATGTATATATATATATATATAAAGTTGTATATATATATAAAGTTGTATATATATATATTTACAAGAAGCGGAGCACAGCATTAGGAATAGAGACAGTGGAAATGCAATGGCTGTGTGCGATGTCAGAGGGGTAGTAGGTGGGGGAGGGGGTTATCACTGTGTGAGGGATACAAATGATGAATGTTTAACTATTACATTGTTTTGTACACCTGAAACTAAAAAAAAAGTATGAGTGTCACTTCCTTGACACAGCTGCTTTTCTGTGTGTGTGTGTGTGAGAGAGAGACGTGAGAGAAGAAGAAGGAGAAGGAGAAGGAGAAGACTCCTAGGACTGTCATCTGCCTCCTGAATATAGATTTTTCTCTATTTCCTGTTTGAAGGGAGAGGCAAACCTCAGCCAGGTTTGTAACTAGAGCCCTCAGCACAGAACCAAGCAGAGTCTTCTCCTGAAGAGAAACTAGGATCATTGGGTCCTGCCCTTTTGACACTTCCATCGACTGGTGGGACTTTGCGCCTCCTTTCAGCTGAGGAATGAGCCTCTCAGCTTGACTTTCACTCAGGTTTAATCTCACTGTTCTCAAGCACCATTCCTCATGACTAGTTAACGCTTCCTCACCTCTCCAAAGTTTTGATCTACCATCTGGAGACTTTCCTTCCACAGATCATTATCATTTCTGCTGTCAATGACTAAAGAGCCCTATGGCAGCTATAGCTAGCCATCTGCTAAAACTCATGCCCCCCACCATGATCGTCGTGATAGAGCTGTCCCTGAGAACTGGCTCACCAGGAACTGTTACCCACCACCCCCTTGCATTTAGATGTGACCCATGACCGATTTTCAACAGAATGTGAATGAATGGGATATGCCTTAATTCCAGCCAAGGCTTTGAAGAAGGGGTTTGCCTTCTCCATGCTTTTTTTTTCTTACATCAGCTGCAATCACAAGAACCCAGAGGATGACAGAGCCACAATGTAGAAGGAGTCTGGACCCCTGAGTTCACGTCAGGAGGAGAGCTGCCTGCTATCCAGCAGGATTTGCCTCAGACAGTTACAGGAGAAATGAACTATGATTATGTTTGAGCCATTATACTATATTGAATCTCTTTGTTACAACAGCTAGCATTACCATAACTAATGCAAGTCCTTAACAGAGAAAGCCATAGTCCTTTAAGGAAGAGCTAAAACACGAACCCAGTTCTCTGAAAACAAATCTTGTGTTCTGAACCACCATGCCACACTGCTTCTAGAGGTCCAATCACTTGCCTCTAAATCATCTTTTCTAGGTCAATGACTTACCCTTTTTCAGTTCATAGACCGCTTCAGTTTATTAAATCCTGTCCCCCATACTATCTTTTCCTTTAACGAGTGAATCAGAAACCAGAGGGGCTCAAAATGAGATTTGTCAAGAACAAACAATTAATTCATGACAGAAACAAGAGTATGGATTTTATTATAATGCCAGAAACACAAATATTTATCAAGTAACTAAGGAGACTTCTTTGGTGTCCACCCCAAACAGCCTTGGGTTTCTACAATCCTCAAGCCCACTCTTTGATTATTACTACACCAGCTGAATTCTGGTGCTTACAAAAAGCAATTACCTTTTGTACTGATGTTCATTTATTTTTTCTAAATAAGATATGACACATTCATTATGAGATAGGTTGATGGGTAATGAGTTTTTCAGGATATTTTAATTGAGGCTTATAGTCTGATGTCTGCATAAATTAATATTTTATTAAATAATTTATGGATTAATGCTCTGGCTATGTAAAATGTGTCTTTTTAATTTCTGAGAATCCAAAAGGTCTTTCATTTAGTAGCTTTGGCAGGAAACAATTCACCAGGACAAATTAATTGGTTGCAAGAAATTCTTTCCTATAACATACATCTCTTCATACATTTCTCCGTTCTAGAACACTCTTCTGTGTATGGTTGTAACACTACCCTTGTTTTAAAAACTATTGAATGCACTTCCCTGCACCACTAAACAAAAGCACAAGGTAGAAAAGCAATACTTATGGGAAAAGCAATTTTATTGTCACCGTCCAGACTAAGCATTCAAACTTTCTTGGTGATTATTTACTACCAGAGTCCCTTTTCCCTTATATTCAATCAATACCTTATTTGCTTTTGGCTTTGCAGAAAATAGTGGCATGGATCCTGACTCTGATAAAGCATAAACAAGGCTGGAAGTGAGTTCTTTAATTTTCTGCCTCATAAAGTTACTTCCTTCCAGATGTCTGTTAGTTCTCAGTAGAAATTACAGTCTATAATGATGGTCATCTCACCTTGTGAGGGGCTTTTTAGGTCACAGAGCATCCCCATGTATTAGAAATGGCATTTGAAAAATAGCGGGAGTCCATACTTCACCCCAGGAGCAATTCAGATGTGAGGGTTAAAAGGGCAAAAGGCTTTGACTTTTCTAGGCAAAGGGGAGAAAGGACTTGACTAATTGGTCACAAAGCATCCCTTTCCTCTTCCCAGGGATGTGAAGTACTCTGTCCTTGCTGCGTAAGAAGGCTGGTTTTAAGATGCGTCACCCCAATAAATTTAATAAATAAATACATAAGTTTGGTGATCTCAAACAAACAAAACAAATATGTGTCATTGTTCAGAGGCAAATCAGATTGAGAATCAAGTACCAGGCAACTCTGTGGGGCTAAGTAATTTTTTAAAGGAAGTCATAAATGCCTCGGGAAGAATAATTAGGTGTGGGGATGTTTTCTATGGGAATAAGAAATCCATCTCCCTGCAGTTCTGCTAAATCAAGAGTGGGCGTAAAACAAAATGCGGCCTTTTCGGAGTTCCCAAGCCAGTCTCACCACTCTGTGAGTGGGAGTGAGTGGGGGTGCCAGGTCTTTAGGGAGACAGCAGCTTTCATTTCCTGTACTTGAGGCCAAGAGCAGGCGAGGAAAACGTGAGGACTGAGGAGAATGGAAGTGCTGTTCAAAAGCAGCCTTGAAGGGGCTGAATAACAGGTGTTATTAATTTTGCAGGCAATCTGCGAGCAATTAAAAACTGCTTTTGAGTTTCCTCTACTTCTCAAGCTGTTCTTGGGAATACCTCCCCCACACACTTAGGCAAGACTCACTCAAGAAATATAAATTAATGAGATTTAGAGGGAAGGGGCAAATCCAAAAATAAAAAAATAAAACATAAAAGCCCTGAATGATTCCCTTTTGGCCACACTTGAAATGTATTGTCCATTTGCTTCTTACAAGAAAGAGTCCTAGATAAATCATCATGTTTTTGAAATCTAAATTGTATTTCAAGTCTCTCTCTCTCTCTCTCCCCTTTCTTTTATAATCAGCCCAACCCCCTGATTTGCATATTTGGTGTGCCAATGTCGCGCTAACAATGCCCTCCCAATCTACTAAAATAAAAAGTCAAATGCCCACTTCCTCTTTTTAAAAGTACACATATGTGTATCACTTCCTAAATTACACTCATTGTCAAGAATTTTGGGCTATAAAATCATCCAAGAGTTGGTTTTATCTGAGGCAGTTAACTGATCCTTTAAAACATCACAGTTGCCTTGATTTCGTACCTTAGGAGACTCTGTACTTACTAGGGAAGGCCAAATACACTCACTAATCCTCAGAATTTTGAATTTTAAAGAAAGCAGGAAGTTCGCATACAAATGACACTCATTTCAGGGGTTTGCATGGATTTTCCTCTACCACCAATTAATTGGGCCAGCACCACTGCTTTCACATCACACCAGAAAATGAAAGCCAAATTGTAGGGCTACTTCAGATTTCTGAGACTAGTACTTATGGTCATTCTCATCTCAAAGTTACCCAAGCTTCTTGGCTCAAGATGAAAGCATTTTCATCGGAATTTCTTTGTCTTCAGTTTCCAGACCAGTCACAGAAACCATCCAAAAGCATGGACCAGTCCCACCACTCTGCAGGTGGGGGCGCTGGGTCTTCAGGAAGGTGGTAGCTTTACCTTCCAGGTTCTGAAGTCCAAAGCAGGAGAGGGGTGGATGAGAGGACTTGTCCAAAGGAGACTCGAAGAGAAGGGAAGAGCTATTGATAAAGCTAGTATTTTTAGAGGCAGCTGCGGAGGGGAAAAGAAGACACCGAAGGATGCCAGTAGGTAGATTAAGATGTGTAGAGGAGGAAGGAGTTGGACCACTGGCGATGTACATCTCTTCCAGAGGTCACATATGCAAATGCGTTTACCGACACAACAAGTAACACAAACAAGTTGGGTGTAAGACAATGAGGAGCACATGCCCTGACTAAAAAGATTCACAGCTAAGTAAATGAGAACTACTCATCTAACTGCTGGGCAGAGCTGGGTTCCGCAAGACCTTTCTAAGATTTCAAAATAGTCTGCATTTGTTACAGAGTTCATTACTTCTATTCACTAATGTTTTAGTTATATGACATTAGCCACCACGAACGTCATTCTAAGGAAGAGCCCCACAAATTATGTTTACGGCATTACACAGTGACAACTTTATGAGTGCCTGGGAAGATATTCCTTTCGAGTGTCAGTACCAATAATAGCCAGGTTTCTTTGAGGATCATTGTAACTTTTTTGATACATAATGCATAATGTTGCTTCTTTCATTGGCTTCCAGGAAGCAAAGAACTAAATTTGCAGCCCACCTGTGACAAATTGGATAAGAGCTTAGGGTAACGTGATTCCTAGTTTACTGTATTATTCCTTTAAGTTGCCTCAAATTCTTTTGGGGCACCAAAAGAAGTATCATAAGCAAATAAATATCTCTCTGTATTTATTTATCTATATATTTATCTATCTATTTTTATGTGTATATTTATCTTTATGTATTTACTTAACACTCTCTGGCTACCAACAGCTGGAATCTTCTCCCAGTGGCAGCATCCAGGTACCCGCCAAAGACAGAAACCTATTTTGTTGTAGAATATCGAGTGAATAAAACTTCTGATATCAATTATAACCCCCTCCCCCCCAAAAAAAAAACACTTTTGTCTGTCCTCTTTTCCATATTTTCACTCTCATACGTATTCTGCTCTTGTGGTCAGTGACAGCTATAGTCTTTATATTCCCACTGCATATTCCCATTCTTCTGGTTTCTTTGGGGATCTCTTTCTCCATGTGGTTTTGTTGAGGCTGTCAGATTTGGTGCCACAGGAGTGACCTAGGCAGTCACCCACAATGAAATACCCACCTCTCACCCTCCATCAATAATTGGTTCATTAATGTGCATGTGGCCCCAGCAGAGTTAATCAGATGCTGCCCTGAAATTGGTATATAAATACTAGAATTGCTAGACTATGCAGAGAGAAAGTTTGCATCAGAAGCTAATGAGAGCAGCAGAGCTGAGTGAGAGGGAAGGAGAAAGCCCTGATGACATCTTACAAGTTCCTGGACTTACTGTGGAGTCAGGTCCTCCTTCTAACATTTTGTTACAGAAGACAATGACACCCCATTTTGCTTATTCCAGTTTCAGTGGGATTTCTGTCAGGACTGAAAGAGTCTTAGCTATACTCTTATCTCGAATCCTGTGGCCCTCTCTCTATCACCTCAATCCACTTTCCACATAGCTAAGTGATCTTGTAATGTTTCTAACAAACCTCTGATCTTGACATGTCCCTACTCAGTGTCTTAAAAGCCTGTCATCCGCAGGATAAAACAGAAACTCTCTGCTTCACATTGAAGGCCCGTAATGATCTGTTTCTTGTCTTCCCATCCTGCCTAACTCTAGCCACTCCCCCTCTCAGACTTTGAGCAGGTGACGTGTGAGCTCCTTGTTGACCCCAAGTTCTCCCTGACTTCCAAGCCTTTGTACATGACATTCTTTATTCCTGAAGTGCCCTCCCCATGCTTTGAGCTCAAATGTCATCTCCTCTAGAAAGTCTTCTTTTGCTTCCTTAGATAGAATTTACTGCTCTCGTCTGCTCCCACACTGTTCTCATTTGGGTAATTGTCCAGTATTGTCATTGTTTTAGCCTTTCTAAAACCAGAGTATAGCTCCTTGGGAACAGGGAAGGGCATTTCTCTGAGTTTCTTCATGTCCAGCTTAGCAAATGGCACTCAAGAGGAGCTAAGTAAATATATGTGGAATGAGTGAATGAATAAATGAATGTTCAACACCATCTCGTAGAAAAATCCTACTCCTAATTTCCCTTTTTATATGCAGTTCCTCACCACCCCGTTTCCCCACAAGTTCTTAGGCTTATGCAACAACTTAAAACTCCCTGTCTTTTTCAGGACTGCAGGTGTCTTAAAAGTCCCAATTTGAGATTCAATGTACGAATAAGGCCTGTGAGGCAGAAGTCAATTCATGATGTTCCAACAGCGGAATCAAAGCTGGGGGAAATGGGAGGGCACAGTGAAGTAGAGGTAGTCTGCTAGACATCACAACCTAATGTGCTTTATGAACTGGGAGGAGAGGCTCAAGGTCTAACTTTCCATTAATTGTTTACAAAATTATAAGCATCTTGACAAGGAAAGGAATTGAATAAAGCTATGTCAGACGATCTACCAAACTGAAGAGGCCCACGTGGGGTACAATGACCGTTCTCAGTTACCTGAATAGGTGTTAACATGACAACACTCAGAACCTCAGTCAATCTTCTCTGAGCTAAGACACATGTGCTCCCAAAGCCATTTGGGAAGGGAGTGTAGGCTTGTTGGCTTTCCTGTTGTATAATCTGTGGTTTCTCTTACTATCAGAGGAGAACTTTGGACAGAGCCCTGAAACAGAGTTAGGTCTTTCCCGCTAACCCTATGATGCAGAGATGCGAAAACTAACCCTACAATGTTAGATCGCTTTCATGATGTTCCAACAGCGGAATCAAAGCTGGGGGAAATGGGAGGGCACAGTAAAGTAGAGGTAGTAATAAGAATACCTTTCATTTATACTTTCTGGGGAACTAATCAGTATCCTGTTAGCCTGAAAAAGTTATTGAAACTCCCCAGAGGTGTCCAACTTACCCCCCGGAAATAATCTAGAACTTTTCATTTCTCATATGAATTCAGAATTTTCCTGAGTATAAGGGAAAGCAAGCAGGTGTGCTTTTTATGTTGCAGAAAGAGAAATGGAGACAGAGGGATTAAGAAGGGCATTTCCCAAGGATTGTTAGTAATCATGCAGCCAGGACTAGAAGGCCACACTTGTGTTATTAGCCAAGTGGTCTTCAACCTTTGCTGCCTATGTAGCACCCAGAAAAATGTTTAAAAGTGTGTAGTCCTCATAGATTTCTAAGTTAACTTCAAAATTTGTCCATTATACTTTTAAAGAATTGCAAAAAAAATGTTATTTCCAGAACTTTCTAAATATAAGCATTTTAAAATGTCGCTGATATATTCAATTAAATGTATCTTTTCCATGTATCCAGTGGAATTTAAATACCAAAGCAATTTGACTATCATATCCATTTTTTAAAAAATTAATGAGCAAGCATTTTAATTGTTAGAAATTTCATATCATTTATTTATTTATGAACTTATACATCATTCCACTTCCCCCTCAGAATTTAGTCCTTATATAATCATATTTCATTTTTAGAAATATTTTATTGATCACTCTATCAAACGTCTTTACACAAAAATATGTATATAAATATCAATTTAAATTTTTTTAAGTTTCCTGTAACCATAAAGTTCTAAGTAATAAAATAAAATTCTATACTGAGTTCCTATTACAAATACTATTATTAATCAGTTGATTAAAACAACATAAATATATTATAAACTTTGATGAACAGCTATAAAATAAAACGGAAATTGTATTAAAAATGTATCTTTTATTGAGGGCAGGTTGTTCTCTTTTCAAATTCATTCATGTATCTGTCAATGAGTACCACTATTGACAGAATGAGACAGCGTTCTCCATCATTCTAGTCCTATTATTTGTATTTATAGACGTAAACCTTGAGAAAATTTGTTCATAAATAAGTAGGTGAAAATGGAAGGACTCTTGTTACAGTAACGTCAATTAATTCTTTGGGTTCCCTTTGAAAAGTCACATTGTGATCTATGACCAAAAATTATTTCTAGGATCGATTGGTCAGATGACAGATGACAACTCCATTAGGTTCTACTTGAATTTTCTTGGCAGCAAAGAATTGGAAACCACTTGACTTGCAAATATTTATTAGCCAGCCATTAGAGCCATTTTTTTTCTTTCTTTCTTTTTCTTTTCTTTTCTTTTTTTTTGCCTCAAACCTGTTCGTATACCTTCAAGGGCTTCGTCTCAGGTGCTTATAACCACCTGCTGGGATGCAGCTCAGTGAGACTGGAGAGAAAAGCCATTCGTTGCTAAGTAGAGAAGAACAATGTAAAAGGGAAGATGGGAAAGAAGCCAGCAGGACAACTTTCTCTCAGTGGCTCTCAGGCAGATCAACTTTGTGAAATAGTTCATACGGAAGTTGAGGATCTGAAAATTAATTCCCTAAAGCTATCCATGCCCATCCTCCCCTTGGAAAATCTTTGTAAATTCTTTTGAGGTAAGCGTACTTCAGTTTCAAGATGATTGTATTAGCTCATTTTTCACCACCTTTAAATATATCCTTCAAACTTGTGGCCCTTCATTACATCGTATATCAATCACCAACAATGTGTTGGGCATTCTTTTAAGTATTGGATATACAACAATTAATAAAAAAGACTAAATTCCTGCCTTTCACACTAGTGGAGGAGAGAGAGAGACAATAAATTATCAGAATTTGACTCCATTTTACACTGAGCACTAGGACATGACAGAGTCAGAAATAGAAAGCTCAGGCCATTGCTGACCCTGGAACATGCTGTCTTGTCAACCCTGTAGCTGCAAGGACAGGGTATCATGGCCTCTGTCCTCAGTTTCCCTGCACCAAGCAGAATTCCAGGCACGTAATAGGTTCTCCATACACGTTTGCCCAATTAACTGAATGAAGTTAGAAGTCAAAGAACATTGTATTTATGTTTCTAAAGTATCTGATGTAACTGTTCTTTAAATGAGGACTACTGTAAAGTCATTCAGAAAATCATAGCATTTTTAGATCCAGAAGGAAACTTAGTGACCACCTGATCCCATTTCCCCTTTCCTTGAAGAAAAAGAAGTGAAGCCTGGAAAGGTGAAATAACTTGTCAAAATCACGAATCTAGTCGGTGACTAATCCTGTATTTGTGGCCAGTGGAAAATTTCTAGATACCTTCAATCCAGGCAAATGCTGCCTCTAGAGTCCTTTAACATAGCCTCGGTTTGTTAGCTGCCACTATGAAATGTCCCTGCCTCATACCCATGTAACCTTCCAACAAAGACTCAGCCATCTATATTAAAAGTGAAATAAGAAAAATATTTCTCCATTTCATGAATTCCCTTGAAATTCACAGGAAACATATCATACAGGAAACAGTTTGGTTAGTTTGGTCATTTAGAGCGGCTACCCCCACAACCCAAAATGTGGTTTCTTATCTTCAGCTTGGCAAGTATGAATGGAATTTTTAAATGAATGGGAGTCTTCCACAGTTTCACTGTGAATTTAATATCTGTAAAGCCCAGAGGCCAAATTTCCCATAAAGCGTTAGCAGGATTATTGGTCAGGAAGATTCCTTAGGCAGAGAAGTAACAGTTCAAGTGGAAATGCAGCTGTTTCTGTTCTGAGGTCTCTGGGGTAAGTCCTTGGAGTGCCTGCTGCCCCTACCAGAGGGAAGTCCCTGGTGGCCAAATAATGAGGTTCCAAGTAAAAGAAAACATTGTTTAATTACACTGGCACAATTGGAAACCAAACAAGTAATTAAAGAGCTTCTGAGAGGAGAATTTGTTGGTTTGGTTTCTGAATCAGTTCCCAATGCTTTCTCTTTGCATTTCTGTGGCGTTTGGTTGGGGTGACGTGCCATGAGAAGCTTCTGCTCACGGCCTTTGAATAAGAAATGCTGGAAACCACACTCAGGGTTGGGGACCAAAGGATCCCAGAAAAAAGCCATCATTTCAGAGCTGTCTTTTAACCTCCTCTGGTGACTCAGATAATCAGTTCTATCTCTGAGCTCTCGTCTGCATTCTCAGATGGATTTCTCACTCCCTTCTGAAAATCTCTATTGGAAAGTTCCAATATGATTGGAACATCTCAAATCTGTGCTCATTATCTTTGTCCTTGAAATGGCTTCTTCTCCTGTGTTCTCTTGCTCGGCAAACAGCCCTACCATTTAACCAGGTACCGAGGCTGAAACTTGGAACTTATTCTTGATTCCTTCTACTATGCCACTTCATTCATCACCAGGTGCGGTCATTGCTGCCTTCAAATAAATTTCACACCTTTCTCCTTCTCAGCAGGCCTAGGGCCAATGCCTTTGGGGTGACATCAATTCTCACCAAGACCAATGCAAAGATCTCCGACCCGAGTCTCAGCCTCCACTCAGGGACCCTTTAGTCCATCCTCCACATTGTTCCTCATGCTCTTTCAAAAAAGAAAACCCAATTATCTACCTTTCCATTCCTTAAAGTCCTTCAGTGTCTCTGGCAACAGAGGCATCTATGAAATAGGATGAATCTGTGAGTCCAGACATCTGAGTGGGAATTCTGGCTCTGCTACTCATCTTGGGCAAGTCACTTTGCCTTCTGAGCCTCCATTTCCTTATCCATAAAGTAAGGTATTTTGAACTAGGACAAGCATTTAAAACTTTTTAGTCCAGGGCCAACAGTAAGAAATACATTTAAACCACAACACACACACACACACACACACGTGTATAAGCACACAACACTTTAAAAAATGCACACACAAAAAGCACATGCATATACAAACCACACACGTGTACAGGCACACACAAACACATACTACACACATACATATACACTAATCATATTATAAAACACAAAGTTTCCCAATATAATAGACAGCCTTTCTATGTATAATGGACTCTGATACTTTCTGTTTTAGTCTGTATTATTTAAAATTTTTTAATGAATAAAATGCAAAACTGATTTCAGGACTCACTGGTGTTGATAAATACTGAACTCCATGATTTTTAAGTATCCTTCTAACTCTGAAGATTTAGACAGGCCAAGACAGAAAAAAGAAGAGCTCCCAGAATATAGCAAAAGAAGCTGGAAAGAATGCCTTTTAACTAAGACCATAAAAACGCTTCTATATCATAAGGCAGTCCTATATCCTAGTCAACAGCTCACTACTTTGCTACTTGCAAATATGGACCACAAATACCAGTTAAAAATTATGTGATTGGCTTCATGATAGTATCCACAAGTCCCCGTTTCTTTAGGCAGCCAGTCACTTTTAAAACAATGCACAAAAAAGTGTTGGTAACAGCTTCTTTCTACTTATATATCTTGTAGATCATTCTATGTCAGCATATTCAGATATACCCCTTCTTTGTGGCTGCATAGTATTCCATTTTACAAACAGAGCTGTATTTAACTAATGCCTTACTGAAGACCATTTCTACTTTACTGTAAACATCCTAGAAATGAAATTCCAAAGACAAAGAATACACACAGTTTTTATTTGATACATATTGCCAAGCTATCCTGCATGGAAATTTTACCAATTGACACACCTATTCACCATGTATCAGTTTCGGACATTTGCTTGAGAATCAGCCACAGGGATTCAAATCTCAGCTTTGGCAGGAGGTACCGTGTTTCCCCGAAAATAAGACCTAGCCGGACCATCAGCTCTAATGCGTGTTTTAGAGCAAAACTTAATATAAGACTCGGTATATTATTATATTATATTATATTATATTATATTATATTATATTATATTATTATATTATATTATATTAATTTTTGCTCCAAACCACGCGTTAGAGCTGATGGTCTGGCTAGGTCTTATTTTTGGGGAAACACGGTACGTAACCTTGAACAAGTTGCAGCACTACTGTCAGCCTCAGCTTCCTTGTCTTTTGGCAAGACCCCCAACATTGTTAGGAGGATTAAAGGCAGTAACGAATGCAGTATTTTATAATTTATTATGTGTGGTTGGCTGCATTTCATTTTTCACAAGTCCCATCCCAGTAATATTAATATGATATTTAACTTTAATGATTGTAAGTTAATTTACAATTGTAATAGTGTAAGCCTCTTGAAGGCAATCAAATTTAAATAGGACACCTCCTAGCCTCTGGGGCAAACGCTTTGCTCAATAAATGTTGGCACACGATGCCCCAGAGCACACATCTTTTCCTTTAAATATATCATACAGTTTTCAAGTTAGTCTTGCTTATTGAAGGACTTAGAAATGTAAAGGCTTCTAAGCTCTAAGGCATAAAGGACTGAAAAAACCAGTCATTGTAGAGGAGCACTACCTATGACCAAAAATAGTTCATTATTGTTCTGACTGAAATGGGCTTTGGCGTGTCACAACATACGAAAGGACATTTTTCATAACAACATTTCTTAGAGCCATTTATCAGAACTTGAATGTTTTTAACATTTGTAATGATGTATAAAATCACATACTCGAAAATTCACCTGTTTTGAGTAAGAAATCAGTGATTTGGGGTAAAGTTACAGAGTTGTGCAAACCTCACCACAATCCAGTTTAGAACAATTCCATCAGTCCGGGAAGATTCCCGCATGGTCGGCGTCGCCTGCACAAGGCCACAGCCTCCGCCTGCCAGGGAGGTGAGCATAGCTTGGATGGTCTCTGGTCCCTCCCTGCTGTGCTCAGAAGGCAGCCAGGCGTGTGTGAGGGATTCTTTAGGCCCCTGTGTAGTTGTCTCATTCCTTGGATCTCCCTATTACCTTTCTGGCTCATCCATCATTCTGTTACTTCCACCCACCTGGACACACCTCAGCTTAATAAAGCACTGGCCTTCCCTATTCACTTGCCACCGAGATCGTTCCTCTAACTGACAACACAACTGGGAGTGGGTTTTCCATCTTCTGCTAAAACTCAGTTGTGCTCCCTCCAGCAGTGAAGCTGCGGGTTTTTCCAGCCTGCCCCATCCTGCTAGAACCTTTGCGCTGACTTAGCAGGGACAGGACTGAGAGCAGTCTCGGGCAAGAATGCTATAGACTCTCACTATTCTTACGAAATAGAGCAGTTCTTCATGAAGAACATTGTTTCTCAGTTTGCCATTTGCCTTTGGTCAATTTCCAGAAACCTGAAATGGCGGTTGGTGACAATGTCGTCTAGTTTTATCGTTATTTGTGGGGGTAGATTTGCTGACTTGCTCATTCCACCCCATTAGAAATCTAGAACTTGGGTTTTAAAATGAGCAGCTCTCTTTTGTTCAGCTCCTCAGTGTTCCAGCAGCTTTGATCCTTGGCCTTTGCTGGACATTCTCCTATAAGTGAAGATGCCCTTGGAGGAAGAATCAGAGCCGTGTCACCATGCTAGACCTATCAATCAGGAGGTGGCCAAACATCACTCAGCATATATAGTTTGTCTTGGTTCTTCTAGGGCAACTTGATGGACAAAATGAGCCCAATAGGACAAGAGAAGCAACAGTAAAAATATATGCATTAAATATTCACAGAGTAAATAAAACTTCCTCTTGTGGCTTAAAAGCTGAGAACTGAACACTTCCCCACCCCAGGAAAATCCGGGGGTGAAGGCCTTCCAACACATGACAAACTGGAATCAAACTGTGCACAATTAGAATTCTGAGACAGAACTGTGGGGCTGAGAAAAATTATTGGTTAAGACTGACATATTTTATTCTAAGCAATGCCACAAATTTGTGCTCTTCTTACATCCAATAAGTGGAATCCTGTTACTAACATACCAATAAGTAAGTACAGCATAACAGCTTGATGAGCAGGGTCTGGAGCCAAACTCCCTCCGCTTGAAACCCACGCACCCCACCTTCCCACCTACCCCTTTTACATGCTGTGTGACCTCAGGCAATTTTCATAATCTCCCTTTGCCTCAGCTGCCACATCTGCAAAATGGGAAAGAAAATGATATAAGCAATACCTGCTTCAGAGGGTTGGTACATGTGGAAGTTCTTAGAATCATGCCTGACTCATCATTTGAGCTCAATAGATGTTAGTTCTTATATTTTAAACATCATTGTTTCTAGGGCTCCCCAGCGTATCCCTCATGAGAAGCTACTGGCTGTGAGATCTCCTTACCAGCTCTGGAGTAGAGCAGGGGGTGAGAGTAGCAGCCTAGGAATAGTGCTCTTTCAGATGCAGAATTATGCCCAACAAAATGGTACCAAATCCACTCAGAACGACCCATTGACCACCATGAGCCTGGGAGGTGTGTTTGGGAGCTCCTTGGGGCCATCCCACTTCCCCCCACCTCAGCCATCATGTCCTCACTGTGCCTGGACCACCTGTCCACTGACTGAGCCCCACTGTCCCCCACATGGGTGTCCAACAGTGAGAGGTCGCTTCACCTGGATCCTCCTACCTCCTCCCTTCAGCTTTTGTAGCCAGGACCCTGTCCAGATCAGCCTGCCAGCTCAACCTGGCTCTAAGCAATGGCCAACATTCCCTAAGGTGACACGTGGGAGCCCCATAACCTTGCCAATCTGAAACAACCAGCCACCACCAGCTTGATAAAGAAAAACTCAGTGAAAAAAATATATATATACCATATTCTTGCTACAGGTCAAAAGTACAATTGTTCCAAAATTTGACTTCAGTTCATGAGCCACAACAGAGTGTTTTAAAATTATTCTTTATGTCTCTTAGAAATATAAGCCAATCTCATTTGGAGAACTCAGTATTAAACACCCTAAGAGTCCTTATCCTGTTGAATTCCCATTTTTATGCTATAAAACATAAACAGATTTATACTATATAGGTTTAAGGGACAAAATCAAGATTAAGACAACCAAACCAAACAAAATAAAACAAAACAGAGCATTAAAAAGGCAGTGCGCGTGTGGTTTGGAGTGCAGCCAGTGAGCACAGACTGCCTGGTTCAAAGGCTTGCTCTTCCCCCAGTAACAGTGTGAGTGCAGACCAGCAAATTAGCCTTGCTGTGCCTGCTCCTTCATTTTTGATTTTTTAAGAGAATATGGTCATTGAGGAAATTATTGAAAACCCAAGAAGCAAAAAGAATTTAAAAAAAACAAAAAACCCTTCCATAATCTCCTTTCACTTGGGAGATAACTATTTGGCAGATAAGCATTTCAGCTTGTATCCCCTTCTTCTTTTCTCCCTGTAAACATGCGCATGTGTTTTTTCCTCCCCAATGCAATAATTTTGAACATAATATTTTGTCTCAATATGTCATGAGCATCTCTCCTAATCAATAAAAGAAATATCAACTGATCTAAAAGAACAGATTTAATATTCTCTGTTCACAGAGTAATAATTAGAAATCAATGGGAGAAGGTAGGGAAAACTACTTGTGGAATTTTAGAGACATTATTCTAATAATGCATGAGGTCAAAAAGAAATCAAAATGAAAATTTCAAAAATGTTGGGAAGTAAAAGATACCAAAGCTCTACAAATCAAGAAATGTATGATGAAATGAATGTCTTATTTATATGGAAATTTGTAGTCTTAAATGTGTTTATTAGTAAATAAGAAATCTTTAGTACATAAAAAACATTGAAAATAATTAATCTGATTTTTAAAATCTGGGTGATAGCTACATGGGTGTTTATTACATATATATGTTTTTGTTTCTACTTTCCTGGGTGTTTGGGATATCCCATATACTAAAATTTTATGTATACACACACACATACATATATATATACACATACATATATGTGTATATATATGTATGTGTGCACATATATATACATATATATGTGTATATGTGTGTATATATATAGTGTATACATATATATGTATATATGTATATATGTATAGTATATATGTATATATATATCTATATATATCGTGTGTGTGTATACACATATAAGTTTCAGGTGTATACCGTTATATTTTGAAATTTGTATGCACTACAAAGTTATTGAAACTTTTTAAGAAAAATAAATAAGTTAATTTAGGAAGCATTTAGTCAAAGTAAACTCAAAGAAAGAAGGAAAAAATAACTAAATGCAAAAGCAGAAATTAATGATCATCAATAAAACTAAAAGCCAGTTTTTTGAAAAGACAATAAATAAACTTTGACCAATAAATAAATTCTGACTAAGAAAAAAGACAGAAGCCACAAATTAGTCACAGCTTTAGGAATGGAGATGAAGACATAACTACAGATGCAGTAGAACAATTTAAAACTATAAGAGAACAACATTATAAACTTGAAAAATATAAATTACAGAAATAAATTTAAAGAGAAATAGAAGACTTGAATAAACCGACAACTATTTAAAAACTTGAATAAGTGGCCGTGGGAAAATGTTCCCCCATCTCCTCTCACAAATGGCACAGTATGATTTCATAGGCAGGTTTTAACAAATTTCAATAAATTATTTTTATCAAATACATCCATCACAGAAAAAAGACTCTTTTTAACTTTTTATTTATTATTTTTTTCTAAGAAAAAAATTTTTTTTATAATTTTTTAATTGGCGAACAGTGTGTTTTTCCAGGCCCCATCAGCTCCAAGCCAAGTTGTTGTTTTCAATCTAGTTGAGGAGGGCACAGCTCACTGGCCCATGTGGGAATCGAAGCGGCGACTTGGGTGTTATGAGCACTGCGCTCTGCCCAACTGAGCCAACCGGCCGCCCTGAAAGATTTTTTTTTTTTAAAGAAAGAAAGCAACCAAGCTATTTTCTGAGACAAAACTGTCTTAGCCTGGGTTTCCCTGAAAATAGAGCCTGAGACGCAGGCTTGTATGTAAGTAGTTTATTTGGACTGTGATCCCCAGAAGCAGAAGTGAGGGACAGATGGTTGAAAGAGGGAAAGAGGAAAAGTAATATAGGGATGCATCCTTCGGCTGGCCCCCAAGGGGAAAGACTGGGACCTTCTTAATTGCTTCTCAGGACTGTCGGCCTGGGGAAAGAAAGGAGGGTACACAGCCATCCTGAGTGCCGTGGTCAAGGCCCCCACTGGTCAGGGCCAGTCCCACCAGTGTTCACGCCTCGCTCCCCAGCACCCGCAGGTGCATGTGTGTGAGTGCAGAGCAAGATGCAGGGGCAGCTCATGCCTGTGCGCTGGGGAAACCCTAGGAAGAATGTGAGAGAAACAGGTACGGTTAGGCTGTACTTGTCCAAAGCCAGAGACAAAGCCAGCCTCTGAAGGGAGTAGGAGGTGAGGCTGGAGAGAGTCTTAAATCAGACTCAAGAAATGTCCAATACAAAACCCCAAAGCAGATTTCGGTTTTTGCCACCAAAACCATATAAGGAAAGGAATCTATGGGCCAGTCTCACTTATATACATAGATACAGAAATCCTAAATAAAGCGTAAGCAAGTCCAAGAAGGGTTTAAATGAGGAATGAAAGAATTCATCATTAGTAACATCCATCAGAATGACTTAACACACTAACAGATTAAAGACTAAAACCAAAATATTATCATTGCCATAGATGCAGAGAAAGCATTTGAATTTCATTCACAAATTACAAAAACCTCTTAACAAACTAGGAATACAAAGAAATGCCCTTTTATTAAGAAAGGCTATCTAATCAGAAACTAATACCGTGTTTCCCCAAAAATAAGACCTAGCCAGACCATCAGTGCTAATGAGTCTTTTGGAGCAAAAATTAATATAAGACCCAGTCTTATTTAATATAAGACCAGCTATAAAATGATATAATATAATATAATATCAGGTCTTATATTAATTTTTGCTCCAAAAGACGTATTAGAGCTGATGGTCGGGCTAGGTCTTATTTTCGGGGAAACACGGTAGCAGCACCACAAAAAGGTGAAGGTCTAAAAATTTTCCCTTTAAAATCAGGATCATGAAGGAAGAAGAGAAGCAAAAAAAGGATGCAAAGAAAGAGGTGCACAGGAAGAGGGAGAGAGAATGAAAAGGAAGAAGAATAAAAGTCTTTTCAATGCAGGTAAAGACAGAATTATTATTTGTTTATGCTCTGTAATGCAGGGTCTCAGTTCCCACTCCTTGCACAAGAACGCAGGATATGGTGAGGCCAAAAAGGAACACCCAGGGAGCCATAGATAGGGGAGTCATACCACTATATTCTCGATGGCAGCTGGTCAAGACACAAAAGGAAACATCCACCAGTACCCCAACAAGGGGTCCTCCTGCACCCCAGTCTCGCTGGCAAACAGGTGAGACATAGGAAGTAGGATCAACACGATCCGCAATCCACAATCCATTTGCTAACCACACTTGCTAGCGGTAATCCGCCGTCCACTTCTCTGCCAACCAACCAAACCCCTAGCGTAGTCAGGGCAGTTATATTAGTGGCTAATGGCTAACTGGTTACAGTTGATGGCCAACTAGCCACAGCGGATGGCCATTGGATTACAGTGGATGGCCATCTAATAACCGAGCCAACACCTTTCCACATGAGGCCAAGAGCCTGGAAACTGCCCTCTGGGACTCTGTCTCCACACCAAAAGAAGTCATAATCTCAGATTATTAGGTTTAAAATGCGCCCATTTTTAACGTTGGCAACTCATTCAAAATTTGTTGTGCAGGTTCAACAAAGCACAGCTGCAGGGCCCTGAGACGCTCCAGCCACACGAGACGCTCAAGGTACCTGTGGTGGTCCCTGCCTTCAATCTTGCAAGAAGCAAATTAAGACAAATGAAGAAATATTTTACTACTACATACCAAGTCATAAAGACGGGAAACTCATTAACCCCTAGGGCATGATTTAGGTTGACAATAAAAATAAGCTTTCCCTAAAGTCTCATTAAATTCGTGGAAAACAACCAAAATTAGAGGTCTGCTTTTGTGCAGAAGGCACACTCAAGGATGTCAGTCACCTTCCTATGTGCTGGAGAAGGACAAGCAGACTGCTGACAACACAGCCCTTCGTGTCTCCATCAGAACAAACCTTAGTGAGGAATGGACCATAGGGTGATGATGATGTCACTTATCAACTCAGATCCAGGCTCTCATTCGGAGCAAGGTCAGGTGGGTAGAGACTTAGGAGAAACAGGACTGGATTCTGTTTCCTTGACCTCTCAAGTCTTCAGCTTCCTCATTTCACAACAAAGGGGCTGAGCCTGAGACCTCACTCCAGCCCCTTCCACTGTGCGGTTTGCACTGTGTGGTGGTCTGAATTAATTTTTCTCTCGTGCTGTGACACAGTGTTGTTTTCTGACCAGCAGGAGCGAGGAACACCTCTGTGACTTGATGAAAAGCTGTGGCCGCAGGCCTGAAGCTGTCTGCACTCACAGTGAGCACCTTGGGAAACAATAACAACAACAGTGGCAGAAATTCATCTTCATAACCTATAAGCGAAGTGCGGCAAAGAAGAATGGCAAGACTAAAGGGAATAAATATCTGTTTGGATTTTCTTGTTTTCCGTTTTTCCAGCATCCCTTCCCTTATTAAAATGAGAGAGAAAAAAGTCTTGCTCTAGAGGGGTAAATGGCGTATATTTATTCATTCGACCATTCACTCAAATTTTTATCGCGTGTCCGCGGGCTCCAGCTCCTGTGCAAGGTGTGGGGGCAGCACAGTGAGGGAGAGGTGCGCTTCTGCCCTCGAGACACTCATGTTCTCCCAGGACAGAACACACATCAAATAAGAAAGCCTAATCAACTAAATTTATACTAGAAAGATTCCATATATATATGTGTGTGTGTGTGTGTGTGTGTGTGTGTGTGTGTGTGTGTGTGTGTGTGTGTGTGTATATATACATATATATATATATATATATTTAATGAGCTGTGAAAGAAGGGCATCATGTGCTGTGAAAAGAATAACTTCAGGAGATGTGCAGATGCCTCCCTGAAAATGATATGAAAGCTGGAAGGTGGAGGAGAAGCAGGTCATAGGAACTGCTCGGGAAAGGGTGTTTTAGGAAAAGGAAGCAGCAAGTCCAAAGTGTTAAGTCAGAAAGAGTTTGGCAAGTCCTAGAAACTCAGAGGGCCAGGTGGCCAGAGCCTGTTTACAAAGGGAGAAGTAAATGGAGTTGGAGATAGCTGGAGAGGGCCATCCCAAGGAATTTAGATTTTATTTCATGGGGAACAGTTTTTAAGAGAATTTAAGTACTGGCGGGGGAGGGTGACATGATTTGATTTTTTTCAAAGATCTCTCTGGCTGTGGCACGGAGATTAGATGGCAGGGAGGCAAGAGGAACCTAATTAGGAGGTGAACACAATCATCCAGGCCAGAGATGATGGACATGGAGGGCCGTGAATGGACTCAGGGGTAGAAGACGGAGAGCATGCTGTGGGAGGTGCAGGAAAGGGAGGTATCAACGATGACCTCAAGATATTGGACCTGAGACACAGACATTTGTGGGTACCATTTACCTCAGTGGGGAAGGCTGGAGAAGGAGTGGGTTCAAAAATTGTTGCATTAGTAAATCAATGATTGGGCTTGGAAAACACTGAACCCCCTGAATACAATGTCCCACGTCACTGCTGGTAGTGCCACTACCCTGCCTGAAACACATCAATCACTTCTCAGCACTACTGAGACAAATACAGCTCAGCGTGGAGTCTAAAGTGCTCTACGGCTTGGGCCCCACTTTATTCTCCAGCCTTATCTCCATCCACTTCCTGTACACATTCGACCTTCTTTCATCGTTATTATTGTTACTTTTGTCATTCCACATGATATGTAGTTCCTTGAATATGCTTTTCTCTCCTCATACTTTTTAGCATTTGAATATGTTTCCTTCCCTTAGAACATCCTTTCCTCTTCATTCACTTGCTGAACTCAACTCAGCTCAGAAGTGATACCACTGCTCAGAAGACTTCCTTGATTGCAGGCCGAGTTGGGTATATTTTCTAACATGGAGTCAGACTGCCAGAATTCCAAGCCTGACTACAGCATCCAGAGCTGGGAGTTCCTCAAGGTCTAGGACAAAGACTTAACTAAGAATAATTGTCACCAGCCTGAGAGTTTGAACCATAATCACATGGGCCCCACATATATGTTCTCCAGAGTTCTTCCTTATTTAACCATCCAAGCATAATCAGAGTTCATGTCAGTCTGGAGATTTGCACAGGCTACTGGGAAGCAGAGGGGCAAAAAAAGAGCAAGATCTGCCATCTGCAAATCTGGGTTCAACTAGTTATGTGAGCTTAGCAGCCACTCTGAATCAAATCTCCAAAATGGACATAACAAAAGTTCCTGCGTTCTGTGTGGGGGAAGGTCTGTTTAAAAACACCCTGAAACTTAAAATTTTCCATGAAAAAGTCATATAATTTGGCATCCTGAGAAAGGAAAAGACTGAATTTAGTGATGCTTCTAGTCATTCATTCTCCCAATATTGTGAGAGGTATTTAAAATTCATTGCCTACTTTATTAAAATTGATTTTCCAAGGCACATAATAGAGCAAAGCAGGGCTGGATTCAAACTCAGGGCTCTGGGTTCCGAGTCCCCAATTTTTCCATTCTGCTGGGCAGCTGGGTTCCAGGTCAGCAGGGAGCAGACTCCCTGCTCAGGGACCAGGCTATAGTGTATGGTGGGTTTTCTCACATCTTCCTCGAGACTACAAATCCATCTGTTAAGACAGAGGGGGCCTCTCCTTCTTCCTGAAGGCCCTGGCCCCTGGGCTGAGGCCAGCTGTTAGCGGCAGAGGGAAACCAGCACTCATTGCTTCGTAATTCTTTATGCCTCTCCACAGGATCCTCACCACGCAATCCATGCATATCTGGAAAATTTCCTGAGTACCTACTACACTGTGTCAGGCCCTTTGGGGGTACAGAGTTGACCCAGGTACAGTCCGACCCTGACCTTGGGAACTTCCAGCTGGTCAGTGATGGAGTTAGGAGTTGAAACCAGACAGATCATGAATTTTATATTGAAAGGATTCTCAGAGTTCACTGGGCCCAATCCTCCCATTTTACAGATGAAAATGCTGCTTCAGTGTTTGCTAGGTGCCAGGCAGTATTCTAAGGACTTTAAAAATGTGAGATAGGTACAAAGGAAAAAATGGAGGCAAAGTACTTTTAAGGAACTTGCCTAATACCACACAGCCAGGCATACGTGGCAGAGCTGGGATTAAAACCCAGGCTTTCCTGCTTCAGCACTCACGCCCTCAACCTCTCTTACAGAATGAGGAGTAGGATGTAGGCCCACTGGGAGCTGCAGGCCTCTGGTCCCTCTGCCAGGTTGCAGCCTTTCTCCCACACACCTGTCAGGATGCCCCGCATCCCACCCATCACCCAGCAGGCCAGACAAGGCCCAGTCTTGAGCCAGAGAGCAGAGATGCTCTCAGGGATGACCCAGGGAACAAATGAGAGGAGTTTGTTCTCTGCTGTTTTTTCTGGCCTTTAGTCAGCCTGAGAGTGTGGTTTCCCAGCATCTCCCAAACTACACAGAAAAGCCCCTGAGACACAACGGGGACCAAGCAAACAGCCCCTTCCCCATCCTCCCAGCCGAGTCCTCTCCACTCTTCTCTCTCAAATCCTGTAGTCACCTTTGCCCTTGATCTGACTTTGAGGGAACAAATCATCAGGCTCCAATTAGGCTGACATTTGAGTGGAGGAACTTTAACAGATGGGTTCAGGCAGATCTGCTGATTGGATCTGGGGGGCTCATGAAATACGGTGTCAAAAGCCCCCTCCAGGGGGCTCTCAGGCAAAGCACTGCAGCGGGCCCTGAGCAAGGCAGGCCCGTATAATCTGGACAGAGGCCTCCTACCTGCCAGCCCTGAGCCTTTGCTACAGAGACACTCTCTTCTCCCGATCAGTACATTTCTGCAGCTCTTTCCTGCTGCCAGAGAAGAACGAACTCCAGTTTCCTCTGCGCTGATGTTTCCAGGTCCCAGCTGTGTCAGCATCAGCCCCTTTCATACCCCTGCAATGCAAGGGCCCTGGTCTGAAAAGACCCCTGACTCTGCTGCTGCTTTTGGGACCTCACAGTTGCTTTCATGCTACCATTTGCCCTCTATTTATTGAGCATCTACTGTGTGCCAGGCATTGTGCTCAATGCCAACAATCAAGAGGCAAATAAGATGAATACGGTCCCTGCAAGGAACTTACGATCCAGTACGATTACATGGGCAATCACAATAAGGCAAACAATTACAGGGATAGGGAACCTAGCCTCATCTGTGTGGTCAGGGAAGGCTTCCTGAAGGAAGATTTATCTAATCTACAGTCTGAAGGATTAATGGGGTGTAACCAAGCAGAAATTAAAGGAAGAAGAATTGAGTAAAGTATTTGAGGTAGAGACAGGGGCACACGCAGAGGCCATTATGAGAAGAAATGCTTGCCTTTCAAAGAATGAGTGTTTGTGAAAAGCATGAGGGGCAGGATGGCAATGGAATGTGGAGAAAGGCTGGAGAGATTACAAAGGGCTTGTAGACCAAGGGACAAGTTTGGATTTATGAAGACAATAGAAGCCATCATTGGGTTTTATGGAAGCAAGAGTGTGTTTGGCTTCCCCTCACCATATCACAGGCCATGATTCAGGTCTGTGAGTGACCTGGTCCTTCAGCTAATATGTCACCCCCTCTGACCACCTTAGCTTACAGGGGGAGGAGAGACAGAGCTCTGATGTCAGTGAAGATTGGAAATTTTGATTGGCCTAGACCATAATTGATCAATTATGGAATCTGCCTGGGCTGAATCCTGTCCACAAAAAGAAAACTGAATTTCTGTACATTTAAGAAAGAGTCCTTTCCTTTCCTCGGTGCTAAAGAGGGATTCAACAGGTCTCAGTTAGTCACAGCTTTTGGAAAACTGAAGCCTTCCAACTTATAATCAGTGGGTTGAAGCTCTTCACTCAAACCAGTTCCACAAGGTCAGAGACGGTGTGGGCCCCATGCAGTAGCGAACAGCAGAGGGAACCAAAGCCAGGCCTTTGAGGAAGAAGTCTGAGGAGAGTGTGGGCATTTCGCATAAAAGGATAGCATGTACTTTCATTTTCTCTTGGCCTTGGGGCAAGTATGAACAGCAACACCAACACACTGAGCCTTTTCACCAGAAGCAGGGTTATTTTCACAAACCGCCCTGATAGAGTCTCATTACTCAAGCAAATGGTTTAAAAACCCCACCGGGCTTAACAGAACCATGAGAGAAGTGAAAGGAAGACCTGTGAGCTCACCCCGAGTAGGGATGGTGCTGCAGGAAGTCCATCACGGCCTTCTGGAAGAGCAGGGATTGGCACTCATTTTAGAAACCAAAATAAAGAAGCAGTATCAACACAGAAAGAAGAAAGCTGGTCACCTCACAAAGAGGGAAACTGCGAATCCCACAAATACGAATTGTGGCTCTGTGAGTAGAGCCAGGGTGAGTGGAATTTCCTCTTGCTGTTCAGGAATGAGAGTTTCATGAGGCAGGTCTCCAGACAAGACAGAAAGCAATGATTCATCCTCATAGTACTGTGCTTGGCTCCATCCCCAGAGGCCCTGAAGGAAGAAATGAGGCCCAAAGGCTCAAAAGTCCCCCTTAGTCTTTCACCCTGAAAGACCATTTTGAAAAGACTGATGAAACCTTGACAAATGTAAACATTAACCATGGGTTGAATAATGAGCCCTTCTCAAGCAAGAAACTAGCAGTTATTTACAGATGTCGGTAAAATAAAAATCGTCCACGGAAGCATAGCTTCCCATCTCTAACTCCTCAACACAAGTGCCCAGGTTAGTGGTCCACCCAGGCTCTGGGTTCTGAGAAGAGAGTATTTCTTGATGCAGGTAAGATTCACATGAGTCAGCATAGACCAGCCTTGACTAAGTCTGGCTTCTAAAATAAGTTCATAAACCAAGGGACTCTTTTGGTGATCGATGAAAATGATAACTGAGCTGGGAAATTGATCTTTATGTGGGAAGGCTACAGAAATTGAGTTATCGTTTGTTGTTGTTCTGGAGAAATAGGTTGAAGAAGAAAAGCCTGGAGAAGCTGACGAGACTTTGGGGAGGAGAGCACTTGACAACGTTCATCGGATACACAAAAAGTTATGTGAAAGATGGTAAGCAAGGTCTTTTTAAATCCTCAGGGAAAAATGAGAAAATGCACTTAACTAGCCACTCAGTCCTCCAAACCATTTTGCACACGCCCTCCCCACAACTACTATCCTCTGCTCCAAAAGCTATTTAGAGAAACTTGAAGTTTGTTTTTGTTTCAAGACCACATATACTGGCTTTATCTCTGTAGCTATCCTTTTTCAAAATGGCTGCCAATCAGCTATTGACCACTGTTTAACAGAATATGAGATCATTAGTAAAATACACGATTTCACAGGAGTAAACTCATTATCTCAGCTATCTGTCCTTAAAAGTCCCCTCACTACTCATGGCCAAGGTCACTGGTGCCTTACAAAAAATTATAAATCTTTGAATTATATTCAAAGATTTCAAGAACTCTCTGTGCTTCCCTCACATCACATTTAGATTCAAGCCCTCTCGCTCTAGTCTGGTTTCCTAAAACGCCATTCTGTTGCCCCAAACCAGGAGTCTCCACAGAGCCTCTGGATAAATGACTCAGTTGCCCTGAAACTTGGGTTTTGTTTCTTGTTTCAGCCCTAGTTCATTTACTGTCTTATCTTCGGTTTCATATTTTACAGCTTACGGGCAAATGCCATCCAACATTAGCAATCAACTCCAATACTACAATTCAGCTTCCAGAAGAAGGCTCCTATTTTCTAGGAAGAAAAGCTTACAAGGACCATGGCCGGAACGCTAACATAAAATCAGGACACCCCTGCCAACATGTCACAAATGGCACTCTTTGGAACACGTCATCTTAGTAGATTACACTAACATGAGGATTCCATGGTCAGAGAAGAGGGGGAAATGCTGGGTTTAAGTTTATCACTCTATCCCAGTGCCTCGAACAGTGCCTGACACACAATGAATGTACAAGTCTTGTTGATTGAACACACAAATTAAATACATATCTGCAGCACTTCTCACTACATTTAAAGTGCTAGTGTGCGTTATAAGTCTCTAAGAGAGTGACAATTTGCTCAACACTTCCTCAAGAAATCCCTCTCTTATTTTTCAATGATCCCCAGTTAACATCTCATGAAACACTCTTATACTAGGGAGCTCGGTCTGGAAAATACCGACCTAGTTCCTTTTGTTTCCCTCCAATGTGATTTATCCACTATGTTTTAGCCAGTCATATTTTTTGAGTCAAAGCTACTTAAAAATAAATAACTATGTCTTATAATGCATATTTTTCTTTAAACTGTGAAAGACAGTTTCCTCCCTGTGTAATCAGTTCTTCATGTGGTCCCCCCAAAAGAGCATCTCAGGAAAGAATTATTGGTCCTTTAGAGGAGTCATATGCATTAAAGATCTTTGCTGCTTAGTTGGATCTCAAACGATAGAAGCTATTTGGTGATTTGTTGTTAGATTTTGGTCAAAAATACTTGATTCAAATAAAATAAGGTGCCCACAGTTTTTAATATCACTATGGTTTTCATGCAGCAGCTTTACATTAAGGGCCATTTTTCCTAGAAGTTTGAATGCCAGAACAGCATTTAACATAGCTGTGCTTCGATTATGATGGGTGCATGGGCCTACTGAAACGATCCACTTAACTCCTTGTCCTGGCCTCTGTTTTGTTTCGATAGCTGTGCGCTTTCTCTCTTTACTCCCGTAAGTCCAGTCGATGTCTTAACTCTGACAGCAGTCCTCCGTGGGCAGCGATGATCGGCAAGGGAAGGAGCTCAGGCCAGTACCTTGGTGGGTCAGCATCATGCTGGTTTTAGAGTCCTGCTCTGACAGTAGTGCCCCAGTTATCCATCATATGAGTTTCACAATGTTCTGGAGATATAGCCCTGCCTCACACCCAGTCTGGTCTCCTGTAAAGTCAGTTTGGGGCCAGCGTACCTTAAGACACTCTAATTTGAAAGCTGATATTTTTTTCTTTTAAGTATAATGACTCTTTTTAAAACACAAAAATTAGGACAAAGTCTAATGATAAATAATTTTCTGATTTCTGTATTATATTTAGTGGCACATTTAATAAATTATATTTATTGAAGATATGTATATATGGGCCAGCCTGGTGGCTCAGGTGGTTAGAGCTCCATGCTCCTAACTCCGAAGGCTGCCGGTTCGATTCCCACATGGACCAGTGGGCTCTCAACCACAAGGTTGCCGGTTCAACTCCTTGAGTCCCGCAAGGGATGGCGGGCAGCGCCTCCTGCAACTAAAATTGAACACGGCACCTTGAGCTGAGCTGCCTCCCAGATGGCTCAGTTGGTTGGAGCTCATCCTCTCAACCACAAGGTTGCTGGTTCGAATCCCGCCAAGGTATGGTGGGCTGTGCCCCCTGCAACTAACAACGGCAACTGGACCTGGAGCTGAGCTGCACCCTCCACAACTAAGACTGAAAGGACAACAACTTGACTTGGAAGGAAGCTCTGAAAGTACACACTGTTCCCCACTAAAGTCCTGTTCCCCTTCCCCAATTAAAAAAAAAAAAAAACTTCTGTGCATCAAAGGATACAGTCAACATAGTGGAAAGGCAACCCACAGAATAGGAGAAAATATATTAAAAAAAAGATATATACATATATATGTGTGTGTGTGTATATATATACATATATATACATATATATACACACACACATATATATATATTCAGCTATACAATTTTTAAACACTATAAATTAGAATTTTCCTTTAAAATCTGGGTTATATGGCCACCTTTGTTCTATATACTTACAGGTAGACATATTTGCTTCTTGAATTAACTATTTCTCTCTGCTATGGGGATATTTTTGCATATAAAAACATGCTCAAGCATTTAGTTTCTATGGCACTAGGGAAAAAAACGAAACATGTTTTCTTTATGAAAGGAAAAAGTAGCCCATTTCTGTGTGTGTAGGCATATATGTCTCCCTGTGGGGAGAGGACCAGTGGGTTCCTGGCCAAGTCAAACAGGCTGGTTCAGCACAGAGGCCTTTAGAGTCTGGAGATCTGGGCTGCGTTTGCACAAAACGAGGGCTACTGTCAGTTTCAAATGACAGAATATGCGTGCTAGGGTTTTGAGAGGGGCTATACAAATAAGAGTTCTGTTATTACCCACGGGGTGGGGATTCCAGCTAAGTGCTACAGCAAATGTGGTCAGGAGATCAGGGGGAAAGACCCCTAGGAAGCCACTGAAGGTCAGGCCTGCCTCGTCTACAAAGGCAGAAAGGCCCCCTGACCCTGGCAGGATGGGAGAGAGACTCAACCTGTCCTTTTCTGCTTCCTGTGGTCCTAGAACTCTGTGCCCACCAACCACCTCCTGAGGAGAGAAAGTAAAGTAACTAAATGGCAATGGAAGGATGCCATGTGTGCTCATTCTTACGAGCCTGGCCATGTTAACACCGATCCTTTCCCGGGACATCCACTTTCTACCTATCAGTCTGGATGATCTCTCTCAGCTCTGGAAACAATCCAACTTGGGAAGGATGGGCAGGACAAGGAGCTTTTATGTTGCTCCATATATTGCTCCTAAAAAAAGTACTTATACATAAGGTATATAGAGATGAGATAGAAATAGAGACAGAGATAGAGATGGAGACAGAGATATAGATAGATATAGACATAGAGATATATAGATATAGATATAGATACAGATATAGATATATAGATATAGATATAGATATAGATAGATATATACTAGGGGTGCAAAAAAATGTGTACACATTTTAAGAGTGTATACATTAAAGAGTGTTACCTTAAAATGTGTATACATTTTTTGACACCCTCTGTGTTTATATATGTAGACGGATAGATGATAGATACATAGATAGATATAGATATAGATATAAAATACAGATAGAAGATATAGATACATAGATACAGATCTATAAAATCAGGCATTTTGTATTGGTGTCACGTGAGTCCTTTCACTGGAATCATGGTCACCTTGTACTTCCATAGCAACTTTGATGTCTCTGTTGATGGGCCAATCATAGTATCTATCCAACTAGTTCTCTACCAGACCAATGTACATGGAAATAGTCTACATGTAGCAACAATGCAGCTTACGTCAAGACTAGCTTTCTCAGTGTTTCCCTGTACAGAAAACTTACTGCAAGAGATAAACTAACACTCCCTAGACTGTATGTCTGTTCTCCCTGAGTTGTTAGTACAGTCTTCAATACCTGTGTACATGTGATCTTTAATCACTCCTTTATTCATTCACCAAATATGCATTGATCTCCTTCAATGAGTCAGATTTGCCTAAAATGCTTTTTTTTCTAATAACAAAAACCCTTTGCCCCGTCCTGTCCTCCAGAGCCAGCACACGTATCACCTCCATGGGGGCTCCCTTACCTGTGAATAATTGCTCGTTGCACTTATCACACTGTGTTTTACCTATTCACATGCCTGCCCCCCTTATTAGGCTATGAGTACCTTCAAGGCAGGATCCAGTCTTGATCTTTTTTTTTTTTAGTTCTATTTCCAAATACCAGTGTATAGTAGACAGTCATCAAATGCTTATTAATTTGAATTCTGTGTGACAGATCCTGGGTCAGATACAGGAATAAAAAGATGAGTAAGACAAGGGCCTTGCTTCAAGGAGCTCACAGCTATCCCCTGCCAGTTATCACTACATACCGTGTTTCCCCAAAAATAAGACCTAGCTGGACCATCAACTCTAATGCATCTTTTGGAGCAAAAATTAATATAAGACCCGGTCTTATTTTAATATAATATAAGACCGGGTGTTTATAACACAATATAATATAATACCCAGTCTTATATAACATAATATAAGACCGGGTATAATACAATACAATACAACACAATACAATACAATACAATATAATACTGGATCTTTAAAATAATATAATATAATATAATATAATATAATATAATATAATATAATATAATAAATATAACATAATATAATACAATACCATGTCTTATATTAATTTTTGATCCAAAAGACTCACTAGAGATGATGGTCCAGTTAGGTCTTATTTTCAGGAAAACACAGTACACCTGGGAAGTATTCAAGCCCTTCTTTTCATTTTTCTTTCCAGCCCTGGATTAAACTTTAAGCAGAATCAGTTCAATTGCCCAAGGGAACAGGGCACGTTGGAGTTTTCCCCCAGCGCTCATGCCTTTAACTCTTTCACTGCCACTCTAGTGTGGAATTATTTTGTAATTGTCTTTACCTGCTTATGATCGACTTTAATCAGCATCTTTAAAAAACAGTTTCTTCAGCATGGTAAGTGACGAAATTTAAGTTTGATTCGAAGGTGTCATCAGATATCTCATTTGTTTCCAACTCATGGGGTGAGAGTTTCACTTCACAGCCACTTCATTTCGGGGCCTGGCCGGGTGGTGGTGGGGGACGGGAGGGTAGCGGGGGACCATTGTTGGACTATGTGTAGGGCAGCAGTTGGCCTTAATTGAGCTCTGGTCCTTTCATTACTTGTTAGTAACTCTGGTGAAAGATTTGTTGCAGGAACATGAAACATCTGGATAAAAAGAAGCCTCTTGGTTATCAAGTATGATTTGGCCCTGGTCTGTTGGGCTCAGTCTTTTTCCTTACATGCACCCATCCCTCTGCTCCATTCCACTTCCACTGTGACCCTCACTTTCTCCCCAAAGCACTCCCCTCCACAGTATAGACTTCCTCACCATCCTACTCACTTATTTAGAGTTTACCCCTGGGAAAACTCAGCTTCTGTCTGGTCTCCTCCACAGAGCCTGTTTGCAAAATGTCTAGAACTTTCAACACATTGTGCCAAGTAATAGCCATGGAGTGCCATTATCCAGTGGCCCATGAGTTCTCTTTGGTTATTTTTATGCTTGGTCAATAAGTTTATTATTGTCTTTGTCTGAAAAATCTTCATAGACAATTGTGGTTTACTTTATTACTGTGTTTCCCCGAAAATAAGACCGGGTCTTATATTAAGGTTTGCTCCAAAAGACGTATTAGGATGGATGTTCAGGGGATGTCATCCTGAAAAAAAATCATTCTAGGGCTTATTTTCCGGTTAGGTCTTATTTTCCGGGAAACACAGTAGCTCTCAGTAACCCGTGCCTGAGCTCTGAGGAAGCTTGGCTTGCCTTCTTCTGAGCTACCTGATCTTTCTTTTGGGCAAGAGACATTTGGGGACAATTCCACCTCTTCTTTTAAACTGCTTTCTTAGGCTTCTTCTCATAGACTCTTGTATAGCAGCATGAGCTTTCTTATACTATACATCTCCCCCATTATGCCTGGAGTCACGCTGTTCTTTTTGTATTGAGAGAATTGTTTCTTGTAAGTATCTTCATCTTCTTCCATTAGGTACCACATATAACCTGCAACTTTCTGACTCATCCCTCAATTAGAAGGCAACTTCTTGGAGGTCTGAGTCTGTGTTTTTTAGTACAGTGTAATGTGTATAAGAGCTACACAACAAATGTTTTGTATTACATGCACTCCAGACTTCAGTTATTCCTGGGACCTTACCTCTCCCCATTCTCCCCCTCCCCAAATCACAGGTCATTACCGTCACTCTTTAGTCCAAATTCAGGCAGATTTAAGAGTCTTCTCTCATTACCTCTCACTTAGGGGCAAGTGTCCTGCGTGGAGGATATCACCACAAAAATTCAAATAAAGATATTTATGGGAAGTTTGAACCTGACACTCTTATGTATGCATCCTCCTGAAGAGCAGTGGATTTTCACTTCCATGTTATTGTAAAGTTCTCTCCTGTCTTTCAACAAATGAAGGAGGTCGTCTGGGGAGGAACCAAGTAGAATCCAAACAAGGAAGTCTCACTATATCGAGTATCTACAGTCAGCAGAACTGTCTCCCAGAGCCACGGGAAGGGACTGATGACCTGAGCAAGGTGAGCAAGGCAATGAATGTGGAGCAGGGCAGGATGGTAACACCAATGAATGTCCACTGCCATTGTGTATCTGCCATAAGCCAGGCATGCTGCAAAGTACATTACAATCACATTATCATTTAATCCTCGGAACACTCTCATGAAAGCAGGAATGATATTACCCCCATTTAACAGATGAGCAAACTGAGACTCAGGCTGTTGAATGGCATGACTGACGTCCAAGCATACACCCAACCACTACACCACACTAAATGGATTTCTCTAACAGCTACTGAGGCTCAAGTCCAAGAAAGAAAAATGTGTTACACGTGAGCTGAGTATTCCTTATGAGTGTGAACTGATTTTGAAGTTCATTTTTCTAAAATGGCTCCAAATACAATTTGAAGTAATTTCCAAGTATTCAGTTTTATTGTATTAAAAAAGCTCCAAGGTTTATAGAATAAAGTTGTTATATGATGCAGCAAGACCAACTTCCTGCTCTGGCCAATCTTGAAAACTTCACCAACCACAGGCAGAAAAATTACTTCACCCAGTTGTGCAGAACAACATGGCGCTCCAGGAGAGCCAGCCTGACCCAGCCAGTGATCCCACCTTGACCTCTGGGCTGTAATTGCCTTTATTGTAGACACAATGGGCAGGGCTTGAGATATGAAGATAACATCTGATTATGAGTCACTCAGCTGCTGTGAGGGGATGATTGTCATTTTAAGGCTTTCGGTTCAGTGTTCTAGAGCTGTGCTTCTCAAATGCATTAATGATCTGTTAAATCAATTCAGTGAGTGGTAACCAGCAAGGGAGGAAGGAAGGAAGAAAGGAAGGAAGGAAGGAAAGGAGGGAGGGACGGAGGGAGGGAGGGAAGACAGCAGGGAAGGAGAGAGGGGGAAAGGAAAAGAAAAAGAGAAAATAGAGTGCATTCCACCATGTATGACTGAGTATTGTTTTGTGAAACATTTTTAGTTGTAAATCATTTTTAATATATATGTTTACTGGAATATGATGTAAAAATCACAGTCTAAAAAACACTTGAGAAATACTGGCCTTGATTCTTGAAGTAAAATGTATCTTCAAAATATAGACAATTGGATTTCCACATTTACTGGGCTAAATGGAGACACTTCCAAAGTTTGGCTTCCTACTAGCCTAGCTTAGCTCACTGGAGAAGTTCAAGAACCTTTCAGGTTTGCTTACTGTGTCTCCAAAATTCCCTCCTTATCCTCCACCCTCAGAGGCACAGAAAACACATGAGAGACCATTTCCTGAACACTTTTTCCTCACCACCTAAGAAAGCTTCAAACTGTCTTAAATTTCTGATCATTTCTTGGGTGGGGCACCGTGTTTGGGACGCAGACTCTTTCTTGGTGAGCCCACACTGCTCCCCTTGCAACCTGACCGCAGGAGTTCTCACAACCTCTTCACTTCTCTCTCACCAAATTGTGAGCATCTTGCACTTGGAACTATTTACTATTGCTGTGTCCCCACAACTCAATGCCTTGTATGCAGTAGACACTTGGTAAATGTTTGGCACATAAAAAGTGAGTGAATTATCTACTGTCAGTTAAGATCAGCTAGGGGAAGTACCACAATTGACTTTGTTAAGGCCTTTCATTAACCAAGGGGTTCATGAGATTTGCTTGCATAGCAAATGTCTGGCCTTGAACCCAATTAAAATTCATCTTCCTCTGATTACCAAAGTTAAGTGAAGGTCTCCAAATTACAGTCAAGGATCTAGGATATGTGCATTCCCGTCTCATAAAAGGTGTCTCCCGGAGACTGTGGTCAGGAGGCCAGGTATTTGCCTGAAAAGGCGAAGAATACCTGGGAGAGGGTAAAGAATTCTGTGTTTGGGATGGAGACTGCTCAACAAGAAGGAAGGGAGGCTTGGCCTCTCTGAGAGAACCCCTGGGTGGCGGGGATCAAGAACTCACCCAGAAGCCAAAGAAGATGCTGGGGTGCCACACTGAAAACCAAGTGAAGGCTGGTGACAAGACATATTTCTGGGTGCCACCCAGATGACACTTCTCAGCCATTCCCTCACTTTTCCCCAAGGAAAAGTCTAGGGCCACACCATGCAACACCCTCTAGGTGCTAAGTCAGGAGATGTAACCCTAAGGGGAGTGACTGTCCAGTCTGGGTGGACCTTTTGATGGTAATGGCATCACAGAGAAAGCCTGAAGTTAATCCCCAACGTGAAGGAAGCCATGGCTGCAGCAGCTCCTGTTCAGGGCCCCTGACATGAGTAGCGTGTGTAGCCTACACACTAAAAGGCACCTTGGAGAACTATGGAGTTACTCAGAGACAGAGGAAAGGAGACTCCTGAGGGGTGTTCTGGCCCAGATTGTCGGAGAGCGGCTCAAAGCTAAAGTTAGCTTTCATTCCTGGCACCATTATTAGCCAACCCGTCATTTGACCTTTCCCAGCTGATGTGGCTTGGCAGAAAATAGGGCTACTCAGCATTGTGGAAAATTCTTCAGCATCAATCAGTCTTTTTCTAGAGAATTCAGATATCTGCCAGCCCAACCCTGGGGGGCTTATTCATGTCCAGGAAATGTGCGGGTGAGTCAGGCCCTGTGAGCATAATTTCATTATTAAAGAAGGTTCCTACTCTATGAGGAAGTATAGCTCTGGCCTCTGTTCCTTTAGGTCTATTCTAATTTTAGGATATGGCGCTCCATGGTGCAAAGCACACTTCTCTATGAAGCCACAGAAATCCCTTCTGAAATTACAGCCGGGTAATACTCTTTTGTTTCTATTCCATTATCACTTCAATTCACTGACAGTGTGTACCAAAACATCTAGGAAATTTTCAAGTTTTGTAAAACGGCTAAAGAGGTGTATACAGAGCAATACTGCCATTGACTCATGGTTTCCAATAAGAGGGGGGAAAAACACCAGACTCCTTATTTCTTAAGAATAATCTATCCATTGAAAGGTCATCCACTTGTTTTGTTAATGACCTTCAATACTCAAATGGTCTATAAGCTCTTGGGGACCTGGAGACAGTGTGTCCTCATGTTAAAGGAGACAGAAAACAGTAGGGGTCTCGTGTTTTACAGATTTTGATTTCTATGCTGCATGTTAAAATGGAAAAGGACCAGAAAGAGCTATAACAACCATTGTTGTTTACTTTGTCCTCAAAACAATATGGGCAGAGCTGACATCCAGCCAATATGCAACAGTAGACTAAGCTATGGAAAGGCTTCTTTCCTGGTGGTCTGTATTCACTGCCCTGAGACCACTGAGTGACAGCCCCTCCCTCCCCCTGTACCCTTTCCTCTCTTCTGGGGACTTCCACAACTGTTCCACGATCCAGGACCAAAGCATTACTCCCTGTGACTGTTGTGATTAGTCGTTGTCCAGGAGCGACTCGGGTAAATATTTCTAATGTCACCCTTTCGCTTATGAGGTAGACATGGCTATCCTCAATTGCAGGTGAAGAATCAAAAGCTTTTAGAGAGCATGGCAGACTCTCTTTTCCAAAACTGGCCACAACAATATTTCCAGCCATGCGTACTCTTCAAGAACTTTGTTGCTTCTCCATCAAAACTTGATGTCTATCTCACCTCCCTGAGAAACTGGGTGGGGCTGTGTGCCTGTTTTGATCAACAGAAAATGGCAGAAGCAACGCTGTGTGACTGCTGCGTGTACGTCAGCAAAGGCGATCCAGTTTCCATTTGGCTATCTCTTGGCACCCTCACTGTTGGAATACAACCCCCATGTAGAGGAAACGCCAGCCACACAAAGAGGCCATGTATAGTTACTCTGGCCGGAAGTCCCAGCTGAGGTCCCAGCTGATAGCCAGACATGTGAGTGAATGAGCCATTCAGATGACTTCAGCCCCCAGCTGTTACCCCTCAGCCTTTGAGTCTTCCAGGTAAGGCCCCAGACATCAGGGAACAGAGAGAAAACTGCTATGCTGCATCTAAATTTCTGACCCTAAAATTTATGAGTATGCAAAATGGGGGGAAATGTGTTACATGGCAAATACATGATCATAAGAGACAGGTAAACAGTTTGCCCAAGGTCATACAGCTCGTAAGTGGTGAAGCCAGGATTTCAACCCCAAATCACATGAGTTTGAAAGCTAGCATTCATTTTTTTAAATATTTTTTTATTTTTCAATTACAGTTGACATACAATATTATATTAGTTTCAGGTGTACAATGCAGTGATTAGACATCTCTAAAACTTATGAAGTGATCACCTCAATAAATCTAGTACCTATCTGACACCATACATATTTATTACAATATTACTGGCTACATTTCCTATGCTGTACTTTACATCCCAATGACTATTTTGTAACTACCAAGTTGTACTTCTTAATCCCTTCCCCTTTTGCACCCACTCCCCCCAAATCCCCATCTGGCAACCATCAAAATGTTCTCTGAATCTATGAGTTTGTTTCTGTTTTGTTTATTCATTTATTTTGTTGTTTAGGTTCCACATATAAGTGAAACCATATGGTATTTGTCTGTCTGACAAAGGTAGCATTCTTAACTCCAAGTGACACTGCTCTTGTGGCTACACCACCAAAAGGCAACGTGGCAGGGGAGGATGCCAGCTGGACTACCGTTCAGTTGCATGTATGCAGTTGATGGATGGGCCAGGGCTGGCATCATTCTCCCTAGTGTTAACCCAGGCTCCTTTTATCCTGTGTCTGCTGCGTATGGTTTCCATGTCTTAACGTCATCTCCTGATCCAAGAAGGCCGCTCCAATTCTAGCCATCACATCTGCATTCTAGTCATTGGGAAGAAGAAAAGAGCATGTACCCCTCCTGTCAAGAAAACTTTCTAGAAAATGCAGACATTACTTCTGTTTAACATACCACCAGCCAGAATGTAGCCAGATGGTATAACTAGCTGCAAGAGATGTTGGGTGACTTTGTTGCCATCTAAAAACTAGAGGCATATTTCTATAGATTCTGGAGTGTAAAAGAAGAGAAGATCTGATATCAGAACAACTGGCAATCTCTGCCACAGAAAAGAAAGGGGAATGGGTAGGAAATAAGTGATTTCCAATTTAGAGCCATGCTAATCCCTCACTACCTCTACTTTCCTCAACCTTATGTTTTTGTTTTTAAATAATTTATCATCTATTATTAAATATTTTCTAGAAGATTTAAACTAACTTTACTGTAAGAGTTTTGAATACCCTAAGAAAACAGAAGTGTCCCCTGGCTGTGTTGCAAGGGGACATTTGCCCTGAAGATAATCCGAGCTCAATCTACTATAACCCATCCTACTGCAGAAGGGCGGGAATGCTGGGTAGACCAAGAACCTAAAAAAATATTGTCAAGTTCAGGCATTACACCACAGAGAGTCACATAGAATCCACTGGTGTTTCTGGCCTGTTTGAGAAAAAGAGTACATTGAATTTTGCAGGAGCCCATTTCCAGTTTGCAAGCTATATTTTCTTCCCTCTTAAGTGTACATCTATAGAATATTTCACATGATGCCTGCTCAGGTGGCTGATCTCACGGACTGCTTCCTGAAACTTGAATGTCTACTCTCTTTTACATTTCCAAGATCCTTCCCAACATGGAAAATATTTAGGTGGGTAGAGGTGGAAATCATGGAGTCCCTTGGAACAAGCACATGACTTGAATTTCTCATGATAAGCCTCTAAGATATATATTTTTCAGCACTTGATGACTCAATCACAAAGAATTCTTTAAAGGGACCTGAAATGCAATAACTAATGGAAGGGAGTTGAAAAGAAGGAAAAACATAGCATCCCCAATACACAAACCTGTCTTTACATCATTTTGATGAAAATTTGCTGCCGTGTAAGTAAATAAAACAGAAAATCAAGTATGTCTTAGCAATAGAGAGAAAGGGCACAAAATGCAAATCTGCTTTCTGAATCGGAGTCTATCTGACCTTAATTATAGAAGTCTTCAACTTGTTTCTACAAGAAACGGGACACAGCCTGTGTGAAATGTTTCACGCAGACCTCTACAGGAGCTCGGGAAAGGGCAAGTAACGAGAAGCCCTAACTCATGCTGTGAATTCCTCCCTGATCCTGATCCTGAAATAGGACTGGGTAGGAACTCTATGGCCTGCACTTTAGGAGGAGAAAGGGGCAGCGGTTTGGATTCTGCCCACAGGGGAAGAGGGAATGTTTGTGTGAAGAGAAATTTTGCCGTGGATGTTTCCCTCAACCACACATAAAGCCAGACCAAATATAAATGCAGCATAAGTCTGCGTAGCGTTTTATGATAAACAAATAGTTGTTCACAAACGGCACCCGTAACCCTCTGTAAGGCTCTCTGCAGTATCCACATATTTCTGGCAATGGGAACTAAGGTTCAGAGCACTTGTGATTTTCTAGGAGCCGCAAGCTGGTGAGTGGAAGAGCTGGCACTCAAGCCAGGTCTTTGATGTCAAATAGATTATTCTTTCCTCTGCACCATCTTTTTCTCTCTTTACACTCTTCTTGGAGTCCAGACTGTGTAAGTACATACAGCAAAGGCCCAGTGGTATTAAAATATGCCCATAAATTCTTCAAAACTCCTTCTTTAAAAAAAAAATACAGCCTACTAACTCCTCTTCCTTTCAGCATGACTGGACTTAGAATATGATAGAAATGACCATGTAGCAACCAAGTCATAAACCTGTGGACTTCTCCCTGCTCTCTCTCGGAACATTCCCTCTGGGGAAGCCAGCGGCCATGCTGTGAACGCATTCAAGCAGCCCCTTGGAGAGAACTAAGGCCCCCCAACAGCCAGGAAAGAACTGAGGGCTCCTGTCAACAGCCTTGTGACTGAGCCGTCTTGGAAGGAGATGTAGCCCGAGTCCGGTGTCCAGCCGACTACAGCCTCTGCTAACATCTTGACTGCGACTTTCATCAGAGGCTCTGAGCCAGAAACCACCCAGCTAAGTCACTCTCAGATTTCTGACACAGAGGAACTGTGAGATTACAAATATTTATTGTTTCAAAACACTAAATGTGGGAGGTAATTTGACACACAGAAACAGATAACTAATATACTAGGGGACCCTTCATCCTGTGTATTCTTTCCACTACACCACACATTTTTCTATCTTTCTCCTCTTTTTCAGGAGGCTGGACTGTGCAAGTACATACAACCCTGAGAATCCTTCGTTCTGTCCCTCGGCTCCTAGAAGCCCTATCTGCTCATCTAACTTGTGTCAGCATGTTAACGTTTAATGACGTGTGTCATCCCTTCTAGATACTATGTTTGCATTTTAATGGGGAACTTCAACATCTTAACCTAAAGGGCAATCTCAATGTCAAGTGGGAGGGGAATTTCTGGACCTTGGAGATCCCTAGAACTGCACTCATAGTATTCCCTGAACACCTAAGATTCCCAGGGACCCAAACTCTGGATTTGAAAAGGATCCAACAAAGGAAGTAATGGAACGACAAAAGGTAGGAGGTTGAATCTGAAAAATATGGTATGGTTCCAACTTTATGACATTCTGAAAAAGGCAAAACCACAGAACTACAGAACAATAAAAAGATCAGTGGTTAGGAGCAAGGGAGGGATGACTAGGCAGAGCACAGAAGATTTTTAGGGCAGTGAAACTATTCTGTATGATACTGTAATGATGGATACATGTTGTTATGAATTTGTCCAAACCCACAGAATGTACACCACCAAGAGTGGCCCCTAATGTAAACTGTGGACTCTGAGTGATAATGACGTGTCGATGTAGGTTCATCCACTGCAACAAAAGTACCTGTCTGGTACGGGATGTTGACAGTGGAACAAACAGGGCATGTGTAGGTAGGGACAGGAGTATATGGGAGTACTCCATACTCAGTTTTGCTGTTGATCTAAAACTACTCTTTCAAAAAAGTCTATTAAAACCTAAAATATAAAGTCTTAAAAAAAAATGTAGGAGGTTAGTCTACACTCATAGGTTTATGGAAGAGAAGCCGAGAGCAGTGGCGGGGGTCCACAATTTGAAGGAGGGCCTCGGTCCAACCAGGATACACTGCCCACGCAATGAGGAGTCAAAATGGCACCTCGTCAACAGCAAGGTCTGCTTCTGAGCTGTTTGTTTTCTGCCCAGTCTTAGGCTAGATACCGAGAGTACACAAGTTATAGATGACTTCCCAGATCTACAATCTACTTAAGGAAACAACATGAAACACAAAAAGGAGAATAAGCAACAGCAACGAATACAAACCAGGATGATAAGGATATGGATCGCTAAAATGTGTGGCAGCGAGGTTGGGTGTGGACTGACTAGTAAGCAAGGAGTATGAGAAGTGGCTGAAGTGGTGGTTTAATGATGCAAGGTGCAGAAAATAAAAGATGAAAGGTGCAGAATTGGTGGGCGGAGTGACTATCTTGGTGGGGATTCAAATGAAGTTATCTTAGAGACTGAATTCTGAGAGCTGTTTTGGAAGGGTATGGAACGTGGATTTTCAAAGAAATAATTCTACTATCTGTAGATTTGATTTTACTCCCTAAAGACTCAGGAAATGGAAACGTCTCTCAATGATGAAAATGGAACATTAATATTCTTCCTATGGAGACCCGCCTGGTGATAAGAATTTGCTTTCACAGGAGGAAGTGGAGTTTCCACCAACCACATGCTCTACTCCCAGACCAGGGCAGCCTGTGGAACCACCATCTGACCTCAGGTAGGGGTACCAGAGGCCAGCTGGGTGCTGCAGTGAGGCAGGGCAGGTTTGTGTGCTGTGAGTACAGAACCCAGGGAACCCAGACAGACAGAGGTCGGAATCAACTGCCAGACATAGAGTGGAAATGAAGGGTCAAGTTGAAGGGCCACGAAAAGAGAGGCAAATCAGGAGACAGAACTGGCAAGATAGAGACTCTCTGATGTGGGAAAGCCAAAACCTGAGATCTTTTCATAAAGCATCACTGTCAAATGGGAAGAGGACTGCTAAGGGGCAGCCCTTAAACTGTGCCTCTCTTTACATAGTTCTTACAAAATGGGTGTGACAGTAGTATTTGCCTCATAGGTTGTTATGAGAATTAGGTGAATTCATATGTGTATAATCACTTAGAACCATGCTCAGCACAAAGTAAGTGCTTAATAAGGATTCGTTGTTGTTGCTGTGGTTTCTAATCCTGGACAGAAGGCAGCAACAGCTCCTAAAAAGAAAGTTGCCAGAAGAACCCACATACCACTTGGTGACAAATATGCAGCTTAACAGCACGCTAGCAAGTCTCTCGGAATGCACTCTGCTGAGCTGATTGTCCTGTGTTTTAGGGGATGGTACATTCTGGCCATGGCTCCAGGATCCTGCCAGCTGCAATCGTGCCCCACAATCTATTGGGAAGCCATGGGGGACCGTCCAGGATTGGAGCCCGTGTTCTATCACAGCATGCACTGTGGGGATCATCTCACAGCCATGCAGCCACTGCAAGCCTTAGTTTCCTACATGGGGTCTGCAAGAAAACACTGCTTTCTTCTTTCAGGGAGAGACGTGATCTGAGAAAATCAAATTGCCATGATCTCGGGCACAGCCGACCCTGAAGCCTGCACTCATTCTCTGAGTTTATTGAAGGAGTGGTTTCCAGGGTTATCTTCAGAATTCACAGTCCAAATGCTTTAGCAAGGAGAGAATTTTACTGACTAGTGAGGAGATGAAATGGCTTCGCTCAGTTGTCACAGTCACAGAGGACAGAGGAATTAAGTGCTTAAAAAACGTTCATGGCCTCCTCCAAGAACATTCACTTTGTCCCCACTGAAGTAACTCTCCTTGTCACTGTCTGTGTTCTGTGTGGCCAAGAGTAAAAGATTCAAAAGTCTGGGGATCTTCTTCCCTTTCTTTATGGAGACCCTCTCCCCACAACTATTCTTATGCCAGCATCTGTGTTCTACTCCTCAGCTCAGTTGGCTTGCATACTTGGAAGCATCTAGCAATGTTGGTCATTCATTTGGAAATATTTATTAAGGATCTACTATTTGGAATAATATTAACAAATAATAATATTAAATATTAAATAATAAATCTAATATTTCCATCTACTATTTGGAAATATTTATCAAGGATTTACTAGGCCCTGGGAGAGAAAAGTTGGATAAGATAAATTTGCTCTCTAGGGTCCCTGTCCACCTGGTGGGGTGACAACCATGGGAAAAAAAGCAATGTGGTTAATTCTATACTATTGCCAGGATTGTCATATTATTATAGGAATCCATGGAGTGTACATGAGGGTCGATACTGTAACGTACCACCTGATGAATGGCCAGAAGTTTATCCCTATTGGGGAGAGTTATGTTTTAATAACATTTCTGAAAGCCAGAAAGACTTTCAAGAAAAAAAAGGAATTAAATCTTCTTACCAGTGAGAGAGATTTGGGGGCAGGAAAGTCCTTGCACTTTTCAATCACCTGACTCCTTAGAAAACAGTGCCACGCCCCAAGACTGTCCCACCCTCATGCTAAATGTCTCATCAAAAGAATCACCTTATAGTAACAGGTTTCTCTTTGGAGAAGGGAATGTTTATCGGCTCTTAAGAAAAGTAAGATTTTTTTTTTTATCATCTTTCCACTAAAGACATGATTTCTCCCAAAAGTCAAACTCCTTTTCAGGAGATGTCCGGAGTCTTGCTCATGTATCATCATTTATCTGGTAAAGAGATGCCAATGGGTTGCTGGCATGGAGGGGGACTGTCATGGGTGACACAGTAGCATCAGCTAACGCCAGGCTTTATCTCAGTTGGGAGGATCTCCTCCTTTTGTGGAAAGCTATTATGGGATGTAAAGGAATCTAGTTCTTGCCTTTTTACAACCCATTCCTGGCTCAGAATGACTTCCCTGGATGGTCTCAACTACAAGGAAAAGGGGGAAGCACCCTGCACATTTTGGGCATCCTGGAAAGAGACCCCTTTGAACGCTGCCCTGCCCATTGCCACTGACTGTGGGCAAAATTAGGGCTAGCCTGTCCTGGGGCCCCATCCCTGCTAGAAGCAGACAATCATTTAAAAATAAACAAAATTAGAGAAAAAGCCTCTGGAGTTGGGTCTGCAGTTCAACACACTAGCCACAGGACAAACGCTATGCTAAAAAGTCCAAGACAGGAGCCCAGTAGAAATAAAGGGACACAAACCCGCACCCTGCATTCAAAGAGTTAGGAACCTACCTGCAAATTCACCCCAAAGAGCAGAGACTATCCAGTAGCCACCTCAATCCAGGGCCTGATGAGTGGCTAGAATACTAAATGCTACAAAAAGAGGAGGGAGCCGAGGAGAAGAGCGATTCTGGGGGCTGCGGGGTCAAAGAAAATGTCCAGAGGACTTGAAAAAGGTAAAGTGACGCAGTTCCAGGACCAACAATTATAACTCAAACGACATTTTCAGATGTCTGAGTCAGGGAACTGAAATATACTTGTGAGGGGACTCATACTAACTTACTGAAGCTTGAGCTGGCTCGCATTATCATTTTTATTAACCTATGAATTGACGTTAACTAGGAAAGGTTTGTTTTTATAAAATGACTGAATCAATTCACATGGAAATAAAGTACCATACTTTTCTAACATGAGTGATCCAAATGAAAACAAAGGCATTTATTCATTCATTTGTTCAGTTGACAAACACTGAGTATTTGCTAGTGCCAGCCAATGTTCTAGCACTAAAGACACAATGGAGAAAAAGACACAGGAGGTTCCTGCCTTTTGAGCTTACAGTTTGCGAGGGGGAAGCCAGACAAAGAACAGATCGAATAAACAAGGAAATATCAGGAAGCAATAAAATGAAAATAAAACCAAGTCGTGTGCTAGAAATACTAATTCAGATTAGAGGTCAGGGATGGATTCTCTGGGGGGGAGTGACATTTAATAAGAAATGGAAATGACAAGAAGGAGCTAGGAAAGCAAAGATAGGGCGGTGGGATTGTTCCAGGCAAAAGGAACAAGTGCGAAGGACCTAAGGTAGACACAAGCTTAATGTGTTTAAGAAACTGAAAGAAAACAAGGGCTGGAAAGTGGTGGGCAAGAAGAAGGGTGGGACAAAATCAGTTAGGAACACTAGGCAGGGCCGTGTCATGGCAGGTTTCCTAGGCCAGCGTAAGGGGCTTGGCCTTTGTGCTAAGTGTGAGGAGAAGCTATAGGTGGCTTCAGCTGCCGTGTGGGAAATGGGCTGCATAGACGGGGGAGGCAGGGAGCCATTCTAGTAGCCTGGTGAGAGATGGAGATGGTTGGACCAGGCACGCATGCCTGTTGACCCATATCTTGGTTTTTCCATTATCACTAGGGGAGAGCATCAGCAAGCTGTTTTTAAGTTACATGTGGTTAAAACACAAAAACAAATTCTCCCAGATAAGATTCAATCGAACCACGTAGGGGTGCTCTTTTCCAACAGGCTGTGCTAGAGTTTAGAGTTTCAAAAGGGTAGACTAGACACCCCCTTTGAGGTATCCTTGAATCTTGAATAGCCTGAGGATTTGGTGAAAAGATGGGTTTGAACTAGCTGGACGATGTCTCAGACAGCTCAAGTTGAAGGGAGTTAGGCTGTTGTGGTGAAGAGCAGGGTCTCCCCTGCATCTCCTTCTTCCTGAATTAGCAATAGTCTGTCCACCTGGTGTAGGATTATCCCCATGGAGACTATCCCCACTTTTGCCCTCAAAGGTATTATAGAGAATAAGATTGGAGAACAGAAGATGGGATTTGAATATGAATCTCCTCTGGTACATTCTGAGCTCCTCAGCAAATCATTTACCAGTCTAAAACTAGTCCTTCTTAGCTGGTGGAAGAAGGAGTTAGATTTATCAGTCACTGTGTGCACAGAAAATTATATAACGTTCTACAAGATACACAGAAATTTGAAAAGATGTATTAGTATTATTTGTCAGATGCCAACTGTGTTTATAAAATTTTCTTTTCTTGGTTAGTGGTCTCCATTTTGTAAATTTGTTCTAACTAGTAAATCAAACTCCATTTCATGCTACAAGAAGGCTACAGACTAGGCTAGCAAGTCCTGTGTAGGGGTCTTTATAAAATAATAAGAGAATCAAGTTTGTGTTCTTAATGCCCATTTTGTATGCATGACTTGAGCTGAGTCCCTTATGCATAATTCATGTGGTCATTTATAGGCTTTTACATGGCTCCTCCTCTAAGAGTTAACCAACAAAGCATGTTATCAGCCATGGCAACCCGGATATTATGCAAATCTTTCTATCTCTGAGCCAGCAGAAAAGGGGGTGGGTTGATTAATTAAAAAGATAGAGGAGGAAAGGGGGCGTCCACATCCCTCTTGATGTTACACATCATTTATTAATGTATTTAACTGAAAAGAATTTTGAAGGGTAAATATGTTCTTGTGCATCATTACCTCTGGGTGTGAGGGCGCTACTTAACTTCGTGAGCAGCCATTCAAATGAATGGAAAATGTTTGATTTCATTCATTCCATTTCCTCTCCTTCCATGGAACAGCATCAAAGGTGAACAAAGTGTTGGATTTGGTGTCAGGACATCTGATTCTTGTCCCTTTAGCCCATTATATTAATCAAGTCACTAACTTAACTTTGAGTACCAGTTTCTTGTACATAAAATGTAAAAAAACAAACAATAAAAAAAACTTCTCCCCATTTAATTTGGTGAGAAGAAATGAATGGGAGGAGGCAGGAATTATTGGAGGTCATTTTGAGGGCAGCCTACCACAGTTCCTGTCACTCTCAAGCCACCTAACCAGCGCTGGACCCCTTACTTAGATTTGTAAATGAGAAAGAAATGGATATCCGTCTTGTTTATGTTACCATACTTGGCTTTTTCTTACAGCTGCCTGATCTATCTTCTAACTAATTCACTGCCACAGTAAATTAGAAAAGTCAGCTGGAAACAGCTCATGAACACCCCTAAATATTAGATTAAAAGTTTGGGTAAATCTTTGAAGATTTGTGTAATAGGGAAATAATTGTTTTCAGTAGATTAACTGGGCAGTGGGATGGAATACAGTGAGGAGAGACTGAAGATGAGAAGATAATTTCAGAGACTGTTCCCTGAACTAAAATGGTGACAATAAGAGTCCAAAGAAGTGCCAGATGTGAGAGACACCAAAGAAGAAGAAACCCAGGATTTTGACCTCAGCCAATTGGGAGAATATATTTGCAAACAATACAACCGATAAGGGGCTAATAATATTCAAAATATATAAAGAACACATACAACTCAAAAAATTCCAATTAAAAGATGGGCAGATGACCTGAACAGAATGTCTTCTTCTTCCAAGAAGACATACAAATGGCCAACAGATAATATAAAAAGATGCTCAACTTCACTAGCTGTTAGGGAAACGCAAATCAAAACCACAATGAGATACCACCTCATACCTGTTAGAATGGCTATTATCAACAAGACAAGTAGTACCAAGTGTTGGAGAGGCTGTGGAGAAAAAGGAACACTCATACACTGCTGGTGGGAATGTAAATTGGTGCAGCCACTACGGAAAACATTATGGAGGTTCCTCAAAAAATTAAGACTAGAATTACCATATGACCCAGCAATCCCTCATCTGGGTATCTACCCAAAAACTCTGAAAACATTTATCTGTAAAGATATGTGTATTCATATGTTCATTGAAGCATTATTCATGGTGGCCAAGACATGGAAACAAGCAAAGTGTCCTTTGATAGATGATTGGATAAAGAAGATGTGGTATATATACACAATGGAATATTACTCTGCCATAAGAAAGGATGAAATAGTGCCATTTGTGGCAACATGGATGGATCTTGAGAATATCATGCTAAGTGAAGTCAGTCAGATGGAAAAAGTCGAGAATTGTATTTCACTCTGGAATACAATTAATATAATATAACTGTATTTATATGTGGGATATAAAACTGAAAGCAAAAATAAACAAGACAAGCAAACAAAAACTCACAGACACAGAAAGCAGGCTGGTGGTTACCAGAGGGAAAGAGGGACGAGGGGGAGATAGAAGAGGGTAAAGGGCGTCAAATACGTGATAATAGAGGAGATTTGACTTAGGGGTGGTGACAACACACTGCAATATACAGATGATGTATTATACAATGGAACACCTGAAACCTATATAATTTTACTAACCACTGTCACCCCAATACACTTAACTTAAAAAAATATACACATGCTTAATGCCTTCAGAGTCTGTAGCACACACTTAAAAACGCCTCTGATCCTTTGAAGGGGACTTAGTGTTGTGATCATCCTTCCCTACCATGTGCCCAGCTCAGTGTTAAGCCCTGGGAATATCAACACACCGCTGGAGCCTGTCCTAAAGGCACATACACTGTAGCGGGGAAGCCAGGCTAATTAAAAAAAAAAAAAAAATCATCCCCCCGAGCACAAAGGCTAAAAGCAGAAATACTTTCAGTGAGATGAGAGAGCTTAGAGAGAGCAACAACTGGGATCTGGTGATATTTGATTTATAACTTAAAGAATAAGGAGGCAAATAATGTGTGGAAAGTTACTGTGGGCAGAGGAGCAAAGAGACGAAAGGACATGGTGCATTGAGGGAAGAGTCAGGTTTCTGTAGCTGGAACTCAGGGTATCGGTAGCAGGATGTAGGAGATGGGTGAAGTAGGGAAGTAGCAAGAGATACGGGAGAGCAAGAGGCTGAGTTCAAGCTTTAAAGAGTTTTGTATCATTCTAAGAAGTTTTAACTTATTATATTGGATGCAATCAAAATCCAATGGAGATTCTGAAGCAGCCAACAAAGATAAGAACTCAGGTCTGGTGAATTAGTTGGATGAGCAAGCGAAGCAATCTGCTTTTGTTCTAAGTCCACAGAGACGCAACCAACCTATGACTGTGGAGTCGAGATTGATTTATCTCATGTGTGGTAAAATCTAGTTCAAAAAGAGGTCATCTCAAAATGATTTAGCCAACTATAAGATCTTGAAAATAAATGTATAGCCACCTGGGGGACCCCTTGGAAGGACAACAACCAACTACATGATGATTCGGGGCAAGATTTTAAAGAGCAATGTTAAGTACTTACTATTTTTTAAATTAGTTTTGTTGCTTGATAGTCACCCAACGAGGAAGCTTGTAATGGTGCAGTGACGATGGGGAGTGTATGGCTTGTGGTTGGAACAGAATGAAAATGCAAAACCAAAATATTTTCTCTGGCTAATTTCAGAACAGAATTCAAAGCATGACTTCTTTTTGCTTGCTAGCTCCTTGTTTCTAGGCTAAGTAAACAGAAACCAAAGACAAGTGTCCCTGACTTGTTATCCCATGTGGCCACCAGAAACAGACATGTAAATGACCGTATAACTGACCATGCAATTGGTAACAACTGTAACAGAGGAAGTAATGAAGTGTGCTGGGGAGAACTAGCATGGAGCCTCTCGCAGCAGATATCAGAAACAGAGACCAGGAGAGGTGACTTTTTCAGAATCACTGGGGTGAGTCAAGTCAAAGGAAAACTCTAGCAAAGTCTTTCCACAACAATGCTCCTGATATAACTGCTGTTCACTGACTTGCTGGAAGGAACCAAAGTGGAACCCTCTAACTTGCCAAATGAGACTTTGAAAGTTTCATTTCTAAAAGCTAAACCAAAAGTATTGATAGAGTTAGACCCACGAATAGCTACTTATCTTTTATCTTTTATCTTTTATCTGAAAACAGATGTTTCTATTACGTGTTGCTATAAAGAAAGACTGAGTCAAGGAGCAATTTAGCCGCTCATGCTCACTCAGACTCTCTCTCTCTCTCACTTTCATTACTGAGACAAGGTCAGGATTTCTGTCCAGGAGAACCTTCCGGAGCGAGTGAGTGAAGCTATCAGAGGTCTTCCTGGATTCCATAAACGATCCCAGGGTAAAGGATGACTCCACCTAAACTAAAATCCCAGTGGAAAAGACATACTTCTCTGGGAGCTGCTGGCTCTTGACTTTAGTTCCTACACCTAAAACTGAAGACTTCTCCCATATCCCCAGTACTTACTCTGTAGTGTCTTCTTCTTAAATTATGGTATAATTGTACTCCATGTTGCAGAGGATTTGTGGATTGTTCTGATTCAGCTGAAGAGTAGACAGCACCTTGTTTCTGTTCCAAAATGACCTCTGTTATTTTTTTTGATTAAACAAATTATATATGCTTATTGTATAAATTTTAGAAAACAAAGAAAAGTCTGAACAAAAAATTTAAAATCCTCTGTCAATATTTGATGTGTTTTCTTAGGGATTTTTTTTTCTGTACATATATGAACATACCTGTAATTACAATATTAAGAAGCACGGTCTATTTTCCCATAGGAAAAGTTACAATTGGGGTTGCCTTCTGATCTGGATTTTAGCATTTCATATATCATACTACGTGATTTCATACATCACTGTGATGTATGAAATGCTGAAATGAAATGGCCATAAATGATGTGCCATAAAACATAGCTACAACGACAAACTTCTATAACAATTTAAAATCATAAAGTGATTACTCAGTCTTCTAAAATGTGCACAATTCCTACCCTAGAGACCACCTCGAATTACAGTGAGTACACAGAGGCTTCCAAGCCACAGAGCACCACTGCCAACTTTTTCAAGAGGTGAGCATTCTTGGAAATCAAGAGTTCCCTTTCCAACCATCCAAGAAGAGAAATCTCCAGGATCCCCAGAACAACGGATTTTCAGAGTTTTGCTGTATTCCCAGCAAAGGCAATGCCCATAGGCCCAGTCTCCAAGTCTAACCAGTTATTGCACTGACGTCACTGGGGTCTTTGCCTTTACTCTCTGGAAACTAGAAGCCAGTTAATCCCATAATTCCTTAATCCCTAAACCATAGTACAAAAGGCAAGCCTCCCTGGGTTTCTGGTACCTCACATATTCTTAATTCTATTCTCCTTAGAACTTAAATCTTCTTAAAAGAATCAAAGGCCTGAAAAGGCAACAAGGAATTTTAAAACCGAAAATGATAAGCCAGTGAGTTAAATAAGCAGAAAAGCTACTGGGAGCATTTGTCCATTCTGAAAAGTTTAAACTTTGGTTTTGATGGCTTTGTGCGGTGAAGGGCACATTTACCAACCCAGGACCTGCACAAGGCAGAGGGTCTCACAGGGGACACAAAGACATGCTCCATAGGAAGCTACGGTGAGCCTCAGGGCGAGGCTAAACTGGCCCACGCTGGGAACCTCAATCCTTGATTTGATAAGGTGTTCCTAGACTATTAGTTATCTGAGAACCCAAGCAGAAGCAAAATAAAATAAAATAAATCTCTGGAGGATTCATCCTAGGCCTTGAATTCTTATACAAATTTTTGTTCAAATACAATGGCATGCATATAATCACAGCTAACAACTCCAGAGCAATAACAATAAAAGAAACAAAAGCTCATGTGTCTGACTTCAGATACTGAAATTATCAGATAAGGACTGTAGAATAATAATTATGTTTATGATGTTTAAAGTAATGAAAGAAAGTTTGAAGATACCTGCAAGGAACAGAAACCCATAACAAGCAACATAAAATATTTGGAAAAGAAAAATAGAACTTCTATGAAAGAAAAATGCAATAACAAATAAAAATTCAGTGGGTGGATTAAGACAACTGAAGAGAGAATTAGTGAACTGAAATGTGGGTCAGAAAAAATTATCCACAGTACAGCACAGAAAGACACACACACACACACACACACACACACACACACACACACACACAAGGAAATCGCAGAAGAGAAGGTAAGAAACATAGAGGATAGAGTGAAAAGGTGTAATCCATATTTAATTGGTGGCAGAAGAAGCTAGATAAAATGGGATAGAGATAATATCTGAAGACACAATGGCTGAAAATGTTCCAGAATTGGTGAAAGATACCAATCCAAAGATTCAAGAATCACTACAATCCCCAAGCAATATAACTAACAATGTTAAACAAATTATATTGAGAGTACAGAAAACTAGAGACAAAGCTACGTAAAACCTTAAAAACATCCAGAAGAAAAAAGACATTAATTTCAAAGTAGCATCAATTAAACAAACAGATAATTTCTCAAGAGCAATAATGGAAATCAAAACACATAGGAATGCTGTCTCCAAAGTGTTAAAAGATTACTGCCATTTGAATTCTACACCCAAGAAATATATCCTACAAGAAAGAAGGTGAAATAAAGACATTCTAGACTAACAAACACCAAGAGATATTACCACCACCACACTGAAGTTAAAGGTAATTCCAAAGGATATGCTTTGCACAGTAGGAGAATGATTGGAAATAAAAGTTCTAAGCTACAAGAACCAAAGAAAAGTAAAGAAAGTAGTAAGTGCATAAAGCTAAATGAAAATTGACAGTATTAAACAATAATGATAATGTCTTAATGCTTTTAAAACATATAGAATTAAAATATATCATAACAATAACATATAGGTCAGGCAAACGGAATGAAAGTATCCTAATCTTTTTCATTGTCCTTGGGGAGGGAAACATCAGACTTTAATACATTAAGAAAATAAGTTGTCATATCTAAGGTAACATATAATTTCCAAACAAGTAGAAGGAAAAAAGTGGAATAAAAAAATACTCAATAATTATACAAAAAGGAAGGAAGTAATTGCCCTAAAAGTCAGGATAGTAGTTGACTCCAGGGGTAAGGGAAGGAGATACAATGAGTAGGGCACTTCTAGAGTGCTGGCAATGATCTATTTCTTCAACAAGTTGGTTGTTACATGACCATATGCTGTATAATTATGTGTGACTCCGTACATTTAGGTTTTGATGTACTTTTTTTTATGTGTGTTATATTTGATAATAATAAAAAAAAATGAAAAAAGAAACTCCCCTACACCTTCAAGCTCTTCACAAAATATTCACTCCGTCTCCTTGTCTTGGTGGCGCTCTGGCTCTCATCCACGTCCCTTCTCCCCTTTTAGAGTCTTGTTGTTGCTTTCAGAGCATAGGTTTTTTATTTTACACTGAAGTCCATGCCATCTAGCTAAGTCACCTACTGTCCTTCATGATTTCTACATGGCCCCCCGCCCCGCGCCACCTCTGCTCATTAGTGAAGACATTGGCCCCTGATTCCCAGCTTTCTCTCTGACCCACCTGACACCATCATCATGAATGATTTTAATATCTACATAGCCAAACCGACTGACAAGCTGGCCTTAAATTGTTGCCACCACCCCCATCCCCAGTTTCAACACTCTTTGCTCTGATCCAACAACCCATTCCCTGGATCCTGACATTCTTTTTTAAATATTTTATCTGGTTTCGAAAGCACAAACACAATACAGACGCACCAGAGGAGAAAAAATGTAAATACTATTAACTTCTTTTAAAAAGAAAGAGACAAAAAGAAAATTAAAATTATCCATGGTCCCATCCTCCAGAAATAACAAAACATGGCTGTGCATGTCTGTCCCCAGGAGTCTGAGAGAAAGACTGGACCTGTCTTTCACAGGATAGGTACTTGTGTGTCGCCCTCAACTAACCATGTGCTTGTCTGCACCATGTAAGGATCTCTTGTCAGTGAGTTAACAAACAACAAGGTACTTTACTAGGGGAGGCCTTGTAGAACAGGGGAAAGAACTCCGGTGGGAACTCAGAAGGCCTGAGTTCTGTTCTGGACACTGATGTCACCATCACTTTGACCTTGGCAAGCTGCCCCCCGTCTTTTAGTTACATTTCCTCCTTTGGACACGGTCGTGTCTAACATCCCTTCCAGTATGGAATATCCATATTCTTAAAACTGCCACAAAAGGGAAATTTAGGGAAACATCCAGCGTTAAAAAATAAAAAATACCTACAGAAGCAGTCTCTGCAGCTGGGCTGTTGGCACCACAATGCAAAAGGCCTAAGCTGCCAAACACTTTTTGCATCAGAAAGACCTGCTGCACAAATTCATGGCCCTGGCGGTGTTGCGCATTTTTAATTAGCGGATATTATGATGAACAGGGTTTCCCCATTTCTATTCTCTGAGCTCCCTGGACACCTCCATTTCCATTTCCAAAGGATATGGAAACAGCTCGCTTCACTTCAGATGTCAGTGTTTATTAACAGCAGGGCAGAGAAGATACACATCTGAACTGGCAGAGATTGAATAATTGAGACAGACATAAAAGCTTTTTATGTTGATGTTCTTATATATCACTGATTGATAATCCAATCCTGTTTAATGCTTTCCAGTTCCATTCCAGGATTTGTCAGGCGCATGCTGGGACATTGTGCACAAGCCGTTTTGTACCAATACCTTGGCAAGCAAATGAAATACCTCTGGAGGGTGGCCGGCCCACGGGGGCTATGTCAGGAGAACTCAGACTCTGATTCTCTGTTTGGTGCCGAGAGGACCTGTGCTCCTCTGTGCACTTGGTTTACACAGATGCTGGGCTCCATGCCTGAGTGGGGTCTGATCATTGCCACCCCCTTACTCCGCACCTCTTACTCCCTCAGTTTTCTGATTTGCAGGTTGCATGAATGACCGGCAAACTCAGGACCGTGACAGAACTCTTTAATAAGCGGGTGAGACAGACATGCTCATTGGTCTAGGGGAGCATGTAATCAAAACCAGACATGGCACTATGGTGAATAAGTGGAAGGCCTACAAACAGAATACTAAAACCCCAAACAAATACGAAAGTAGTCTTTCCATGGTACATGCAGTCCAGGGTCAGGTACTTCGGAGCTGAGAGGAATACCAGGTGTGTCCCTGCAGTCAGAGAACACTTGGCCCACGTTAACATACTGACACTGAATATTTAATATAGAAATCTATTCAAAAATTGTTGAGGCATTATTCTTGCATGTGATATCAGGGTTTTTTCACATTTAATACAAGAGCAGATAGCATAGTGTTAAGGACGCGGTCTGGAGCCAAGCATATCTGGATTCAACTCCTGCCTCCAAGAACGATACTTTTCTCAAGCCAAATGGTAGCAATAATAATACCCCCTTCCTAAGATAATTGCAAAAATTAAATGAAAAGATGCACATAAAGTACTGAATATACTGCCTACCACATCCAGAGAACTAAATAATTATTAACTATTGTCATTGTATATTAGGCTATAGGTGAATTCCTTTTTGGCTATTTGTGAAAAAGAGATTGAGTCATTTTCCTTGAATCACCACCAATACCAGCAAACATATTGATAAGACTAATTGCAACAGTTGTGATTATAATATGTTTATTTTAAAGGTGAATTTCATGATTTCTTAAAAATTCCAGCTATCTTCCTTCTTTCTTTCTTCCTTCCTTCCTTCCTTTCATCTGAGGAAGTTTTTTGTTTTTCTGTAACTCCATATATTTGAAAGTCCTTGTAGAAATTTACATGGTCTTACTCATTTTTTTAGTTTAGCACTTCTGGAATAGCTAGCACATAATGTGTTTCTTTACAATAGTAACTTGTCATGTGTGAAGTTATTCTTTAACAGTATAAACTTCTATACAAACATTAGGGGCTATTTTAACTGAAGTCGTTTTTTTCTTAAATAATTCTGTGTATGCAAAGATTTAAGACCACAGGCAGTAAAATTCATAGTCTGGAATGGCTATTACTCTTCAGGTAGCCTGAAGGACATGGCACATTGTCAGTGCTTAATAATGATGTATCTTATCATTAACATAGACTTGTTCTTTGCTTTTAGAGTTCTATAGAAAATCTTACATAGAAGAAGAGCCAACTTGTAGGGATAGTAGTGCAAAGTACTTGAAAGTGGAAACCATAGCTGCTCACTGTGTCATCACTGAGGTTTTTGCACACCAAGTAGATTGCAGTCGATTCCAGGATTGGTTAATTCAGAGCTAGATCACCAAGGATCGAGATTCTATCTTTCCGTCTGGCTATCTTCAGTATGCTACCTTTAACCTTGGGCTGTTTGGCTTTCTGATAACTTCCCATCCAGACAAAAGAGTGTCCAAAGGGATGAGAGGTGTCTGGCTTATGCAATATTTTTTAACTTCCCTCTATGAAGAAAAAGGATTTAGCTTTCTTCCCCCCACTACATACCAGCCCCTTCCCCGTCCTCCATCCTCCCAGAAGACTCACATCGCAGCTTTGATTAGAGAGATGGTCAATATTTACATTCCGAGGGCTGTTTAGACGTTATTCGGACTGAATCAGAAGATATACTACGATTTATAGTCCCTTTCCTCTACAACTTCGTGTTTTCCCTGGAGTTATTAATTATCTATGTTATTTGCTTATTTTTCAACATATTTACTACTGTTTCAACCACAAATTCCTTGTTAATCACCTAAATTCCCCTCAAGATGTTTGGAAACATTGAGTGCTTATCAAATCATATTCCTGAAGAATTTTCTCTTGGAGACTTCTGACCTGTTCTGAAAGATTCATTTAGGAATCTTTCTTTAACACCGCCCTAGATGTTCTCTTTCCCTGTCTCTTCTTTCACAGTTCTCTTTCTTGGTTTACTCAATTCTAAAGCAAAGACTCATGAGACACTCCAGCAGGCAGTGTTAGAAGAAATTGGAAATAGAGTTACAACTGGAGCTACGCAAATAGCTAAGAAAGCTCAAACACCAAAGTACCTGTTCAACACTCCAAAACAAATGTCAACAAACAACTGAAACTTACTGCTTCTGTGAAACCAGTACAGGTAAAAATGTTGGCTCCAAAAAATCCTTCTTCCATACCTGAGGATATCCATGAAGGAAGAGATCTTCTGCCAAGCTTTCTCTGATGCCTTACTCTGCAAAGTCAAGGATATTGATAATGAAAATTTGGAGAACCCTCAGCTCTGCAGTGACCACGTTAAGAATATCTACCAGTATCTAAGGCAGTTTGAAGTTCTGTAATCCATAAATACACATTTCTTAGATGGAAGAGATATAAACAGACATATGCTTGCCATCCTGGTGGATTGTCTAGTGCAAATCCACTCCAAGTTTAGGCTGCTGCAGGAAATTGTACTCGTGCATTGCCATTGTGGATCGATTTTTACAGGTTCAGCCAGTCTCTCATAAGAAGATTCAGCTGGTTTAGAGGAGATCCAAGATGGCAGAGTAGCTAAACACAGTGGCTGCATCCTTCCATGAGCACATTAAAATTACAACTAAATTATAGAACAATCAATCTGGAGAATCATCTGAAGTCTACCTGAGCAGAAGTCCCACAACTGAAAATATAAAGAAGCCACATCAAGGCTGGTAGTAGGGGTGAAGAAGCAGAATGGGCCCCAAACATCCATGCAGCAATTGTGAATCAGGAGGGATAGCAAGGCTGTGGAGGTTTCCGCCAAAAGGAGAGAGGGGCCCCAGGCCTACTCCAGGCTCCCCAGCCTAGAGTACTGGTGCCAGGAAAAGGAGCTCCCACACATCTGGCTGTGAAAAACAGTGGGGATTCCGACCATCTAGGGGGGACGGAGGGCTCCAGGAAACCCAGACGTCCTCTTAAACAGCCCGCACATAGACGTACTCACTCGCAGGCACTCACCCTGGGCTCCGGTGGAGGGACAGTGACTCAGGGGTGCCAGAGGCACATAGAAGGTCAACTGAGCTGTGTGGCTTTGTAGTGAGGGCTGGAGGACAGTCGCCATTTTCCCTGTGAGGGGTCCTCCCATGAAGCAGGTAGGCGGGCCTCATCTTTCCTGTGGTAAGCCCTCCCCCACTAGGCCAAATCTGGATCTGCTTGGTCTGGTGAGTTCCGCTGAGACCTGGCCCCATCCAACTCCCCCAACGCTGGAGGCACTTTCTCCATGAGTAGCCGGCCCCACCTGCCTTTCACTCTTCCTGAGATAACTATCGGACTCTGGAATACGGCAGGCCCCAGGCAGGTGGTAACTGGCCTCAGTGTGCTCTGAGACTTTTGCTGAGTAGCTTCAGGCTCAGCACTGGAACCAAACCAGAATTTACATTAATCTGGTGACCACACCTCTTCCCACTCTAGTGATTCCCTGACACCTTGCCTCACCCAATTTGTGTACTGCATGAGGCTCTCAGTGGCTGAACCTTAAGGGAGCTGGCAGGTGGTAGCAGGCCTTGGAGTGTCCTAGCTTTTTGCAAAGATACCCCGGGCCCGGTACTGGTGGCAGACATCCTTGGTTCACAGCATGGGCTCTCTCATGCGCCTCCAGTTTTATCACAGGCAGCAAACAACTGTGGATCACTTTATAGCTCACACAAGGTAGCCCCCAGTTGGTCACATGCAGTGCCTGACCTGGGCCTGCACCAGAGCCCTTCCCAAGAGACCCAGAACTAACATACTTGGAGGTTGGCTTCAGACCACAGCAGAGCCCCACTCAATTAGCCCTACAAGCAGCATACACAAAGGGCAGTCTCAACAGACACCAGAGACCACTGGGACAAATCCAACTCAGTGAGGTAAGACACCACACAGCAGCCTATAAGTTGTGGATGTAGCCAAACCCCACAGCCAATCAGCCTGAGCATCAATCCCATCCACTGACATGCCAATAGTAATCAAGGCTCAACTATAACAGGAGGGCATATACACAAGGGACAGTCCTAGAGCACCTGGAGCAGGTGACCAGGAAGACTGTGCCAGGGCCCCACAGGGCACCTAATACATAAGGCCACCTGGTCTAAAGAACAAAATTAACAAACAAAACAGAAACAAACTCATCGATACAGAAAATATTGTAATGGTTGTCAGATGAGAGAGGGGTTGAAGGGGTGGATGAAAAGGGGGAAGGGATTAAGAAGTACAATTTGGTTGTTACAAAGTAGGTATGGGGATGTAGGGTATAGCGGTAAGGAATATAGTCAATAATATTATAGAAGCTATGTATGGTGTCAAATGAGTACTAAACTTGTTGGGGTGATAAATGAGAGGGCGTTGGGGGCAGGGTGAAAAAGGTGAAGGGATTAAAAAGTACAAATGTGCAGTTACAAAATAGTCATGGAGATGTAAAGTAAAGCATAGGGAATATAGTCAATGATATGGTAATAATTATGTATAGTGCTAGGGGGGTACTAGACTAGTCAGGAGGACCACTTTTTTTTTTAGGGGGATCACTGCTTAAATTATATAAATGTCTAACTACTATTCTGTACACCTGAATTTAATACAAAATAATATTGAATGTTAACTATAATTTGAAATTTTTGAAAAGGGGGGAGAGGTGAAGGGAAATAAGAGGTCCAAATTTCCAGGTATAAAACAAGTCATGGGATGTAATGTACGGCATAGGGAATATCGTCAATAATATTGTGGTAGCGAGGTACAGTGTCAGGTGGTTGCTGGACTTACGATGATCAATTCTTTAGGTATAGAAATGTTGAAAAACTATGGTGTATACCTGAAACTAATATAATATTGTATATTCACTATATTTTTAGTAAAAGTCTTTAAAAAAAAGAAGCTTCAGCTGGTTCAGATTATGGCTCTGCTCTTGGCTTCCAAGTATGAGGAGATATTTTCTCCTAATATTGAAGACTTTGTTTACATCACAGACAATTTGTATACCAGTTCCCAAATCCAAGAAATGGAAACTCTAATTTTCAAAGAACTGAAATTTGAGTTGGGTTGATCTTTGCCACTACATTTCTTAAGCCGGAAGGCTGATGTTGAACAGCACACTTATCCAAATATTTGATGGAGCTGACTCTCACTGACTATGCCATGGTGCATTATCACTCTCCTAAGGTGGCAGCGGCTGCTACCTGCCTCTCCCAGAAGGTTCTAGGCCAAGAAAAATGAAACTAAAGCAGCAATGCTACACTGGATACACAGAGAATGAAGTATTGGAAATCCTGCAGCGAAAATGAGAGAAAGTGGCCAAAAATGAATGAAAGTGAATGAAAACTTAAGGAAATTCATCACCATCAAGAATAAATATGCAAGCAGCAAACTCCTGAAGATCAGCATGATTTCTCAGCTGAACTGAAAAGCCATTCAAGAGCTTGCCTCACCTCTGATGGGACAATCCTATCAGGTTGCCAGGGCCCTCAGGGAAGAATGATTTGTCTGTGCACTTTGTCTTGCTGATTTGAAACTCTTGACTTTGTTCATAATCCTCTGGTCTATTTCATGAAACCTCTTCTCAGGCCTATTTTCTAAATGTATATTGAGGAAAAATAAGGCTATTGATTTTTGTTAAAAAAAAAGAAAATGTCTTTGTTGTATCTTCATTTGATTGATAGTTTGGTGGGTATAAAATTATAGGTTGGAAATCATTTTGCTTGTGACATATTTAAGTATATTTCTTCACTTCCTTTTAGTTTCCAGTTTTACTTTTGAAAAATCCAGAACTGTTCTGATTCATGATCCCTTTATACCTAAGCTGTTTTCTATTGTCCTTAGAAACTTGTAGGATTACGTCCCTTGTGTTGTGAAATTTCATGAGACTATGCCTTTATGTGAGCCTATTTTCACCTATATTGATGGCCACTCAGTGGGCTCTTTTGATTTTCTTTAATTCTAGGCAATTTTGTTGAACCATTTCCTTGATGATTTCTTTGCTTCCATTTCTTCTACATTATAAATCTTTTTCTTTTTATTGCCAATGTAATGGGCAAAAAATGATAAATTTTAAAGGGTTCAGTTTTCATTTCTCTGGTTACTAGTGATGTTGAGTATCTTTCATACTACCTTTATTATTTTTATTTCTTATGTTAATTATCTTTTCATATCCTTTGTCCATTGCATTCCCTTCCTTGCTAGCAGGATGATACTGAAGCCAAAAATTGAGAGAAAAACTTATCCTGTTTTTAAGTAAAAGATTCTTCAGCCATTATAAAAGTAAAACAAGAAGAAACAAAGAAAGAAAAGAGCTTGTATAGTCTCATCACCCAAAGACAGGTAGCCACAGTAAATATTTTGGTGTTTTCTTCCATCTTCCTTTTCTTTCTTCCTCTTTTTTTTTTTTCTATGTAATTGGTTTTGGACCATGTTGTTATCTGATAAAGTTGAATTCATTCTGTTTGTACAATTATGTGCCTTAGAATTCGATCTTTATTTTTAAACCTCTAAAAAAGGCACATTTGAATGTGAGCCACTCAATTTTTAAAAAAAAAATTTTAGCAAGTAGTTTTCTACTGTAATATCCTAATTTTCACTATGCTCACATAACACTTGCTCTGAAATCAAGACAGGGAAAGGGCCTTGTGGAATACATGTGGAATTGAAATTTTTTAACAGAATTCCGTGAGGAAAGGAAATAGTTTAAGGTAAAAGTTGTGAAACTCTAAGATTCCAAGCTATCCCCACTCTTGGGATAGCTTCCTGATTTTTCTGTGTCTTCTTCTCTCAGGAGCTGTGCCTAGGCCCTCTCTACGCTCCATCTAAGACACAACTCCTTGCCTCACCTTTCTTTCCAAACTGCCCATTCTATATCGTGGGGGCCCAGATGCCCTCATCCTTTGACCTTCTTCCCCAAGATATCTTTGTGACTCATTCTCTCGACTCCTTTAAGTCTTTACTGACCAGTTACACACACACACACACACACACACACACACACACACACACACACAGAGTCCACACTCTCAATACCCTGCTCAATAGTTTGTGTTCTTACTAAATACACAAATGTATTGAGTTTATTATTTATTCTGTGTTCCCTACCAACCAAACCCCCAAATTTAGAGATCTTTGTTACGTTCACTGATGTATCCCATAAATGACTAGGCTAGTGCCTGATGTCAATAATTTTTTGTTGAATGAATAAATAATTGCTCAACAAACACCTGAGACACCTCTATCACCTCAGATTTCTCCCACCTTCATTGTGTCAATTTCTAAACTTGAATTTACCCAACACTCATTCTCTCAGCCTCTGATGCTGTGGCTTCTATTTTCAGGCTGCTGAGAGTTGCTGGAGAAAATTACAGACTTCTGCCAAGTGGATCCACCACAAAATCATACTGCCTCATACAATCTTTTTATTTATCTCATGTTGCCTCCCTAGCAAATTCCATGCTGTGATGTTTTAAAACAACTTTCCTCTTTGAATTTGGAGTAAGATTTGCTGCCCACCCATAGCCAATGTTCAGACTTGAGCAACTGGTTTTCATTTCTGCAGTAGGTTCTTTTCAGTTCTCATTTTGTCCCTAGTTTTGTTGGCTTCTTTCCCCCACCTATTTCTAACTCAGACAACCTTGCTGAAGTTTAAGTCTATTCACAAGCTGCTTTAAATCATTTTATCAGAGATGGCTTTATGTTTTCTTTTTAATGTTCTTAGGTGATTTTTAAAAACTCTTTCTCACTTAATTTTAATGGCTACATAATATTCCATTATATGGTATGTACTTAACCTTTATTGATGTTGGACAGACATATATTTTTCCATTCATTTTGTTTTAAAAACCCAGGGACAGAAATTTTTACTTTGCATTTCGGCAAATTCCTTATGGTATGTACCTAGATTTATTTAGGTCAAAAGGCATAAGATTTGGGCCAGCCCAGTGGCTCAGGTGGTTGGAGCTCCGTGATCCTAACTCCGAAGGCTGCCGGTTCGATTCCCACATGGGCCAGTGGGCTCTCAACCACAAGGTTGCCAGTTCAATTCCTCGAGTCCCGCAAGGGATGGTGGGCAGCGCCCCTTGCAACTAAGATTGAACACAGCACCTTGAGCTGAGCTGTCGCTGAGCTCCCGGATGGCTCAGTTGGTTGGAGCGCGGGTTCTCAACCACATGGTTGCCGGTTCGACTCTGGAGCTGGGCTGCGCACTCCACAACTAAGACTGAAAGGACAACAACTTGAAGCTGAACGCCACCCTCCACAACTAAGATTGAAAGAACAACAACTTGACTTGGAAAAAAGGCCTGGAAGTACATACTGTTCCCCAATAAAGTCCTGTTCCCCTTCCCCAATAAAGTCTTTAGGGAAAAAAAAAAAAGGCTAAAAAAACAGTACATTTAAAAAAAAAAAAAGGCATAAGATTTTAAGACTCATGATAAATTTTGCCAAGTTTCTTTTCGGAAAAGTTGTACTGATTTAGTTACTACAAGTCACAAAGATCATTTCACTATACCTTCACCAGGACTAGGTATTCTTGTTATATCTTTTTTTTTTTCAAACTGGATAGGTAAACAATGGTGTTTTCTTTCAACTGCATCTTTGATCATTCATGTACATGACATTTTTCACATAATCATTAGCTATTTGTACTTTTCTTTTTGTGAACTGCCAATTATTGTTTTTCCCCCATTCACCTATTGAGGTATTCATGTTCTTGATAATTTTTTTTGCGTGTACTTGATAGATTTCGTGTAGTAATTATGTGTAACATTTACTGGAAATAATTTCCATGTGATAATTCCCTTTTAATTCATTTTTGCTTTTTAATGTGTACACACAGTTTTTAAATCTTGTTAAAGCAATGTATGTTTTTTTCAGCCTTAAAGAGTCTTCCCTAATCTAGAAATTTAATGTTGTCTTCTAGGTTTTATTTTCAACAGTTTGACATTTGTAAAAGTTATTCTTCCTATATTGGCACGTGTTAGGATATAAAATTTCCCACCAACTAGCCATCCACTTGTTTCAGTTTTGGAGCTTTAGCTGGACCAACAAATAACACCCTTTCCCCCTCACTAGTTAGAAACCAATTAAAAGATAAAGACACAATGTGGGAAGATGGTGTCTTTATTTCTAAGAATTCGATTAGAACCTGTAATTTTAGATAAACAGCCAAAATAGTCTGCTAATACACCTCACCTCTGGATTAAGCTACCTCAGACACCCAAACCCAGGACCTGCTGGCCTCCCAGTGAATCCTGGAAGGACAGGGGCAGGAACTTCCTCATTAAGGCTCCATATGGCAGAGAGTGGAAGGAGAAAATGAGGGCTTTGGGAAAGAAGTGGGAAGCGTGAGTCCAGTTGAAGACACTGTACAAAAAAACACACACTCGGGAAAACGTTTTCTCTCCATTCCTTTCTCCCACCCCACTCCCACCCCCACCAATATCTAGCACCATTCACTGGAGAATCCTTCACTTCCATCCTGTTTTGTGATATCTTTTTTTAATCATCATCATAGATATTCTATGGGCTATTTCTGGCCTATCTCTTCTGTTTCACTAAACTATACTCATGGTAGAAACATATTGATAACATTATTGTTCATTTCTGTTGCCTTTTACTTTCTGGGAAAGCTAATTCCTCTCCGCCACTCCCGCGCCCCCTCTTTTTTTTTTTCCTCAAAATGTATTACTTACTATGGCCTGTTGTCCTCTAGATGCACTTTAGAATGATTCTGTCATATTCCTGTTGGGGTTTTGATTGGAGTTATATTATAACTATAAATTAATTTAGTAGAAATTGACATCTTTATAATATTCAGTTCTCCCATCCAAGAACATGGTACAGTTCTATTTATTGAAGCCTTCTTTTATATCTTGTAGTAAAATTGTGTCATTATTCATATAAATCTTTCACGTTTCTTGTTAAGCTATTCCTAGGTAGTTCATCTCTTTTGTTACTATTGGGAATGCAGTATGTTTTTCCATCATGTTTGCTCACTATAGTTAGTATATAGAAAACCCAGTAACTTTCAGATATTTATCTATGTGTGTGTATCTTTCCTATATTAAGTTTCTCTTTTCACTCTTGTATTAATCGCAAGACTTTCTGCCTAGGTTGTTCTAGCCCGGAGCTTGCCAGTTGGGGTGCTGCTTGTGGATCACGGGGGTGCTGAGAATGGGACTGGCTCCTGGTGCTCAAGGGAGGGCTCGTGCAGCCACTTGGGACTGGTCACTGACAATCATGAAGCTCCTTGCGGGCTTGAGAGAATGCCCCAAGCGGGGTGGCTCTCACGGTGTGCGATGCACACAACTGGCCTCATCCAGCTTGCCCTGCTTTGTGGCATCACACTAAACCCAGCCGAAGGGGCACCCTCCAGCCAGTACGATCCTCCAGCACCAGCTGCAGAGCACATGTCTGTCTCGTGCCCATGGGCCTAAGGAGCTGCTGGAGGACTGAGGGTCCCAGGTACCCACTGTGCCCAGATCACATCCCACAGTGCACTAGGTTGGGGGCTCAGGGCAGGCACTCCACCAGGTGGCAACCTGGAATCTTGGGCCTGGCACACAGCAGATGCTGCCATTTCTTTGTGGCCGTTGGATTCTTTTAGTGACATTCAAGTGACTGGCAAGGTGATTGCTCCAATAACACCGGCCTTTCCTTTACATTAGAGCTTCATCACTACTTTGAAGTACATGATATGAAAAAGCTCTATTGTTTAGAAAAATCTATTTACCTCATCACCACAAACTTCAATATCATAGTTGTCTATGAAAGAACAAAAGAGCTGGTAGATGCTCTTGGCAACTATTATAAGTTTTAAAGATCAAAAAAAATTAAATATTTTACATCAGCCACTTATGTGAACAAAGTTTCTCATTCATGTTGACTGGCAAGAGATGATCATTAAAAAGGCAACACCAAGAAATATTTAATAGCCCTTTCAGGCATATAATCTTATGTTAAAGTTATGTCCCAGAAGTAAGCCTAAGTTTCTAATAAATAATCTGAGAATATTTTACATGGAAATTTTACAAAAATTCAATATTTAGTATCTTCCCTAATATTTTACATTTTATTTTTGTTAACACATAATATATATTAAAAAAAACCCACTATATTTTTCACCAAGCCACTGAAAATTGACTCCAAATCCCCTACGGTTTACTTCAATATATCTTACAGATATTATCATTTTCTCTGTGGGCCATAATGTGGAACAAAGTTGAGAACCTCTATTTTAGAACAGGAAACATATCATCGGCAAATCATGATAATCATGCACCTTCTTTTATAATAGACGATTGATTTTTGCTTTAAGCCATTGCATCAACAAGAACTTTAAAAAAAAACAAAAACCTGTGGGTTTGCCCCATTCACTTCCTGTCTTCTCTAAGGCCATCTGCTGTCAACCATCCTATTTCTCTTCTGGAACATTAATCTCTTCTCCTGGGCTCTTTCCCTTCAGCATAAAAAACAGGATAAAATTCTCCATCTTAAAAAGGAAGGGTATATTCCAGCAGCTTTGTATTCTCAAGCAAGTATTTTCTCTCTCGCCTTCCTTTCACCACCAAACTTTGTCAAACTGTTTACCCCGACTTCCTCTGCCCTCATTTACTCCTCAATTCATAATAGCCCGGCTGCTACTCTGGCCAAAATCATCGCAGAAGAGCATCTCGTTTTTGCAAAACCCTGTGGTGTCTCTACAGTCCTCACTGACCTTGACATCTTTGCTAACCACTCTCCTCCTTTTTAAAAAGCTATTACTCCGGCCAGCCTGGTGGCTCAGGCGGTTAGAGCTCCATGCTCCTAACTCCGAAGGCTGCCGGTTCGATTTCCACATGGACCAGTGGGCTCTCAACCACAAAGTTGCCAGTTTGATTCCTCGAGTCCCGCAAGGGATGGTGGGCTGCGCCCCCTGCAACTAGAAAACGGGACCTGGAACTAAGCTGCACCCTCCACAACTAAGACTGAAAGGACAACAACTTGACTTGGAAAAAAGGCCTGGTAGTACACACTGTTCCCCAATAAAGTCCTGTTCCCCTTCCCCGATAAAATCTTAAAAAAAAAAAAAAAAAAAAAAGCTATTACTTACGCAACACTTCTTGTGAGTCAGGAATTGTGCTAAGTGCTTTATCTAGATTATCTCATTCAACCATCTTGACAGCCTTATTTTAGGTAGATTTTATGCAATCCATTTTACAGATGAAGAAACTGAGACTTAGAAAGATAAGCAAAATTCCCCAAGGTCACACAATAAGTAAGGGTCAGTATTGGACATTCATATGTTTAAAACCTTTTCAATCCTCAGTTGTCTTCTATGACATTTTGTTTGCCTTGTTCCTAATTCTTATCCCGTATCTTTATTGCTTGTTTTCAAAATTTGGGGGATTTACAGTCATTATTCTTTCAAATTTTTCTGACATTTCCTCTTTCTACTCTCTTTCTGGGTCTCTGATGGCACAAATGTTAGACCTTTTGGTATTCTCCCTCAGGGAGAGAAGTCATGCAGTTCCTACTCTGACCAAATCTTTTTTCTCTCTGTGGTTCAGTTTGGATAATTTCCGTTGATTTGTCTTTAAATGTAACGCTCCCCTGAGATCTTCTCTCTCCGTGATCTCCTTGATCCTTTTCAATTCCCTGGGTGACTTCTCTTTTCAGCCTGGGTGTTTAGTTACTCCACTCTGCTGTATCCATCCTACAACATGGAGTTACACGTTTCCTATACCATGAACTATGCACTCAAAATAATAGGGCCCATTTAAGTGCCATGTTCCCCCCACCCCGGATCAATACCAGTCGGGGTAGAGGATCACTGAGTTAATTGGCGTACACCAATCAGGACACCCCGCAGGGGCTAAGGATGGGTTAGACATTTGAGGAAATCAGAGCTCTGTGAAGAACGGGGACATGGCTTTTGGGTACACGACCAGTAGTGCTTCCCTCCTTTTCTTCCTGAAACCACTAACGGTCATCATTACCCTCCCAACCACTCAGGCTTAAAACCTCAGTTTTCTCACCTCTGTACTTCTCCTTCCCACCCACACCCCTAAACATCCAGTCAGATGCTCAGCCTAAAGATGCCTCCTCTTCGATCTTTCTGTCCAGCCAATTTGTAAAGCCTCCTCTCTAGTTTCCTTGCCCTCAGATTCCCTCCCTCCATAGTTAGCTTCCAAAAGCAGAGAACAACTGATCATTCAACTCCCTGTGGCCTACAAAAGAAAGTCCTTGGTATTATGATCAAGGCCTTTCCGTGTCTACCCACTGTCCTTCCAGAAGCATCTATTATGCATGCCTCTAGTGTCACACAATACCCGTCTTCTCCCTATACTCCATCAGCTACATTTGACTAGAAGTCAATGCATAAAAACACCCTGCATTTTCTGCCTTTTGTTCCTGCTGTCCCCCTAAAAGACCCGTCTACCCAATCACATTAGTCAAGGCTCAGAATTCATCTCCCTTTCCCCTTAGGTTTTGTGGACATCTCTGCTGTAGCTCTGGTGACGGATGCCCTGGGTTACACTGTTGTCTCCTTCACTAGCGCATAAGCTGCTTAAGATGCGAGACCATCTCTTATTCTCTTTTGTAGCTCTCACAATGTCTGGCCCAGACCTCAGACACAGTAGATACTCAGGATATGGTAGTTTCATTAGATTAAATTAAATGGGCTTGACTCTTTAGCCTCTAGTGTGACATTCTTGGAATCAATGCAATCCAGAAAAATAATTCTCTTTCTAATGGGCTTTTGTGGGTATCTTACTCAGACAGAAATTTAATAAGGGAAATTATTCTCTCTCCAGCATAGCTTGGGTGCTCACCTCTATGCTGTTATAGCTCCCTGTACTCCTCATTTTATACCATTAATCACTTTCTAATAACTTGGTCAGTATGTCTTCCCCCACCATACGAATGTTTTCATATGATTCTTTGAGGGCGGGAACTGATCTTTCTTCTTCTCCATTATGTCTCACACCTACTACCACAGTTTCAGGTTTGCAGAAAGCACTCACAAATATGTATTCCTTGAATGGAGTTCAATAATTAGCAACTGAGAAGAGATAAACAGAAGTTTGAGTTGGTTATATAACATTGTAAATTGCAGTGATAAAAAATAAACTCAGAAGTCTAGGATTAACTGAACAACAGAAAATAGGAAAATACCTTAAAATATAGTCTACCTTTATCAACATAATCCTTGACTTTTTCTTCTCCCATTCTCTTTCTCCCTTTCTTAACTTCCCAGATTCTTCATTCTCCTTTATTTTTCCTTCCTGTTTGTACATATTTGTCCCTTTATGTCCATTCTCATCTTCTTACACATGAATACAGTTTTTAGCTTGTCATATGACCGCCTAGGTAAAGTTGATATTTCTTAGCCTCCCTTGCAGCTGGGTGTAGTCATGTGACTAAGTTTTTGCCAGGGGGATGTAAGTAGATGATGCCGGCAACTGTGGGGTCATATCCTTGAGGGAAAGAACTGAGTGCTCCCCTTCCACTTATCCCCTTCCCAACAACTGAAATGCAGATGTGATGGCTGGAGCCAGAGCAGTCATACTGGCCCGCAAGGTGGAAGCTGCAAGAAGATGAAAAAACCTAGATCCCTAACCAAGCCCACCCTGGCTGCTTCTACCCACATTGTTAGGAAGGTGAGCTAGAGAAACGTCTATTTTATTTGAGCTACTGCTACTTTTGTCTTTAAAATAGCACAAATATTTACATCCTTAATAATACAATGCATGGCCATCTTTATGGCCATTTTTCGCAATAGGGAAAAAAAAGGATGAAGGTGCTTTTTGAAAAATCCTACACCCACAGACCAAAACTCTTTTTTTTATATTTGTTTCACTTACCATATGACAATACTTCTTTTATCTGGAAGCCTCCAGAAAAGAATGGAATGGGCTGTGGGTGCAAGATATCTCATTCCCAAGGGACAATGTGTGCTACCACAAGGGAATTAATGCAAAATAAGACATTTTTGCAAAAATTTTATATCTTGCTCTGTCTTGAGGCTTATGGATGTTTGCTACTTTGTGATATTTCTATTAAAAATAGAGTAAACTGAGTTTCCAGTACCTAAATGAGAAAGGAAAAGTTGCAATTGGATGACCACTGAGAATCATCTTGGTTATGAGTAATGGTTTAGGAGACTGTCCCCATTTGGACTTTTGGGACAAAAGAAAAAAATCCAGTAATAACATTACTGATTATTATTTAATGTTACTTTGAGTAGATAGCAAAAGAGATTCTATTGAGAAAGACTTTTGAATTATGTTTGTCTTTCAGAGTTCTGAATCTTTCATTCACTTCTCAATAAAAAGAACTACTTAATCTATGGCTGGGCAAAGTGAAAGGAATTATTGGCCAAGAATCCCCCTAAAACACTTAGGGCAAGTACTGAGATAATGTGCATTTCATTAATTTAGCAGTTGAGAACTTTAATTGCTTACTCATATTTATCAACTTTTCAAACTTATTGATAATAACTTCATATTTTGTATTTTAAAAAACAGTAGTTTTAGCATTCTTAGATTTAACTTCATGGGCTCTAACATCCATGAAAAACTTGGGAAGTGTATGATATGACACGACCATATATTTTGCTGCACTTCATGGTGGATATGATCCATTTGACAGGTTCGCAAAGGCCCAGGAATGTTCAAGACCTCACCTTTCGGTATTTTAACTATCCTCTCTCTTCAGCAGGAAGCTTATCTGATTCAATAGATTCTGTTCTTCAAGAAATTAGGGGAGGCTTCCTTTTACAAAGCCTAGGGTTTGCGGTTCCTGAAGGACCAAGAAAAGAGACCAGTTCCTTTCGAAACCCTTTGGTAAGTCTGTATTGATAATAGAGAGAATCAAGTGTTAGTTCCTGATCCCTCTTCCTTACAAATCATTCCCTTGCTGAAGGGACAGAGAAAATTTTACCAGTAGATGTGCAGTTGGAATGAAGACTATCAAGCAAGAGATCTGAATGAGCAAGGCCCTTCATTAGTGGCTTCCTGGACTAGAAGCTCTGGTGTATTCATTGCTTTATTCAAGGACCTAGCACAGGGTCAGGTGCAGAGCAGGTGCTCAACAAGCATTTGTTGAATAAATAAATAAATGCATTCTCTGGATAATGCAAAGAAGCATAAGAAATATTTCCTGCCCTCAAAGAGTTTTCCAGTCATAAAAAGCATAATCCATAAATTAAAAGAAACCAGTTTTCTAAGAAGCAAAAGATTAGTACAGATTGTAAGCACTGTAGCTATTCTGGAAGTTAGTTCTCTAGGACTTAGATGCAAAAGTCACAGGTAAGATGAGCCTTAAGAGAAGGAGGGGGAGAGAAGAAGGAATTCCAGAGAAAGAGAAAGACAGGCATTAATGTGTAAGGTACAGCCAAAGACACTGGGCAGGTGAAATGGCAGGAAAAGGGAGTGGTTGAAAATGAGGTTAGAAAAAGAAGCTGGGGCTCTGTACAGAAGTGCAAGACAGTCAGTTCAGAGCTTAGATTCTCCTTCAGGTCCAGGCAGGCAGCCATTATGCTTTGTGCCATTGGAGCAGAGAGGAGGAAGGGGCCAGAAGACCAGAGAGAAGGCAGCTGCTATCTGGGCCACATGACCAAGTCAGAGTCTAAATTAGGGCAGACAGGGGCAATGGAGAAAAGGAATAACAACATCAAGAAGCACAGTGAACAGCCCCTGTGGGAGCTGTGAGGTAAACCTACAATACCTTTCGCTGGAATTGCAGGAAGCAAGTCAGTTAACTGTGGGCTGCTTTGACATAAGGTGGACTGACTAAATTCTAAAGTAGGAAAAAAAAACATTGTTCCCTTTTAAAATAACTCTATTAGCTTGGTTTAAAATCTTTTTCAGAAAGAAACAAGTTCATTTATTTTTTAAAAAATATACGGTAGTATACAGAAACAAGTAAAAATCACCTCCAAATTCACTCTCACCCACCAATATAACTGTTATTATTTTTGGTGAATACCTTTCTACAAATTCTTGTATGCAGAAATACATACATAATAGAATCTTATTAAAACGTAATCATCCCATATAAGCTGTTCCAGAATCAATTTTCTTTTCCCCCTAATATGTTGTAAACATTTTTCCATGTTGATAGGCGCTGATCTACATATCATAATGTCAGTGAGTTTGCCTATATCACAATGATCCATTAATGGATATTTAGATCCTCTCTGCATGTGTTACCATAAACAATCCTGTGATTAACTTTATTATGCATATCATTTCTCACCTGCATAATTATCTCCTTAGTACAAATCTAAGAAGCTGAATTGGCTAGGTCAAAAGTATGTATCACTTTATGTTTTGAAACATACTTCCAAACTGCTTTCCAGAAAAGTACATCCATTCATTTACTTACACAATAACTTTTTCTCAAGCATCTACTATGTACCAAGCACTGTTCTATATGTTGGGAATATAATAGTTAATAAAATAGACAAGTCCCTTCCCTCATGGAGTGTACATTCTAATGCAGGACAACAGACAATAAACAAAAAACTAAACATATAATATATTGTCAAGTGATGGTCAGTGCTAGGAAAGCAAAATAAAACTGAGTAGGGGCAGGGGAGTGACAGGGAAGGGGAAATAAATAGTGTATTTTATATAAGGTTGAGAGAACTATGAGGAAGAGACATATGATAAGACACGTGAATGACCTAGGAGCACAGGGGTACAGAGAGAAGGAACAGGAAGTGCAAAAAAATCTGACATGGGAACAATGCCTGGCATGTTTCATGGTCAGAAGAGCAGTGTCTCTGGAGAGACTCAAACAAGAGGAAGTCTTGAGAAATGGAGGTAGAGAGGTAGCCAGGTCAGACCAGAGGATGCATGTTAGAGCCCAGCATGTCCATGAGGGGTTTCACGGCAATTTACAGAGATGTTTGGATTTACTGTGATGTTGGCCAAAGGAATCTGAGATTCTAGTCCTGGATATTAAAAGGAGAAGGAGAAAGATGGAACCAGTTCTGCTTTTATTTGTTTAATCACCACATCTCAGTCTTCTCTCCTATGTATTAGACACTGCTTAACGGACGTCCGTATTCCTCCACTCCCTTCCCCACTTATACCTAGGGTCTGGCAAGGATGGAACACAGGTAAAACTATCTACGAGGTGATGTAAACTTTTGTTGCACGTATTATTATGAGGTTTTATTATACTTCCTAACTGCAATTGGATTTGAAAGCTTCTCTTGCCTGCCTCTTAACTAAACTGAGAGACTCTGCTCCCCTGGTTGGAAACCCACTGTCTTAATAAAAACAGGCAGTAACCTGGGCTCATCATGGCTGATATATGAACTTTCCCCAAGCCATTTGACACAGAATCTTTAATATGAAAAGTGTTCTATAAATATCTGCTGGATAAACAAAAATGCATTCACAAATTTCCTCTCATGGTCCCTTTACTTAGTAGGTGCTCTCTTCTGTTAATTTGACTAGCATCAGTTTCAGAGAACACATTCTGACTGTGTTCTCTGATTCTAAGGCTCTTTGATTATAGCTCCCAGAGCCTGGCCTTTCGGTGTCTTCTTATTCATCTGCTGGGAAGGTCTAGGGAATTTAAATGTGCCAAATGAGAGTACCTACAAACAGCATTTAGAGCACAGGTTTGAGTAAACACAGTGCTTCACTCTGCCCCAAGATATCTGCCTGAGATGACAATTTCCTCTACAGTGACATTTTAGAAGTTGCACAGAATAAATAAATAAATAATAAGACTGAGAGCAAAAAAAAAATTAACCCCAGGAAGAAAGGTGATTTTGCTAAAAATGGAAATTGTAACGTTGTTTAATTTACTATTCTTTAGTTTTAAAAAGTTCATAATATTTTCTTTGGGCTATAAAATTAATTTGTACTCATTATAGAAAAAATGTTAAATACCGAAAAGCATAAAGTAGAACATAAAAATTACCCATAATCCATTATCCAGACATAGCCATTGTTGACATTTGGCTGGATTTCCTTCCATTTTAAACATAATTATGATCATACCATACAAATATAGTTTTATATCTTTCTTTTTCACCTGACAACAAATTCTGAACATTTTCCTAATATGTCTTTTAATATTATTACTAAAAGATATGTAATATTCCAACTATACCTTTGTCACCATTTATATTATGTGCCTATTATGGACAATTAGTTATTTTCAACCTATATTATAAACTCTTGTTAACAGTGAACCTTTTTGTATATAATCCTTGTCCAAATCTCTGATAAATGCCCTAAATGAGAGTCTCAGAAGTGTAGTTATTTGGTCAAAATGTATGGCATTTTCAAAGGGTTTTTGATAAGTATTTCAAACTGCTTTCCAAAAAGGTTGTATTAATTTACACTCCCCTCCTACTACCCTCAACCATCCCCTTTTCCCCATTTTAAGAGACTAACAAAGATATGCTGGGTTCAAATCCCAGCTTCACTATCTTAGGCAAGTTATTTAAATTCACTAAAGATCAGTTTCCTCATCTGTAAAATGGGGTTGGTAATGGTATCTAGCTCACAGGGTTGTTATGAAAATTAAATGAAATGATAACATAAAATTGCCTAGTACAGTCCCTGGCACATCACATGTAGTCAATAAATGTCAGCAACTGCTACCAGTAACCAGGAAAATCACTCTTCCGCAAGTCTCTTCTATCCAGAGTAATATATGGGTGCAAAATCCCCTAACCATAGTCGGAAAAAGTACCAACCTTCCCGATTCAACAAAATTATTCAATAGCTGAAATCATTCAATTATGGCATCCACACACAAAGCCTCATATTCTAAATATAATAGCCTATTTGATTACCATCTGGAGACAAAGAGGATCTTCTAAAAGGTGTTTTTCTGCCCATTATACATTATTTTAACAACAATATATTGTTCTTTATTATTTCAAGGGAAACAAATTTTTTAAGGGGCAGTGGCTTCAACTTGGAAAATATTTTTTTTCCAAAAAGAGAGGAACTCAACGTAAATAGCTTCATAATTCATCATCATAAATAGGCCTCCTGGGCATCTACTACATTTTGATCATAGCCTCTCAAAAGAGATCGATTTTTTTTTTAATGTCCGTAAGCAACTTAACTAAGACAAAGCCATTCCAATTAATTTGAAAGGTCTGTTGGAACTTTGTGTAGAATTCAGTGAGGTTTTGGGTTGGCTTGCCCCAGAATTTTTGGTTGAGATGATCCCAAGATAAAGGAAAACACTTGCAAAAGGTTGTTTATCAGATGGATGTCCTAAAACTGTTACATGAAATCAGTTTAGTTCTATTTAAATCCAAAATAGATCATTTTCGATTGCTTTATGAAAATACATTCACTTAATCATTTTGTAAAGCTAGATATTTATTAGGTGTGGGAACATTAGTATTCAGCTTCTAGAGAGAAACTACTCAAAACAATTCTGTATCCATTGTCTAAAGGGATATTACCACCAGTGAGATAAATATACAGAACATGTTCTACATTCTTTGGAATTCCTTGATATTGGGTAAATTTGCGTCATTATTTAGGAAAGAAACACTGGGGCATTTCATGCTGTAAAAACAGAGGAAATGAAATTGCTGCTGCTTTCACCTGGAGTTTCTTCTCTGGAAATCTACTAAATAAAAAAGCTTTGATCTGACGCCAAAAGTAGCATTTGGGAACAGAAAACTGATTCAACTCTTCCCTTTCTGAAGTACAAATATGCCCAGTGTTTTCCTGTCCTATTTTCCTTCTCCTTATTCTGAGATCAGTGTTATCAGACCTGTAAATTTCCCATCCAGTGAGTCACCAAATAAACAGAGCTTTATGATAACGAACAGTTGGGTTTAGATGTCTTCCTGTCCAATTATTTTGGCCAGAAAAGAGGCGTAATTCCTCCTGTGAGGGAGGGAAAAATTCTTACTTAGAGATGCTCAGAATAAGAAACCTGAATAAGAAAAAGGCACCCCTTCCTCCAGGCTGCAGTAGGGTCACAGCTTGACAAGCAAAGCACAAGCTAGATTTTGCCAAAAACTGCCTCTTTGGCCCACATAATCATACTCTGCACCCTAAATTTCATTCTCACAAATGCTATATGTATTGTTGAGTTCCTATAATAACATAAGAAAAGTAGCAGGGATAAATGACAAAATATAACTTCAGACCTCAGCTCTAATCCAGAAACCAAAATGTTTTTATTGTGAATCTGCATATGGGAGAAGACCTGCAACAGGGAGAAGAAGGATTCTACTACTTTCTGAAGGATGATGATGGTATAAAAGTCTCTGTACATTTCTCATTGCTTGTATAAGCTTTGGGGATAGGGAAAGAGAAAAACTGTCATATTACTTTCTCAATAAGAAGAACTATTTGAAAGTCTACCCTTCTGTTAAGGTGACCTCAAGAGTCAGACCACATGGATTCAAATCCCAGCAATGCTACTTACTTGTTATATGACTTTCAGTGATTGACTTAGATGACCTGTTCCTCAGTTTCCTCATTTTTCTTCTGGAAAAATGGGGAGGATAATAGCAATAACCCACTAATAATTATTATTGTTTCCATCACAGCTCTTCTAGTACCGAGAACTGTGTGTGTGTGTGTGTGTGTGTGTGTGTGTGTGTGTGTGTGTCTATATATAATATATATAGACACCATTGTTGGGGGGGAGGGGAAATAGTAGAAGAGGGAAAAGGGGGTCAAATATATGGTGATGGAAGGAGAACTGACTAGGGGTGGTGAACACATAATACAATATATAGATGATGCTCATAGAATTGTAGTTTTGTTGACCACTGTCATCCCAATAAATTTCAACTTAAAAAAAAGGACACCATCAGTTGTCATAATCACTATGAAGTTGAGTTTCAACTTTGGACTTCTGAGCAGACCCTGTGTTTAAAATGGTGATTTGGTTTCTATTTCCAGCCATGACAGGCTAGTTTGCAGCAGGAAAATCCTCTTATGAGAACAACTACCAGAGCCAAATAAAATTTAAAAAAAAGTTTGAAACCATTGAAGAGTGACCGAGAAGTAAGCCAGGACTGGAAGGATCAAGATCCCTGAAAGAAGGAAAACTGACTGAGGTAAGTCTGACAGTCTACACTCCCGACTGAGTCATTTGCTGACTCAGAAGCATAATGAATACAGGACTGAGAAGCTGAGCATAAAGTGTCTGTTAAAAAGTAGAGAAGGTGAGTAGAGGTTTTGGCAGACTCATTGAAGAGACAATTATTGAAGTTCAGGGCCACCAGAGTAACCAGGACTTGAAATGCTAAGATTCTAGAGTGAAGAAAGTGCAGAGAAGTGATTCAAATAGAATGAGCTGCTTTTTGCCTCTCCATATTTGATTAGTAAACAGAATAAGCTAAGATTTAGAAAGGCAGAACAAAAAGTGGCTGTTAAGAGACTGAGAAATTAAACAGAATGCATGACAGTACTATAGTGTTGGATAAATAAACATTAATGTTCAGAGCCTACCAAATCAGAGTGGCCTTGCTAAACACCTCTTGCTTTCAGTTGGAACACATGGAACTACATCCTAGAAATAAGGGTAAATATATATAAACCAGCCTTTGTAAGGATTGAAACCCAGCCTCAAGTCATCTTATTCCCTAATTGGTTTAGGGTGTTCTGCTTCTAATCTGACTGCCTGTCAGAGATAGCATCATTAAGAGATTCTACAGCTTTGCATATGCAATATCTGGCATTCAATCAAAAATTATGAGGCATACAAAGGACAGGGACAAGAGAAATAATATACAATAGAAACAGACACGCAGATGATCCAGATACTGGAATTATCAGGCACAGAATACAAAATAACAGTGATTAACATGTTCAAGAAATGCGATGACAAGATAGAGAATTTCATCAGAGAACTGAAATGTATAAAGTAAGCCAAGAGGAAATGTTAAACTGCAATAACTGAAATTAAAAATTCATAAATGAATTTAATAATAGTTTTAGACACAGGTGGTGAAAATATTAATATCCTGGAAGATTGGCTGCCAGAAAATATACAGATGGAAACACCTAGACCCCCCCCACCCCCAAAAAAGATAGAAGATAGCATTAAAAACATAAAGGACATTGTGAAAAGGTCTAACATATGTGTAATTAGTTTCAGTAGGGCTCCAGAAGGAGATTGAGTTGGGAGCAATAGGAACAATATTTGAAGAGGTAATGACTGAAAATTTTTCAAAACCAATTTAAAGGGATCAAGCTACAAATTCAAGAAGTGCTACAAACCTCAATCAGATAAATACAAAGAAAAATATACCTAGGAATGTCCTAACCAAATGTCCAAGAAAAAAAAAAAATCCTAAACAGCCAGACTATCTTCACAAACAAATTACCTTCAAAGGAGCAACAACTAAAAAACAACAAAAAGACAGCAACTGTCTTAAAGTACTGAAAGAAAACAACTGCTTAGCAAAATATATTTTTAAAATTAATCCAAAATAAAGACATTTAAGACAAACAAAAGGTGAAAGAATTTTTTGCCAGGAGACCAGTGCTTTAAAAACAGACTAAAAGAAGTTCTTCAGGCAGAAGGAACATGATAGAAGAGCATGTACATGTGGAGGAATAGAAAACTCTGGAAACTAAACATTAATGAATAGTGACTATATAAAAAGTATCTGTTTGGAGACTTTACAAAGCAAGCGCCAGCCAGCCTGCCATTCAGGTCTCATATGTTGAGAAATTTTCATTGTTTATTAAGAAGCAAAAAAGAGTAATCTTGACTAGGAATATTCTGATTCCTTCCATATTATGGGCCATATAGTATAATAATATTATACTAACCCCAACCATTCTACTCACTGAAGAAAAGGACATGTGATGAGCCCTTCAGGGGTTATTAAAACCTCATTAGTCACTATTTAGAAAGCAATGCCACAAAAGGAAACTAGCAACCGGCTAAGCGCAATGCTGCTGTGTTACAGGGCTCTACCCTGTCTGCTATGTATACATTATCCCAATAAATCGCCCCAACAAACCCAATAGGTAGGTTCAGAAAAGTTAAGGAAATTGCCCAAGATTGTACAATTAGAAAGTGACAGGGGCTGGATTTTAACCCAATACTGCAAAGCCCATGGTCTTTGCACTCTGCCAGGCCTCAGGCTATAAATGTTCCAGCCAGTGAAATAATGTTAGTGCACATAATAGTTAAAAGAGATGATCTAAGGGTCAAGATGGCAGAGTAGGAAAACACTGTGTTTGCCTCCTCACATGACCACCTGAAAATTACAACTAAACTACAGAAAAATCATCATTAAGAATTGCCTGAAGTCTAGCTGACCAGAAGTCCTACAAGTAAGGATATACAGAAGAAGCTACGTCAAGACTGGTAGAAGGGCAGAGGCGTAGAACAGGCTGGTCCCACACGTATGGTGGTTAAAAATTGGGAGGGATATCTCATCTGAAGAGGTTCCCCTTAAGGAACAAAGGGTCCCCGCCCACACCAGGCTCCCCAGCCCAGGGTTCTAGTGCCAGGAAGAAAAGTCCCCATAACTTCAGGCTGTGAAAACCAGAGGAGATTGTAGCTGATGAGATGGAGGGCAACTAGAGTCCCAAGCGTTCCTCCTAAAGGGCTCACACATAGACTTACTCGCTAATGGACTCACTCACTCTGAGCTCCAGCATTGGGGCAGCAGCTTGAAAGTTGCCAGGGACATACTGGAAGGAACTGAATTGTCTGGCTCTAGGGTGAGGCCTGAAGGGGCAGCTTATTTCCAGACAGAAGTGCTAGTAGAAACCACTGTTTCTTTGTTGAGCAGATGCAAGCAGGTGCCATATCTGAGTCTCTGTGGACCTGGCTAATTCTAACACCATTTGCCCGACCCATCCAACTTGTGGGTCCACCTAAGCTGTTTCCAGTGCTTTTTCCATACAAACAAACTATTTTGGCTCATGCTGTGGATTTTCCTAAAACCTCTCAAAGATTCACAAACCCCAAATAAGCAGTAACTGGCTTCAGCATGCCCGTACCTCTTGCTAAGTAGCCCCAAGCCTGGCACCAGCAGCAGGCCTCAGTTCACAGCTTAGCCTCTCCCAGGCACCTCCAAGCACAAGTGGCAACCATCACTTTGCAGCTCCTACTAAGTGGCCCCAGGCAGGGCACAGACAGAGCTGACCTTGGCCTGAAGCAGAGCCCCTCCCAAGAGATTCCAGAACCAACACACCCAGTGGCCAGTTTCAGACTACACCAGAGCATCAGCCACCACCTCCAAAAATGACACAACCAAGGGCAGACTTGGCAGGCACCAGAACCCCACTAAAGTGAATCCTGCTCCCTAAAGTCAGCCCCTGCACAACAGCTCCTCCACTGTAGTCATGGCCAGTCCTCACAACCAATCAGCCCAAGATTTAATCCCTCCCATTGACATGCCAAAAGCAATCAAGGCTCAAGTACAATAGAAGGGCACATACAACCCACACAAGGGACACACCTGGAACACCCAGCTCAGGTACCAGGAAGACTGTACCACTGGGCCCCACAGGGCACCTGCTACATAAGACCACCGCACTCTACTAAGACTAGAAGACATAGCAGCTCTACCTACTACATAGAAATAAACACAGGGAGGCAGCCAAAATGATGAGTCAAAGAAACATGTCCTAAATAAAAGATGAGAACAAAGCTCCAGAAAAAGAACTAAACAAAATGGAGACAAACAATCTACCAGATGCAGAGTTCAAAACACTGGTTATAAGGATGCTCAGTGAACCTAGGGAGGAGTAGGTGAACTCAGTGAGAGCTTTAACAAAGAGATAGGAAACATAAAAATGGAGATAAGAAACATAAAAAAGAACCAGTCTGAAACAAAGAATACAATAACTGAAATAAAGTACACATTTGAAGGAATCAACAGTAAATTAGATAAAGCAGAGCATAGAATCAGTGATTTAGAAGATAAAGCAGCAGAAAACATCCAATCAGAACAGCAAGAAGAAAAATGAGCCCCCCAAAAATGAGGATACTTTAAGAATCTGGCACAACATCAAGCATACCAACAATTGCATCATAGGCGTGCCAGATGGAGAAGAGAGAGAGCAAAGAATTGAAAACATATTTGAAGAAATAATGATGGAAAACTTCCCTAACCTAGCAAAGGAAATAGACATACAAGCCCAGGAAGCACAGAGAGTCCCAGACAAGGTGAACCCAAACAGGCCCACACCAACGCAAATCATAATTCAAATGCCAAAGTTTAAAGACAAGGAGAGAATTTTAAAAGCAGCAAGAGAAAAGCAGTTAGTTACCTACAAGGGAGCTCCCATAAGACTGTCAGCTGATTTCTCAAAAGAAACTTTGCAGGCCAGAAGAAATTGAAACATAATATTCAAAGTGATGAAAAGCAGGGATCTACAACCAAGACTATGCCACCCAGCAAAGGTATCATTTAGAATCGAAGGACAGATAAAGAGCTTCCCAGACAAGAAAAAGCTAAAGGAGTTCATCACCACCAAACCGGTATTATAAGAAATGTTCAAATGGACTTCTTCAAGAAGAAGAAGAAAAAGGATCAAAAATATGAATAATACAATGGCAATAACTACATACCTATTAACAATTACTTTAAATGTAAATGGCTCCAATGAAAAGACAAAAGGAGGCTGAATGGATAAGCAAATAAGACCCTTACACATGCTGCTTACAAGAGACTCACTTCAGATTGAAAAACAAACACAGACTAAAATAAAGGGATGGAAAAAGATATTTCATGAAAATGGAAATAAAAAATAAATAAAAGCTGGAGTAGCAATAGTTATACCAGACAAAACAGACTTTAAAACAAGGGCTGATATAAAATAAGTTGCAAAACGGCCATTTTCCGGAGCATTTTCTCAATCCGTTGAGACTTTGCTTCCCAACAATTGTCGTCAGTTTGGCTCAAATAAACTCTTATAAGCTTTAAAAAAAAAAAGAAGAGAAAAAGGAAACAAGGGCTATAACAAGAAACAAAGAAAGACCCAGTAATTCCACTTCAGGGTATTTATCCAAAGAAACCCAAAACACTAATTTGAAGACATATGCATCTATATGTTCATTGCAACATTATTTAAAATTCCAAGATATGGAAGCAACCTAAGTGTCCATCAATAGAATTGGATAAAAAAGAAGTGGTACCTATGTACAATGGAATGTTACTCAGCCATAAATAAGAATAAAATCTTCCCATCTGCAACAACATGGATGGACCTAGAGAGTATTATGTTGAGTGAAATAAGTCAGAGAAAGACAAATACTGTATGTTTTCACTTATATGTGGAATCTAAACAGCAAAATAAACAAACAAACAAAACAGAAACAAAGTCATAAATACAGGGAACATTTTGATGGTTGCCAGATGGGAAGCGGGTGGGGGAATAGGTGAAAAGGGAGAAGGAATTAAGAAGTACAAATTAGTAGTTACAAAATAGTCAGGGATGTAAAGTATAGCATAAGGAATATAGCCAATAATATTGTAATAACTTTGTGGTGTCAGATGGGTACTAGATTTACCAGGTGATCACTTCATAAGTTATATAAATGTCTAATCACTGCATTGTACACGTGAAACTAATACAATATTGTATGTCAACTGTAATCGAAAAATCAAAAAAAGTTAAAAAAAATAAATGTGCATAACATATATATAGAATATTCTTTAAAATAGAGTAAGAAGGTAGATAGATGAATAGGATGGATGGATGGATGGATGGATGGATGGATGGATGGATGGATGGATGGATGGATGGATAAATGGAGTGAGTCAGACACAAAAGCCCCTGCCTTTGAGGTAGAGGATTAATCCACTCACAGATTCAATGTTCGTATTGTAAATTCACCAAGTTCAAAAACAGTCAGAATGGGCCCAGCAGTTGTCTTAGCAGTTCATGTCACCTGCTATTAGATGATCTTTCAAAATGCAAGTAAAACAAAAACAAATAAAACTGTAATATATTTGCATGTTAAATAATTCAGTCAGTACGGAGGGTATATTCAACAAAAAGCAGGTTTTCCTCCCATATCAAAGACCCAATTTCCTTCTCCAGAGGCAATGGTCATTGATTTTCTATGCTCTTACGAGTGTAGATTTCTATATATACTGTATCTCTGAGTATGTATGTGTATGTATTTGTATATACTTTTTTCTTTGCACAAATGGAAGTATATTATACACTGATCTGAACCTTGATTATTCACATAATGAAGATTGTTCCTATCACACATATAAAATCTAATTTGATGTTTTTAATAGGTATATAGTAGTCCATTAAAAAGATGAATCATGTTTTATTTAAATGATCACCCATTAATGGACATTTAGAGTGTTTCAAGTCTTTTCATACTAAAAATAATACTTGTAATGGAAATTAGTCTTTATGTATACGTGCAAATAGTTTATAGGATATATTTCTAGAAAAGGAATTGCTGACAAAAAGTTTATGTGCATTTTTATTTTGACAGCTATTGCCAACTAATCCTTCACGTAGATGGCACTAGATTACATTCCCTCGAATAGAATACGGCAACTGTTTCCACATACATTTACATACTCTATCAATCATCAAACTTTCTAGTTTTGCAAATTATAGGTTAAAAACTGGTAGTTCTAATTTGCATTTTTAAAATTTTGAGTACAGCTGAGTATTTTTCATATGTTTATAAGTAATTTGTATTTCTCTGTCTTTGAACTGTCTATTCATATCCTTTGCCTATTTTTGCTTTGGATTGTTGGCCTTTTTCTTATTAATATTCATCTTTACATACTAAGGACATTAAGCCTTGGTCTGTCATATGCTGTTGCAAATGTTTCTTCTAAGTTATCCTTTGTCTTTAAATGTTATCTATGGTATCTTTTCCTTACAGAAATGTTTAATTTTTACATAGCAAAATTTACCAATCTTTTCTTTATAATGTCTAGGCATCAAGTGATGGATCATTCATGAGGCTGATTGCCCAGGAGTGGTATCATATTCAGAGAGTTTGTTAAACTGTCTCAAGATGCAGAGAAGTTTGCACCAATATTAGTGAAATCTTTATTCTGGAGCACCAATAAGCAATCATGGCAACTTTCCTGCAATCTTTTCTTGAGCCCGTTGTCAATATTTTTGAAGTTCTTCAAGACAGTATTGATAACATATAGATGTTGCCTATGGAATAAATCCCTGTTGTGAATATTTAGGACTCCCCTTCCCCCCTCATTGGGAAATTGCCACTTAACATTTCAGAGTGCAAAGAGGCAGTTGTGGAAGAAACTACCTCTCATTATATCGTGACATCTCATAGTCATGACACGCTACCACTTTACAAAATTCTTAACTGTCTATCATAATCTGATTCGCAAGACAAAGCTTGACAACGAAGGATCCATCTCCATTTTGCAGATACGAAAATTAGGAAAAGCCGTGGTTTGTCCAAGCTCATACAGCTACCAAGTAGCAGAAAGGAGCTAAAACTTAGGTCTTTTGACAATAGGTTCAAAGTTACTTTAGCTGTAAGAGCTCTACCACAGTCTGGCTCAGCTCACTGAGCCAGAAACATTTCACCACCAAAGAAGAAATTGCTCAATGGAACCAGCCTCATGAGCATGTCGTGCTTGGGGTTGGTATGCAAAAAGGAACATAAAGCTCTGTTTCTTACCCTGATAGGTCACCTTTCAGTATTAGAGCTGTACTGGACCCCAGCCTATCAGATGCCATGAGAGCACCAGCTGATTTATGCTCAAATTCAATGATACCTACGGAATGGAACTGCAGGAAAGCTGACAGCAGAGTCCTTGCTTTGTTATAAAGGACCCTAATATTTACAGTACCTACCTACAGATTCCCATTTACAGTTTCAACTAATTACAAGCCTCATTGGGATCTCACTTCTTCCAAGGATGGACTGCCACTCTACATTATGGCACCAAAGACACAGCCCAAAGTTTTCTGTTCAGGGCCTGTGACTATGAACTGTCTACTTAGGGAGAAGAATAATGATGAAGGCAGGCATGGCAAGCTCCCTGTCGGCCTTATATTGGCCAGTGTTTCTCAATCCAGCACTATTGATAGTTTGGGGTGGGGGCAGCTATCTTGTGTACTGTAGGATGTTTAGCAGCATTTAGTATCATTCCTCTACCCCCTACATGCCAGTAGCATATACACTAGATCCCTCCTTCCTCCATTATGACAACCAAAAATGTCTCCATACATTGCCAAATATCCCCTGGGAAATAAAATCACCTCCAATTAAGAACCCCTGATCTAGCGCCTTAATATATTCTTCCACTTTCTTGAAAAGGCCCTGGAGTCCCAGTGATGGAACAATAATGTGAGATCCCAGATTGGCCCATTGTTCAAAGTGAGTGGGAAAGAAATAATAGAGAAACTATCTGAATGTACCAAACTATACTTGAAGTTTGCAAACAACTATCTTGAGTTATCTGCTTAGAAAGGATATCTTTACTTATCTTCATTTTGGGCAAAATAAAGACTTCAGACAAAGAGGATTAAATTGATCATATTCTTCAGTTGATGACATCACTGGTTTCTTCTCTTATATGTGTGTATGCAGGTGTTTATATATTTTTTCTTTACCCCCATTCCTCATTCCCATCTCCCTCACTCCTCTGTAGGATCTATCCTAATATGTTTAACATATATCTTTTTTTTTTTGAGATGATCGTATATTTTTATCCTTCACTTTTCTTCTTTTTTTTTTTTTTTTAAGATTTTATTGGGGAAGGGGAACAGGACTTTATTGGGGAACAGTGTGTACTTCCAGGCCTTTTTTCCAAGTCAAGTTGTTGTCCTTTCAATCTTAGTTGTGGAGGGTGCCCTTCAGCTTCAAGTTGTTGTCCTTTCAATCTTAGTTGTGGAGGGTGCAGCTCAGCTCCAGGTCCAGTTGCCGTTTCTAGTTGCAGGGGGCACAGCCCACCATCCCTTGTGGGAGTCAAGGAATCGAACTGGCAACCTTGTGGTTGAGAGGATGTGCTCCAACCAACTGAGCCATCCGGGAGCTCAGCGGAAGCTCAGCTCAAGGTGCCGTGTTCAATCTTAGTTGCAAGGGGCGGAGCCCACCATCCCTTGCGGGACTCGAGGAATCAAACTGGCAACCTTGTGGTTGAGAGCCCACTGGCCCATGTGGGAATCCAACCGGCAGCCTTCGGAGTTAGGAGCATGGAGCTCTAACCGCCTGAGCCACCAGCCTTAACATATATCTTTTTGTTTATAAGTGTTCTTCTGTAAGGTATACCATTTTGAATATATTCTTCTCAATTAAGTAAAAAGAGGTCCGATTATGAAACCTACAAAACTCTGGACACCAAAAATTTTTTCTTCAACTCACTTAGCAGCTAAATATGACTCAAGGGATAGGAGGTTATTTGTATTTTTTATCCACTTAGTGTAACCATACATTTTGCTGCAAAAATATTGTGTTCAATCATGAGATTCTGCCTCTTTCCTTTCTAAAATCCAAACTTTTTGAATTCCAACCCAAATGTGACTCCTAGGGGTTTAATTGTCTACCTCTAATAGTATATAGAGATATTATTCTGTTTTTATCTTTATATTTGTACCCAGTATTATGTTTTTAAGATCCATCCATCCATCTTGCTGCATGTACATCCAGTCCATTACTTATAACTGTTGCAGAACACCCCAGGAAGTGGATCCCTCACAATTTACCTACTCACTCCCCCAGTGGTGGGCAACTAGATTGCCTTCAACTCCCCTCCACTACAACAACGGTTTAATGAACATCCTTCTACATGTCCCATTAGGGGCCTGCATAAGAATCTCTTTGGGATATATACCCAAGGTAGAGCACTGGTCATCAGGTGTGCATATACTTAATCTGACCTAGCCAGGTGCCAGGATACCTTCCAGTATAGCTGCATCAGTCCACTTGCATTATAGAAAGGATCCTGGAATCCTACGTTTCCACACTTGTCAGTGACCATGTACTGATTTTCGCCAGTCTCTTAGTTATAAAATGATGTATCATTCTTGTTTTCATTTGCATTTTTCTGATTATAATATATCTAAGTGTCTCGTGATGCTGGTTAGCCTTTGGGGTTTCCTCTCTGTAAATCGCCTGTTCACAAGCTTTGTCCATTTTCACTGGGATTTCTGTCTTTTTCTTTCTGACTTACAGGAGTTCCTTGTATACTTCCCTATTGGTTTTAGACATTGCAAAATATCTTCTCCCAGTCTGTCAGCTGTCTGTTAACTTTGTTCATGGTTAACAGGAAACATACTACAGAAATTCTTAATTTTTATGTAATACTTATCAGTGTTTTGCCTTATGGCTTGGGACTTTGATGTTTTTTAAAAAATCATTCCTACTCTTAGGTGACAAAATCGTCTCCTAAATTTGCTTCTACTCCTATCATAATTTTGCATTTCATTTACTCTTTAATCCACTTCCAAGTGGCTTCACCTCTGCATTTTGTTTTAGGCTGGAGTCCAGTTTTATATTTCACCACACAGTGAGTACTTTCTACTAAACAATCCGTGCTTTCCTCATTAATCTGAAAATCACCTGTATCTCATACCAAATACCTATATGTACAAGTCTTTATTTTGTATCAATGGTTTATTTGGCTCTTCTTTTGTCAAATACTATTTTTATTACTATTGCTTTGAACTATGCCTTTATATCTGGAAGTACTAATTCCACAGCTTTATAATTCCTTTAGAAGTTTATCTTAGATATCCGTAAACTTTTATTCTTATATACTTTAGAGCAGGCTTATTATTAAGTTCCTCAGAAAATTTATTTGTAATTTGTATTGAATTGTATTGACTATGTAAATGAATTAGACGAGACTTGAGTTCTTTATGTATTAAGATCTTCTACCCAAGGATATGGAATGTATTTCCATTTCAATTAAATCACTCTATGTACTTGGTTTGACTTTTAAATTTTTCTCCAAAGACCATCTTATACTAGCTCATATAATAAACAAAACAACCCAAAATAAGGGTATTTTTATGATCATCATTTTCCAGATGAGGAAACGGGGCCCACAGATAAGTAACTTGCCCAAGAACACACAGTAACGACACAAGTAGCAGAGCCTGGATTCAAATAATTTAGAGTCCATACTCTTAACCACTATACTGCTTCTCTATCTACAGTTATTCCATAGATTCGCTGCTACTGTAAAGAGTATCTTATTTTTATATTTATTTATTATCTGGCAGATTATTTTTATTATATTTTCTAATTGGTTGTTGCAGATGTAGAGAACTTGGTTGACTTTTGAAAGTTGATATTTGTATCCAGGGAAGTTGCTAAATTCTCTTATTAGTCCTACTAGTAGGTCTACTGTTTCTGTTGCTTTTTTTGTATGTCAACTGTAAATAATGACAATTTTGCCTTTTCCTTTCCAATTTTTAAACATTTCACTTCTTTTTCTTTCTCTATAGCATTGGCCAAGACTTCCAGGACAACGCTCAACTCTATGTAGTAGTGATTACGGGCAAATAATGTCTCTTATGGGAAAGTCATGTTACCCTAGAAGCAGGTTTTCATTTCATCTTGGCTACAGTTTGTGCAGCACTTCGGAGAACTGTCCACAGAAGCACAGGGTAGAAACTGTGTCTGGTGGCCAAGAATCTATTCTGAGCACAGGCCTTGTGCTCATTTATGCCACAAAAATTGCTTTTCCATAGGAGGCTGCCCTTCCAGGGGAGAAACAGCTCAATTGTGAAAAACTTGACTTCATTCTGACTTTAAGTACATTTAACTCCATCCTAAAGCCCTATGGCAACAACACAGCTCTGCACCTATCATTTGCTTCACAATCTGCTAGATGAAATTGTTCCTGACAGTTCATTGGTCTCTACCCCCATGTGGCAATTCACAGACAGTACCATTGGAAGGAGCCTTAGTGACCAACTACTGCTCTCATGTACACACATCTGTAAGTCCCCATGGCAGGTGCCCCATAATCCTTGAGTAGGTGATCTGCTTAAGGGGGCTGATGCCAATGACCGAGAGAGCTTGAATCAGACCAGGGGCTAACACGCCTTTCTCCCAATTGGCTTCATTGCCCCCATCTTCAGTAGAGAAAGAGGAAGCACCCACTCTTCTCTCCGGTATCTCAAAAGGTTTATCCCTACCCAAGACTGGTGCATTTGTACCAAGGCGGGCACTGGCAGCTCCACAGTGAAGTCCTGGGGCCTTCGGGCAGTAAGCCCATCAGAAGCTCTGACTGGGTGACCAAACACATCCCCTCCCTTTCATACACACCCAGGATGACTAATGCTTGCGGTAGAAATGAGTGAACTGAAAAGTCCCACAGAAACCTCAAACCCAGCATATCCAAAATGGAACTTCTCACTGTCTCCTCCAAACTCACTCCTTTCTTACAGTAACCCCTGTGCAGGAACTGGAACAACTTCCATTCGGCCATTCTCACTGCCTTTCTGGCCCTCACACTTGAGGAGTTACCAAGCCTTGGCCCCTCCCCAACGCCGGGGAGAATCCCTCCTGCCCACCCTCTGTTCTCCATTCTGAAAGGGGTCTTGGCCACACCTTCCCAACTGCTCCCTCTGCTCCACTCCTGATCCCTAGGCTCCATCCTCAATACTACTGTTGAAAAAAATCTTCGCATCATGCAAATCCAACCACGTCTACTGCCTAAAACCCTAGAGAGGCTCCCCACAACCCTCTGCAGAATGTATATCCTGAGCATGGCACCTGCTGCCATCATGGCACAGCCCTGTCCTCCTCCCCAACTTCACACCCTGACAGCAGGACCCCTAGATGGCCACCTCCCTCTGCCCTCCCTGCCTGTGCTTCTGAATCCTACTCTCCCACCTAGAATGTGCATCCCACCCAACCAGAAGCTCTCTAATGCCTACTCTTCCTTCCACACTCAGGTCAGGGGCACCTCCTGCTCCTGGATGCCGCTGCTGCTTCCTCACCCCCACTGCTCCTGCTGAGGTGTCCTCTCTCTGGGCTTCTCCTCCCAGGACCCTGCGCATCCATCCTACTAAATGGTCCCAGTTCTCTTCTGGACACTACAAGACACTGGATTCTCTTAGAAAGTCGTTATTGCGTAACCAGTCTGGTTTCACCTCTGTGCGTGTTTAAGATAGTACCCTTGAACAAAACACATCGAGTCAGATTTGGTGTGGAAGCGTCTCAAAGGGGCCTGGCTGTTCACCGCTGGCTGTCCCCTGTCTGGCACAATGTCAGCGTGGCACACTGTGGACCAACGAACTGAATGAATGAATGAACTAAGGAACAAACGAATGAATGAATGAATTGCCCACTCCTATCCAGAACTAGGCGGGAGGTGACGTTCAGGGCACACCCTGCGTACGTTAGATGAAAAGTGGACGGCACTACTCGGCGTTCCGTCGGGAGGCGGCGCTGCAGGGAGGCGGGAAGACGGCTGGGTAGCTGGGGCGTCGGGGTGACTAAGGGGGCCGTCAAGGGGGCAGGCGTGCCCGGGAGGCCTGTGTGGCGACTCGGCGCGAATTTCGCTTTCACTTTGGGCCAGGCCGGAGGCGGCGGGGCCGTCCCAAACGACTGCGGCTGGGCACCCGGGGAGTTAATCTGAAAGAGCTGCAAATCCCACAGGCTGAACTTCACGTGTCACCGAGAAGGTGATGTAGAGAGAGACAGAGAGAGAAAGCAAGCAAGAGACCAGAGTCCCGGGAAAGTCCTGCCGCGCCTCGGGGCAATTATAAAAATGTGACCCCCTGGGTTGGCCTCCTAAACACCTCACCTGCTGCATCCAGCGGTCGGCATCCAGCTGCTGGTTCAGTGTCTGCGCAGAGCCCGCTCAGCATGTGCCCACCGCGCGGTGAGTAACCCGGCAGCCGGCCGAGCCTCTGGGCTCTGGTGGGGAGGGGCGGCCACTGGGGAAGAGGAGGCAGAAACTCGGGACTGCAAGGGGAGACTGAAAACAATTTCGTGTAGAGCAGAAAGAAAGGGTGGGGAAAGACTTATAGAGCGCTTACCATGAGCTAAATAGGACATTGTCTCTCTTGATCTTGAAACAGCCCCGTGAGCTAAATATCATTATGCCCACTTCGCAACTGAAAAACTGAGGCTCCACGGGATGGTTTCTTGCCCAGGGCCCCTCAGCTACAGCTCTAAGAGGGCAGTTCCCAGCTGACTTCAAAGCGAGGTTTTGTCACTCCACTGGGGCGCCTCTCCACTGGGGCGTGGGTTTGGGCCAGTCACTTCACCACTTAGCCTCAGTCTCCCGACGAGTGAAATAGAGACATTTTCTGGGTGAGCTCTGAGTCCAGCACCCTTGTCTGAGCTATTAGGGTTTCCTCACAGCGAGTTGGCTTCTAACCCTGCAATAGAGCACTGCCTTCCAAGAACTTGATTCATTTCTCAGGTGTTGAAGGAAGATTCAAACTGGGTGGAAGGGGGTTGGTGCCCAGAAGAGGTGGATGGGCGGAGATGGCCAGGATGGATGGAAGGTAGAGTCAGGACACATCAGGCAGACAAGCTCAGTCAGCCCTCCATTCCCTTCCAGGCCTCCTCCTTGTGGCCACCCTGGTCCTCCTAAACCACCTGGACCACCTCAGTTTGGCCAGAAACCTCCCCATAGCCACACCAAGCCCAGGAACGTTCCAGTGCCTCTACCACTCCCAAAACCTGCTGAAGGCGGTCGGCAACATGCTTCAGAAGGTGAGTGTTTCAATGTCCTTGCTCCCACTCAGCAGCCTTTCTAGGGAAGGGGTTTCTCTGAACCCGTCACCTGAAGGAACTGCAGGTAAATTGTGGAAGTTAATCAGGAGCTGTCAAGAGAGGAAGAGGGAACTTTACAAATGGCCCAACTATTAGCTAAAGAGGTCTCAATGAAATTGTGTCTCCAGAGAAAGCAAGAGTGGTAATAAATTATAATGGCATTCATTTTGGCTGTGTCTACACAGAGGAAAGTGGATATTTACAGTGTTCCCTGTAGCCTGCCAACAGAGATGGAATTGTGTCAGGCCCACACTGCTTCTCTGACACACTTATCAATCCAGGAAACTGTTATTAGGTGCAGCCTCTGTGCTCCAGGGGCTACAAAGATGAATTAGATTTGCCCTTCACGCCGCTCGCCAGCTTCCAGTCTGGTAACTCAGTTCGTTGCTGGAGTGACGCATTTCAGGAAGCCTGTGACGGTCCACATCCAGCCTTCATCTCCTAGGGGAAAAGTTATATAAATTTATTTACAGCTTCATTCATTTTTTAGGTTTCATACTTTAATGCAAAAAAAAAAAAAATTTTTTTTTTCCTTTTAAAAGTGCTCTAGTAGCTATTGCTTTTGCTGCAATGGCCAAAGACTGATGTTTTAAAAGGTGTCCTTTTGCCTTCCTGCTCGCTAGTAAATCTTTCTTGAATATTTTTAGCTTGCTGCTTTATGAGTATCTTAAAATAAACTCAATGCCACAAGGCCTTCTTAAAGAACTCTTTTTTTCCTTCTTGTCTTTCATAATGTGCTGCCAATTGCTCCTTACAGTTCAATCAATCTTAATTAAAAAGGTGGCCTACCAAACGAAAACTGCCAAGATAAGTACTTTGATTCCTGAAGAAAGGTTCAATATGGGCAAAATTTAGGAGCTCCAACTTAAACAGATGCATTCTGTGAAAAAGTTGACTCTTCTACTCTCAAATGTAGCACTAAAGTTCAAAAGATTAAGAACTCAATTTGATTATTTTTTTAAATATCATTCCTATGTCAAATTGGCCAGAACAAATATCTGGCTACTACAGAAAACAGAAGTAGCAAATGCACACCATTCATAGGCCATATCCAGCACACAGATTTGTGGAGTTTGACCCATGTCTTTTATATTTTATTTCGAAATTTTTCGTTTGATGCCATCGAAACAGTGGACCTTTCATAAAGCATCCAAATTTCCAGCTTCTCTTGAAAAGATCTGAAGAACTATAACAGTGGACCCACATTTGCAAATCTAGCTTTTTTCAACCTGCTCAGAATAGTGGCTGCCCAGGTCTGCTTGAACACCTCCAGGGACAGTGTATTTGTTTTCTACTGCTGCTGTAACAAATTACCACAAGCTTAGTGGCTTTAAACAATACAAATTTATTATCTTACAGCCCTGGAGGTCAGAAAGCCAAAATGGGTCCTACTGGGCTAAAATCAAGGTGTCAGCAGAGCTGTATCCCTTTCTGGAGACTAAGGGTGATTCTGTTTTCTTGCCTTTTCCGGCTTCTAGAGGTTGCCCACTTTCCTTGGTTTGTAGCCTCCTTTCATTTTCAAAGCCAGCAATGGCCAATTGAGTCTTTCTCATGCTACATCACTCTGACCTTGATTCTTCTGCCTCCCTCTTTCCCAGTGATTACATGGGACCCACTTAGATAATCAAGATAACCTATTTTAAGGTCAGCTGATTAGCAACCTTAATTTCCTCTGCAACCTAATATTCCTCTTTCTTTGCTTTTAAACGTAACATCTTCTCAGGTTCAGGGATTGGGAGGTGGGCATCTTGGGACAAGGGTATTATTCTGCCTACTAGACAGGGATTATTACTACCTGTTCCCAAACATATTCTGCACTCTTAAGCCTTGATTCATGGCTCATGCAGCTCCCGCTGCCTGAAATTTCCCCTGCCCTGCCAGTCAGCATTCTAATCCTCTTAATGCAGATGCCCCATCTCTGGAGACGCCTTTGCTCCCCTTTCATCCCCTCCTGGGAACCTTCATACCTCCTCAGTACCTCTCACCTGCTGATGTGTCTCCTACCGTTTCTCTGAAAATAAGACCTAGCTGGACAATCAGCTCTAATGCGTCTTTTGGAGCAAAAATTAATATAAGACTGGGTATTATATAAGACTCGGTCTTACAGTAAAATAAGACAAGGTCTTAATATTAATTTTTGCTCCAAAAGACGCATTAGAGCTAATTGTCCGACTAGGTCTTATTTTCGGGGAAACAGGGTAGTCATTTGTGCACTTGCCTGTCTCTTCAGATGAACTTGGAATCCTGGGAGACATAACACAGTCCTTCTTTGTCATGTTCCTTAGTACCTAGCATACTGCCTGGTACACATCAGGCTTGCTGAATGGAAAAATGATCCCAATCTTCAATCCAAAAGTCATTACTTCTTAAGATAAATTTCATAATTATATTCAACTATGCTTCCCAACATGTTTCTAAGGGGACGTGTGTGTGTGTGTGTGTGTACCACAAATTAAATCTCAACTTGTCTTTAGGGTTGCATGTTTGTTATATCCATCAAGTTGTAACCTTAACAGTTCCCCTTTAGAAGCTGTAATTGAAAAAGATTGTCGTAAAACACAGGCGCTTTGGCAAAAGAAAAAAAAAACTGTTCTCACCAGAAGCAAGTGTCACAGCGTGGTGTAGATGCTGATTAGCACAGCCCGTTGAAATGATTTATAGTGTTTACATAAGGAAAAAACACATCATCCAGGGAAACGTGTCCTAACAGCAAAGGTAGAGGGAGGGAGAGTGTAAATGACCTGTTTCCTTTTGTCTTATGAAGAGCCCAAAGTTCCTACAGGTCAAAAGAGAGGAGGTCAAGGGTAACCAGCTCTGGCTTTGCTGGCATCCATCCCAAGGTATGGGGAGCCACGTTCCTTATTCATATTATAAACTGGGTTTCTCCTTGTGTTATTTACAGGCCAGGCAAACTCTACAATTTTACTCCTGCACCCCTGAAGAGATTGATCATGGAGCTATCATAAAAGATAAAACCAGTACAGTAGAGGCCTGCTTACCACTGGAATTAACCACGGTATGGATGCTTTCCCTCCAAAACCACCTAAGGCAGTTAAAAGCTGTGCATCAAACCTCGTCTTCTTCCAAAAATGTACATGTTTCTGGTCTCCACCATCATGGGACTTTGGTCCCATGGTATATTTGGAAAAAAGTTAGATTTGAAAAAAAAATTATAAAAACAGATAAGTTTTTTCACAATATGAATATACTTAACATTACTGAACTACACAGTGAAAAATAATTAAGATGGTAAATTTTATGTTTTTTTAACCACAATAAGAAAACAGGTATGTGAGAAGTCAGAAAATTTTATATTCAGAATTAGTCTTTGATGTATGATTTCTCCCTCCCTAGAATGAGAGCTGCCTGGTTTCCAAAGAGATCTCTTTTATAAGTCAAAAAATTAAAAGTTTCAGCCCATATTATGAATTCCTGTCACTGATGTCTGATTCTTCTTTCTTCTAGAATGGGAGTTGCCTGCCTTCCAGAAAGGCCTCTTCTGTGATGGTAAGACACCACACTCTTTCCTTAAATGCAGCAGGTGGAGGGGGGTACATGTCCAGCCCATCTCAATAGGTCCTCTCCCGTTTGTCGTATCACCCAGACCCTGTGCCTTAGTAGTATCTATGAGGACTTGAAGATGTACCAGGTGGAGTTCAAGGCCATAAATGCAAAGCTTTTGATGGATCCTATGAGGCAGATCATTCTGGATCAAAACATGCTGGCAGCTATCGATGAGCTAATGCAGGTAAGGCCTTCATCCTATCACTAAGACCAATTTCTTCATGCTGAGACAGCCAGCCAGGGTCCCTGACAAAGAGGAATACTGTCAGTCCTTCCTGGATTGGGAGAGGCCTGAAATCCCCTTCCAAAACCCCTGCAGAGCTATAGCCTTGAGAGTGCCCTCTAGAGAAAGGGCAATTAAGTCCAATTAAGGAAAGCAACTACCTGTTTGTTGACCAAGCGGTATGCACCAGGCTCCCTGCAAATATTTTCATACATTTTCTTATGTCATCCTCACAACAACTATATGGGGTTTGTACAAAGGAGGAAACCACAGCTTGGAGAGTTAGCCTCTTGTCCACAGTCATACAGCTTGTGAGAGACAGAGCTAGCATTTAACCCCCCGTCAAAAGGATTTCACTACGCTTCTCACTCAGCTCTACAGGCCCCAGGATGGGTTTGTGAGGGGCCAGCCTGCCTGTCTGCAAATACTGCTCGAGAAAACAAACGGGGTTAATGCCTGGATATGACCCATTCTGCACCAAAATTGTGAAGGAAATAAAAGTAGGACCTATCACCTGGGGCCCCCCACAATGTTATTCATAGACAAGAACTTGCTTTGTAAGTTCTGGAGCACCATAGCACACGATGCTAATACAAAACGGAGCAATATTCACTTAAGAAAGAGCGGGATGAGTACCATGATGACCAGGGCATGGGATAAAAATATGGTGTCAGAAATCATTGTGTCTAAAAGGGAATTTATTTTTATTTCACTCATTCATTCATTGTGTGTGGCAAATTACTTGTTTGAAAGGCAGTGAATGCCATCCAAGTATCAAAGAATGTTACCATCTATAGAGTTGTAGATAATATTTCATTTTGAGGACCAAGTTGGGTAACTTGGGCCCTGGAATCAATTCGAGTAACTATACCAGGCTATTTGCCCCTCAGTGCCTCAGTTTCTTCCTCTGTAAAATGGGAGGGCTTTACCCACCCTACCTTTCATTTAGGCTTTTTGTGAGGAACAAGTGCAAGTACTGATCATTGTGCAAATAGGTCTTGCATTGTGCTGTCAAATCCAAGGGCTAAAACTGGGAGATCCATTGCCGGGTTTATTTAACTGACATAAATCGGTGTCTCCAGTAAACAGGCCTGTTATTGACAGTGTTTCAATCAATAGCAACCCATCACCTCCCTGTTCTAAAAACGACTTAGCTTCTTAATATAACATAAGAATCAATTAGATATTGCAGCAGATGTCATCTTCACAGAATTGTTCCTTTCTAAAATGCAACTTCCACTGATGATTTTCTAAATAGCTTTAAGGGTCTTTCCAGAGCTCACTGAAGATGCATGTGCTTAGATAATGAGATTTCTTCTCTCAGGTTCTGCCTAGCCATCTGGCTGGGAGTAGACCGGGCTGGGTTTAGATGTAATGAGGGAGTAGGTTGCAGGCTCTGAGACATGTGTCGGCTTCCCTCATTTTTATAGATGAATGTTTTAACTTTGGAATACCATATATGTCATGCTCAATATTTATTCTCCTAGGCCCTGAATTCCAACAGGGAGACCGTGCCACAAAAACCCTCCCTTGAAGAACTGGATTTTTATAAGACTAAAGACAAGCTTTGCATCCTTCTTCATGCTTTCAGAATTCGTGCAGTGACTATCGATAGGATGATGAGCTACCTGAATTCTTCCTGAAAAGCTGAGGTCTCTCCCAAACTTCAAGTCATTTTTATAAAAATCTGAACCAAAGAAATTTTAATAGGATGTGGGAAGAACTAGGGAGAGGGTGGCTTTACCTCGTCCTACTACCGTGTTACCCCAAAAATAAGACCTAACTGAAAAATAAGCCCTAGCATGATTTTTCAGGATGACATCCCCTGAACACATGCCCTAATGCGTCTTTTGGGACAAAAATTAATATAAGACCCGGTCTTATTTTCAGAGAAACACGGTAGTACAGTAATTTGCATGTTGTTTATATCTGTCACCACCCAAAAGTTGAACTATTATAGTCACATGATTCCTTTCATCAAGTATGTTTCACATTTCCTACGGATAATTTGTTTTAAAGTTTTAATGAGCAAATTGCTAAGGAGGAAAAAATTTCTTCACTGAATGTTTTTCTTTTTAATAGGAGAGCAAGAATTTATAAGCTATTTCTATATCAAAGTCTTTGTAGAAACTTTCAAGCATAATTTATTTTAAAATATTTATTTATATAATTTTGTGTTCATCAAGGCATGCGAACTTTTGTTAAGTTGTAAGTTTTTTATAAATTATAAATAACATATTTATTTGTTATATTTATTGAAATATTTATTTTCAAATGGATTTGAAAAATACCATATGTTCTTCTAAAAATAAAGTGACTAAATTAAACTAATTCTCATATTTTTCTAATGTAATTGGAGTACTTTAAGTGTTAACATACACATTGTGGGAAAATTCAAAATGCTGATGAGAGTTGAACAAAATTACCGTGGAAAGAATTCTACAATATTCTTACCCATTTCCTAATTCCTTTAATCCCATTATTTTAAAGACAGCTTTCTAAGACTACATATGTTTTAATACTGAGGCCACTGAATTACGGTTTTGAGAGTATATTTTATTTTTATTCACATCTGAATCTAAAAGTAAATTAGGGAAAAATGTTTTTCCCTGTTAGGCACAGCCCCATAACATACTGTGCATTAGACAAATACATTGTAATATCCTCCAACTGGGAAAAACATCATTAAGAGGCATTCTAGTTAAATTATTCTAATTTTCGTGACCCTTTGGGCCCTCGGGAGAAGTTGTTTCTAAATTACAATGAGAAAAACTCTCCATTTGCTTTAAATTATATAGAACTTCTGCCTGAACCACATGGATAATTGCCTTGCTTTGGCTTAAGAGATGTGCTCTTAATTGATAGGGTAGGTAGATAGAAATGAGCAGGAGGAGAGAGACCCAGCCCCAGTTAGAAAGCCCCTTGCTGTGGCTCCTACTTGGGTCAAGACCCCTTGCAGCTGCCCTCACTTAGAGCACCAATGTCTTACTAGCCCAGAAGGATTCCAGGCTTACACCCCTAAATCAAAGGGATATGTCATTAGAAGCTTAGAGAGAGAAACCATCCTGCTTTCAGAATATGTATCCTGTTTCTCAGGACCATTTTTAATGAGCTTCTCAAATAAATCATGGGAAATTAACAGGTTCACACTTACATTCTGAGGCAACCTTGAGAAGCAGAAGAGAGGACAAGGCACCTCAGCAGAGAGAGAGAGAAAGAGAAAGAGAACGGAAGGAGATGGGAGACAATTCTACCCAGAGAGATAAAAACCTTCACACAATGTGAGAGGCTGCTTCCCTCTCATGCCAGCTCGCTCCATGTCTCAGAGTGTACTCGCTTTTACTAATAAACTTTCTGCTGTTCTATGCTGCACAAACATAATGAGCCAAATATTAAATTCCATCTTTTTAATTCTCTAAACCATGTGAATTTTAAAAGATTCACCTGACTGAATGCCACATAATTTTAGTACTCTGATCATATTCCTCCTTAATATGAATAGGCCGCAAAAAACAAACTATTTAGGGTGGCCTCCCCCTTTCCTCATGTGAATCCTCCCCACCAGACCCCAATCCTTACATCCCTGTGAACTAAGAGGGGAATGTGTTTGGCCACCCCAGGTCCTCATCTGTGTGACACACTCATTTTTCAGATTCTCACTCCACTTGATACCCAATTAGATAGAAATCACTGGCACCCAGATCCCATCATATATCTCCCTTTTCTTGGGATTCTTCCACAAGTTTGAAAGACCCACAAGTGATTCACAAGACAGGAGTTTCTTGCCTTTGAAGTGTTGGGTTTGGGGTTTCAGCAGCTTTGACTGTGGGAAGAGCTCGATGGCTTGATGGGGCTGGGACTGTCCCGTTGCTGCCACTCCTCACACAGACTGGCGACTTGTCTCGTCTGTGCCCAGAAACAAGGAGAGGCCGGCAGATCATTCCTCCTATGGGCTGGGTTTATACAGAGGAACACAGGTGTTGCTTTGCTTCTAGAAATTACCATGACACAATGCTTCAAAACATGACTGGCCCCAGCAACGTCTTCACAACTAATTCTATCCTTCATCACATGGTTAGTTTTCCACGTTTTTCTTTTAAGCCTGGGTCTGTAATTTACAAGTTGTATAACACGACCATGTTGTTTTAACCTCTCCCTGTTTCCTCTTCTAAGAAATGAATACTAGAACCTGCCTCAAAGATCAGCACCAGGGTTAAATAAAACAATTCATACAAAGCACTGGCATTGGTCTGGCACATAATACATGCACAATAAACGTGAGCAATTTTTGAAAAGTATTTTTAGCCTTTGGGTTTGGTGACCGGGCTAAATTGGTTCAAGTCTCTTTGCTACTATTATCTGTGAAATTCAAACAATTGTAGCCCCTATCTCCCAGCCCCTATTTCTGCGCAGATTAAATGACACAGTACAGTGCTGGCGTCTAGTCAGTGCTCAACATCAATTGTTTTACATTGTTAAGATCGTTTCCCTAAAGACCTAAGTGACACAGCCCCTCCATAGCGTGGGCGTTCACAGGAGGCCATCTGGTGCAAAAAGGCAGGGTCCTTGCCTTTACAGAACATAGGGTGGGAAGAAAAGTAACATAGCAAGACCGAGGTCCAAACCCCCCCCAAAAGTATTCCCATCCTAGCCTGTTAGAGATTCATTTGATTAACAAATTACTTTTTTCAAAAGGAAATAAACAGTGAGTGTTTCGCATACCTGAGAATGACATAATCAGATAATTAACATGAAAGCCAGCTGCCAGCTGCCCCACTGACGACTCAGAGCTTTGGAGAACAGGGAAGGTTCTCGGGAGCTAGCCCGACATCCAAAGGTGGATATTGTACAACTCAAGAGATGCAAGGGTCCATATGTTCTTTGCAGCATTATTTACAATAGGCAAGATATGGAGAAAACCTGGGTGTCCATCAATGGATGGATAAAGAGGTGGTACACATGTACAATGGAATACTACTCAGCCATAAAAAAGAATGAAATCTTGCCATCTGTAACAACATGGATGGATCTGGAGGATACTGTGCTGAGTGGGGTTAAGTCAGACAGAGAAAGACAAATACTATGATTTCACTTACATTTGGAATCTAAAGAACAAAATAAATGAACAAACACCAGAAACTCACAGATACAGAGAACATTTTGATGGTTGCCAAATGGGAGGGGGGTTGGGAGAATGGGTGAAAAGGGGAGAGGGATTAAGCAGCACAAATTGGTAGTTACAAAATAGTCAGGGATGTAAAGTATAGCATAAGGAATATAGCCAGTAACATTGTAACAACTATGTATGGTGCCAGATGGGTACGTGATTTACTGGGGTGATCACTTCATAAGTTATATAAACGTCTAATCACTATATTGTACACCTGAAACTAATATGTTATTGTATGTCAACTAATTGAAAAATAAAACATTATTTAAAAAAAAGATTTAAAGGGGCTTAGACACGCTAAAGGGGAAAGAAAACATGGGGATAACAAGGGAAGAAAGCCAGCTTAGTCTGGGCCAGCACTGAAGAGATCATGAAACCCCTTGGCCGTGTCACCCTGGGCTAGTCAGTTGTCCTTGTTGAGGGACTAAACATTTGGTTGTAGACAGCAGAATTTTGGTTTCCTACTTTAAGGCAAAGTGCATTACAATATTGCTATGGGTCTGAATGTGTTACCCTCAAATCCTTATTTTGAAGCTCTGATCCCCAGTGTGATGGTATTTGAAGATGGGACTTTAGGAAGTTAATTAAATCATAAACATGGAGTCATCGTGATGGGGTTAGTGCCCTTATCAGAAGAGACTCAGAGCTATCCCCCTACCCCATGTGAGGACACAGTGACAAAGTGGCCATCTGCAAACCAGAATGGTTCCATGGAGCCTGTGCACGCAACCACTGCACCCTTTTGCCTCCTGCATTGACATCCCAGTTAAGTCATGGGACACTTTCATCATAACCATACAAACATCATCCTCGCTTTTATGTATCTCTTCTCTCCCTCACTACACACGAGGAGCTCAAGTATAGGAAATGTCACGTTACTCATGCATTTGTGTTCTCAGGCCCTGGCACTCAAAAATGGTAGAAAGAGAAACGCAAATCTTCATGGGTTCCCACTTGCTTTACATTTCTTTTCCTAATGTAGGAATAAAGTTTTTACAGTCTTTAAACATCAAATTATTCCCAATTACAAAAAAATGTTAAAAATTGTAAAGGCACAAGCTTGCTTGGTTCAAAACAATTATATATGCTTATATTGGGGGGAGAAATCCAAAATTCATAAGCCTGTTGATCTAAATAGTTGACGTATCTATGGTTTAGGATTATGTGGTTACTATCCTTCAGAAGCAATGAGCCAACATACCACAGTGGGGAACTGGAACGCGGCTTACTACACATTGCAGATGTCTTAGAAACAAACTCCCAGATGATAGTTTAAGAGACCCTAGCAACCCTGTCATCAGCTGGTTCCCACTCTGCCTGACAGGAATGGCTCAGGGTGCAGCAGGGCTCTTCACAAATCCCTCAGCAGTGCTCAGAACCTCGCCCACACCAGTACTGCTCCACTTTTAAATGCTTCGCCAATGCAGGTTCCAGGTAATATTTCCTTTCACAAATGGCTTCTACAGATAAGGAAAAGTTAAAAACTCACTGAACTAGTCCAAGCGCCTCCCCCCTGCAGTTACATTTTTATAAGTAACAAAACCATTTTTTAGATTTCCCAACTTGCTTGAAAATAAAACACAGCTATCAATGCACAGAGCACACCCCCATCGAAAAACGAAACTCATGCTGGAGGTTAAAGCAAACAACAAGATGGACTTCCACAGAACAAGGATGGCTGACTCACTCCATGCTAGCTAACAAGGAATCGACATCGCGACTGGAACAAACTGCATCTATGTCCACTGGAGGGCTCCAGGGCAGAGCTCGAGGTCCCAGTGAAGCAGCGGGAAGAGCTTCAGAACTCAGAATTCAACCCCAGGGACTCTAGTTAAGGATCAGCAGCTATAGAGCCATAATGAGAAATGCTCAAACCACGGTATGTGGGTTGGAAAAGACACAATCCCAGCAGCACCTCCCTGGTTACCCAGTTGGGGATCACGCCCTTCACCGGCAATGCGCTGCTTCACCCCAAGAAGGACTCCCAGCACTGGGCAATGGACTAGGCTAACTGCTGAAACCACCATCCTCCTGAGACACAGTTAAAAATCAGCAAATACGGTGGCCTCTTTAGAAAATGGACTGAAAACGCGCTTCCACATGACAAAGCAAGGGAGGGAACTTTTCCCCTAAAGCAATACAATAAAATAACAAAATGACTCCCGAATGTGCAAGAAAATCCTATTAGAGATGTACAGGTGGGGAACTAGTCTGGGCCCACTTGGTTTTAAGTAAAAACACACCATCCCATCACAGCAGTCGGGGGGCGGGAAGCGGGGGGCTCTAAAGCATTCCTGCGGTGAGATGGGTTACGGGAAGGCACAGGTTGTTCTGAACTTGTGCAAACTCCTGGGAGAACCAGAACTCGGGTTTACACTCACTCAGCCTTGGTCCAAGAACTGGAGTGCTGGTCGCAAAGCAACTAATGGCTAAATAGTGAAGATAACAGCAGTCGAGGAATATGATGCTTTAAAAAATAATTTGTAAGGAAATAAGAATACAATGAAGCCACATTTACACTGTACAAATGCAGATTTATTTTTCTTCCCTTCAACCATAGTATGAAAACGGTTGTAAGTTGTTAGGAAACCAGCTTATATACAAAGCACTTCTGCAATTATGCTTTTCTTCAAAAAACAACTTATAAAAAATAATAAACATTTAAAAATTCAAGTCCTTTAAGTAGTTTATACTTCCGAATGTTAAAACTCCATGTGTTTCCTAAAATATAGTACAATTAAAAAAAAAAACGCATAAAGTGACACTGATTTGAATTCCACAGGATCCCTGACAATTAAAAATATGTTCTTCCCTATAAAGTAAATTTGTTCTTCACAGGCAAAACAATAAAGTGTGTTTCTCTGATTAATTCATTGAGATTTATTGTACTCTCCAGCTAATGTTGACAGAAGACCAATGGTAATTTATAATTTCTTCAAATAAGTTAACAAAACATATCCAAAATGTTAATCACCACATGCATGATTCTGAGAGAGTGACAATATCTATACATACGCCCCTCCAAAAAAAAGATATTTCACCAATTAACAAGAGCCAATGTGGCCCATGATTCCCTGGGGCAAGTCTTCTTCAAGAAGAGATGGCAGTTTTCCCTTGGTCCTGCTAAGGCCATTTCTGAGTGGGTTTTATCCCCCCCAGGAAGTAAATGACCCCAGGGTAAAAGTCAAGAAATGTAGTGTTTGGCCTGGTTGATTTTGGAAAGTTGATGAAAATTGCAGCAACTCTGACAATTGATCCAGTTCAATTGCCCCATAAGGTGAGAAGATCACCTCTGAGTGTGTATACAAACACGATGGGAGAGGATTACATTCATTTCTAATCACTCTAGGGCTAGATAACATGATTGGTCTAAGGGTTTAACAGGCCACTAGCCAGATAGGTTAGTAATGTGCGAAACAGAAATCATATCCCACATAAAAAGATAGACTGTAGCCAGAGGCATGTGTGTCTGTCTGTGTGGGAGCTAAAAGAGCAGGAACCTCTCTTCATTCATGTCAATACAATAAAAGCTAAACTAAATGGGTGCAAGTTTAACTACACCACCATTTAATTGCTAAAAATGTTTCAAACACTTGTTAGGAATTTCATAGTCCACAGACTCCAAAAAGAAAATTACCACATTTCTCACCTGAGTTGAGTCATTTTTAAGCACCCCTTGTAATTGTACCTGTTTGGGTGGGGTAGCAGGGTGGGACGGTGTGAGGAGGAGGTGCAAAAAAATAAAAAAAAATCTTGATATAATAGGGGCGTTTTCTTCCTCAATTTTCCAAATAGTTTACATTCTCTTTGCCCCTGGATAATATGATCTATAGAGTGGCTGACTATAAAAAAGTTCCTTCCACAGGCCCGTGAAGTTCAAGGTCTCCTCAAGTCTTTAACCAATTATCAGTGGAAATGGTGTTTTGCAGATACAAGTTCCTGAGGCTTCCTTTTTCAGTTCATCCTCCACATTTCACATGGCCTGTAAGAAACCTAACAAAACAGATAATCAAACAAATTCAGGGATTCGCTGTTGGGGATACAAGGGGCATGCTTTAAAATAAAATCACTTGTCCATTTCAAAAAGGAACTCCTGGAAGTTGCTGAGTTTTCCTGAACTTCAGAGAAGCCATTCCAATTTAAAGGCTATTGTTAGGAGACACTAAAACGTGCAGCCAATTAACTGGGTATTTTGACTATAAAAGGGTATAAAATACTGGTAAATTGGGGGGAGGGGTAGCTTGTTTGTCTTTAACTCAGATATTTTTTTTCCTATTTAATGAAGGGCTTGGACTAACAAGTTTTATGATCTCTTTACTACTAAAATATGTCACAAACCCTTTTCTATTTCTAATATATCAGCAAGTTAAGTGTCAGTGAGGTCAGGGGCAGATAAAAACAAACAAACAAAATAACTCATTACCAAGGGTTTGAGAGAGATTTTTCTGAGCCTTCCTTTGACGGAAGACACTGTGATTCTTTGGTTATCACAGCACAGTGACCGCTGTTGTCAACTGGCAGAAGCACCTACATGCAAATAAGCAGATTTCCACACGTGCACCTCAATCAGTTACATAACTTCAACATATCCAAGAATAAGAATGAAAAATTGTATATTGAAACCAGCTATTCTATTTGCTTGAGGCTTCTGCATCCAGTGTCTACAGGATGAGTTCAGAAACCTCGTCCACCGTGTCTGAAAGCATCCTGATAGATCACCGAATGCTTTTACTTTTCATATAAACTTCTGGGGCTTTTACACACTTTTACATCCTTTTTGGAATAAAAAGTCCAAATAGCACTCCAAACAAAAACCTCTTTCTTGATATTATTGAGAGCTCCGAGATGTAACACTGCATTTGTTAACTACAGTAACGATATAAAATAATCCAAGTTTTGAACTGGTTTGACCTCGGGTATAACAACGTGCTAAATCAAACCACAAAAGAAGTGCTTAAAAAACAAAGGAAGGAACCCTGTGGTTTTCTGGATTGAGACTAGAAACACTCCCTTTAGCCTCTCTGGGATCCGCTTTTTCCCTTCCCCTCTTTGCCGCCTGAGGTTCACTGGTGCCACCCAGTGGCCTCTCCGAGCACTGCTTCAATATCACAGAAGGCCCAGCAGGCTCAATGCTACCACCGTGTTTCCCCAAAAGTAAGACCTAGCTGGACCATCAGCTCCGATGCATCTTTTGGAGCAAAAATTAATATAAGACCCGGTCTTACTTTACTATTTCACTATAAGACTGGGTATAATATAAGACCCAGTCTTATATTAATTTTTGCTCCAAAAGATGCATCGGAGCTGATGGTCCAGCTAGGTCTTACTTTCGGGGAAACACGGTAGTTGTCTCAAGTACCACGACATTCGTATCTGAGCCTTACTACCTGACTGAAGCTTTACATGCGTTACCTCTTTACGTTCTCACAAGAGACCCAGGCCACAGAAGTTTTTGCATCCATCTGACAGATGGCAACAGACAGGCTTAAAGTTAGGTTAAGAATTTGCTTAGTCACAAAGCTAGCCAACACTTGAGCAGGGATCTGAACCTTTCCTCTGACTCCAGGCACAAATCATCATTACTTAGCTTACGGCAGTTCACGTACTTACTGCTACATCTGCATAATTATCTGAACCCAACTTATACATAACCAAGCAACACAATCTAGACATTTGCTATTCACCAAGATACAGCTTGATTCCAAGTAAATGACGAAGATAATTTCCTGCTCACCTTCCAGCACAGCTTGGATTTCAGCGGAGACGCTTTTCAGGCAGTTATATAAATTCTGGACTGTGGCATTACTCTGCTCCTTTTCTTGCCACTTCTTCAGCATCCTAAACTTACAGGCTGTATCATTTTCCTTCTTCTCCCGGATAGAATCAATATCGCTAATATCCAACTCCAGGTTGACAATGGCAACTTTTATCCACTCCTTCCCCAACGTCTCAGCAAGGGTAATCAACTGAGTGTCTGTTAAAGGGGTCTTCGCTCCATCTAAAAGCAAATGAGGAATTCAGTAGCTCTTCTCAACACTTCAGTCATTAATAGCAACTTACAATGAAAATGGATTCTGCTTCTATTAAAAAGGATACTATGATTTGTGTAACTGTTACTACTTTTAAAATATTTTTAAATGCCAAAAAAAAAAAATCCCTGCTTTCCAAAACATCGTAAGGACTAGGGGGGAACTATTTCATATAATTAACATTAAACTGGGGTATAATGTTCACAACGATAATTCAGGGATAAGACAGAGCAGCACAGATTAGATTGGAATTTAAAAAATTCAGACTCCAAAAAATAATTTATGTGGCTCAAAAGGCAAAATGCATAGCTTTGCCCTTGCCCACCTCTGCATCTCTATCTAAATGTTAGCACCGCTTAAAGGGGGCAGCAGGAGATCTGAATTGCAGTCTCCATTATGCCATCTCCTGGCTTTAGAGGAAAAGCACATTCCACAGAAAAGTTAGGTATCTGTAATACCTGTTGACCTCTAAGAAAGTGTCACAATCTTGGAAGGGCATATATTTTCCAACGGAAACAACTGGCCCCATAAAAAATATTAGCCCTATCATTAAACTAGATTTTCAACAATCACTTTTATTAGCTGGTTGTGCTCTGGTGCGGGCGCGTTCACTGGCTGCAGCTTCTTCAGGTAAAGATCCTCAAGGCATTACAAATACTGGAGGGGACATTAGAAGGGAGAGACGTAAGAAGATTTCCTGCCCCTTCTCCAGGACTGCAGCACCTCTGCTCATCCAAAGCCAACAATGTATTAATGTGAATCTAACGTGTACTCGGACCCTTCCCCACGTCAGTTTCCTCTCCAACTTTCTAGACTCAAGAATGGGTTCTGGAAGACGGCCTGCGCCCTCTAGTGGTTTCCTGATACATGGCCGCTCTCTCCTTGCTCTCAAAACCCACTGTCAAGGAAAACCGTGCAGGGAACCTATTAAAAACGCAAGTTCTCGGGCAGCCAGTTGGCTCAGTTGGTTAGAGCGCGGTGCTCATAACACCAAGGTCACTGGTTCGATTCCCACATGGGCCAGTGAGCTGTGCTCTCCACAACTAGACTGAAAAACGCAAGTTCTCAAGACTATCCCAAAACCCACTGTATCATCAGTCTCTGAGCTGAAATTTTAACAAGATCTCAAATTGATTCTGTTCAAGTTGAGCGCTGACCATATTTTGAAAGGCAACAGAGTGATATACCGAGTCTGAAACTACAAGGCTAGTTAGTGACTGGCTATCTCAAAGAATGCTGTGGAAATACCTAAACAAAAATAAATCTGTATTAATTTCTTTATTGTGATCCCATATTGTCAACTCCAAAAAGACTGGAAATCCTTAATCTTTCTAAGTGTGTTTGATAATTTTAATTCTATTTCTAGCTACTTGGTATTGGCGCTAATTTTAAGTAGCCAAATAATTGCATGAAATAAGAAAAACTTGTTCTATACATCAATTTAATATAAAATTGTGTCCCATTCAGTTACAAGAATGAGTAAGTTCTTAGGATCTAATGTACAGCATGGCGATTACAGCTAATAATAGTGTATCATATACTTAAAATTTGCTGAGTAGATCTTAAGTGTTCTCATCACCAAAAAAAAATAGTAACTATGTGAGGTGATAGACACGTCTGTTAATTAACTTGATTGGTATTTACAATTTCACAATGTATATGTATATCAAATCATCATGGTGTACTTTAAGTATATACAATTTCATCTGTCAATTATATCTCAATAGAACTAGAAAAAATTGTATCTCAATTTAGTTATGTCTAAAAAATAATTCCAGAGCCTCATTTATTTTGTTGACTTAATAATAAGCATTTCCATAGTGATATACAGTAAAATCACACATCATCCTCAAAGCCTCCTGCTCTACAAACTGAAGAATATCTTATTTCACTTTAAAGAGTTTATCTGCTTTTGGAGATTCATACCTTCTTACAATAATAGTAAAAGAAAAGGTATTTTGATGAAAAGGTTAATTTGGAGACTTACATGAGGTCCCTAAAAGCTTGAGACCTTGTCTCATATTAATTTGTGTCTGGATTTTTAAACTTAGATTTGTGAATTCTTGCTGGACTTGCATTTCCTTTTTTTTAAACTTTTATTTATTTAAGTGTGTTTTTCCAGGACCCATCAGCTCCAAGTCAAATACTTGTTTCAATCTAGTTGTGGAGGGCGCGGCTCACAGTGGCCCATGTGGGGATCGAACGGGCAACCTTGTTGTTAAGAGCACCGCGTTCTAACCAACTGAGCTAACCAGCTGCCCCTGGACTTGCATTTTGAGCTACACACTCCATCTTCTGGCTCCTTAGAGTACTGTACATGTTTTAAATCTCTTACTGTATTTTCACAACTACAGAGCCTCGGTCTCTGCCACTTAATTGAAAGAAACTGAGCTCTGCCTCCAAACCTGAGCTGGAGGTGCCCCACCTGGATTTATCTAAGAACTGTGAAGCCAATGAATGCACACAGGGGCAGTCACGTGGACACGGACAGTCATTCACTCAGTCAGCGTTCACTATCGTCTACATAAAGGCTCCATGCTCAGTGCTATGGGAAATGTAAAGATGGACCGGTTATGACCCTCCCTTTAAGGACTGCAAGGGACCCCTCCATCCCTCGATGCTGTTAGGACTGAGTGAAGTGTTGGAGTGGGGAATCAAGCTGGAAAAGTCGGCCGGGGCAGGCCAAAGAAGACCCTTATGCATGCCTGAGGAGCCTAGAGCACAGGGAGGAGGTACATGGGAGGGCAGCACACGTGGGATGTGGTTCTAGAAAGACCGACCAAAGAGCACGTGTGCTGGATGAACGTCAACAGGGAGACCGGGGAAAAGGATTTGCAGCCACTGATGACACTGTTACAAACCTAAGGTGTCCACCTTCATTCTTTTATCACAGATCTCCTCAGCAGGCAGGGTGCTGCTCAGTTTCCGTCGCCTCTTACCTTAAATAAATCAACCAAATCAATCAACAAATTTACTTTATGTTTATTGTTTTCTGGTCTCCACTATTTATCTTTATTGTTATGTTTTTATTAATCCATCACGTTTATTACTTTCTAGCTACCTTCAGTCTGGATTTCCTTTTAAAATCACCATTCAGGTAGAAACACACTGAAAATGGGATTCTAAGGTGGTTCGGCAGATTAAGAGCATGACAGAGCGCTTACCAGATTCTTAACGAGACCACCTTTGCGCAGCAACGTAGAAATCACAGCAGAGGGAAGGAATACAAGAGTGGGTTAAAACTCGTTTCGTGTCTAGTTACGAGCACTTACCACTTGTGCTGCTTTTTGAAATGTTCCGACTCTGGTCCTGCTGGACCCAGTCACCTGTTCAAGTACAATGAGCATCAGTTAGAAAAAGTGGCATGAAATTGAATTCAAGAAATCAGTGTGTGAAAAGTGTGCGAAGCTCCAGAGTCTTTGCCACCTCTCGGAAGTGCAAATACACGTTTGGGGTTTAACTTTAGGTATGTAGGCACATGCACTAGGCTAGACTTTTTGAGATAAATAACAAGTACTCTTTCCAACAGGTCTTGTCGGGGAAGTGTTTCCCAAACACAAGTCCTCTGCACACCACTGTCATGACTTGTCACAACCGTATGCCAGGTGAAATGTTCTTTAAATCTATAGCTACTACACAGAGAACAACAATGGCGTCAATCGCCATATGGACAAGGGAGGCATAGAAGTCAGCACCTTTTTATTTTAAATATATTTATATGTACTCCACCCAAAACAGCCTCATATGTTTTCATTCTGTACTTTGGAAAACATTGTGCTTGAGGTTCTTTCTGGACACGTCCTTGTGATTCAACACCACCTTCCTTCCTCGTGTGAAATTTAGCCCCGGCTCTATGAAGCGCCTACGTCTCACACAGGTCTTCTCTAAGTCCCTTTAGTGAAGGTCCCTTAAGGGTGAATCTCACTGAACCATTAGCTTAGGCCAAGAATAAAATGAATAAATATGGAGACCAGAAACATCTTACAATGCAGAGTACTAGTAAAGAAGTTGTTAAAAAAAAATCAAACATAGCAAGAAGTCTTATGAAGTGGTCTTTAAAACCGCCGAGAGACTTGTTTTTAGTCCAGAAGAACATCTGTTAGGCAGGTTGCTACATGTTAAATACCTCTATTACTAGAGCCTTCGTGGTGACTGAAAAGGAACATCTTTCAGGTTCATTTTATTTGAACAAACTAATGAATACCAAGAAAAACAATACAATCCACAACACAGAGTCCCAGCTAGATTCTTTACAGGTACATAATTTTAGCTTGGATAAAAGGGCTTCTTTCAAACTGGCTAATTTTAAGGGTATAATAGTGGGAATAAGAACCAATCGTATCTAAAAGGCTCATGCTTAAACTAGGACTGAGGATTCCAAAATAATTAGATCAGGCTTTGTTTCTAGACAGTAAAGACATGACAGGAAAACCAGGATACAGACATAACCCAATGGATACAAAAGACACGAGCTGAAAAAGCATTCAAATGTTGTTCAGATGATAAAGAGATTTTCAGAGCACTTAACAAATCCTCCACGTTATGGCATTTGTACAGCAAAATAAAAATTCTGGAGGACAAAAGGAATGACAGAGTGGGTTACAACTCCTTCAACGCCCAGTTACTGGCACTTACCACTTGTGCTGCTTTTCGGAATCACACTGTAGTCAACACTGCACTATGTGTGACACTGGGAACGAGTTAAGGTAGCACAATGCAAAATGCAACTGATGCAAACATAACTTCTACTACAAACACGTGGCACCGGCAGGAGCGACCTCAATGCCATTTGCAGATGAGGATACTGCAGCCACACGCGGGTGAGAGACTGGTCCCCACTCCCACATGGAGCTGGTTAATTCCAGGGCTGGAACTAGAGTCCATACGACCTCACTCCCAACCCAATGCTTCTGTCTCCCTTCTGGCTCCAAAATTTGATCACTGTACACACATCTGTTATTCGATAAACTTCCTTCAAGTAGAATTGGAGGTCAAGCTCAGATCTGCCTGAGGAGCAGGATGGGGACACAGCTACCTGGTGTTCCCTGAGACTCCCCTCTCCACAGGGGGGCCCCTCCTACCTCTCTCAGAGCAGGAGAGGATGTTAAAGAGGGGCTTGTGAGAGGGCTTCCCAGCACCAAAATGCTAAACAGGGAGAATGCAGTACCATTGTAATCAGAGACAGCGGGAGCTACCAGCTGAAGACCCAAGAGGCAGAATCAGGCAAATGAGACATGTAATCAGCCAAAATACAGATCTAAATCCAGGTCACGGAAGAGACTTTGTCACAATACCCCTAATTCACATGAAAATATCTGAGATCCAAACCTCAGAATGGTAAGGGGAAAAACACAATTCTACTGGCCAGACCCACCCACTGTGTAAGCCCGCCTAGATGCCTGAACCACCCACCGACCTCCAGCGATCTGCATGTGGGTAACTGAGAACCAGAGCTGGCACTTCTGCTCTAGGAGCTGGGGCCTTTGTTTCTCTTCATCAGATTTTTAAATGTTATGATGGCAGGACAGACCATTACTCTATTTGCTTTCCCATCCCCACCGCCCCACAAACCAAGTTTTCATTCAAGAAACAAAACACTTACATTCTCTCAGTTTCGCTTTCCATACAATTTCTTCGGAATCCATTTCAACCAACAGTAATTTAAACTCCACTGGTTGCTCTAAATACACTTCAATATAACTTTTCAATTTTAAAAGTGAACCATCCACAAATTCAATTTCCTTAAAAAAAAAAAAGTGTGTTTTTTTTTAAATGGAAAAGTTGCGTTAATTGACAACATAAATACCAAATAAAGAGTGATGACAATTAGGAGGGTTAGTGCTCACTGGAATGCTCACTGACCTTTGGACCATGGAAATCTCATTCCTTAATCACACACCCTCTTATCCTCTTGCTTCTGGCCCCTTCTACTCCAACCTCCTTTTCTGCTTCATTGAGGCTTCCAGTCCCTTGCCCCATTTTCCAATAGCTTAACTTTCCAGCCCTTTCCTGATTTCAATGTTTCGTATTCCCAAATGAGAATGTGTGCTCACCCTTTCCTAAGTGTTTTTACACTTCCTCACCATCTTGTGCTTAGATCATTTGACAATCTGGAACAGACTCAACAACATTTATAGAACAATGCTGGGTGTTTTATGCACTCATCGAACGTGGTGCCACCTTCCCCCAACAAATATTTTGTTTTGTTTTGTTTTTGGCTATTTTATGGATAAAGAATCTCAGAGAAGTGAATTAACTTGCCCAAGTCCACATCTACGAAGTGGTAGGACTGATTGTGAACCCACACCTTCCGACTCCAGAGTGTGAGCTCTGAACCACTACACACACCTTCCTGCCTTCCACCTCCTCTGCTCCTCTCCTAGCAAACCTGAAGGGAGAAACGCATTTTTAAAAAACACAGGCATACCTCAGTTTATTGCACTTTGCTTTACTGTGCTACATGGATCTTACCGTTTTTCTAAGGTGAGGTTTGTGGCAATCCTACATGAAATCTATCAGCACCACTTTTCTAGTGGCATTTGCTCATTTCACATCTCTGTCACATTTTGGTAATTCTCTGAATATTTCAGACTTTTTCATTATTATATTTGTAATGATGATCTGTGATCAGCGATCTTTAATGTTACTTTTGTAATTGTTCCGGGGCGTCATGAAGCACACCCATATAAGAGCTTAATAGATAAACGTTGTGTGTATTCTGACTGCTCCACAGACTGACCATTCATTCCCCCCTCTTCTTCCCCCTGTTCGGGCCTCCCAATTCCCTGAGACACAACAATGTTAAAATCAGGCCAATCAATGCCCTCCATGAGTTCAAGTGAAAAGAACAGTCATACATCTCTCACTTTAAATCACAAGCTAGAACTCATTAAGTTTAGTGAGGAAGGAGTGTCAAATGCCGAGACAGACCAAAAGCTAGGCCTCTAACGCCAGTTAGCCTAATCCAAAGCAAGTCCCTAACTCTCTTCAATTCTATGAGGCTGAAAGAGGTGAGGAAGCTGCAGAAGAAAAGTCTGAAGCTAGCAGAGGTGTAAAGAAAGAAGCTGTCTCCATAATATAAATGTGCAAGGTGAAGCAGCAAGTGCTGCTGTAGAAGCTGCAGCAAGGTATCCAGAAGATTCAGCTAAATGATAAATGAAGGTGGCTGCCCTAAACAACAGATTTTCAGTGTAGATGAAACAAGCTTATACTGGAAGGTGCCATCTAGGACTTTCATGGCTAGAGAGGAAAAGTCAATACCTGGCTTCAAAGGACAGGCTGACTCTCTTGTTAGGGGCTAATGCAGCTGGTGATTTTAAGTTGAAACCAATGCTTTTTTACCACCTTCCGAAAATCCTAAAGCCATTAACAATCATGCTAAATCTACTCTGACTATGCTCTAGGAACAATAAAGCCATATGACAGCACACATGGCTTACTGAATATTTTAAGTCCACTGTTGAGACCTACTGCTCAGCAAAAAGATGCCTTTCAAGGTACTTCTGCTCCCTAACAATGCACCTGGTCACCCCAGAGCTCTGATGGAGATGTACAGTGAGATTAATGTCTCCATGCCTACTAAGACAACATCCATTCTGCAGCCCATGGATCAAGGACTAATTTAAACTTTTCAAGTCTTATTATTTAAAAAATACATTTCCTTAGGCTGCCACAGACAGTGCCATAGACAGTGGTTCCTCCGATGGATCTGGGCAAAGTCCACTGAAAATGTTCTGGAAAGGATTCACCATTCTAGATGCCATTAAGAACATTTGTGATTCATGGAAAGAAGTCAAATATCAACATTAACAGGAGTTTGGAAGAAGTTGATTCCTCCAACCCTCAGAGTCGTGGGTGACTCTGAGGTGTGCAAGACTTCAGTGCAGGAAGTAACTGGAGACGTGGGGGAAACAATAAGAGAACTAGCACCAAAAGTAGGGCCTAAAGATGTGACTGAATTGCTACAATCTCAGGATAAAACTTTTAACAGATGAGGAGTTGTTTCTTATGGAAGAGCAAAAAAAGTGGTTTCTTGAGATGGAATCCACTGGTGAAGATGCTGTGAAGATTGTTCAAATGACAAAAAAGGGATTGAGGATATTACATAAGCTTAGTTGATACAGCAGTGGTAGGGTTTGAGAGGATTGTCTCCAATTTTGAAGAAGTTCCACTGTGGGTAAAATGCTATCAAACAGCCCTGCATGCTACAGAAAAATTGTTTGTAAAAGGAAGAGTCCATCAATGTGGCAAATTTCATTGTTGTCTTATTTTAAGAAATTGCCACAGGCCACCTCAGCTGTCAGCAACCACCACCCTAATCAGTCAGCAGCCGTCAACACTGAGACAAGACCTTCCACCAGCAAAAAGTTGCCATTCACCGATGGCTCAGAGGATGGTTAGCATTTTTTAGCAAGAAAGTATTTTTTAATTACAGTATGCATATTGTTTTTTTAGACATAATGCTACTGCACACTTAACAGGCTATAGTATGGCGTAAACATAACTTTTATATGCGCTGGGAAACCAACCAATTTGTGACTCACTTTATTGTGATATTCACTTTATTGTGGAACAGAACCCGCAACGTCTCCAAGGTCTGCCTGTGTATCGCTGAACTGCACTGGGCATCGCCATCATAAATCAATGACCTTAACCAGTCCCTCTCCTTTTCCATTCCAAATCACTAGCATTATCCTCTCAACCTTCCAAGAGTCACCAGGGCCTATAAAGCCTAGACAACATCTACCCTGGCCCCACTCCTCCCAAAGCCCTCCACCTTCCAGTTTCCCAGAAGCCATCTCAGTGCCTTGAGCCCAGCTACACATCCCAAGACCTCACGTAGGCCCTGCAGTTCCTTCTTCCAGGAGAGGTCGTCTCTTCCAGTGGATTCTCTCACCCTTCACACCCAACACAAATGTCACCACACGGAAAGCCTCCCTGAAAACCCACTGCACTTTGTACCCGCCTCGATGGAAATACCACATTATATTAAAACTATTTCTTTACAGGACTATAATATTTCCCCCTTTATGCTGGCATCTTTGGAGGGAAAAGATCATGACTTACTTATTTTTCAATTCTTAGGATACTATCCCAAGCTGACTTGTAATAGGCACTATTTATTGGTAAATGGCAGTTAAACAAATCATTAATGGTATAAAACCGGTAAGAACACCTTAGACTTACACAGTTTTACAAACTTCAGAGCGCCCCCAAACCATTACCTCATCTGATCCTTAGAACAATCCTGGGAGATTATTCCCATTTTAAAGGCCCCAAATTTGGTTAAGAGAGAGCACACAATTAGACTATTCAAAGTCCTCCAGCCACCAACATCTTTATATGAAAGCATTCTTGCAACCATCTCGGTCTCTTCCTGGGCACATTCACCCATTCAGTTCGTCCTGTTCCCTCTCCTATTGGCTTTTAACCTTGGCAGCACATTACAGTCACCTTGGAGCTTTAACAAGCCCAATGCCCTGGCCATTCCCGGAACAATTACAGGAGTATTTCTAGAGGTGAGATCCCAGCCACAGACTTCTTTAAAGCACCTCAGGGAATTCCATTATGCAGCAAAGGCCAACAATCACTGTTCTAAGCAAACCCTTCAAATCCATTCCCACCTCCCAGACAAGGCTGCAGTTTGCGTCTTGTGCCTGCTTTGCACATGACTTTCCTCAGCGGCATTGCTGTTAAGGCTCATATGGTACTGGGTTGGACGAGACCCTTTGAAAGGGAACAGGTCAGTCTGTGTGCAAAAGTGAAGGCTAATCAACCAAATCGCTTCTACATAGGGCGCTAAGACCCTAACAATATATGTCATACAATAATGCGCTACAATTAGCTCTCTCTTGCTCCACATTTTAATATAATGGAATGAAAACATGTTTTCAACTTTTCATACGCTATAAAAAACAAACAAACAAACAAACAGAATGAGGTATACAAAAGGAACTTCCACACAGATGTCTAGATCCGCTATGGTACACGTTCAGAGCACACAATGAAAATAAGTTTTAAAAATAACTTAGTCATTTCCAAGAAACCAAAATCACTTACAAACGCCATGGTGTACACAGTGAATAGTTTAAATCTAAATGAGAGTATGTTCCCATTAACTATTTTTCAAATGCCTTCCAGTAAGAAAAGCTGAATATCCCTTGTTAGCCATTCCTTTCCATTAGCCTTTAATGCTCTGTGACTTAAAATTAAACTTAAGTTTTTTATTCCTTTGAAGCTAACACTGTTTGAAGAATTTAATAAAATATTCAAGAACGTTTCAAACCTTTCATAAAGGAATGTGATTAGCTAGTCTATTTTTGCAATGGTTGCAGATAATTCTGAAATTCAATAAGCTACAAGATTAGCAAAGCAGCTGTTTTTTTTATAAATAGGATAAAAATGAGAACAAAATGCATCATTTTTAAACTTTCAAAATACCATATACCTAAGAAATATACATCCCTGCTCCTACTCCAAGTTGATTTTTAAAATCTATACCTCTGGGGTAATATCAGCTTCTGGTTCACTGATCAGTTTGTATCTCTTCCCATTCTGCAGTAACTTCTGGCAAACAGGAGGCTTGTCGATTTTCATGAATTTCTTAGAGGAGTGCTTTACAGACTTGGAAATATCCTAAAGATGGAAACAGGTTTTGGTTTTGAAATTCATCAGCAACAACTGTAAGAGCTGTAAGCATCCAAGCGGAGCAGCGCCAGCCTGCATTATCTGCATTCCCTCCTACAAAATGAAAGCAATGGAGCAACTGTCACAGTGCTCTCTAAAGAAACGCCACAGAAGCCGCAGTGCCTTCCATCTGCACTGCAGCCTCCTACATCTCCAAACGTCTTTCTGCAAAAGCTCTACAGCCAAAAGCAACACACACGACCTGGGTGGCACCAAGAGTTTGCTCCTGAAGGACTTGAGAAAATTAAAGGAGCACCAGCTTGTACATTTGTTCTAATTACAGGCCCATCATGGGAACAGAAAGCAACTATTTTACCGGACTCAGTTCCAGTTGACTCAGTGTTTGTTTCTACCCAGCACTTTATATGTTTCCATCCTTATTTTCATATGTTTCCATGGCCTTAGAGGGGACACTGATTTTATATGCATTGTGTGTATGCCCCAAAGAGGTTAAACTAAACTTTGACCCTCGTTCTCTTGATAAAGCAGCTACACAGCTGACATGAAATTTAGGTTTCCTGAAGGCAAAGTTCAAGGAAATGTTTTCCTGTATGGGGAAAAAAATCAATCCAAGAACAAGAGTGTAAGCATAAAACACCCACCAGGAAGGACTTCCTGCTTGAGCCGGGCATACTCCCTATTGTCTAGTGACATTCTCCTCTACCTCTGCGGATCCCATCAGCTCCTTAGCCCAGCTTCCCAGCAAGCACGGATAATGCCCTCTTAACTAACGGAATTTACTTTTAAAAAATAAAAAGTTCAAAATATACGTACATATAAAGTTCACTAAATAACAGTACTTATTCCAAAGCTATGCTAATTATATTTTAGATGGGATTGTTTTTATAGCATTTGAAGACGAGCTTCCCAAGTTGAACATATTAACTTTAATGAGATTACAGGAAGTACATTTTACCTTCTTAGAAAGAAACTAAAAGCCTATCAGTTAATAAAGTTTTTAAACTTTCATAATATATATGCTAATTATAATCACTATAACTTATTTTTAAAGACAAGTAAACAAACATGACAACCTAATACATTGTGAGTAGTTTGATGTAAATTCCATAACTCAAATTATAACTCATCAATTTTTACACTTTATTATAGATCTAATGCTTGTATTTTTAACTTACGTCAAACTCTGATCTCAAATCTCAAAGTATAGTTTTGAGTCACTGTTTTAGCTCTCCACTTTGTTCATTTCAGTTCTCTAACCACCTCTAAGCCATTACAACTATATTGACAATGGCTAAAGGTATGAAAGGAGGTTCAATTACAACTATTCTAATTTATACAAGGAGTTCAGAAAATGGGCTAAATATCACAGCCTTATTCTACAATCTGGAAAACTGAACCATGATGAATCCAAACCCCATGAAGAATATCCAAATCCCCCTCTCCTTCCCTCAAGTACAATAGGTGAATCGTGAAGATTTGCTGCTACAAAACACAGAAGGCTGAACGCATGAACCACAGGTCAATTTTTATCCAAAACATTGTTCTGAATAAAATAAGTTAACCTGGGAGGCCCATCTTATCTGAGGAGCATTAAGCCAAGGAGAAATCTCGTCAGTCACCCTACATTTGACCCAAAGACCTCAAACGTCTCCCCAGTGTTTTCCAGAGCAAGTGTTTCTCACACTCTAGAAAGTGTGGACGGCTCCCCTGGGAATCCTGTCAAGTGCAGGCTCTGATCCCACAGGTCGGGAGTGGGACTGAGGTTGGGCTAAAATTCTAAGAAGCTCCCCACTGATGCCGATGGTCCTGGTCCCCGGACCACACTTTGAGTAGCAATGCAGCAGAAGACAGCTGGCCTCAGCTGTCCATGAGGCAACCATCTCCAGGCCAGGCCTGCTTGCCTGGGCCAACCTCATCCCTGGAGAGCTGTTTCCCATCTGTTGTCTTCTCGATGCTGTTTACATGTATAGACAATCATACCCAATGGACCTGAGGACTCGGCACATACCTAGCCACTGACCTGATAATCACTGTAGCTAAGCGCTGCAGGTTAGACCCAGGCTGGGGGGCTATTTAACAGGGACAGGACCTGCAACTAATCACGGTGCAATGTTTGAACACAAAGCAGTCAACATCTACCATTCATTTTTATTGGCTTTACCTTGATGAAGGACTCGTTATTGGTTGCTACGTACACGCGAAAAGACAAGGATGGATTCTGGTCAATGACTTTGTACAGAACCACAGCCCCGTGGTGGTATAACGTCTCTTCACTTTGAATAACAGGTCCCACAGGAGAAAGAGAGCTCACGTGCCATTTGACATGGGACGCAGAATGATCCACAGGATATTCTAATGAGGCCCCAGAAGGTTTGACATGTAAGACTTTGAATGTCATATTAACGTCATGGTCTGTTAAAACATGAAAGTAAATTAGTGTTCCAGGTGTTGTGTGGGTTACACATAAACACATGCACACAACAATTAAAATTTTAGCAAACAAGTACTTACGACCCAAGCAGAGGGAATGTGGCAACTGAATGGAGGTAAGACAGGTTGGATCACATTTAACATCAAACAAGGGGCCCCCAACAGCCCAGGGCTTAACAACCAGGTCTGCGTATCTGCTCCAGGACAAAATGCAATACTTGATGTCAACTTTTCTGTTAACCTCAAATACCAGACCAGTTTCCGTGCACTCGTAAATTCCCTCCGTGTCCACCTTCAGTCTGCATTGGACAGATAACAACACATGTTCAGTCCTAATGTTTGGTTAGGAGGGGACTTCTTAAAATTATTTATGTTTTTAATTTCATTCAAAAACACTAAGGGAACTCTATAGCATTCTGAAGAAGCATTACCAAAGAAAACACGTTACATAAAATGTGTGAAATTAGTTATGCTCTTTTGTGTTTCCCCTACTTGGGGTTATTTTTATGCAGAAAATTAAATGACTGATGATATTAAGTCTCCTGTATTCAAAATTACTTACAAAAATTGTCCCCTGGAAAGAAGTCTGGGGGTCACTTTTTCATTGTTTTTCTGGAGAAAAAGTACATAGGTAAGTTAAATAATATAAAAGTGAATGTTTTCTTAAATAAAGCAAATTAGAGCATCATATTTTATAATTAAAAGATACTTACATTTTCAGCTTTACAGTGTTCACAGTGAGGATGGATTTTAGTAAGTTCTAAATGACGGAAACAAAGTTTTACTTATGTGAATGTCCTTGGCATTTTCAAATAAAATTTACAAAATAAATATGTATGATATGCCCAGATTATAAAATTCAAAGGTGTATGCCCCTCCGCAATAATGATATTTAAAAGAATATTTTGGAAAACGTTTAAATTCATACCTGAATTCAAATGATCTGTGGGTAATTCTTTATCCTCCCATTCTTCAGCTGTAAAAGGTATCATCACACATGTACTGACACATGTCAATCACAGGGTAAATCACCTACTACTTAAACACACACCTTCAGCTTCACAATCAACAGGAACTTTAAACACACAGAGGGTGCCAAAAAAATGTATACATATTTTAAGAAAGGAAAACTATTAAAATTGTAATACTCATTATATACCGATAACAAAAGATGAATACAAGTCACATTTGACTTCTGCAATTACAAGAGGTGCTCAAAGTGGTTACCATCAGCGTCTAGACACTTCTGATCACGGGGAACTACTGCTTGAGCAACGTCGACCAAAGTGTCCACTTGCATACATTTTCTTGGCTCCCCTGGTATATTTAAACCTCTCCATGAGACGATTTAATGGCACATGACACATTACCATGTTTGTGAATACCACTATAAGTCTAACGCATGAAAGTAAGTTTGAATGTGACTCAAGTTTCAATGCACCCCATTTTGGCACGTAAGTGTGTACCGGATCTTTTCATACAAAAGCCACCACTCTCATCATCCTTCAACCTGCTCCTCAGGTCCTCCTCTAACAGCGCAGCATGAGGAGAACGGTACGAATCAGAGAACACAGGGGGCAAGCACATTGCCTCACTCTTACCTTGAGTGGCAGCTTCCTCGGTGAAAGACTCTCCTAGCTCCCCATCTGTGGAGACAACAAGGGCTGAGGGCACAGGCAACTTCATTAGTTATTCCTCACCTGCCGTAGGCCAGCGTCAACTGGAGAGGTGCAGCCCCCACTGAGGAGTCATTCACGGGGACCAGGAGTCAGGAATTAAGCTGGAGTCATTATCCCCAAGATAACGCTTGGTGGGCATCAGCCCTCCAGGTTATTACAGAGCTAGAGAGAGATTAGCTTGGAAGTAAAAAAAGGGGTAACATCTGACTTTAGGCATAAACTGGAATCTGACTTCAGGTGTAGTCTGTGGGAGTCTCTGATTGTCCTCCCACACGGCTCAAGGCCCAGTGCGGCCCGGCTCCTGTCAGCCTGCCCACACTTACTGCTCTCTGATCACTCCTTGCCGTTTCTCCACACCAAAGCACACTCCTAAATCAGGGCCTTGGCACATTCGTTCTCCTCGCACCAAGTCATGTTGCTTCCTCCCTCACAGCCTTGAGGTGCTCTGCTCAAGTGTCGCCTGATCTGAGAGGCTTTCCTGTTGTCTCCCCTGCCTGATGCACTCACTCTTCTCTCTTCATTTTACTTCAGGGCATGCCTTCCTCCCCCACCTGGCACACTACACAGTTAGTGTTTCTGCTTCCTGACTCTCCCCACTAGAATGCAAGCTTTATGAGGACTGTATCTCTAGGGTCTGGTATGTGCTCAATGACTAGTTTCTGAATGCCTAGAATTCCGTAATACAAACACATACTACGAGAGGCTACAGCAATGAATTTTCCTATTATCTACACTAGCTGCTAGTTGCATGAGCTTTGGCTCTCTAGTTATGTTACTAAGTCCCTCCGTGCCTCACTTTCCTCATCTGTTAAATGGGGATTAAAATAATGCCATCCCTACAAAGTTAAGAAAATTAATTACAGGTAGGGATTGTACCTGGCACTCGCAAGTGCTCAGTGTATGTTATCTAACTGTTAATAACTATTATTTTGCTATGGTGATGGGCAGGAATCATTAAAAAATGCAAGAACTCTAAAGCAGACAACAACTCTGTCACTTGGGGTCAGACCAAACGTGTCACACACTTGGCTTTGCATTTTAAAGGTTTGAACAACCTTTGGGAGGGTCGCCCTGGGGTGAAGAACAGACACCTGTGTAAGGTCCTCTGCCATCACCAGTGCCAGACGGTGCAGACACTCCCCAGGCCAGTGCTGCAGCCCTTGCCACACAAGCTGCCTAATGCCTCCAGCTATCAGTGCAGCATTCAATGACCAGCTTTGCAAGAGAGGACCAGCTTCCCAAGACGGCATTTTTAAAAATGAAATGGCAAAAGGAAACGAACTATTCGGAACCCTCGACTCAGAATACTCTAGATGAAAAGGTTCTGAAATACTGACCCAAGTCCTGCACCCCACAACCCTCCAACCGTCTCTCCTCAGCCACTGTCCTTTAAAGGACCACTAAATTAGAAATTATTTAATGGCTGCACATCTACACTGTACTGCATCCACATCCCATGTTTTTCTATCTTACTGTTTGCCTTGGGAGAGCAGAGAAAGGGAAAGAGATCAGAGAATCCTAACCAGCTGGCAAATGCAGAGTCTCTGAAAGGTCTTCCCAGCCAAGACAGACAGATTGATCCAATTCTCCCCCAACCTGTAAGCCACAGCTTCTCTTCAACCCCCAGTGCTGGCCAGCCCACACAGGAGCAAGCTTCCCAGGGGTAGCCCACCTGTTCCTACACCTGACCTGAGAACGGAGGTGAGCGGGAGGGTGCCTGTCCCATCTCTTCCCCCAGTGTGGAGGATAACAGGCCTTTCCTCAAAGAGAGTAACCCTGGGGGAAGGCAGGGCCCCTTGGATGGACCTGGGGCTCCAAGGACAAGCATCCTCAGCCTACAGAAGATACCAGAGCACTTTCACCGCTAAAGGACATCCAATTGAGCCACGGGCCAGTGCCAGCTGCTCTCTGCCCCACGCATGCCCTGCCTGACAGCACTGACCCCAGCCACCCACCTAATTCTGAGGCTATCTTGAGCCTCACTGACTCCAAACGCCTTCCACCTGGGTTGCGGGCCGTGGTCCAGGCCTGGCTTCTGGACCTGCCTCTGGTCTCAGGTTCCCTGTGGCCACTGACCCAGTTAACAGCCAGAGACAACAAAGCCGTGACCCCAACACACAGCTTTTTAATTTCATTTCTACCCTAATCCAATCTGCAGAGGCTGGACTTTAGACCACATTTTGAAGGATGAAATAATCCATCAATGTATAAAGAGGACTGGGAGTAGGAGGGCTAGTACATATTTTTTCCCTATGGGTATCAGAATGGGACCTCAACGCCACCAGGTGATGCAGAGATCATCACAGGTTATCAATACACAACACAACTGCAAGGAGCTTACACTTGCCTTCAGAGACTCCCCACTAGGAAACTGCAGAGAGAATTAGATTAAATACAGAAGGTCTTCTGAGTGAAGAGACTTCATTTATTTTAAAGTATTACAAAGGAGCCCTCCAACTGCGTTGTATAGTATTCGTCTTCATGGGCAGATCAAGTTCTAAGAACTGGGACAAAATCTGACAGCAAAATAAAATCAGTTAAAATATAAGCTTAGTCACTCACAAAACTTTAGACAAAAACCACGATCTTATATTTAGAATCAATGTCCTTTCATACTCAAGTTGCTCACAAATAGCAAGAACAGCAAGCCAGAAACTCGAAACCACAAATGGTACGACACTTTCCGCAGCAAACAGCTTACTCTGCGACAATCTGGGAGCAGTGACCACCACGGAAGGAAGCCAATGCCGCAGTGGCTGCACTACAGATTAGGTTCGGTCTCTCAATCTCTTTTCCTTAGGGAAACTGTCAGAACAGAACCTCACAGGAGTGTCGGTATCTACGCACGACAGAGAACACAGTCTTTATATTCCAAGTGGAGTGAGCTCCAATTTTCAAAATGCTTAGAAGTGTCCTGACGTGTACGTCAGTTTCTGCACCAAAATGGATTGTGAACAAGCAACTGGCAACTCAAAAATCCCAAAGGCTACCTTCTTTCTTTCAACAACAAAAGATAAAATTCAGAGGAAGGATATACTCACTTGTTTTTTCTGGTTTTGGCTCCTCATTATCTGCAAAAAAAAAAAAAAAAAAGAGTCTAAATCAGATTCATATGACAACTAAGAGAAAAAAGGCTAATGGGAGAATAGGTAAAATGTTTGTCTTTCACCAATAGCAACCATTTCCTGTCTTTCTTCTTCAGCTCATCCTGTTTTGCCACTTCTCTTGCCAACTAGAAATTATTCCCCATGTTAAGTACTTTTTCAGTACTTTACAAAACCATGCTAGTAATTAACAGGTCCTAAAGCAATATAAGTGACATGTGCATTACTTTAACATAAAAATAAACGTTTATATGTTTCACTTGAGTTAAAGAGAAACACATTACTTACCAGAGTCACTTTCAGAATTGCTCTCAGAACTGCTGTCCTCTCCTAAATAAAAACAAACGCCAGAAATATGTAATGAATAAAATTTAGGAACTATTTTATTTTATTATCCATATTATAAAATGGATCTAAATTCAACTAATTTCTTCTGTTAGTCAATTCTCAAGTCCAACACTAGTGTGGCTCCCATAAAAAGGGGCTCATTCTTCTTTGGAAATGGATAAAATAACCTTGAGTCATTTAAATGTGAGCTCAGATCACACTCTGGCTGCAATAGTCATTTTATATGGGTGTCACCCAAGTCCCACCTGGCCTTGTCTTGCCCCTATGCCTCCCATCTTGCCCCTGCACTTGTGCATCTAGAAGGTTCCGAGGAACAATGAACAGTTCTGGAGTGTAGGTGCCATCTCACTGAAGCACAGGACAAACTTAGTCCATGTTGTTCAAGTACTACTGAAAAGAGTGGTCCCCCCAAGAATGCTCCCCCCACTTCCTCACTCCCAACTCAGCGCTTCCACCCACTGCAATCCGGCTTCTGTTCTCACAACTAGTTCGGGATCCTTTCCCTGATGTCCCCCAAAACCTGTTCACCCCCAGGTCCATGGCTCCTGCAGGGACAGACAGGAACCTCCTGCCTGCACAGGCCTCCCCCCACCGTGGTGTCTGTCCTGGTTCCCCTCCTTCCTCTCTGGGTACCCTCCATTTGCCTCTGGCTTCCTCTTACCAGCCACCCCCTATTACTAACCCCCAGGGCCCACTCCCCACCCTCCTTTCTACCTCTAGAGCCCTAGCAGGGCATTTCACCTCCCAAATCTGAGTCCAACCTCCACCTCCAGGGGCCCCGTGGGCCTCTCCTGGCCCACCACAGAAAAGCCCAGGCGCACGGCTAGGCCACGTTCATCCCCTCCACCTGCCCTCCTCCCTCGCTCCTCTTCCTAGTCTCCCTGTGTGGCCTCAGCCTCCACTCAGGATCAGGAGTCAATGAGTAAATTCATGGAAAGCTACCAGCATTATTCTCCAATCTTCCCTCACTCGTACAACTTAATGACAACCAAAACAAAGAACTGGCAATAGTTCCATGGAGGAAAGAAAAGGTTTGAGAATAATGATGGGAACAATAATAATAGCAGCTAATGGGCTAATTGAAGCTTTTTTTAGAGTATTCACTATGTACCAGGCACTGTACATGTATGTACTAGGCACTGTACATGTATTTACTCATTTAGATGTATATACTCATTTATATTTAGTTACTTATTTTGCATATATACCTACATATTCTACACATATTTATGAAAGTGCTCTACATATCACTTATACATTAGTTCTCGTAACTGCTCAATACGGTAAGCAAGGCCAGTTCATTCACTTAGGCGGACACCACCACCACCACCACCACCACCTCACCATCCTACCCCAGGAAGTCTGGAGCTAGGATTTCAACGTGGACAGACTGGCCGGCTTGCAACGTCGTCATACTTCCAAGTATACTTATTAGTACTGAAGCAGTTCAACGCCCAGGAGATAGATCTGGTTGGGTGTGCCGGAGAGAAGGGGAATAGGAGAAAGTTCCTGCAGGACAGGACACCTGAATACAGGGGAGGCACTGGTATTATTTGAACAGGTGCTGAGAAATCAAGGTGATAAGACGTGACTTTGTCCTCCAGGGCTGAAAGCACAGAGCAGTGGTTCTCATCCTTGGCTGCACCGGGAAGTACCAGGGGAACTCTCTCAACACACCATGCCTGGGACTCGGCCCTTCCTTACACGTCCTGATTTAACTGGGGTGGGGCCTAAGCAGCAGTATTTTTTTAATGCCCCCAAGTGATTCCAACGTAGCCAGGTTTAAGAACCACTGGACTAGAATCAACCTATCTTCACCACACCTGTGTTCCCCCAACTCGTATACCAGATGATTGCCATTCCTTCTTCCAAGCCTTTAGAGATGCCTTCTCACTGCCTGGAATCCTTCCTCCAGACCCCACCTGCAGAGCTCCCAGGTATCCACTAAGACCCAGCCCAAATATTACTCCTGCTGAAAATTTCTCCCCACCCCACCCAGTGAGATGGGCCTCCTTTGTCGCCCTGTCACATTTCTCCCACTGCAAAATAGTGGCTGCTTATTTAGCTACTGGTGTGTGATCCCTGGAGGACCGATGCCCTGGGTTACCACCTTAATCACCCCCACCTATCCCTACACAGCTGCTCAAGGAATGAATGTGTATTGGATCAATGAATGCTTTGCCCAGCTTTCAAGTACCAAGCAGATCCTACCATGGCCCCTCTTTATTCTGTTGGTTCCCTCGAAGAGTCTGGGACCTCTCCAGTGCTATAATTCTGCCTGGACCTGCCCCTGGAGACCCCACCTTCTGCCCCAGGTCCCTGGAAGATGGAATCTCCTTTGGGGGTGGGGACAAGAGGAGGGTGTGAATCTGGGGCCACCTGTTCAGTTCACCCACCTGCTGGTTCTGGTCCTAGGACTCCTGGTTCTAGCTCTGCTCCCTAAAGCTCCAGAACCATTTTTCTGCCTTATGGCACAAATTTGAGGACTAAATAAGATATCTGTAAAGAGTGACCAGCCCAGGGCCTTAATAAGTGGTAGGTGTTTTTTACTAATAGGTCACACTCACTCCTAAACTTCTGTGACACGCACTGGCCAACCCTGTTATTACAAAGCACTAAACCTTCCCATATTTGTGCAAGGGCGAGCTCATTTGTTCTCTGATTCCAGTGATCTGACCTTCTTCAGTCTCTGGAAGGAAGCACTGTATGTACACTCTCCCACATCAGGGCCTCATTACGCCTGCAAGTCCCTTGAACTAAAAACAACTCTTTTACTCATCTTTGCCCTGTTACCCCAATTTATCACCTCCTCAAGGAAGCCTCCCAGGACTACCACAGCCAAGCGGATCCCCCCTGGCCGGGCTTAAGGAGGACCTGTATGAGGTAAGTGTGGTCGGTCTAGAAAATGGCTTAATTGCCCCATCAGATAAATCCTGTTTCACTAAGTACAGCTTTATCACCAAATTTTAAAGTAATTGATTACACTAGAATGGTAATCATAAAACTTTAAAATGTATTCAACTCTTTTAAGTAGAAAGATAAAAGTCCCTACCTTTCACTCAGATTGTTTGAAGTAAATCAGAAAAATAAACGGTAATTTATCTCGCTATGAATTGTTTATTTTGTAAAAATTTCCCTTGGGCATTTATCAATATTAATCATATCCCTTACCTGACTTAGAGTCCTTTGACGTATCTAGGTTGGGGCTAGGGCAATCTAAATGTTTAAAAAGAAATAAAGGTTAAGAGTGTAAATATAAGCACAAAATAAAATATTATGTTCCTTTTTGTAAAAGCCATTAAGCCAGTAATAATAGAAACACCCTCTGCTGTAAATTGAATCACCTTTTTAGACCTAAAGCAGCATTGCATGTCAAACTAATAAAAATGATGGCATATTCTCCGGGGGAAAAAAGATTTCGACCAGGAAACATTAAGCCTTTTCCAGTAGAGGGAGAACAGAAAGCCAACAAACTTTGGTAAACTCTCAATTTTGTGCCAAAGTAGCTGTATTGTTTCTTTGATTGATCAGCTCATCAGCTCCCTAAAAACATCCCTGGCAATTAAGTAACTTGACCCCAAAGGAAAAAAGCACCTGGTTTTAGATCTTGTAACCAGAAGGGCAGACAATAGTGTTCCTATAACAAAGAAGCGATGACTTTCCTCAGGCAAACAACTGTCAACAGTTTGGTGAAGTGACACAAATTCACTGAAGATAAGGCCCTGCCTGAACTTGACAGATAAGGTGGGACCAGACCAGGGAAGGCCTTGAATGCAATTAGGAAGAACTGGCATCCGTGATGGTTCCCTTACATGGAGACTCAGAGAGCTTCAAACGGGAACGGGCCTTGGTCTTCCCCAAGATGTTGAGGGCCACTGGCGGGCACTGATGCTGAGGACAGATCAGACTTCAGAGAGCCTGACACAGAAACCACTGCAGAGGTCCAGCTACAAAGTAATGAGAGGCTAGGCCCGTGTGGGTGGCCATGGGCATGAAGACATCATAGATGAAGGAGAAGAGGGGTTTGGAGAAGTTACCAACAATGTTAAATAAAACAAGGGCATTTCTGTGTATGGAAGGACTGTTCCATACCGTGTTTCTCCAAAAATAAGACCTAGCCGGACAATCAGCTCTAATGCGTCTTTTGGAGCAAAAATTAATATAAGACCGGGCCTTATATAACATAATATAATATAATATAATTAATATAATGCCCGGTCTTATTTTACTATAACACCAGGTATAATATAATACCGGGTCTTATATTAATTTTTGCTCCAAAGGACACATTAGAGCTGATGGTCCGGCCAGGTCTTATTTTCGGGGAAACACAGCAGTTATCATGATCCGTGTCTGTACTGATGCCATGCTCAACTAGACTGCCCCAGCGAACAGGGCCTAGGAGTCTTCCATTTCTCTCCTATCTGTGCGGCTGAACGACAGGGGCTTAGTTACTAGCTGACGAATTCCCCTGGGCATGGGCAGTGACTACTGGCCCTTCAATTTCATGAACACTGACTTAGTGTACAATGTGTGACGGGCACTCTAGAGAGATTAGGAGACAACCCATGCCCCAGAAGGCAGCTTACGGGTTAATGCAATTGTGAGGGCAAGGGACAGCTGTGCATTAGATCACTACAACATACAATGTGAAATAAGGCCAGCAGTTTGCTGGTCCAAGGGAGAAACTGAGAGCAGTCACTGAAGATGAGGGATTCAGGATGAGTTCATAAATTTGGTTGAACTCAAACAAGTCTTGAAGGTAAAACGTGAAGGAAGAGAGAGGCATCTCGGGCAGACAGCAACAGAGGCAAAAGCAAAGCAAAGGGGTACGTCTACTGTGGGTGGGAGGTCCAGCTCTGCACTGTGAAGCAGAATCTAACCAGTCTCGATAGACACGGGACATCCCCAGACGCTGCACATTCCAGCCCAACGTCACAGAAGCCTTTATTGGATTGTAATGGTAATACTTTATTAGGCCGGTTGCTATTCTGCACTGAAAAAAATGAACTACAAGAGGGATACAGAACGTGCAAAAGCAAGACAGTGGCCCAACAACGGGCTGAAGAGCTTCTAAGTCAGTCTGCACATAGTCCAGTGACACAGGTAAGGTTAACGCCTAAAGTGGCCCCACAACCATCCTCTAGAATGGCTCTCAGCCACACACCGTGAGGGACCGGGCCAAAGCAAGAAATACAGCCCCACACCCATTTTACATACTTTCAAGAAACACCAAAGCAGTCCCCACACCAAACCCAGAGCTAGTCTATTCGTTTTATAATAAGAGTTTATTTGACCCAGATTTATGTGCTGCTATTTTCATTACGTATATAAAATTGACGATAGCACTCAAGTATTAAAGACAACAACTAGTTATTAAGCATAAAAAATTTATAGAATTCAGTTGATAATGCTTCTCTAAACTTACTTTATTGAATTTAAAATAAAGTTAAAAAGAACATTACACCCAGAGTTTAAAAGTTGTAAAAAGCTACAAAGGTCCAAATTCTTTACATTTCACCTTTTTAAATATCTGGTGAAAAACAGTTTTAACATCCTAAAAAAAAAAAAAGTCATTATCCCATCATCCTAACATAATGATTATTTTAATACATTTCTACTTCTGTAAGTCAGCAAATGAATGAATGTAACAAAGCAACTGCAGCCAATAAGTAGAATTAATAAATCATTTTCTAAAACTGCAAATGTTTCATATAGTACAGGTTACGTTTTTCAGTAACTCGACGTTGACCTAGGGTGCCGTACCTTTTTCTTCTGAAGAGGCACTGTGATCCTCACTAGAACAAAGGGAAAAAAAAAAAAAAAAACAATTTTAGAAACTGATACTAATCTTATACAGGATAATTATGCAAATCTTCAAAATGATCATTATGTTGTATTTCTCCAGACACGTTGCAGATTAAAGAACTCTCTCCCTGCTCTCTGCTCTTCCTGCCCCTCTCTCTCTCCATGGCCTGACTCGGAACTGCACAGATAAATGGAGCTTACCATGAGTGCCCTGAACACCCCCAGGACCTGCCAATACACCTTCACAGGGTCACAGCATGGCCGAGTCCAAGGGCAGCCATCGGCCTTCCTCTGTCTTGTCTCCTGTGACACAACCCTCATCGCCCATCCTGCGCAGGCCTCCAGCCCCTCCCCCTCCGCCTGGCTCCCTCTGAGAGCCTCCTGTCCCCTTCCGCTCCCAGGTCTTCTCACTCAGCTTCTCTGGCCTCTGGTAGCTCCCACTTAACTAAGAGGCCCCTCCCTTAACATATGTTCCACCCTCACCACTGTGTGAACTCTCTCCGCCCTTCTCAAGCCAGTCTCACAAAAGACCTCAGGCTCCACATTCCCACTCCCTGTCCTCTCCTAGAATCAAAGCCATCCGGCTTCTCATCGCCCCTGTGACCCAAACCACTCTAGCTAGAGCCACCAATGACTCCTGCTCAGCAGACCAAACGGGCTTAGTGACCACTTTCTCATTAGATGAAGCGGGTACCAGGCTCTTCCATGGCTTCCAGTCCCTTCTCACCTGGTCTGCTCCCTTCTCCCACCACCCGTATCAGCGACCTCTCCTCTATCCACGTGCTAGATTTCCTGCCTCCATCTGCTCCAGCCTCCTGGAGACTGATGTGACCCAGAAGCACCCCTGCACCCTCCTCTTCCCCCTTCTCACTGCCATGGAGCTCACCTTCACGCCAAGGCTTCAGATCCCACCTTTCCCTTGTTCTCAGGCCTCTTTTCCGGTGCCTGGTACCTGGGGGTCACTTCAGCACTTAGCTAATCATTGCTTTCCCTCTCCATGAAAACCTGCTCCTCCTGACCTGCCTTTAAAGAGAATCACATCACCGGGTCATCTAACTGGAATCTCCAGGTCACCAGCAGCTCCTGCTCCTTTTTCCTCATCAAGCAGCTAATCCAAGTCCTACTGAGCTCCTGCTGGACATCTCTCATACCCATCCCTCCCGCAGCATACACTGTGTCTGTCTCAGTTCAAGCGCGCGCGTGCGCTCGCTCTCTCTCTCTCTCTCTCTCTCTCTCTCACACTGGCTCTCATTAGTTGGTTCATTATAATTTCTCCTAATTATCATACCTGCCTGCAGGTACTTGGCTCATCCCTCACGTGACCATCACCATGGTCTAAGTATGTCTTTGCTTATACCCTTCTGTGGCTTCTCACTGCTTCCTGACAAAAGCCTGAGTTCCTTGGCATGGCATGCTCCCTTGTCTCCCACCCTGCCTGCTCCCCCAGAAAGAAAGATCTAGTGTCGCAAGCATACGCTGCATAACACACACACACGTCCCTCTCTCTGCATCCCTCCCCTGGGGTCACTGCCTGCAGCCTTGCAGGTCATGAACCCCAACTCTGGGTGCGCCATGGACGTGTACTGTAACGTTGAGGTACCGCCTGGGGTTATGCGTGCATATAAGTGACAGCTATGCCCTCCCCCTTCATGCCCAAACTCCACTCATCCTTTAAAAGTAGCATCTCTCAAGGTGTGGTCTGAGGACCACTAGAACTCTATAAGGTGCCCTGTAAAAATAGTTGTTCTGGGCCCACTGAATCAGAATCTTTGATGAATAAACGAAATGGCAGGAAGAAAACAACAATGGTGTTATCTGCATTTATGGGTGTTGAAAAAAATCTTTATTTTCTCATTTAATCATCCCACTAAGCCAATGAAGGCCATTTTACAAATGCAGAGGCTGAGGCTCAGAGAGATTAATTAACTTCCTCAGGGTCACACAGCTAACACTGACTGTAGGCCATTATGACTTGAAGTCCATGTACTTGCCTGGTACCATGTCTTCCCCTTACTGCCCACCACTTCACCCCCAAATCCCAATCCTGGTAGAAGTAAACAGAGGAAGAAAACAGCAAAGGAAGCAGACCAAGTGCTCACCCTTTCCCTTCCCTTCTTCACCCATGTTGGTTGGAAACCCCTAGATTTTGTAAAGCTCCTTGACTGAAGATTTTATATGGTAAATTTTCCCAAGGATTTGGTATTTCCCAAGTTCCATGGTTCTAGGAAATACATGTATTCTCATTTTCAGACCTAAAGATTCTTGTTTTTAATCATAAATTTCTCAAGAAGTCAGTGGTATAGTGAACCCGAAATTAGGAAATGCTTCAAGAAACTAAAATCTGGTTCCTGATGAAATGCATAAAAGAACAAGCCATCATTACATTTTTTTCTCTAGACTCACCATTTATAACGCCGTTACCATGCCTTTCAATTGGAAAATAATTACTATGAGAACATAAATTGAAAGTTAGTCATTCTTATTTTACAAGATATGTCTGCTTAAAACCCACTTTTTGGGCCGGCCCAGTGGCTCAGGTGGTTGAAGCGCCGTGCTCTTGTGCTCCTAACACTGAGGTCGCCGGTTCAATTCCCACATGGGCCAGTGAGCTGCGCCCTCTACAGCTAAGATTGTGAACAACAGCTCTCCCTGGAGCTGGGCTGCCGTGAGCAGTGGAAGGTCGCGAGCTGCTGTGTGCTGCCCAGGGCTACCGTGTGCTGCCAGGAGCGGCTGGCGGCCAGTGTGAGCGGCCGGCGGCCAGTGTGAGCGGCCGACCAATGACCAACTGCCTCAGCGGGGGAGCGCAAGGGTCATAATACCAGCATGGACCAGGGAGCTGTGCCCTACACAACTAGACAGAAACAACAGCTTGAACTGGAGGGGGAAAGGGGGTGCGGAAGAAGGAAAAAAAAAAACAACCCACTTTTGTGTCCTCAACGACAAAACTGCATTTTTCTCTTAACTGGCACTTTCATAATCCCCTTTTACAGCTGCTTATCTCTATTTCCAGACATGTATACATCTGCTTAGATATTAGACCTTTGCTAAAACCCAGAAACCTCTGTATAAAACCTTTATTTTTCTCTATGAAGTAGATGAGAGTGAATGGTGTCCAAGACAAGATTAATGAGGCTGCGGGGAGACGGCCAGCTCTCTGCACAAAAGCACCTGCGTTTAGGGAGCTGGGGCCGGGCTTAGACCCAATGAGGAGGAGTCCACCCACAGGGCAGCCCGGCCCCTGTACAGCCAGGTGGCGGACGCGGACCCTACGGGACCCACGGGACCCTTACCACTCAGTGCATGCTAGTCCCCCACATTCTCTTCCTTCCTGCTTTGCCCATGTGGACTGTTATAAGGAACACCACAGTAACCATGGAGAGAGAACACCCTTTCAGGGTAATTTAGGGATTAGAGATCAGTAGGGGAGAGGCATGGACATTTAATGGACAGCACTTAAAACTCCTTAATTTTGGTCTGGACTTAATCACCATTACCAGGTATAACTCCTAGGCCACTTCCCGCCTATCGGCTCAGGCCCACCTTACCACAGGCCCCTTTCCCTGAGGAGAGGGAACCCTGCGTCTTGGCACAGTAAAACTGCTGAGCTACACCAGGACTGAAAAAACAGGCTGAAGACTTCAAAGGACTAACATTAAATGAGGGTATTTATTGCATGTGTGTTGGAAAAAAGGTGGATTATATTAAAATAGGTACAAATGAGTCAAACGACAAAATCATTTTTGGAGTTAAGTCATGGTGCTGCGAAATGAAGTCTCGAGCCAACTGTGCAGTCAGGTAGGCAGAGTCCATTAGCACTCCCGAAGTGCTTGCAGGACCAAGGACTGCCGTGCCCACGTGCAGAGGGATTAAGGTGCTTGGCCAAACCCACACAGGCTGGTAAAGGGAGCACCTGGAACTAGAATTCAGGAATTCTGACATCGAAGCGCACTCTTTCTCCCCCCTCGGCATCCCAGCTTGACTTCTGCAGCCTAGACTGGTTAGTTATTTGGTGTCAGAATGATTTCACTCAAATCTGGCTCAATGACTAATAATTCCCCAGTTAAAGGTGTTTAGCAATCCTTAAAGTAAAAATAAAACTGTAAGATGGTCATAGCTAATATTTATTAAACATTTACTATGTGCCTGAAATTAAGCCAAGGACTTGGCATGCATCATTTCACTCATCGCAACAACCCTTTTAGTGCCTGACAGTGAACCACTATTATCCCTATTTTACAAATGAAGAAATAAGGCTCAGAAATCTTGGGTAGCTTATCTAAGAACCCTGGTCCATCAGACTGCAGATCCCAAGCTTTTATCAGTACATTTTACAACAAGGAGCCTAAAATTCTGCCAGGCAGACAGCAATGCTAACACCTCCCTACCAGTCTCTCTTCCTAAGGTTCCTACTGCCTGTGAAGGTAATTCTCAACTATGGTTACATTATAGTAACTAATATAAAGTTATCAGGCATAATTAAATCCATGATGGGCCCCAAATCCTCCTTTAATTAACTTTTCACTTTTAAACCAAGTAGCGTTTTACTTCTTTTAGCCCCTACACCTTCTAGGAAATAGGCCATGAGAAGTAAATGGGTTTAAAAAAAGGTGGAAAAGAGTTTACGTTAGTCACAAACTATTGTATAATCACTAGATAGATATACTTCCCAGACATAATCTCAATGAAAGCAATATTCTCTATAATACAGTTCTCTCTTCATCAACCCAAACACCTATTTACCATATGACAGGCGGACGGGAGGATATAAAAGTCACACACAACTCATGCATCTTGTCCCCAAGGGCACACTAATGGAAAAGACAGATCAGAAAAAAAATAAATGTATATGATGCGGGAAGAGCACAATTAAAAACAAACGTAAGCTACAGCATTAGCACAGAGCAGGCTATGATGACCTGGGAAGAACTGAGCTCTTACTGCCAAGAAACAGGCACTAACTAAAAGGCCAGTTAAACCACAATGCTCAGGCCATCTTGCACTTTCAGAGTGCAACCACACCCCAAACAGATCCTCTGTCAGACTTAGAAAAAGTTGAAACCAGAAGGAGCCTACCAGGTCTTAGAAGTCTGATGTTTTATTTTACAGAGGGGGAGATGGGACTCTAGGAGAGGTAAAGTGAATAACCGCCCAAGATCACATAGGAAGTTATAAGCAGAGACCTCTGACAACTCGTCTCAGCCTCCTGGTTTCCGTAACAGTCCGTTCACTTAACATGTGTGGATTATGTGCTAGGCGCCAGGGAACACAGCAACTGGGTCTGGGTCTGTGCCTTCCAGAAACCCCAGTGTGATGGGGAAGGCTCTTCCTGTATCTAAAACAGGAAGCGCTTTGAGAGAAGACAAGAGAGCTTGTCTAAGATTGAGGAATTGGGGAGGGGGGGGCTCCAGGAGAAGCGACACGGAAGCTGAGCCACAGAGGACAGGCAGGAATGGAGAAGAAAGGAAGAACTGGGGGGCGGGGAGAAGGTTGGGATTCTGTCCCAGGCAGGAAGGAGTTGATCGAGGTCCAGGAACAGAAAGAAAGCAAGTGTAGTCAGGCCCAGAGAGGCAAGACAGATGAGGAGAAACCCTAATTCTGTGACCAAACTGAGGGCAGCCACCAGGATGCCGAGTGGGCATCCATCACTCCGTCTGCTGAGTCGTCTCTAGGAGGAACTGAAACTTGAGAGCAGAGGAGGAAGTCAATAGCAGTCCCAGGATCTGCTGTCATCAACATTATACCTGGGGGCTGCCTGACCTTGTGTGACCCTGATAATCTGCAGGTCTAGACACTGCCTGTATTGAGCCCAAAAGGCCCAAGCCCTTCCCTAAAGAAAACCTCACGCCTCCAGGCCACAAACTCAGTCCACCCTGCTCAAGAAGTTGTCGACTAGATGAGAAATCCTTCTCAAGAGGCTAGGTGATGTGAAAACATCCTCCAGGGAAACGGACTTCATTCAGAATCGAGCTCTGGAAGCCAACAACAGAACCACCTCCATACTGACCAGGACAGGACTTCCTCGGTACCCAGACCTCTGGAACTAGGCCCTGAGGTGGTGGATCAGGGGCTCGAAGGTGAGAAGCAGGTGGGGGGATAGGAGAGATGTGAGCAGCTTGAGCTGCCAGGTATCGATCGATCCTCTCAGGGAATAATTCCCAAGCCAGGCTGGTTTCCCATCATTGCCCACTTTCTTTTCTTCTAAGCACCTCAAAGATCACCACTTCGTCAACTTGACCACGACAGAAGCAATCCCATGTTTTCTCCTCACATGTCCGGGTCCCTGAATGAGAGCACCTTTCAATGCTTCCGAAGGGACTTAGCTCTGGCAAAGATGGGAAATCCACAGGGCTGGCGCTCCAGGCTGGCTCCATCACGCCAGCATACCCCTCTCTTCCTTTCCTTTGTTGTTACACCAGTAGGAAAAAATAATGGTGAAACTTGGTAGCTCTTTGATATCAAAAAGCTAAAGGATTCATTGTATCATTACTTGTAATAGGCAAAAACTGGAAGCTCCTCTCTGATCAAGAGGATAATGGATGAATAAAATGTGATAGTCATATAATGGAACACTATCAACCATGAGAACCAAAAAACTGCTACACATAACCATGTGGATTTATCTCATACACATAAGGGTGCACAAAAGGAGTCAGACACAACAGGGCATATATACTGTGTGATTCCATGTTTATAAAGCTTACAAACAAGCAAAACTAATCTCTGGTGCCTTTGGGGAGAAGGACTGTAACAGTAAGAGGAATATGGGGGGGGGGGGCTTCTAGCACGTGATGTTCTATTTCTCCACCTGGGTGATGGCTGTACTACATGTGTTCACTGTGTGATAATTCATCAAGCTGCATGCTTAAGATGCCCGTGTTTTCTGTGTGATTGTATATACACACATACACAGAGGAAGGGTTTTCAGCACCTTGGGAAAGGAAAAGTAAAGTACTTAGGGCTTTAGCTTTGTGGTCCTCGGTTGTAAATGGAGAATGACCCTGGGTAGTAGGGGGGCAAGGTAAAGAGACTGATTGCATCAGGGATATGGCCTAAAGGACAGCTGCTGTGCAGTGGCAGGAATTCGGGGGGCAGTTTTAGGGTTCCTCCTTTCTTCCTTCTTGTAACTGTCAATGAGATCTCTGCATAACGTACTCCCAAGGGAAGTGGGGCCAGGAAGGAAAAGGGCTGGGGCTAGGCTGGCAGGGAGGAGGGAGGCAGCTGGAATCTATCCAGCAGTGACGCAACAAGGAGGGGAGAGGAAGAGGGAAGAGAAAGAAACCCTAAGTGCCCAGGATGAGCAAGGAGGAGAGCCAGCCTGGGCTGGAATTGTATAGCGTGGGGGGATTCTCACCACTTAGCCCAGGAGAAGGGATCCAGTCTCCACTCCACCCCCTCCAGGAAGAGGAGGAAAGCAAGTGTGGTGGGGCAGAGAGAGGCACAAGAGATGAGGAGGGACAGGGAAGTAGAGAAATCCTAACTCTGTGACCAAACTGAGGGCACCCACGAGTGGCGATCACTCAGTCGGCTGAGCCGTCATCTCTAGGAGAAAGTGAAACTTGAGAGCAGTCAATAGCAGTCCCAGAATCTGCTGTCATCAACATCATACATGGGGGCTGCCTTTGTGCGACCCCCTGATATTCTGCAGGTTTAGACACTGCCTGTCTTGAGCCAATATTGTCTGACATACAACGGGATTAAAGGTTTTATTGCACTGCTCTGCTATGCTTTCTTTGTAAGTTGGTCACCCTTGGGAACTAAGAGTGTGTGTGTGTGTGTGTGTGTGCGCGCGCACACACAGCAAGTTTTCAAAATCCCCAGCATCCAACACATTGCTTGGCACATAGTTTTCACTGAAAAAAAAAAATATGTTCATTGGACAAATAAATGATGGAAAGAATATGGTAGTTAGATATAAGGTAGAGACTCTATTCCTCAATAGTTAAGAAATCTGTACTAACAGCTTAAATGGCCAAAAATATAGGAATGACTAAGTATCACAGTGACTTATTGTGCAGCTACTAAAAATTACAAGAGTAGCAAACATCTATCAAGTGCTTTACAGTTTACTAAGATTGCATCTCGCCCTGACATAGGATTATATGAACTGAAATGTGAAAACAACACATTAGCAACAATGTCCCTGGAGGCAAGACGATGAGATGAAGGAGTTTTGATGGAAAGGGTTGGGGAGAGTCCAGCCCTTCCTAGTGTAATACTAGTGTAATACTAGGAAGGGCTGGTGATTCTGAGCAGCCTGCAGTTTGGTTAGCTGTTTGTGTAAATAACTGTGCTAATTTCACATATTACATTTCAATTCACTTCCTGTCTCTATTGTGTTGGGGGGGAAATTTTTACTTTAAGCCACAATTTGATTCCAAGTTCTCTTTAACATCATTCACAAGTCTTGCTGTTGAGTGAAACCTCTAAGAAGTGTTTCTGATCTTCAAAGTGGACTCAGTTCATGTTCCAGTGTAGTTTTACTCATGATCCTAATGTCAAGAAATCCAAATAAATTAATAAATAAACGACTTTTCTAAGCTGTCTTCCTGATTGCAATAGTGTTTTAAAGAAAGAACAGGAAAACAAAACAAAACAAAAACAAAAACAAAAAACAAAAACACCTCCCTCCACCCTGAGAGAAGCTGGGCCAAATGTTTAATGATCCACCAAAAACTGAAGTGTGGACACTTTAAACCTTGGCATTCTCTTCTTCCTCTAGTTGTTCCTATAGAAACTTTGTTTTGCAGTCTGTGACTGTCCCGAAAGTAAATTCTGCGCAGACTCTGAATCTTGGCTGAGTGTGTCTGTACCGCTTTGGGTGGACTTCCTGCAAGCACTCTTACTGCAATGAGAGGATTACCAAAAGGATACATTTCACAAACCAACCATCACGTGTCTTTTGCTGAAACACCACATCCAATGATAAAAGCCTGCTTTTGCAGATGACAGTGGGTACTACCTCTGGAGAACCCGACAGCCCACGATTAGAGTGTCCCCAAACCACCTCTTAATAAACATTCCCATGTAAAAAGCATCGGCTTTTAAAGGTCTGTGGGACTCTGATCACCAACAGAGGCACTGGCTACCGTTACAGTAATAGCAGAAAGCCTTCAAGCAAACCTTCTTTGCGCAAGACATTGTGTTAGTGCCAAATGGGGGGTGAGGGGCTGACAGGAAGGGTGGGGGGGGCTCCACGCATGGGCAAAGGGGATGTGAAGGGAACTAACCCTGACCTCCACTATAACTATCCGAAAGCCTGTGGCCAAAGCGCAGCCAGTATTGAGAAAAACACGGAGCACCCGCCTTGGAAACCTCCCAAGTCCTCCAGGTGCAGAGGGCGCAGACGCTCCGGAGAGCTGAAGCCCGAGAATTGGGGGCAGATAAGGACAGCAGAGGCTGGGCCTCGGGGCGGGGAATCACCCGCGGAGGCGGGAAGGGCGCCAGTCCACCACGGAGAGCAAAGGAGGTTCCGCAGCGCGCGCGACCCGCTCTCCTCCGCCCGGCGCCGGCCGCCGCCACCACCACCACCAGAATGTGAACAAATCGCGCTCACCTGCCGCCGCCGTGGCCGCGCAGCCGGGTTGCAGGCGCGAGGGAAGCCACAGCTGCAGGGGGCAGCAGCGCCGCCTGTAGGCCCCGCCTCCGGGCCTGGAGCGCGGGGCCTCCGAGCTGCGCGCCGCCGCCTCCCTCGCGGGCACCTGCGCGCGACTCCGGCGCCGCCTGCCTTACCCGGGTGCGACCTCCCAGCCCCCTGCCGCCGATAGGGTGTCGTCGGGGGATGGGGGGCGCATCGCGTCCGCATAGTCCGTCCCCCACGCGGGGCAGGTGCCGCCGTCGAAGGGCGCTTTGTTTGTGTGACTGGAGGGGGGATGCCGGGGTGGCAGTGGAGCCCTCGCCCCGCCCAGGGTCGGGATGGCGAAGCCCCTGACGCACGCGGCGATGTGGGGCCCAGCCGCCCCCTATCCAGCTCTGCGCTTTTTCCTTCCTACTACTTCCCCCACCCCGCACCGCCCCCCACCCCCACCCCGAGCCCTGCGGCTACGCTCACCTGCTCTCCGTCACCCCCGCGCCGCGGCTCATGGTCTCTGGGTGGCTGGGAGGGAGCAGCACGCACGCCCGGGGCTCGGCGCTCGGCTCGCTCCGCCGCTGCTGCAGGAGGGGTTCGCGTGCGGAGCGCTGCCCTGCGCATCCGGAGGCGGCCGCCGCTGCCGTGGGTGAGGTGGGAGGAGGGAGGAGAGCGAGCGAGAGCGCCCGGGGGAGGGGATTGGGCGGGAGGGGGCGCCGGGCGCCCATCTGCAGCCGCCGGCAGAGGCGGCCCTGGCTCCCGTAACGGAAACGCGAGTTCGGCGGCGGACCCGCGCGTGCACACCGGCGTGCACACCGGCGTGCACACCGGCGTGCACACCGGCGTGCACACCGGCGTGCACACCGGCGTGCACACCGGCGTGCACACCGGCGTGCACCCTCGCACAACGGCCGCGCGTGCCTGCTTGTCAGAGCCCTCGCCATGTGGGAACTCGGTTTGACGACACTAATGCTGAGGCTTCTGTAGAGGAGAAGGGCCCCGCCGTTCTGCAGGGGACAGAAAACTCAAGTCCCCTTGATTGGAGTTGGATACTCCTGTACCTGGAGATTTTCACTGGGGACCACGAGACATCCCCTCCTCTAAGGGGTCCCCAGATTCGCTTCTTAGGATCTGTAAACCCCCTGAAATTCTATGCCAGATTCTGTATCTAAACATAAGTGCTAGAGTGAGGGACCACAGCCTTCATTGGATTAAACAGCTGTCTGACCCTTCTTACCCCAAACTGTAAGCTATGGATTAAACCAGTGGTTCCCAAATTTTGCTGCACATTAAATCACCCAGCGAGTTTTTTTTTAATTGTGATGCCTTGAGTGTTATCCGAGACCAATTTAATCAGTGGAGTGGGACTCAGGCATCAGTATTTTTAAAGATCCCAGGTGATTCCAATGTGCAGGAAAGTGCCAGAACCTCTTAGACTGTTGGTGACCCTCACTGTACAGTTTGTTACCCGATTTTTCAGCATTATTGCTGTCTGTCGACAGCAACCCAGCTATCAGTGGAGAGCCAGGGTTCGTGTTCACATGGGTTTGTGGGGAGTCAGGCTAGCATGTTCCTTACTCACCTGAACTTCGGCTTCCAAATGAGGGCAGAATTCCAGCCCTGCCCTTTCCTAGCTATAGGAATTTGAACAAGTCATTTTTTTCAACTTCAGCTTCCTTGCAAAACAAAAGGGGAGAGGTGGTTCTTAGGAACTGGTATTTTTTAAATGGAGATATAATTGACATATAACTTACTAGTTTCTGGTGTACAATATTATAACTATATATCTATACATTGTGAAATGGTCACAGTGAGTCTCGTTAACATCCATCATCACAATTACATTTTTTTTCTTGTGATGAGAACTTTTAAGATCTACTCTCAACAACTTTCAAATACGCAATACAATGCTATTAACTGTAAGGAATTGGTATTTTTTCTCCAAGCTCTCCAGGTGGCCCAACGCAGCACCTGTTGGCAGACCCTGGTTTGGGATCTACTGGCCCTATCTCCCTTTCCCTCTCCACCATTCACTTCTCAACCAATTGTAATATGGTTGCCAACCCACTCCCCAATCTTGTTAAAGTCACCACTTATGTTGCTGCTGCTAGACTGAGGTATCCTTTTCCATATGCCCTTGACTCTCGACCATTTTCTCCTTCCTGAAATTCTCCTTTGGTTTCCAGGAGACCCACACGGTATGACAAGCAACTGAACCCCATGAGGACTGAGACTCTTCATCCAACATCCTGTGGGAAACTAAAACCTGAAAACAACCATACAAGTGGTCTTGGAAGTGGATCTTTCAGCCCCAGTTGAGTCTTGATGATTGCAAGCCTTGGTGGACAATCTCATGAAAGACTTTGAGCAACAAACACCCAGCTAAGCCCCTTCCAGATTCCTGACATACACAAACTATAAAATAATAAATGTTTGTTGTTTTTAAGCTGCTAAATTTAGGGGTAATTTGTTATGCAGCTATAAATAATACAAACAGGAAACAAGATCCTTAGTGCAATGGAATCAAATCATTTGCACTTTTAATTTTCGTAAGTTCATCCATACTTAGTCCTCAAAGGAGGAAGAGAGAACAGTTTCAACAGTGTTGCCAATTCCGCCTGCTATTCCAGTGAAAGGAGATGATGAGATGTAAGAGGCGGGTCTGGTTTTATCAGTCAATTTCGGTCCCATTTCTGGGCATCTCTCATAGAGGAGAAAGTCTTGACACTGGCAGTGCTGCTCATTTTTTCAAATATCCAAGTTTTGTACACAGTGGGAAAAATTAGTCTAACTCTGACTTGGGATACACACATACACACATACATACATACACACATGACACACATACACACACACACACACACACAGACGTATATGTAAAATGAGTCTCAAAATCCCTTAACTCATCAGGACCTGAGCCTAGGACTCCGCCCAACCAAGAATAATACCCAGACCTGTGTAAGAGGGAGCCCAGCCCTGCACTCTTGCTTCACAGAGCCCCACCATGGCCCTTCTCCATCCACAACTCCCACGAGGTGAGGAGTCAGTGAGGGCGAAGGTATATCCCTCCCAGAGCCTGTGTCTGCCCCCTCACACACACACTCTTTTAGACCAAACTCAGGGAATGAGAGATCCCAAATTCTCTGTCCAAATGGCCCTGAACCCATTTCTAGGGCTTGCATAGGTCTTTCCCCAGTCCAACTTTCCAAGGGTGGAACATACCACGGGAGTGCATTCACCGGGCCAAGGTGACACCAAGGGGCAGCTGTTCATAGCGATATATGAATGGAGCTTGTACGTGGGAGCTAAATGGTCCTCACGTGTGCACAAAGCCCCTGGCCATGGGGACAGCAGCAGCAGCAATAAATATTATGTTAAAGAACACGAGGAGGTGGCCTATGGACGCCAAGCCAGCTCTCCTAAGGCTGCCTCACACTGGTGTTGGACTCAGAACTCTAGCTTGACCTGGCTCTTCATGCCATTTTATAGGAATATTTTTCAAGGCAGGAGGACAGAATATATTTTATTTAACAGTGTGTTAGCTTGACTTATAGCTTTTAAATAGTCAGACATATTACATATAGATATCATTTGTACACTAGCCCAGGGTCCCACAAATGACCAGGAAGACCTGGTCAAGAACTAACTTCTTTATCTTTGTTTTACTTTTTAGTTTTGGCCTCTCTTTGCCTGAGGAAGTGAAGACCAAGGCATCATTTGAGTGGGAGAGGAGGGCAATGGGATAAAGTGATTATTTTTCCATCTCCTTTTATTTAAATATCTTTGGTTAAATCCATGAACATGGTGGGTCCTCTCTCTCTGAAGCTCGAGTGGGTCTTGTTCTTGGAAATACCTGTTGGTGGAGCCCACGATTGGATTCTTGAGTGCTGCTGTGGTTGTTCAATCCTTTCCCTGGGTAATTACTCCTCTCAGTTGGACGTGTCTCTTCCAGATCATTTTCCCTGAATCTTAATAATATTATAGAAAACTCTGTGTGTGTGTGTGTGTGTGTGTGTGTGTGTGTGTTTGCCTCAAAGACTGTATGCACATATGCACTAATTTTTAATTTGTTTTTATTCCACAATATATTTCAAATGTCTGTCCTCAGAACAAATTTTGCTGTTTACATATTTCGCACTATTCCATTTATAAAACACTTTACTTACCTTATTTTGATACTAAATACACTATATGAAATTTGTGAGTCATGCATATTTTTAGATTAAAAGTGTAAGTTTATTAATCTTAATTTTTGAAGAATGGGGTGTTGGAGATTTGAAGAGAGGATATCCTGAAGACACCTTGGAGAGTTCCTTAAATACTGTAATATCAAAGTGAGAATTGCTTATCCAAGCTGTGAATAAGAAAAGACCAGCCATTTCCTGATTTAAATATGGCAAAGACTACCCAGTTTTCTCTCCATGTCTGTTTTCTCTGTGTTGTAGACTCGTCTCTTCTGTATCAGGCCTGGAAAGACAGGTACAGCCAAAAAAGCAACACTAAGAAGTTCTTTGGATGCTGACATTAGCCAGTGGAAATCTTTAATTATGTATTTAAGCAACTCAATTTTTTTCCTAAAGGTCATTTGATGTATTCTCTGGTTTCTGAGCTACCTTGGAGCTTGCGGTGTTTGTTTTCTAGAATGAGGACATCCAGTTTTTTGTTTGAGGTACTTCTCATGGCATCGTAGGGCTTGCTATGCATCTGCTTCTCTAACCAACAAAACTCATGATCCTCCAGGTTCCACGGAGAATGTTGCTCCCTGTTCTGCTCTCAGTCAGAGCTCATCATGGTACACAATCGTTACAGTGAAACACACCACCACTGGCATCAGAGACCTTTGCCCAGAATTGACAGACTCCTGACACGGAAGCTAAATCATTTATCTAGAAGAATCTTTATCTAGTTGTAATGGACTGAATGTTTATATCCCAACAAAAGTCTTCTGTTAAAACCCAAACCCCCAAAGTGATGGTGTTAGGAGGTGGGGTCTTGAGAAGGTAAATAGGTTTACATGGGGTCATGATCATAGGGCCCCCAAAAGGGGATTAGTGTCCTTGTAAGAAGAGGATGAGACACCAGAGCTCCCTCTCCATCTGTGAGGAGAAAGCGGCCATCGACAAGCCAGGAAGAGGGCTCTCATCCTCCACAACCGTGAGAAATAAATGTTTGTTGATTAAGCCACCCAGGCTGTGGTATTTTGTTATGGCAACCCAGGATAACTTAGACGCTAGTCTTTAGGCTTTTATTGTCGACAAAGGTTACTATATTTTTGGAGGATTGCTATGCTTCCGCCTTTATCTAGCTGAACTTTTATCTCTCTTTTATTTATTTAAAGAGACAAGGAGCGTGTGAGGAAGGGATTCCAGGAAAGTAAATTTAGCCAGGAAGTTACTATTCCTGCCTTCCACACCCCTTATCCCTCCATTCTAGTCATGCAGCGGAAGATGTAACTGCCTCATGGAGTGATTTCCAAGTCTGGTTTTATGATACATCACGGTGCCTCCAATTAACTCTAGGGCTGTTACAGAACAATAAAATATCGCTCAACACAATTTGAATTCACCTTAATTTTTAAAATTAAATATCATCTGTGTTTTTTTTTTCTAGAGTACAGTAGACAGTTATAATTCCAGAAAAACTGGAAATGTTCCTTTGTGTGTTTTGGTATTGTTTTGTTTATAAACACTGCCTTCCCATTTTTGATGACACACTATGTATCAGTAAGGTTGTTAGTGTGAGCTGAAAACAAATATAGTAAAGATTGCCACACATCACCTTGTGAGGGGTGCAAGTGTCTAACTATTAATATTAACGTTGTTTTGTACACCTGAAACTAATAAAATAAAAATAAAGTAAAAGACTCGCTACACAAAGTGGGGTCCATGGACCAACAGCGTCAGCATCACCTGGGAGCTTGATTGAAATGCAGAATCTCAGACCCAACCAGACCTTCTTGGTCTCAGACCTACGTTTCACACAACCTGGTGATGATTTGTGTGTACCTTCCAGTTTGACAGGCACTGGTTTAAAAGATACTGGGTAGTTCACAGACTCCAGGAAGGCCAGAGAGCCAAATTTGGGATGTTGCTGTCTGGAACAACGCTCAAAGCACTCCACAGGGGGGCTCAGTGAGGCCCGCAGCCTATAGTACCAGAAATCAGCAGTGGACTTCACCACTGGAGCCACGTGGGCCCAGCCCCATCTTCATTTCTCTGGCTTCCAATCCAAGGCATGAGGGAGATGCTGGAGGTTGCTGGGGCCCAAGTCACAGCCTGTCCCCCAGCTTAGGGGAGGCTAAGAAAAGGAGTGGCATTTTCCATTTAAGTAATGAGAGGAGGAGTAGGCCTCCAAAGCGGGTGCAGGGGGTGGGGAGGGGAATCTTCAAAACATAGGCAAAGGGGTTCATCTGCTGGGTGGCCAAAAAGAATGACAGGCCTCCATTCCCTACATACTTCTTTTTGGAAGAATGCTGGAGTCCAGCTCTGCCATGACCTGCCCAGTCACCTTTACCAAGTCCAGGGACATCTCACAGCCTCTGTTTCCTCATCTTTAATATTACTTTTAAATGATGGTTTCTATTTACATAGAACTTTACAGTTTGCAAAGCATTCCCATACATACATATGTTTTCATTTGAGCCACAAGACAACTCTGTGATAAAGAAAGTAGCGTTATCTCCATTTTACAGATTGGAAAAGAGAGGCACAGAATAACTTGCCTAAGAGTGCTTCTTGTACTGTATCCCTGTAACCACAGTGAAATGAGTCAGTGCTTGTGGAAGTACACTGAACACTATAATGTGTTATTTCAATAAAAGGCGTTCCTTATTATTCTAGTAATACTCCTAAAATATGTATGCTTCTAACTGAATTGAATCACCTACCGTGATGCTGTTGGTCCCAGGATTTGCAGCGCCCTTCTTGCCTTGTGGTATGGTAAAACTATTACCAGGAAAAGTTAATAATTAATATCAGTGGTGAGGTGTATGTTAACGAGCAATAAAGGAATGCCACAGAAACCCAGAAGGAATTGATCAAACCAAAATTATTTCATTGTTTATAAAGTCTTCTGCAGAAAGTAACTGAGAAACTCTTAAATGTTTCTTATGAACTATTTTGAAGAACTAAAATGACAACCATTTCAATTGTTTGTTATTTCTCTTCATACTTTTTAAGTTCTACAAAGTTCTACTCCAGTGTTAGGAAGTTAAAAGGCTGCTAAAGCACCAAGACAAAGGGAAAGCCAGAATTCCAGTCTTCTGTTCTCAAAAAATCAATGTTTATTTTGGGTTTCTAAAATAATGAGTCTCTTCAATTTTTCTTCTGGAAAGACTCGATAGTTTATCCTTTTATCTCTCTTTTAACAGTAGATCACACCCCATGATTCTTTTATCACCTGTTATGTATTCCATTAACTCTAGTTCTTTTTTTGTTATTGATGTTACATCAAGTGAAAGACTTTTTAACAGGATTTCAAATTGGGTGAGGTCTCAAGGTCAAACGTCGTTTGCAAAGCCTGCTCAAGGCAATAAATTCTCAGCTAAAGCAGCTGGAGAAAGGATTAGTATATTTTATTACTGTATGAAGTAGTCCTTGCTCTACAAATATATGATGATAAATATTATCACTACCCTATCTAAATGGAAATATCTTTATTCTTATTCATTTATTTGCCTTTTCTGTGGGGAGAGGGGTCCTTTTCTATTTTGAATATTCTATATTGGTAATAACAGCAATTGTGCCTACTATATGCCAAGGACTATATGCTAAGCATCTTAAATGTACTATCTCAAATCCCCTTTGGTACTATCAACAAATCAACAATATTATCAACATTATATGGTTGATTATACAGTTGACTATTTATAATCATAATAATCACTAATTTTTGCTACTTTTTATAATGCAATTGGCAATAGTGTTAAGCTCTTTCACATGTATTGCCTTGCTTAGTCCTCACACATGCCTTATGAGGTAATTACTCTTATCATTCCCATTTTACAGCTAAGGAAACTGAGTGTGGATGAAAAATGGGGTTCTATGGAAAGTAACCTCACAGGATTTATACGATCGTAAATCTCTAACTGGGAAGGTTATGGGGGGTAGTCACATCCCAGGCTTGTAACTTCTTTACTAAAAGGCTTATCTTTGACTTGATGGAGTCGTATCCATTGTTTCTGTGCATCTGGGTTAACATACCTTTGAAATGCTCCCTTTCAGACTCCTCCTACTATAATACTAACTGACCACCCTTTCAGACCTCTCCTAAAGTGGACCACTCTCAAGAGAGCACATCATCTTAACTATCCTGTAATCCAATCCCCACCTTGCTTTCTTCCACCTCCATGTAATCTTCTTCACATTCCCTCCTTAATTTCAAATGCATAAAAGAAATTGCACAACTGTTATTCTCCGGAGCATTTGAGATCCTGCGCTCTGGCATATGCTGTCAGTTTGGCTCAAGTAAACTTTTATAAAACTTCTCTACAGGTTTGGACATTTCTTAACTTGACATGAGGGACAGACTGATTAAGAACTTTGCCCATGGTCACTCAATAAGTTTTGGAGTCAACATCCATCCCCACCTATGTAGGTTCATTGCCACAGCCATTTTGCTTCCCGAGAGCAGGTTACCTCTGAGTTCTGCTAAATTCTTCTAAACGTGGTTGCCTTTGAAAGCCTAGCTTAGGATAGGCTCTAGAGCAGGGGTGTCCAAACTGCGGCCCGCAGGCCAACTGCGGCCTACAATCTATTTTTTATTGGCCCGCAGCAAATTTCAAAAATATAGTTAGCTTACTTAAATAAACCAGGTGAGGCAATACGTACTTCACCTCGAGTGAGTGGCCCGCTGTTTGTGTATTTCACCGCATACGGCCCTTGGTGAAAAAGGTTGAAAAAGTTTGGACACCCCTGCTCTAGAGTGAGACAGTTCAAAGCTGAGTGAATTAGTTTAGCAATAACCATCAAGACTTCTACCACTTCTACTACCAAGTCTACTTTCCAGTGAGGAAGAAAGAAAGAACCAAAGCACACGCTCCTTCCTTATTTAGTTACTGAGCTTTCTCCTATCTGTATTTCAAGGAACTGTGGGAGCTAATATGAGATATTTTCAGATTCTTGGACAACTGAGGTTTCATGTCCCAGGCAGAAATGGTGACCCCACTAGAGTGTATGTATGTTAACCTATATTATTTAGATATATCTAGATACAATATCTAGATATTAACCTAAAGCAGTGACACTCAGCTTTAGTTTTGCAAAATTTTAGGTTATATGCAATTATTTCTAAGGATTCAACAAATTCTTCAAAATAAACTTAACTAAAATAAATGTTTATGCATACAGTATACACAATATTCTGATATTTTATGCAACATTTATTGAGACCTGAGCATGTACTAGGCACCCTGTAGGCACTGGGGGTACAGTGACAAGTGAAGGTGGACATGGGCCCAGCCTTCACGGAGTGGACAGTCTCACAGGGGAGAGATAGACTCTAATCACAGAATTGCACACGCCAATGTTAAAACCGCAACTCCCGTGTTATGAATGAGGTAGGTGGTGCTCTGTGTTAAGCCATATTTAGGCCCGGAGCAGAATCCTTATCTTAAAAGCCAGGGTCCTGTGATCAGCTGTTCTGGGTGGGCCTGGGCTGACTGGACAGCAACCTGGGGCCAAAGTGTGGAGCTGGAGGGCTTGGCCATGCCCTGAAACCCTTTGTCAGCAAAAACACCCTGAAGCATTGAAGGGGGAACAGCCTCATTTACCCCCTCCTATAAAACTCCATACCCCTCTTTGCACGGGGAGGTTATGGTGTTTTCTAGCCTGACCTCCCGCAGCTCAAACATGCCAAATAAATTCTAATAGACCAATTTTGGTCTCCCGCGACTCATTGCTCCCGCCGTGCCTAACACTCTGAAAATGTACAATGGGGCGAAATGTCTTCCTGGGGAGACGGGGAAAGCTTTCCTAAGGAAAGTCATGCCCTTTTGCCTTCTGAAGCATGAGGAGAAATTGATGAAGAGCATAGAGGACATGTTTTGATGCAATCTGGAGACAATCCAGGTTTTGCGGGCCTGAAAAGGATAAAATTTGGGAAGCCCTCTTCCAGAAAAAATGTACAAACAGATATTACTTTCGTAAATTTTATATAACACATGACCATACAAACACATTTAAGAGCCCAATGCAAGTGAGGGGATCTGAGGCCTCAGCTTCATCGGCTGTAAGTAGCCGCCTCGAAATGGGGACTCATTTCACTGTCAGGAATGGACACAGCAAAGCATTTGAGAGTCTTAGGCTGGACCCTTTTCCCCTACTTCCTACTCTATGAATTTGGGAAGTAACCTCTCCAGTCTGGTTTTCCTTGTTTGCTACATTGGGATTAAAAACACTTTCAGAATAGCATGTGTAAGCACCTGGAACAAGGTGTGAAAACCGGTAGCATTGTTATTAAAGAAGTTGGAAAGACTGCTTTGTCCTTTTATGAGATGCAGGTAGACTCCAATGGGGGCAGTGGTCCCTTTGGGTGGTGGCTCTATTAGGTAGAAGTTAGAAAATGTAAGAGGAGGAGGGGTGGGAGGGTGTCCCTAGTGCCTACAGAAAAAGCTCATAACTGGCTTTGATTAACTGCCTCCAGCCACGGTATCTATTTTTACAACAGATGACCAAAGGTGGTCTGGAGCAAGATAAGGACCTGAGTCAACAGACCTCCACCCATCTTAGGAGGTCACACCCTCCTGTGGAAGAGCATACACCATCTTTTCCCGCTAAATCAAGATTTCACTCCCTCACCCCACCCAGCAAACTATAAGTCCTCAGGACAAAGGCTCTCTCTCTCTCTCTCTCTCTCTCTCTCTCTCTCTCTCTCCCTCTCTCCCTCTCACTCCCGCCCTCTCTCCCACAAACATATCGCTAATAAACCCTGCTTGCATACTAATCAGCTTGCTGACCTTTGATTCTTCACTGCGTAGGCAAGTAGGCAAGAAGAACTAAGATTCCTGTAACAGTTCAAAGACACCCCCCCCCCATTCACAGTGTGACCTCTCCTGTCATGAGATACTACTCCAGACCCAGAGAAGGATCTCTCACCAACCAAAACCTCATGCACGTGGTGAAAGCTGTGATGGTTTTTGAAAGAGCAAAGGAAGTTCCCAGGCCCTGCCAGTGGAGACAAGTCCTCTAATTCCCTCTCAGAGTTGGGGTCCACTGAGAACTCCTTGGCCAGTCTCTGTAGTAACCTCAATTTTTAATTAAAAGGCTGACAAGAGTTTGGGGCAGCTTTTCTAAACGGGGGAATCAGGGTCAGAACCCAGCGAGGGTGACCAACCATCTCAATTGGCCTGCAACTCTCCTAGTGTTAGCATTGAAAGTGCTAGTGTTAGCATTGTTAGTCCTAGTGTTAGTCCTAGTGTTAGCATTGAAAAGTGAGGAAAACCTATCCCAGGAAAAATGGGAAGGTTTTTCACCCAGCAGAGGGCAGCCTGTGAATCCTTATCACTACTATGCTGTTTCTTCTGGTGAAGGTGGATGTGGCAGGCATCAGTATTGCCCACCCACTTCCTGTTCCCCTGTATTTCCCAGCCAGAGGGAGAATTGCATTCTCTGAACCTTTGAAGTTAAGTGATATCACGTGACTTGCTTTGTGCAAGAAGACATGAGTGGAAAAGATGCTGCGACTTCTGGGTAGAAGCATATAAGAGCTGGTATGTAATTCTCCATCATCCCTTCCTCCTGTCCTAGTACTGACAATGTCATTAGATAATGGAGCCATTGTCAGCCTGAGTTCCTGAGTAAGGACGATATGGAGCCGAGCCCCCTACCAACCCTCGAAGTCATGTCCTGTGAGTATGCAAAAAACTTTTGTTCTCTTAAACCACCCGAGATTTGGGTGTCGGTTTTTACTGCAGCAAAACGAAATCCATCCTGACCGATACCGGAATTAAAACCGAAGCCCTGCTTAGAGTCTAGTAATAATAATATGGTTATAATGATCTTCTTATGGATGATAATAATAAACCCTTTGTACATATCCCAGTACGGTGCTGACAGGAGAGGAAACGAGTGTCACTTTTCCAAGCTATCTGCCATGAGAAAGTCCCTGGACTAACCTGAAGACCTAGTGAGCAAAACTCCCTGGGTCTCAGGTTACTTTAGCAGATGTTTCCTTCATGACTTCACAGGATTAGACAGGTGCCCAACCCCTTCAGAGAAAAGGAGGCTCTGCCACCAGCGTGTTAAACTAAAGATTAAAGATTTAACATGCACGCTAATAGTAACAGGGTTAAATTTAGATATTTTATATATACAAGTTTTTAAACCAGCTTATGGAGGTATAATTTACATACCATAAAATAATTGTAAGTGTATACTTTCATGGTTTTTAGTGAACTTACCAAGGTATGCAACCATCATTTTCATCTATTAGAACAATTCCATCACCGCAAAACGACCCCTCCTGTCCATTCACAGTTAGACCCGTTTCCCATCTCCAGCCCAAGGCTACCACTAATCTACTCTCTCTTCAATAGGTTCACCTTTTCTGGACACTCTATAAATGGAACCATACACTATGTGGTCTTTTGTGTCTGACCTCTTTCACTTCACATAATGTTTTTGAGGGTCATCCATGTTTTAGCATGTATCACTAAATATACTGTATTTCCCCCAAAATAAGACCTAGCCAGACCATCAGTTCCAAAGCGTCTTTCGGAACCAAAATTAGTATAAGACTCGGTATTATATTACATTATATCATATTACATTATACCCGGTCGTATATTAATTTTTGCTCCAAAAGACACATTAGAGCTGATGGTCTGGCTAGGTCTTATATTCAGGGAAACATGGTATATATATTTTTACATATAGTTATATATTGGTATTGATTATATATATAGATAGATTTTATATATATATATATATATATATATATATATATATATATATATATAATATATATTTCTGAAGAGGCAGAGGATGGTGGAGAAATTATAGGCTTCAGAAACTATCAGATTTGTAAGAAAAAAAAATAGAAGAGGGAACTGTCAGACTTGTGTTGAATCCCAGCCCCCAGGAAATTCTCAAAATGTCAGTTCTATTACTCCCCACTCCCTTAAAGCTGTAACAGGTTCTCTTTACCTGAGTACATGAGTACAGATAGCCCTTAACATTCCCTAGCATCTTCTTCCTCAAGGTTTATATTGAAAGGTGACTGTACATTACCAACAGGATCGCCTTGTCCAGCAATATAGAGACAGGGCAAGACACCAGAAACCTCACGGTAGCCATCCCCTGCTCACCCACTCAACCTTTCCTCAGCCTGTTAGAGCAGCCAGAGGTGTGCACCTGGCATGGTCCCTTTACCTTCCTCAGGCCTATCTTTCCAGAGATGCTGATGAGTCCCTGACTACAGGCCCTAAAAGAGGCAGCAGAGGGGGACAAGAAGGCAGGAGAGAAAAGGGGCAGGATAACTCATAATCAGATAAAGAAATAGTAAACAATCCTGCAGATACAGCCGAAACAGCCTTAGAGGAAACATCCTGGGTGTTGGGGTTTGTCCTTAAGATACAGACACCTCTATACCTGTACATAGAGCTTTTTGTTTCCTTACTATAAACTTTATATATCCTGCCTGCTCCCACAGTGCATTAAATATTTACTCTGCTAAAAGATAATAAAAATATAATTAAGACATCATGATATTGCAAAAACTATTTAAGCCCTGAGCTAAGGAACACTACCAGGGGAAATGCTTCTGAAATGTCCCATTCCAGTGTTTCCCAGCCCTGGCTGCACATTAGAACCACCCAGGGAGCCTTAAAAATATACACACCCACGCCACACCCCAACCGTATTATTATAGTTTCCAGAGACTGTGCAACAAATGATCACAAACCCGTGGCTTAAAACAACAGAAGTCTGTTCTCTTGCAGTTCTGGAGGGTAGAAGTTTGAAATCAGGGTGCCAGAGGAACCACGCTTCCTCTGAAGGCTCCAGGGCAGAACCCTTCCCGTCTCCTCAGCTTCTGGTGGCTGCATAGTTACCATCTCTGCCACCATCTTCACATGGCCTTCACCTCTTCTCCATGTGTCTCTGCTCTAAGTGTCTCCTTTTCCTTATTTATTTATTTATTTTTTCAGCACATTATTTTTTTAATTTGCTAGTTTTTTGAGTGTCTCTTCTAAGGACATTTGTCCTTGGATTTAGAACCCCCTGGGACAATCCAGGATCATCTCATCTCAAGATCTTTAACTTAATTATATCTGCAGAGACACTTTCTCCAAATAAAGTTGCATTCACAGACTCTGGAAAGGGACATACTTTTTGGGGGGCAACCATTCAACCCACTATAACTGCTGGAGAATGAATGTCTGTGTCTCCTTGCCCCCAAATTCATATGCTGAAACCTAATCCCCAATGTGATGGTATTCGGAGGTGGGGCCTTTTAAAGGGGATGAGGTCATGGTGGTGGAGGCCTCGTAAATGGGATTAGCGCCCTTATAAAAGAGGCCCCAAAGAGCTCTCTCAGCCCTTCTGCCATGTGAGGACACAGCAAGAAGGCGGCTGTTTATAAACCAGGAATCGGGCTCTTACCAGAAACGAAATCTGCTGACACCTTGATCTTGGACCTGCCAGCCTCCCGAACGGTGAGAAATGCATTTCTGTTCTTTATAAGCCACTTGGTCTATGATACTCTGTTGTAGCAACCCAAACTGACTAAGACAGAAATAAACCAATTAAATCAGGCTCTTTAAGGTGGAACTTGGTCATTAGTATTTTTTAAAGCTCCTTGGGTAATTCCAACATGCAGCCAAGTTTAAGAATCAGTGATCTATTTCAACTGCCACCTCCTTCCCAGTAGAGGCCGTTGGGTGGCAACAGACAAGAGACCCAAAGAGGAGCCCAAAGGATGTTCCTGGCCCCCAACACACATCTGAAGCTGAGCAAGATTGAGTGGACTGCCCAATCTCAAAGGGTGAAAAAGAGGGGTATGGCTGGAAAAGGAATCCACATGGAAGAGTGGGAGAAGGTCTTGTTTTTAAGGTTTAGAATCTATTCATAGGGGAGAGTATTGCTAAAGGTCCTTGAGGTCAGATAGGCCTGATTTCAAATACTGGCTCTGTCATTCTCTTGCTGTGTGACCTTGGGCAATCTACATAACTTCTCTGCACTTGAGTTGTCTCACCTCTTAAAATGAGAGGTGAGACAGCAGTTGTACTGCCGTCAATTACTGGAGATAAAGGTCACCAGTGGAATTTTGACATGCTAGACCCATTTCCCAAAGAGTTGGCTCATTGGATAGATTTTAAAAATGCAAAATAATGAGAGACCAATTAAAATACAATCCCTTGGTTATTTTCACCCGTAATAACTAAAATGAAAGTAAAAGGAAAGTGATGGGGCAGATCCTAGAATAGTGCCGTACTTGGATTTGGCCATTCAAAGCTATGTTTCTAGTTTCAGGGCCACTACCAAAGAGCCAAATTATACTGGAACAACAGATAACACCTCTACAACCTGCGGTCACCTAGAAAGTACTCCAGGTGGTGCAAGAGAGGGGGTCGAGGGTGTGCAAAACCAAGGAACCACTAAACCAGGCAACATAGTGTGAAGGAGCTATCTCGTTTTGTAGATTGGTATCGTTAGCTTCCTGAAGGACATTTATGAAACTGGGCTATGAGAACAAATGACTCAGGAGCAGTCTTCTTGATTTGGAACGCTGCAGAGTACAAGAACATGTTGGGTTGATGCTGGACCCTCAGCTTACTGTTGAACAACCAGAGATGGCTGTACACAATCCAGACACAGGATTGTTTCCGAAGGGACAGCATAGCAGGTTGTTTCTGAAGGGACAGCTGGCGTGGTGGATTGGAGGAAAACCACTGTCACGTGTGTTTACCCTGAGAAGGTAAACTGATGGTTTCCCTCCTTAAATGCTAAGTGGAACTTCCCCAATGAGACAGCTCAGGCTGGACTGGCTTTATGATGATCAGGATGTTCATTTACTTAATATGCCCCTTACCCAGGTCATAGCAAATGTGATTAAGGGAGCCCCTTTTGCATAAGCACCCCAGGTAAACTAATTGCTGCAAAATCAAGCAATAGTCCAAGAAACCGTATCAGGATTGTTATCTCAGCCTACCCTTAGACTAAGAAAATTAGACCCCTTCACAAAAGAATGGAGTGGAGGAGGAAGGAGGGTAGTCATGGGACTAGTCCCAACAGGGTTGAAATCTTTAAACAGTTACTAAGAAATGGGATGAATATGGAGGACACCGATGGGGTTGAAACAAAGATCTTAATTTAATGCCGCACTATCAGAGGCCGAGTGCACTGATAGGAGCTCCTGGTGATGCCCCGACACTGAAGGGCCCTAAACACATCCACTCGATTTACCCTAGTTTGGAAGAATTTTAAAAGCTGGAAGGTAAAGATGACAATGAAAAACCTGACCTCCAGTCAGGGTAATACTGTTAATTCTGCACCCGATTTCCAATGTGTGTTGGGGGCAGGGGGATTTCCGACACCACAGAGCAATCTTCACACACAAGCATGGTGTCCTACGATTCAACTCGATTCTGACGCTATCTCGCTGGGGAGAGCATCCAATCCTACAGGTGAAGGGCTCAGTCCTACAAGACTGTCCCTCTTCCCTATCACCTTCAGATGCAAGTTGCAAGTCCAGGTTGTTTCATGTGCCTCTGACGTACCAGCTATAGATGGGAGGTTCCCACAACCCCATCTTGGGTTCTGTTAAGTTGCTAGAGCAGCTCACAGGACAGAAACACTGCACTTACTAGAGCACTGATTTACTGTGAAAGGATGTCACTCAGGACGAGCCAGGAGGGAGAGAGGCGCAGGCCAGGTGTGTGAGGAGGATGAGGAGCTTGCATGCGCCGAGTGTACCTACCCAGAAGCATTCTGAACCCCGCCCTTTCTGGTTTCGATGGAGGCTTTATTCCATCACGTGGTTGAATATATCATTGGCCATTGGTGATTGAACTCAAAGCCCGTCTTCCCTCCTAGGAGATTGGGGAGTGGAGACTGAAAGTTCCAACCCTCTAATCACATGGTTGGCTCCCCTGGGAACCATTTCTACCCTTAGGTGCTTTCCAAAAGTCACTCTATTAACATCACAAAACACTTTGTTGGCTCTCATCACTTAGGAAATTCCAAGGTTTGTAGGAGCTCTGTGCCAGGAATGGGAGGAAGACCAAATATCTATTTCTTTTTATAAATCACAATATCCCAGGGTCAGTCAGGCAAATTAATCAGGATGAAGACCTAGGAAAGGGCCAGAGTCCCTTGGCCTGATCCCTAGCTGGGGACTCAAGGCCATGTACGCATGTGTGGGTAAAATGGCCAGGGGGTGGACAACAACTTTTCCGGGACTTCTTGATGCAGGATTCTAATGTGATGTGATTTAAAAACTGATTGGTGAGGTCCTAATGGAGACTACGGTTAGCTTTGGAGCATATGGGGATGCAGCAGTGATGGGACTAAGGTGACGAAATTTAAAATAATGTGTGAACAGACTTTATGTGAAGTAGTTGTTTCTCCTCTACCTGAATAAATTACCAGGATGGGTATTATGTCTGACCAGGGAACTCTTCCTATACCTTACACTGTAAAACGGAAGGCATGTAAGTTTGCCCTTCAGATATTATTAATTGGACATACTAAATTAGAACCGATAGATTTGCTAGGGCCTATACAGGTTGTTAATTTGACATGGTATTAGATACCTAGTAAACAAAAAGAGATTTCCACTTTAATTAATGAGATGTTCGAAGCTGGAGTGCTGGTGCCAACAAATTCTCTGTACCTTCGCCCTGTGTGGCCCATGAAAAAGGTGGATGGCTGGTGGACGCTAACAATAGATTATCAAGGCTTGAAGAAAGTAGTGCCACCTATAACATTAGCAGTCTCTGATATGGTTTCCGCCCTGCAAAACATACAAGCCAGAGGAGATGGGTACTCAGAGATTAGTCTTGCAGATGCTTTTGTCTTGATCACAACCTCAGAATAGAGCTGACCACAGTTTGCCTACCTGCGGGATGATTCCCAATTTACATTTACTGCATTGCCCCAGGGTTATTTGAACTCTCCAGTTTACTGCCTTAATTTGGTCTGATATTCACTACATTGATGATGTCGTGATAATATCAGAAGCTGAGGAACAAGCCAGGATGATTTAAAAGCAGTGGTCACTCAGATGACAGGCTAGTTGACATATCCGGCAAAGATCCCAGAGCTCACCCAAACATGAAATTCTGAGGCGTGACCTGCGCCGGAGCCATCCCTGATATTCCACAGGGAACTGGAAAGAAACAATCTTCATCACCATCCCTGGAACTAAGAGAGCAGCACCGCGCCTATTGGGTTATTTAAATTTGAAGGCGTATTCCACACCGGGGAATGTTTCTTGCTCCTATCATAAAACTACCTGAGAGACAGCTGTATTTGAATGGGCACCTCAACAACAGCACCAAGCAATGGCTCAATCACTATTGGGCCCTTATGATCCATACTCTGATATGATTGTAAGTATTTGCCACTTACAGGTAACGCAGACTAGAGCTAATGGCAATACCCCATGAATGCTGCCCACTGGGGACCACTGGGATTGGGGGCCAGAAAATGACCAGATGCAGCAGTAAGGCAGATGGCATTTGAGAGACAATTATTGGCTTGATATTACTGGACATTAATCGAAACTTCCTCTATGACTGAAGGATATAAAATAATCTGAAACCTGAAATATGCGTAATATCTTGGTGATGTTGGAGAAATACTCCAATAAGGAAGCCAGTGAAGAGAAGTGCCCAAGGAAATGGCTTATTCAGGAACAGGCTACTGGAGGAATTCAAGGAGGTTGCCATCATGGTCGTGAGCAAGTAGCCTCATTTCCTCTAGCCTTGACTTTGGAACCATCTGAGGAGCTGCCAGATATGACTGACACGTGGGTGGTGTTTTATGAACTGCTTTCGACTGAGCAACAAAAACTGTTTGGTCCCCGGATGACAGTTCTAAAGTGGAGAGGCAGCATCCTGTTGAAAGGCTGTGAACTGTGACCAACTGAAGGGAAAGCTCTGATTGAAGAAGAGGAGAACACATCAGCTCAGTGGGCTGGATTGCATCTGTTTTCCTTGCAGTGATAGAGGAAGTGAACAACAATTAGAGCCCGAAGTCAGGTGTACTCTGACCCTTGGACTGTAGTCAGTGCTTGGCCACCTGCTCAGGCAGAAAGACAATGGAAACTGGACTATTACATGGATATCCATATGGGACATGGCCCTGTGGAAATCACTATGGGAATTTAGGGGATGCACTAAATAGGACATGTCAATGCCCAACAGAAGAACCTCCTTCCCAGATTGGAAGGAGATTGGAATGAGTAAGGAGATATCTGGGAGCCCTCACTTGAAGCGTGCAACTGGGCCCGGGATCTAGGGCAGCTGCAGCAATGAAGAAATGTCATGATCGCTGGCCTGTTCCTCTTGCATCTCCAGACGCACAAAATGCCAACTAGAGCTGTCCTGTCTGCAGAGGGCTGTGGGGCAGAATGCCAGGGAGAAGACCCCGATGCATGGTTTGCATGTAGACATTGGGCTGCTGCCAGGAGCACTGAGGGGCTATACACGGGTCCTGACAGAAACAGACACTTACTTTGGACTGGGCTTTGCATACCTAGTAGTAATACAAATGCGCAAAACACTAGGAAAGGACTGGACCCGAAGATGCTGTACCAGTTTGGACTCCTGAGGTATAAATCAGAACACACTTTACGGCCCACAGTGTCCAAGGGTAGGCAAGGAGCTATCACATCAACTGGGCAAATCATGTCAGAGTAGCAGTTTGATAGAGAATTAGCAGGGGCATTGAAACATTTACTGTCTACAATTGGGGGAGGTAAAAGCATGAAGGTCTGGTTTACACACTTTGTGAGTGCGTGCTCACACTCAACATGAGGGGGGTCACGGAGGGTTCCCCATTCAATAGATTCCTCTGCTTTTTTGGTGGGGGGAGGGTGTTGGAGGAGAGGGAGTGGGAATGATGCTAGTATTACCATACAGTTATTTCCCACATCACCTCAACTTTATTTTCCTAACGGATGGTTCTGGGACTGGGCTACACTGTGGGTCCTGGAAACAGGATGAAGCAGAGATGATTCCTAAGCAAAAAGCTGTAACTATACCTTTAAATCTTATGTCAAAGTCCTAAGGGCCTGTGCCTTCACTTCATCTGGCAAAATCAGGGTGACAGTGAGTGCAGCTGTGCGGCCCAGGGGTTGCCATAGCCCGCTAGCTGTGTACCCCTGTAACTTACTCTACGCGAACAGGAGTAGACTGAAGGGAGACGCTTGTACCCTGGTATTGCTGCTTGGACCAGCACAGTGACTGAATGTAACATTCCTTCAAAAGGTAAAAACGTTTGGGTAAAAATCGATGACACATGGAGAGAAGGAGAAACTACCTGGGGGGTAAAGGAAGGAGTAAATGGATTACGCAAAAGGAGAAATCCAAAGGAGACATCCAATTATTCATTGGTGCCTCTAGAGAGGCTCAAAGCCACAGAAGGATATTGTCTCTTAGCTCGATTATATCAGATGCCTGAGGGGGTAAAGTCATGTTTGCCAAGACCACCTCTGCTTTTGAAATCTGACAAGGTCAAGTGGAAATCTGCAAACCTGAGTGGCACTGCTATGGGAGACATTTTAGTCATAGGACAGTTATGATAAACTGAACCAATTGTTAATGACTGAATGGAATGTTCTAGTATCCTTTGTCTCTTATTTTTCAGGTTATATCTATTACTAAAGGATATCATTAACTTAGGAATTTCCGGGATTTACTTTTTACTGGGCCATCAGACCACGTAGTGTACAGCTTCTGGCCAAGTGATTACTGTGTAACCATAAAACTTGGTGATCAAATGCTAATAAAGGTCTCCAGTTATAATGGTCGAAATCCAGCAGAGGCACTCCCAGTACGTCACAGTGTACTGTGTGCAAATACATATTACTCTTGTTTTTGTGGATGGAGAGTTTTAAACAGAACAGGGAAAGACAATGAGTTTCTGCTGGGAATAAAGCAGTGGTCGTCACGTGGTAGATCAGAGTTTCCCCTGGAAAACAGCCGCCCCCCCCCCCCGAGATGAAGAAGGCTATGGGAGGCCTGATGGCGCCCTCAGACTAACCTCCATCTAGGTGAGGCTACCTACCACTCATCTCCCCTCAATCTGGGAGACCCAACATTCTTGAGTACAAAACATGGATCTTAACTCACCCAGGCCATTAATACACAGTGACAACAACATGCATGGTGGCACCAACGCTGACCCGTAAAACAGAGAAGGGCCTTAGGGGAGACAGGTACCAGCTCAGGCATCGTGGGACAAACTGAATTTGCTTTTAACGAGGAGCGGTATGCAGAAGATGGACCACAGAGTTTTCCTGTTAGTAGCATGAAAGGTGCCTATGTAAAGGCCTATTGTGTAGCACACAGTGACAAACGTCATCCAAGTCACTGATAGTCAAAGACATTTTAAATGAATGCCCACGGCAACTTCAGAATAAAAATCCCACTCGTTATTGGGCAAGTAGCCAAAGAAATGTACCCTGTAAATGTATAAAACCAGTATCCAATTAAATTCACTTATTGTTTTGTACGAGTCTGCGTCAAGAACATTCTTATAAATTCTTAAACATATTTGGTTGCAGTTTGATTTTCTAAGGGTCACAGTTTTAGCTCAGAAACACTTAAGTTCCATGTGAATCAGAAAAGATTCCTTTCATAAAATTTCAACCATAACTCTCCGAATGCTCTCTCATGGGCCTAGGAGTCCAAAAGCTTCATCTTAAACTAGGTTTAGATGCTTGTTCCTGTGCCCCAGTTTCAAAAGACCCCAACCAACCGTTCCCCCTTCATCCCTGAAGCTGCTGCTTAAACTACAGAGTATTTTTGGGTTGGGAGGAGGACAGAAAGCGTGCCAAACCATGAAGCAAATGGTAAACAATGAAATATTGATAACGCCAAAAAGAACCTGAGGGAATCGCAGGGGCTCATGTTACTCAGAAGCTTTGTGGGTTTTATAAAGTTGCTGAGCCATATGTCTAAGGATAATAAAACACAAATACACTGCACAAACTCCAATAATGAGGGACACTGAGTCTTTCAAACCATAAAGAAAAAAGTTAAATTCCGGGTTTTAAAATATTTATTGCCACTTTCATCTTTTAGGACCTATAAGCAGATAAATTGAAGCAATATTTAGATTTGAAAGTAAGTGCCTAAAAAAAAAAATCCAAACTCAGGGCTGCACACTGTAAAACAAAGCCTCCAGTATGTTATTATTTAGATGCCCATCAGCTTCTGATAAAACAGAGAAAAAATATAGATTTGAAACTTTTGGAAAACCTACTTTGAAAGAACTTTAAAATACATTCTTTGGGGATTGTAAGTAGCTGGGTTGAGAATAAAACACTGTCACATTTATCTTCTGGTAGAGGACGTTTGCAAAGTATTTTTATTTCTTTAGGAAGTTCAAAGCCAAATAATTTGGGGCAATTGCTTAAGCATCTGGAAATCCCAACTCTGTCATTATTTTGGTCTAATCTCAGAGAGATGCAAACATACATTGGAGAGTTGCCTCAACTTTTCCATTGTTTATGTATCCGTGTGTACACAGATAGAAAAAGTCACGGGTGAAAATGAAAGTAGCTTGATTTATTGGGGTGGATGCTGGGTTGATGGGTAATTTTTAAATTTTTTTCTGATTTATGTTAATGTTGCTACTATTACCATGATTGCACAACCACATTTCACAAATGTTTCCTGCATGATGCTTCCTCTAGAGCCAAAAAGCGTTGTACAAAAACAATTGTGGAGCAAGTAGGTTCTTGCCCAGATTTTGTGTGGATTCCCCCGACACCAAAATGAGAGCCCAGAATTTTGAGGGATCTTAGGATAAAAATAACGACTTCCAGCAAAACCCATGTACCTGATAACCTTATAAATAAGTAACAAATTAAAGGAGCATACGAACCACTGGATCTCAAATCTAGCTGCACGTCAACAGCACCTTTAGAGTTTCTAAAACAATCGCTCAGATTCCTAGGCGCTATGGGTTCAGTAGCTCTGGGGAAGGAACCAGACATCTGTATTTTTTCAGATCTCCATAGACTGCAGTCAGGAATGAGAACCTTTGTCCTGTGCAGAATAAGGCAGGAAGGGGCAGTTAACTTTTCATTTTATATCCAAATATATGCTTTGATTTTTTATTTTTTATCATATGGATGTATTATTATAAAAACAGTTTAATTTGCAATAGTACATATGTATGACTGGTAATCACATACACATTGAAATTTCTCCTTGCTACATGTCTCACAAATATCTCCCTTCTATGCTTCTCCCAGAACAACAGCTGGGAGATGCCTTCTCAGCTCTGTCCGTTTGATATCCAAATGCAATATCCCTTGGGACTCTGGTCCTCAAACTAGGCTGTGCATAAGAATCACCTGAGAAGTTTTCCAAAATACAGATTTCCTGGCCCCACCGGAGGGCGATCTAATTCAGAACATCCAGGGTGGTATCAGAAATCTGCATTTTTAAGAGGCTTCCCCAGAGAGTTCCATCAGGTTCTATCAGGACAAATTAAGCAGCTCTCTATCAATCATTGGGTGTAGGACAGATTTGGCTATAGTTGGTCAGGGGAAGGAGATGGCATGCTGGAACGTACTACATGTTGTGTGAGAAGCACAGAGAGGAAAGGACACCACAAACCAACTCTCCCACCCCACGTGTATCTTTTACCTTTTCACAAACTCCCAAGTTAGAACATACAGTAAACTCAGTTACCTTTAAGCTGTTTTGGCCTTTGGGACTATTTTTAAACAAATAATATATGCAAAAGCTATGACATTAAAGCGAGCAGCAGAGCTCATGCTCCAGTTTCCCATCCCTAGTAGTGTCTGTTGAAGGTCTGGCCGGTGCCCCGTGGAGGTCAGTCGCTCACTGAAAGTCCAAACCTCCTGGCTTTTATTTCTAGCTCCTCTTCTGAGTGCACTGGCACAAATCATTCATTGAGCGCCTCAGGTTTTGTTTTGTTTGTTTTGTTTTTCCTGGCAACTCAACAAGAACATTTTTTTGAGAAATTTTGAGGATAGGCCCAGAATGAAAGTTTCTAGAAATTGGAAAACTTTGTTAAAAATAATAGAATCAGTTCTAGCCATTATCAGGGTAGAGTAAGATATGATGAGTCTAGAATAAAAATAAATAGGGGCAAGTCTGCAATAGTTTTTCAAAATCCCGGAGAACTTGTGCACATTGGGTACAAATAGTTTTTAAGTATTTAAAGAGCTAAATACTTAAAAACTATCACAATCGTAATGTACTATAAACATAAATCACAAGATAGCTTTCAAGAATTTCTTTAACTAAATATTTTAAAAACATTTTTACTAATTCAGACATGTTTATATCCATATTGGTACATTCAAACAAGATTTGTGAAACAATATGTATGAAGGTGACACTTAAATGACATTTCCTTTTGCTTTCGGAACAGACATCTCTCCTTTTTTAAGTCGAAACAGACATCTCTCTCTCCTTTTTTAAGTCATATATCTTGGTTCCCAGTAACATCTTTTCTTTCAAATCCATTCACTTGCCTTAATTTTTTAAAGTGCCTTTCTCCACTAGCTTTCAAATAAATTATTTACCATTCTGAAAATGTTTTAAATATCAACCCAGCCAAAACTAATGTAAGTGAACCCAGAGGAATTGACAATACACAAAATGAAAGGCTTTTTTCTTAAATGGGGCTACAGGAAAAAAAAGGAAAAGTGAATAAAAGAATAACCTTAATTCTCCATTTCCAAGGAGGGGAAATGAAGGCAAGACAAATTGAGTCATGATGATATTTCGCTGGATTTTTCCTTTTCCACCCAGGGGCAATAATTAGCATATTCAGTGTCTATCACAAACGGGTGAGCTGCTAGCTTGCAAAAGCTAGTTGTTACATAGAAGAGTGTTAGAGTACTTTGTCAAAAAAGGAGATATTGAAACAGCCTAAAGTAAATATTTAGTGTGTTTAACACATAGGCTCTAATTAAAGAAACTGAAAAACAAAGGGTATCAGCAGGCAAAAATGTCACAAAGTTTTATTTTGTGGCAAATGACTAAGGACACAAAAAAATGAACTGGTTTTTCTCAGGTTCACAAAGCAAGAATGAAAATTTTCGGACTCTGACTTTTACCCTACAATAAATGCAGAAATGGGGACAGCTTCAGCCAAAACGAGGATTATGTACTGGGTGAATTCCCAGCCTGGATTTTTAAAAATGCTCCCGGAGGATGAACAATAAGCCAGTTTAAGCCTGTCTCACCACAGCCAGCAAAGGAACAAGAAAGATGCAGAAAGCACAGACGAAGCAGGGCAGAGCGTCTTCATGGAATCAACTGTGGGCGAAGCGCCGAGCTGGGATCTGTTTCCACAAGAAATGTTTATATCTTCATTAAATCAGAGACTCCAGCCAAAGAAATGCCTCCAGGAACTAAGAATGAGGAATCTTTTTTAATGCTGTAGCTTGTAATGGACTACTAAAAAAAGGAAGTTAATGCAGAAGAGAGCCGGCTTTATTTTCCTACTCCCGGACCCCAGATCTCTGAGTATGAGACCTGGTAATTCACAGAATCCAACTCTTCCATCTTACTCTTTTATCACCGAGAAAACTGAGAGGCTCAGGAAGTTTTTTCCTAAACTTCCTGTCTCCCCTCAAAGCCCCAGTCCGGTCACTTGCCAAGTATCCTCTGCTGCTACTGCTTGAACACTGGTCTGGAGCTCTCTCAAGATACAATATTTTTGGTCAGCAGACTCCTTAGGTGATATTAACAAACCGCCAAATGCCACTCACTCCCTTTTTCACAGCAGGGCGCATGTGCACGTAAGCACAAAAACTCACCCTCAAAGGACAAAAGCAAGAACAAATCCCTCACCTCAATAGCAGAATGACACTTAATAGCACTATGTACTACCTAGTACAATAGACACAACAGAGTTACTGTAAAAGCACAGGCTCGGAGATTGCTGCTATACAGAAATGTGAGAATTAAGTAAGACTCAGGAGAAGAAGGCAGATAAAAACAAATTCTACTTATTTGCAGTGGAGAAACCTGACAAAATCAACAGTGATAAGTCATGTTGATAGTATGTACTCTTGATATGATGTGATGTAATGAAATTGGCACTTTCCCCCGTGGTTTTTTCCCCCCAAAAAAACACATAACTCAGTCTAATCATGAGAAAAACAGACAAATCCCAATTGAGAGACATTCTACAAAATAACCGAACCACTTCTCAAAACAGCCAAGGCCATCAAAAACAAGGGAAGTGAGAAACTGTCATAGACAAGAGGAGCCTAAGGAGACAAGGCAAATAACTGGACATGTGGCATCCTGGATGGAAACCCAGAACAGAGAACAGACATCAAATAAAAACGAAGGAAATCTGAATCAAGTCTGGACTTTAGTTAATAATCTAATTAATTATTTAGTTAATTATTTAGTTAATTATTTAATTAATTATTTAGTTAATAATGTATCAATATTAATTCATTATTTGTAACAAATATACCATACTAATGTAAGACATTCACAATAGGGAAACCTGGATGCAGAGTATATAACTCTATGTTATCTTTGTGATTTTTCTGTAAATCTAAAACTGTTCCGAAATAAAGTTTATTTTAAAAGATTCGATTTATATGGTACATCTACCAGTGGTTTTGAAGTCAGAGAAGCAGCAGCTTATAATCTAATTTCTGCTTATTAATCTTGTAACCCTAGACAACTCTTGCCTTTATTTTCTTCATCTCTAAGTGTTTTGAAAACTGAAGGGGATTCAAATGTGTCATCCCAAACATGCCACTTTGACATAAGAATTATTTTGATTCTTTTAAGCTGGAGGCAATTGAGAAACAGCAGACACCGAAGAGCTCTCTGCCCTGTCTCTTCATAAAGGTGACATAAACTTCCATCTATGGAAAGGGCAGGTGTCCCCCTATCCTACACCTGGAAGGGAACCAGCTTAATCACTGGAGAGGGCACCGTGAGTCAGAGGCAGCATAACAAACCTTACTAAGCAATCCTGTCTACCCTATACTTCCTAGTCAACATGCCACAATTTACTGCCCCGTGGAGCCCCAAACCCCTTTTCCTTTACCTAATCACTTCTCCACAATTTATCATCCTTGGTTAAAATGACATCTAAGCCCCCAAATCTAATCACTTCTTTGGGTCTTCACTTCTTTTCTGGGAAGCTCCCAGGCACATAAAAATATTAATAATCTGTCTGCCTTTTCTCCTGAGAATCTGTCTTTTATCAGTATAAATCACAGGCCCTTGTTAAAGAACCTCAGAGGGTAGAGGAACAATTTTTGCTCCCTTACAAAAGCAAGTGAGATCATATAAACTGCATGTGGGATTATAGCTAAGAGCATAGGAAGCTTCCAATTATTTTTTGTTTGTATGACTGCCTGCAGTACCTTCTTTAGAATTCAGTTTCCTCATCTATAACCTAGAGGGAATAATAGTACCTTTATCTCAAAGACACGTTATAACAATACATGAAGGGATGCTGATGTGAAATGCCCAGTGCCGTTTAGGACATGTGAGCCGTTATTATTCACCGTCCCTGCATAGCTGACCTGCAATCAGAGATCGTTCCTTTTCCTTGGCTCCCCCGATGGAGGCACCACAGGAGTGATACCTGAGCTCCAGCTCTGTTAAGTGTGAAAAACCACATTTTATCCATCCAGGTAGGTGTGGCCAGGGCCAGGGAAACTGAGTCATTTTAGCCAAACTTTCAAGAGATTAGCTCACAAACCAGCAGGTTGATGCATCACGTTTCTTAGGTGATAGATATAGTGGTCAAGAGGCTGTGTCTGCTTATGAGGCTGGTTCCTCCCTGTTGGAACATCCTCTTGGGAAAGCATCTCAGGCTCCGAAGCCCAGTTAAGAAGGACTGGAATGGAGCGCAAAGAATATTACGGTCTTAAGAGAATGTGAGCCACTTCTCGGTAATTTATGTTCCTAGTCCAACTAGGAACTGTTATGAGCCCAACTGTATCCCCTGAAAATTCATGTGTTGAAGTCCTAACCCTCTATACCTCAGAATGTGACTGTATTTGGAGGAGAGGCCTTTAAAGAGGTAATTAAAGTAAAATGAAGTCATTAAGGTGGGTTCTATTCCAACATGACTGGTGTCCTTATCAAAAGAGATTAAGACACGAACACAGAGGGAAGACCATGTGAAGACACGCAGAGAAGACGGCCATCTGCAAGCCCAGGAGAGAGGGCTCAGAAGACACCAACCCTGCTGACACCTTGCTCTTTGACTTCGAGCTTCGAGAACTCTGAGGCGATAGACTTCTGTTGTTTAAGCCCCCCAGTCTGGGGTGCTTTGGTATAGCAGCCCTCGCAAAATAATACCCCCACTCTCAAGAAGTGCCTAGAGAGCCTGGGACAAATTCTTCCTAGTATCCAACTCTTTTTCAACTCTCCTTCTCAAAGCTATAATTACAGCACATACTGAAATAAGTAACAATTCATTTGCATAAATAATTTTTTGTATAACCTTATTTGTATGAATAAAAATTTACTTACATACACACATTTATTTGCAGCAATATATACAGGCAGATAGTCAGAATCCCTTGTTGAAATTAAGAAAACACTCTAGTATGGAGTCAATGAAAACAGATTTCTCTACAAAAAAAAAACCAAAATGATTCTGTGATTGAAAAAGAACATTGGGGACATACTGCATACTTAGAAGTTCAGTGTTCATTAATATTAACATATGAAAGGTTCTGAGAAGTTCTATAATAAAGAATGTGTTTCAACATTATTTAACCCAGTATTTGCAGAAATTATCTAGCCATTGAATGCTTTCTTTCTAGTAGGTTTCTATTTACAATTCCCTTTGAGAAGTATTGCTCTGTCTAATGCTTCCCACTGACCCATCATCACTTAAATGTATTATTTCTCATAAGTCAGTAAATGTCATCCATTTTATTGCCATGGTTTTTGTTTTTCAGAGGGTGACATTTCCTGACTGCCTTCCCAGTTCCCAAATTTCTGGTCTTTTATTCCCACACTGTGGAAAAATAAGATTCTCCCAGTAAAGAAAGGCAAAAGGAAAACTAGAAACCATTTAAGTTAGTATCATTATCTTGTCACATCAGTTAACTATAAAAGTTTTGATAGGGACCTACAGAAGACAAGAAGCTCTTACTTGATGAAATGTAGTTTTTAAAAAGGCTATCTTTGTTTGAGGCTTTCTGAGGATCTTTAATCGCAACCGATATTTTAAAGAGCCAGATAAATAAGATAACTAGCTGGGAAGCTATTCGTTACTTGTGTAATGGCTGAAGGGGCCTTTCTGGAAATTAAAATGTATCCTATCTGTAGCCATCTTCCACTTGACTTTTATCTTGATTATAAGAGAAAAGTTAACTCAATGAGTTAAAAGCCATTGTTATTTATAATTGATTTTTGGCTTGCTCCTTGGCCAACTGACTAATAGAACAATTATTCCTTTTTGGTCTGTTCTTCACCTTCATCTCTCTTAGCATCCTGATTGTCATTTCAGATTTTGCACCTTGGGAAACAGCTGCTTCTGAAAAAAAAAACAGACTACCAGCTTGAGAGCAAACATAAAAGTGCCTTGTCTACAATGAGTGAGCTAGGATGCTAAATTCCTCCGTGAAATTGCAAATACCAGGGATGCCAAAAAAGTGTATACTAGTGAACACTTTGGTCAGCGTTGCTCAAGCAGTAGTTCGCCATAATCAGAAGTGTCTGCATGCTGATGGTCACCACTTTGAGCACCTCTTGTAAGTGCAGAAGTCAAACGTGACTTGTATTCATCTTTTGTTATCAGTATATATTGAGTATTACAATTTTAATAGTTTTCCTTTCTGAGAATGTGTATACATTTTTTTGGCACCCTCTGCAGAATTAGAGAAGCTGACCAGACGCTTAGATTTGAAAGAGAAAATGATGACTCTCTCATGTAACGTCCGCCCTCTCCCATGTTTGTATTAGTAGAAGAGGAGACTTGGGACCAGACTGTTAGGGAGTCTGTGTGGCATCCAGCAGAACAGGCACAGAGAGCTGGCTTCCACCTCGGGCTCGGCAGTTTCCCAGCTGGTGGCCCTTGGCCAATCAGTCAACCCCTGTACAATGCTGCTTCTCCCCCATAAAATGCAATCAGTGCTGCTGTGCCCTCCTGGTAGCTTCAAGCAGTTAAGTAAGATCAAGTGAGTTTGTAACTGGGTAACCCCTACATGGGAGGTTGCAAACTGGTGGCCTGTCATTTTCCTGATGTGTTTTTCTAAAATTTATTTTAGCTTAGATTTTTAACTTAGGAGATTTTACTTAAAAATCTGATTTTCCATCAGCTTTTTAGAGACTTTGCATACATAAGTTTATTTGTAGAAATCTAAACAAGCAGATAATCAGAATCCCTTGTTGAAGGGAAGAAAACAAGGCCCTTCATTCAATACAGGGCCCACGTTCCCACAGAGAGCCAAGGAACATTCCCCCCTTTCGATGGGGCACATGCTTCCCAAGTTACCCTGGTGCCTACCCTACCCATGTGTTGATAAGACCTGCCTGGCACAGACAGGCTTTTGATTTCTTAACCTGTGTAAAGGCAACAACACTGGGAGTCAAGATAGCTGCACTCCAACTTCCCGCTGGGTATGCTGTATCCTTTCTTTACATTGGGGTTGGAGCTCCGATTTATCTATAAACCCATAGGTGCTGACAATATTGAACTTTACCTGTACTTCTGGAAAACAGGGAAGATGAATCCTCCCAACTTTTTTTCCCCTAAAATCCTTCACCCTATAGTGTTACTAGAAAGGGCTTCTGTAAAGAACCACTTTTCTCCGTAGGACTTAGATAAAACTTGCAGACATTCCCTTGCTTACCTATGAAAAGGCCAGACACAGACTCTCCAAATTCCTAATCCTTGTCTCAAAAATGGTTAGCTGAATTGACTCTTCCTCCCCACAAAAAATACCCAACTAACTAGACAGAGAGAGAAATATTTCTTGTTTAGCTGACTGCCTGGGACTTCCCCTGATGACAGAAGCAATCCCAGCTGTTGTTTTGTTTTGTTTTGCCTTTGACACCCTGATCCCTGAAAACCGTAGGGTCTTTGCACAGAGCATGAACCCTTTAGAGCATTTTAGACATGCCTGAGTCACTGTTGCACAAAGGTTGGTGGCTGACTGTTCTAGTAAGGGGCTGTTGGAAGAAGGGAAGCCCCAAGAAAGCAGGAAGGGAGAGCAGGACAAATCCGGAGACATTCTGAAGAGAAGAGCGAAAGCTGTGTCTTTGTGATGGGCAGAAAATTCTTTAAAAGTCATAGTTACAAGCCAAGACTTAGCAGCTCTCCCTGTCACCGCACCCCGCCCACCTCCTGAGACGTGTTCTGTTTCCTTCCTACGGTGTGTCCTCCAGACCACCACTTAAAATCCAGCCCTGATCCCTTCACTGACCCATTCAAAAGACTGCAATTGCCTCTGGGGTCAAGATCAAAATCCCCAGCAGGGCACAGAAGACGCTTCACAGCTTGATCCTGTCCTGTGTTTCCTGCAGCCTCCCCCACCCGTCCGAGCGCTTCGACCCACCCCCACCCCCGCCCAGTACAGCAGTACAAATGAAGCATCTGTCATTACAGCGAGGATCTCTGAGGAGGCCTGACTTCTACTCCCCACGTGGGAACTCCGGGGGGCCTGGGGAGGCCTCCAGATCCCTGTTTACATAAGGACCAAATGGCCCTGGGAAAGACAAGGGAAAAATAATGTTGGAATGAATGTTAATCCTAGGAACCCTGGCATTAAGGCTGTCTCTATGCAAATGGTGCCCAGGACATGCTCAGCTACCCAGGGAAAGAGGAGCTCTGGGGGTTGTAGAAAGAGAATTGTTATTTATTGGGCAACTAGGCATTGACCAGAGGTCAGCCCTCAGGTTATCTGGCTCTAATCTTTCATTGCCTTTGAGCTCTTTTACATTTTTCACTTATAAGTAAGTGATAGTAATGCAAAATGTTCTCGTAGACGTGCAAATTTTGTCCTGCCGGGTAGGGGTCCATTTGATTTCCCTAGCTCCTATGGAAAAATCAATTTGCTTCCATTTACACATTCCTTTCAATATTTCTGATCTATAAAAAATGTCTTTATAGAAGAACCTGCGATGCCAGGTTTTGTAGGAAAGCAAATATCTTATAATGTAAAAAAAATACCCTCTTGAGCTGCCCATTTAAAGAACCCTTCCCTCCACATCTCTCCCCAAGCATCCATATCAGCCATCAGTCTGACTTGTGGTCAGTCAGTCTCTCGTCAGCTGTCAGAAACAGTAAATAGAGCTGCCATTTTCAGATGACATCTGTGATTATGAAGACGACAATGAAATCAATCGCAAAATGAAATTGCAAGTCATCTAAAAGATGTACGTTCACGCAGCAATGAATCTGCTGTGGGAGAACTGTTCGACTCATGCACAAGGCCACCACAGGCCGGAGGAAACAGTTAATAACAGAGAAAGAGAAAACTGATCAGACAGATTTGGCAGACATCCCAGGTGACTCATGCAGCATCTCCCAACCCTTTCTTTTCTGGCCTGCCTTTACTTTAGTGGCTGGAAAAGCTGAAATAACTTCTCTCCCTGTCTTCCCAGTAGCTAGCAAGAACCAAGTTCAAATCTGACTTTGCCCAAGTTCAAATCTGACTTTGCCTCTTCCTAGCTACGTGATTCTGAGCTAGTCATGTAACAGTCTTTCCCTGAGTTTGCTCGGCTGTAAAATGTACTTCCTCATGGAGTTGTTGTGAGGATTAAATGAGTTAATGTACGTGAAACCCTAAAGAATAGTTTCTGGCAAATAGCAAGTGTTCAATAAGTGTGACCAGGAGTCTGACTGATCTAGAAGTGGGGTCACACGCATGCCTACCACCGTGGGTGGGGGTGAGCGGATATGATTAACAGGATCACAGGCTGCATATTTTGGAGGAAGGGAGTTTCACTGAGAGAAACACTGGACGCTGGGCTGGCCCAAACACGGGAGGTTCCCCGGCGCTGCTAAGTCACCAGGGACAGCCCAGAGTGAGTGGCACAGTCATCCACTCACCAGTGGCCCACGGAGAAGGCATACTACTCCTGGCTTAGTGAATTCCAGAGCCATCCCCACTGTACCCTTGGAAGGCTTGTCTGGAGCCACACTCGTTTGGAAATTATTTTCTTCCTCCCCTGATATTCCTCTTACCTTTTCTTCTGCTTCTTTTTCTCAGCCCTGTATCTATTCACACAAAATTGTGATAAATCCTCCTCACCCCTCTGTAATGTTATTCTATAACTATTTGGAATACATAATTTTGACAACACTCGGTTGGCCATACATCATCACTAGCAGAACAATTTCACCCCTCTTCCGCCACATTTGTCAAGGTCCTACCATTTGCATAAGTCATACTTTTCTTCTAATTATTATTCTCGGTAAGCCCCTTAGTGTCTTCTCTTTTGCTGGCTATGTTTTCCTAACAGGCCTTCAATTTTCCTGCCCCCTGACCCCGGGCTCTTCAGGGACCCAGCCTGGCTTTTGTTCACTGTCAGGCAGCCTGGCTGAGTACACGTGTCCCATTTCTTGGCTGCCCTCGATCCCTTGGCTGCTTAGTTTTCTCTAGAGCATGGTGATGAGTAATTGCACCCAAGCTTCTAACAAAAATAGTGCCAAGAACTAACAGAAGGCCCCCTGAGCATAAAATTACAACTTCAAACTGAGGAAATGTTTCTCTAACCATTTCTTGCCTTTCTCAATTCCTTCCATCCAGATCCTCTATAATCATCCTCCCTAAAGATACAAATAAAATAAAATCTGGTTATGGAATCTCATGACTTTAAGCAGATTCATTGACACACCGGTTGTAAAGCTTCCTTTGTGCAAAAATACTGTTCAAAGAATAATTTTAATTTAAAATATTGTGGGCAAGCAAACATTTCACCAAAGAAGGTATACCAAAAGCCAAAAAGCACAGGATAAAAATGTTTAACGTCATTAATCATAAGAACATACAAATAAAAACTACAATGAGACACAACTACATACCGACTAGATGGCTAAAATTAAAGAGAATGACAATCCCAAGTGTTGAAAAAATGTAGAGCAACTGGAACTCTCATACATGGCTGGTGGAGATGAAAACTGCTACAGTTACTTTGGAAAACAGTTTGGAAGTGTCTTAAGAAACATAGTCTTACCATATGACCCAGTTGTTCAACTTCTAGGTATTTATCAAGAGAAACAAAACCAAACGTCCACACAAAGACTTCCACAAATGTTACCAGCAGTCATGCTCATAACAGCCACAAACTGTAACCCACCCAAATGTCCATCAGCAGGCAAATCGATAAATAAAATATGGTATATTCATACAAAGGGTCAGGAAAAGAATGAGCTACTGATATATGCAGCAAGGATGAATCTCAAAATCGCTGTGCTGAATGAAAGAAGCCAGGCACAACAGAGTATATGCTGCATAATTCCATTTATACAAAATTCTAAGCAATGCAAACTAGTCTGTAGTGACAGTAAAGCAGTGGTTGCCTGGACACAGGCATGGAGAGAGGACAGCCTGCGGAGAGGCGCAAGGAGACTTTTGGAAGTGAGGAAATATTCTATCTTAATCGTGGTAGTTTCACAGATGTGTAATTTGTCAAAACTCATTGAACTTTAAGTAGATACACTTTATTGTCTGTACATTATACTTTTAAAAAGTTGATTTAAAATATCATGGGCCAGTTTGAAGAACAGCAATGACTATTGCCAAAAAGCAGAAAATCTCTTTTCTTCTTGGAAGGTATCTCCTGAGCAAATCCTAAATCATTTAGGCTTTTGCTACTATGACTAGGAACAAATGAGGGGTGTCCAAACTGGGTTGGTTTGCTTCCGGGAAGCCACCTAGGATCAGCCACTCTCAGACCTGGTTTCATTCATAGGCAAGTGGGTGATAACTTCCTGATTTAAGCAGTTCTTCTATCTGAGCACACTTTACCTTGAAAGGGTATTTGGCAGGGAACTGAAGTTTTTCCAATACACTTAACTGTGGAAAGATCCTTCTCTCTCTGGGAACTGAGCTTCTAGATTCAGGAGTAATGTCCACAAAGCTGAGAAAGAGCAGCGACTCCCGTACCCCATACACTCAATCTTTCTTCCCTCTCTGCTGCCCCTCTCCCCGAGACAGCCAAATAAACCCATAACGGTAACTTTCATTGGGTGCATATTTTGGTTCATCACTTCACATTATCTCATTTAATTCACTATAGCTAACCACATGAGGCAGAAGCCGTTGACATGCCTATTATACAGATGAGAAAACTGAGGCTCAGAGCGTTTGTGTAATGAACCCAAGATACATTGCTGGTTAAGTGGCAGTAGCTACTAAATTGTAAGCCAGATATTCTAACTCCAGAGCCAACATTCTTAATCACCTCACTCCCTAACATGGACATCCATGGAGTTGACAAGTGTTCAGTTAAAATGATCCTCACCTTTGCTCACTATGCTTAAGGCACCCTTTGGGTTCAGCATTCCCACTGTAACCCTGACATCATGACGGGAAGTCTAGAGCACTTGCATAGCTGGCCCTTTGCCCCGCAGAAGGACGGGAGCTGGTGAAAGGAAAGGAAACACCTGCTTCCACAGAGGCTTTCCTGGCGGCCTGAGTCCTCACACAGGGACAACCCACACCTTCCTGGATAAAGCCAGAGGGGATTGAGGATCCCAGTGACACCCCAGGAAGAAAGCATTTCAGGTTTAAAAATCTCATTCCTCAGGAGTCCCTCTCTCTCTCTCTCTCTGTAGACGCCACAGCCTTTTGCCATGAACATCTATATAAGAGACATCGTCTAGATACTCTTGCAACGCCCAGCTCCAGGCCAAATTCTGTGTGAATTTTCAGCCCAATCATAGGCAATTCTAAAGGCTTTCCCTGGCAGGCCTCCTGGAGGCAGCTGCCCTCCCTGGGCGGCTCTGCTCTTACGCAGAGCTACCTTCTAGCCCAGGCGCCCCCCTTGGGAGGTTCCTTATCAGAGAAGCTGAAAGACACTTTTCTCCACTCTCAGGACTCAGTACTTTTCCACTCGTTGCTCTTCCCCACCTGCACCCCTGACTCCAGATCCATAAAATGGCCTCCGCCTTTTCTTTGGGGGCACCCTCGGCAGTGAGATGACCCCTCCATCCCTGCACATCTATGCTCATCCACCTTACCCTCACGTGATGGTCGGGGCTCCATGGGGCTCCATGGGAGGTAGGGAAGGGAACTCTGGGGAGTCAGTGCTTTCTTTGGTTTATAGTCTGGCTTGTACTATTGCAGTACGTGAGGACAGGCGAGACTGAACTGGTTCCTCTGACACCTGCCAGCTTAGCTCTCTCCAGCTCAGCTAGTCTGTGAAGACACGATGGCCTGTCCTACCTTTCTTCCGGTCAATCTTACACACACCTAGTTTTTCTTTCCTTTCCTCTTTATTACGTAGCAAGACTCTGCATTCACCATTTTCTTACTAATTCCTGCCTCTCCCGGGGCAGTAAGTGTGGCTCTCTCCATGTCCAGATACTGCCACTGCCGAGCTGCCAGGCGCAGCGTTCCTGCGTGTAACTCCCTGTGGGCAGTCACCAACATCCCCGCGCTTCACCTTGGAGGAATCGCGTTGGCTGTGTCTCCCCACTGGGAGTGTAACACCGCAAATAGGGAGGGCCACCCACGAGGGCTCATAGCACTAGGACATGATGAGTGGGGTACGTCCTGGGATGGGCCCTTCCTGAGTGAGGGTGCCACCGACCAGAACGTTGGGAAGAGTGAGGCTTGGTGGCTTTCCTGTTTGACTCGGCCTGATGTCTAACTTTAGTAAGTCGAGGTGTCAATGACTCGACGGAGTTCCTCAGGGCCAGGGACCGTGGTTATTTCACCTCTGTACCCCCAGTACTAGGTATGACTCACTAACTGTATGCTGGTCACATGAAGCAAGCCATAACATAAGTGATTGGTACACAGGAGAAATGGGACTTCGGGAATGTTTTCACACCGCAATTTAATTTTACCAACCGCTGTGCATATAAATGCACTGGGAAGCACTGGTTATACTGTGTCCTTGTATGAAAAGTCAGACAGGTCCTGTGACCTCTCTGTCCACCGTAAGTCACCAATCCAATCTCAAATTCAGTATTTAACGGGTCTAGGCCCGTATAAAATGCAAAACTCCAACTGTGACTTAAAGTTGAGCTGTCCCTCCTGACATGGTCGCCAGGGCTAGCTGCAGACGGGAAGTCTCCGTTTGGCAAAGTGCTTTATCTCCTCTCTTGTTCCTGCCTTGTTGATTTCTGCCTCCTCTGTTTTGTCTGTTATGGTTTCTGATCTCTCTATGGCCTGAGGGTCACAGGAAAGTTCTGAATTGACTGGTTCTGTCATCTGCTGGCTCCAGGCTTTCAGAGTCTGGCAGGTGTTTAAACGCAATGCTTCCTCTCAGGGGTGTTTTATGGGGTCTTTGGAGAGCTCTGCTCCCCCTCCTCCCACCCCCAAAAAAAACAAAGATACTGGCCCCTCAGAATCCAGTCAGTTCTGTGTGCCCTTCTGTGGATTTCTGGGGTAGGAAAAAAAAATGACCCTAGAGCAGCTCTCTCTCTCATGTTGTGTCCGACATTTGGTGCACAGGAAACGTGTTTTTAGCCTGACAGTCTGTGAGTGACACCTGGCCCCAATATAACCCTCCTCCTTTGCTCACCACCAAAGCTGTTGGCCAGCCCACCCCTCAATGCTGAGATTCAGTCCTCAAGCCAAAGTTGACCTCAGACCACTAGGACCCACCTGTGAGACTCCATCCAGCACAACACGAGGCCCCATGCATTGAGTTTGAGGTGGGAACAATCTTTACCCCTTGGCTGGGATGAGACTCCCAGTGAACCAACAATACTTTTCCAGAAATCCACTCCTCAGCCTCTCTGTTGTCCCTATTCTCTTCAATTCTTTCTCTGCCCTTGATGTGGGTGAATAGTTCAAGAATCCGTAAGTACTCTTGCTAAATCCTTTGGAGGCTCGCATGTTGAAATTCAATATCTATTCTATCTCTTATACCTTGGCAGTTACACATCTAAAGGAGCTGAAGCATAAATGCTATTAAGCTTAACATAAGATGAATTTGCTTGCTCAGTGAGGTGAAGACTGGTTGAGGAGCTGTCATGACTGAATGCCCCAGATGACTCGCTTGTGTTCTCTGACAGTTTCAGGGGTGCAGAAGGGACCCCACAAACATGAGGTCAAGTTTTTTGTAGATGGGAGATCAGAAAGGTTTCCTCCTCGAGGAGTCTATGGCTATGGCTCAGTGAGAACCGCTGGAATAAGGTGACGAGCCCCACCCCGCAGCTTTTTATGGTGGTGGTCGCAGAGAACTTGGGGTCTGTGACAGAGTGTTTCCCAACAGCCCCTGTGGGAATGGAGGTGAAACCCATATTGAATGGAAGTGAAAAGTCCAGACTAAACTCCCTGCAAGAGGTCAGGGGTTGAGGGAATTTGTGGATTGTTGGGACTGACTTTAGGAACATCACACCAGAGGTCAACTTTCCCTCTGCCTGTGGCAAAAGAGACAGATATGGTTTTAATGGAGTCCTGGACTCCCAATATAGGTCGGTGCACCGGGATGGATGACCAACAGACTTGATTAACATTTGTAGGAAAGCACAGGCATTTGAGTGGTGACAGTAGTTTGGGATACTGCCCAAGTAGTGAATGCCTGACAGAACTTCATTTGGAGGATCACTCCATTGAGAGTTAAGAAAAGCCGAGGGGATTTAGGGACAGAATCAATAATTCTGCAGACCATCAGGCAGGGGAAGTGATTGTTGCTGATGGGATTCAGAACACACTACCCCTTGGCATAGTGAATATCTAAAGCTGAAGGATTTTGAGAAAAAGGCAGAAGCAGGAAGGAAGATCACTCTGACACCCCACCAGTCGACCCACTTCCCACCCCCACTGCCCTTCTTCCCTGAAATAGGCCATAGCCTTTGCGTGAGAGGTGCCCTCCCTATCCCCAGAGAAAAGAAGCATCCTAACTTCCAAAGACAAAGGGACATGGAGGGGAATTCTAACAACAGGCCTTGCTCAGTTTCTTCATTTACTATACTTAGTATAGTTACACTGACTACACTTCATATTCCTTAACTAGATCACATTTCTCTACAAATGTGCACTCTTCATCAAACCTAGATAAAAACACTCAGGGCTAACTGTTTCATTGGGTCTTCATTTCCTTATGAAGGCTCTCATGTCTTGTAAAATTTATGTTAAATAAATGTGCATGCATTTCTCCTATTAATTTGTCTTTGTCAGTTTAATCTTTAGACCCAACCAGCGACTCCAAGAGGGTGGAGGAAAACTTTTCCTCCCCCACACAGCTTAGGATTTCTTACTCTCGGGATCCTGAAAAATCAAACCCACAGGAAGATCCAGAGTCAGGCTTTCCCCCAAATCCTTGCCCCTTCTCTAGGCTCAGGGAGTGAGTGAGACCATTAAGAAAGAAAGTAGGAAGTTTTCCTTATTTCTGGAGCCCAGGTCCTAAGGTGTCTGTTGTTGGCTTCTTTCCATCTGAGCCATCAATCAGAGACACTACCCCAAAATCCCCACAGAATTACAATCTCCCATGATCCTTTGCCAAGACGTCTCCAAAGAGCTCACCCAAATAAACCTCACTAGTTTTCATATCTTCATTTTTCCAAGTAAAATTCCTACCCACTTATCAAACCTTCCCTTCTTCCTCTGGAGAGGAGGGAGGAAGGAAGGCTACATCTGCTAGTACCTGAGCCCAAAGAGGGATTATTCTCTCTTCTCCCCATATTAACATATAACATAGTTCCCAAGATCTTATTTGTGAAAGTTGAGATAAAGGGGAGCAAAGACTTCTGAGAAAGTCAGGAACTAAAGAAGGTCAGGAACTAATGAAAGTAAAGGTTCAGGCTAGGGAAACCCTGACGAGGAGTTCAAGACATACCAGGTATGGGGCAAGTGGCATGAGTGTCCGAAGGTTGCAGAGAAGCACTTTGGGTTTGTTTGGACCAGAAGTTGCCACTCATCCCTCAGGTTAGAAGGACCGGCTTCCCCATAGATCAGGGCTAGGACAATGGGTGAAACAGTTCAGACTGATGTATTGTTCTGACTAATCAAATTCTGCGACTCTACCGACTTATTATGTGTAATACCCAGAGATTCTTCACACCGAGTATACTGATTTGGATGACTCACCTAGAAGCAAAATAAAGAGCAGGACTGTAGGATTACATGAGGTCCCAGCAAGCAGTGTAGAATAGAAACTAATTTGTTTGACTAGGGGAGTGGGGATTCAAGAGGACTTTACAGGGGAAAGGGCCTTAGATAACAGTATGTCCAATGAAGACATTTTTGTGACAGATGTTTCTTTAAAAAGACATACATTTAGCTTTCATGGGAGAATGGAGCAACGAGATCTATATTTTCTTCTGTTATAGCATAAATCTTACCTAAAAATAGGAGATTAAATGACATAGGGTACGTAGCACGTGATAGTGTAACCCATAGGTTTTGATTTCAGATTAAAATTCAAATTTACCAATGTGTATGCTAGGAGCTTACCTGTTCAAATATACTCTCAATGAATAGCCTAGCTTTTCAACTTTTATGTTATGATTTTAATTTCCTCTTTTTTTTTTCGCTAAACATCTCCAGATGTTCGAAATCTAATAATCCTTGCTTAGACTGTTCATTTCCTTAGCATGTCCTCCCTAAGCCCAAGCCACTTGCTAGGAGGGACCCATCACATGAGACTTGGCGTCCTCGGGTTTCCATTGCAAATTTCTAGCCTGTTGAGCGGTGTATTAGGTATTCTCAGCAGGCCACTCACTTCTGGTAGGAAATTGAGCTCCTTTCATTCAAATGAAAAATAAATTCAGTGCCCTTTAATGGGATTCATATTCAATTAGTCAATAAATGGAAGGAAGAGTCTACCAGTGGAACACAGTCTAGATAATAGAATTAAGCTAATTTACCTCAACTTGATTCTATTTTTTTTCCTCCTGAAACACAGTATGTAGTATAGAAAATTCTAAAGTTTCCTTTAATCTTCAGAGTTCTTTCCAAATTTGTCTGTGCCTGAACACCCAGATACCCCTGTATAATTGTATTACCAAATCTGATACTTCTTTCTTAAATTAGAAGAGACCTTATGTAAGTAACTCATTATTTATCATTAGCCTCTCGCCACAAGAGTGTACCTTCCTGTCTGCACAGCGCTCTATCCTCAAAAGGCCAATTTCTTAGTCAAGGGAACCTGTGGTAGTCTCTCCATGGACTAAAATAGGTATTTCTTCTTCCAATAAATGAAGTTTCATGGTTTAAATGAACTTCTATAAAATATACAAGGTCAGATGAGAAATAAAATTGAGATAAATCACCATAAAGTCCCCCATTTAAAAACAAAACCACTTCAGCCTAGCCCTGCACGGGTAAGCCATAAGCCAGCAAAACAGAGGCTTCTGTGGACAGTCCACATCTGCAAATGGCCTCTTGTTGATGTTCCAGAAGTTGGAGCTTTACAAGGAATTCAGGAAGGTCAGCTTTTAAAAATAACATCAAACACTAAGTAAAGACATTCCCCACCAAATATGATTGTGTCTAAATATACTTGGAAATGCACGTTTGTTCAAATGATCGTCCTTCCGGGTTTCCCTTGTCAAATGCCATGGCCTCGATTACGTGGTTTTACCGAAACAATGGCAACATCAAAAACAACTGAAATTATAGGCCTCTGGCAAGCGAGGGTTACGCCTGATTTTTCTCTAAGTCTTCCTTCTAGGGGAACGCACCAACCAACCAGCATGTGCTGTTAGGGTTAGAGATTTGAAGGGAGTGGGTTTGTCACTCACTCAGCCCCACAGGAGGCCATTTTCTTGGCAATTTACAGCAATCCTGGGTTTTGCCCTCGGCCTTCATGGATCAGACACTCAGTCTTCAGAAGGGCCCAGAGTTGACTCATGGTCACAAGAGGCTAATGTACAAAGCCTCATTTATTCATTTCCAGTGATAAATAGAACCGTAAGGTGGGCCAAAAGCACACGCCAGCTCAAACAGCTCATTCTTCCCCAGAGGCGAGGGACGCCAGTTCAGCTGGGGGTGATCAGGCAGCAAGCATCAGAGCAAGGGGCGGGAGTGACCTGAGCAGGGGGCTGGGCCGCAGCATACCCGGGTGGCCCACTGGACCATCTCTGCAATAGTTCTTCCCGTCCTGCACACTGGCTGGGCGCTCCGTCCTATGGATGGTGTTAGAGTAAGCAGCAGGAAGGTTTGCTTTGGGGACTGTCTGAAAAAAGCATCATTACAAGGGGGTTGGCTGTCCATGGAAATTAGAAAAAGGGCTGGGGCCCTGTATTTTTCTCAAATGTATCTCTAGCACCTAACGGTGTCTGATACATATAGTAGTAGCTCAATAAATATAGTGGAAGGGTAGAGATCAAAGAAATCAATTTATTTAGAGTAGATAGTAGATTCCTGAAGTGGAATTTCTTACTGGGGAGTCCTGAATCAGTGGAAAGAATAATGGAGCTGGAATCAAAAGATCTCAATTATATGATCTAACATGTGACTTGAAGCAAGTCAGTTAGCCTCTTTGAGTTTGGTTTCCTCATCTTTAAAACAAGGATGACAAAACTCACTGTATCCACGTCATGGGATTGCTGTGAAAAGCATGTACAGTGGTGAGTGGGAAAGCACAGTGCTCACAAAAGGTGGTGGCATGAGGATAAATAACCTAGCTCCTTTGGCTGTCCAAGGAAAAGCCATTAAAGAAGAGAGTTGTGAGCCCATGTCTGTGGAACCATTTGCTATGCAAGATCATGGGTAGCCTGCTGAATGGGCTGGAGACAGAAGGGGGGTTCCTCACCCAACATTGGCACATTTGCCAAAATTAACCGAGCAAGCAGAGCCAAGAGTTAAATGAAAGCTGGGTTCAATTAAAAGAGAGAGAGAGAGAGATAAAAATAGGACAACGAAAGTGAGGCATCAAAAGCAGAGTCATGGAGCCAGGAATCTGAGAGCCTTACAAAGGCACGCAAAGCAGTGTCTTAAATGTAAGCACACGCCCGGAAAACAGTGACTACTTATGCTGCTTTAAAAAAAACACAAAAAAACCCAGTTTTATTGATATAATTCCTATACCATACAGTTCAATCATTTTAAGGGTACAATTCAATGACTTTTAACACATTCACATAGTTATGCACCCATCACCACAATCAATTTTAGATTTCGTTCGCCTAAGAAGATAACCCACACCCCTTAGCTACCTCCCTCCAATCTCCTCACACCACCCTCATTGCTAGTCAACTACTAGCCTACTTTCTTTTTTCTTTTCTTTCTTTTTCTTTCTTTCCTTCCTTCCTTCCTTCCTTCCTTCCTTCCTTCCTTCCTTCCTTCCTTTTTTCTTTTTTGGAGTAAGGAAAGGTTTGTTGATCTAGAAGACACCAACAGAGAAGATGGGAGCCCTACAGGTTCCACAAATCTATCTTATTAACCTGCTTTCTGTTTGTTATAGTTTTGCCTATTCTGGACATTTCAAATAAATTGTGCAATATACAACATTATACACTCCCTGGTCCTTTGTGAATGGCTTCTTTCACTTAGCATGTTTTCAAGGTTCAACCAATTCTATAGCACGTATCAGCACTTTATTTCTTTTTATTGACAAGTAATATTCTATTTTATGAGTATACCACATTTTGGTTATCAACTCATAAGTTGATAGATAGACTTCTAAACCCAGCCAAATTATCATTAAGACTGAGGGCACAATAAAGACCGTTTTCAGAATTTGCAACATGCTGGTATTTTCAACCCTGTTAAGATACATTTAAGGCTTATGCTGAAGAAAAAAACTGAAATTCTAAATGATTGTTAGCCACATGTTTCATTCATTTCATAGTCAAGTATAAATAAAACAGTCTATGTTACTCACTTCAAAATATCAATGCCTCTGCTTCCTCTAAGGGACTCTTCCTTTCATTTACACGACATCAACAGAGCAAGTGATTCAAGCTGCTTTTCCAGCTGGGAGAGTAGCACTGAGCCCCTATCTTGTGACCCGAATACCTGATGACAAGCCGTGAAGCCAGAGCTTCCCTAGGACAGAAGGTCTGAAGCTTTCACTGCATAGAAATCACAGACTCATCCAGGCATCAGCCCTCCAAACTTTTCCTCATGTACCACATGAGCTCACAGCCCCAGGCTGCAGGCCTGAGCTGTGGTTATGCAAGAGGGTTCTGGAATTAAACATTACAGGTTGGAACCCCGTTGGCTGGGAGCCCCGATGAGTGAGATGAGGGCGGTCATACCTGGCCTTCTGGGGAGGGCGGCCAAAGGCAGCGGCACTGGCTGTGCCTTCTCCAGATGGGAAAGGAAGCAGGAAGCAAATGCGTAAACATAAGAAGAGCTGTCTCTTGGAGCTAAAGCTCGTGAAAGTCATACTGATCATTTCTGGCCTCCAGCCTGGGATCCCCTCTAGCTCTGTAAGACCTTCTCTTCCGAAAGATAAAGAAAATAGGGCCTCTAAACAGATTTTCTTATCTGAATTGTGTGCTTTTGGTAGTTTGTGGTTGTCTGAGTTTATAAGTAGCACGTTCCATGAAAATTTGAAGGAAAAGACAGCAAAGCAAAAACTATGAAGAAGTAAAGAAGCGGAAGTTTTCACTCTGATTTAATCTATGCATCTACTGTTTTCTCATTCTGGAAGTCTCTGATTTACATACTTGCATTGACTGGATTTGAACATCATGGCTTCTCTTTTCTCTGTGTCATTTTTGTCTATTACATTGTGGGAAAATGTCTCATTTATCATCTTGCCCTAATTTAGTGTCAGCTGTGTCCACCAGCCCACATGGCATTTCCAAACATGGAGAGTGTATCTTATCTGTAAACAGTCCTCCTGCCCCCATGGCTCCTCTGTTCCTATCTGCCTACTCTTGTGTCTTGGGGGCAATGTGCCCGTGACTCTTGGAGGATAAAAAAGAGATGGTTTAAGGCTTCCTAATGGACTTGAAGCAACTTTTTCAGAAGGAAACATTTTTGCTCTGATTTCTCAGGTTGGGCCTTTCTTTTGTCTTTAAAAAACATCTTTTAACATGTCTGGTGGGTTTTTTCCATGTAGAGGAACTATCCCTATGTGTCCAGTATTGAGAGATGAGATAGAATCTGGCAGCAACCACGTGGAACCCTGCTTAAACCCCACAGGTCAAGTAAGGAAAATGGTTTTCAATATTCTGAAGTTCTGCTTTTCCAGATTAGAGGTCTGATTTCAAGGCGGAAGTAGGTGGGGTCTGATCTGACAGCTGGAGGCAGGTTTTGGCAGTCCTGTCCTGTGCATAAGTTCCTTTTCTGAGTTTGTTGTGTAGCCCAAATTTCATGGGTGTATCTTACCCCTCGTTGGCCACCACTGCCTTCATTAGGAATCTGCTTCCTATGTGGAGATGTCATCTGCTCCTGCTGGGAGCTGGGAGTGCCTCAGATGGGCTCTGGCACCAGTGGGACTGAGATTTCACATTGTACCTCAGGTCCTCCACCACCCTTTTCGACCTCCCGGAGGATGCTCATCCCTTCAGCTTCTCCTCCTCCAGGTCAAGGGGTTTTAGAGGGGTCCTGCTGGGGCTCCCTTCCACTCACTCTCTGTGGCAGACATGACATCATCACGTCCTGCCCAGTGTCTGTGACCCTTCCTTCTTGCCTACAGAATCCTGATTTTGTTCCCCAGGACACTGTATGCAACCCAAGGTGAACCATGATTCACCTAAGTTAGTGGTTCCCCAGAAAGGTTGTTAACCAGACCAGAGGGGGCTCTGGAGATTTTTGGGTGGTGGTACATGTCACAATGATTGAGGGACACCAGAGAGTGGGGTGGGGATTCTGGATACCCTGCAATATGTGGGAGATTTGCATGGCATAAAGACCAGCTCTGTATATCCTTCTAATACCCACTAGAAATTTGTGTAGATGATAAAACTGTATGATCTGTGTCTAACGATCTAACTCCATTTTACATGTAAACACAAAGTATTTGTTTCATAGCTTTAACAAACACTTAAATTTTCCAGAATTGCAGCTATTGCATAAATTGAGGAAAGATTGTGCTGTGCTTTGTTATGTTTGTGCTATGTTTTGAAATTTACCAATGGTTATTCACTATTACAGAAAATTACGTCACCCCCAGGCATAACTCCTTGTATTTGAGTTGATGGGGCCACACCCCAACACTTGTAGCTCTTACATGTAATTATGTGACAGGGGATTTGGATCTCTAATAACAGGCTTAGAATAAAATATTATTAAATAAAAGAGGATGCATGAAACATAGGAATCTGAGTTAAATTCATTATTAAAAGTTGTTTGCAAACATATTTCATTTGTAATCCCATATTTTTAAAAAATTGTTTAGCATAATGATAAGTGATCTATGTTGTGAGAATAATGACATGTATTTATTTGGGGGTTGCCTATTGTTTTCCAACCTTTTGATTCTCTCGCCAGAATTATACCATACACCTTCTCTACAGCCTCTTTTATTATGATTTCCTTCTAGAACATCTGTTCCATTGCTTATTGAAGCACAAGGCCTCCCAAGTTGTTTTTAGGTCCTCAAGGCTAAGCATCTCTCTTAACATTTATTAAGTCTCCAAGATAGAAGATGGGTTTTACACACAGACCAATGGAATAGAACTGAGAACCCAAAACTAAACCCACATAAAAATGGACAGATAATTTTTGACAAAGAAGCATAAAACATATAATGGAGAAAAGACAGCCTCTTCAATAAATGGTGCTGGGAGAATTGGAAAGCCACGTGTAAAAGAATGAAACTGGACTGCTATCTGTCACCATGTACCAAAATTAATTCAAAATGGATAAAAGATCTAAGCATAAGACCTGAAACAATAAACTGCATAGAAGAAAACATAGGTACTAAACTTATGGACCTTGGGTTCAAAGAGGATTTTATGAATTTGACTTCAAAGGCAAGGGAAGTTAAAGCTAAAATAAATGAATGGGACTATATCAAAGGAAAAGCTTCTGCACAGCAAAAGAAGCCATCAACAAAATAAAAAGGCAATCAACTGCATGGGAGATGATATTTGCAAATAACACTTCTGATATGAGGCTAATATTCAAAATATATAAGGAACTCATACAACTCAACAACAAAAAAACAAACAATCCAATTAAAAAATGGGCAGAGGACCTGAATAGACATTTCGCCAAAGAGGACATATGCCAATAGACAAATGAAAAAATGCTCAATCACTAATCATCAGAGAAATGCAAATAAAAACAACAAGATATCACCTCACCCCAGTTAGAACGGCTATCATCAACAAGACAAATAGAAACAAGTGTTGGAGAGGCTGTGGAGAAAAAGGAACCCTCATACACTGTTTGTGGGAATGCAGACTGGTGCATCTGCTATGGAAGGTAGTGTGGAAATTCCTCAAAACATTAAGAATAGAATTACTGTATGACCCAGCAATCCCTCTCCTGGGTATCAACCCAAAAAAATCTGAAAAAACATTTATTCGTAAAGATATATGCGCTCTGATGTTCATTGTAGCTTTATTTATGGTAGCCAAGACATGGAAACAACCAAAGTCCTTCGATAATGATTTGATAAGGAACATGTGGTATATATACACATGGAATACTATTCTGCCATAAGATAAGATGAAATAGTACCATTTGCGACAACATGGATGGATCTTGAGATTATTATGCTAAGCAAAATAAGTCAGACAGAAAAAGTAAAGAACCATATGATTTCACTGATATGTGGTAGATAAAACTGAAAACAACAAAAGAACAAGACAAATAAATGAAGAAACAAAACTCATAAACACAGACAAGTTTAGTGGTTACCAGAGGGTAAGGGGGGAGGGAAGTGGTAGATGAGGGTAAAAGGGATCAAATATATGGTGATGGAAGGAGAACTGACTCTGGGTGGTGAACACACAATGGGATTTATAGATGATGTATTACAGAATTGTACACCTGAAACCTGTATAACTTTACTAACAATTGTCACCCTGATAAACTTTAATTAAAAAAAAAAAAAAAGAAGAAGATGGGTTTTGTGTGTGTGTGGGGGGGGTATTTCCCCAGTTCCCTGTAACAACAGAAATAATTATTTTTGACACTGCACTTAGCAATAAGGCTTAGTTCACATGAGAGAATATCATAGTCGTCATCGCCTGCACTTCAACGTATAATTTGTCTGGACAATTAAGGTTTTTCTCCCTCTTTCTTTTATCATATACAAACAAGTCTGGTTTGTTACTGCTTGTATAATAGTTACACTGGTTTTTATTCTAGTGCTCACTTGAACCTCTGCTCTTTCATAATCCTGTACTCTTGTTGGGAATATCTTTTGATCTTTTTTTTTTCTTCTCAACTATTCCTTGTAAATAGGTGCAACCTCTGACCATGACATTATGTCATCTAGTAGAGTCATACTGAGGCAATTATGTATTGAAATGCCTAACATTTTATTATAAATTACTTTCCTCTTCTTATTTTTATGTCACAGGGCATTATTCTGAAATTATGTATATAGATGGGTTATGTGATCTATTCATTGCCTTTCTGCATAAAGGAGTATTACAAAATATTTGTTTTCTAAAAGGAAGGAGTAAAAAGGGGGCTTACTCTGCTGGGATTGAGTCTAGGGCAAATATGAAAAGTCCCGTTCCCCACTATCCCAGCCTCCTTGGAGTTGGGAAAGTGGGGGTGTGTGGCGCAGTTCTAGTCAACAAAATCCAAGCATAGGCGGGTGTGGGGAAGCCTCTTGCTCTCTTGATAAGAGGAAACATAGTAACTTGCCTGCCTCCTTCCCCTTTTTGTCACCTGGAATACTGATGCATAGCTGGAACTGCAGTTTGTAACCATGGGGTGATGAGTCCAAGGAGGAAACCAACACACTAAGGCAGCAGACTGAAAAGAAAGAAAGTACTTGAGTGCCCAGATGACATCTTTGATCTACTGGATCAAGGCAAATAACCCCTTACTTCTGAATATTTAATTTTATGGGGGAAAGTTTTGCTTAAACCATTGCGAATTGGGTTTTCTGTTATCTGCTTAACTAACGAATAACTAACTGTTCCTCTGCCTACACTGAATCCTGGGTTGACTGGTCTCATGTGTAACTGAGACAAACTAGGAATCAGAAGTGTAGAAAAATCTGTGAATGAGATCTCTACCAGCATGCACCACTATGCTTGGGGAAACTGCCCATATTCTCTCCAGAAGGCTTTGTTCTAAATGCTTATTCAAACTTTTGAACAAGCTGTAGAGGAAAACTTGATCGGGGGGGATGACCATTTTTTGCCACCTTCGTAGGAAGGCAGCCTTCTTAGGAAAGCACTTCCTCCTTAGGAAATCACGACTGGCATGGCTGGGAACGCTCCACTGGGGAACCGAGGTTCCGCGGAGCAGCACGGCAGCAGGACCCTGCTGTTAGATAACTGCAGTAGCACAGAGGAAAGAAAAGCAGATCTATTAACTTGGCTACTGTAACCACTTCATGCTAATTACTTAAGTGCAGTGGTTTTGCCTCAATTAGCCAATTAAATTACATTTGACTACCCATAACTTTTGTTCAAGGAGCACTTCATATACAGACACCTCTAATCAGAGCACAAAGCACTTTAACAAATACTTAATCTGGTTAAACGGAAGTCAAAACCATCATGCACGACGTTCTTGCTGCCAAGGGAAATCTTCAGGCACTCTGTCTGAGTAAGACCAAGCTTTAGAAATAATGAATGAGCAACTACTGCATTCACTTAGAGGATTTTGGGGAGTATGGGAAAGGTACCCAAACTATAATTGTTTTTTGAAATCCAAAAAAAAAAAGAAGAAAAAAAAATTCTTGAAATCATCCTTATACCAAAATCATCCTTATGTAAAATGATGGAAATTATAGTACAATTGATTGATTCCCTAATCAACCAGCAGAAAATAACAGCGGGGACCCTAAGAGATAATTTACTATAGGATGCGGAAGTTTTTTGTCCAGAAAACAGGTCACTTGCCATAGTTTCCTGGGAGAGATTTAGTGGATGCTTAGTAACTGCTCTTTCATTCAGTGCCTGGTTTGCACGAGGCCACGTGCTGGGCATTGGCCACTACCCATAGCAGGAGAGACACTGTCCCTGCTGCCCCTGAATTGGCAGACCAGGGGCTGGAGGATCGAAAAAGAAGGTGCAAACACTGCCACTGACTGGGCCAGAGGAGCCTTGGGGGCACACACAGCAAGGGTGTGGACTTAGAGAAATCACTGAAAGTTTTGCCCGGCCATCTCTGTATCACTTTTACATTGTAAAACCATTTCTCTGGCTGCAGAATGGACACTGGCTGGAGAACAAGCAAGACTGGAAACTGGAGTCCAGCCAACAGGTACTGAGGTGAGATAGCGAGGAGGAGACAGTGAGAGGGCTTGGAGAGGTACTTAGGAGGCAGACTTGAAAGGATGTGGTGAATTACTAGACATTGGTTTGGGGTGATTGTGACGCAATGGGTCTGTTGGTGCCCAGGAAGCTCAATGTCTTTAAGAAACACAAGCCAGGAGCTTGGGAAGAACACGGCATTTCCCCTATCTTCACTCCATGACTGAGGAACTGCACACCCAAAGCTGGTGACTGATGTTCCCTAGGTCACCTCTCTGAAAATGCAGCTTCTCTCTTGGTTAGTTGGCACTTCATATTTCTTTCTGCTTGAGCGGGCTGCCTTCCTTTCCCCTCCCGCAAACCTCTGCGCAAAGCAGAGTTGACAGGTCTGTCACACAGAGTAACTAGATTGAGCAGCCTTTGCAGGAAACTCCCCAGCACCTCTGTGCTAGTAAAAGAGGTTAACAACATTTGTTGAGGCCCTCATGTCAGATTCTGGCGAGATGCTCTATTTTATCTCATTTAATACAACGTTATTATCCACGTTCTGATGAGATAAACTGCAAGTCACATGGTTAGGAGTTTATGGGGTCCCAACTCCAGTCTGTCTGGTTCCAAAGGACCCGCACAGCCTTACGCCGTTGCTAAGCAACAGCCTCACTGGGGTGTGAATCATGGGGCTACTCCCTGTTTTTTACCATAAAACTACAAGATGGAACGTGGCTGAGGCCAGGTCAACCAACTCCATTTTAAGCCTACGATTGTGATTATTTTCTGTTGATGGGATTAACACATCTGCTGAAACTTAATACTTTAGTCAATCCTTGGCTAGCATCATAGATCTGACCTTCCACCCACTTAAAGAAAGTGTGGAGGCTTTTTCCACTGTCAGATACAAATGAGATCCAGCTGCCTGTGATTTCAATTCTAGGCCAGATGTTTTAAATGTTAAGTTTCCTGCCCAGTGTATCTTTTCATTAACCTTTAAAAAAAAAAAAAGAAAAAAAAAACTACAGGCTGCAACCCATTAGTGGTCCTGAAATCAATTTAGTGGGGTCACAACAGCCTTTTAAAACATTGGAATAGAATAGTCTAGAATAGAAAAGAACAGAAAATATCAGAACGTATCCCACTGAGTAAAGGGTGTTATTTTATGAAATTTGCATGTCAGTTCTGTTTGTATATGTGGTGATAAAAAGTATATTTCTTACTCTGAGTAGTGTTTTTTCTTTTTCTTTTTTTTTAACAAAAGGAAAACCACTGCTTTGGAGGGCTCTGTCACCCTTCCTCTGTGGTTCGTGAAAGAGCAGCTCTCTCTGCCCATGGGAGAAAGTTAACATACGAAGAAAGAAAGAAAAGGGAAAGGAGAAATGAAAGGCAGAGTCTTCAAGTAGGCAGGAATAACAGCTCCCAGTAAAGTGAGATGATCTTGTCAACAAGTCATCCAAGGCCAGTGTCCTCAGGGAGACTCTGCCACGTACAGTAGATCATTTCGTTGTATCAACTTCACCGTTTTCCCACATCTCAAGATTGCTTTGGGGAACTGCTTTGTGGATACTCAACATGTTGGCTTTCTGGATGGTGCAGCATGAAACAAAGAAGTGTATTTCTTTTTAATGTTTTATCGTGGACAATTTTTAAACATATACAAAAATAGTCAGATAGTTTAATGACACTGACATACTGTCACCCAGCTTCAACAACACTCAAGTTGAAGCCAATCTGGTTTCAACTATACTTTACCCACATCCCAGATAGTCTATCATTTCATCCATAAAGAATTTCAGTGTAACTATTCAAAGTGGTGATTTTTGATCTTTTATGAAGAGAACTGCATTCCCTGAGCCATGAGGCTGTGGCCAAAACACAAAAATAGGCAGTCAGGCCCCATAAAAAGTAGGTCAGATGGCTTATGTTCCTTCCTAACCATAGACCCCAAAAAGGAAACCTGATCACATATCCCAAGACATCCTACAAGGAAAGAAAGGGTGGGGGCACAGAATGGCTTTATGAAAAGTAGGACAGAGCAGACATAAATTAAGATCTCATGGTCACTGTGGCTGACCGTCAGAAGCTGGTCCAACACACTGACTGTCATTTTGCAGATAAAGTAACTGAGGCCAGAGAGATAAAATGACTTGGGATAAAGAGCCAGAGAACAGCTGACCATAGACCCTAAATAGTGCATGAATACATCTCTCCGTCAAAGTTAGGAGAGGGAAAGTGACTGAAGAGGTAGTCTGCCAGGCAGGCAGCAGAATAAGGGCAGCCCCAGGAGGTCTTCTACACTGAGCTTCATCTTTCCTGAGTCAAATCCCAGCCCTGTTAACTGCCTGCAGATCAATTCCATTTTTAAAGAAAATTCAACGTGTCCAAAACCTTCCTCAGATTATCTCCTTCCTTCCATTTCATTTCCATGGCTCTGCCGTGCCTCAGCCAGGCCTTCCATGGCCTCCACCCCTGTCCTCTTCACACAGCTTCCATTTTGCCCGACTGTTTCTCTCTGTCCTCTGAGCCCCCTCCAGACCCTGGCAGGATATCTCCCTGTGTAAAACACCTTCCTTCCTCCTCATGCCCCACGCCTTATCCATCCTTCTCGGCCTCCCTCAACTCTCCGTGCTTTGGGAAGCCTTGCGCTCCCAGCCGCCCACGCCTCTCTCCCCCCCACGTCTGGGCTCCTGCAGTATTTCAAATCTGTTTCATTAAAGATACACCGGTGCTTTTTAAAATTGTCTTCTATCTTACCCTGGTTCACCTGGTGATCTCACCTGGCCTTTACTCTCCTTGAGGTTAATAACCAAGTATTCTGCTTTTGTGGAGCATCTCCCACACTGGATCAAATAGGGGCAACTTGTCAGTCAAGGCTCAGGGCACTTTGAAATGAGCTTTGGAACCAGACTTCCTTGGGTTAGAATCCTAGCTCCACTGCTTGGTCACCATAGGTGGTGGGCACATTGAGGGACCTTCCAGAGTCTCATTCTCCTGTTGTAACATGGGGGAAATACATCCACCGAGCAGGGTAAATACAGAAATGTGTACTTACTCAGATGATATTTAAAATATATAGGTATATGTTTGGAAGCTACTAAAGACTTTTCTGCCACATCACTGAGGGGACAGAAGCACAGACTTAATTCTTTACCATCATTACTTTCTCCGAAGCAACTCCAGGATAAAAACTGTGCCAGGAGCCAGGTCTATGTAGAAGTCAAACACTGTCAATCCTGAAAGGCTGTGGCAGATATTATTATTAGCGGTCATTATTACAGATTCAGCAAGAAGTACAGAGTGCATTAGGGACAGTATTAACATGAGCTGCTGCAACAGAGTGACCTGAACTCTCCGTGGTTTTACTTAATAAAAGTTTATTGTTGTTGCTACTGTTGCTGCTCAGGTACAGTTGGACGTAAGTCCAGAGGCTGTCCTCCATCTTCTCACTAGGAACTTGGAAATAGGGATGCTAAGACCTTGGCAGTGGAAGAGAGGCGTTAAGACTGGAAGCGCTACGTCTCTTCTGCTGATTGTGTGCAAGGCTGGGAAACAGAGGGAGCACGTGCCCATTTGGAGTGAACTCAGTGCCTCTGCCCGGGGTGCAGCACTGCAGGCATTGAGGTCAGCTCCTAATTCTTCTTTGACTGTGGCCATATTGTGTGTATCAGCCATCACCCTGACACGAAAATTCAAATTGTGCTGCCGTGCCAATGAAATCCTCTGCTAGAGAACTCAGTGTGCTGCCACCTCTGGGGCCAGACTTTCTCAGGCGGGCGGTCACTTAGAGGGAGAAAGGAGGTGGTTCTATGGAAAGCAGCAAGCCCTCCAAGAACCCAGGCTCTCTCTGCTCGTTCCCTCAGCTTTTGTAAATGTCCTCACAGCTGCCTGTTTGCATAGCTCTCCCCGCTTCCTCCACCCCTTGCTTCTGTTTGTACAGACTTTGGACCTAACACCTGTTGTGAGAGCCAAAACGACAGAGGGAGAAGAAGCTGCTGGCTACCCCCAGGGACTATCTGGACCCCAACTCCTCAGCTTCCCCCATGAGACCTTACAGTAGAGATCACGTTATTTCTGTGCACCAAGGAGGTGCTCAATACATATTTACAAGGAGGGCAACAGGTACTCCTATAGTGGAATTAGAAGAATGTGCACAGAGTTAGCCACACCTTCATTCAAATTTTGGCTCTGCCATTTCCTGGTTCTCAGACCTTGGCAACGTTATTTAATATATCTGAGTGCCAGCTCCTGGTGCCAGACCAGTGTCCACAATAGCTGCTGTTAACTATGTTTACATTAACATCAGCCCTAGATGTCAAAGATGAAATAACACAATATGCATGCGGTACTTAGCACATAGTAAGCCCTCTACCACTGGTAGCAATGATTAGTTCTCAGGGGCAAAATTCATATCTGACTCATACTTTATTCCTAGCACTGTCTTGCACATAGTTAGGACTTCATAAACCTTACCCGGTTGAATTCATTTTCCCAACATGTACTTGTTGGGTGCCTCCTCTGCGCCAGGGGAGCTGGGGATGCAAACTCCCTGCCTTATCGAGTTACTCTCTAATGGAGAGAGAATGACAGTAAATAAATGACCCAATAAAATTACATGTAGTGGCAAGTGTGCTGAGGGAAAGTGCAGCGAATCAGAGCTAGAGAGAAGGGAGAGCACTGTTTCAGATGGTGTGATTCCAGAAGGCCTCACCAAGGAGGTGACACGAGAACAGAAACCTGGGAGGACAAAGCAGCCACTGGGACACTGTGGCACTGACAAAACTGCTGCAGTCACTTTCGCTGCTTGAGACCAACACCACTGTAGGTCTTAATGCTTTGCTCAGAACGACACTAATCTTTTTAGTTTGTAAACAGCCCCTTAATTTGAAGGGCACCCATCCCTATTCGTGCCATTTCTCCCTTCTTAGCTCTAACTACTGCACAGAGCCATCCCCCTGCTCCTGCTTCTTTTTTCCAGGCACTTCATTCAAATTTTATAGTCCCTCCTTCTCTCTTCTGTTCCAAAACCACTTTGATCTTTTTGTCCTTTTCCTCTCTAAGTGTTCTGTGGCCCTTTTCTGCAGAACATGCACATTTTCAGCAAAGCTCTCATCTCCATGCCCTTTGAGACTATCACAGAACAGCTGAAAGTGCTGAGCGCATTAGGGAGGCAAGAGCCGCAGACAAGGGGAAGGTCAGAGAGAGCTGAGCCAACAGAACTGCTCAGGCAAGAGTCCCAAGGCAGGTGCGATGGCTCATGGGCCAGCATGGCTCTAAAAAGGCTCAGAAACCAAGAAATCATTGCCCAAAGGCCAGGAGCTCTGTTAGAGCATTCATCATGAAGATGTCATCCTTTCCGGTCATCCAGGGCTGACCCTGGGTTCAGGAGGGCCTTGGTGTTCATGGGACTCAGAGGTGGCAGAGGAAGAGTACAGACTCAGTGGGTTTGTCAGCTTTCCTTTACTGTGACAACCCAAAGTAGGGCCCACAGACAAAGCTTGCGGGACATTCGATAAAGCAGCGTTTCCATCAGTTATCTGCATACCTTCATCTCAATCTTTGCCACATCTTATCCCACTCATACAATTTTTAATGTAACATTCTACCTTAAATTGACTCATTTATCTTCCTTTATTTTCAAGGAACTCTTTATGTCAAAGTCAAAAGAAGCAAACTAGTAATGGGCAAGAAAAAAAAATACACTGAAAACTAAACAATGATATCAAGCAGTGTTAGTCTAGGTACTGTTGCTTCCAGATACTCTAAACCTAAGGCTATGTGTTTCATTAAACTCTCTCTGTTAAAAGGAAAAAACAAAAAAAGAAAGGTAGGTATATTAGCAAGGGTTAGAGAGGTGTTAAAGCTGTAGTAGCACCTATTCTTTGGTTTTATCAGAAGGACTGAAAGAGAATTGAAGACCCTGGATGGTGGAGTAGATAAACACTGCCTGCTTCCTTCTATGAACACATTAAAACTAAAACTAAATTACAGAACAATCAACCCACAGGACCATCTGAAATCTGGCTGAAGTTTTATAACTAAGGATGTAAAGAAAAAGCCAGGTAGAGACTAGTAGGAGGAGCAGAGACGCGAAATGGGCTGGTCCCAAACCTCTGTGTGGGGATGAAAATTGGGAGGGATACCTCAGCCACCGAGGTTCCCCTTGGAGCAGTGAAGGAACCCAGCCCCCAGCAAGCTCCCCAGCCTGGAGTACCGGTGCCGGGAAGGGGAGCCCCCCACAACACCTGGCTGTGAAAAACAGTAGGAATTCCAACCCACCAGGTGGGAAGGAAGGCTGAGGGAAACCCAGGCGTCCTCTTAAATGGCCCACGCACAGGCTCATTCACTCACCTTGGGTTCTGTCGGTGGGAGAGTGACACACTCAGGGTCAGAGACATGCGAGGTGCAGACTGAGGTGTGTGGCTTCAAGACCAGGGCTGGAGGACGGTTGGCATTTTCCCTGTGAGAGGTCCCTCTCCCGTGCAGCCAGCAGGCAGCCGCCATCTTTAATGTGTTGAGCCCGCCCCCTACGCTTACGGCCAAATCTGAATCTGATTGGTCTGGTGAGTTCTGGGGCTCTGCCCTGCTGACCCACTGGGACCCAGCCCCACGCAACTCCCCCACCCAGTGGGCTTCTTAACCCAGGCAGCCTGCCATGAGCTCCTCCCCCATTGAAAGGGCCCTGATAACCACACAATAGTTACAACTTATTGAGCTCTTATTGTATACCAAGGTCTTAACATGAGAGTGTCTGATTTTATGTCTCACATTATTTTCCAAGGTATGTATTGTTAGAAATGTATGCTAGGCATGCATTTAGAAATGAAGAAGCTAAGAATCAAAGTTATGTCCGATTGAAACCCAAAGCTGTCTTACTCCGAAGTCCTTGCCCTGTCCACTATTCTCCACTGCCTCCCTTGTTGTCAAATACGAGTTCTTCGTAAAACCATTGATTTTGCTCAGAGGAGTGGTTTTTCAACTCTTTGTTTAAACCTTTGCTTCAGTTTTCTATTGTTGTGTAACACACTACTGGAAAACATAGTGGAATAAAACATTTTATTTTGAACACAATTCTGAAGTTCATGACAAGGCAAATAAGGTTGGCTCATCTCTGCCCCATGTGATGTCTGCTGGAGACAGAATGTCCGAGGTGGCGTCCTCCTGTCCGCTAGGATGCCTCAGATGGCTGGGGGCTGGCTGGAGCTGCCCAACTAGGGGTATGTGTCGGTGCCTCGGGTCTCCTTGTTGGCTGGTTCCTTGGATCTCTGCCATGTGGTCTCTTCAGCTGAGTAGGAGGACTTCTTCGATGGCAGCTGAGGCTCCCAGAGCCTGATTGTCAAGGGGGAAGTAGAAGCTGCCAGGCCTCTTCAAAGCTGGTGCAGCATCACTTCTGCCACATTCTTTGGTTAAAGCCATCATGGGACCAGCCCAGATTCAAGGGCAGGGTAAACAAATTCCACCTCTTGATGGAGAAGTGAAAGAATTTCTGCCTCTCTTTCATCGACCACAACTTTGAAACCTCTGAGAAGCTAAATCTTACATACGCTTTGAATGTGTAATACTGATAAGGGGAAGGAGGCAAATTGGTTTGAAGTGGGGATGGTGGGGCAGGGTGTAGAGCCTTGCCCACCCTGCGGCTCTCTTGGACTTTGCTTGAAACTGAGGTCTCGAGGGAAGACAATTTCCAAAGAGTGGCTTCGTGACATCAGAAGAATGAGACACAAATTCCTCGCCATGGCCTACAAGACCTCTGATCCAGCCTCTGCCTGCCTCTCTGTTCTTGCCTGGATTCATTGTCTCAGCCCACCCCACATCTGCTCTCTGAGCTCTGCCCTGTTGGCTTTCTCTCTATTCTTCAAACACTGTTCTACCCCAGGAGCTTTGCACGAGATGGTCCCATTACTTGGAATTCTCTTCACATGATGGGCTCCATCCTGCCATTCTTACCAGAGACCTGCCCTAGCTAAGGCAGCCCTCCCCAAACCCCAAGCACTTTCTATTGCATTAACCTATGTTATTTCACATACAACAGTTAATATCTAGAATGTATCTTATTAAAAAGTTTCCCAAGAGCAGGGACCTCCTCTGTCTTATTCACTGCTGTCATTCCTGGCACCCTGCACACTGCCTGCCACGTACTAAGCACTTGATAAATATTCATTGAACAACAGCGTGATTAATTGAATGTAGTAATGAATAAGATTCAGCGAAAGGCAATTTTGCCCTGTCTTCTCTTCTCGATGTGTCCCCAGGCATCCCAGAAGAGGATAGATCCTTTGGGATTGTGTAACTAACGCTTTCTGCACAGAAAACAATAATTGTAATATGACTAATAAAAACAGCCTTGACAGGGGCTCGGTCACTAACCCTCCCTCCAACCCAGGTCCCTCAGGCCTCTTCAAGTGCTTTTCCAAATCCAGCATTCCCAAAGTGAGGCCGGGTCTACTGACAGAGCTCACTGATGGAATTTACACAGGTCCTGAGCAAAACGTTTATCTGCAGCACTGTGAGACTCCCTGCCAATAAATGCTCCGGGACATGGCCTCTGTGTAGCACCATGTCCCCGGGTCTACGGTGCCAGTGATGGAGAAGAACAGGACTCCTTTGTCCTCTTCCCCCACGACATGTGCCCCGCCAAGTATCCCATCGACACCCTGGTTATTTCAAGTTCACTGTGCCCAGTGGTGATATGTGTGTTCAAGTGTGCCCTGTGGCCACTCTTTCAGAGAACCCAGCTGGGTGAAGCCAAGCCTTCCAGGGACCCTGTCAACTTAAAGTTCAGAGCTGTGAAATGAGACCTTTGTCCTCGGGACCCCAGTGAGAACAAAAGTGCCATCCCTTTGGACAGAGCAGCCCTGAGAAAGGGCTTCTTCAACTGCTGACCAGAAGAATCTGTGAGTTACCAAAGACTAACCTCAGTCCTATGGCTCTAAACAAGGCCTCTGTTTAGCATGATTCTCACAACAAACAGCCTTTGTGCTATCACAGAGTGTGTTTAGCCAGTACACTCTTAGAGGGTCCTGAAAAATTCACTTGGGACTGCCCCTTTAACATAAAGATTTCCCTGTTCTCACCCTAGGGAAGAGTTTTTTTCTTGCAGATTTCAAAAGATATTATGAACAGTACTAAGGAATTCCCAAAAAAGAAGAACTAGCTCTTGTCTTTAATTTATTCATGAATGTAAACTTTGTTTCCCTGGGCTGTACCAGCTTTGGAGGAAAATCACAGACGTGGGTTCTAATCACGGCAGAGATTGATTTCCAGTCCCCACCCAATCTGTTACTTCCTGCAACTCTAATGCTTCCTGTTTCTGTAACTGTCACCCTAGGGCTGCCGCTAGCCCCAGTGCCATCACCCATGGATTCCAGACGACACACACCATCCTCAGCTGCTGCCAGCAGCACTCCACACAGGAGAAAGCCAGGGGAATGATTGGTCCCCAAGTGGAGCTTGCCTTTCAGCCAAACTCTGGCCTTTTGGGCTTGTTTATTCTCCTTTGTAATTCCCCGGTTTTGGGGGTGGGAGGTGGGAGGGTGTTCAGTTGACAAACTCCTTCTCCAATTCTGAAACGAAGTCTAGAAATAGGGCCTCATCTTTACTGTCTCTTGCTTCAATAGAGTTCTTCCCTTTCCTCAGTCACCTAATGACCCCAGGGCCCTAGGCGGCCATTATGTCTTCGTCTTCATCTCACTCCTGACTGTAAATCCCAAGGTCCACTCACCTGTTTATCCCAAGAAATCCGCATGCAGCTAAGAATCCTCACGGCCTGCTTTGCTGCCCTCGAAGTGCATACAGACGCACTAGCTTGACCTGTCCAACCAGAGATTAACTCACCGAAAGTTGGTCACACTGAAAACTATTGCAAATGTGGCAAAAGAAAGATTTTCTTTTCTCAGACACACTGGCTATGGATTGGAAATTTTTTCTAGATAATAAACACTCTATACTTCAGGGTCTAATGGAACCTAGCAGGCATTGTGTGAAGGAGCCACAGCTTAAATACTTCTTAATTTCATACAATCTCCAATCCCTCGCCCAAACTCAGTTACTCTATCTGAATGCTTTAGAAAAGAGACCCAAGGTCATCAGTCTTGGGACATAGCTCAGAATGGGTTGGGAAGTGTTTCCCCCAAAGACTGTAAGTTTTGGTTTATTATATGCTAACTTGATCTTAGCCTATGCAGCTGTCCTTTAAGACAGTGGTTCTAAAAATGTGAGCCAAGGATCTTTTGGCTTGGAGCCTTAATCTCCACAGTATGTACTTTAGGGGCATGAATTAGTCATTAAGTTGTGATCAATTTACCTGTGATAGCCCTTCTTGGTGTCTCATCAGGAACACCACCATCCATCAGAAGAGCCTATTTGTATCCACAAATAGGAGATTTGGGGGGTGGAGGGAGAAAAGGGTCAGGAGCAGTCCATAGACTAAAACTGTTTAGCGAGAGCTGTGACCCAGAGTTCCACATTAAATGTTCAGGCCTCGCTTAGAGAATGCTGAGGAGTCATTCCTGGGGTTGGGCCTTAGACAAGTCGCCATGGGCAAACCATCTCCTTTGCCCTCTTTATGACTTTGGAAATAGAAAAAACACCATTTGGAAAATACCACAATACTAATCATAGCAGTCCTGAATCATCAAAAGATACTGAAATCAGTGGACAAAAGTATGATAAGAACCAACATATGTACAAGCTACTTATTAATTACAAGGGAAAAGCAATAATCTGAGAGTGGAAGAAACTGCCGGAGCCACTTTAGCCAAAGGATCAGTGGTAACATCATCATTAATGGCACACGGAGACGTCATGCACCCTCTGATGTGATGCACTGAGAAGGGTATTTTTTGCAAAAATGTAACACCTGAACATAAGCATGAGAAAATGTTACACAAACCTAATTTGAAGAACATGCTACAAAATAACTGACCAGTGCCCTTCAAAAATTTCAAGACCATGAAAGACAAAAAAAAAAAAAAAAAAAAAAAAAGAGAGAAAGAGAGAGAAACTGTCCCAGATTAAAGGGGACTAAAGAGATATGGCAACCTAATATCAAGTGTGATCCTGGATTTGGATCCTTATTCAGAAAAAGGACGTTAATGGGACAATTGGCAAAATTTGAATAATTTGAAATGTATCAGTGTTTATTTCCCAGTTTTGATCATTGTACTGTGGTTATATAAGGTGTTAACATTTGGGGAATATGATTGAAGAGTATGGGGGAATTTTGGGTACTATTTTTACAACTTTCTTAAAAGTCTGAAAGTACTTCAAAATGAAAAGTTAAAAAAATATCTTTAGACACTGATAAAATCAGGGAAAAATAAACATCGTAGCAAATTTGATCAACAAATGAAGATTTGAAAGAACAGAAATATTCATTCAACAAATGGAGTGCCTATTTCATGCTGGAGGCTGTGCTTGAAGCTGGGACGACAATGGGAGGACGGTCCCGCTGTCTATGATGACTCAGTCTACACTAGAAGGATCCAGACACATAAAATGATAGGATGTTGTGATGACAGCTATATTAGAGCCATGGACGAAATGTTATGAAACAGAGGGAAAAGAAGTAGTAAAAAACCAGGGTATGCCATAAACGGGCTAAAAGCAGCTTGAAGACATTACAAATGCATGGGAAAGAGAGATCCTGTGGAGGCAAAGAATGAGTGAATATTAGAACAATCAGGGAGGTATGGAAGGTGGATTAGAGTGGGAAGAGACTCAGCAAGGGAATAGCAGAGGAATTTGGGAGCGTTGGAAGAGGATGAGAGCATGAGAACGTATCATGAGAACCTTGTGATTGCGGGTGGAAAGGGAAAGTGAAGTGGTAAGAGCTTTATCCCTTGGAATTGAGTATGTTAGAAAGTTCCTCAGGAAGGAGTCCCTGGGAGTAGGCCCACAGGGAGGCCACAGTGAATGTGAGGGGGAGATGTAGTTTCTCGGAGGCAGAGGAGGGTAGAGCCCTCTCAGCCAACTCAGAATGGTCCAGTGTTGCCTTGGTAACAAGAAGAATGCCCAGGTGGTCAGACAGGCCGACGTGGATCATGTACCAAGTGCCAAAGGCGGGATCTCACGTCTTTGGCAGCGTCAGCTCCTGGTGTTGCTCTTTGCTCCTCCTGAGTGACTGCACTAAGCCAGACTCCTACCACCTACAGCAAGGGAGCTCCCCAAAGGGCAGAGTCTGGATAGCCACTTTCCTGTACCCCAAAGACAGCTCTGATGAAAGGTACTGATCTCAGGTTTCAGGCTCAGAGGCAAAGACCTAGCTTGGCCTTTGTGATTCAGTCTGAAATGGCTTGAGCTCCAGACAGAAATTAACTAGAGCTCTCCCCAACAGCTCATTTATTAGCTATTCTTATATCTTCAACCAATTAAAAAATAGAATGGTCAATTAAGAGATTATTTTCTTTTCCTGTTTAAACTTGATGTTAGTTAGAAATACCATGTGTGTTAGTTACATACCATGCCTATTGGTTCTGTGGGTGACTTCAGTGAGTCGTAAGAAGGAAAAAAGAAAAACGTTAGGTGTAGCCCCCTTCTTTGAATACAGATTTAAGACTTGGAAGGCTAAGTCTAGGAAATAACCAAGCCAGAAAGAAGGGAAACACGTCTAGACTGTATTGAAGACAAATCTAAATTCCAAACAGAGGAAATGTTTTCCTAAATAAGTGTGTCAACAATCAGCTGCATTGTGTGACAAAGTGTCAGTTTGTTTAGGAATGTGAGGATGTAAGAGAGAGAAAAGTCCCTGCTGAAAAGATTGCTACAAGTCACAGTAGCTACACAATGAACTATTTCCTCAACAACCACATTTGAAGTCTTTTATTTTTAATTCCTGAATGTGGCCAGCAGATGGGGGTAGTTCTTTATCGGTAGATAATAACTATCATAATCTATTTTGTAACTTTCTAGAATAAACCAAAAAGAAAAGTATTGTTAGGCCTGTCTATTCCTTAGATAACATCAAAAGGATGCAAGATAAGTATGATCACTCCCCTGCTGAAGTAGAACCAGAGCTATCTTTCTCTAAGATTTATTAGGTACCAGGTAGTGAATTAAGCACTTTAGTCTTTATAAACAGCCCTATGAGCTGGTAATATACCAGGTTAGGTGTCCAAGGTCACAGAGCTGGTGTGTGGTGGAGTTGGGCTCTCATCCCAGCCAATGTGGCTCCAGTCTGTACCTCCCCCATTCTATTAGGTCCTGCTTCAGTGTAACTTGAGAACTGATGTCAGATAAATAGATACAGCTCGAGCATAGTGGGGGTTGGAGGAAGGAATATAGTAACAAAATACAGATTGAGTGTTCACAGCAGAAGAGGAATAACTTCAGAAACAGAAGAAAATGTCAGACAAATACTTCCCTGTGCTCTTAAAGAAATTGGAAAAGATATACAATCTCTGAGGAAAAGAAAACTCAAAGAAATCGGAGAGATCAAATAAGATCTGATAGGACAACACAATTCATTGGAAAGTGAGATGGTAGAGTTGAAGATGATGAAAGAAAAATAAAGATACAAATGTTACAAAAATGAAAGGCATATTAAAGGAACAAGAAGTAGAACAGACACTGCTGAACATACTTAGAAAAAAATGTTTTGAGAGAACATTAATAATATGAAGGAAGATGATAGAGATATAAACAAGAAATGATCTGAATTAGAGAAAAACAATAATTCTACAAATATCTGGGCAGAAAAACCAAGTCACTCAAAAAGAGGATAAATCAAGCTGGCCTCAGACTTCTTCACAGTCCTGAAATGTTCAATGTCAGAAGACAATGGCGGGATGTTTACAGAATTCTGAGTGAAAATGTGATCTAACAATTTTAAACAGAATGCATATGTCATTCATATAGAAGAGGCAAAAAACAGACATTCTCAAATATGCCAGAACCCAAGACAAAATCACCCATGCGGTCTTGAGAAAGAATTATTTGATGACGAAATCCAGCAAATCAAGGGATGATTAAAGTAAAATATTCAGAAATGAAGATGCCAAATTATGAAAAGTCTGGTGGTATTGAGAACACGTAAATATATTGTAATGTTAAGTTACTTTTTATACTATCCCAGGAACAGACAGAACAGAGTCTGAAAAAGATCCAAAAAATATAAGAAATTAAAAAGTAATATAGTTAACACTGCAAAATCAGTGAGGAAAGATGAATTATTTAAATCACACTGGTTTGGTTACTTACACACTTGGAAAAACAAGCTCCTAAGTCTTAACCTCTTAAGTCTTTACACTTAAGAAGATAATTTATAAATAGATTGACTAGTTGAGTGTTAAAATATGTAAAAGTAGCTATAAAAATACGAGTATCTGTATATTTCATTGATAAAAAAGAAATTTGTAAGCATGACTTCAAACTCCCAAAGCAATAATAGATAAATTTGACTGCACACAAAATTTAAACTTCCTCAGGGGCAAAAAATAAACAAAGAAAATAATCTGGAAAAAATAGTTGTGACAGATATGACAGACAGAGGTAATATTCTTAAACAAGAGCTCTTACGAATCAAAAGAAAAAAAAGGAGGGGAAGAAGCAATGGAAAAATGGCCAAAGGACATGAACAAATAAATTCATTTAAAAAAGTAATACAAATATAAATAAATATGTAAGAAGATGCTCTACTATATTTTAGTCCAAAAATGCAAAATTAAAGAAAAATGAGGGTTTCTGCTTCTAGTATGACCAAGAGAGCAAGAAAGCTTTTTCTGGACAACTATAAACTCGGAAGAAAATAGCACACACACACACACACACACACACACACACACACACACACACAGATATGAAAGCACTGGACAGTGAACAAAAGCTGATATGAAGTTAAGTTAAAACTTGGAAGAAGGAAACAACAAAAAATGTCTGTTTTTATGGCTTTTAGCCTGAGGTCAGGCTAAAGTCATTGTTACATAGGGTGACTAAAACTCTGATAGAAAAAAGCCAAAAACAGTCTTTGTGGGTTGATGAACCAAAAGACAGAGTTTAGGGCAACTACAGACACTGGAAAATGAGTGGGGAATCTAGAAAAAAGAGAATCTGAGTGGTGGAGACCCCAAATTCTGAGTATAAATTATAACCAGTTCTCGGCACACCCGGGGTAGACTCAAACAGCCCATATAAAGCAGAGTACTGAACTGAGATTTGAACTGCCAACCAAAAGACACAATTTGCAGTTTGAATCCCATCAAGTGAATTGCCTCCAGAAACAAAAATACATCAAAACTCTGGGTAGGATATAACAAAATTCAGAATCTATACAACATATCACCATGTACAAGATACAATCCAAGATTACTGACATACGAAAAGTGAGAAAAATGTGACCCAATTTCAAGGGAAAAGACAGTCGATGGAGACCAACTCCAGTATTACCCAAAGGTTGAATAGCAGGCAAAGATTTTAGAGTAGCTATGGTAATTATGTTCAACAAAATTAAGGAATGGATGTTCCCAATAAAACAAAAAATAAGAAATCCCAATAGACTAATAGAAACTTTAAAAAGAACTAATGGAAATTCTCGAATCCCAAACAACAATATCTGATATTTAAAAATTGACTTGCAGAAATAAATTTTTTTAATATCTTTTATTTCTTTTTATTTATTTATTTATTTATTTATTTATTTATTTATTTATTTATTTTTAAAGATTTTATTGGGGAAGGGGAACAGGACTTTGTTGAGGAACAGTGTGTACTTCCCAGGACTTTTTTCCAAGTCAAGTTGTTGTCCTTTCAATCTTAGTTGTGGAGGGTGCTGTTCAGCTTCAAGTTGTCCTTTCAGTCTTAGTTGTGGAGGGCGCAGCTCAGCTCCAGGTCCAGTTGCCGTTGCTAGTTGCAGGGGGCGCAGCCCACCATCCCTTGCGGGAGTCGAAACCGGTAACCTTGTGATTGAGAGGATGCGCTCCAACCAACTGAGCCATCCAGGAGTTCAGAGGCAGCTCAGCTCAAGGTGCCGTGTTCAATCTTAGTTGCAGGGGGCGGAGCCCACGATCCCTTACGGGACTAGAGGAGTTGAACTGGCAACCTTGTGGTTGAGAGCCCACTGGCCCATGTGGGAATCGAACCGGCAGCCTTCGGAGTTAGGAGCAAGGAGCTCCAATCGCCTGAGCCACCGGGCCGGCCCCGAGAAATAAAATTTTTAATTAAAATTAAAAATTCATAGCAGAATGATGATAACAAAAAGAATCAAGAAAACTTGGATATAAATCAATAGAAATTACCCAAAGTGAATAACAGAATAAAATTGCAAATAATTAACAGAATCTTAGGGATATGTGGGAAAATATTGAGATGTCAAACCAACATACCTTGGGAGTCTCAGAAGTAAAAAGGAGAGAGTGGGCAGGAAAAAATATTTGAATACATAATGGATAAAGTTTCTTTTTAATTTGGTTGAATATGTAAGTTAAGAGAGTAAATAATTTCAGTGAATCTCACATGAGGTAAGTATGAAGAAAACTCTAACTAGGCATATTATACTCATAGTGATACTACTGCTGGAAACCAAAGATAAAAGCAGCAAAAGAAAAGTAGCTTATTACAGGAGAACAATGATTCAAGTTTCTGATTATTTGAATCATAAATTATGAGGGCCAGAAGGCAGTGGAACAACATTAGAATGCAGGAAGAAAACAACACAAAACCTAGAATTTTATAACCAAGAAAAATGTTCTTTAAGAATAAATAAATGCAAAATACAGTTTAAGGTTTAAAACAAAACAAGATAATTTGTCGCCAACTATGCCACTCCAAGAAGCGCTAAAGGAATTTCTTTGGACTACAAGAAAATGGTACCAGATGGGAACCAGGATTTCCAGGAAGGAGTAAAGAGCATTGGCAATAGTAAATATGTGGGTAAAAATAAAAGTATTTTTTCTCTTAGCTCCTTAGTTCCTTTAAAATACAAAGTAATACTTAAAGCAAAAATTATAAGGTTTATTATAATAATAATGTTTTATAAGTATGATATAATCCATATATCAACTAGGACAAAAGCATGGAGGGGAGTAAATAGGCCTTTATGATTGCAAAATTTTTACATTTTGCACAAAGTGATACACTATGAACTCTAGAACAGCTGTGTAAAGTTAAGGTCTATAATCTCTGGAGCAATCACTAAAAAAAAGAATGCAAAAAGCTATAGCTAATAAGCCCAATTAAGATTTTTCACAGATCTTGACAAATTAATCCTACATTTTTGGAACAGCAGATAGCCAAGAAGAACCAGGACAAATTTAAAAGACAGGTTATTTACAAAGAAAAAAATCCAAAAGGCCAAGAAACATTTGAAGTTTTTGAAACTCAGGAAAGTAAAAATAAAGCCATGCAATACCGTTTCCTACCCAACAGACTGGCCAAACAAAAGTCTGAAAATACCACAGGTTGCCAAAGATGTGGGGAAATGGGGAGGCTTATAATTGCTATGGGAGTATAAATTAGTACAACTACTTTCAAGAGCAAGGTGGCAGTTCCTAGTAAAGTTGAAAATTTCAAGCAATCATGGTAAAACATTAATGTGTATTTAAACCCAGTAGTGTGCGCATAGTTATATATTATATCTGCTCTATAGTTTCAAGTAAAACTAGAAGTAAAACATTTTATGCTCAAGGATATTTGTGGAAGCAATGTTTATAAGGCAAAGAAAAACTGGAAATATCCTATGTGTCCAACAATAGGGGACTAGTTCAATGGACTGTATATAATAATATGCAGCAGAATGGGCTAATTTATGTGTGTATGAAAAAGTGTATTGCGTGTATTGCTAAGGGATAAAACCAAGCTGTAAAGCAATAATTTGTTTAAAAGCTACATACTGTAAATGCTTGTACATGCATAGACAATGGGTGAAAGAATGCCCAAGAAACTGTTCATAGTATTTACCACTGAGAGTAGGACTGGGAGCATTTTTTTCATTTATGCTCTTCTAAACTATTTGAATTATTATTTTTTATTACCACGAGCATGTATTACTTTTATATTTTTAAAAAACAACTTGTAAAAAGTTATTTGTGTCCATTATAACAGGCTACTAGTTGATTTGTTAAGTCATTCCAGTTGCAGAATTTTAAAAAATCTTTTCCTTGAGTTTCAGCTAGTGGAAGGAACTTAGGTTTTACCATCATTACTCATCTCATTATGCCTTTTGTCCCTGTTTATGTTGCCTCCACAAGAACCAGGATTCCAGGTCACCTCCCTTTTCTGTACTCTGAATCCATGCAGCTCTGCATGGCCCTGACCCAAACTCCTGTAGCCTTTTCCTGGGTCCTCAGGAAACTAACTCACAGTCATCAGCAAAATCTCCCTCTATTCATAGCCTCTTCTCTAGAGGCAGCCTTCAGTCTTGCTCTCCCAGGAATACCGTTCCCTGACAACACTGCTCCCCTGAAGCCCCCTCTAGTGGCAGCCACTACCCCTCTCACAGGCCTCATGCCTCTGGATCTGGGGAGAAGGGTTCCTTTTGCTTCCCTCCCTCTTCACTGTCTGCACCCCCCTGCATCTTTGAATCTCAGGTCATCAGGTATACTACCCCTACTTCTCTTTGTTGTCATCTACCAGCTCTGAGACACTGAAGATTATAACTCCTGGCTCACTGTCACTCTCTCTAACCCTGCTCCTGCCTTCATTCTTGGCGATTTCAACAGCCACTCAGATGATCCACCCAAAGCCCTGGCCTCTCAGTTCCTTTCATCTCACCCAGTGATCCCACCCTCCACCCTGCTTGGCTACTCACATTCAGAGTCATAGTCCAGTCACATTATTACCAACAACCACAAACCCTCCCTAATCTACTCTCTGGCACCCCCCCCCCCATTTTTCCATCTCTCTTTTTCTGGTACCGCAACTGGATTGATAATCCATCTCTCCTATTACCTTTTAATTGTCCCTCAGCTCCCTCTTGCCCTCACTTCTCTCTTTACCCAGTTTAAATTCCATGGTCAATCTCAACCCAACTCTGCCAACTCTGGCTGTGCCTACACAGCTGAATGAGTCTGGAGAAAACATACAAGAGTTCAAGGAGTTGAGTGAGCCATAAGGTATCTGGAGGACGGCTATCCCAGAAATAAGAAATAGCATGTGCAAAGGCCCCAAGGCATGCAACTGCACAGGAACATCAAAGAATAAAGGAAGGCCAGGCAGCTGAGCAGGAATATGACAGGGAACCTGACCAAAGTTGTGCCCGCAAAAGTGAGGGGCTAACTAGGTCATTTAGGGTTTTGCAAGTCACGGTAAAGACTACCTTTTCTCTGAGTGAGATGGGGAGCCACAGGAAGGTTTTGAGGAAGGAGTGACATCAACTGTCAACTGACTTATGTCTACAGAGGTTACTCTGGCTGTGTTGTTGAGAGTAGACTATGGAGAGCAGGGGCAGGAGCAGGGAGACCATCTAGGAGGCTACTGTAATCATCGAGGCAAGTGATGGTGGCGGCGAGGGTTGGTCTGGCAGCCATGCAGATACTGAAGAATGGTTTGACTCTGGATATATTTCAAAGGTAAGCAGCATATTGTGGACTGACTCGATGTGGGTGTGAGGGGTGAGAGGGATTACTTCATATTGTTGTTCCTTTTTGTTTGGTTGGTTTTTGCCTGCACAACTGAAAGCATAGAGAGGCCATCAACTGTGGGTGAGTGGAACAGGGGTCATTTGGGGAGAGTCGCAGGTAAATCTTAAATCTCAGTGACGCCATTCTTGACCATTCTTCTTGAAATCATACTCCACCTCAGCACTTTCCATTCCTTTCCCTGCTATAGTTTTTACAGCATGGATAAGAGTCCATCCGACTCACTGCTCTCCACCTCCACCCTTGGCCAGGGAGAACAGGGCACCTGGTTAGCTGTCTGTCCAAGGAGGCATTCAAGGGAGAATGAGTGTCCCAAGAGGAAAGGAAGGTGATGCTATCAGAAAAAGGAATGGGAGCTGAGTGGGTAAAGACAGACGTCCATTACACAAGCTATAAACAGAAAAATCATTCCCTTTCTACTTATTTCTTTTTAAAATTGGTTACAGCTGCAGGAAAAATAAGTATTTCTCCTTTCCTATCAGAAATAGATTTAAACCTGAACCTCATAAGATGAGGTTTTTGTATGATGCTATCACATTCTCGTCCTGCTTTCTACTGAAACAGGTAGCCTTAGCTAATTGCCAACTTCCGGAACAGCAGAATCCGTCTGAGGTGTAATTTGGCGAGAGGCCACGCAATAAATTTCATTTTGACATTAAGAACTCCAATTGGACCAAATAAATACCTTGCTCTATTAAGAACAATCTCAGGTAATGTATCTATTCATTCTTGTAGACATTTATCTCCAGAGACGTCAGACAATGCTTTTTCACAATTAATATCCATGTAAGTGCTGCCTTTTACAAACTGAGGCAACAAGTCCCTCAGTCCTCACGAGGCTGAACCCCAGGTCACCCTTTTTGACCGCATATGCCCACTTTTTAACACAGCCACAGCTGAAGGGAAAAAGTCCCAAAAGATGAATAATATTCTGGGACTTCAAGCCAATATATTACCACTCTTGGTCATCCCTCCATAGCACACATGGTTGACAAAAGAACATAGAGATTTTCTGTAATCCCTGACAGAGGCTGGGATTGGGACAAAAGCCACAATGTTTGGGAACTTCACAACCAGAGGTAAATGACTGAGCCACAGGCTTCAAGCCTGTGCCGATATGATGCTCCTGAAGACTGAATGGGGTCAGGTGCGCCTCTGCACGTGCCGTCGTAGGGCCTGTCCGTGCATCTGCTTAGGGGCCTGTCTGTGCATCTGCTTAGGGGCCGGTCCAGAGCAGACAATCAGCAGCTGACATCACCCCATTAGTTTCTGAGCATTTTCTTACTGTCTGACACAACTTAATTTTCCAGGCTTACCTTATACTTTCTCTGCCTCTGACATGGAGTCAGCCATTTTTCCAAGGAAACTTGTTTCTTTCTAGTGGGGAATGGTATTCAGAAACCAGGATCTTGTCTCTAGGTGTGCTCATGTCTACAGGTGTGTGTCCTTGTTTCTAGCTCTTTTCAGTACACATACTGGGACACACACACACACACACACACACACACACATACACGTTTATTCGATACCTCCAGTTCAAATCCAACAGCACAGGATTCTCCCTGGCCTTCCCACATTCCATGTTTGTATCTACAACATGCTTGGATGCTGATGTTAGTGGTCCTGCACAGAGAGGGAGAAATCATGGGGTGTGGGAGACAAAAAAGACAACTGCAAGAGCAAAGTCTTTGAACACACAGGAGGAGATAGGAGCTAGTGCACAAATGGCCTAGCTTTTAGTTGAGACTTAATAAAAATGTGTTGAATGAAAAAAAAAAAAAAGGTGAGTAATGGACTCTTTCCTGAAGGTGATCAAGTTCAAAGATGGGAGACAGATGAGTGAAGCACTCATCAGGGTGCAAACTATGCCACCTAAACTTGTTTTTTGTTTCATAAAAATGCAAGACCTTTGAGGAAGAAGCAGCATCTTCTCAATGGTGAGCCTTCCCAGAGCAGGTGGCATCTGCTAGAACTTCAAAGATGAGAACATGAAGTGAAGGATTCTGAGAAAGGATAGCACCCCAGCCTGAGGAAACAACATGAATAAAAAGAGGGAGAGATGAGTTTGCCTTATCATTTCATAAAAATATGATTTTTACCATAGCCAACATCATACACAAAAAGGGTTTCCTTATAAACGGTTGAAGCTCAAGTTTATTGATAGCACTCTTAATCGACAGTTCTGGAGGAACTCCATGGTTTATGTTCCTTTCTCTGAATATGTCATTGGTTGGCCCTGGGGAATTTAATGTGGAATCCTCTTCTTGCCGCTCTCATATACAAGCCCTGGATTTTTTGACCACACCACATATGGGGAATATTTTCATCTACTACAGAGGGGCAGCTTCTCCATTAACTGGTGGAGAGAACTAGCAGAGTATTTAAACTTTTCAAAGTCTCAATTTCCTCATCTGCAAAGTAGGGATGGTAATACATAGCTTATAGAGTTTAGTGAGGATTAAAGTAGGCAATATATGTGAAGTGCCTACGCCATGTATGGAACAGAATATGTGCTCAGTAAATGGTTAGCTCTTTTTGGTACTAATAATATTCATAGTTACCATATGACAAATACTTGTGATGTGCCCAGTACAGCTCTAACTAAGTGCTTAACAGGTATTAATTCACTGAATCCCCAACTCATCTTGAGCAGTAGGAATTATAATTGCCTCTGCTTTCACAAATGAGAACTATAAAGTAAGCAGGCAGCAGAGGTAGGATGTGAAACCAGGCAGGCTGGCCACAGAGTCCTGCCTCTCGTCCACTGTGCCACACTGACTCTCTAACAGTAAATGGAATCACACTAGGTCCAGGACCAGATCTATCTGTTCTTTTAGATTAATTTCTCTTACTAACAAGGAATCCAGGAAGAAAGCCAATGGAGTTAGGATCTTTATGTTCCCCACAACCATGGGAAGCACCAAGAGGTGTGAAAAATGATCCACACAGTTTATTAGCATGCTTTAGTTTGATCAAATTTCCTTCACTCACCAGTTACTACTCTAATAATAAAATGCAACTTTCTTTGTTTTATATTGCAGCTTGAAATTTACCATTTTTCAAGAGTAGGCAGAAATATCTAGGAACTTATCCAACCAAAGCACTTCCACAGGCCTGGAAAGAAATACGAACAAAAATATTTTTGCAGTACTTTTTATCATATTGAAAATTAGAAATAACCCAAATATTCTTTAGTGGGAGTCTAATTAAAGTATGGTACATCCATTCAATACGGTACAGTTTTTAACAAGAATGAGATTTAAAGACAAGAAAAATTCTCATATGTAATATTAAGTGAAAAAGTGAGATACCGAACTGTGTGTCTAATTTGCTTGTACTTTTGAAAATGAACACAAGTGTCAGTATATGCATAGAAAAAAATCTTGAGAAAAAAATCAATAAACCCTTAACGTGATAAGGAAGAAATAAAATAACAGATGACTTTTGATACCCTAAGTTATACATTTCTGGATTGTCTGAATCACTTACAGGCACCTATTCACTTTTGATATCAGATGATAAATATATTGTTTAAATAGGCAGAAGAGGCAAAGCCTGTCAGAAATGGAACAGGGAAGGATATAGCCTGAAATGGGGCTCCAATCCCCCAGTCTGTTAACTGCTGCCTCATTTCCTGGCAGCAGAGTTTTATGACTGGCTGGCTCTCAACACATCCTCCTGCAGGACATTGGCAAGCGGGGACATTAGAAATCTTCCTTGAGAGAACTCTAACCAAAGCATAAGAGGCATTACAACTTGGAAATAGGGCCAAAAGGAAAAATCCATAAAAAAATAAAAATCCATTCCCCAAGTCTCTATCCAAGGTAGAAAATTTGGCCATTAAGCAAATGAAAGGAATTAGGATCATTATGAAATCACACTGGTTTAGCTGTGGAAAAAAATGAGAGACATTAAGTGCAATTCATCTTTAGAGAACTCCATTCGTTTCCATCAGGCTTCAGAACATTCAGAGCCATGAAAGCAACAGAGATCAGATAAGTAATCACTAGCATAGCTGATATTTTTGCAGTGATCTACAAATTTCAGAGTCTTTCACATCCATTTTGTGTCTTTCACACACCACATTGTGTGTTTGCCCTTCCAAAAACTCCAGGAAGCAGGTTTTTGAGAAGAGGAGTCTGTTACTAAGTGATACAGTAGAACTTGAAACCAGGATGTCTCACATCCACCAGCAAAGAGGGTCAACTTGGAATTAACCATAATAATAATGAATACAATTCATTTTTAGGCAAATATATCTCTTCCTGAAAAGCTAGATAAACCATATACCCATCAGATTTTCTGATCAAGATGGCAGAGTAGGTAAACACTGTGCTCACCTCCTCTCAGGACCACATCAAAATTACAACTAAACCACAGAACAACCATTATTGAGAATCACCAGAAGTCTAGCTGAACCAAAGCCCTACAACTATGGACATACAGAAGAAGCCACCTTGAGACAGGAGGGGCAGAGACATAGAACGAGGTGGTCCCACACCCATATATAACCATTAAAATTCAGGAGGGATATCTTGGCTGCGGAAGTCCGTCCTTCCTCCTCTCCCCCACCCCGGGAGCAAGGGGTACCAGACTCTCAGCCTAGGATTTCAGTGATGGGGAGAGAAGTCCCCATAACTTCTGGCTGTGAAAACCAGCAGAGATTGTGGCTGAGACAGAGAGGGGCTGTACTCCCAGGCGCTCCTCTTAAAGGGCCCATGCATTGCCTTACTCACTGATGGACTCACTCGCTGTCAGACTCACTTGCTCTGAACTCCAGCAGCTTGAAAGGCACCAGAGACATATGGGGAGGAACTGAATTGTCTGGCTTCAGGATGAGGGCTGGAGGGGTGGCTTTCTCCCAAATGGAAAAGCTGGCAGAAGCCATTGTTTCTTTGTTGAGTCCTCTCGCTCCCTGCATGCAGACACAGGTAGATGCCATATCTGAGGCTCCATCAAACTGGCTATCACCTTTCATCAGTCCTGCCCTAGTGATTCCCTAAGACCCTGCCCCACCCAACTTTCAGGCACACTCAAGCCACTTCCAGTGGCTTTTCTATATAAACGGCCTGCCTTGGCTCATACTGCAGACTTTCATAAAATCTCTCAAAGGTTCACAAAACCCCAAAAAACAGCATCTGGCTTCAGTGTGTCCTATACCTCTAGCTGAGCAGCCCTAAGCCTGGCACTAGCGACAGCTGGTCTTGGTTCATGACTTGGCTTCTCAAGGCACTTCCAAGCACAGCACCAGCAGCAGCTATCTCTGGATTGCTTTGTGGCTCATGCCAGGTCACCATGGTTAGGGTACAGGCTGTGGCTGAACTTGGCCTGCAATGGGTCCTCTCCCAGGAGGCCCTGGGGCTGGCAGTCCCAGTAGCCACCTTTGGACGGGGCCAGAGCATTACCTGGCCACCTTCAAGGATGACACAACCAAAGGACAAACTGGGCAGGCACCAGAGCGCTACTAAAGCAAACCCTGCTCTGTAGGGTCAGACCCTGCATAACAGCTCCTTCACTATAGTCACAGTCAACCTTTACAACCAATCAGGCTGAGGGTCAATCCCTTCCACTTATGTGCAAACAGCAATCAAGTCTCAAGTACAACAGGAGGGCACACATAACTCACACAAGGAACACACCTGGAACACCTGTCTCTGGTGACCAGGGAGACTGTACCACTGGGTCCTATAGAATACCTAGTACATAAGGCCACTCTACTAAGACCAGGTGGTATAACAGCCCTACATAGAAGCAAACACAGGAAGGCAGCCAAAATGGGGAGACAAAGGAACATTTCCTAAACAAAAGAACAGAACAAAGCTCCAAAAAAAGAACTAAACAAAATGGACACAAGCAATCTACCGGATGTAGAGTTCCAAACACTGGTTATAAGGATGCTCAATGATCTCAGGGAGAACTTCAACAAAGAGACAGGAAACATAAAAATGGAGATAGAAAACAAAAAAAGAACCAGTCAGAAATAAAGACTACAATAACTAAAATGAAGAGTACAGTAGAGGGAATCAACAGCAGATTAGATAAAGCAGATAAAACAGCGATTTAGAAGATAAGGTAGCAGAAATCACTCAGTCACAACAGCAAAAAGAAAACACCCGATCACAACAGCAAAAGGAAAAAAAATCCAAAAAAATGAGGAGAGTTTAAGGGGCCTCTGGGACAATATCAAGCATACCAACATTGGCATTATAGAAGTAACAGGAGGAGAAGAGGGAGAGCAAGGAATTGAAACCCTATTTGAAGAAATAATGACCGAAAACTTCCCTAACTTGGCAAAGGATATAGATATACAAGCCCAGGAAGCACAGAGAGTTTCAAACAATATGAACCCAAAGAGGCCCACACCAAGACACACTATAATTAAACTGCCAAAGGTTAAAGACAAGAGAGAATCTTAAAAGCAGCAAGAGAAAAGCAATTAATTACCTACAAGGGAGCTTCCATAAGACTATCAGCTGAATTCACAACAGAAATTTTGCAGGCCAGAAGGGATTGGCAGGAAATAGTCAGAGTGATGAAAAGCAAGGACCTACAACCAACATTACTCTATCCAGCAAAGCTATCATTTAGAATCTAAGGACAGATAAAGAGCTTCCCAGATTTAAAAAAAAGAAAAGAAAAAGACAAAAAACATTAACAATAAAATGGCAATAATTACATAGCCATAAACAATTACTTTAAGTGTAAATGGAGTAAATCCTTCAACAAAAGACATAGGAGGGCTGAATGGATAAGGAAACAAGACCGTTACATATGCTGTCTAAAAGGACCCACTTCAGATCAGACACACACAGACTGAAAGTAAAGGGAAGGGAAAAAGATATTTTATGAAAATGGAAACAAACAGAAAAGTGGTGGCAGCAGTACTTATACCGGAAAAAATAGACTTTAAAACAAGGGCTATATAACAAGTGACAAAGAAGGACTCAGTAATCCTACTTTGGGTATTTATCCAAAGAAACCCAAATGCTATTTTGAGGGACATGTGCATCTATATGTGCATTACAGTATTATTTACAATGGCCAAGATGTGGAGGCAGCCTGAGTGTTTGTTGATGTATGAATGGATAAAAATTAGGTGGTATATATACGAGGTTTGACAATTAAGTTCACGAACTCATCCTAGAAAAAGTGCTACATACCTCATTGTTGAATATCACTATGGTCACATTCGAAGTCCTCCCCTTGGGAAGCTATGCACTTATGCCAGTGCCTAGTCCACCCTTCAATGCAATTTTAGAACTCTTTTTCTGGAATGGCCATCAGAGTTTTCTTTGTATTATCCTTGATGTGCTGAATGTCATCAAAATGTCTTCCTTTCAATATTTCCTTTATCTTCAGGTAAAGAAAGAAGTCATTGGGGGCCAGATCAGGTGAGTAGGGATGGTATTCCAATAGTTACTTGTTTACTGGCTAAAAACTCCCTCACAGATAGTGCTGTGTGAGTTGGTGCATCATCGTGATGCAAGAACCATGAATTGTTGGCAAAAAATTCAGGTCGTCTAACTTTTTCACGCAGACTTTCAGCACTTCCAAATAGTAAACTTGGTTAACTGTTTGTCCAGTTGGTACAAATTCATAATGAATAATCCCTCTCATATCAAAAAAGGTTAGCAACATTGTTACAACAAATTTGCGAACTTAATTGTCAGACCTCGCATACAATGGAATATTACTTGGCCAGGGAAGGGAATGGGTTCTCGCCATCTGAGGTGGCATGCATGGACCTGGAATGAATTGTGCTGAGTGGAGTGTCAGACAGAGAAAGACGGATGCACTGTGATTTCGCTTATATGTGGAATCTAAAGAACAAAACAATGTATCCATCCAGGAAGAAAGACTGATAACAGGTGAACAATGAAGAAAATGGAGGGGAAACTGAGGCCATAAATGAAGCCATAGATGAGGGGGGACATTGGTCAGCCTGGCTTCCCCTAGATGTTAGAGTGGATTAAATTTGGATGTGGTGACAATGTTCTAGAAGATCTCGGTTTTATGGGCAAATGGTATGGTCTCCTCTCCATTCTGTCTCCATGTCAGCCATCTCACCACCAAAATGGACCCGACATGCAGTGAAAGAATGGGGACACCGGAAAGTAGCCCCTCCCCTGCCAATCTCACTTGGATTGGAAGCCAAGAAGCCACCACCATGGCCTCTGGGGTGGCCAATGTTTGTTTCCAAAGACAAAAATAAAGATGCAAAATCATTACATAAATTCCTCAAGATGAGTGACAAAACCAAGAATAAAATCGACCTTTTCTCAATGCCAACTTCAGTGCCAGACCTCAAAATGGGGACCAATAAGGACTTGATACCAGCCCACACCACACCTCATTTTAGTTCTCATTTTATATACAAGCACTAACTTTACCACTGTCCTTTTTCTAGTTGACTGCCCTTGCTTCCTTTTCGCTCTCACACTGAGCCAAGTTCATTACTCTATTAAGCCAAAGAAGGGAGAGGGAATAAACAGATTGAAAAAGGTAGAGAAAAAGATGATTTAAATAGTTTCTAAAATAGTTGTGTATCATCTTTTAAGACAACATATGTTCTAATAATTTTAATGTCTTATTATAGAAACAAAACTTGAGTTTTAAAAATTAGAAAAATATTTTTCCTTCTCAGTCCTTGGTGGGCCCTTTAGAGGAAGACCTCTCCCTTGCCAGCATCCCCAATTAAGGCTTCAATGAATGGACAGGCAGTTTGAAAACAAGAATAAAAATTATCCTGCTTCTCCAAAGTGAACCCAGGTTTTCTTAATGCTTTCTTTCCACCAGCAAATGGGACAGCCTGAAAACAGATGCTGAGCTACACTGTCTTTATGAATGAGGACCAGATTCCTCCAATAGCAAAATCTATTATTCATCCCTTAACAGTGCAAGAACCATGGATCAACAAAATGCATATGTACATCTACACAACGGAATGCTATGCAGCGATAAAAACTGTTAATAATAAGTAAAGGAAACCTCATTTAAAATGGAGTCAGGAATTCCTAAATGGGGAGCTCTCATGCATTGCCACGCAGACCCCAAACAGGAAGACTTACCACAGCAAGAGGAAGGAGAATTTCTCCTTGCCCAGCAAAATACCTCAGTACCATCACCTGAACCTCTTTAGCTGGTTGCCTTCAGGTTGGGACTCCAGATTATAGCCCAGCCAATGAGAAACTGTCACACTCAGCCAATGAGAAGCCACTATCACTTTGAACTCTGAAACAGCTCCTCCCAACTTCCTCTTTTTCCCCTGTGAAAACCCCTCTCCTGTTCTTCCGACTTGCCTATTATTCACGACAAGTTTGTTTGTCCCCAACTGCTGTTCCTTTGCTATTCCTGAATAAACCCATTTTGCTGGTAAAATAACTGGCTCTTTTGTTTTTTAAGGTCAACAAAAGGAACCGAAATACTAATAATCCCACAACATGAAGGAACCTCTAAAACATTATGGTAAGTGAAAGAAGCCAGTCACAAAAGACCACACCTCATACGATTCCATTTATATTAAATGTCTAGAATAGACAAATTTCTAGTGACAGGAAGCAGATTAATAGCTGCCTGGGGCTGGAATAGGGTGGGAATGAACTGTAAGCACGCACAAAAGACCTCTCGGAGGTGATCAAAATGGTCTAAAACTGGATTGTGGTGATGGTCGCACAACTCACTAAATTTACTAAAAGTAATTAAAATGTACACTTAAAATGGGGAATTTTACAGTAGGTAAGTTATATCTCATAATAAAGTTATTTAAAAAATGCAAGTGTCCCCTGCAGTTCTCAAGTTGCCAGATTTAACATCACATTCCTGCTAGTGTTGAAGCTACTTCAAAGAAAATGACATGCAGGACATTATTTTTATAAAATTATATAATATCCTGCGACTTGCTGCAGAAGAGCCCCAAAAACAAGTCCAAGTAGCAAAATCCCCACTTTTTTTTTTTTCATTTAGCAAAGTTGACTATCATCTTCTTACATACTTCCCCTCTGCTTGCTGAAGGTGACTTTGGTTTGTTTACTTTTCATGGGAAATTTGCTATTGTCTAAACGCTAGAGTTTCACTTGAAGTTGGCTGCAGAATAGTTTACTTTTGGGTGGTCAGATGTGACTTCCAAATGTTAATCGGCATAGGGTCAAATTTACTTAAACTATGGCATTCAATCTTGTTTTTCCCATTTGGCTGAAAGGTATTTCAAAGATCTTTTTCCAGTCTCAAAAAGGATCATTTATGGATAATCCTTATTTTCTATTTTACCTATAATGTATTTGTATTTCATGAAATCTGAGAGTATCAATTCATTCATGTCTTTTAAAATATCATGCAGTTGGATGTATGTACAAGGATTTCAGCCTTGTTGGTAGCAGCAAAATATTATTTGTAAATAGGGAACTGGTTAAATAAATTATTATGTATCCAAACATGGAACAAATTACTATACAGCTATTAAAAATGTGAAACAAAATCTATGGGAATTGGTGTGAAACTACCTCCAAGATGTATGGTTCAGTAAAAAAAGATGTGGGACAGAATGCTTATTATGCTATCTTTGTATTTTGGTTTTAAAAGAATATATATGTAGATGCTGCGTACGCTTAAGTATCTAAGCATAGATACACCAGACTGGAAAGAGTATGTACTTGTAGGGAAGGGAATTATTGGGTACTCCCTGATAGGAACACCAACTTTTTTCAGTATTTATTCTTTAATATTGTTAGAACGTTTATCATGAGTGTTATCAGCCCCTGAATTTCTTTTTCATGATTTATACCTTTACCTCTACATTTGGTAAATCATTTCTTGGTTAGTAAGTTTTTTGATTTTTTTCCCCCCTTCTTCTGCCTCCCCCGACTCTGGTTCAAGCCTTTGTTTCTCAGTCTAGTTGTGTAGGACACAGCTCCCTGGCCAATGCTGGTATTGTGAGCCTTGCATTCCCCTGGCTGAGGCAGGCAGGCAGTCGCTGGTCATCGGTCAGCCGCTCAGATGGCTGCCGGCCCTCAGGCTGGCCACCAGCCACTCACGGCAGCACACAACAGTCCACAGCCGCTCACGCTGGCTGTGGGCCACTCACACTGACCACCAGCTGCTCCTGGCAGCACACGGTAGCCCATGGCAGCTTATGCCGACCTCCCGCTCACTGGCCCATGTGGGAATCAAACCGGTGACCTCGGCATTCGGAGAATGGCACTCCAACCACCTGAGCCACCGGGCTGGCCTTCGTTAGTACGTTTTCAAAAATGCAATTCAAATACTCTAATAGCTTTTGTCCAAATGTAATAATTATGAGATGTAATAAGAACTCTGACCGCATTTTAATACATAGTTTAATAAGAAAATTATCTAAAGACTTCAACTTCTCCATTTCTAAAACAGGTATTATTATGAAATGTGATAGAATAACGTGTGACATTTTGTAAGATGCAGAGTCATTGAGATGAGGTTTTGTAGGGGACGTTCACCCTTGGATATAAGTAAACCGAGTTCAGCTGCAAAAGCAATAGATCGCTTGGTACTGGACGTTTGTTACTTACTAATCATTGGATCATTCAGGTTGAATTGGACTTGACTTATGGTGATCAATTCTCTTTTTGTACTGCAGGACCAAATTCATTATCAGATCCTTAGGGACTAAGTTTAACATTAGATATGTTCGCAGCAGCAGACAAATTCATAATCTGCCTGTCAGTTCATTCCACTGCCTACTCATTCTGCCTATACAATTAATTTAGTTGGAAGAAACACTAATAAACATATCTTAACATTGTGATGGCACATTACAATTGCAAAACACTCCTACATATTTTATTACATTCGACCCTCTTAGCAACTTTGTGGGGGAGGCAAGACAGACATTATTATGTCTGTTTCAGAGATGGTCATAGTTAAATCACTGAACCAGGAAGCAGACAGCTGAAATTAGAAGCTGGGTTCCCACTATCCCATTCTACCAAGGTATACATATTTTACAGTGTGTATGTGAGAGTTCAGAAAAGGATGTGTTTGTATATAACATCTGTTTGTTATATTAGAACATAAAGACGTTTCAACTTCATAATTTTTTTCTGAATGGAATTCACAAAGACATTGCTTCATTTGCAGTTTGAATTTACTTTGACGATTATAATATCTAAATTCACATGGGTAGCCAAAGAGTGTTCTTATGCGATGGGGACCATTCATTTTCATCGTCTCATTTATGAGTCATGGGTTTGTGTGGGTGTTGAAGACAAAAATCCAAAGGAAGAGGAATGGAAAAAGATTTCTTTCTATATTTAAATATAAATAATAGAAAAAGACTGAGCTAAGTTATAAATAACAAGGAAGTGAAATGTTCTCTGGAAAATCCATGGCAATAGCATTACTGCTGCCTGAGAAATGTGACTGCTTAAAACTCTGTTTTGGAAAACCTGTTAATTGTAAAATAAGTGCTTTCTTTATTGTTGTTATTATTACATCAGGTCATTGTCCTGAATTTTTCCAGGCTTACAAATGTAACAATTGGTTTTATACATTTCAGTGGTATGGTTTTGAATATATACGATGTATTAGAAAGAGAAACTTGGGCTATCATTTTATGTGTTGCTTCTGGAGTGAGATAAATTTTCACTATTTTTTGCAGCAAGGTGTGAAGACCTGTTCATTATTTTAAACATTAACCAATTATTGTATGACAAAAAATATTATTAGGTTCAAAGTATCATCATATTATTTTCTCACACACACAATAATAAACACATTAAATAGTATCTCTAAAACCAGAATCTGAAAACTGTGACAATATTCATGGCATTCTGCGATTTTTCAAGACTTAATGAAGTTAAGTAATTTAGTTTGCGTTTGGACATTATCTAACTCGATAACAGAAGCAATCACCTAATGTGGGAAGGGAAAGCATCACAATTCTGTGTAAATGCTGAGACTACTCTTCTTCATAGCTTAAAAGGAAATACTTGCTCACAGCAGAATGTTTCACATCTCTTTTATTTGGTTCCCACTTGCAGTCATCTCGATTCTAAAATGGTTTCAGAGCCAGTGATGGGAGGTTTACAAGCCAAGAAGAAACTCCCCTTGCCTTTGCATATGTGCCTTTTTAAAAATTGCATCTCAAGGGCCAACTGTATAGCTGCGTTCTGAAATTTTTAAGCTTCCATTGGATATGTTTAGTATGACTTAGCATCCATTTGAAGACTCCACAGAAGTTGTTCTAATAATCATGCACAGTGTTAATAAATAATTTCCATCTGTTATATAGATGTTCTGAGAATGCTGCAAGAAGGGGATGAAAGGACAGCTGAGGTTAGACCCATTAAAGCGTGAGTGGAGTTCTGGTTTTGTTTTCTGTTCTTCAAGATTGGTTTAGCTAACCTAAGCTAAAGAAAAGCTAATTACCTTGTGTTTGAGTTAATGCAAGAGTTTACATTGTATTATTCTGCAATGTCAACCACCCTCTGAGATGAACATTTACTCGCCTGTTATTGAATATTTACATACATATGTATATATGTTTAGAATTATGCGTATATATGGTTTTTGTCATGGGTAATGGGTTACAGTGAGCAGGGCTACTTCAGGAAATGCTAGCACTGAAAAAAAAAAGCAATAGTATGAAAACATAAATTACCAGAGCCACATCATGAAAGAGAGCAGAGATCAAAGTACACAAGCTTAAGAGTATGCTGTTATTCAAGGCCAGGTGACACAGGTGATCAGAAATTTAGATAGTTTGTCTGTTGTTTAAAAGGAAGTCAGACACTGCAGGTCTTACAGCGCGGGCAGGTAAGTGTGAGCCAGGGACTACAAATCCAATTCTGAGGCAAAGTCTCCTATACACTCCCCAGAAAGATGGGAAATCTCTCACTCAAAGTCTGCGATCCTTTGACTACCACGCAGACTTATGGTCACCTAAATGAATTTTGTTAACAGGATAAACTGAGTAATGCATTATGGCTATTCTCCTATGATTTCCTACACTCAGTGCTCCTCCTTAGCTAGTAGCAAAGGGGCAAATTGAGACAGGGTAGGAACAGCTGACAGGTGTTTAAAAGTCAGGAGATAAGCACTGCACCCCACACCTCAGAGGTGGAACCTGGGTGCCTGAGGAGGCTGCTAAAAAAAGGTTATCATATTTCTGTGATCATTTGTGTAGCTAACAGAACTTGAATTTCAAGGTCCACAGGAAGAACGACTAGAAAGGGCTTTCTTTGGCTGCTGCATGTTTACAAGGCAGCTACTTAATAGATCAGATTGCACATGGCTAGCCACCTCTGAGAACCTGGGTAGGGCAGAAGATGACAGTACTAGTAAGTACCCTGTTACTTGCTCATTAACAAGGAGAGCACTGAAGCTCTTATGCTGAATATAAGGGGAAGTTGAGGTAGCATTACAGACACACATCTCGGCCTCACATATGAGCAATACCTTTGTTTCCAACTGTCACTGGGGCCTGCCCTGAGAGCAGGGCTCACCCAGCAGATTTCAGGTTGAGAAATGTTGAGCACTAAGGAAGGGGGAGTGGTTATCAGAGACAAAAAGACATGGAGAAGGAGTTGGGGGGTGACGGGGAACAGGACAAATCCAACATGCAGAAATCCAGAACATGGGAGGTTCACAAATCCAGGTTGTAGGACACCTTAAATGTCAAGTGTCAGCCAGGCAAAGGGCAGAACAGAAGCAAACAGATGTGTCAAGACAGCAGTTCTGAAATGGAGCCCTGTGTCTGATCCAAGGATTGTCTCACCCCAAGATTCTTTGGTTATTCCTTGTTAAAAAAACGATTGCTTCACCATGAAGAAAGGGCTAAACTGCACCCTCAAGAGTGGATTGCAACAGTGTGTATTTACGAGAGTTGATGGATGTCAAAATACGCCAGATACCCAAAATATACCAGCTTGAAACAAACAAAAACATGTTTGCATCCATTTCCCTCAGCATCCACAGGAGTTAGAACTAAAAGAGACCTTGGAGAGTTTCTAATCCAGTCCTTCATTGTTCAGACATGCAGTGGAGGTCCAGAGTGGCCGAGTGACTTGCCTGGGTACACACAGTGAGAGGCAGTGCTAAGCCTGCAACTTGCACCTTCCGGCATTCTGGCCAGCATTTGTGCCATTTCCCGGGCTTTTAATATTCACCGAGCAGTGTGGATAAAGGAGTAGGTCTCTGGAGCTTCGACAATCAGAGTATCATAAATTCAAAATCCCACAGAAGGGAAAGGGAACACCCTCAACGGTGGGAAATTGAATGAGAAAGAAGAGTACTGAACATTTAGCAAAGAGTTTATATGTGCCCCTGGAAAGGCAGATGTGTGATCTGGGATGTATTAGGGAAGTGTTCAGCTGAAAGTTAACAGACATCCCAAGCTTTGAGGGCTGAAATGAATATGGGGGTCTTCTCCCCTGACAAGGATTCTGGAGAGGCAGCTGCTGGCAGTGGTGCAGCAGCTCTCCAGAGTGAGAGGCACAGCATCTCGGTGGTTCTCTAAGGGCTTCCACCTGGTCACAAAATGGCTGCCACACCTCCAAACACATATCCAAACGGGAACTGTGTTATAGGCCACCCCTAACTGTAAGGAAGGTGAGGAAGGCAAATGTTTCGATTTTCCAGTATTTATAGTAGACCTGGGCAAAGGAGAAAGTGCTGAGAATGGGTGTTGGGTTAGGAAGTACATACACCTGGGATGGCAGGTCTTGGCATGGGTTCTACCCCTTTATCCCTGTGGTGGACATTGCTAATCAACCAAGCTTAGCTGTGGCCTTGAAACGCTCCCCAACAGAGTTTTCCAAGGGAGTACTGCTAATTAATCAAACCTCACTCATGAGATGAAGCCTATTTACTCTCCCTGATTGTTTTCAGCTTTCAGGGCAACTCTGAGGTATTAAGAAAGCTCTCTTAATAAAGATAATCGAGTTTAAATATCCAAACCATAGATACACAGAAAGAGCCGACACAGTCTTTAGTTCTGAGTCTTCATTTCACAGCTGAAGAAACTGAAGCCCAGAGTGGGTAGGGGTCTTAAGATCCCATGATCCCACGGTGAACTGGCTGAATGGGGTTTCTTTCAAAGCAGTCACCCCAAAAGGCTTTATACCTATTTCTTACGATGTTGCTGACACTATACTCAAACCATTTTTGACATTCCTCTTTTAGAATTTCTTTTATTTAGTTATTGAGAAGCTAACAAAAGAAAATTTAGCTCTTCTGTCTTCTTCCTCACCCTTGTCCCCACCAAACAGTACAGCCCGGATCACTTACTCATTAATTCAACAAAAATTTGTTGAGCATGATTATGCCAGATTCATTGTATGACTTGATTCCAAATGACTCTAGGTTGTTTCGGAAAATCAAACCCACTCCTGGCCCTTTACATTCAGCCAGCATCCCCCTCCCTGCATCATGCTAAGGCAGGTTCATGAAATAAGTTGCCTGTTGTAGGTTGTTCTAGAGTCAGTGCTATCCAATAGACTTTTTTGTGATGATGGAAATGTTCTAAAAATCTGTGCCACCCGATACAATAATCATTTGCCACATACAATTTGCCTAACGTAACTGGAGAACTGACCTTTACATTTTACTTGAACTAATTTAAGTAGCCACCCGTGGCTAGTGGCTACCACGTTGGGCAGCACAGATCTAGATCCTCCCTCCATTTCCTCCCAAACTCACCCTCTTTATCTCCCAGAGGCCTGGCTCAATCACAACTTTGATGCATAGTTCTCCCATCTTCTCTAGAACCCCCATGTTGCTTTGACTTCATCTTCTCTCTGACTCAACTTCACTTTCTAGTTTTGGCAACTCCACGACTCAGAGGGAGATGTTCTATGCTCTAGCCTCCGTGGGTGCATCCATGGACCCTCATGGGTGGCCCCCTCCTGATCACCGCACAAGGGGACCTGGAAATTCAGACATTTGCCATCCCACTGGAGGCATTTAAAAAAATGTCCTGAAGGCTCTTTCCCCTTTTGATTAGAGAGTGATGAAATTAGAAATTTGCCCTGGCTCCTAGGGTGACTTTACCCTAGAGGTAGAGCTTAGCGGCACTGCAACAAGTAGTCCGTGGGAAGTTTTCCCCTCGGTGAGCATTGTGCACTTGGAAAACAAGACTGAACGATTCTTATTCTTGACACTCCAAAGCACTTCGAATAATCATTCACTCACTAGGATAAGGCAGCATTTCCATGGTATAGGGATGGCACCCTCAATGCTTTAGTGGATATGCATTTGTCTGGAGGTGCAGAGCTCTTTCACCTGTCACTGTTGGAATCTGAGATGCTGGAAGCTAGAGAAGGGGCGTGGGCTTCAATGGCAGATTGTGTTTTGCAAAGTTGGCCACAACAATAGCTTCCATCTCATATTCTTCTGCCCTTGAATCTGGAAAGGCTGTGACTCGAGAAGGCAAGTGACGCAGATTGGAGCTCTAAACTGCCATGTAAGAAGTCTAGGTTCCCTGCGGCTGCCATGCTGTGAGGACAGGCAGGCCATGGAGAGGAGGCAGCAGGTGCCCCAGCGGGTTCTCCCAGCCCGGGCATCAGACATGTGAGTGGGAGCTTCAGATCAGCCCCAGCCACATAGTCTTCCTAGCTGAGGCCCCAGACGTGAGTCTCAGAGAAAATCTTTCCTCATTGTGCCTGTTTCGCATTTTTGGCCTCTAGAATCTGTGAGCCTAAAGCGGTTGTTGTTTTGTACCACTAAGTTTAGGGCACCAATACCCACAATTGCTCTCTCAGTCCAAGAAATGAGTGACAAAACACCTGCAGTTCCCAAACAGAAAGCACTCATCACCCCTACCTTGACTAGTTCTTGACGAATTCATGAGGATAAGCCACTTTCCTTCCCCACCCAAGAGGAGAAAAGGAGTGGGTGCTATTTTGTTATAGTTCCTTAGGAACTCCTGGTTAAAAATGGAAGTTAAGAAAGGAGGTCCGCAAAAGATTTGCTCATAAAGTTTGGGTTTTATTCCAGAAGGAAAGGCTGACGTCCTGTTCCCTGTTTTGCTGTTCGCTTGGCCACTGGGCTCTCGGACAGCGCAAGTGCTTGCAGAGTGGGCAAAGTACATTGGGGAGAGGTTCACACCGTAGATGGGGAGGGGGACAAAACGGATCTGATCCAAGCCCCCGGGCCCCAGTTTTGTTTTTGTTTTTTTTAATTGGGGAAGGCGTATAGGACTTTATTGGGAAACACTGTGTACTTCCAGGCCTTTTTTCCAAGTCAAGTTGTTGTCCTTTCAATCTTAGATGTGGAGGGTGCCGTTCAGCTTCAAGTTGTTTTCCTTTCAGTCTTAGTTGTGGAGGGCGCAGCTCAGCTCCAGGTCCAGTTGCCTTTGCTATTTGCAGGGGGCGCAGCCCAGCATCCCTTGTGGGAGTTGAACCGTCAACCTTGTGGTTGCGAGGATGCGCTCCAACCAACTGAGCCATCCGGGAGCTCAGCGGCAGCTCAGCTCAAGGTGCCGTGTTCAATCTTAGTTGCAGGGGGCGCTGCCCACCATCCCTTGCGGGACTCGAGGCATTGAACTGGCAACCTTGTGGTTGAGAGCCCACTGGCCCACGTGGGAATCGAACCGGCAGCCTTCGGAGTTAGGAGCACGGAGCTCTAACCCTGTGAGCCACCGGTCCGGCCCCGGGCCCCAGTTTTAGAGATGAGGGAAGGAAGAAGAGATTGGGGCTGCAGGGTTACCAGATGATGAGCTTGGAGCAAAGAGGCCCACAGTGGAGGAGCATGTGGACAGCGGTGTCCCCCAGGCATGGCTCAAATGCTATGGGAGATGGGCTGCCGACCATTTCACTGTGTCCCAGGTGACAGCCATCTGAAAGGGAACCAAACCTTGGCTCAGACTCTTGCTTAAGGAGACAGCTTTTCCTCCTCTGCAGAAGCACGAAAACAAGAGGTGGACGGTGAAGGGAGCAGACCACTCCACCTCACGCACTCCAGGCTCCTATATTCACAAGCTGAGCCTGAACTTAGGGAAGGAAGAAAGATTTGAATCAAATATGAGGGTGGGGTTTTAAAACAAACAACACTGAGTTTTAAGAATGGTGTCACCCTGTTTGAATGACTGAAATGATGCAGATTTATAGAATCGAACTGAGATGACATTAAGGGAGCCCCCAAGAGCAGAGCATTGATGGGGACCGACATTGGAGACATAAAGCCATGTCATGGGTGGAGTAACCAGTCACCTATCTGGTTCCACATGTAACTGACATCAGGGTACAGGTCCTGGGTCTCACAGCCCTGAGCTGAACACTGCCCTGACCAGCTGGCTGACCTTCAGCATGTCATGTGAAATCTCTGTCTCAGTTTCCTGTTTGTAAAGTAGGGCTAATATATGCTATGTCACACAGTTACGAGACTCAAAATGAAATAATGTCTGTACGCATTCAAAATAAAAAGGAGTTGTTTTTTGTTCTCTGTTTGCTCCTCTACATGTCATCCTCCTGGTAAGAAGATCTCCATCATGCCTGGTCCCGGGCGCTGTCTCCTGGCCTGTCCCTCACTGTGCAGACCCCCTGGCTTCTGGGTCACTGACCACTGAGGAAGTGAGTTCTTTCCTGCCTCAGGGTCCTCCCAGGCCCGCCTGCCCCCCCCATTCCACACTGAATCGGTTTTCCTTGCAGGTGCACAGCACTGACCGTCAGACACATCTTTTTGCTTCCACCGCCTTTTCTCTTTCCCCTGAGAACCCGGAGCCCCTGAATTAGCGCTGCCACCCAAGGACTGCCCGTTTCCCTAGGGATCCTCAGAGAGGGGCTGCTCCATACCCCCATCTGGGCCACTGACTCTTCTCAGCAATGTGAGCCTCCTGGAATAGCTGGGTCCAGCCCAGCTGCACAGTGCCCTGCTAGCAGCCAATTTTCAAAAATCGAAGTATAATTTATCTATAGTACAGTGTACAGATCTTAAGTGTACAGCTTGATGAATTTTACACACGTATACACCTGTGTAACCACGACCTAGGTCAAGCTTTCTTAAATGACATCGCCTCAAATGGCTTCCCCAGGCTCCTTCCCACTCAGTAACTTTCTCCACCAGAGGGAACCAGCATTCTGACGTCTAACACCACAGATTTGTTTCACCTATTTCTGAACTTCTTATACACAGAATCATACTGTATGTAGTCTTTGCACCTGACCTATTTTGTTCCACAATGTCTCTGAGGTCCAACTGTGTTGTTGCATGTATTAGTAGTTTCTTCAATTGCTCCATTGTAAGAATGTACCACGGTTTGTGTATCCATGCACCTGGACAGTCATTCGAGTTGTTTCCAATTTTTGGCAATTATGAATAAAGCTGCTATACACACTCACATAATGTGTTTTTGTAAACATATGCACTCAGTTCTCTTGAGTGAAAACCCAGGAATGAAATCAATGGGTCACGGGGTAGGCATACGTTCAGCTTTAGTACACATAGTGGGCATTCAATGAATGCTATTTAGTTGAATACATAAGTGAATGAATGAATGAATGGATGAATGAATGAATGAATGAATGACACTTTAGTGCCACAGTTACCTTTCAGACACTAACATAGGGATGTTTGAATTTGAGGTTAAAAGGGCTTATTGCAGATAGGGCTGGCAATGGTTTTAGGGCAGAGCATGATGCTTGAGGGGCAGGAAGGGGGAGAAACTCCACCAAAAGACTCCCAGAGAGAGGCAGGTCAGGGCTGGAATGAGATGGGGGCTGGGAGCGGGGGCTACTGCAGTGCTGAGAACAGGGGCTAAGCACAGACACGCAGCCCACACACAGCTGTGGCCACAAAGACAGCAATAAAGTATGCTTGCACAAGATTCTCCGTCATGGTTCCTAACTGGTTGCCTTCACCTTGGGAGTCTTTAGTCATAAAACATTTAGCTGCCAAAACATTATCAATTCAGCCATATGGATAATGTATCAGCAACGTAATCCACAATTAGTGCAGCTGTCAGTCAAGGGCCGCCCTCGGGAATACAATAGGCCCAGAGCTCTGCCCCCTCCCTTGCTGTTCCAGCTTTCCTTCCAGGCAGCGTTTAGACACCCAGGGCCATCCTGCTTTCTCCAAGCACAGGAGGGCCTGCTCTCAAATCCCTCAGTCATAGGTGCAACCACTTCAGTATTGGCAGCCCTCCCTCCTCTTGGGAGTACTGGAGTATTTTCTGTATGTCAACAGGGAATTGTGGGAGGGGTAAAGCAGTTGATTAATGGTGGACTTTCAGACACTTGGGAGAGGGGGAGTTGGGGAAAGAGCAATAGACTCACCCTCTTCCTAAGCAGCATCCTTAGCGAACAGTCCCAGGGTGGCCCTGGCCAGTCAGCATTGGTGGGCCCATGCTGCCCTTGTGCCAAGCAGGCTGTGGACCTCTTGGTTTGATGCTTAGTCATTGCTCAAGCTCCCGACCAGGGAACATACTGGGGAAGGCTGGGTCTTACTTGTTGACCCTGGGGGTAGGAGTGAGGGTGGGGGTTGCTGCAGAAGAGCCACTTTGTCCAGACTTTGGCTCTGTGGCCTGCTTGGCATTTTCTGCTCACTCCCAGGGCACACGGGACATGAGACGGACTTCAAAGCCCATCTGGGAGTAGAGGTAGTGGAGTGGCCTTGAGTTTGCCTGGAAAAACAACCCCCCGTTTAAGCTGGAACAACACGCTCCCTGTGACAATTAAACATTTCCCAGCCACCATTCCCTAGAAAAGCTCAAGGGAGCTTGTTGTTCATCCCTGCTGAGTGACTTTATGCCCACTATGGCAGCAGCAGCATCCCATCTGGTCCTCCTGCTGCACTCGGAGGGATACAGGATCGTTATGAAGCATCTCGAGTTTACAGGTGACGCCATGGAGGCCAGGGAACGCTTTGCTCAGGGCCAGCCAGTTAGCAAGCAGAGGCTCTGAACCTCAAGCTGGTTTCCCAGTCAAGCTGCTTCTCTATCCTCTAGGCTTTGCATGGCATGGCCCTTGCTGACCTTAACAAAGCTCATTTCCCATCACTGCCACCCCTGGCTACCTTCCTGTTGCTCAGAGAAACCAGCCCTCTCCTGCCACTGGGCCTTTGCACTTCCTGTGTTCCCTGGGCTTGGACAGCACTATGTGTGTGTCTCTGGATCTCAGTGTAAATGTCATTGCCTCCCAGAGGCCTTCCCTAGTTACTCTAAAGTAGCATTCACCAGTCATTCTGTGTCTCATCACCTGACTCAATGCCTTCAGATCCCTTATGCCTGTCGTCTTTGTCTCCCTCGTTAAGGCAAGAGCCTCAGGAATCATGTTCACTACTGCCTCCCTGCACTTGGCACGCAATACCATCCTCAGACGCAGGCAGCTACCGTAAGACCCTTCCATGGGCACTAAACTAACGCCCAGGGGGCCTGAATTGGACCCTGCAGCTGTGCCCTCCCCAGGGGTTGAGGAGTCCAGAGGGCCAAGGGGATAGGCCCATCCAGAGCCCACAGCCTCCAGACTACACTGTGGTACTCAGGAGCCGGGAATTCCCTGGCCACATGGGCCTGCGTGGGCTCATCTTCCTGTGGGCAGATCACCACTCCTGTGAGCCCCTGCGGCCTGAGGGGCAGCCAAGGGGCCACATTTACAGCCAAGGTTCCTCAGAACCTTGGTAGATGGAGCCGGGTGGTGGGAAAATGTGGGGGAGGGAGGTTCCAGCTGAGGACCAGAGGTCTGGGGGTGGGGGTGGAAGTTCTCCATGCCATAAGTTTTCGTGCAGAACTCCAAGGAGACCTGGAATTGTGCATTTGAGCCTGCTCTTCCAGGTGGTTATGAAGGTATGTGATTTTTTATGAAGGTGTGTTTGTTGGTTGGCCTTATTACTTAAAATGTATACATATATGGTATCTAGGCCTCCAATTATTTTCTAGCCCTGAGCCTGATGAATGTTAGAGACAGGCCTGCTAGCATATAGCAGACAACCAGTAAACATTGGCTAAATAAATGTATAGGTGAATGAACAGGTAAATGAATACAGTTTAGGCCCATACACCAGAGCCTCGGCAGTGGCAGTGGGGGGAAGCTTCTACAGAGCATAAAGCCGACCCAGTCAGTCAGTCTGGATATGCAACCCAAGCAAGGAGCTTGTGCCATGGTGGGTGGAATCAGGCTGCCCTGGGGATTGCTGTAGGACGGAATCAGCCTCACTAATGAGATCAAACTAGAACTGGGGCCAAAATAACCAGTCATTTTCTAAGGTGGCCTAGAAGGCAGCTTTGAGTTTTCCGTGGATTTAATTCCTCCCACTGGCTATGCCTTCAACCGTTGACTGCTGGTGCATTTGAAATAAAGCATTAAGGAACATTATGGCCCATAGCCAGCTCCATCCTATTTTTCTAGAAACTATGAAGCTTGTGGATAAGCCCCAGGAAGATAATATATTAACAAAAGAAGAAAAAAGAGTTAATGCCATAAAAGGCAGTAACTGCTAAGTCAACTCCTTTTAAAACATTTTAGAGATTTTAAGGTCAAGAATTAATGGTCCGCTTACTTCAAAAGGAATCAATTTATTTCTTCAGCGTTCATTCTCAGAATCAATCTTTTTTTTGTCACCTAGAGAACTTAAGAAATTGAACTTGAGAGCATATTACCGTAAAACACTCATCAGTCTTCGTATGACTTCCAGCTACTACACGTCTTTTCACATAAATTTCAAAGGTAGTTGATTTCTTGTTGCTTTGCTCTAACTATAATAGCTAGTAATAGTAATATGGTCCTGCAGAGGTGTTCTAAATAACGGGTAGCAAAGTGCATGTCTTGCAGGAATCAATTCAGACCAGGAAACATCTAGAGCAGGGATGTCCAGACTTTTTTCAACAGTTTTCACCAAGGGCCATATGCAGTAAAATACACAAACAGCCGGGCCACTCACTCGAGGTGAAGTACGTATTGCCTCACCTGGTTTATTTAAGTAAACTAAATATGGAATTTTGGAATTTGCTGCGGGCCAATTAACAATGGATCGCAGGCCGCAGTTGGCCCGCGGGCCGCAGTGTGGACACCCCTGCTCTAGAGTGAACATACACGGGCCAACCCTGTGCTATAGGTGCTGGCAGAGGCTTCGGGCATCATTGAAGCAGCACTGGCAGCCAAGTCAGGAAACGCACATAGAAATATGCATTTGCTTTTCCCTCTGCCAGCTGAGTTATTCCTGCAAGATGGTTTTGTTTAGGGTCCTGAATTATTTAAAGATTTATGCTGGAAAGTTGGAGGACAACAATTAGGCACTAGTGTATCTTCAGTCACATTTGTTAGGTTTCTGCTTTGTAAAATCATCCAATCAATGCAAGCTAAAGACGGATGTTAATATCCCAATGCTGCAACTAACAATAATTAGGTGAACTTGGGCAAGTCACTGCAGCTTGGATGGATGATCAGTAAGGCTGTCTGCAGTGCTAACAGCCTGGAAAACCCCATGTTAAGCAACACCAGGGGTTCAGACGGACCAGCTCTTTGGCTTCAGAAATCAGAACCTCCAGATGAGTGAGGGACATTTACCGTTGGGCTGTTTGGCATTTGCACACTCAGTGAATAGTGCTGGGAGCAGATTAGTAAGGAAGCCTTGGAGAGAGAAAGCCTTAGTAATTCAAGTCCCTAAGCATCTTATTAACTGAGAAGTGGCTCTGGATTAAATAAACATTGAAATGAAACACTCATCCCAAGTTGGATTTCAGGCTGAGTGTCATTACTAGAGTCGAGAGATAGCTGGAGGCCAAGGTTACCTGCTCTGCTCAACTTCAGTACTAACTGGATTGTAAAGGTTACAAAGTCTCCCAAACTGCCACATAGCTCACACTGCATGTGACTGGATGTACTAAAGGGCAATTGAGTGGGGACTAGTACTTAGTTGCAGGGGTGAGGGTGTGGGATCTGGCCATCCTACCCCTAATTCTTCACTGACTATATATTTGATCTTGAGCAAATCTTGTCCTATAATCACTAGAGTCCTGTCCACCTGTAACATTTTACAACCTATTACTTGTTTCTAGTGAGAATCAGATCAATGGTGGGGCAGCCCTTAGAGTACTAAAGGTAAAACAGTGCAGTGGTTCCAGACCTTGCTGTACACTGCAATCACCTGAGTAGCTTTAACATTTACTGATGTTGGGTCCCACCCAGAGATTCTAATTCAATTGGTCTGAGGATAGCCTGGACTTTAATTTTAAAAAGCTCCCCAGGGTAATAATGCACAAACAGCTGAGAGCTACTTCAGGGAGAAAGTTACACCAGGTGTGTGGCAGATGCTGTGAGCTACCCAAAAGTTATTCACAATTTTCTCTTGTCTTCTTCTCAGAAAAAGGCTAGAAATCTTTCCTCCCCAGACTCCCTTGCAGCTAAGAGGCCCCAGTGACCTACTTCTGACCAATGAAATGTAAGTGGAGTTCACTGGGTAGGGATCCCAGGAAAGCTTTTCAAAGAAGACTGGCTTGGCTAGCATGCCTGCCAGCCTCTTGACCTTTACTTTCTTTTTTTCTTCCTGCTGCCCACCCCAGAATTTTTTGATGCATGAGATCAATAATCCCTTTACTTATTTTAACTATGGCCAGTCACATGCCCTCTTTCCTGCAGCCCAACACCATCCTTACATGATATAGAACTTGAAAGGTGTTAACAAGAACTGTTTCACCTTCTCAAAGTCTCCTCGGTCTTACAGCAGAGACGCACAGTGAAAGGCACTTTCCTTAGTTTAAAAATAGCCATTCACCTAAACCACTTTTACTGTTAAACCAGGGGCAGACATGTTTATTACTGCTGTAGAAGGCCTCCCAAAGGGCCTATGCTTTGACAGAACCATCTGGAGCCTAGTCCTTAGTTAAGGTTATGGCTCTTGGAAAACTAATACTTGACTACCATCCTTAGCCCTCTCAGCCTCACCAAAGCTGGCTGGGTAAAAGGCCTAATGTGCTCAAGGGAACAAAGGTAGGAAGCTGAGAGCAGAGCTATACAGACCAGGGCTTCAATAAACCTCAGGAGCTTTCTAAAGTAACGTGATCTCAAAGGCCATCATCCTAATAGCCATTTATAACTAGACTAACAGTCTATATTTCTGGGTTGGGGGTTGAGATGGGGGTGAGTGTAGGGGCACTTAGTTTCTTTTGCTGCCTTGACTTCACTTCTCCTCTAAGTCTCCTCTCTTTACCTACACTTCTGCACTCACAAGGAAGAAACAAAGTGCCGGCCATCCTATGTCCCCTGCACCTAGCAGAGTATCTGGCAGATAGTAGGTGCTCACTAAATGTTTGTTAAATGAATTAACAGCAATCCTCATACTCTACTCACACTTATCTACACGAACCAACCACCTCTCCCCCTTCTTGTGCAATAAGAAATCTAATCTCTTTTAGCTATTAAATTATGTTTTGTTCTCTTACTACCTTTTCCAGGTCACTGCCATTCCCACCCCCTGATGCTGGGATTAAGAAAGAGAAATGGGAAAGCAGCAGGAAACAGAGATTGAGGGAGACGACTTTTTGTTTTTAGGACACATCTGTCTGCTGGTGGCAGTAATCTACTAAAGAGGGAGAGGTTAGTGATGACAGAGAGAGAGAGAGAGAGAGAGAGAGAGAGAGAGAGAGAGAGAGAGAGAGAGAGAACAAAGGCACAGTCCTTGAGTAGGAAAAGGGGACCTGAGTCATGGCATGAGTGGAGGACTGGGGGAGAAGGGGCCTTCCCCCAGCCCCGAGAGGACAGAAGAGAGGTCTTACATCAGTAGACTTGTAAGTTTGGCTTCTACTTCCCTGATAAAGAAGAAAGTGAGATCCTGAACTGAGAATAACAGTAGAGGTAAGGGCAGAGAAGGTTGACAAAGGGAAGCAGGTAAGGTATGAACCCACCAGGACTCTCTTCCTCTCCTCTTCTCCTCTGTGGGCCAGCCTCGTCCCTGGACTGCTGGCAGGCTTTTGACAACTGGTATAATGATTGGCCTTGGCGTCCTTGGCCTAGGTGATGACATCTGGTCAATCCATCAAACTGTCTTAACTGTCTGATACCAACTCACACAGAGAATGGGCATGGAGTTATTTTCTCTTACTAGATCTAAGTAAGTTCTTGCAATTTCTCCCCTATACTTCAGCATCACCCTTTTCCTGGTGGTGGCAGGGGGAGGAGAGGCAGAGATTCTAATTTGGGCTATAGCAGGTGAAATTTGGGAAATTCAGTGAAGTCAAAACGAGGCCATCCAGATCCTGAAATATGGTGACTGAGAGAAGCAAAGATTTAGTAAGTAGTTTTAAGTTCTCTGGGCATCCTTTGGCAAAGCTTCCAAAGCTTCTCTAAGACTTATAGTAGAACTAATAATCTTACTTAGTCAACCTCAGTCAATCCAACACAGTGACATTCATAGGTATTCCTAACATATGGGCGTAGGAGTGTAGGAGGTTGGGGAGAAACTACAGAGGGATGGGGAGGTGGGGGCAGGTGAACCTTTTCTCTCCATGGAATTCTCCAGGAATGCCTCTTGGCTCACTGCTGGGAAGCTCACACCAGCAGGGAAGCAGAGCCATCTCCGACAAGGGGGTAAGTAGGAATTGTGTACCATCTTCCTGGAACCAAGAATGGGGAGGGGTCTGAACACCCATCTGGTCTTAGGGAACCACGATTCTTGGCTTCAGTGGGAACCCAGACAGAAGCCTATGAGGCCCACAACGTACAGAACTGAGGAAAAATAATGACCAATATTGGTCAAGAGAGCCCATGCCTGTCCCCTGCTAGTTCAGTGCCCATCATAACCACATTAGCTTTTCACCTTTGTTTATTCTCCTCACCGTCAGAGCTTCTACATCTTATTCTTTGTCTCCAAAATGATTCCAGGGGGAAATCAAATAACTCCTAGTTCTCAACACAAGCTTCATATATTTGACCCCACCTCTTCTTGCATCAAAGTCACCAGCACTGACAGCTCTGGAAATGTGGAGTTTGTGCAGAAGAGTCTTGAGGTGAGGCCTTTGCAAAGCACTAACTTTAACATAATGCAAAGACTGGTATTTATTGAAGAATTAAGAGGAATGAGTATTCATGTTTTTACAATGGGAAAGGGATAGATAATTTTTGCAATCCATATTCAGCCTTCTTCCATTAAAATATGAAATGACACATCGGAGCATCTGGATGGTCTCAAAGCAATGGTTGGCCAGAGTATGGGGCTCGGTGGCTTTATAAAGTGCACATTTGTTTTTAAAGAAAAAATAAAAAGAAGGATGTTATGTTGAGAAATTTTGCTAGCGTGACCAGATGTCACAGGAAATATGCTAGCTCCTTTGATAGAGGAAATCCAGCCTTTCCACCCAGGGTGATGGGAGAGAATTCTAGGCAATTTAAATGAAAAAAAGAAAGTAAGAGAAGGTGAAAGTAGAAAGAAAATAACAAAGGATGTTAAGACCCAAACCTATATGCCCTTGGGTCACCATGTTCTCTACTACTGGGCATCTAACCACCCCTCCCCTCGTATGTGTTCATCTTCCTTCACCCGTGGCTGTCGAGAGATTTGCAACGAGCTCTGAACAGACCTTGTCCAATGGTCTTCAATCAGGATCACAATGAAAGACAAGCCAAGAATCCCATTTGCTCTTCCTATGCTTGGCGTACCTCCACATTAGGCCAACTTTCCATTAATGTCACTGACTTTAGACTTCTGGATGACGAATGTAAGAAGAAAAAAAAAGTGATTCTGTTATCCAGCATTCTAAATAGCTCCTTGTTATCATCTACCAAGATCTGAAATTACGAGCTGTCCCATTTGTGAGCCCATCAATCTCGGTTTTCCAGTGGGAACTGTACAATTACAAAGAACTGCTCAGTGGAGGTCTATAACAGCTGTCCAATTGCAGGCCACAGGCACACTTGCCCAAGTGGAATGGGACTGCATATTCGGGGGTGGGGGGCAGGCAACAGGGGGTTTGAGCTCATTAAAGCACAAGGCTTGTTTAGGATTTATTGATGTGTTGTTAAATGTGTTGCAGCTTGTCCTAGTATGATGGCTGTTTATTTATTGATTTTTCAAAAAAGCTTTCAATATTGTGGTTTGTCTATCACGGAGGTTTGAGCTGTTGAAAGTTGACCTCACAATAGATGTAATTAACTGCTTTTAGTTTTCTCTGTTTAATTGATGTTGAATTGTCAACAACAATAAAAGTCTGTGTTGGGGGTGTGATTTTCTAGTTAGTTGGATATTGTTTTGGCATTTAGAGCCTTCTGGTTACTAAACAATAACTTTCCAAATGTTAGCTCTGCTCTGATTATTAACTTTATGGTGATTACTTTGTCATTATGCCTAATCAACAGCTGTGCGGAAACTCATTTCAATCATATTTTTCCTGCTTAGAAATTAGCAGATGAAGGATAATTACCACCAAGTAGCTCCAGAGTTCTGACTGGCTGCTTCCTGTATAACATTGTCAAAAATAAAAAGTGAAAACTTAAAGAAAATGTAAAAACTTTTATTTCTGCTCATAAATAAAGGATGACCTCTCAGCCTTTTTTCCATCTACAGGCTGAGAATGAGTGGCTCATTTCTCTACTCTGAAACCAACCATTTATCAAATCGGGGTTATTTAATTAACTAGATAAATTAGATTAAAGGTGCTCTTTACAGCATGTGACTTAAGCAGCCACAGAGTTGTGAAGGATGGCAAAATTTCTTTATTCCTTCTCCAGAATTTAAGTACTGGACTTTACCTTTGTACATATTTCACAGAAGCATCACAGCTTTCAAAGACACCAGGGCTAGAATGACCTGGAGAGACCATCTACTCCAGGGCTTGCCTGTGGGCCTGGGGGTGCATATGTACATGTATATCATGTACATATATCTGGGGAGAGGAGTCCTAGCATCCAGACATTGCCAAGGGGACCATGGCACCAAAGACGTGAAGAACCACAGAGCAAACCTAGCTCTCTCATTTCACAGAAATGGAAACCAAGCAGGTCTCAGAGTCAGAGGTGGCACAGGTAGGTTTGAGAAGCAATGTTCTCAAATTTCCCAGCACATCATCGCCTCACAAAAAAGCTGCCACTTCCCCTAATCCAACATCACTGTTAGCACCCGCTCCTGAGGCTCAGCACGGCCCCCCATGGCACTGCCCAGGACGTAAATGATCCTCTCGTCCAGCATTTCCGGGCCATCCACACTGCCTGCCATCTCAGAGATGGCTACTGTCCCTTAGTAGCCATCTCAGTTATCAGATCAGCTGTCACGGTATCACAGTGCCTGTGTTCAAGTCACCCGTATTTTACTTAATAATTACTCCAAAGTGCAAGAGTAGTGATGCTGGCAATTCAGATATGCTGAAGAGAAGCCATAAAATGCTTCCTCTAAGTAAAAAGGTGAAAGTTCTCAACGTAGTAAGAAAACAAAATCATATACTGAGGGTGCTAAGATTGAATCTTTTATCTGTGAAATTGTGAAGAAAAAAAAAAATCCATGCTAATTTGCTAAGAGAAAGAGAAACCACATTCACATACCTTTTATTACAGTATATTGTTATAATTGTTCTATTTTATTATTAGTTATTGTTGTTAATTTCTTACTGTACCTAATTTATAAATTAAACTTTATCAGAGGTATATGTGTACAGGTAAAAACATAGTATATATAGAGTTGGGTACTATCTGTGGTTTCAGGCATCCACTGGGGACCTTGGAACACACAGCCTGCAGATAAAAGGGGACTACTATATTCCATTCTCTGATGTTCTTTTAAGCATCTAATATTTAAGTGTCAACTCCAAATAATATCTGATAGTATATATTGACTTACTGTAACTACAAATCCAAGATGTAGTAAACATGCTCAGAAGAGCTTACCAAAATGTTTCTTTTAAGAGCCTATTAAGGAGCTTTAATATTTTATTTTGGATTATGCAGATAAAGTTTATAAACAAGGTTGTTACAAAATAATGGGGATGAGAAAGTCTGTCTCTCTCTTTCTTTATATGTAGGTAAAGAAAATAAAATACAGTGAGTGTAAGTCTCCACCCGCTTGGGCAAGAACTCGGGCCATTCCAAACCCTGCTCTGTCCAGATTGATACAGAGGCTCTCTAATCCCTTCTCAACAATGTGGCTTCTCAACAATGACCAACATTTACTGAGAGCTTATCACACATGGGCCACCTTACATACAGCAGCTCACTGAATTCTCACAATGATTTTGAAGAGACGTATCATTATCCCAATTGTGCAGAGCTAGTAAGTGGCAACATTTAGATTTGAATGCTATCTGCCTAATTCTAAAACTCACGCACTTTCAATCACCCCACACACCCTCTCTACTGATGCTATGATAGGTCACGTGCTACAGCCTTGTTGGGTGGAGTCAGCAGGGCGTTCAGCAGGCCGGCAGTGATCCCCCTACCAGGCTCTTATGGATTCCCTACTGGGAATAACAAGATTAAAGTTCAAATCGTAGCTCTTACCTTTTCTGCAAACCCTGAACAAATCACTCTTCTTGAATCTCATTTTCTCCTACATTCTCTAAAATAATGTATTTATTGAGTATTTACTAAACATCAAGCACTTTGGCTTATTTTATTTAATCCTCATACAACCTTATAAATTATATTCTATTATTACTTCTATTTTACAGAAGAGGAAACAGGCTTGGAGCCGTTAGGTGACCTGCCCCAGGTCAGTGATAGAGCCCGATTTAAACCCAGGTCTGTGTGACTCCATGGCTTGAATTCCTAACCACCCAGCATAACTGCCGCTACTAATACTTTCTTGATCCATCTTGTTGTTGTAATAAACAATATATGTGCAAGCATTTTAAAATGTTAAGCATAAACTCTCTGGAACCAAACAAAAACACGCAGCCAGAATGCGGTATTATTAGATGGTTCCACTTAGTACTATCCATTTTGTTCAGCTTTAAGAAAAAAGCAAATCACTGTTAAATGTCTTTTTTGAACTGCTTTCATTTACATTAGGCTAGTCAATCTTAATAAAATTATTTCTCGTGTTTGAGGTTTACATATGGAAAAGTGCTCAAAAGTAATTACTTTTGTTTTCCAAGCATGTCATTTAAAAAATTCTTATATTCACAGCTTGATCCCTTTAACTCTATTCTTAGATTCATTTTTAATCTGATTCTGTCTAAAACTAAATTGTGGCTCTATGATATTGAACAGCTTAAATGTCTCAGTAGTGACATGGTCATTGATTTTATATATCTGTCCAGACTAGTAAACTTGAAACAAAAACAGTGAGGGCCCAGCACTAAAACTGTGCATTCACTTCCAAAGAATGAGCTTTTATTATTACAATAAGATGAATTTTTCTTTTAAATTAAGAAATCTTCAAGATTCCGGATTCTAAGGAATGCTCTTAATTGATGGTATATATAAAAAAAAAAAACCCTTTCAGATCTTGTGGACTTATTGGAAAAGTGGCACTTGCCTACATTAGGTGGGCAAAACCCAGTCTACGGAAAATTCACCTATATTGGAGAACCCTAGTTCCTCAAAATATTAACTGGAGTTTCAGTTAAAAAAAAAATGGCAGTGGAAATTTTCTATAACTAGGCATTTCCCAATCTTACTTGACCACAAACCCTTTTTCCAAATGACAAGAACATCTCATAGAATTTATGCTCTATAATACTTTGGTAAAGGTTATTATAATTGATTCTGAAATAAAAATGACTGAGGCCTGTGACCAAACCACTTCAACTTCTTAAGACAGTCAGTGCTGAGAAATATACCTACTGAAGACTGTAATCTTTTACCTTGAGATTAATTTCTAAAAATAATTGGTGACACAGAATAACATATTAATAAAAACTCACATCATACTCTACAAATCCTACCAATTCAGTGTTATTTATGTATGTCACATTTTACTCCACAAAGAATGTACCACACTTATAACATGAATATAAATGGCAAAATATGAAGAGGAAATCAAACAAAAAATAAATTGAATTAGAAAACCGAGGCCATATTAAAGTAGAAACATAAAAATGGGTAGGGGTTGGGGGGAGGAGCCAGCACAAGCATTATAACTAAACTTTAAATTTAGTTCTGAGCTCCCCAGCAACCAAAGCAAAAAGAGATACATGGCCATTTACATAATTACCATGATGAAAAGAAGAAAACTTTAACAGATCCATAAGAAAACCAACCAAGGCTTTTTTTTTTTTTCTGAATTCTAAAACAAATAATTCAAAAGGGAGCATTTCATACGAGACATAAGGCTTACGACCATTTTCCAAATGCAATAACAAATTTATGTGGCTAATTTTTATAGCATTGCCAGTGATAAAGCTCACGGACAAATGTTAAATATTACAAAGTTAATGGGTTCCATTTGTCTTTGACTAATTCAGGAAGACAAGTTACAAATCTAATAAAGTCATGATAACCCTAAGACAAATTAGCTTTTTACTTCACCATTTTCAGAATCAAACTAACAGGCAAGAAAAGATTATGTGCGTTTTTTTTGGTCAAATAATAATAGCCAACACTTATATAACTCACGCCAAGCAATAGTCTCAGCCCTTTATAAGTATTCATTCGTGTAATCTTTACAACAATTCTATGCGGTAGGTATTATTTTACCCTTTATTTTACAGATGAGGAAATGCAGATCCAGAGATTAAGTGCCCACGGTCACATGGCAGTACTAGCATGTTTACTGTCACTAGCAATCGAAGCCAACTTTTCCATGTGGATGGGTGGGAGGAATGGGACCAGCTTAGGCAGCAGAGGGGGGAACACTACTCCTGTCAGTCTACAGAATCAGAGTACTCACATAATTTATTATCTTTGCATCCCTAGAGCTGGAGAAGGGGCACTGTATCATCAGTCAAGGTCCAACCAGAAAAAGAAACCACTCAGTATTTATACCAGAGGGAATTAAATTAAATACAAGAAATTGAGTACACAGGAAGAGCTAAGAAGCCCCAGGAAATGGAGAAGCAGCCCAGAGATCAGCAACAGTGGGTAGGGAACAGTGTTCTTATGGGAAGGCTAGAGGCTGGGGTTACCCATAGCAGACCTCCCATGGGAGCCCATCGAAGAGCTGCCAGACCTCCCAGGCTTTACCCACCTCCAAACTCCTGCTGCCTGAACACTGCCAGAATCCTGAGAGCAGAGGAATGTTCACACCCTGTAGGGATCAGCCTTCCTGTGATAAAGGTCAGAGCTATAAAGGTTGAAGACTGGATCTAAAAGCAAAACGCCCAAGACTGACCTAGGTAGTAACAGTAGAAATGTGAACATTCTGTTTTCCAGTAGCTGAAGCATATGAGCCTCAGGAGGTAAATCACCCGGTAACTAAAGGCTTGTTCTCTAAATTCCTGGTCACTACAACATGGGGGAAGCCCTCTTTTCGCATGAAAACACACATAGATAAAACACCTCATTCTGCTGTAGCGAAACCATGGAATTGTTACTCAAGAGAGGAGTATACGATGAAAATATTAACAGATTCATACACTTAGGTTATTAAATTAATTCCATAGAAACGCACACAGCACCTATTGTGTACAAGTTGCCATGGCAGAGGTTCCTGCGTGTGGCCATGGCATTCGGAATCCTATAAGCTGCCCATAGGGCACCCCCAACTCTCATCAGCTCTTTTTGTCCCAGCTGAGCCCCACACGTTATGGTGAGAGGCCTCTCCCATGAAACGATGAATGGAGAATGCGTCCTGTGCCTTATGTTCAGCAGGATCAACCTTGCTGCTGGAGGTAAGAAGAGTGACCAGCAGTGAATTGGGACTATGAGAAAGATGGCACGCTGACAGGACATTTGAGAACTTGGCCTCATGAATTTCTAATAGAGCACAGGCAGGCAGGGAAGACCTGCATTCAAGCAACCACACAGCAGTGGGTGGGGACAGAACGTGGGTCCAGGGAACCTCAGGTGAGCCTCCCAAAGTAGTCCAAAGAGGGTCAGTGCACAAGTGATGGGGAACCACGGTTCCACAGAAGCACAGACACAGCCTACTTCTGTGAACCGAGTTCTAGAAACCCTAAGATTAAGATATATACATAACCACTTGAAATATGAGGTAGAAAATGAGAATTACCACAAATGTAAACAGTACTAAGGGCATTCCGAGAAGGGAGAAAGAAATGACTTCTAGTTGGAAAGGTGGGTTTGGGATGTGTAATACAACAATTTAAAAAGGAGGTGACATTGGACTCGCATCTCGTATGGTTTTGACCTATAGAGATGGGGAAAGAGAATTCCTGGGAGAAGGAACAGCAAAAGGGAAATCCAAGCAGAAGGGTTGGCAGCTGTATCAGGTAGCCCTTTATTGAAGCAAAGGGTGCAGAAAGAAAAGGGGTCCAAAATAAAGACAAGGAAGATAAGATTACACCCAAAAGACCCTTTTAAAATTCATAGTTGGGTAAATCTACAAGGAAAATTGTTACGGGAAATTTGGGCTATATTCATAATCTTTAAAGGCAAGTGTCTTAGAAGACAGTTATTCCATGTCCTCTAACATTAGAAGTAGGAGGCTGGTGGATGGACCACCGCCCTACCCAGGGACTAACGGCCGGCTCAGTCACTGCCACTAGTCCTGTTGTCCTGTAACTATAAATTCACAGGCAAGATGCGGAGCTAGAAAGGCACCTCACACTCCATGCAGGGGCACAGAGAACATTAGGAAGAAGGTATTAACCAATTTTTCCTTGTAATGAAAGGGAGGCAAAGAGTACATTACTAGTTTCAAGTTTAAATAATGCAGTGTAAAAATGTTTCACCTTATAAAATTATTTCATCTTATGAAGTAATTTCATGCTGTATGACTTTTCTGCCAATATGAGCATTTGGCTGGTATGTCAGCCTACTGACAAGTATATTCTAACTTCAACAATCTGACCACTTAAAAGGCACGAGTGAGAAAGAAATTCATTTAACTTATATAACTGGAATGCTAATTTCAGATCTTCTTAGCCTCACTAAATATGTCTCATAATATGTATGGTTTGTTTTTTTTATATCTCCAGCAATAAAATTTGCCATGAGAAATTAACTGATAAATTGTTCCAAAGCAAAACTTACATATAGAATGCTAAGGCACTGATAAATAATATTGTATATTCATTTTGTGTTTTAGAACCCAATATATCCTTATTTTCCCAAGCACATACCATTAGTATATTGAACATTAGATGGCTTAGTTCATGGATAAAGAAAGTAATGTAATGAAGGAGGGGAATTTTTTTCTTTTTTTGGCAGAAATGCATACAAAAATAGCTGGCCTGTCACATCATTACCTAAAATATTATTAATGGGTTACCAAAAGTGGCCACAAAAGTGACAGAAATATAAGCTTCATTTCCTCAGAATAATCTCGTGTTTGTTGTCTAGAATAGGGTCCAGCTCAGCTCTCAGCCAGTTTGCTCACAATTGGCCCCTCAACACATCAGTTGTCAGAGGGAAAACAAATGCTTCCCCCACTGACTGGACCCAGCCCCAGTCAGGGAGCAAGTGAGATGCTTCCCACCCTTTTTAACTAAACTGGGATCCACAAGCCTTGGATTACACTTTCAGCACCGCCACCAATTTGTTCTGTTGTTTGCGTGTTTTAACCTCTCTTCACCTGGAGGAAGGAATAATAATCAATTCATCTCACAGGAATGTAGTGAGGAGGAAAGAAAACAGTGCATGCGGAAGTGCTTTGAAAAGCTGAAAGGACAAATACAAATGTAGATACTGTTTTCACAAGAGCCAGAAAATATTCAACCTTTTGTTTCTAACTTCAAGCATGGGAGAAAGATTTCTACTTCCTTTTGTGCCTAATTTGAACAAAAGACACAAACCATCTCACTTGGACTTTTCTCTAGTTCAAGTATTTGGAGAAGGCTTTAGTCAGCAAGCTGCCAATTCCTAATGTTGAACGGAAATCCAAGTTCCACTCCAAGTCAGGGGTGGAAAGAACAAGAAACATTTCTGGAGCTTTCCAGGTCTCGAAGAGGAAATTGAGCAGGACTGCAGAGGTAACTAAAATCATACAACCTGTGACAGACCTCTGCAGAGAACCAGGTTTGGTTTAAAACTGAACAACAGCGGGGGGGGGGGGGGGGGGGCTTGATTCTTCTTAAAGCTAACCTAGGAGAGAGTCTCAACTGTTGAGCTAGAAATTACATAGGTTTTGCCCCAAACATAAGAGATGACAAGTGAAGGGGTCCTCTTACCTCAGGAATTTGTCCCTGTGAAGTTTCCTCTGCCTGGAACACACCCTTCCTCTTTGCCTTATCCTCTCTTAAGGACAAGGACGTCCGGTGTAAGAACTCAGAGGACCCTTCACTTCTCCTTCATGATCATTGGTTATTGTTTAGCATTAGTGATTCACTAGTTTGACTGATTAGTGTCTGTTGTTCCCTCCCCCAATAAGCTCCCTGAGGGCAGGGCACGGTTTGATTTCATAGTATCCCCAGAAGAAAGCAGAATGCTCAGAGTGAGCCCTCATTAAACATTTATTAAATGGGTGATGAAAGAAATACGATCTGAAAAGAACTTCAAAGCAGATTATTTCAGATCACAAATCATTTCTAGGTGGGTACATTTATGCAAATATAGGCCATTTACAATAAAACCCTTAATTTACTGTTGCTCAGGGAGGACATGTTGCAAATAAAGGGAAACCATAAAACAAGGAGGTTAATAAATCAATTTTAATACCAACTTAGTAGGAGGGCCTATGCTTCACACCCCGAATAAGGTGTTCTTGTGGACTGGATGGCTTGTTTCCAAGGTCTCAACTGCTCATGTTTAGACATTTTGAAGAAGGGACATGAAAAGGACAGAGCTGTTGCTTCCCAGGCTTGAAGCCATAAGGAGATGAGGGAGAAATTCCCTGTGGACCAACTATCACATGGTAGGACAGAAAGCTGCATGATGGGGCTGCAGGCTTTCTCAAGCTGTCAGGACAGCTCCTAGAAGCACAGGTAAAACAGCAGCCAGGATCCTTGCTTTCTGTTTACTTTCTTCTGCTCTAAAAAGTTGAACAGTATGGCTTTTCACTCATTCATCTGAGTGCAAAAGAAGTGAGGAAGATAAAATTTTTAAAATATATATTATTCAAGCACTACAGCAACATAAAGCAGTTAATATTCTTAATTTTTATCAAGCTATACTCCAAGACACCATGCTTTTTGGATAAAAGTCAGTCCCTATACACCTTCCATCTGTTTTTTTCTCTTGCACACACTTATTTACACACAATTTGGTGCCAATTTCCAACAAAATGAAGTTCCTTTTTTATTTTTACATTGTGATCTTCCTTATCTTTCAATTATTCTACAGAACATATAATCAAATTCCATCTTCCTCACTAAGGGGCTTGAATTTACGACTTTCTGGGAGCTAAGTGTGCTCCATTCATTTGTGTGTTAAACAAATATAAAGAATAAGGATGCTGAGTAATGAAGATCATGTCTTTTCTGGGGCTTTTAAAGCTATAAAGTTTCTTTTCTTTCCTTCAAAGGTTGTACACAATAAATTACATTGCAAATAAAAATGAATTAAGTGAGGCTGAGAGATCAGAAAAGAAATAAAGGGGCGCCAGTTTCTGTAGAGGGTCTTTAATGGATGATGTTTTGGGGTTATCAGTTCAGAAAGAAAAAAAAAACAAATAAAAATCCATTCCATACTTATTCTAAAGACCTCATCCTTGTCTTTGTTTTCATAAGTAACTCTGCCGACGGTTTATTTTATAGAAGATCTATGTTGTTCTCCTGTGTCCTAAAAAAATCTAATCCTTAAGAGTAGACAGAAATTAAACAATTTAAATGCTGTTTAGTAATTTCAAAATAACAATATCAGGGCTCTTTCCCCTAAGTATCATCAACTGTACCACTCCCCCTGTACTTTTGCTATTGCTCCTATTACTACTCACAGAAACCCTAAAGGATCAGAATGAAAACCCAAAGAGGTCTTCATATTTTTCCAACGTTATACTTAAAGCCCATCTCAGGCTAGAACTGCCTTCATTCCTTAGAATGTTTGAAACTCATTAATTTTATTTTTCTTTTGGAAAAGTAAGAACAAGTCAAGATCAGAGAGGAAAGTGCATTTGTTTCCCTCTATGGAATCTCTCCTTGACTCCATTTCTTAGAAGCGGGGAGCGGGAGCGCAAACCTCAGTTTACCCCATGCTGGGGAAAGAGAAGTCATTTTTCTCTATAATGGTGAGCATCTAGCAGAGTTCCTTGAATATAGAAAACATTCGATGTAAGTTTGGCAAAAGAATGGGTGAATGAAAGAATAATACAATTATCGCTGTTTTAAAACGAATCATTTCCATCCTATTATTTTACTACAATTTGAAACCCTTTGTTACCAGGCTTTACACAATAGGTTTAAGAGAAATAGGCCCTACAGAGAAATAGGCCATGCCACAGAGAAATGTTGTGGCTTTTGGAGAGCTTAGAAAGAAGGACCTGTGCTCACCAAGCTTCACATGAAGCATCTCTTCTGAGTGACACTTAGGAGCTTCTCCATAAGGAGAACAGATTGTTTTGGAGTTTGAGGCAAAATAAGGTGTTCCCAACAGCAGAAATATTGTAAATGTTTTCATTTAGGCAAGGCAATGCCCTGCCCAAATCAAACCACCACCGTGATCCATAAAAGTATTAGGGAGATAAAATATGACTTACTCTGTGAGAAATCTTTGCTTTTATCTGACCTACAGTTGAATCTTGTCTCTTTGCTTTTACTTTTTTCTCTCAATGACTGTAGTATTCCCGTTTGGTTTCCTTATAGGGGTCCTAGTATTTAAAGGGTGAGGGAATGAATAAATCCTAATCCTAAAAAGATGATTGTTTCAGCATTAATAAAAGCGCAAGCTCCTTCCTGGCTTCCCCGTGGTGTCGCTCTAAGAGGCTGCTTAAGGCCACCGCCCAGATGCGCCAGCGGGTCAGGGGGTATGGTAACTCATCCCTCCCTTGGGTACTAAGGGGCTCTCTCAGGGAGTGGTGACTTCAAGGAAAGGTATTCTGCCCCATGTGCTAAGTAGAAGCACAGACTCCATCTAAAGGCAAACTTTGCAAATAAGAATAACCTTGAAAGAGACCCTTTGGATGCAGATCAATGCTCAGGAACGTTGCCAACCACTTACAACTCCCCTTTGACATTTCACCGATGTGTTATTTACATTGGAGGAGAAGCCTGCTATCCTGAAACCCAAATCCCTACTGTTTCTCGAGTGCAGTGGGGGCTTGTTGGATGAGTCACTGGGAAGATAGACGCCCCGTCTCCTCCACTTGGTTTACTCGGGTCACCTTCCCAGAAGGCTGGGGATACTTCTGTGGTGCTGCGCCCTGAACCTCTCCGGGGAATTCTCTTATCATTTCAGGAGGTCTCCGGTGGGGTGCCGGCTTCCCAGTCCCCTGGATGTGCCCAAAAACAGAACCATCCAGTGGTCCCCAACCCCCAAGCTCTGGGATGGCTGTGGCGCTGCGCTAGCCATTAATGGCCATCATCCATTTTTAATCAGAAAGATCACAAGAAGGATGGTAAGCGAATCCCAGTCGCAAGTCAATTTAAATAACATTCCTGGGGAAATCCAATCACTTAAAACTGAGACACCTACGCGAGCAACAGACCCCGCCCGTCTGGAGGGGAAAAGCGCGACGGCTGAATTAATCAAGATCAGGATGCTCCCGAGCTGTGCGCGGAGCGTTAACCCTTCCGGCCCCGTAGGGTGACAAGGGGGTCTTGGCAGAGCGCCGCCGGCCGGGGCCGAGATGCCCGCGGCAGCCCCGCGCACGATGCCTCTGCCATCTTGGGCGGCTCCGGCCGCCCTGCGCCTGGCCCCGGCGGCTGGGCGCGCGGGGTTAAGGTCAGAAGCTCAGGAAGCTGCTCGGGCTGCGAGGAGCGGCCGCCTCCCGCAGCCTCGGCGCGCCGCCGGCTCCTCCTTCCGCGCCAGCGAGGCCAAGTGAGGACTGCTCTGGCCGCAGGTAGCGGAGGCGCGGGGGCGGCGCGCTGGACCGAGCGGAGCGCCCCGGGAGGGGCCGGCGGACAGGACAGACGGATCCTCCAATCGCCCGCCCCAGACCTTAGTGACCGTCTGCGTCGGCCATGTGGGGATCCGGGGTCCCCGCCGAGGGCCTGTCGGTGGCACCGGCGCCGCCAGCGCTGCTGCCGCTGTTGCTGCTCCTGGCGCTGGCGGCGCCCTCGCGGGGCGGCGGGGACTGCGCGGAGCTGGCGTGCGGAGAGCGGGAGCGCTGCTGCGATGCGGCCAACGCCACGGCCGTGCGCTGCTGCAAGCTACCGCTGCACGCCTTCCTGGACAACGTGGGTTGGTTCGTCCGCAAGCTCTCGGGGCTGCTCATCCTGCTGGTGCTCTTCGCCATCGGCTACTTCCTGCAGCGTATCATCTGCCCCAGCCCCCGCAGGTACCCGCGCGGCCAGGCGAGGCCCGGGCAGGCGCGGCCAGGGCCGCCGGGGGGCGCCGGGCCGCCAGGAGCCGCGGGGCCGGACGACGACGACGACGACTCGCCCGCGCTGCTGCGGGACGAGGCGGCCGCCGGCTCGCAGGACTCACTGCTGGACAGTGGCAGCGGTGGTCGGGGCCGTGGGGGCGGCGGGCTCTCCGCCCCCTCCTGCGCCTCCGAGCACGAGCTGCGGGTAGTGTCGCCGGTCTTCCTGCAGCTGCCCAGCTACGAGGAGGTCAAGTACCTGCCGACCTATGAGGAGTCCATGCGCCTGCAGCAGCTCAGCCCCGGGGAGGTCGTGCTGCCTGTGTCGGTGCTCGGCCGCCCTCGAGGCGGCGGCGCTGGGGAGTCCGACGGCAGCGAGGGCCGCTTCCCGCTCATCTGAGCCCCCGGGTCCCCTCGAGGACCCCGCGGACAGAACTGGGCTGGGGGCTGCGGGTGGGACGCAACGGCTGGGGTGGCCGCGGCCACCACCAACTGCCTCAGACCAAGCCTGCCCCCACCCCGGCCTAATCGCCTATTACCTGGCCACTGGGTTGGGATCAAGCCCCACCCTGTACTTTTCTGCGATCTTAAGTTTCCCTACGTTTCATTCGGTTCAAGGAAACGTTAGGCACGCGCAGCAGGGGCGACAGCAGCCGACCGGTCCGGAGCGCAACGTCGAAGGACGGTCTTCGCCCTCAGATTGTGTTCACTCGTAAGTGCCTGCTTCCCGAATCACAAAGAACACGTGAGCCCTTTAGTGCGTCGGAGACGGACAGTATCCTTTAGGGAAAAGCGGGAAGGGATGCAGCTCCACTCCTTTCCCTCCAGGACAGAGAAGAGGGCCAGGAGCGGTAGGGGGACCGCAGCGGCTGGAGACGGCTGCGCCCGTGTCTGGGAAAGAAGCATGTAGGTATGACCTAACGCCTCCCTTGAGGAGGATCCCCAAAACCCCTCCGTGTCTTCCTGGCCAAGCGTAGTCACAACTGATGGCTCACAATTTGGTGGGGGATCCCCGTGATACCCAGTTAGTTGCTGTACCTATTCAAGATACAGGAATTACGTATATCTAAGGCCATATTCGTAATAAGGTACAGTTGGACTTTTGATTTTTCAATAACTGAGAAGATATTTATATTTGTCTTTTATTTTTATATTTTTACCATGTATTGAATGCATCAAGAGGGTATTTCTCCAATTAATGACAAGATAATTGTCTTATCACCCTTTTTAGGCCTTACTGGCCTGGAAATTGCCCACACTGTCATTGTTTTAAAAAATGGACATTATTTCATTTACAATGGGACAAAAAAGGCATGGTCAAACGAGAAAATGTGACATAAAAAACACGAAGGATATCTTATTTTCACTATTTGAGAAGAATATATATTATTTTTAGTACTGTGGCATAATATATCTTTTTATAGTAATAACTATGCATTATATAGTCTAGGTCTTAATTGTATCATTTACCACATAGTTACATGTAAAAATGATTAATACATATACGCCTACCATGAAGCATGATGTCATGCACTTTCCCCTCCATTTTTCATTTGGAATACATTCACAACATGCTACAAAACAGAAGAAATTGTTGTGACTTGGAACTTTTAAACCCATAGTTGTGCAGTAATATACTACAGAAGGATACAGTCAACCTATTTTAAGAAAAAAAAATGTCATTGTAACAGTTCTGCAATTCTATGAAATGTCCTTTAAGCAAATGGTAATATGAAATATTAACACATATGTATAATGTACATATGCATATTGTCTATGTACAATATATACATTGTGTACCATATAATTATTACAGTTTATGATTATCATGAAAGGAAAACAGAAAAGGTTTCCTTGCTTAAGGAATGATGAGTATTACATTAAGAAAGATTATACACATGGACTTCACATGTGTATCTCAAAATGTTCTTATACCTGAAAAAGTCTGGCAATTCTAAGAAATCGTAAAATACCTGAATTGTATTAGAAGAAAATGATTTGGTTACCTTAAACTTTTAAAAGCTGGTTGAAAAAGTCTGATAGTTCTAAGAAATCTTAAAATGTCTCAATTGTAATAGAAGAGAATGGTTTACTCTAAACTTTTAAAAACTAATGACCCTGTCATTAAAATCATTTGAAGTGTATTAAAACAGAAAAACTTTAAAATCTTTCTCTGTGCAAATTATATAAGATGTATGACTATATGGTAGTGTATTAAAACTTGAAATGTGTATCTTTGTCATTTAAAAGCAATTTTAAGCTGTGAATTGGCAAAAGCACCAGGAGTTAAGACTATCAATTGAGTATGATACAAGATTTAATGAAATCACATTATATTGTATAATTGCATATATTAATATTACTCAAACACTAAAATTTTATTGATATGTGGTATCAATATCACCCACCATTCAAACAAACCGGAAAATGGCCATATTCTTTTAAATGATTTATCCTTGGAGAGTACACTGTTTTAGACATTTCTTAAAATTCACCCATATCTGAAACATCAATATAAATATCTAAATACTAGTATATCAAGAACCAGAAGTTCTTGATTACTGTCAGTTGGGTTGATTGTCCTACAAGTTGTTGGTTCTAATATCTTGAGCTTTACAAGAAAATCTTGCAAAAATACACTTATAATATGGACCAAGTATGTTTCCTTTGTATCAACTATGGAACATCTCTTTCCCTAAAATTCAGAATTTCCATAATATAACACCATTCACGCAATGAGGTTCTCTTGAATTTTAAAACTGCAACAAATTTTACATTTGTTTCTTTCCCTATACATCATACAAGCCTTTATTCACATCTCTCAGTTTAATAAAAATGAGTTTGACTGTACTTTGGTTTTTTTCTTGCAGTTCATTGATTTACCAGGCACAATTTGTTCAGGCATAATTTTGTGGGGAAAAACATCCTCAAGAACTATTTGTATTAGTGATAAATGAACATGTGTCATGGTAATACACACACATACAGAACAAACCATGTTAATACACACAGGACCTATATATTCATGAGGCTAGATAGCATACCTGGGTAGCAACATTTGTAAAGCACTAAGGCCAGTATCTACCTGAGTGTTCAGGTTTACAGGTTTCGCCTGGAAGTTATTTATCCCATAGAACTAGTAGAAAATAGAAATGTAGAAAAGTTATTAATGTAGAAAATAGTTACACACATATATTTATATAGTCTGTGACTGATAATTTTTGCAAGGCTGCTACGTAAGTACCCATTTTAACCAAACCCACCTGAGAGTGCCAGGTTCTCCAGTACTAACCAAGCCTTTGCTCCTGGTTTTCAGTTATCAATGTAATTCACATATTAAAACATTTCAAGCATATTTTATTTCCACTGACTTCTCATGTGTAGGGAAATAGTAGTCCTGGATATGTGAGAAAACGATTGATTTTCTAAATCACATATATATCATATATATATGATCACCAGTTGCTTAAAAGCAATTTGTTATTGGCATTCAATATCATAACCAAGGGGAAAATGTCTTCTAGAGATAGAATGATAGTTTTAAGAGGCCTTTAATTGCCACATTACAAATGTGTGCTTCAACCATGGGAAATGGCATTGGCAATTATGCCAAAGGGCATGAGGTGTACTATATAAGGAAAACAAGATTCAATTGTAAAAGCCAAAGGGAATATTAAGGAAATGGCTCCAACAGTTTAAAAGGCAATGTGATAAGTAATCTCCTTTATGTATACAGTTTCTCTCAAGTGGAATTAATAAAGGCATCAATTCAGAGCTGAAACGGGTATGTTATAAACATGAAATGTGGTCTTCAGATTTCTACAGTATTCTGCATTGACTTTTGTAAAAATTTCATGAATCATAATTCATTTGGATTTCCAGACTGAGAGAAACAGTGATGAGTTGTTTTATTTTGAGCACCCCAGCACTAACCATTTCTCCAAAAGTGTAAGTTGCAGGCAGCCAATCAGTAATAGAATATTTGGCAAGTTTTTATCTGACCTTCACTAGTTTACAATTTACTTTTTCATTCTCCTTTCATTCACTGGTAAAAAAGCTAATAACTGGTAGGCTGAGGTATTTTATCAAAGAATGAATTGGCAACCATTATTGCAGTCACATTCTAGTTGTACTGGGAAGTAAAGACCCTATGCCCTTTTGCCTTTGCAGACAAAACCTTATTTGAGCCTCTAGACCTCAAAGATAGCTTGATTTACCATTGATTGTTGTATCTTTTGCTTTCTTATGGATTTTCTGCACAGGCTCCTCTTCTACTTCCTCTGTATATGGTATTCTGTTTTACTGAGTAGACTAGAAGATACCTCTAACTTTACATTTGTTTTATTTTAGATGATCATGAAGAATCCCCAACTTGTTTAAGATTTTATCTTAAAGATGTTTAAGATTTTATCTGAGGAACCGTCAGTGGTTTTACCTTCTACTTCTTTGTTGGCTGTATTTGTTTCGTCTAACAAAGAATTAGAATCTTACGGATTTATTCCTGTTTTAATATAGGTTTGTGTGAATTTTCTCTTGTGTATTGACCAAAGATTTTACCAAATCAAATCAAAATTGATTTTGATTATTTTTCCAGGGTCTTAAAAGTATCTTCATTTGTAGATTTAATTTTTTTCTTGCAAATTCTTCATTCATTTGTAACCTTTCTCCATGTGAATAACCCGTTGAACCAGCCAAGCTATCAGATTCCTATAGATGTATACCAGTTTTACTTCTTCCCCTGATGTGACACTGTTTCACGGCTTCTTCACCTTTCAAATTTTTATCTTGGAAGCTCTTCACAGTATTCTTTGCGTCTTTATTTGAATCTTTTCTGTTTATGTAGCAACTGAGACTCTGAATTCTTTACTTTCGTCTTTACTTGCATGTTATATGTTTGACTAAGCAAATGTTTAGATTCTTGAAAATCTCTCGTTTCTTAGGGCAGATCTTGTTCTTTGACACTCTATTTTGTATGTTCTTTGGCCACCCATCTTCAGTTTCAGAGACATTCGTTTTGGATTCATATTCACAAGGATTACAAGAGAAGTTTTTTTGACTGAGATCTTCTGGTCCATCTTTAATTTTTTCCGAAGTAAATATTTCTTCAAATCCACTATAGTCACCTTCCAGACTTCATATCTTTTGTTTAGATTCTGCCATAAGTGTGTGAGTTCCAAGAAGTCTTCAATTGCATTTTGCTTTTTTCTTGATGGTTTCAATAAAGTAGTAATAAATGTTGGCTTCAGGGTTTCTTCTGGTGTTTTAAAAAAATTTGTATGACCTACATCTTTTTGATTGAAAAATGTGTACACTCTGTTTATGTTCTACTATTTTTTCTATTACTTGGTTTTCTTGGTTTTCACATCTTTTATTACAGATACTTTAGGTGTTTCTTGTAATTTATCTGAAATAGCTGATTCCTTACTAAAGGTTTCCTGTGAGTTCATTTTTAGAATTTGAAGTTGCCATAAATCTTATAATATGTGCCAAATCATCTATGGGATACACCTTAGGAATTTTCTTAAGTTTCTTTATACCTGTAGGATTTTCTGTTCATTCACGTCTCTGCTTTGGGGTTGTCATGAGGTTCCTGACACCTGTCAAGTCTTCTACTTAAGTTTCCCTTTTCTTTAGGTGTTTTGTTTGTGGGTGCTTGTCGGGTCTTCTATGGGTTCAGTCTCAGTCTTTTCCACAGAAGTTCTTGATTACTGTCAGTTGGGCTAATTCACATATCTCCCTGGGAGCTTCTCCGAGTTTCTTGTTGATTGTCTTATCTTCTGGGTCCACAACTTCCTCTTGGGTCTTAACACTGATTCTGCCTTTTCTTTGTGTCCTAAACAATCTCTCAATACCTGTGAGATTTTCACCTTTTCCACATTTCCACTTGGGAGCTATGGAGTTCTGATTGCTTTCTCTCTGTAGTTGTATTGCTTGCTTCAGTTTTTTTAGAAGCTCTTTGATGCCTGTCATATTTTCTTCCACAGAGTCTACATTTTTCCTCAGTTGTCTCCAACAGTCTTCTGAATATTCTTGGATTTTCTTGTGGTTCTGGTTTGTGCTTTGGACTGTACCTAAGATCTCTGCGCCTATCCCCACCATTTATTTATTCCTCTGGTTCTTTTGGTGTTTACAGGACTAGCTGATAGCTGCCAGGTCTTCCAAGTGTTCCGGTTTTACTTTAGATGTTCTCAGCAGCCTCTTGATGCCTGTTAGACTTTCTGCTGGTTCTGGATTCTGCTTTCAAGTGTTCCTAAGCTTTCTGTGGACTTCTCATCATTTATTTGTTCCTCTGGTTCTTTTGTTATTTATAAGAAACTCAGATAGCTGCCAGGTCTTCCATGAGCTCTGGTTGTATTTTAGGTGTCCTCAGTGTTCATGTGAGTTTTTGCTAGGCCTTGTTTGTGCTTTGGTGTGCTTCTAAGCTTTCTATAGAAATGATTGCCCTTTTATTTGTTCCTATTTCTTTTGGTGTTTGTGGGGATTTTCTGATACCTGCCAAATCTTCCAAAGGTTCTGCATTTTCTTCAGCTGTTTTCACCAGTCTCTTGAAGACTGGTGAAACAGTCTCTTGAAGACTAATAATTAATCTTATTAGTTATTTGACCATAAGCAAGTTGCTTAACTTCTCTAAGCTTATTTTTTCATTTATAAAGTGGGGAGAGTACCTACCTCGGATGGTTGAAATGAATGTTAAGGTAATGTATAAAAATCACTTGACACTATGCCTGGGACATAAAAGTGTATTTCAAGTGCCAGTGTACACATATTGATTGACACTGGGTTCTTCGTGTGAAATTCAGATAAACTTGTGGAAACTCAAAAACTTTTCCAGTTGATCATGGGCATTAATGATTTGAATTAAGAATAAAAACACTTTTAGGAAAAACAAAAATTTACTTAAAAAAGAAAAACCTGTCAGCTGGTCTTGATGACTGGTTTTGGTTGAGGTGATATACTGTGGAAGAAAGCCTGGGTAGAAAAAGAGAAATTGGGTTTGGGCAGGAAAGAAAGGACTAGGAATGGCTGACTAACTGAAGTGGAAAGGCTTACTCTTGATGTTGGGGAGTAAGTATAGTTGGAGAAAGATAAGAAAGATAGGACACTGGAGTAGGACATTGGAAACTGGATCTTGAGATTTCATAGACAGAAGCTTTGGGAGAGGACAGGGGTGAAGCAGTGTCCTTAGAAGCGGGGCCTGGAGAACGGACATTAGGGCTGTAGGAATAGAAGCGGGTATAGGCTGCTGAAGGAATAACAGTTGAGGTAGAGGAGGGCTAATCAAGCAATAAGGAAAAAATGCATCGGCCCAATGGACACTGAAACCCACCTCAGGTATGGTGGAAATGACTCTGCTATAAAGACTTTCATATAAATATTTCTGATTTTTAACCTGAAGAAGAGACAACCAAGGGAAAATAACTGTCATCAAATATTTAAAAGGCAAACTTGTGGAATTGGAATTAATCTTATTTTATAGGATTCTAGAAGATAAAACTTAAAGGAAAAAAAAACCCTACAAATACATCAATTAATTATCCCATCCATCCATCCATCCACTCATCCATGCACCTACTCATCCAGCCACTAAGCCATTCTTTAATTTACACAGAAACAGAAATGAGGTAATTTACAAAAAGGACACACAAAACAAGACCCTCAGGAAGTAAATGAAGAAACCAAGGCAAAGGGGAAAAGCAAAGTTCGAAAAAAGAAGGCCATACCTTAGTTCCGAGCTTTAGAGGAGGAAATACAAAGAAAGAAGCAGATCAGTTAAAAGATTCAGTGTTTGTAAATAAAAACCAGACCAGCTGCTTGAGAGAAGCACAAATCTTCCTGATACTGAGATCTAGGAGAAGCTTCTCCTGTGAGTTCTTGTGAAGAAGAAACTATCATGTCAAGAATAACATATTCGACCATCTTTACACTAAATACATTCCATAGGGCTTCTAAAGATGAGATCCTCAGTATAGACAAATGGCATAACATTGTAAGCTCACTACAATTTTTCAAGGGGTCGAAATAGTAGTACAGGAACTCTTAATTCCTGATTCTTTGGTCCAATCCCCAAACAGGTTATATTCTAGAGGAATGGATGACTATACAACTTTCAAATTATTCTCCTAAAATGTCATTTCTCTAAATCCTTTAAAAACCATTTTGTTGCTTTTACAAATTACAGAAGTGATATTTAAACACACACACTGACCCGAAAGATTCGTACAAAAAACTTAGAATAAACAAATTCTTTCAAGTCACAGGACACAAACTCAATATACAAAAATCAGTTGTGTTTCTATATGCCGTGTTTCCCCGAAAATAAGACCTAGCCGGACAATCAGCTCTAATGCATCTTTTGGAGCAAAAACTAATATAAGATCCGGTATTATATTTTATTATACCTGGTCTTATAGTAAAATAAGACTGGGTCTTATATTAATTTTTGCTCCAAAAGACACATTAGAGCTGATTGTCCGGCGAGGTCTTATTTTCGGGGAAACAGTATTAATAACAAACTATCAGAAAGAGAAATTAAGAAAACAATCCCATTTACAATTGCATCAAAAATAATAAAATATGTAGGAATAAATTTAACAAAAGAAGTGGAAGACCTGTACATTTGAAAATTACTAACAGAATAGATCTTAGAATTTCTCATCACAATAAAAATAAAATTCTGTAACCATGTGTGATGACAGATGTTAATGAGACTTATTGTAGTGATCATTCACAATATATACATATATCAAATCATGTTGTACAGCTAAAACTAATATAATGTTATATATCAAATGTATAAGACCAGGTTTTATATTATACTAAGACCAGGTCTTATATTAATTTTTGCTCCAAAAGACACATTAGAGCTGATTGGGGAAATCAGCTCTATTTTTGGGGAAACATGGTAAAACCACTTTCCAAGGAGCAGTGGGTAGTACAGATTGTGGGACCATGTTGCCAAGTCTCCTGACCCCAGATACCCTGCATATTAGGGCGGTGATTCCAGTTGAATTGCCTAATCTCCCCGTGCCTTAATTTCTTCTTCTGAAAAGGAAGCTAAAAGTAGTACATCAAGGGGTAAAACTTGTAGAGCCTGGCACCCAGTAAAGACTATATATGAGGTGGCTGGCACTGTCACTGTAAATGATTTGAGGAGAGGAAGGGTCAAAACTGACTTTAAGGCCATGAAAAAGTTTTCTGCATTGAGCTTTGAGGAGCCCCTGAATTCCAAAATATGTCAGAAACAGACTTTTAGGAGTTATCAAAGCCTTAAAAGGTACATAGCCTTGATTCAGAGGTTAGATTCCCCACTGAGAATCTATCCCATGAAAATACTCAAAGTCCAAGCAAAGATCTGATTACAGAAAACCCGTCAAAGCACTGCTATAATGGTGAGATATTGAAAACTAAATTATCCAATAGGAGGGCACTGATTAAATAAATTCTCCATCCATACGAAGAGATAGCCTACAGCCTTTAAAATAGAAAACATCTGTTAATATGGAAATATGTTTATGATATAATGTCATTAAGTGAAAAGAACCAGTAATAAAACCTTATTACAATATAAATACACATACACATACACACACCCACACTCGAGAAAATTACATTTTAAAATCCATCTTTTATGCCACTACACTGAGATACTCCAACAAATGAATAGAACCTGGGGAGGCCGGTTGGCTCAGTGGTTAGAACGCAGTGCTCATAACACCAAGGTCGCTGGTTCAATTTCCACATGGGCCAGTGAGCTGCTGCGCCCTCAACTAGATTGAAAACAACGACCTGACCTGGAGTTGGGCTGCACCCCCCCATAACTAAATTGAAAACAACTACCTGACATGGAGCTGATGGGTCCTGGAAAACCACACTGTTCCCCAATATTCCCCAATAAAACAAAAAATTAAAAAATGTATAGAACCCTTCAATCTTTTCTTGCTTAAATTTTCAATTACTCAGGTAATAACAAATACATCTTCCTTTTTAAAAAGAAAACATTACAACAAAGGTCCCCTCTAACACCTGACCCTCCTCTAATTTGAGAGTTAAACCTTGTGTGGTATCCTTCTAGAATATTCTCTGAATATTTTTACTGCATATAGATGTATTCACAGTAAATATATACTATATAGTAGTTTTGTACCTAATGCTTTTGTTTCCATGCAATTTTATCACACGCATAGCTGCAAGTAACCACCACCACAGAGCTCCCTGATGCCACTCTATATAGAGAGCCTTAGAACCTCAATCCTCTTTCTCTCACTAGTCCTCAACCCAAGGCAACCACTAATCTGTTGTCCCTCTCTAGATTTTATTTCAAGAATTTAACCCTCTACCACGTTATAAACATTAATATCTATGAGATTACATTCGAGCATTTAATGCTAGACAGGTGGAGTGTCTTGGCTTGCAAACTAGTTTATTAGGTTGGTGCAAAAGTAATTGCGGTTTAAAAGGTTGAAATTGCAAAAAGCGCAATTACTTTTGCACCAACCTAATATTTTCTTGTACAAGTAAACATTTGTCACTATCTAAACAAATGAGCTCTCTGGTACAGTCCTAGTTGACTTGAGAACAAGAAAATATACTTTAGGTAGATGTGTTATTGCTCCTGGAGTGAGGCACTTTAAACTGTTTTGGTGATAATACTCCCAAAATGGAGACAGGTTTACAACCACTTTATACTTGCCTTTGTTGACTGGCCAAATAGTTCTCCAGGTAGTCCACCGAAAGAGCCGTTTATTCCGGGAAAAGGAAAAAAAAAAAAAGCCACCAAGAAGGTTGTGAACACACACCTGCCGGCGAAGCTCCAACCAGCTGCCAACATGCAAAAAAAGCCCCATTCCAAGATGGTGTCTCTGTTTATTAGCATCCCTCCCTCAGAAGTTACCAAAGTTTAACAGGAAGTCAGGACTAGAGAGTTAACAAGGGGCCCAGCTCCACCCCATAGTCCTCCCAGCTCTATGGTTAGTCATCTTAAGATGCCAGTTCACTTTTATCACCTTACTGCCATAGAATTCTAAACTGTTTTCCCAATTAAAAATTTTTTATGTGAACGTTGCTTTATAGTAGGAGAGTATTAGAAGATAGTTTTCAATAATCTAGAACATCTGGAAATATTTGAAAAGTTGAATTGCTCTAAATTGTTTTGGGATGGTTATTTTGAAATGGTCTATTTTAGAAATCACTACATTTTAAAAAGTATGCAAAGTACATGGTAAGCAAAGTGCATTGTGACCCATTGGGTTGCAAATGTCCAGGCAATGATGTCCAGCAGCTCAAGCCACGTTGTAGGGACAGAGTAGCTTTAGAGTAAAGCTGGAAGAATGAAAAATGACTTTGTTAGAAGTTATATAATCTCTAACAGGTTGTGAAATCTCTAGAAGTTGTGAAAATCTTATATTCTGGCCCAAAAGTCATTAACCACTAAGCAGAAAATACAAAAGATATACAGGTTGTGGGCAAGGAGAAGATAATGATGGGTCTTTCCAAGAGTTACTTCATCACCTTCTGTTTGGTTTCTGCAGATGTGTTTAAAGAAATTCTGACAAGTGATTCTGCTGCAGTTCTACCTGCAGATCTGCACGTAAAATCTGCAGAATAAAAATTCATGTATTTTTATTACTGCATATCACTTTTATGATGTGTACATTGTAAATCCTGATTTTTTTTTCAGTATAAGAATTTACAAGGAAAATGTGTTTGAGATCTTTACCTAAGCAGGATTTATGTAGCATACTTTCATTTGCAAAAAGGTATATATTTCCTATATGTACACAATGACAGATATTTGAAAATATTCTTCAATTGATACTCATGGTAATTGTTTAAAAAGCATTTTCTAAAATATGTTTGCTTTAAAACTTGTTTATTTCTTATCATAACTTATGTTCCATCTTACACACCGTATCCTCTGTGATGAAATGTTTTTGGGGGGATCATCATGCCCTAGAAATATTATTAATCTGTAACAGGGCCAGGTCCCAGGCATTCTGTATAAACAATCTTCTCTATTTGTTATGTTTATGAAATAATACAAAAGATGTATAGATATTGGGTTTCCCCGAAATAAGACCTAACTGGACAATCAGCCCCTAATGCGTCTTTTGGAGAAAAAATTAATATAAGACCCAGTCTTATATTATATATTATATAAGACCCGGTCTTATTTTACTTATTTTACTATGAGGCCCGGTCTTATATTATATAGTAAGACCCGGTCTTAGATTATAGTAAAATAAGACCGGGTCTTACATAATATAATAAATAATATAAGACAGGGTCTTATATTAATTTTTGCTCCAAAAGACGCATTAGAGTTGATTGTCCGGCTATGTCTTGTTTTTGGGGAAACATGGTACATACAAAAGTACTAAATTATGTCAAATCCCCCCCAAATGTATAAAATTATCAATGATTAACTGAGAAGCTTCTATAATAGATATTTTTTAAAGTATAAGACAAAGGAAAACAACATAGCAATACACATTCAGTATGATTGAGAAAGTGATACTGTGATATAACAAAGAATATGCCTGGTCTTTGTCCCTGGTTCCTGGCACAGAGCTTCCCAAGCCCTTGGAATTTCCTGAGTGTTAGGAGTATCTTTGTTATGCCAATGAGAGAGAGAGAGAGAGAGAGAGAGAGAGAGAGAGAGAGAGAGAGAGAGAGAGAGAGAGAGAGAGAGAGAGTTGGTGGGGCTAGATAGCTTCAGGATGAGAGCTAGTCATCAGAAAAATCACCTGATCAGAAAGGTAAAATTTTCAGCTACCTGACCTTGGGGTGGGGGGATGAGAGGGTCTGGAGATGGAGTTCAATCACATGGCCAATGATTTAATCAATTGTGCCTACGGAATGAAACCCTGATAAAAACTCAGGATGGCCAGGCCTGGGGGAGCTTCCTGGTGATGAAGACATTGCTGGGCTGGGAGGGGGTGGGAATCCCCAAATCTGCAACCATGTCTTACAGGCGTGTGGGTATCCTGGGGTCTCTGCTTGTGGCTGGGAACTAAAATAAGGGCCATCTAGTTGGGGATCTCGTCTTTTACCTTGTGAGACCTGCCACTGACTCCAGGTAGGTAGTGTGGGAATTGAATTGCAGGACACCTAGTTGGTATCAGAGAACTGTTGGTAGAATACACACATATTTCATTACATTTTTTCAACTTTTAAAATTATAATAAAATAAACAAAATTTACGCGTTTAGGAGGTAATGAACAGTATAGAGAATAGGATCAATAACATCATAATCACTATGCACGATGACAGATGTTTACTAGACTTACGTGATGATTCCTTTGTAAGGTATATAAATGCTGAATCACTGTGTTGCACACCTGACACTAATATAATATTGTATGTTGACTATAAACAAAAATAAATTTTAAGAATTCACCCTTTTAACCATTTTTCTTTTAAAACTTTTTATTGAAATATAACAATGTAGAAAACATATGTAAACTTGTAAGCACAACTTATAAGTAAACTCCTCATCATACTTCATAAATTGAACACATCCTCCTACCCAGCGTCTGGATGAAGAACAGAATATTCCAACCGTCCAGAAAAGAAAAGGAATATGTTGAAAAGACAGGAACATTTTCATAAAAGAAGCCTAGATATATTAATTAAAATTGGGACAAGAGAGGGAATTACTTTCCCATGCATTTGCATATTCCCACTTCATAATATACCATTTCTAAAAATGGCTTCATGGAAGACTTTCTAAGAAGTACTTGTATCAATGTTAAAAAGCTTCTGTGGTAATAATAATTTGGGGACATACTGAATTAAGGCTAGGCAAACAGCTTTATCACTTAAGGAGATTTTTCACAAACTCAGACTCCAGGGCCTAGTGCCTGAACATTCTCAAGTTAGGAGAGGAATGAGGAAAATATTTCTTAATCATTCTAGATATATTTCTAAAATTATGGTAAAATATATATAACAAATTTTACAATTTTAGCTATTTTTAGGTGTACAATTCAGTGGCATTAAGTACCTTCACAATGTTGTACAACTATCACCACTATCCATTTCCAGAACTCGTTCATCCCAAACAGGAATTGTGTACTCATTAAACAATAACTCCCCCATTTTCCCTCCCCTGGTCCCTGGCAACCACTATTCTCATTTCTGTCTCAATGAACTCACCTATTATAGGTATCTTGTATAAGTGGAATCATACAATACTTGACCTTTTGTGTCTGGCTTATTTCACTCAGCATAATATTTTCAAGGTACATCCATGTTTTAGCATGTATCAGAATTTCATTCCTTTTTTAAGGCTGAATAATATTCCAATGTATGTATATACCACATCTTTATCCACTCATCTGTTATCCATTCATCTCTTTTTGTCCACCTTTTTGCTATTGTAAATAATGTGGCTATGAACATTGGTGTAAATGTATTGTTATACATTTTCATAAATCCATCCTCATTGTACTTTTGACTTATAAATTAACTCTGAGAGTACTTTACAGTTTAGAGGTCAAATAGAAATTAATGATAACATACATTTTAAAGAGTCCAATGTTTTATTATCAGCATTAATATTTGCTCATGCTGAAGATTCAGGGATAATCTAATGGACAAAAACTGGAATGTAAGCAACATGACATAGGTGTATCATAAATATATAAAAATATTTTATGAATTATTGGACTAAAAATATAAAAGATGAAGTTACATCAATTATTTTGTGCTTAGTCTTTCTGAGTATACGTTTATATTGAATATACAGTAAGTGCTTATACTTAAAGCCTTTTTCTTTAGCAAAGAACACATGCTTCCCCTTGGTTAATCAGAATTAGTTTCAAAAGGCAAAATTCCTTAAAGATGAGCATGGCATTTAGTGCTTTAGATCTATATTCTTGCTGGCCTGGCTGCTTGATCGCTCTCGTTCTTTAGTAATTTCCATCTCAATTTTGGCTTTGATTTTCTCCCAATCTATTTGAAGCTGCAGTAGAAGAAAAGAAGAAACATGCTTATATAGTAAAGACATTTTTGTTTAATCCAAAGAAACTGAGAGTAAACAAAAAGAGAATATACGACTTCTAAAACATTAGAGAAAAAGCGGGCATGAAGGAAAAGTTTAAAAAAAAAAAGCTCAAAACAAAAAATAAAATAGCTTTAGGAGTAAGACCAAACAGAACAATTACCACAATAAAAAGCAAAGACTCTCATTGTGATTCAAAAGACCAAAGTCTCATCATAGCTATTTATAGAAGGTACATCTAAACAGGGTCATGGAGACTTAGGGTTTTGTACAGGTACACCTGGGGACACAGGGGCGAAGGTGGGTTGCCCTCCTCCAAACAAGAAGAAAAACCGACAGGGATCTAGACGCCAAGCCAACACGCGTCAGCGCTTCACTGCTTACATACTGAGGTTTCCTACGAAGCCCAGCTATGAGGAAAGATCCAGCAGCATTTGCTTCCCCCAGCATACTCGGCAATAATGACTCCTTTGCAACAACTCTTAAAGTAATATAAAAACACAGTGGTGGTTAAGACAGTGATGAAAAGATATTAGCGGAAGTAGTGGGAAAGCAAGGCTGGGAGACACCTAAAAAGAATCATTGAGTTTTTATCTGTTTCCCTCCCTTTGATCCTGCCCCCTTTGTAAGCTCATTGGTGTCAGGAAAAGACTGCCCTGAGTTCTTTAGGAAAAAGCATTCTCTGTTTTAAAAAGTTTGGAGATCACTAATTTAGGAATGTGTGTCCTCTTTCAGACAAAATATGGAAAAAATTGGGTCCTAGAGTAAACTAACTTTGATTTACTATGAAATAAACCCAAACTCCTCAGACTGAGCCAAAAGTGAATAGGTTTTCACCTCCACGTAGGGGAGCTGAGTGGAATATGTAGTATTAAAACAGACTGAAGCATTACTTGCTGCTTGAACAGATTTATCTTAAGTAACCAAGAGATTAATTTAACCTTAACGGGAATTCATGCCCTTTTTGTTTTGTGCCAGAAGTTGACAGAATTAATTATTTGATTCTTTTTTTATTCTAATATCCTTTATCCAAATCTGTGACTTAATTTCTAGATACTTTTGGTCATTTTTTTAGAAAGATAATAATTCCATATACTTTTTCTGCAATATATCAAATAGATGAAATAAAAGAATCCTTTCTACCGTGTTTCCCCAAAAATAAGACCTAGCCAGACAATCAGCTCGAATGTGTCTTTTGGAGCAAAAATTAATATAAGACCGGGTATTATATTATACCCGGTCTTATATTATGTTAGACAAGACCGGGTCTTATGTTATAGTAAAATAAGACCGGGTCTTATATTAATTTTTGCTCCAAAAGACGCATTCGAGCTGATTGTCCGACTAGGTCTTATTTTCAAAGAAACATGGTAACAGAAGATGAATGTCTGTGCTGAGATGCAAGTGACAGCTCATTGAAAGGCAGAGCAAACATCAGATTATTTGAAAGACTCATTTTTTTCAATCAGGCCAGAACTTGATAGTTTTCAAATGGCCAAATACTTGTTTCTATGTCTAACAAAACATTTGCAAAGAGAAAGACAAAACGTGATGAATGCTTTGGCCTTCTTCCAGCCTTAAATTGATATACATATGATTCTCAAATCAATCACAATGAAACGATATATGGATGGTACATTGCACAATTGTTGCCCCATTGCACCAGAAGTCCATCAAGTAAATTGATGACATCTATATTAGCTACTTGTTATAGTACAAATGAGGGTGTCAGTTGACAGCCACCCTACTGAAAACAAATGTTTCACTTTCACTTTGGCATTTATCCAGTTTTAGAACAGTGTTCTGATAATTTAGTCCTTGAAATAGAATATTTTTAATAGTGAGTTTTACGTGAGTGTGTACTCACTGCAGCTGTCAAGTGACTTCTATACTAAAACACATCCTTTTCTGTTATAGGGAGTGCCAATACTATTTGGCACTTCCTATTCTAGCTCCTAGTCAATTCTCCTTATTCACACAGAAGTAATTTCAAAATCGTACAAAATGGCTCCCCATCCTCTACCTCGTCTCTCTTCCTCTCAGCTGGAAATCAGCTTCCTACTTTATAGAGAATACAGTGGCCATTAGGCATAGGTTCACTTAATTTCCTTCCTTGCACTCACAAACTTACCTGTATCTGTATCCATCCTGATCTCTTTCCCTTCTGTCTCAGGCCAACCTCTTCACTTAGTCCCTGATCCCATCTTCTTTGATTCCTCTAGGACGTCTACCTTCAGTTACTTATGCGTTCAGTTTCCTTCTCTTCACTGGCTGCTCCTCACCCTTCCCTCCCGATTCTGTCTCCCTGCACTGCAAGCCACCACCCTGCTGCTTCTCATTGACGCTCATTCTCTCTCCAGACCACTGTAACACGACGGCGTTCTCGTTGCCCTTCAGAGTGTAGCGCTATCATCAAGTGTTCTCATTCCTCCTCCTATATACGTTCTCTGCATGATTCAATTACTCATTCAACAAATATTTAGTGCTGACTATATGCCAAGGGCTGTTTTAGGTGCAAGGACTCAGAAGTGAACAAAAAGATAAAAATCATTGTCTTCATAGAGAGATAAACAAGGAAAGACAAACAATGGAAGAGATACACACATATAACTTATGTCAGAAGTGGTCAGAGTTTTAGAAACGGGAAGGGAGATCATGGGTGCCAGTGGTAGAGTTGGGGTGGTGGTGTTGTATTTCAAATAATGATCGGAGAAGGATTCAGAGAAGCTGACTGAAGACCTGAAGGAGACGAGTGAGGTCATGTGCACGTCTGGGAAAGAGCATGCTGACAGGCGGAAGAACAGGCCCCAATGCAGGAGCATTTCCTCAACACTGCTGACCACTGCTCTTTGAAAAATCTCTATTAGATTGTACAGTCCCCCTCCCTTCTGGTTTCTGCTCTCCTTTCTAATGTCCTTCTTTGTCTTTTGCTTTTCTTTTTCTCCTCTATTCTTACTCTACAAAACCTCTTAACTATTAATATTCACCAGGGTTCCAACCACAGCTTTTTCATGCTTTCCCTAGATCTCATCAACTCATAGCTTCAACTATGCCTACATGGTCATGACCATAAACTGATCTGGCCATGATCCTCTGCTGTCAATATCCTTCAATGTTCACATTTGTATTTCTAGTTGTCCACTAGATATCTCCACCTGAATATTCCAGGTACTAAAAAAATATATATATATATTTTCATGCATTCAAATTCAAAAGGTCCAAAACTTGTATATTCTTCCTTGTCTAGGTTAATGACCTCCCCATGTATGTCACCCACACTAGAAATACTGAAGTCACTCTCAAATGCCTGCCTCACCTCACCTCCTCTCCTCCCAACACCAAACACATGCTGTCTTGATTTTACAGCTGAATTTTTTGTTTCATTAATCTTACTCTTTCCATCTCCTAGTGGGACTATCATAATACCCTCCCAACTGGTCTCCGAGTCACCACCCTTACCTCCAATCCACCTTGCACATCAGAAGTTCTCTTTCAGTTCTGTTGATGACAGACCTCCAGGTCTTCTCATTGACTTCACTATGAAGTCTGTTAGCACAATATAAAGACCCTTCCATGTCTCATCCCAAACAGTATTCCAACCACCAAGAACCCAGGATCCAGAGTAGTCACACTGTATTCCTTCCCCATTCTTTCAAGACCCCATGCCTTTGTTCTTATTATCATATCCTTTAACTGACAGCCAAAATCCTACTCAAGATAATTTTGTGGAAAATTCTGAGTTTCCATTTATATTTAGGAATTGGGATTTTAAGAGGAAGGGAAAAGTGATCATGGTATTTCCTTTCAATAGCTTCACATTAGTCTTAGGAAAAAGTCCAATAATATCCTTAATTTACCCTATGAAACCGTCAAGTCAGTCTCCCCTTTGCTCTTTACTCTTTCCCACTTCGATGACTTCTCTCTGCTTGGAACATGTTAATCCCCACGCACCACCCTCACCCCTAATCAGCTTCTATTCATCCTTTAGAGCTCAGCTCAAATATTATTTACTTTGCTTAGAAAAGTCTTTGCTGATCCCTCCACCCTAGATCAACTTCCCCATTCATAAAATCTTGTAGCACCATGTATACAGCCTTCAAGGCAATAATCACAATTGCAATGAACAACCATATAATTAACTATCATCTCCATTTGAACATGAGCTTCATGAGGCCCGGGTTAGTGTCTGCCATGTTTACTATTATATCCCAAGCACCAAGGAGAGTACACACTCAATAAATATTGAATAAATAAATGGCAACTAATTACCCAGCAAATGAGATGTCACTACACAATCTCTCACTATTTTCTCTCCTGGGTTTTGTATCTCAGGACCTTGTAAAACTATCAGTCCTTAGAAGCTGCAAGACCTGAAGTGGTTTGTCTGAACTCTAGAGTATTGACTCTTCTGGATTTCTTCAAAATTCTATACTTTCTGAAATGCTGCTCATGAGGTGTCTGTTGGTTAGTTGGTTCTTCACCATGTTTTTCTTTCTTTTAGCATAATATTTTAAACATTTCCAGGTTCTTCTACTTTTCTTCTTGTATAGAGTATGTATTCAGTAGATTGAATATATTCCTCAAGTGGATTTTATTTGCCAGACTTACACATTATTTTACAAATACTACTGAACACCATTATAAACCAGGTACAAAGACTCTAATGGGGTTCTTCGAAGACAGTACACCTTGCATGAAACCAAGTTTGCCATATTTTAAACTAGAAATGTTCAAGTAATATTTCTGGGCTCATAAATATGAATGTCTATCAAACTTTTCACTTCTTATATTCACTTTATGCATTGTGAACCCACAGAATTCAAAATATCTAAAATAAATTTCTCAAATTAAAAAAATGATCTTTCTCTATTCAACTATTACGTTCTGAAATAAGGTGTTCATATAATCACAATTTTGGCTAAGGTGGATAAATAGTGGGAAAATTTTCAGTCAAAGGTAATTTTCATCTTAATATACTGCTTTACGATTTCTAGTTAACTTCCAAATTACATTTATGAAGAAGAAAAGTAGGAAATTAGAACATAGTGCCATAGGCAATTAAAGTAACCTACATAGTTTCAGAGAGAAAAGAAAACAAAATACCTAAAAAAAGCCATGTTGTTCTGATTATCTCACTTTGAACATTTGTGCTACTCTTGTAATTGAAATATTACACGTTGGTAACAGTTCAATACATATACGAGAAAGAATATTAAAATTTTAAGTTTGTGCTATCTAAAATATAATTTTCTTGAAGGTAAGAAGTATATTTTCTATGTCCTCAAAAGCACCAAATGTGAAAATACTGAAAAAAATATTGATGACAATGACGTTGAAGAGGAAACAGAGTAGCATTAGTCTGCTTAAAAATTATACAATAGGGCTGGCCCGGTGGCTCAGGCGGTTAGAACTCCATGTTCCTAAATCCAAAGGCTGCCGGTTCGATTCCCACATGGGCCAGTGGGCTCTCAACCACAAGGTTGCCAGTTCAATTCCAATTCCTCGAGTCCCGCAAGGGATGGTGGGCTGCGCCCCCTGCAACTAGTAATGGCAACTGAACCTGGAGCTGAGCTGCGCCCTCCACAACTAAGACTGAAAAGACAACAACTTGAAGCTGAACGGCACCCTCCACAACTAAGGTTGAAAGGACAACAACTTGACTTGGAAAAAAGTCCTGGAAGTACACACTGTTCCCCAATAAAGAATTGTTCCCCTTCCCCAATAAAATCTTTAAAAAAAAAAATTATACAATAAAAGGTGGGTGCTCAGTGTCAACATACTGTCATATTTTCAAAACTGTGACAAGAATATCACATATCTGGTGACTGTCTGGTCTGCTTAGCACTGTAGTGGTGGTAGTTGCTGTCACATTCTGTGAGTTATAATGCAGCCCTCATGAGTCCCAGGGAGCCTAAGTTTGTCCTAGTAGAAGAGTAAAGCTTCACAGCCCAAACTCTCAGAGGTTTCATTTCAGTACTAGACAAGTTCTGAATGAAGCAAAAGAAGTTTGGCGAGCTTCTGTAAAATACATCCCTTTCCACCAAAAAACCCACAACTTGTGCCTATCCTGAATTCAGATATTGAAGTTGCATTTCAGAACTCTAAGAATGTCCCCAAAAGCTTCACTACCCTGACAACTGTTCTGAAGTCCAAAAAGATCACGACACTCAGTATTTTAAATATGAGAAGTGGATAGTGTTGGCTTTAGTAGGAATTGTAGGGGCCTTTTCTCTATCCTCTTTCTTCTTCCCAAGGTTCCTTTAATATACTCTGCCCTCTAGAATGGATCAGAACATTCCATTTCACTCTATCCCCAAGGAGGAACACTCCCACATCGTCCATAAGCTCCATGAAGACAAAAACCATATCTGATTCAGCACCCAGCATAGTACTTGGCCCTGAGTGACACTCAGAAACATTTTTAAAAATAAATAAATGAATAAAAGGTTAAGAAAATCAACTGGTTCACAGAGTTGGGAGCAAAGGTTGGCCCTGTCTTGGGCTTACAGGTCTCTTGTCTATGTGGCTAGAGATAAATTCTATTTCTGCAGTTGAGCTCAGCAGGATGGGGTCAAGTGGCCACAATCAGTTCTGCTCCAGGCACTGGGGCAAATGCTCTTGTTCTGCTCTTCTCATGGGCTAATATGTATTGGAATGACTCTCTACTCATTGGAATGATAGAATCTGAGATTGGGGTAGGAATTTGAGAGGCAAAGTAACCTTCTTTGGTCGTAGGTGGAGAGTCTACTTATGCTAGGCCTCTCTGGAAGGGCAAGCTAGCTCCCTAAAATTCTATAAAGTGCCAAAGTATCCATTTTCTGGCCAGTCCCCTGTCTGCTTATATATTTCTCCTGGGACAGAAGGGGCAGCTGGTGGAAGACAAAATTCAGGAGTTTGAAGCCTTTATCCCAGCCATTTATATTGTTTATCTAAAATATTAATTAGCACCCAAGTATAACACAAATTGGATACTATGAAAACAGACTTGAGTTAATCAAAACATGGCTGTAAGATTCAAAAAATTTTAGTAATATAGAGTCAAAATAAGACTTCCAATATCACAAGGCAAAAAAGTAATTTTTTTAGATTAAGGTATGGATTATTCAAATTTTATCTCATTAAGATGAATATTACATATAATTATAAAACATGTACGTTATTATAAAATACGGTATTATACTTACACCTTCTGCATACTGCAAGTATCGTTTATTAGTTTCCTGTTTACCAAATGTCTCCAAAAACTTCTGACGGTAAGCAAGAACTGTATCAACATGTGTTTTGTATTTTACAGCCAATTCGAGTGCCCTATAAAGAGAATAAAACAGATTATCAGCATTGCTTGTGTTGGCCTCTATAGGCAGCAGAGTCTGGGGGTGAGTGGGTGGGACAAATGGTCTGCGTTGTTCCCTCCACTCGTCCCTCAGTAGGGAACGTCATTCCCTACCTCATCCACCTTGCAAATGCCTGTTTATAATTCAAGATCCAGATCAGATATGATGTCTTCTTTCTGAGCAGCTCCCCTTGTAGAAATAAATGACCATTATCTTATCTGTGCTCCATTTTACACGTACCGTTATTACAGCACTGCTTACAGTATCATTATTATTTGGAAGTCTGTTTCCTTCACTAACCTGTACGTTTATTGAAGGGAGATTTAGCTTTCATTTCTTTTTGGTGAGTATTACAGAGTGTATGTATGTATGGCAAATGTTCACTTGAAAAATTCATTGAAATCATAATAAAATACAAGTAAATGAACTTTCCTTCAGTGGAAGTGGTTCAACTATCTTGACCATTTTTGTAAGTCTACTTGTATAATGAATTTATTCTGTTCAATATTCAACTAAATACTGATCTCCTTATGTTATTAATACAGTACATTTAAAGTATTATGAAAATAAAATTTAAGGATAATAAAAGCCTGACAAAAATGCCTTTGCCATTTGATTCTTAGAAAAAATTAATAACCATTTAAATTTTGTAATCTAATTAATATCTATCTATGTAACGAAGTTATTTTTAAGGTAATATTGAAATAGCAGACGAGAGCTGAATGAATTGCTGAAATCAGTGGTACAACACCAAAGAAATAAAATCTCTATATTGATAATTTGGTGGAAAAAGAAAAGGTGAGCTCTCAGGTCCAGGCCGATTTTCGTATGCAGGTTTTAGGCAGCATCTCAGCCTGGGATCCCGTGCACCACTCACATCAGCTGAGTCATAAATAATCCAGTGAGTACAGCTTTCCTACACTGTTCCCTGTTATCCTGTTTTAAAGTATGGGAAAACAGCTACCATAATAGTCAAAGTACATTATTCCTCACGTTTTCTTGCTTTCTAATATAAGATAAGACTTCTGAATAGGTTAGTCATGATGTATCAGAGTCAACTATTATAAATCTGTTGTTTTGGACAAGACTGACTACTGACTAGATTTCTTTTGCAATGTGTGACTCTTTAGTAGGAAAATCTGTTTCATTCTTAGCATGTTTTGATTTGACTTAAACTAAATAATCATTTTAAGAATGATTTTAGATACGCTGTATGTATTAATTGACAATTAATAGACAATTGAGATTAAAGACTTAATATGAAAAAATTATTAACATAAGTCATGTAGAATACAAATGATTATGCGAAAATTCAGCACAATTTCTTATAAAAAATATATTGGCATAAACCATATTGCTAAATCCAAGGGTATTTGCTACTCATCGCAAACTCCTCACAAAGTTCCTTCATTCCTCTGACTAAATCTTTTCAGAGAAAGAGAGGATATACAGAAAAGAATGTAGAAGTACTAGAACATAGAGGAACAAAAGTGGAAGAGAAGGCAAAAAAAAAAATTCATAAAGGATCAAAAGATGAGAAATAGAAGATGCCTAATCCTTCTAACCCTCTCCCACATCATCCCCCTATATACCCCAAAGACTGATGCCAGTGGTGAATGTGAGTGGAGACTCTGGTGAACCACCCTTTTGGCATCTTAGAAGTTCCACTTCCCATTCTTTCCTTATGATTGTATACGATGAGGGAAGGGGTTTTTATTACGCACACGATGAGGGAAGGGGTTTTTGATTACGCACATCTGTAAGAGATCTAAGTGGGGAGTACGTAAGCACTCATTCTGGGTTGGAGCTTTTCAAAAATTCCAGATACTTTGTCATGGAACATCAATATATTTAATTATGTAGAAAGGCATAATCCTGCATTTAGAAACTAGATTCTTAGTATTATCTATCATTATGGTCATTATTATTATAAAATATGTATTAATTATCTGATTGAAGAGCAATGCTAAACGTAAAAATTCAAATGATATGTGCTAGTATAAATGGTCTCTAGAAGTACACACTGGGTAAAAAATGTTTCCTTACCACATTTAGGAGGGAATTCACTCCAAATCATATAAGGGTTATGGGAACAGTATGTCTCTAGCAAATGGTTATTTGGCAACCAAACAAATGTGACATTAGATTATGGGCTTGGAATAAATCCATGTATCTTCTCTGATTTTAAATAGAATGAAGTGATATAAAAAGATTACTCCAAAATATGATTTTTTTGCATAACTTGAATGAAGTTTGCTTTATGTAACTGGTAGACACAGAGAAATTATATAGACACTTTATATAACTGGGAGACACAGAGCAATTATTTTTATTAATATTTACATAAAGGATCAATATGTATACCTGGAGTTTTTAGTTTCTACCTCTCTGAACCTCCAGTTTTTCAGAACAGACCACCACCAAATGTCCAAAGTCAATGGCATGTAGATAACTTGCTTACCTACAGCTCTTCAAGGGCTGCATTTTATCAGGCAGGCAATTTTCAAATTCAAGTAGGGATGACAGCATGACTGTGCTTCTCAAATGGAATAACATATTAAAATAAAATCTGTTTCCTTCTAAAGGCTTTAAACAAAGATAGAAATTCAGGGATCTTAAAAGCAATCTAATATATTTATCATCCAATCCATTCTTTGGATTGAACTGCTATAAATGGATTCTTATATTGGATTCAAATACATATCCCTCTTACTCCTACCTTTTTATCCTTTTAGCCATACCATTTAGAATCAAAACTGTCATTACAGAGCTTGGTTGGTTTTGTTCATTGCTGTATCCCCAGAGCCTAAAACCTGGCTCACCAGAGACACTCAATAAATATTTAAAGAATGAATAATGGCTACCATTTATTGAAAGCTTACTATGTGTCAGGCAGTATGTTAAGAAATTTTCACACACTATGTTATTAATATTTCGTCCTGACAATAAACACGAGGTTGTAGTTATTATCACCATTTTAAACATAAGGAAACCTAGGTTTACAAAGCCTCCGCAACCTGTCCAAGATCACATAGCTTAGAAGGGCAAATCCAGAAATCAAACCCAGGTCTGATTCCAAAGCTCCCATTCTCAGCTATTACTTTAGCCCTTTCTCTAATTCAACAGCCTTTTTGAACAAGTACACTTAAAATGACACTTTACCAAAAGACTTAAAAAAAAAAAAAAAAGAAGCAGATCTCCATGTAATGTCTAAATATACCTGAAAGGGCAGGTGCTCAATAAATATCCACTGAATAAATATGCAATAGGAGCAAATATTCCAAGAGGCTTCAGAAATATCTGTAGAATTTGGAAATGAATACAATACATAAAAGTTTCTTAGCAGTGATATTAACTTCTGCTAAGTCCTTTCTTACTCAGCCCTAGATAATTGTGCTAAAAAAGATGAGAAACTATGGGTTTAAGTGAGTCAGATCGGGAGTGACATGTTCAGATTTACAACTGTGCCATGACCGTTACAACTACAGTGTGAGGAATGGGTGGGAGAGGGAGAGAGCAGCTGCAGAGATCAGTGATGATCTAATACCAAAAAAAACTTGGATCAGCTTAGACATTAGACAAGGGTGCTGGTGGGGAAGAGAATTAGTGTCAGAGGTTTTGGAAGGAGAAATTGTTGGCCATTGGGGTGAGGGGGAAGGAGCATAAGGAAAATGCCAAATGTAATTCCTGGATTTCCAGCCTTGCATAGACTGAAAAGATAAATTACTCTGGAAGAGGACCAAGTTTATAAGAGAATAAACACAAATTTGAACTCCAATGGAAATGTTGAGGAGGTAGCTGGATAGCGGGTTCTGGGAGCAAATATGGGCAGGTCGGTGGGCTGCATGAGAGATGCCTACCTGGGAGTCTTAACTGGGTAAATAATAGTCAGAATCCTGGAACAATGCTTGTGGATCTTTATCAGGTAGACACAAAGGTCTAGCAACACTTGACCAACCTACTGGTTTATAGTCAAGATAAAAAGCAAGACGCATAGGAAAGGGAGATGCCAGGTAGACAGGAGGAATGGAGAAGATACCAGGTAGACAGTGTTCATTCTTCCCCATTAAATCCTCTTTGCCCCTCTTGTTTTCCCTCTCCCTGAGATCTAATATCTTAAGGTAGGGTCATTTGCTGAAAATTGGAGGTAGGGGAGCAGGATACAGAAATAACAGGGAAGCTTTGAAGTTACAGGAAAATAAGTATGGCGCACGACATAACTCTCAAAGGATCACAGATTTTATAAGACAGGAAAATAAAGATGAAGGAGGCAAAGAGGACACCAACTCCATTCATATCCAGATCCTAAGAAACGTGGAGTTGGAAAGAATTGACTCTATTTGAGAGGAAAGATAAAGAAGCAGCGTCCTCTGGGAAAGGTTAAGTTTCACTTAGGTCATGGAGATACAGAAAGGTTCAGAGGGCATCATATATATTATATACATTTACATATACATTATAGGCTATCAATAGAAGCCATAAGAGGCAGATATCCTCACCTTCCTGCTATGACATGGATACACTGTATATATCTACACCCACTGTTTGTAGAGGAGCAAAATGCAAAATGATTAAGAGTATTGCGTAAAGATTAAAGGGCATGAATGTTAAGCACCTACTACGTATATATAATATGAAATGTTTCTGTCCTTCCATAAGTAGATAATCTGAAAGGGGAAAGATGATGGAAGTATCTGCACAAATAATGAAAGAGATAAACAGCAATCCAATAAAAAATATAAATAGTACATATCTAGTTGCTTGGTGACACTGAGATAATTCAGGTCCTCTTTGATATTAGAAGACTAAGTTCATATCCTAGACTTGCCACCAACTTACGAGTAAGCTTCAGTTTCCTCATTTGTAAAACGCTGTGATGACTAAATGAGATGATATATGGAAAGTGTTTAAAACAATTCCTGGTATATCATAGCACTCAATAAATAGAGGCTCCACAATTATTGTTTTACTGTCTTATAATTTTATTTTATTTTTTAAAATTAAAGTACTTAATTTAATTAAGTGATATGGTAATTGTGGTTCTGATTTGCATTTCCCTGTCTGTTGGTCACCTGTATGTCTTCCTGGGAAAAGTGTCTATTTAGTTCTTCTGCCCATTTTTAAATCAGATTGTTTGTTTTTTGGTTGTTGAGTTCTACTCAGATATATTTTGAATATTAGCCCATTATTGGAAGTATCATTTACAAATATCTTCTTCCATTCAGCTGGTTGCCTCTTTCTTTTGATGATGGTTTCTTTTACTGCACAGAAGCTTTTTTGTTTGATGTAGTCCCATTCATTTATTTTGTTTTTGGTTCCCTTGCCTTTGGGATCAAGTCCACAAAAACACCTCTGAGATCAATGTCCATAACTTAGTGCCTATGTTTTCTTCTATGTATTATATTGTTTCAGGTCTTACATTCAAGTATTTAACCCATTTTGAGCTAATTTTTGTGTATGGTATAAGATAGTAGTCTAGTTTCATTCAATTTACTATTACTAATGACAATAAAACGGAATTCCTAACTAGGTTGAAAGTTTTTTACGTTAAAGATCATTAAATTTTTTTTTAAAATAGTGTATAGTGTTCAGAGAGCTACACAAATAGTAGTGTCTAACATTTACCAACATAAATATTTTCTCAAAAATATTAGTTGAAAGAATGCTATAAACATTATTCTATCCTATTTCTCGTGGAACTCAGATTAGTAACAGAATACACAATTTTATTAGTGACTTAACATAGACTTTTCAGCAGATGCTGTCTCTTTCCAAACTAGCTACTTTAAAACAATGAATGAAGAAGAAATTGGGAACAAGGACAATGACTTACTAATGTCTGTAGAACCAAAAACATCTTTTCCTAATACTTTGTACAGTTAAACAACGACAACAAATTTGTGTACATAAAAGACATAAACAGTGGCTGAATTGTAAGAAGACTATATAGATCACTAGCGTACAAATTAAAAAGAGGATAGTATGACAACGACAAAATTAACCACCTGCCATTTTTGTTACTTCTATTCGAGGGAAAGGTACAGATAGGATCTATAAACATCCTAATCAAAAGGAATTATAGAGTAAGGGGTCTGTAATTCAAAGATTTATGGGTTATTTTTGAGGCCAGAGACAAACAAAGATGAGGAAAGACATTTCTAACCTGGAAATGTAGGCATACCAATTTTATGACATAGTAACTACAGGTGTTTATAAGCAGTACAACCTTGGTCACTAAGAGATACACACCTGAGAGAGTGGTGGAACTTAATATATCACAGGGAAGAGTAGCATGCTACTGTGTCTTAGAAAGCTATCTGTCCCAAAGCCTAATGGTGGGGGGAAGGTTACTAGCAAACACTCCTTACTACAAATCCCTTCATCTTTCTTCCTTCGCATCACAAACCTCTCTTGGCTCTTCTCTGCCAGACTGCTTTATCAGAGTCTTTCAGTGGATTTCTCTTCTTTCTACCATCCCATAAATGTAGTTGATGTCTTCTCACTCCACACAGTGCTTAGGCAATTGCATAAATTCTTTTGGCTTCAACTACCAACCATTTCCTGATGGCTCCAAAATCTATAGCTCCAGTTCAAATATTTCTCATGAGCTCCTGGTCCATTTAATCAACTGTTATCACATATTTCTTCACAAATATTTCAAATCCAACATGCCTAAAACTGAACTCATTATATTCCCTTCCAAGTCTGCCAATATTAGTATTTTCGTCTATCCAGTTACTAACATCAGAAATTTGGGAGACATCCTAGACTTTCTTTTCTTCTTCACACCCCAACTTCTGCTCCATTACAAGTTCAAAGAAGGCACAAATCTTTAATGGCAAACTACTCACAAATATAAACAAATAAAATTTTTTGTGGTGTTTGGAAACTATTAAGTACAGTGGAAAATGTAATTTACTCAAGTGGTAGGTAAAAGAACAAGATCAATCAGGTTTTGAAATTGATAAAAACCATTTTATTACCTTTCCCAGTTGTAGAGATTAATATTGATCTGGATTGCTTGATAAACAAGGCCAGCCTGAAGAAGTACTATTTCAGCCTCCTGCATGTTCCCACTGAACATTAACATGTGGGCCATTTTTGATTCTTTAGATGGAAGATCTTTTATAGATTTGATGTATTGAACCTTATCAATCTAATAAAAGAAAAAATATTTGAAGCAGATAATAACAGAAATGTAATAAATTATGGTAAGAAACACACACACACACACACACACAAATAAGTAAACATTATTTACTTCACCAATTGCTGCGTAGGCTATTTCGGCAGTAGTCATATCTCGATTAGCAACTGCCATAGCAGCTAGGCAAGCCCACATAGTTTGCTCCTAAAATAAAATACGAGAATAATTATCTCAACTACATGGTTGAACTGCCTTAAAATATACTGATTTAAAATATAACACAATTATATTTTAATTTTAATTTAAAAATTACTGAGTATAGCACCGAAAGAACTAATAATTGAATAAATTAATGATGTGGAAATTTCATTGTGGCTACTTTGTTAAACTATATTAATAACACATAAAGAGCTTCTTTTAAACCAATTTTTTTGAAAAATTTCTTTTGTAATTATCAAAGCTTGGTTTTTGAACTCACAATATACTTTTAAGATAACAAGTTTTAAACCCTCCAGTCTTTTTGATGAGATGTTAAAGACTATAGCTTGTAGGGAACTTGAGGAACAATGAGGCTCTTAGATAAGGCTATTATAGCAGACTGTCATCAGTAAACCACTGTGAGGAAAAGCATCAACAAGTCATTCAACTAAAGTGTACTCTAAGGGATGTTAACCAATGATCAATAAAAGAGTTCTGTGGTCAAACATATTTGGAAAATACTGAATTCAACCAAGTTGGGAAATGCTGACCTAAAGCAGATTCTTAACCTTAGCTGTAGGAATCATCTGAGGAACTTAGAAACTATGCCCAGGCCTCTCCCCAGATTTAAGAAATTAGAATCTCTGTGAGGGTAGAAGGTGGAAACCTAACTTTTTAAAATAGTTCCACAGGAGACTTTTATATGTATCAATATGAAGAACCTATATATTTAAATTATAGCTTCTTCAGAAAATAAACTACAAGGCATCTGTCCACCTACATTATTCATGTCTTCACTTATAAAAAGAGACATGATCCCAATTGCATATTTTCCAGCCCTTAACTGTTATCATTTCTCATCTTGCACAAAGATATTGTGTAACATAATACTAACATTATATAATAATATTATATACTAATATAAATGACATATACACAACTATGGATCTTAAATGTGAAGTACCTTAACAAAGCGACAAAGTCTTACAGCATCTTCCCATTTTGAACTGCTTACATATTCATGGAGAATAGCAGGATATGGTGATATGCTGATGTGAACCAGTGAGCCATCAGCTCTTCTTATAGTTACCTGATTTCCAACAAAACTCACAATATGGGGATTTTTACTAAATTCACTGTTGGGGAAAAAAAAACAAAGTGTAATTTATATTCTGAGCAAAATTTTTCGTATATATTAAATTTGAGGGTTGACCCCTTACATACATATGAAGTCTCCAACCTCCAAAATATGCCTCCAAAAATGTTAACTCCAGAAAGAATGTATATATTCAAATAAACATTTGAGTGTAACTTGCTTTATACACTTGGAGCAAAATACACAGTTTAACATGGTAAAATTATTACATACGTGAGAGCTATTCCTAGAAGTATTTGAAATGACCTTTTTTTCTCAGTCTTAAGATAAATCACACAAATCATTAAATCACTTAGCTTCAGCTTTTAGAAGTGTTAAACCATTAAAAATTAAGTTGATTTCAAGATTTTTATCATCATAAAAAGAGGTGACTAACTTCTCTTCGTTAGTTTAAATACTTTTTAAATGATGCCTCTGGTTTGGCTAAGGTTGTGAACTTGAATATTAAAAATGAACTCAAAATAGATTTGCAAGTTAAGCTAAGGTTTAGAGTTCAGAAGGCTTTGTATTCCTATTTTGTCAAGAGTGGGAGATCTTACTATTTCCTAAGAGAATTTAGAAATATAAATGCATTTAATTTTCTGAAGAATATAAAATTGAAAAAAAGCTTTTCAATAATTTCATATATTTTTTTCTATCTCTAAGATTAATTTAAAAATTCAATTTTAAGTTGAATTCAATTTTAGAACACATACATTCCTGTAAGTTTTAGGGTCCATGATAATCTGGGACAGAGGAAAGGTAGTTACAAGGCTGGGGAACACTGAAAACTCTGAAGAGTTATTAAGAGATATTAAAATCACTAAGCCACATTGAAAAAAGAAAACCCGAGGTACCATTAAACAACATTAAGCTTGGATATTACATTCATATAAGGAACAAATAAATAACTATAGTAGTATTGTACAACACTTGCAACTCGGTTCCATCACTTAAATCTCGCTAAGCTAACTTTAGCTGAACAAATTAGTTTACTGAGTAAAGTGAAAGATATCTTGCAGGATTGAAATTAGAGTCAAAGATGTGACACTCTTAAGAGTTTTATTTACCACAATAAACAATTCTATGCAGTAAAATGTTACCTTGCATCCCTTTCATATAATGTTTTAGGCAAAATGTCTCTGTCCACATAAACGGTATTGGGGTAATACCACACTGTTAATCGAGTGTCTTGAAGTCCACACAGGATATTGCATGTATCACTCCATGCCAAAGTATGTACCATTGTCCCTTATTTTTAAGAGAATTAATGTACTGTTAGTTCCACGGTATTGCATTAAAAATATATCTTTAAAATCAGTTGTCATGCAAGACCCCATCTAATTTCTGGTAGGACTGACTCTATTTTCTGATCATATAAAGGTGAAAACAGGTACAAAAATTCACATAAGAATTTATGGAAATATTTGAATAGACTTCCCAGAACTATTATATTTTTAACATGCAAGTCTTTCTTCAATGCCAATTTAGTTGTGGCAGATAAAGACTTGCCATTAAAATGGAGTTATGTAGGTAATAAATGTTATGATATCAAAGCATTATTCATAGATTCATTCAAACAAGTAAGCTATTTAGTATAATATATGACAGAGTAGATCTAAGAAAATTGAAAGTAATTTTAAATGTATTACAATTATTTTACCAAGTTTGATAATTTGTTCTTCCTTCCCAAATCGTTTCACTGAGGTGATATAGAGATCTCTATTTTTATCAATGAAAGCAATTTTTCTATCATTGGTAAGTCCTTTTTGATCCAGAGCAATTTCCAATATTTCATTCTAAAATTTAAAAAAAAAAATGAAAATACTGGATTAGTTTTGGTGCTTAACATTAGATCATTTTAAGTATTTTAATTAAAGAGCGTTTGTTTAAAGATCAATTAAATATCACTGCAGTACTTATAGTGATAAAATGTCCTTGTTAAATAACTTTAAACTGCTAATACATGAATAATTCAAAAGCTATAGTAACATGTACATTTTTTGTTTGTTTACCAGGGAAAAATGCTCCTTAAAACACGATAAAATAATATATATTTTGAAACTCTGCAAGCTGAGAAACACTTGCATCTTAGTATTCAGGGTGAAAGAGTGAGGCAAGTCTGGGTATCCCATGAGGTCTACTTTGATTAAGATTCTCATACCAAAATTTAAGTAGATTGCTTATACTTTAAAGATTTGTAAGAGTTGATTTATGGAGATATCTTATGTTCTTAAGAGCCTTAAATTTTATAGATTCTTTCATAGTCATTTCTTGCGAAACAGGAAACAATGTTTTGATGTGGGTATTATACTTACTTTGCAGATGAGAAGACTGAGATCCATAGCCATTAAGTGATTTTGCTCAGAAAAAGCTGGTAACGAGCATATCTGGAATTGACAACCCAGACTTCTGACTGCACAATTAGTGATCTGTCTACCATAGTAAAGTATTTCTGGCATATAGCATTACTCTATTATACTAGCTAGTGAAATGAATTTCCTTATAATTTGGAAATGTTTCAGTATGGATTTATTTCAGTTCAATCCAAGAGGGATTTGTTTACTGCTTACTATATCTGAAGACTTGCTAAGATCTATGAATTCAACAAGAATCATGAGCACACCAAGTTACTGTATCTAAGTATACTATCATAACTCTATAAAAAAAAAACCACTGGAAACTGAAAAGAAAAAAACCCCACACATAAAGCCTCATCCAAGTTGATGGATCAGGATAAGTCATATACCAGTTCATAATACATTTTTTTTTAACAAATTCTTCTTGTCTTTTGAAATTCCATCAATTGTATTTTTTTATTTTATTTTATTGGGAAATATTGGGGAACAGTGTGCTTCTCCAGGGCACATCAGCTCCAAGTCGTTGTCCTTCAATCTAGTTGTAGAGGGCGCAGCTCAGCTCCAAGTCCAGTTGCCGTTTTCAATCTCAGTTGCACGGGGCGCAGCCCACCATCCCATGTGGGAATTGAACCAGTAACCTTGTTGAGAGCTTGTGCTGTAATCAACTGAGCTATCTGGCTGCCCCCATCAATTGCATTTTAAAGAAGAAAAGAATGTTCCATTTATATCGCGGTATGCATGAAAGGTAATTCTAGATATTTCCAAAATGGAAACCTTTCATAGAAACTGATCTTTACAATAAATTACTTGTCATCCCCATCAAAAGTACCTAGAACGTTTTTTTAAACACTGTTAAACAGATAGGCTTCTCTTCTCTAAGAAATTCAAAATTGAAGATTGACCACAATAATAATGCTTCTGTACATGGTGGGGAGTGTTTCCTCCTCCTCAGCCCCTCTTCATTCAGCAGGGCTTTTTCACTTCCTCTTGTCCAGTCCTCTTCTGTCCACTGCTGTTTTGTTCCTCCCGGGTCCCTCTTTGTAGCAGGACATGAAAGCAGCTTCATGTTCACTTGAACCTTCTCCCTTGCCCTACACTAATATTCATTTAGTAAAAGTCAGACTTGAGTTCTAGTTTTGGTTCTGTTATTTATTTGGGATAATCGTCGGTTTCAGTTTCTTCATATACTATAAAATGAAATAGATTGGCTTTTTCTATAGAAACCCAAATTTGAAAATCCTTTGTATTATATACAAGGCAAAGAGATAAAAATATCCTGTGCAATTGAGTGACGTGTGAGATGAGGAAGTCACCTCCATTCCTACAATAATCAAATTGTAACTTTCTTACACTTAGGAAGGAACTTTCTTACACTAGAAAAAGAATTGTCACATTAAAAGAAATGTTTATTAAACCTTACTAAATGACTCTCATTTCAATGCTACTAACAAAAATAATGACTGCATCTTGAAAAAGTGGAAATTTATTCCCTTTATATATGCTTAATCCTACTGTAAAGGAAAAATTCTGCTTACATAGTCTTGATTTAAAATGACTATAAAGGAGAGGCTGTGAGGAAGAAGGCATCTCATGTATTACTAGTGAGAACATAAATTGATATATCTCTTTGTAAGAGAACTTGACAATACTTACTAACGCTCATGTCCTTTGACCCAGCAACAACATTTCAAGAATTTATCCCACAGATACACTAACACTTGTGCAAGAAGATACATATGTAAGGTAAGTAATCTTGGTAACATTGTAATAGCAAAAGACTGAAAACAAATGTCCATCATTTCGGCACAGGTTAAATTCTGATATATCCATAAAATGTTATACTATATGTGTGTGTCGGGGGTGGGGGGCGAGGTAAAGGGGTAGGGGATTATTGGGAAAGCACTTTGTATGTTGATATGGAAAGATCTCCAGAAATCGTGTTATGTGAGAAAAGCAAGGTACAGAGTTATATTTTAGTTTTGTGAAGGAGGGAAGAAAAAACATAGTTTTGTTTGTAAATGCACTAAAAATCTCTGGAAGGATATATAGGAGATTAGTGACAGTGGTTACTTATTTGGTGAAAAGCAACGATAATAATGAGGAATAGGTAGCAGGGAGACTTTTTCAATGTATAATTGATGCTTTTTGATTTCTGAATCATATGAATGTATGTTATTCAAATTGAAAATGATTACAAAAAGAAGAAAATAACATATAGAGTAACACTTCACTAGCAGCACTGAACAATAAAGTTAAAAGCATTTTTAGACCCTAATATGTCACTTATTAGAAAAATAATAAAATGTGCTCCTTTGTTTATATTAAGGCTAAAAATCAGACACGAATAAACAATTCACAATTCAGGGTCTTTTTGCATTTTTTCCCCCCAATTTAACTATAATTCTAAAATCTGAAGAAAATGCTGGCGAAGGGCAGGTCAATGGAAAAACCACAAGCTGTTTAGAAATATAAACACATTTTTATTTACCGACAGGTGCTACAACTTTAATTAAGATAGAACAGTCTATTGAAAAGCAGTAAAGGACCTGGACAATAGACATGTAATTCAGACCCTTTTCTTCAGTTAATTTGCATTTATAGCTTCCTATTACAGTTTACTAGTGCTTAGTCTTTAACTGTGACATTTTTAGGAAAAATACTCTGTAGAATGCACACTGGTTTTAAATATAAAACTAGTTCCTATGTTTTTCTTCTTAAAGTGAAAACATTAATTTTAAAAAGGAAGTAAATAAACAGTGGCTATTTACATTAGAAATAGCTAATGCCCATTACCTTATGAGAAAGAAGCTTCCCATCACCTAATGGTTTTCCAGTTGATGCCTCAAAGAGGAAGATTACTTGAAAAAAAAAAAGGAGAACATCAGTTAATGTATTACAATTTTTATTGGTAAATTTCAGTGGAATTACCATAATCCTCATGAGAAACTGTTTAACTCTGTGCCCCCCAGGAGTATCTCCATCAGCAGCACAGAAGAGTGGCGGCAGCATCCCATTCCTACTTATTAATGGGGTCAGAATTCTCAATGAAAACGGTGGGACTAAATACCTCTTCCTGAAAAAACACATTCCCTAATTTGAACTGTTAGTAATGGTATGGCCTCAATGCTCCATGAGATCAACAATGGCAAGTCCAAATCTGGATGTAATTTGTAATTTTGATAACTCCGATGTAGACCAATATAACATCACAATTGTATTTCACGAAGGAAACACTTGTCAAGCGCCTACTATATACAAGGCGGGCAATGTGCTAGGCACCGTCCAGTTCCCTGTGGTCAGTAGACCACTGTGGGATAAAGAGTGTGTCTGGTCTCTGTCCTGGGTTCCTGGCAGAGAGCCTGTACTCTTGGAATTTCCTTAGTGGTAGGAAAGAGTCTTTGTTATGCTCACAGGGGTACTCCTGGTAGAACAAATGCTGCTTTGGCCCCCTTTTCTGTTTCACCAAAGGCTTCTCTTAATCTCAAACATGACAGTAGTATTGGCAGCGGTTCTTTCCTCTTGAAAATATTGTTGGAGTGTTTGTTTTTAAGTAATTCCAGAGTTACTTCTGTCCATGATTCATCCCAAATGGAGTAATTTTATATGACTGAACACACATGGGATTACAAAAATGAAAAGACAGAAATGGCATTTAAAGAGAGTAGTCAGAAAAGAAAAACATGGACAATTTATAAAGATCATAAAAATGCTAAAATATGTCTAACATGATATTTAAATGCCAGAGGATCACACTTTTATTAACAGTATATTTATTAGAAGCTTTTAGTAAACCTTACGATATTAAATTTGACGTCACTGGTTATATTCACAGAGGAAATCAGGTGCATCTTTTAAAATTGCCAATTATACTGAGAAAGATGAAAAAGAAAAACATATAACCATTTTTAATTAAGTGTAGAAACAAAATTAGAAAATTTTGGCTTCCATTTTAAAAAATGCTTTGGGCTTGGCTAAACCTAGTTATTTTCATAGCTATACAAGTATCTTTAAAAAAAAAAAAAGGCTTTCATCCTTTTGCTGACTGTGTGAATTACAATGAGCTGGAAGTATGAGGATAAACTCGTCTACTTCTTTCCATAACTGTAAGTGGCCCTGATCTATAGGAGGCTGAACCTGTATTTTAGTGTTAACGTGTAATAGGAACTGACAGAAAGAACAAGGAAAGAGTTGGGAGCTGAGAGTTGCTTCTAAACATATGTAACTGCTCTCTAACTCCTACTCCCCCCATACCCAGACATTTGTTTCAAATAATCACCCACATTAATCGCATAGTGTATCTGTGCAAAGAGAATGGGAAGAAGGAAGTCAAAAGCAGTACCTCTGCTACTTAACCAATCACTCAAAGGGGAATTCACATCCATTTAACATGTACTTATTGAGCACCTACTATAACATAGAACACTGGGCTTGGTTCAAGAATCCTGCCTATAAAGGGACTCTCAAATTACAAAGGAACCACTGATTTCACTTGTGGATGGTCCCTTTGAAAGGAAATTTTAAAGATTCAGATACTGCAATTGTGTTTTCGATTGTTAGCATATACCTCCACTAGTTTCTTTAAAAAGGAAAATACTTTCCCTCACTTTATATCAGTTCTACAATAATTTTATTTTACTCTTTTTGATTTTCTATTTACAGCAAAACGAAATTACATGATTATTTTGTTCAACAATCAAAGTTTATGTTAGAAAAACAAAATTTATTGGCATATAAATCCATATTTCTGAAAAATGTTCCTAATTCTTTCTGTCAAATTCTATGAATCATCAAAGGATTAAAGAATAATGAAATGTTTCAGATGTAAATTAACTATAGAAAAATTCAGAATAAGGTATGTTCAGTTGGAAACATACATGTTTATTAAAGCTTCTACCTAAAATATGTGGTGTTGAATAAGAAAAGTATAAACAACTCATAGTGTTCACTAGGATTTTTCAAATGTTAAGTTTATTGAAGACAAAAATCTGACTTCCTAATTATCATTATTAACAATTACACAGCCATCTTAAGTCTGTCTGCTATCTCCGTTCTATTTTATTTCATTCTCTTTTCTTCTTCTTTAGCTAGAAAGGGAGTCCTTAAAAACAAAACAATTACCAAATGTCCTCTCTCAGAGAAGGCCTAAGGCATGAAGAGACGGAATAGCTTTATTTAGGAGAACTATGTTTCCCATTAGTATGAGAGGTGATGCTATCTCAAAGTACAGAAGTTTTAAAAGTGGGACAGTTTCGTAGCTCCTGAATTAGGTCTTCCATGGAGGGAACTAATAAAATTAACAGTTAGGTCAGATTTTTTTGTTTGGTAATATTCACAGTAATGAACAATGTTTAACAATATGTATTAACAGAGCAAAACAATTTAACATTTTTCCACGAGGCTTCAGGGATAACTCACTCTCACTCTCACCCGACTGGCTCCTCCTCCTCTTACCCATCTCTCCATACTGATGTGCTCACTCTTTGGTCCTCTTCTCTCGATATACCGACTTCCTAGGTGATTTCATTCAGTGCCATGGCACTGTACAACAATGACATCCAGATTTTCTCTAGTCCCCACCTCTCTCCTGAGCCCTGGGCTTGTTTATCTTACTGTTTACTCACCATCCACGCTCAGGTGTCTAAGACATATTTGAACTTATCCTGACCAAAACAGAACTCTTGGTTTGTGGACTTCCTCTACACTTCCTCCTTCCCTGTCTTCCATCTCACTCATCCAGGATGAAAACCTAGGATACGGTGCTTGCCTCCTCTCATTCCCTCATGCCCACATCCTTACCATGGCCAAGTCTTTACATGGTCTGGCTCCTGCTTCTCTATCTCTCTGTCCTCCTGTCCTGTGACTCTAACTCTGGGGACTTTGTCACATAGCTCTCCGGCAGTTCCTTTTACACGCCAGTCATTCTCACCTTAGGACCTTGCACTTGAGATGGTCATTCCTTTCCCTCACCTCCAGAATTCTCTATTTCCTCATCCCGCATTAGTTTTCCTCACAGCCATGTGTCATTAGCTGACTATTTAAAAAATATATTTGTCTGTCAGTCTTGTTCATTATTGTACCATCAACTTCTAAAAAAGTGCTTGGCATACAGTAAACACTCAAAAATATTTGTTGGATAAATGAAACTGTGATACAGCAATGCCTTAATAAAATGGTTTCACTGTACCATGCAATTGCAAAACACCTGACATATTTATTTATAAATACTAATGTGGTCTAGATTTTTATATGAACATTTAAAATTATTCATAACTTTCCTCTTTCTTAATTTAAAATTCTGCTTTAAAATACATATCAGCAAAATAAATAGTACAATGAAGCACAATATTTACTGTTACCAAATGAAGAAAAAGGGAATGTTTTTAAAAAGATCAATAAACTTAAAAATTAACATACTCTTTTCAGACTCACAATGTTGAATTCAATCTCTCTACCAACAGCTACTGAATTAGTAAAGATTTATTCCTTACCACTAAGCTGTTATTATTATGACAACATCTATTTGTTCCATCAATTGAGTATGACAACTGTACAGATAGTATGACAACTTTAGTTCTTTCATTGGTTCATGATTAGGACAAATTAGGAAGCTTATAATGCTTTCATGTAAAGTTAACATTAATAGATGAGAAAATGAAAGTTAATTTATGAAAATTTTACAGTGTTAACAAATTGAATGGAAATTGGACATAGCAGATTATAAAAATGTACTTACTTTTTTCATCAGCTTTATCTTTTATTGCCATGGTATCATTACTCAGAGACACAGTCTGTGCACTCAGAATATCTGTTCTCATTCCAGGAAATTTTGGAGAAGAAATGAAGCGCCCTTCATAAGAATATAAATAGATACCACTACCATTTACAAGAAGAAAATGTCTAAAAAATAGAGAATAAAAATATATTCTCAAATAATAGTTTACTATATTTTTATATCAGAATAGTTTATCCTTTGGAAAAAATCTAAATCTTAAAATTAAAATAGTAAGCACATAGATATATACAGAATGAAATATACAAATAACCTGAAAAGTCAACACTGGCTATTTTGGTTTGTTTCTAGGTTTTTGTTTTTTGATGGAGATAGAAGAAAAATGAAAATGCCCATAATCACAATCCTATATACTAAAATTCTGACTTCTTTTATATTATATTTGCAAGTTATTTCCTTTCCTAAAGAAGTATCTCTATAAAAAAAAGCAGTAAGAAAAATCTTACCATTTACAATTCAGTTATTGTAACGCCAGATGCTATTTGTTTCATGAAACTGTATATTAATATATGTTTCACAATTAAAGATTATGCTAAAGATAATTAAAGATTAAATACTGGTTAAAGTCTAAAACAGTGAAAATGACTCAAAAGTTAACCTCAGGGTCAGCATTTATTACAATAAGATGCTTTGACTTTAAAATAATATGGTGACTATCAGTAAATGTATTCATATTGATGTAGGAATATTTTTCCTGTGAGTCCCCAAATCATGTAGATGATGTTGGATCTGCCGGCAGTTTCTGGGTGTGGGCCAGGATCGTGTCTTGTATAGCCGAAGAATGGAAACACAGACCAGGGAGAGGCAAAAAGTTTTAAAAAGAGGATAGTTTATTGAAAGCAAAGAGTTAGAGCTCCCGAGTGAGAAGGGGTCCCGAATGGGGGTGCCCCGTGACTGAGGCAAAAGCTCTTACTTTTGTACTTTCCCTTGCCTGTTTGGGGAAGGGGAGCTGTTTGGAGAAGGGAACTTGTTTGAAGAAGGAACTGGTGCCTTCTAACGAAATTCGTCTACCAGGTTTGTTCTGCTTGCCCATCCTAAAGGAATTAGCAAAGTCACCCACTCTTATCTATCAAATCAGCTCCGTTTGTCAGGCCAAAAGGAATTTTATGATTAACCACAAGGACTTGTAACATTATGTTCTGGAGCAAAGGAGTGATTTCAAAACCTGGAGTTTTAGGCTATGGCTGTCTTTTGTTTATTCCACCAGGGACCTCCCTGTCTACCTAGGGACATGCTAACTATCCTGTCTCAATATCTAAAACAACACATCGGTGTTGACAGCTATATTCAAGGTATAAGTGTTCTGTGTAGCTAATTTTTTGTTAAGTCAAAATGTAAATATTTATGGCTACTTTTTTCTTTGAAAATTTATAAACATTGCAAAAAACAATTCAAACAATACAGAGAAAGCAAAAGATCTCTTGCAATCCTACCTCCGTAAAGATAGCTTATGGCAAACAAATTACGAATATAACATAACTTTGCTTAGTTAACTCATTCCTAATGGACTTTTATTTCAAATTACTTACTGTTTTAAAGAATGTCTAACACATCTCTGTACATCTACCTTATTTACTTTCTTAGTACAACTTCAATAAATGCAATTACTTTTAAAATTTAAATATATATTGTTAAACTGCCCTTTGAAAGGTTGTATTGATTTACACTCATAATACTGCTATATTAAAGTGCCTATTTCCTCAATGACGAACACATTACTTTTTTTTTTTTTTGGATTTACTGGAACTTTATTTAGTGAAAGGTTATTAGCATTATTACTTTTTAAATCTTATATTCAAGGTTTTAATATCCTTGATTCAGAACTATTTCTTTATTCAGGAATAACTAATTGCTCATTCTTGTTATGGAAACAAATAGGAAATAAACAATAAAACCAATGAAAAGTTAGTATATAATGAATACCAAATATATACTTTAATTAAATTAATACTTGAGTATTAGTATAGTTTATTTAATTAAAGGGTCTGACCCTTACATATTAGTGTATAAAAAAAAAATTTGCTAATGTTGACAAAATGACACCTCATATTAGTATATATTCTTTCTGAGTCTCAGTACTAAAAGCATTTTCTCTTCTAAACAAGATACTATAGCTTTTAACCTACTTGTGAGTAAACACTGTGTTTCAAGGGGCAAACATATCTAAATGTACAAATAAAACTAGCAATAGGAAGTAAGTAAAATATTCTTTAATTACCTAATAATTTATTTCATTAACGTATGTCTTTACTAAGAGAATATTAATAAATATATATTTATAAATAATGTACAAATACATTTATTTGAAACTGTTCGAGTAAAAAGAACTTCAGAAATATATTTACTTTTTCAAAACTTTTATTAAATTTATTGTGGTGACGTTGGTTAATAAAATTATATAGGTTTCAAAGGTACAATTCTATAATACATCATCTGTATATTGCATTGTGTGCTCACCACCCAAAGTAAAGTCTTATTCCATCACCACATGAAACATGATTTTTTAGATAGCTGACATCTTACCTTTTAAGGAACAAAGATATCTTTTTTAAAATTTATGATAGAATTAAATAAATAAAGCCTATTTTAATTTCATCAAATAGATGATAAAAAATTTGACACAATTATTTTCGTGATCACTCAGGGTCATTAATATGATGATCATATTTTCCAGTAACTAGTTAACTGATAGCTTTGATACTCATGAGAATCTGGTGGTGCCCTGAATAGTGCCACCCAGCTCCACAGTTCTGTGCTTTAAGTTTCCTCTGTGCTCCCTTGCCAGGCAGTCACTTTTCTTCCTGTCACTATGCCAGCCTCTAACAGGCCACCAGCACCATTCTGCTGGTGTGCTATTTATAAAAGGCTGTGGGCCAGCAAACCTGATAATAAACACTATTAAGAGCTGCCTAGGTGGTGAGCAAAGGGATGAGGAATAAAATGATACATGGTTTTGGTGCAAAGATTTTCATAGGGAGCTATTTTAGGTAATTGTCTATTATATTTTCATATTTATTCCAGGTTTTACTGGGTTACAGCTCTCTAGTTTAACTTGTGATTCAGTAGGGTATCACTGTACTTGATACACTGATTGATAGTGTTCGTGGAAAAGTGTGGGTTCCTGAGGAACAACTATTCCATCCTTAGTCCAGTTAGTTGGTCTGAAATTCCTCAGTCCTGTCTGCACAGAATATTATTTTGCAAACTTGAGGTCACAGCCTAGTAATGGCTCGTAAAATAAATGAGTTGCAACTAGTATTTAAAAACAAAAAAAGAACAGAATAGAAAATAGAGGGACCATGAGGTCAAAACTATTTCATAGTAATTAGCTTGTTTCACTGTCATTTTCTTATGTCATTACTCTGATATTTACTTGTTATGAGTTTATTCTCATCATTTTAAATAAATAACTTTTAAATCTCAATTTTAATTTCTAATATAGTAAATGGTGATACATATACCTTATTTGAAAATGACAACTTACAAAAGTGTTTAGATAACTGCCTGTTATGTAGCAGATACTGAACAAACAGAAACTTTGATAACAATCACATGATAAACATAATTATTTTTCCCACAAGTCTCCCAGTGCTATTATTGGGCTGAATGAAAAGATGTTTACACCTGGAGCTAAAGTTGAATGTCAACTATAATTAAATGTGTATACACACACACACACACACACACACACACATACACATCTCTCGATATCTTTTTAAGTATGCAAGGCAATTCTGAGTCCAAAAAGTTTCAGAACCATTGATCTAAGAGCTATTCTCTTACTTTTTTTCTTTTAAAATAAACAGTAGAAACAGATTGATTCCAAATAATGTACCATTCTGTAGATGGCACGCTTTAAGGAGTGCTTTACTGTGATTTGAAGTATTTTAACCCCAAATTCAATAGTCAAACATAAGAAACAAATTACCTTTCTGCCTGCAGAATTAAACTAACAGTTCCTTCTTTGAGATCAAATATAAGTGGTGTATTCCAGTTCTTTGTACTAAAAGACAATACAATGGATATTTGTTAACATATAAAACATTAAATATTTTTTAATACGGAGATAGGTACCCATTTTCAACAGTGTCTTCAGTTTCCCAGTAATCTTGTATGTATTTCTATTACAGCAGTTGACTCATTGTTCTGAAATTATTCACATAATTTCTGTATCCCTCACTGGAAAGCAGAGACTTTGTTTTCCCAGCATCTAGCACAGAGTAAGCATTCAATAAAACTTTATTATAGGTATCACAATAAATGAATTGAGGAATCCTAAGTATAAGTACAAGTTCTGTCATTTATCAGCTCTGCGATTTGGGAAAGTCATCTAACGTTTCCAATCTGAAAAACAGTAGCAGCATAGCATAAAAGAGGGGTCTTGGCTAGACAAATCAGGATCGTAAATTTGGTTTTACCACCTGTCTGCCATATTATCTTAATAAGCTTAACTCCCGAAGCATTAGTCTCCTTATTTGAAAATGACAACTTATAAAAGTGTTTAGCTAACTGCCTGTTATATAGCAGATACTGAACAAATAGAAACTTGGTAACAATCACATGATAAACATAATTATTTTTCCTACAAGTCTCCCAATGCTATTGTTGGGCTGAATAAAAAGATGTTTACACCTGGAGCTGAAGTTGAATGTCAAATCATGGGATGTGGAGTACAACATAGAGAATATAGTCAATGGAATTGTAACAGCTATATTTGATGTCAGAGGGATAGTAGATTAGGGGGGTTTTTCACTTTGTGAGGGGTGTAAATGTCTTAACTATTATATCATTTTGTACAGCTGAAACTAAAAATAAATTTTAAAAAAAGATGTTTGTGAAGCATTCTGTATACTATCTAAAAGCAAGCTATGACCACACTTATTGAATAAATGGATGAATAAATGAACAAATAACTCCTTTGGTTTTTATAGTTAATATGATTCAAAGATAGGGATGGGTGGAGAGAACATTTACAAACTGAAAAATCTGTCCCCAAATAATCAATTGTTTCACAGTTTAAAATATGTTTTATTACTCCTATATATTCTGAATTTCTCTCAATTACCTTCATAGAGGCAATGCTCTAAATCTCATATTCAGATCCAGAAGTTGGGGGAAAGAGAAGGTTGCAGTGAGTAGACACACTGGTGGGAAATTGATCTTGGCTAATGCAGAGTCTGATACCCACTTCAATAAGTAAATGCATGCATAGAACAAAACAACGAATAAATGCTACTAATAATTAGTAAATCTGGGGTTCGCAGATATGAAAAACATATGTGCTTTTGTATTTCAGAAGAAAAATCACATCATGCTTCATTTAGGAAGTCATTAGAATTAAGCAAATTATATTTAAAAATATGATATTCAAAACTAACCACTTCTAGATTATTTTATTACAATTCACTATTATCTATGTACTTGAGATTATTTACATCAACTGCATCTATACAGTGGCAATACTATGTAATGGTATGTATGCTACTGTGTATCTCTCTTCAATTCTGCTTTCAGTAACACATTGGAAGCTTGAAATCAGCCACAGTAGAAATACTACATCATAGAAACCAGCAAACAATGCAAATCAAATTTGTTTGTTTCCAGAAAGTCTGTTGTTCAACATTTATTAGCACATACTAAGTTACCATTTTAAAAATACCAAATACTCATTGTTGTTAAAATTTTAGGTGCAAGTTTCTTGGATGTATTGAATCACTCCCTGCTTTCTAATACAAAGCATACTGAATATATTTCCTTTCATCATTTCTGGACAACTCTGGATTATCAATATGAATATCCACAATTACCCTGGGACATGATGTTAAGCCTTAATACCTTCATATGTCCTTATTGAGTATCTTTCAGCCTATTGTTAGGCTGCTAGCTGTCTTCTCTTCCAGTGGTTAGAGGTTCCTTTTCCCATCATTTATCAGCTGTTCCTAATCTTCTCTGGACTTTGAAATAAAATTACACTAAATTCCTTAGAACTGTGAGTAAAGTGAGAGTAAGCACCATCTCAGAGAAGGTATTTTATATTATTAAAGTGATTATTAACCTTTGATGCACAAAGTTTATTAGATCTATTTTCACTGCTCATAGCTTATTTATTTCTCTTTTTAAAAAAATTGTGTTTATTTATTTATTTATTTATTTATTTTTAAGGAGGGTAAGGTGCACAGTGGCCCATGTGGGGATTGAACCAGCACCCTTGGTGCTACTAGCACCACATTCAAACCAACTGAGCTAACCGGCCACCCCCTTATCACACTTTAGTTGGGATTAGGTTCATGATAGGTGAGATTTTGAGAAAGTTAAGTTTAAGCCAAATAGTGTTGATATGAAAGCTTGAAAATAAATTCCTTATCACAGACAAAACTCTGGATTTTTAAAAAATGCAAAATGCTTACGAGAACACATAACACTGAAGAGACGTTGAAACAACTAAGTGCGCATAGTTCAAAGATGCTTTAATGACTCTATCACGGAATTCCAGTAAATCCACTGCATCATTAAGAACGTTACGAACCTAAACAAGAAAAAATGAAATACCAACAAACAACATTAAAATATATCACACTTTTTAAATAAGTTAGCAAGATTTTGTAAAACAAAAAAATCGAAAGCTCTCTTGATTGCCCAATCATATAAAAATGAATTCAATAGGAACTAGGCATAAGATAACACATTTGGGTATAAAAATCAACCAACAAAAGTACAGACACAGAACACTTCTTAGAAATAAGTTGAAAAAGGCCTATAAAGATTTCTAAACTGCAAGCTAATCTGAAAGATGGAGCAATAGAGCAATAAGGTGAAAAATGGTGTAACACTAAGACATAGCCAAAGGAATGTGGTATATATGAGTTAGAAAGAGACTACTATATAATTTCTGGCCAAAACAGTAAGAATATATCTTTTCTAGGATTAGGTTTTACATTAAAATTTAAGTTCTAAAAAAAGAGATAAATAACTTTAAAAATCAAAAGTAGAGTAGAGGTATTAGGAAAGAAACCAATTGCATAGTGAAGAAACTGCACAGAGGGGGAGAAAGTATTTCCCTATGTAAAAACACACAGATAATATATAAGAAAGCTAAGCACCAACTAACAAAGGAAATTTGCCTTTGATAGTCAAAATTGTTATAAAAGTTTGTAACAGAATAAAGCTTGCAAGGATTTTAACAGTTGGTAGTATCTGCCAAACACCTCAAAGATGATGGGTAATCTGCAAAATGTTGGGCAAGTTAAACTTATCTAATCTCTGGCCAACACCAGAATGGGTAAGATATTATTGTAAGAGCTGAAAGGTAGAGAAAAAGAGATTAATTGCACCTAGACATTGTATTTCTTTAAATTCACTTCATAATGCTACCATCTTTCTAAATACAGTATAATGTGACAATTATAATATTAATGAAGAATGAAAGGTTATGGAAAGATAGATGGGAAAATAAAGTCAAACTTCTTGTAAGTACTTCTTTGATGTACTTCTACTTATAAGGCATATTATATTTTTATTATCTGTTCCTCAACTGCATCCCCACCAAACTATTATCACTATGATAAGAGATAGCAAAATTACATATATGTGTATTCCTTGACCCAGCAATCTTACTTCTAGAATTCCATCCCAAAGATAAATAAGCGAAACTATGAAATAACATACACACGAGGATATTACCATACATAGCACTAATGGTAACAGCAAGACTAGAAATAGCCCAAAAGTCTATCAATAGCGGATAAGTTAAACTATGATACATTCACAAAGTGGAATATTATACCGCTGTAAAAAGAAACAGGAAAGACCTATGGAGTGATCTCCAGGATATACTACAAAGTAAAAACTATAAGATGCAAAACTGTGTATATAGTATGATATCTTTTATCTAATAAAGGGGACGATAAAGATACATGAATTTGTTTATATTAAAAAAAAATTGTGCTCGCTTCGGTAGCACATATACTAAAAAAAACAAAACAAGAAATCTAAAACAGTTTTTGGTAACATATTATTGAAATAGTATTGATTTGTTATTTGAAACTATATTTTAGTTTTTTTGAAACTATAATTTTGAAACTATATTTTAGTTATTTTGAAACTATAATTTAGTTATTTGAAACTATATATATATATATATAATCACCATTAATGTTTTCAGGAACCAAAATTTTCTTGTAGAAGAGCTTCAAATAAAAAAACAAAAGTAAAACTCTGTAATCTTAAATTTGAAACCTCAGTATACAGTCATATTTTTATCTGTCAAAAACAAATACATTGTATCTTAAAGTAATGATCAAACCAGTAACAATGAGCACACGTAGCACCTAGATTATGGACTCTAAATAACATTTCCCTCCAAAAGGAACAAGGCCTTCTTGGAAAAACGGCTGATTGCAAATCTGGAACAGGAAATGTATAAGAGGAGCCTAGAGAACATTTTGTCAGAACTGCAAGCAAGCTATGAGATTATCTCAAAAGAATACAGGAGACAATTGGCCAAAGCCATTTGAGCATTAAAGAGAATAATGACTGCAGTATATTGAAACACATCAAAAATGCTAAAATCTGCAAATTTATAATAATATCAATAAAAACAACAAAAAAGAAACTCATTGGAAATGAGTTAGCAAATCATTACTAGGAAATCAACTCATTATGTGAAAACTGGTAAATAAAGGAAAATAATTCAAAAATGTGTCTCACCTCAGGGTAACCAAATGGTTGACGAGGCAAAGTCTTTGATAAAAGACTTTTAGCTAATAGTTGCAGAAGAAATGACAGAATAACAAGATTAACATTTTGCGATCCCCAGTGAAACATGGTTCTAGACAAGTACCATCAATGGCTGACAAAAATATTAAGTTAAAAGCCTAATGGGGAACTACATGATAGATGAATCAGACTGACAACACCTGAACACACGGACTGATCTCAGCATCACTAAAAGAGAGATAAGCAGACGTATGTTTCTCCTGATGTGGTACAAGAGGAACTCACAGCATCACATACAAAGTATTCTTTATACTTATCAAGTCTGTCAATCTAATACAGGGGTTAGATGAACCTGTGAAATGTAATCACATCACAGGGATGCAAAGAAGAAAATGCGGGAAATTCAACAGAACAAATGAACTGGTTTCTTAAATAAACAAACAAATAAGAAGAAAGAGGAAATTGTTTCAGATTTAAAAGGAATGAAGAGACAAATTAACTGAATGCAGCATGGGACTTTGTTTCCTGATACAAACAAACAAACTGTAACAAAATAAATAAATAAATAAATAAATAAAAATAATTGGAGAAATGGGACCTGTTACTGTGAAAGACATTTAGGAGACAACTGGAGAAATGTGAAATGTTACTATGTTAAAATAAAATAGTTCTTATCCTTTAGACATAAAAAATGTCTTAATTAAAAAGAGTGATGTCAGGACTAGTGGTAAAGCAAAAGACTATGTTCCCTTCACTCTTCAATGAGTGGGGGAAATGACTGCAAAAGAGGGGTTGTCTGATGGTAAGTGCTTCAAAGGAGCTGGAGTTCTTCAGTGAAGAAGTTATTGTGGTCTGGAACTAGCAATGAGAGGTAAGGAAGACACCTACCGAAACTCCAGACCCAGTAATATTTGGCATAAAGAAAAACACCTTTACTTGAGAAGGTTGTAGGAGAAACACTGGCCTCAAGAATCAGCAAGTTTTTACTTAGAGCAAAAATGTCAAGAGAGTGCATTCAGTGACCAGGCCACAGGTGCATGCTGCAGGTGTGCACTGGACAAGTGCAGTCTCAGTGTATAGGCCCCCAGCACTGAGCAAGCCCCGACTGTAGATGGTGACCCTGTGAGTCCCTCTTCAACTCCTAGGCTTTCTAAAGCCTTCGTTCATCAAGGGGAGAAGAGAGCTGCTCCACAGACTCCCAATGCCCTGATTTCACACCTGGATTAGCACACTTGTGTCACCTCACAGACTTTTTAGTTCCATTAGCCAGCAGGAGCCGCTCCCCTCACTGCCTTTGCCTGCCTGCTCTGGACCTGGAGTCAAGCGGGTCAGAGACTTCACTCCACATTCTGCATTTCTGTTCCATTTCTGGCCCACAGAGATGTTTATCTTGTTTTTGAGTCCAGATAAGTCTTTTTAAAAATATTTTTTTCATGTATTATTGATGTCTTTGGAGCCAAAGGTATATCTATTCCTTCCAAGTGTGAACTTATGACACCATCTTTACCAGAAGCCTGAGCTTCCAGAGACTTTTTAAAAGGTCCAAAATACCATCATCTCCTAGAAACATTTTAAAGCTAATGGAAAGAAGTAAGTTTTTAAAGGAAGTTATATGGTAGCTTCTTTATAGCAACATGATACCCAGTGAAACAAACTGGCTCTTAACATAGGTTTAGGAAAATTCAATACTTAAAAATTTGATTGTATAGGCCTCTGCCATTATTCAAATTATAAACAGATTTCTTAAAATCCATACTTGCCTAAAGCGTCACATAGGGGAATTCTGTTTTTTGTGAATCTGGAACACTACAACCAAACAGGAATAAAACATCCCAGTCATAATAACAAAACTAAAATACTCTGATAATTGCTGTTACAATTTCAAAACTATAGTGACTCCCATATCAGAAATGTCCAGTGCTGAATTTTAAATTGTACCCATTACTCTGTTCAATTCAGGGCAGATCCAGGATTAACCTCGTGATACTTCTATCACCTAATATGTGTATCTAACCACAATATATAGACTCTTCAGATTGACATAAGTGCAAAAGTTCTGTTTCCACATTTCCAAAATACTCATTTAATCCTATAGATAGCGATAATCTTAGCAATAGCTACCATTATTTTTGTTTTACATACATTATCTCATTTTATCCTCAAAATCACTCTGCTATTAACTCTTATCTTTACAGGAGATAAAATGACTAAGAATCAAATAACTTTGAATTTTGGCAACTATTAAAAGCCAATGCTACATTAAGAGTGGCAGGAAAGAGGTAAGCTGGAGATCTGAGAAATGCTTCATCTCCACCTGTACCCTCTCCCTTCCAGGCACTCCCTCCTAACAAAGACATCAATTAGCCCTTTAAGAAAGAATTATTCACTGGAGAAAAGAGATCCAAGGTGGCAGAGTAGACAAACACTGTGCCTGCTTCCTTCCATGAACACATTAAAATTACAACTAAATTACAGAATAATCAACGTGGAGAATCATCCGAAGTCTAGCTGAACAGAGGCTTTATAACTAAGGATTTAGAGAAGAAGCCCTGTGAAGACTGGTGGGGCAGAGACACAAAATGGGCTAGACCCAAACCTCCGCGAAGTGGTTGAGAACTGGGAGGGATATCTTAGTTGCAGATTCCCCCAGAGTGAGGGACCCCAGCCGACCCACACCAGGTTCCCCAGCCCAGAGGAGCTGTGATCAGGCTGTGAAAAACAGTGGGGATTCCAACCATCCAGGAGGGATGGAAGGCTGTGGGAAACCCAGGCGTCTTCTTAAACGATCGCATAGACTCTCACTCACTCGCAGGCATTCATCTTGGGCTCCAGTGGAGGGACAGTAACTCGCGGGGGAGGGGGGGGTGTCAAAGACATACGGGGAGCAGACTGAGGTATGTGGCTTAAGAGTGCGGCTGGAGGACAGTCCTCATGTTCCCTGAATGAGTTCCTTCTCCTGTGCAGCCCGCAGGAGGGCACCATCTTTCCTATGTTGAGCCCGCCCCCACAGGCCAAATCTGAATCTGATTGGCCTGGTGAGCTCTGCTTCCTCTGCCCTGCTGACTCACTGGGACCCTGCCCAACACCAGAGGCACTTTCTCTGGAGCAGCTGGCCCCACCAGCATTGCACTCTTTTTTGGAAAACTATCCGTGTCCTCGGGCCTCAGGTGGGTGGTGATTGGCCTAGGTGTGCTCTCAGACTTTTGCTGAGTAGCTTTGGGCTCAGCACAGGCACCAAACCAGAATTTATATTAACCTGGTGACCACAACTCTTCCCACTCTAGTGAACGACTCCCTGAGACCCTGCCTCACCCAACTCTTGTACTATATGAGGCTTTTTCGGTGGCTGAAACTTAAGGGAGCAGGCAGGTGGCAGCAAGCCTCGGGGAATCCTGGCTTTTTGCAGTTACCCCAGGCCTGGTACTGTTGGCAGATGTCCTCAGTTTGCAGCAAAAAACTGTGGATCACTTTGTAGCTCCTACTGGGTAGTCCCTGGCTAGTCACAGGCAGTGGGTGACCAGGGCCTGCATTGAAGTCCTTTGCAAGAGGCCCCAGACCCAATATACTTGGAGGATGGCTCAGACCACAGCAGAGCACCATCCAATTATCCCCCACAAGCAGCACACCCAAAGGGCGGTCTTAACAGGCACCAGAGCCAATTGGGGCAAACCCCACTCAATGGGTTAAGCCCTGGCACAGCAGCCCGTAAAGTGTGGATGTGGCCAAACCTCACAGCTAATCAGCCTAAGGGCCAATGCCACCCACAGACATGCCAATAGCAATCAAGGCTCAACTATAACAGGAGGGCACACACAACCCGCACAAGGGACACAGCTGGAGTGCCCGGAGCAAGTATCTAGGCAGACTGTGCGAGAGCCCTACTACATAAGGTCACCCAGCCAAGACTGGGAGACATGGCAGATCTACCTAATATACAGAAACAAACAGAGAGGTAGCCAAAATGAGGAAACAAAGAAGTATGTTTCAAATGAAAGAACAGAAGAAAACTCCAGAAAAATAACTAAACAAAATGGAGGCAAGCAACGTACCAGAGACAGAGTTCAAAACAATGGTTATAAGGATGCTCAAGGAACTTAGTGAGAATGTCAACAGAGATAGCAAGCATAAAAAAGGACATAGAAACCATAAAAAAGAACCAATCAGAAGTGAAGAATGAAATGAATAACTGAAATGAAGAATGCACTAGAAGGAATCACCAGCAGACTTGATGAAGCAGATAATTGAATCAACAATTTGGAAGACCAGGTATCAGAAAACACCCAATCAGAACAAGAAGAAAAAGGAATCCAAAAATGAGGACGTAACAACATTTGCTTCATAGGGGTACCAGAAGGAGATGAGAGAAAGCAAGAGATTGAGAACCTATTTGAAGAAATAATGACTGAAAACGTTCCTAACCTGGTGAAGAAATAGCCATACAAGCCCATGAAGCACAGAGAGGCCCAAATAAGATGAACTCAAACAGGCCCACCCCAAGACACATTATAATTAAAATGGAAAAAGTTAAAGACAAAGAGAGAATTCTAAAAGTAGCAAGAGAAAGACAACTAGTAACTTATAAGGGAGTTCCCCTCAGATTGTCAGTTGATTTTTCAACAGAAACTTTGCAGGCCAGAAGCAATTGGCACAAAATATTCAATGTGATGAAAAGCAAGGACCTACAACCAAGATTACTCTCTCTACCCAGCAAAGCTATCATTTAGAATCAAAGGACAGACAAAGAGCTTCCCAGACAAGAAAAAGCTAAAGAAAAAGCTAAAAGCCAAACCAGTATTACAAGGAATTTTACAGGTACTTCTTTAAAGTGGAAAAAAAAAGATAAAAATTATGAATAATAAAATGGCAATAGCTACACATTTATCAACAATTACTTTCAATATAAATGCAGTAAATGTTCCACTCAAAAGACATAGGAGTGGAATAAGAAAACAAAGCTGAATGGATAAGAAAACAAAACCCTTACATATGCTGTCTACAAGAGAATCACTTCAGATTGAAAGACACACACAAATGGAAAGTAAAGGGATAGAAAAAGATATTTCATGAAAATGGAAACAAACAAGAAAAGCTATAGTAGCAATACTTATACCACACAAAATAGACTTGAAAAAAAAGGTTAAGGGAAGAGACAACGAAGGACCCAGTAATCCCACTTCTGGGTATTTATCTGAAGAAAACCAAAATGCTACGAAGGGTTGTATGCATCCATATGTTCTTTACAGCATTGTTTACAATGGCCAAGATGTGGAGGCAGCCTGGGTGTCTGTCAATGGAAGAATGGATAAAGACGAGGTGGTACATATATACAGTGGAATATTGCCCAGCCATGGAAAGGAATGGGTTCTTGACATCTGCAGTGGCATGAATGGACCTGGAGGGTACAGTGCTGAGTGGAGTGTAAGACAGAGAAAAACAGATACAATGTGATTTCGTTTATATGTGGAATCTAAAGAAAAAATAAACAAACACAACAGAAACAAACTCATAGATACAGAGAACATATTGATGGTTGCCAGATCAGAGAGGGGTTGTGGGTGAAGGAATAAGCAAAAGGAATTAAAATATACAAACTGGTAGTTATAAAATATGTAGTCATGGGGAGGTAAAGTAAAGCAAACGGAATATAGTCAATAATATGGTAATAACTAGGTATAGTGCCGGGTGGCTACTAGACTAGTCAGGGGGATCACTTCTTAAATTATATAAATGTCTAACCACTATGTTGTACACCTGAAATTAATATAAAATAATACTGACTGCCAACTGTAATTGAAAAATTAAAAATGGGGGGAAAGGAAAGGTGAAGGGGAATAAGAGGTCCAAATTTCCAGAAATAAAACAAATAAATCATGGAGATGTAATGTACAGCATAGGGAATATAGGCAATAATATTGTGATAGCATAGTATGGTGTCAGATGGGTGCTGGACTTATCGTGGTGATCACTTCTTTAGGTTTATAAATGTTGAAAAACTATGTTGTACATCTGAAACTAATATGATATTGTATGTTAGCTATATTTTAATAAAAAATATATTTTTAAAGTAAGTATAATATTTAAAAAAAGCTACTGGAAAAGTAGCAGGGGAATTTGTATCACAAACCTCCTAATTGTACATTAAGACTTTAAAAATAAAGAAAAAACATTAAATTTGAAAAGAAATTATAAAAAAAAAAGAATTATCCACTGGGATCTAGCCCAGAAGCAAGGAGCAGATTAAGAAACCTTCTCTCTCAGGTTATGGGGGGTCACACAAACGCTGAGGAACAGGGGAACCAGTAGGGCAATGAAGCCTATTGCCAGGTAGCAACTGCCAGATCAAGGTCTAGATTCAAGAATTATGACTCAAGGGCCGGCCCAGTGGCTCAGGCGGTTAGAGCTCCATGCTCCTAACTCCGAAGGCTGCCGGTTCGATTCCCACATGGGCCAGTGGGCTCTCAACTACAAGGTTGCCAGTTCAATTCGAGTCCCACAAGGGATGGTGGGCAGCGCCCCCTGCAACTAAGATTGAACACAGCACCTTGAGCTGAGATGCCTCCCGGATGGCTCAGTTGGTTGGAGCGCGGGCTTTCAACCACACGGTTGCCAGTTCGATTTCCCAAAAGGGATGGTGGCTGCGCCCCCTGCAACTAGCAACGGCAACTGGACCTGGAGCTGAGCTGCGCCCTCCACAACTAAGATTGAAAGGACAACAACTTGACTTGGAAAACAGTCCTGGAAGTACACACTGTTCCCCAATAAAGTCCTGTTTCCCTTCCCCAATAAAATCTTAAAACAAAAAAAAAAGAATTATGACTCAACATGATATCTGGTTTCTGAGTTAATGAAACACAAATCAACCAAGAGTCTACTAAGCTTCTAAGGAAACTGTAAAATTCTAAACCAGGCAAATAAAAAGCTGTGATTGTTCAGTCCCTATGGCAATCCATGACCCCACCTCACAAAAAAATTAAGTGGGCTACTTCCACTTTTGAGTATTTATCCAAAGAAAACAAAAACACTACTTTGAAAAGATACATGCACCCTTATGTTCACTGCAGCATTACTTACAATAGCCAAGATACGGAAGCAACCTAGGTGTTTATTGACAGATGAATGGGTAAAGAAGATGTGAGATATATATATATATATATACACACACACACACACACAATGGAATATTACTTGGCCATTGAAGAGTGAAATATTACTTGGCCATTGAAAAGTGTTGCCCCTTGCAACAACAGGGATGGACCTATAGTGTATTATACTAAGTGAAATAAGTCAGACAGAAAGACAAATATCTTATGATTTCAGTTACATGTGGAAAATAAAAAAACAAAACAATAAACAAAACAGAAATAGACCCACAGATACACAGAACAAGCTGATGGTTATCAAAGAAGAGGGGTGGGGGGAAGATGGGGGAAAAAAAAATTTGTTCCCTAATGGGGTTGGCTATTAGGGTTCTCTGAATATTGTCGTACAGTTTGTCTGAATTAAAAATAAATAAATAAATCCCCAATGCTTTAGCTGGAAGCATTGGTGCTTTCATTAGGGGCTGAAAAAAAAAATAAGTGGCCTACTAAAATGTACAGTCCCCAGAAAGGGAATTCTCCCAGGTGGGAGATCATCCCAGAAAAGCGAAGTAGAATTACCAAATTAACCAAGCAACCGACTCCATTGCTAAGAAAGAGTTCTCAGGTTCTCAGGATATTCCTGGCCAGCTCATTGTAGCTATGGACCCTGTAATCACTGTGTGTTGTTTTCCCTTCACCCGTTTCCCCACCTGTTTTCACTGAAACTGTCCATTTTGCCTTCATCACTGTAATTTGGAATATGGGGAGGGAGAGGAGAATAATTAAAATTCACATTTTTTTTCCACAGTTTTCCAGACCAGAGATTTGGAGCTGGATGGGGTAACTGGATGAATACAGGTTAATTTCTTTTAGGGAGGGAATGGGTTTGTTTTCAGTTGCATATGCAACAGCTGCATTAGTTAAGCATTGCATTTCTGAATTTTTACGTCCATGAATGAAGGTATGTATGTGTGGTTAGGTAGCTTGTAAGATGGCTCCTCATGATCCTCATCTCCTCGTATTCACATCTTCGTCTGGTGTCTCCACTGGGTGTGGATTGGACCCAGTAGCTTCCTTCTAGTGAACATGGCAAAAGCGGGATGTCTTCCGAGGGGTGGAAATAGATACGGACATGAAAGGGGCAGGCTTGATCATGGGTTGGTGTGGGGGCTGGGTGACGAGTACATGGAGATTCATTATATTAGTCTGTGTATTTTTGTATATGTTTTAAATTCTCCATAATAAAAAGTTTAAAATTTTTAATATAAGTAAACAGAACAAAGAAAAATTATAATGTAACTAATTGGTGACTGTATTATACAAATAAAAATATCTAGATACTAGGGGCTAAAGAATATTTAAATAGATCTGTCCAAGAAATCACACGATATATGCTTCCAAAATTTTATGTTATTTATAATAATCGGAAATCTGAATACTGAAGATAGAGGCAACTGGCACAGACAGAAAGAAGAAAGATATAGTTTCACTTTCTTTGGCAGAGGATTTGCCATTGACACACTGTCTTTGGCCTCTTCTTCCTACCTTCTGTCAATTAACTACACAAATATTTGTTGAGTGGAGTGCTTATTATATGCAAGACACTGGGCTAGGCCCTACAGGAGAGCTAAAGACAAGATAAATGTAGTTCTGTGTAAGGGGCTCGCACTGACTAGAGAACCCCCCACACCCTCGCCTCCTGATGTTCTCTACCTGTAAAACATTCCTCCCCATCTTCCACTGCCATGTCCCAACCTTCCCGTCTTAGTCTACAAAGTATTTCACTCCAGAAGTACCTACCCTGTTTCCCCGAAAATAAGACCTATCCAGACCATCAGCTCTAATGTGTGATTTGGAGCAAAAATTAATGTAAGACCCGGTCTTATTTTACTATAAGACTGGGTATAATACAATATAATATAATGTAATATAATATAATATAATATAACATAATATAATACTGGGTCTTATATTAATTTTTGCTCCAAAAGACTCATTAGAGCTGATTGTCCGGCTAGGTCTTATTTTTGGGGAAATACAGTATTTTTCTTCCTAACTCCCAATAAGAACTTCCTACCATTTTCCCACTTTGGTTTGCCGTAGGTAATTCTTAAAAGGAAAAAAAATTAGTCAAGTTAAATAAACTCATACAATTATAAATAAATAAAATACTGTAGCCCTGACTGTGACTAGCAGATTAGACCTGCCTTGGGGTCAGCGCCAGGAGTTAAATTGAACTTGTCATAGCTTCCCTCCCTCCTTCCTCAGATGAATCCATACATTTCCTAAATGCTTTGAGCTTCACTATCCCTGTGCCTCAACCCTATGACTGCACTAGCTGTGGGCACTCAGGGTCTATATTAGTGAAAAGTTCTTACCTTACGTCATGAAAACATCACTAATGGTATAGTTAAAATATATCTAATGTAACTGAATTTTTATAAACTTCATTTAAATATAATTAAAGAAGATAATTCCATAATCTATATGGTGAACTAATGCGAAAAGAAGCAGGTTTAATCAACCATGGACCATAATCATACCTGCATGGTCCTTCTCTTAGTTAATGTTATTTGAAAATTTTTCCACTCCCAACGTTGCTCCACCACGTGTGCGAAAACAACATGTCCATTGCCACAGGCTCCAGCAATCTGAGTGCCATCGATCGACCACGCAATATTGAATATGCTGCCAGTGTTGGGCTTTTCTAACGCATATGACCACTGGGGAAGAGAGAATAAGAAAAAGCTGATTTATTTAGAAAAAAAAAAAAAGTTTTTAAAGAAGTTTTAAATTGAGCATATGTTAACATATTAAGATAATTTTTAACAGAACGTGTCTTTATTCCAGAATTATTAAGATATTTTTCTTGATAAAACTATAGTATACTGAACGAAAGACAAAGATGTAATTTTTAAAGTACACAGTGGAATAACATGAAATCTCTCTCAAGAACTGCAAAACACCCACACAATATATTCACAATATTGATTCACAATATTACTTTTAAGTAACACTGAATGGGTAAATATAAAGATTCTGTAGGAAAAAACAAAGCCATCTTACTATTACTTCTTAAGGATCTCTATAGTTGCTATACCTAAAAATTTCTGATCACAATATTTCAAGAATATCACAAAAACTGAAACTAAACATACAATGTAACTAAAACATCTCTGATATATACTTTAAATCATGAAAGTATCGGTAAATTGACCCTTTTTTTTTTTTTTTTTAAAGAAGGCAGTAAATATAACCTCTTCTAGGATCTACCTATCTGTGTGAGAATGTTATCTAAAGATATCAATAAGCACTAACTGGAACAAAAGAGGGGTGTGTGTGTGTGTGTGTGTGTGTGTGTGTGTGTGTGAAGGAGAGACTAAGACAGAAAGAAAAGAACAAAGATGGTATTACATGAATTTTCTTTCATTTTTCAGAGGTAAATATGTATTTGCTATGTCAGGGCCCAGGGAAGGCCACCCCAAAATGGCAAGTAACTTGAATTGAAGTTACTTGAAACGCCGCTGGTGTAAGGGCACTTCGAGCCTTCTTTGTCTCCGTGAATGCAGGAAGTAAATCCCCCTATGAAGGTGCCCTCCTTGCTCCACCGGCCCTGAGAGATGGCCCTTATTACTCAAGTTAAGGAATCCAGGGCCAAGAAACCTATTTAAACAAACCTTGTGATTTTTTTACTTATTTACTACCCAAGCCCTCTTTCTGTTTAGATTCCTTCCTAATGAGCACCCAAACCCAAGTTTCTTGTCCTGTCAATTCTTCACAAATTTACAAATGTATAAATAGCTGTCTGGTTTGATCATTTCTCTGAGTATCATTTATGATCTCCCATGTGGACATGTTAAACTGGTTTTTTTCTCCTGTTAATCTGGTCTTGTGTCAATTGTACTAGTAGTTCAGCCATGAGAACTCAAGGAGCAACAGATGGGAGGATTGCCCCGTCCTACCACCTAGAAGGATGATTATTTATTTGACTAAATTTATATACATTCTCTTTCCATTTTTCCAATCCTATAGCCTACAGTCAAATTAAGTCTTAATTTCTGTTGCTCTTGGATGGCTATTTATTTTTGTACTGTATCATTATTTTTCCAAAAATATTCATTATTAATATCGCAGCAAAATCCCACCCCAGAGAAGAACCGCCAGGAGGAGTCAAGCCCTCCAGGTCGTCTTCCATACTGAGCACAGAAACAAAGTAGAAGGTGTAGATAAGGAACTAAGGCCACGTGGATGGTGGTTAAGAGCCCGACCTCTGGAATAATCAGAACTGAATCTCAGTTCTGCCACTTTGCTTTGTGACTTCTTAGAGAGAAATTTGAACTTGTTAAAGAGAACCTTTTAGGATAGAACTTGTGATGCCACCATGTTGCCAAACCTGACCCAGGATCCAATGCACTGCGGTCAAAGCTTGTGCTTTGCTTTACCTCTAAGTTACCTTCCTCCTGTGAGGTGCACGGGGATGTTTTGAGCACAAGGCCTGGCAAATCTCGCTCTACGCCTTGTTGTGAGGTTTCAAATGAGGTAAAGTAGAATGCTGGAAACCTCACAAGTGGGCAGCAAAATGCCAGTTAGTGAGTAGGTCTCTGGCCAAGCTCTGCTTCCTCTCTCGCTGGGGCCCAGTGCAGCTTGGTGTCCAAGCCTGCCTTGAGACAACAGAGGTACATGGAAGAGATATCTGTGCGTTTAGAGAGAAAAAGCTGCCACTCATTCTTCCCTCTCTACTCCACAAGAGAAGTCTGGAGGCAGGTCTCATGCAGACCACGTATAAAATAAGACAGGAGATTGAAAGCAACAGCAAAGAACATACTAACAGCCATAAGAAGGAGCAGTTGGTAGAGAAAAATAGAATTAAAAATATATAGAAAAATTGGGGAGGAGGGAAAAAAAGAAAAAAAAAGAAAAAATATATAGAAAAATTAACATACAAAGAGCAGGATGGAATTACTAAAAAAGCAGAGTACTCCACTGTGTGGTCATCCAGAAACAATAATGAGGCCCCTACGTTTCTAAGGAAATAGTTCACACTAGGAGAGCTCTGATTCAGAAAGCAAAGCAGGAGAGTGTGCAGAAACCTTAGCAAGATGTCAATCTTATAATGGTCAAAATATGTTTCCATAAAGTTTTTGGTGCTTAACTTATTTCCTTAAAACTGTGGCTCTTTTTCCCCCCCGCAAAGCTGAATTGGGAGGTGTTACTGTATTTCACCTTTAAAGAATCACATTACTTGTTCCTTTTCTTTTCTTATTGTTCACAAATTGTGGAAGTACTTTTTTTTCTCAATTCTCAGCCCTTTTCTGTGCCATTTGGGCTCACAATATGGCAGGGGACCATCTAGGGACAGGTACGCCAGCCAACGAAACAAATAGGAGAATCCCTTTTTCCACCTTCACTACAGGGTGTCTTTTGAAAGACTCTGCAAGAGTGCAGACCCATCCTAAGATAAAATCATCAGCTTGGATCTACCCCAATCATCTTCAGAATCAGATTTCAAATGACTCAGGCCTGGTGCGTGTGGTCATCTATTCTGATGCCTGGGAATCAGTTCTGCAGGAAGCAGGCGAGGAAAAGAGTACACAACAGAACCAGGAAGCCACACAGGTATCACCCATCTGCTAGGGTGTGAGCAGAAAAACATACAGTCAGATCAGCAAACTCTTTTTCGTGGGGGAAGGGGAAATGTCAGCCACACAACAAAAAGAATATTCAGTATTAGCTATGGGCTCACTGACAAAAATTTGGAGGAAATGGAAAAAAATACAGAAAAAGATTCACTAATTCGTATTACTATAAGACAAGATGCCCAGTAAAAGTTCATACATATAATAAAAATGCTGAATGACTCTTACTATTCACTGACATTTTTTTGCAACTCCTTCATACCACTCTTCAAACTGATACAGGTTAGCTAGCATGTCCCCAGGTAGACAGGAAGGTCCCTGGTGGAATAAACAAAGACAGCCATATCCTAAAACTTCAGGTTTTGAAATCACTCCTTTGCTCCAGAACATAATGTAACAAGGCCTTGAGGTTAATCATAAAATTCCTTTTGGCCTGACAAACGGAGCTGATCTGATAGATAAGAGTGGGTGACTTTGCTAATTCCTTTAGGATGGGCAAGCAGAACCAACCTGGTACACGAATTTCATTAGAAGGCGCCAGTTCCCTTCTTCAAACAGTTCCCTTCTTCAAACAGCTCCCCTTCCCCAAGCAGGCAAGGGAAGGTATAAAAATTTGCCTCAGTCACGGGGCACCCCCATTCGGGACCCCCTCCCGCTCGGAAGCAGTAACCTCTTCTCCTGCCTCTAATAAACTATCCTCTTTTTAAAACTTTTTGCCTCTCCCTGGTCTGTGTTTCCATTCTCCGGCTTTACGAGACACGATCCCGGCCCACACTCAGAAACTGCCGGCAGATCCAACATCACCTACTTCAAAACCTCTGTTACTTAAGTTAAAGGGCCAATAATAAAGTTAACAAAGAGGTGGTAAAGAACAAATCATAAGCTTTGCTTCTTCAGCAGCATGAAGAGTACAAACTTCCTTTTTTGAAATTATGATGAGTAAGTTCAAAAAATGAATACATCGGGGGTGCCAAAAAAATGTATACATATGATTTGTATTCATCGTTTGTTATCGGTATATATATTATTACAATTTTAACACAGTTGTTTCCTTTCTTAAAATGTGTACACATTTTTTTTGGCACCCTTTGTATATAATACTTGAGGTCATCTTTTTAAAAATAAGTGTAGAAAACTAGGAAATTCAAGAGTACAAATAATCTGCTTCTGGCAATAAAATGAAATCAACTCCTTTGTGTTCGACCAACAAGAATTATGAAATACTACATGACTTGTTTTACGTACGAGATAAAAAGTGGTTGATACAGACAAATGAGATTCGATTTGATAATACATAATACTTAATGGCTTGGACCATACTTATGGCACATCTTTCATTCTAAATCTAGTCTGTTCTCATGGTATAGCTAGGACACAGAACTGATTTTAAATTGTGTTTGAAAACTACAGATTCATATTTTAAAACTATTTAAAGTATGATTTTAAAACACCGAAAGAATCAAATCAGCCAGAAAAAAACATCTTACTAAAATTAAACATATAAGTATCTAAGAATTCATGGATGCCTGACCCTAACTAAGAGGAGGAAATGGCAAGAAATGTTTAGATAACATTATCAACACCCTACATTCCTCTAATTTCTTTCACAGGCCATATGAACCAACAAAAGTAAAATATGCAACATGCAACTTATCCCTAAATACAAATTTCAAAGAATATAAATCGATACCCAAGTTATATTAAATTGATACTTTTTAAAATTTAAGAAGTGATTTCTTTTAGATTATTGTAGTAATAAACACACACACACAGACACACACACAGCACAAGCATATCATCAGAGAACGGATCTTTAATTGTCACTAAATTTGGGAAGACGGGGTTATATTTTGTCCAATCAGTAAATTTAATAATTTTTATTGGTAAGTCAGAAAGACCTATTTATCACTTGTGCTTATAAAGACTTTTAACACTCTTTAAGTCTCTTCTCTTCCCCAAATATGCCAAAGAATATTGGATTCAAGTTTGCATTTCTACCCTTCAGAGAAAAATGAGGCAGATGTAATTTAGTGGTTCTAGCAGTAAGAACCCTGAAGATAAAATTTCAAATACCCCTCACTTACATTTATCTCTTTCTTTAACCAAATGACAATGTTGCTAAAAATGTGCTCTGGCCAGCAGCATCTTTATCTCCCGTGATCTTATTAGAAATGCAAATTAACGGGCCCCACCCCACCCTATTGAATCTCCCCTCTGTCTAGGGCAGGAGGTCCAGGAAATCTGAGCTGGTCAGATTCTTAAGTGTGTAAGGTTAGGATACTGGTTCTCAACTGTGGCTGCACATTAAAAGCATCTAGGAAGCTTTAAAAAAAAAAAAAAAAAAAAACCCAAAAAAAAACCCAGGGCCAGCCCTGTGGCTCAGGCGGTTGGAACTCTGTGCTCCTAATTCTGAAGGCTGCCGGTTCGATTCCCACATGGGCCAGTGGGCTCTCAACCACAAGGTGGCTGGTTCAACTCCTCGAGTCCTGCAAGGGATGGTGGGCTGCGCCTCCTGCAACTAGTAACGGCAACTGGACCTGGAGCTGAGCTGCGCCCTCCACAACTAAGACTGAAAGGACGACTTGAAAAAAAGGTCTGGAAGTACACACTGTTCCTCAATAAAGTCTTGTTCCCTTTCCCCAATAAAATCTTTTAAAAAACCCAAAAATCCAAAGCCCATGAATCCAACCAATTAAGTCCAGAATCTCTTTGGGTGGGGTCTGAGTATGTTTTTCAAAGTTCTCTAGGTGATTTTAATGTGAACCACTGTTCAAGAGAAAAAGCAAAATCTGTGATTTGGTTTGAGACCATCCTGAGCAGCTGGCTCACTGTTAACACCTTCCAATTCATCTCCAATTCAACTCATCTGATAACTACACAACCTCCATCTTAGCCTCTAAACCAGCTTCTCATAGTATGTGTAAATTTGGTTTCTTACATTCATCAATCTAATTTTTTTCTTTTTCACTTTTTATTATTAGCATTTCAAACATCCAAAATCCAGGCTGTGGGAAACTATAGGACATAATACAGTTTCTTCAACTACAGAAAAATGCAAGGGAAAAAAAGAGATGGAAGGGGAACTTACAGACCTAGAGATCTAAGAGACTTATCAACCAATCACAATGGTTACACCTTATTTGCATCTCACTTTCAACAAGCTGAAAAAAAAGGAAAAATTTGAACAGTGACTGGATACTTGAGACTATTGAGGAATTATTGTTTTTAGGTTTAATAGTGGTATTGAGGTTAGATCATAAAAAGTCTCCATTTTTAGTAATATATACTGAAATATTTAGTGATGAAATGATATGTCAGGGAATTGTTCAAAATAATCTGGGCCATGGAGAAGCAGGTGGTGATATAGATAAGAATTAGCCATTAGTTGATAACTGTTGAAAGATGGGTCTTGGGTAAATGGGACTTCATTACACCACTTGGTTCCCTTGTAACTTCCAAATGTAACCGACAAATGTTGTTTAGTATCATTAACTCATTAATTTTAACATATTTGAGGTGTGTGTTTTAATAAATATAATCCTCAAATTAACCCAGTGTAGCCACTGGGATCCCTTAAGTTGTTCTTTAGTCTTTTTGACAGAATCTTGTAGTCTTTGATCACTTCCCTTGTTTTCTAGTATGACACAATGTTCCAGATTCATATTTTATATTTCCTGACTCACACCTGGAATCAGCCTTTTCTTCAGTGGGCCCTGGTTCATTTTATAGAAATGTGGAAAATGGTATTGAGAGAAACACCCACAAGTACTAGGGGTGCTCACCGATACTGAGTCGAGCATTGCTTTTCTAGGTCTTTTTTACCAACAGAGCTAGGACATTTTTTCATGAACTCAAACTGACACTTCCATTTCAAGTCCAGGAACTATAGGATTTTTGTTTACCCTCACCAGTCTTACCTCAGTATCTCCTTTCACCTAGCCAAAAATCCCAGTTCTTAAAAGCACTGATATCAATACTCAAAGTAACAATATCAACACCATAAACAATTATAAGTTTAATTTTTTTTCATTCTTTTGACTTTAAGCCTACTTCCTTTTTAAAAAAAGTAACAACTTTGAGATACATTTCACGCATTTTATAAAATTCACCCTTTTAAACTACAGAATCCAGTGGCTTTCAGTATAGTCAGAGTTGTGCAAACCATCACCACTATCTAAGTTCAGAACATTTTTATCACCACAAAAAGAAACCCATACCCATTAGCAGTCACCCCCATTCCCCCTCGCCCAGCTCTTGGCAACCACTAATCTATTTTCATTTTCTATTCTGGCCATTTCATATAAATGGAATAATACATTATGTGGCTTTCGTTTAGCGTAATATTTTCAAGGTTTATCCATGTTGTAGCATGTATCGGTATTTCATTTCTTTTGATTGCCAAATAATATTGTATTGCATAAATATAACATTTTTTTCTCCATTCATCATTTGATAGGCATTTGGGTTTTTCAGCTTTTTGGCTATTATGAATAATGCCACTATGAACATTTGTGTACAGGCTTTTGTGTGGACATGTTTTCATATTTCTTGGGTGCATACGTAGGAGTAGAATTTTGGGGTCTCTGGTAACTCTATGTTTAACATTTTGAGGAACTGCCAAACTGTTTTCCAAAGCTACAGGGAGATTTTGCATTGAATATGGTGAGCGCAAGGAACACACAATCAAATCGTTTAGTCACTGGGAATAGCTCCTCTCCGGGTAGTTATACAAACAACTAAATACAATTAGGCTCATTTATTTCACTTACTTTTGAGTTCAGGGAATTGCTTTCTAAAAATTTAATTTTGTTTTATAATTATTTAAAGTATTTACCTGGTTCCAAAGTTAAATTTACCAAAAAATATGAAACAAGATAAAGTCAAAGAAGTCTAACTTCTATCACTTTTCTCTCTTTCCCCTACAATAACTATCTTTTTTTTAATTTTAAATTTATATTGGGGAACAGTGTGTTTCTCCAGCGCCCATCAGCTCCAAGTCGTTGCCCTTCAATCTAGTTGTGGAGGGCACAGCTCAGCTCCAAGTCCAGTCGCCCCATTTTCAGTCTTCAGTTACAGGGGGGCACAGCCCTCCATCCCATGCGGGAATTGAACCTTGTTGTTGAGAGCTTGTGCTCTCAACGACTGAGCCATCCGGCTGCCCCTACGATAACTATCTTTTATTTTGTTTTATCCCATACATCTTTCTTCAAAATAAGTGTGTGTGTATGTACGTGTGTATGCACCAGCATTTACCTAAGAAAGGGGTAGGAGTAGTGATACAAATATGTCTAACAATATACCTGATATTATCTATTGTAGTATATGAGTACATACATTCCTTTATAGCCACTGATAGTATGATCAGTATGTTTTTATGTACTATGTCTGTGCACACTTGTGTGGCTGTCCTCTGTGGTCTTTATTTGCTCTCTCTCTTTTTTGGAATATATTTTAGTATTCAGAAATGTTTTTAATCTAATTATTACCTTTATACTAATTACTTTTACAAAAATACTCTTAGCCCCATGCCACCTTTGGAGCATTGTTCTATTGGTTGTCCACTATAAACAATGTAAACATTAGGAGATATCCTTGTCGTCCCCTTTTCCCCTTGATTTTAAGTAATATCCTTTTATTCTCAAATTAATACCTATAAGATAATCAGCAAGTCTATTCTACTTTTCATATACTTCCTCATTCTCCCATTTTTGCAATGTTGGTGCCTATACCCAATATATACAATATACTATACTGTATTCTTCATAAACATTTTGTCATAGTTCTACAGATAAATACACATCTAGTGCCCACAATCAGTCCTTATTTTACTATGTCCCTAGTCATATTGTTGATCTGAAGCTAATTCTCCAGTGGACTCCTCAAAACACTCATGGGAACAACATTTCTTGAGTTCCTACACACCAGTTTATTCCAGTTTGCTTATGACCCTTACACTTAAAGGTCAGAGTGGCTGGATATAAAATCTTTGGCTCACCTATTCTTCCTTCAAGTATCTTATGCTAACCTATTGTCTTCTCACATAAAGTGTTGTTATCAAAGTCTGATGATATTCTGATTTTCTTCCCTTTATGAGCAACTTGGTTTTTTCCTTGGATGCCCATAGTACTTTTTCTTTTTCTTCAAACTCCTTTAGTTTTATTAGCATATATCCAGGTGTTGGCCATTTGAGTCAATTTCCTAGGTATCTGGTATGCCTTTTCAATAACAATTTCAAATTTCTTGTGTTGGAAGAAATCTTTCTTGAATGGTAGCTTTCCGTATCTGTTCTGTTCACTGCTTTGGGCTTCTCCTTTGAAGACTCCTATTAGACATACTTTGGATCTTTTGTATCTACCACTTTCTATCAAAACCTGTATTTCTTTTGCCATTTCCTTGCTTCCCTTTTCACATCTATTTATGTCAAGTCATTATCTATTATGTTTATTTGCTCATAATTATATTTCTTCTCATTTGATCTTCACTTCTGTAATAATTTTTCCTTTTTTTATAATTCCCTCCTGAGTTCTGTCATCTCTCCTTAAAAAAAAAAATCACCTCATTTCTTAATTTTCCTACTTCTTATATGGTTATTTCATAGCTTTTGTCATATTCTTAATATCCTATAGCTTGTTTTGAATTATTTGGTTGCATTGCTTATCTGTTTATGGCATACTTTCATTGTCTTTGGCAGCATTACATAAGTTGGCTGTGATCCTGTTCTGCTGCTCATTTTTAAACGAAATGGATTTTGCTATACTTTTGAGAGGGAAGGATGTTCCCCCAGGATAGCTCTAGAGCTGTCTCTTCTATTGTTTTCTCATAGTGATTTAAAAAAAAAAAAAGGCTCCATAATCATCTTTCTTCCATTTTTATCTGAACCTTCTATTTTCTTTGCTCAGTTGTCTCTGTTCCAATCAATCTGGATTTTACTACCAGCAAGATTTGTTCAGTGTAGGGTTTTGTCCTGAAAGGAAGCTTGATTTGTTAGTTTCAAGAGTACATTAGGCCCAGAGAGATACAGCACTGTCAAATTCTGTCATGGCCCCCTTGCACTCACTCAGAATTGGATCCTGTAGAAATTTCTTTCCAATTTCAGCTGCTGTTCTCAGATTGGTCTGTATCACTTTCAAGTATTTATGGTGATTTGGGCATTCTTTTCTCATGGTCTTAGAAGGCTGGCTGCTTTTCCTCTGCTTCCTCACACACAGATTCTGATACTATGTGTACCTGTTGATGGTACTTGGGAAAATCACTTGTATTTGCAAATTTGTAGGGGTATCGTGTTACCTAGTTTTATTGTAGTTGCTGTCTGTGGGTTTTTGGTTATGGTCTCTTATTTTCTGTTGTTTTTGTTTTAACTTTTTTAAAAAAATTTTATTGTAAGTGTGTTTTCCAGGACCCATCAGCTCCAAGTCAAGTAGTTGTTTCAATCTAGTTGTGGAGGGCGCACTTCACAGTGGCCCATATGGGGACTGAACCCACAACCTTGCTGTTGAGAGCACTATGCTCCAACCAACTGACCTAACCGGCTGCCCCTTATTTTCTCTGAGGAGATTTGAAAAGATTCAAAACTATGCCACTATACCCAACAACATGGATAAATCTCACAGACATATGGTTGAACAGAAAAATTCAGACACAGAAGTGTAAATACTGTATGATTACATTTATAAAAGAGTTAAAAACAGGCAAAGCTAATTGGATGACAGAAGTCAGAATAGTAGTTACTATGGAGGGGTAAATGACTAGGGGAGGCACAAAGGAAGTTTCTAGGTTGTTAATAATGTTCTATATCAATATGGGTGGTGGTTTCTTCTTCAGTAGTTAAACGTATAAAAATTACTGAGCTACATACACAAGATACTGTATGTTATATTTCAATTTAAAAATAAATGCTGCCTTTGCCATTGTCTTTTGATAAAACCTATTTTATCAAAATTATACTCATGCTTTGCTTTCATAGTTTGAGCATTTTGAGACCATAATATAATACTGAGCTAAAGTAAGTATTCAACATAAATACTAAAAGGATATGTAAAAATATATGTATAGTAATCATAACTATGTGAAAAATATATCTGCTCAAAGACTTGTAAGGTACATAGAAAATGAAAAAATTTTTTTGATATGTTGTGATTATGGGTATTTTGCTATTTTTGTTTTCATTATTTTTCTTATACTGTTTTATGCCATAAATTTCTTCAAAATACAAGCCTTATATCTAATTAAACTATTTCATATTAATCACTATTTGTTCCTACACATTACTGGTGAGGTTTTCTATTTTTCCCCCAAAATCCAAGCAATAAATTACAGCTAAGAGGTTTCTTAGGATACAAAATATGAAAAAGTAAACAAAAATTACTTTGGGCTTGGTTAAGTGCAATTAATTTCTAAAAAAACAAACAGATGAATAAGCAAAAAAACAGAAGAGTAACAGAAAAATCAGTAATTATAAAAGTTTACAGAACACAAATATGATCAGTATTCACAATATGACTTCCAAGTAAAACACCAATGTTATTTTGAGCTATTTAGGAAGAAGCATTATGCCACTGAACAAGATCACAACAAATTGCTATTATGCTTTTGAAAGACTTAGCAATACATTTTTTGTCTAAAGGCAATCTTAAAAAATTGTGAGGCTCGCCACTTTGGTTTTGACTCTGGGCAAATATCGCTGGTTTCTCCCCAACTATCGAGGGTGCTGATGATCCCCCAAAAGGGCCATCTCCCTGGGTAATAGAATTCTATGCCTTTCTTTTCACTCTGTCATCCAAAACCTGCTCTAGGCTAGTCAAATTACTGAGAAAAGACTTGATAAGAATAAGTTTAATGTATTCCTCCCGGGAAACTATTACATTTTAAGAAATAACAATTTCTTAAGTCAAAGTAATAAAGCTCATGGGAGAAATTTTGTTATCAATAAGAAGGTGGTAAAAGCCATCCTCAGGACATGCCATCCACATAACTCATTGCTAAGAGTAGCCCTGAATTGCAGTTACAAAGATACAGTTTGCTATTACTGCTGTAACAAATTCCCACAAACTGAGAGGCTTAAAACAACACAAATTTATTATCTTACAGTTCTATAGATCACAAATCCAACACCAGTTTCACCAAGCTAAAATCAAGGTGCCAGCCAGCAGAGCTGCATTCCTTTCTGGAAGCCTGGGGAAAGATCCCCTTCCCCGATCATTCTGGGTGTTAGCAAAATACAATTTCTTACAGCTTATAGGACTGAGGTCCCATTTCCTTTCTGGTCATTCGTACCTTCTAGAGGCCACCTGTATTCCTTGGCTATGGTCTCCTTCCTCCATCTTTAAAGCCAGCAATGGTAGGTTGAGGTACTCTTACATTGAATCTCCCCTCCACCTTCATTGTCTAACCCAGCTGGGAAAGAGTCTCTGCTTTAAAGGACTCATATGATTAAATTGGGCCAACCAGGATAATCCAGGACATCTAAAGGTTCATAATCACATCTGCATAGTCCTTTTTGCCATTTAAGGTTATATATTCAGGTTCTGGAGATTAAGGGGTGGGCATCCTTGGGGGCCCATTATTTGGCTTACCACAAAATTACAGCGGTCAATTTGGGGACTTTTACAAGCTTATTCATTTTTTCCTCTAAAGATTTAAACTCAAATATAAGCATAAACACATGAAACAATATTTTTTTACCACTTTTAAAAAGTAGTTTGGTGTTTGTGGTTTTGGCTTTCAAAAGGCTTATACTCACAATCAGAAAGAAACTAAACAATAATTTGACCGTGTTGTCCCCAACTGGTAGTAGAATCTTGGTATTTTTCATGTGGTACTGAATATCAAAAAATCCAAAAGAAAATATTTAAAAATTATTGAACAAGTTGCTTTTAGAAAGAAAAAAGAAACAAAATAGGTTTATGACATCAAGCAAAATATGCATTTAATATTCTATCATGTAAATTGTATAAAAAACATCATTATATTAAGAAAAAGAAAGCTATCATTTTTCATGACTATTTCCTGATAGTATGAATAATTAGAGATAGAATCTTCCTCAGAGAAAACATGGACGTCTTAGAATACTGAGGGAAAAGTCCTTAAGGAGCATTTTTAAATCATCAACTCTATAACTGCTAACAGATGTTACTGCAAATAATTAGATATGGCCTAATGGTCTGGAAAAATCTATAGAGTCTTAAAAAGGTAGATGGTGAGGAAAAGTAATTTAACTAAAAACAATGAAATGAAAGGAAAGAACATCTTTTCGTAAATAGAAATAAACAGTTCAAGATTTTTTACATGATTCGGTATCTCTGGCGATGGCTAATCAGAATGTGCGAACGCTGAAGTTTGGTTTATGAGGTATTTATAAGTAGAAGAAAATATGAGAGAGATTTTAGAAGAGAAAACTGTACTCCAAATGGAGGGTAGCGGAACAATGACACACTGTATAAGAAATCATAGTTGGATTGCCCATGTGAAATAGAAGCTTTTGCATGATTTTAGCATGTGCACATCTAGAGAACATTGTCAAACAGAAGTAAATTTCTGTGCTTCTACAGATAGAGAATTAAATACAGATTTTTAGGTACCAAAATCAGAAAAAAAGCAAATTCAAATTTATGCTTCTTGGGGTAAAAACAAACAAACAAACAAACACCATGATCTCTGGTTTGAAAAAAAGTGGGGTTTTGGTTTTGTTTTTTTTAATGTTTTTGTTTCTCAACCAGAGAGGAATTTTACTTGGTTTAGTGTCATCTAAAGTAAGTACAGACATATCTGAAAATTTACAGTTATTCTATTCCTTCTGTGTTCTCCCACAACTATTATAACCTTTGCCATTAAATAACTTAATTATGTTTATATATCAGTATTCTCAATAGAGGGTGAGCCACTCCTGGAGGACAGGTGTGGATGTGATTCTTTGAACAGCCAGAGTATCACACAGAACTTAGCACAGATGAATATTTGTTGGATGGATGAATGAATGAATGAATGAATGAATGTGCCTGTGTATTTAGGCACTCCTTCCTTCCCAGAGCTTAACCCATGACTTTAACCAAACTCGACTTTTAAAATTAAAAACCCAAGGAACAAATTAAAACCAAACATTTAGAAATTTTAAACTAGCCCTTCTCAAAAACATCGACCAAACTGACTAAATGGATCATACTAGTAGTGAACTAACGGATCAATTCTAGTAGTGAACTAATGGATCAATTCTAGTAGTGAACTAATGGATCAATTCTAGTAGTGAACTAATGCGGTCAAAATGCTGCAGTGTAAGTCACTGAGTTACACTGAGTTAAGTTAATGTAAGTCATTAAAAACTAAAACAAAATCTTTTATCTGTCCAATGACCCATTAAAATGCAACACTTATGGAACACCTACTCTGTGTTAGGTGTTGATTTAAAAAAAGATTAAAAGTAATAGAACTCTGATTTTGTATTGCTTGCCAAGTTTCTTACAGCAAGTCTGGACAGCAGGGTTTCATATTGTAAAGGAAGCACAGTTCCCTTATTTTATGGTTTATACTTTACAGCTTTATAGCTTCTAGCAAAGTTGGTTTTATATTAAATCTGAAAATACAATTCTAATTTCCATTATAAAGGCAGACGTTTATTCATGTAAAAAGAAACTCTCTCAGAGGATTAAGCTGAAATCAGGCTTAGGTGGCTTTGAAACACAAATGATAACCTACAGGGTTGGTTGCCTCCCTCCTGCATTTTCAGGACCTGGCGCTCACCAGCAATCTCTATGGTTACTGGGAGAGTCCTGGCAGCCATGTTTATGCCACATACCCCAACCTGCCCAGGCATATCTGATTGGAATAGGCATGAGTACCTTACCTAGGCCGGGCCAGTGACTAACAGAAGCAGAGGTAAAAGACAAAAAGGGAACACTTCCTGTGTTTTCTTAGCACTTCAGTCTCTGATTCCCGAGGCTCCTTACCTGGCTTCCGGATGGTATCCCTGTAAACTTATAACCAATTCCTCTTTTTGCTTAATCGTTTCTGCTTCTTGCATCCAATTATAATAAAATGTAGAGTAAATTTGAAGTTATAGGGTCAGCTACATTTCTCTAGTACTGCTTGAGTCTTTCCCACTTCTGTCATATCATGTACAGTGCTGCCTCTTCGTATTAAATTTATATTAAAAAAACAAATGAAGAGCACAGTCATACTACTCCTGAGAGGAAGCAACCACTATATCAAGTATCTATGGAAAAGGTATCACAGATTGTGAAATTGAAAGGAGGCAATCACTTCGCCCTGCCCATCCACTTCAGAGATAAGGAAAATGAAGGCCCAAGACAGGCCTTTAACTTGGTAAATTCACCACTGGACTCTTGACTCCAGAGCGCTACAAACATGTCAATACTACTCCTACATTAAAATAAAATAAAACAAGCAATCATACCACACAGCACAATACAGAGAACAACAATTGAAAATGTATCTATAAAGTGTTGACCTACCTACTAAAAGATATTATATCCCTTTGAGAGACCATACATTTTTTTTTTCTGTAGTCTTCAAATTGCTTGGGCATGCAGATTATTTCCCAACAGGAAAATAAGAGATATTTAAACTAAAAAACACGTCTTTCCTATAATAACTTTTAAAAGTACCTCTCAAATGCCAACCTCACCCTTCTCCTTACTAGTCCTATATCAATATACTAAGTTAAAAGGCTCCTCAAAAGCATGTGTCTTTAGCCAAGTTGAATGAATTCAATTCACAAAATTGTGTGTTCACAAAGTAAGTTTAGGTGGAAGAGAAAACAGATGCAAAGTTTCTTACATTTCTTTAAAGTACACTAACTGATTTTTAAGATCAACATTCTCTCTCATATACTGTGTTTCCCCGAAAATAAGACCTAGCTGGACAATCAGCTCTAATGTGTCTTTTGGAGCAAAAATTAATATAAGACCTGGTCTTATTTTACTATAATACAATAATATAATACAATATAATATAATACCAGGTATAATATAATATAATACCGGATCTTATATTAATTTTTGTTCCAAAGGACGCATTAGAGCTGATTGTCTGGCTAGGTCTTATTTTCGGGGAAACAGAGTAACAGGAATTAACAAATTGCAGGCTGTCTTAAATTATGCGTTGACATAAACAAGTATAATTGACAATGAAAAGTTACATATAACAGTAAGACCAGTTACTGCAGATGATGAACCACTGCAATTATTTTAACTGAATGGAAGAATGAATGAAGACAGGAAAGTGTTTTTATTATAATGACTAACTGGATATTGAAGAACTGAGAAAAAGAATGGCAAAAAATTCTCTCTCACACAAGCAACAGCACCACCTGCTGATAAATAAAAGCAACAATGTCATTTAATTTAAAATGTGCTCAGTTACCTTATATCTCCAAATCTTTTCCCTTGAATTCTGTTACATTTAATGCAATTAATTCATTAATACATTCTGCATATTTATTTATAACTATGTTAATTTGAAAGCTTTTACCTTACATATTTAAATCATGCCCTTCTTAAAAATCAAAGGTAAAAATAAAATTTATTATGCAATCTAGAGAAAAATTGTAGCACCATGGCTTTTAATGTTTATTCTGTAAGTAATTCACTTATGCCATAATTTACTAACCACTCGATAATGTACATTTGATTTGTGTCTGATATTCCGTGACCACCTCACCTAAAATAATGCCATCTCCCATATTCAGGTTTATTTTTTATAGCACTTATTACCATTTAACATATTACATATTTATTTTGTTTGTATGCTTATAGTCTTTCATCTGCTGAGTTAAAACTCAGAGCAGGGAATTTATTTTGTTTACTGCTATTTCTTTAACACCTCTGGTAAGTGCCTAACATATAATAGACTCAATTAATATTTGTGAAGGAATTATTGAATATAAAAACAAATGAGCAAATGAACATGCAATGCATTTTTAAACTTCCTTGAAGGCATAATAGCTATTCAAAAGTTTCAAGTATCTTGATAGATTTTGCCAAATAATACAAATTATACTTGAGAAAAGTTGTACCAATTAATGCTCCCTTCAATGCATTATGAGGAGGCCATTGTCCCATTTTCTGGTAAGTGGGAAATGGCATTGTACTGTGATTTTTATTTGCACGAAACTCATTATTGAAGAGACTGAACATATTTTGGGGTTCTACGGGGGAGGGGTACTTACAACATACTTCTTTTATCCTTTGCTCATTTTTTTTAGTTTCAGATTTTCTATTGGTTCCTTTTTTAAAATTTGTATCTCTTTATTGAGCTTTTCTATTTGTTCAGACCTTGTTCTCTTGATTTCCTTTAGCTCTTTGAACATATTTAAGACCATTGATGTAAAGTCTTTGTCTAATAAGTCAGCCCTGGGCCTGCTCAGGGATGGTTTCTATTTCTTTTTTTTCCTGTCAAGGGGCCATACTTTCCAGCCTCTTTGAATGCCATGTAATTTTTTTGTTGAAAAATAGATGATCTGAATATTATAATGTGGTAACTCTGGAAATCAGATTCTCCCCCCTCCCAGGGTTTGCTATTGTTGCTTTTTAGAGGGTTGTAGTCACTTGTTTACTGACTTTTCCAAACTATTTTTGCCAAGACTACTCCTTTTATGCATGGTCACTGAAGTCTCCGTTCTGTTAAGTCAGAGGTCAGCTTATGATGTGACAGAGCCAAAAAGAAAGAAAAAAAATACTCTCCCACTCTGCCAGTTGGCTCTGAGCTGGGGCACTCATTAACACTTAGCCAGGCCCTATAACACTGCCTTAGCCTTTACCTCCTGCCTGTGATCCAAAGCTCTGCCCAAAGATCACCGGTGACTTGAGCTTAGCGTCCTTTCATGTCTTTTCTGAGCCTGTGTCTGGCCCTGGGCATGTGTGTTGCATTCTGGATGCCTCAGTATATGTGAGAGCCCTCCAGACCTCTGCTCTCCCATGTATCTTCCTCCTTCCTAGGCATTTTAGTCTGTGTGCTGCTTGCCCCATTCACCATCCCTTGCTCCAGGTGGCTTGGGTAGTAAGTCTTTACATAGTTTCAACAGATGTCACCTGGGAAGCCGCCCCAGCTCTGAGAGATTTCCAAAGGAGGCAAACAAAAACAAGCCTGTGTGTCAGTCCTCGGGAACCACCAACAGGTCAAAATGTACAACAATTTTTTGAGAACATGGTCCATATTGTCCCCTCTGGCACCAGCAACCTTCACCAGAACACAGGGTACGATCCCCACGACCACTGCCAAGCTGGGAATGAGGGATGGTAAGCAGGTAAGCGAAAAATGCCACAGTGTTTTCTTACCAAAATTTAGCAGCGTCTTTCTTCATTAAGCATTTCCCCTGGTTGCTGTAAGTTTTAAATTAGATTCCAGAACTCTGAAAAAGTTGAATCTGACATTTTTTGCTAGTTTAATGGTTGCTTGAGTGGAAGGTCCAATCCTTGGAGCTCCTACTCCACCATTTTCTGTGACATCACTCCTCTTTTGCTCATTTTTATTGAAGAATTTTTAAAAGATATTTATTGCATCTCTATAATTGATACCTTCCATTAAGAAAGGTTCACACTATATAAAATCATTAAAGGAAGAAGACCCAAATGTATCCAGCAACAATGGGTATACTTCAAGCCATATAGTTAGAGATATGGGTATACTGCTTTACTTAAGTGCGATCATAGGATAAAATGCTCTCCTGAAACCTGGCCTTTTTACTAATAAATTATGGATACTTTTCCATGTTACTCAACAGAACCTCTCTTCCCCATTTTCAATGAGTTGAGAGGGTAGTCCATTTTAGGTAACAGAATAATAACGTGATTAGTCTCTTAGTTGGGGACATCTAATTTATTTCTAATTTTTACTATTATAATACTATGATAAAATCGTTATACATACATCTTTGCATACTTGTACAATAATCTCTTTAGAGCAAATTCCTAGAAGTGGGATCCCTAGGTCAAGGAATACCTTGGGATACACTTGGGATATGTATTATCAAACTACCCTTCAAAAAGATTGAATCAATCCACATTCCCAACAACAGTGTATAAACGAGGGGGCTCATTTCCTCCTACTTGAGGGAACCCAAGGTTTTTAACTCATTGTTAAGCTTTTCAATCTATTAGGTAAAATACCTAATAGAGTTCTTTATTTTATATTTATCTATTAGTTAAATAGATAAATAGGACATCCTTTCATGTTTATATTGGCCATTTGCCTTTGTTTTGTGAACTGATTATCCATGTCGTCTGGCTATTTTCTGTGATAATTCCTTGAACAGTGCATCTCAAACAGGTAGCTCTCCCTCTCCACTTCACTTTGAGAATCGCTGCAGTAGTTAGCACAGCTCTCAAATGTGCAGAGCTGAGTTTTAAAACTCATGATCAATTATTTTAAATAAAATGTTAATATGTAAGGAATGATAACAGCAGAACGGCTGCTACCAGGCCCGCCTTCTCACAGATAACACCTATACACTCCAGACAGAATACAAAAACAACTACTTGAAGACTGGAGAGCAATCAAAAGCAGGCAGACAGCCACTCTAGAAAACAGTTTGGCCATTCCTCAAAAATATAGAGTTAAACATTCTCTAAAAATAGAGTTACTATTTAACCCAGTAATTCCACTCCTAAGTATATACTCAAGAGAAATGAAAACACACAAGTACGTCCACACAAAAAATTATACCCATTCAGAGCAATGTTATCCATAATAAAAAAATTGAAACAACACAAATGTCTATCAATTGATAAATGGATAAACAAAACGTATCATATTTATATCATGGAATATTATTTGTCCATAAAAAGAAATGGTGTACTGATATATGCTACAACATGGATGAACCTTTAAAATATTAGGCTAAGTGAAAGAAGCCCGTCACAAAAGGCCACAAACCATAATATGTTATTCCATTGATAAAGGCCACAAACCATAATATGTTATTCCATTGATACATATTGGCCTAATATGTATCAGAATAGATACATATTCTTTATTTATTACAGAATATGTAATAGATATTACATATTATCTAGAATAGACAAATCCGTAGAGAAAGAAAGTAGACTAGTTGTTGCCAGGGGCTGGGGATGATGTTGGGAGAAATAGGGCTTAACAGTTAGTGAGTATGAGATTCCTTATAGAGGGGAGGAAAATGTGCTAAAATAGAGTGTAGTAAACTCTACACTTTAAATGGACAAATGTATAGTATATGAATTATATCTCAATAAAGCTGTTAAAACAAAAAGCAGGCAGACACTTGAGGGGAGTCAATGGTTGAAAGAAGGGCACAGTATTGACTGAATTTCCATTTTTTTATAATCTTTTACCTGAGATCAGGCCCGACTTGGTACCTGCACCACTGTTCCTTTGATATCAAAGCAATATTTCCAATATGCGAATATTATCATGTTAGCACCCACCATCCATGGTTCTCTACTGATTAACATACTGGTTTTCCAACTTCATTGTTTCAGCTGTTCAAAGAAAATCTTATATTGGAGGCTAGTAGTAAACCTGATTAATGTGTAGCTTCTCTGGTTGCAGGTGGCAAGAAGGACCAGGAGTTTAACCCTCTCACCTGTTTTCCACCCCACAGCAACACTTAATGGGGGGAGGGGACTCCACAGAAAATAGATTTAAAAAGATTAAGTTCTAAACTCTCTTACATGGTAAACAAGATCCAGTCTGAGAATGTCTTCTCTGTATTCTTTCCTGGCACTTATCCTATTAAATCCTACTGACATTGCACAAAAGCACCATATTTTATACTTGGAAGACAAGAGGTTCCTTTAGCCTGCACCTCTCTTTCCACGACTTGTCTCTCTGGAGAACTGCTAATTCTTCAAGCCTCTGCTCTCCAATCAATGTCCCAAGCAGAGTTAGGCTCTGCCACACCTTCACAGCGCTTGCACAAAACAAACCTTCTGTATAGCACTTATTGCACTGTACTTTAAGTCTTTTAGTCAAATTCTCCCCTGGACTGTCAACAACTTGAATGAAAATCTTAACAGCTTTCCATCCCCAGTTACTAAAATACTCTGATGAGTAGTATATATTAATATTTAATGTCTATTGAATAAAAGAAAATCTATTTAAAATGTTAGTCTCAAGTCCTTAAAAAATTATTACAATATATTCAGTTGAACAAAGTAAAAGGAAAATCCTTTGAGAAAGTTTACTTTTCCAGATTAGTTAACATTTTAAAAATAGGTTTAGTGCTTAATAAAGTAAATCTTTAATTCACTTATTCAGATGAATTCAATGCCTCAAGCTTTTAAAATTTTTAAATATTTTCATCAAATTGGCAAATAATATTATTATGCTTAAATTCATTTATCAGTGAATTGCTGAGTATCTACTGTGTTGTACAGATAATCATTAAGCTATGGGATCTTATAAACTATCTAGGGAGGCAAAAATAATATACGTGAAACTAAAATGGACAATATAAGAGCACAATGCATTGTGAAAATGAGAGTACATATTTTACAGATTTAGAATCATTAATAGAAAATCAGATGGAAATGAGATCATCTGATCTAATGTCCTGATGTTATAACTAAGAGAGATGGAGGTGAGAGAAGTTATAAAAATAGATAAACTTTAGATTATCTATGAAAGGTATCATGAAAGGAAGTCGAACATGAGATGGGCCTTAAAGAATGGGTAGAACTCAGTAAGTATTTGACAGAGCTGAGAGCATTTCATGAAAAAAGATGACTAAGAACATTAGTTGGGGCTGAGAAGATGCATGAAACAAGTGTTCAATCTGATCTGAGTACAGATACAAATTAGGGAGTTGTGAGCGGAAGCACTGAATGGATTTTTTATGGCACCCGGTTTCAGAGAACTTCTAAAGCCAGGCAGAGGACTACATTATATTCTACATCATAGAAAGCAAGCAACCAGAAAACTTAACAGGTCACTTATAAAGCTCTAAAAATTCTAAGTTAACTGTCTTATTTTGGAATTGAGTAAAATAAGCCACAGAACAAGTCTGTGACTTCCTCATAGTCAAGAAGAGTAGTATGGAACAGCCCCACTCATCTAATGCTGCTGCTTCTGGAGCACTTTGATGAAACAACTTATTCTCCAAGTGCAATGGGTAAATGCTATTGAGCTTGGCTGTTTGCCTAAGTTCTAAACGAAGTTTATGTGAAGAAAGGCATATTCTCTTGTGAGGAAAAAGTCTCACTCAAACATGAATTTTTGACAAAACCCAACGTCCTTTGGTTTTAAAATGACCATTCTTAAAATTTACTATCAACTCTTTATCAAAAATATGCAAACCAAATTTTTGTATGCAACATATGGACAGTGAAAAAAAAGTTTAAAACTAACTCTCCATATTGTTTGGGCATGAATTTTAATACTTTAACTCCTTCACCATTTTTTACAATTATGCTTAAAATAAGTATTTCCAGAAAGACAAATAGTAGAGAACATACCTATTCTTCAAACTTAAAGAGCTTGGTTCCATAAATCTGGAATTGATTGAACCACTATATTAAGAAGACAAACCAGAAAGATTCAGTCCAATGTATTCATTGAAAATGTTTTTCAAAGATTGAGAACCAGGTGTGTTGTACATTACCACATTTATGACAGCACATCTGTGATTGCTCACCACTATAACTTACCCCAGTTTTATCACACAAGCGTAAAGTATGAAACGATCCAACAGCAAATAATTCTCCATCTGGAGCCCAGGCAACTGAGGTAATGGGATGTTCATGAGGTTGTGAATTGTACAGAGGGCGGCCGTAACTATCCCATACCTACAAAAGCAAATTTTAAAAAATATTTTATAACCATTACCACATTATTACAAACAAATTTGTACGCCAATAAAGTTCAAGTAAAGATCTAGAAATCATCACTTTAGAATATTAGCAATTAAATGTTTTTACTATCACACAAGGGAGGGGGAAGCTGTATTCCTTGAAACCTAACTATCTTGAAAAAATATAACATTGTGATAATTTTCAGAATTTACTAAGTCTTTGATTAATCATAAAACTTACCCATCTTAAGTCCTTTTAAACTTAAAAATAAAGTTTTGAGATGATCAGTTTTTTGCTTAAATTCTTTCTGTCCAGTTAAGTGCTCTATCTACTTTCCCTAAAAGTTTTTGTTTCAATTAAATTTCCTCTAACTATAATTACATTAAATCTTATTCTTCCCGCAAAATTATTTTGGTCTGAAGCTGACCGATGTTTAATAAACCAATAAGGTTGATTTTTAAATATCTGAATTGATTTAAATTGAGTCACTAAAACTAGGAGTTGTATTTATGTTGCTACTTATTAAATCAAATTCTATAGGTCAGTGAGGTAGGCCAATAAGAAAGTCAACACACTAAAACACCACTTAAATTTATAAAATAACAATTTGCTAACTTATTAGAGTTAAATGACATGGCTAAAGTGAAGAACTAAAAGAATATTCTCAGATGCTGAATACTTTTCACCTATATTTGATTCTTTCAACTAGGTGATAAGTTCAAACATCACATACCTTATATTTACAGTCTTCACCAGCAGATAAAATTAAATCATTGACTGAGTTCCAATCTACTTTTAAAATAATGCCATCATGAGCTTTCCACTATGAGAGAAAAATAAGATATTATTTATAACTTTAAGAGTACTGAAAAAAACTTTTTTATAGAAGAAGACATTTTGCCCTTTCTAATGATTCTCTTGTCCTCTCCTTGGAGATTCCCATCTTCCTTTCATAGCCATTATGCATTAAGCTCATTTTCTCGTTTCATTTCTGATTTATACTGATGAAAGCACCTAGCACTATGACATCTACTATATAGCTTACGTCCTTATAAATTTCCTCAGTTGCCTGAACTCCAGATGGAAAATCACTTGCTGTTGAACTATTCCAAACTTGACATTTGTGTGAACACTGGAACAGAAAACGTTATGTATTCCAAAGCTTAGTTAAATCCAAATATTGTTCTCCTTTGTACAGTTGATCCCATTACTGATACTGCCTTCATTCTTGTTTACTCTCTTCTTTTTTTAAGAAAAACTTCTACTACATGAACATCTTCTTTAGTACTTTCTTCATCCTCTTCTGCATTTTCTCCTAAGCGTCATTCTCTTTACCCTCATGTCTCCGGAGTAATCACTGAACTACCCTGAGAAGCTTCTGCTGCATTACCCCTATAACAAAAGGATATATGAGTATTCCACAGATATCTATATACTCTGTATTCTATACATATATAGAATGCATATATATGTGTGTGTGTATATATATATGTATAAGTGACCCAGAAATTGACAATCTAGAAAGTAAACATGGATGTCTTCTTGCTCTTAAATATTATTCATATGTCCATTAGCTATTACTACACATGTAATTAAAAGCTGTCTTTCACCATGTTTAGGCAGAATAATATAACTGAAAAAGAACTAATTTTCCTTGAAGACTATAAGGTACATTTTAACATCTGAGCCAATAACTTCATATCAAAGAGTGACCAATTTTAAGGGCTCTCTTTACAGACCCTTCCCAATCTATTATTCGTAATGTATACAGAACAAAATGTTAAATTATGGTCAAATAAGCTCTAGGAATAATTCATAGCTTGTTTTATTCAAGATATATAAAAAGACACACTCTCAAAAACAAATGTTTTGATAATATATGTTAAAATGCAATAATTCTCACAATTTACTGCCAAATTAAACCAATGTCCTAAATAAACTACAAGGACAAAAATAACAACATATAGACATACATATATAGATAGATATACACACAGAAATCCTTAAGAGTTTAATTTTAAAGCGATAAAAATTAATTTTGCACATTCAAAAGTTAGGAACAATATTTGATTTAAATTTTCCTTATATAGTTGACCATTGAACAACATGGGTTTGAACCACATAGGTCCATGTACATGCAGATTTTTTTTCAATAAATACTGTAAATGTATTTTCCTTATGATTTCCTTAATACCATTTTCTTTTCTCTAGCTTACTTTATTGTAAGAATACAGTAAGTATATAATACATGTAACATACAAAATATGTATTAATCAGCTGTTTATGTCATCAATAAGGCTTCCTGTCCATATTAGGCTATTTGCAGTTAAGTTTTGGGGGAGTCAAAAGTTATACTTGGATTTTTGACTGTGTAAAGGTTGGCGTCCCTAACTCCCATGTTGCTCAAGTACCAACTGTACTGTGTTTTAGGACATCAATTTATATACCACATATATTCACACATAATGCACAGTTTTCAATTATTTCTCAATTCCTTTGAACAACAAGCTCTGTGAAATTCCTTTGAAGAACAAGCTCCTTGACACCAGGAACTATGTTCTGCTTCACTATGCTATCACACACCTAGCACAGTGCCTGGTATATAGTAGGTATGTACCATATTTTCAGTAAATGAAAACAAAAGTCTCTTCACTATAAAACCAAGTTCTGGTCTCTAGAAGAGTCCATAGATTACTTAAGGGAAATGAGATATATACCTTTGAACAGAAATGAGATATATACCTTTGAACATTCTACAAAGAGGAGTTAGTTAAGCATTCTTTTTTTGGTAGACAATCCAAATTTGAGTATATATTTATGACCAACGAGAACTGCTGCAGCTTTAATTTTCCAAAAGGAATGGAAAATTTCCACCAAATTACTACTTTAACTCCTCCTCTACTCTAGCTGAATTTTGGTACCAGATATTTTTTCTTCCCCCTACTACCTCCTGGCCCAAAGGTTCTATAGCAAACCACTTAATTCTAATTTAATTTATCAATGTATTGATATAAGCATCTTCCTGAGTTTCACTTATATAAGCCTGATTACAGGTATCTAAACAAATCATATACTTATAAACGAAAAGATTCATCTTGCCTGTTTTTGCTATATAATTTCTTAGCAGATTTTCCGACTGTAAGTAGTATGGAAGAACTTGGACTAAAGGCAGTCAGAACTGGTCTTTTCCACCTTCTTCCCTTTGCCCAAATTCTTTACCTTAGTTACGTAAGAGCAAGGACATGTATCTTCTATTTCTTGTTTGTCCCACTGTTCCTAGCAGACTGTTCTGCATGCAGTAAAATGTAAATACATGTTGACTATATGAAATATATATAGCATAATCTACACAGACGTTGCTAATATGAAAGCTCAAAATCATTTCTATCTCCTTACTCTCCCAAATCTGTATCTTTTCAACTGTTAAATCTGATGCTACTTCTTCTTAAAACATCTCTATACCTTCTGTAGCCAAACTCCAGCACCAAATCCCTTCACCAGGACCTAGTCATTCTACATCTTTTTTCTGGCCTCCTTGGCTCTAATTTATTAGAGGCTGACTAAAAGGTAGAGACGACCTAATAATGCATAATAATATAAATAACCCCTCCTCTATAATGAAAGCTTATCGTATGTACTCACTGTGCTCATTGTATGTACTGTCCTGTGCACTTTGTAATTTAACTCACTTAATCCTCACAACAATCCTATGAAGTAGGTATTAGCATCACACCCAAGAGATGAGAGAGCTGAGGCGCAAAACTTGCACTTGAACCCAAGGCTTAAAGGTTTTCCATTACTTTGTCCGACTCTGACCTGTTTTCACAGCCACCACTGTTTTGCTTCCATATAATTGATAAAATTATATACACCTAATTTGTTCTAAACATTACACTGACTCCCCCTCCACTCTAAAAATACTAAGAGAATGCCAGTCTTAGAGAAAACTCAAAGTGTATTTGAACAGATGAGGAGGAGGAAGATGATAGTGATGATAACAAAAAAAAACATAGTCTAAACAAGCTCTTAAAGTTTAATGATTTCATCCTGTTTTGTCTCAAATCTATACATTTGAGGCTGATTCTGCTAAATTTAAAGATGCTTATCATGCCAAATCATGTGACAATTTAGTAACTCAAAACACATTTATGATTTACTGGCATAATATGAGTTGGAATAAGAAGGAAGTGAACCTTCTTGGAAACATAAGCTGATATTCCCTGTTCTATAATAAAGGCTGATAAAATCACACACTTAAAAGCCCGAGACTTTAAAAAGACCACCCAGAAGAAAGGGACTCCTAAGAAAGTGACCTCTGACTTAGCCGCCTGGCAGATCCTTACAACAGTTAACAAATGCCTGAGAAGTACCTGTAAAACTTTAGCATTTGGTTGAAGAGGTTTAATGATCAGCTGCTTGCCTGCTGTGTAAAGAACCTTTTCTGAATCAGGGCCCCATGCGACTGAATACACTGGTGTGCCTGTAAAAAAAAAAAAAAGAGAAAAGAAAAGAAAAACCTGATAAACTAATTATTATGCCTTACAAAAAGGGAGAATGTTAAGAGGATCAAAAAAATAATTTGGGGTGTAATTTTGTTTCCTCTTAATTGAAAAACCTTTTTAAACTGGATTATATATAGCCTTATACTGAAGTACAGACTGGGTTAATATTACCATTGAAAATCTACCTTGACAACTGGAAAACTATTTTTTAACTAATTTTGATCTTGCTGAGAAAGATGGAGTTTTTAAGAATTGTATCATTGAAATACATGAAATAGACACACTACATTATTTTAAGATATAAAGAGATATATAAGGAGGTATCCTTTTCCATCAAGAGCCATCAGTGTTTAAACTGACTCGAGGCATAAACTGACTTAAATTTTCCACACAAATATAGACATTATACTCATCTTATAGATTATTTCCCATTCCTGATGTTGCTACAGGCCACAGTACTTTCCTTTATCTGCTGTTGAAGCAGTAGTCTAATGAATAGAAATCATCCAACCCCCCAATAATCTATCTCTCCCATCTATGAATTCATAAATGGCAAAATAAATATCAGATTAGGGAAAGTTTTTCTATCAATCAAGTGTGGCTTTGGCCTGAAAGCTAGGCTGAAAAGGGATCAAATGTCCTATAACCAGGACAAAGCTGACTCCACTTCCAGGGGAAAGGTACGAGTTTGATTTACTTATCACACAAAAAACTATATTAAATGTTAGACTGTTTTCAATTTCCTAGAATAGGAACCTAAGAGATGGTATTTCTTAACTCAATTACTTTCTAGATTACCTAATATCTTCTGGAAGGCTATACTTTACGTGATCCTAGTTTTTCAAAAAATATCATAACTATTGAAAGCATTAAATATTTGTACTCCACTGTATGACCCAGTTACCTCTTCATTAGGGAAGTGAATCAGGTTATAAAATTAATCTATGAAATATTAACCCACCTGTATATAGAAAACCAAGCCTTTAAAAGTTGTCTAAGTCTCCTAAGTCAGACCATTACAGCAGTTGACTTTCTGAGAACGAATGAGTGAATGTTTCAGGAATTTACTTTCTCAATAGAAATGAAATGTGAATATGAGGATTTATGAGGATCAATCAATATTTAATTATTTATTTAAACAGTAAATCCAACCGATGCTAATCAACAGGGAGTAATCAGTAATCAATGGGGAATACATGTCAGCAAGATAAAAGCTTGTGTTCAAGTGGCATCGTACTCTTTTTGTGCCATTTTCTTCCCAATCAGAATCCAGCAGAGAGCAAGTCTCAGTCGTTTACAAGACTTAGAAAGTCTAATTTAAACCTAGTCCAAAAAAAATCCTGAAGATATCTTCCACAGTTTAGGTAAGACATTTTATTGCATCTAAATATCCTGTTTAGTCAATGACATCTAGGATTGTTCTGTATCAGAGGAACCTACAGATGGCCAGTGAGACAGCCAACCTCCGAAGGCACTCCTCCTTCTTCTGTACTTGGTAAGTACGTTCTCTTGGAATATTCTTTGGAAGTAGCCAGGAGCTGACCTGGGCTTCAAAAGTATACTTTCTTGGAGCTGATGGGCCCTGAAAAAACACACTGTTCCCAATATTACCCAATAAAAGAAATTTTAAAAAAACAAGTATACCTTCAAATTAACAGAGTTCAACTCTAATAAACTCCCCAGAAAATGTAAATAAAAATTTCACATATCTCAAATGTGGTTCTTGGGTGAGGACTAGGAGGGAACAGGAGGAAAGCTTATTTGATAAGGTGGTGGAATTATAGGTACCTTCTTAATTTCCGTTATTATAGTTGTAATTATTGTGCAAAAAAGTAAATTAATATATTTTAATTACAGACTATCAAATCTTCAAGAATACATTTGATAAAATTACACTTTCCTGGGGTATATATTAAACTATGACAAATGTCTACCCCCAAGGAAATAATTCAGTAAATACAACTCCCATTGAGTTATACAGGATGTGACTCTAGCCCTTCAGTTGTGGTAAAAGGCACCGTTGGGGTATAGGATGAGGAGCTAGGGACGCTTTTGTCCTCTTTAACATTGAATTTGTGGCCCCATCAAGTCAGCTGTGTCACCATTTCCTTGTTTATAAAACTTATAGATCTTCAGAATACTTATTTTTCCTTTTTGGACCTGGAGATTATTCATTTCTTGTTTATAAAACAATTTTTAAAACAATAATAATGTTAAAGAAACAGGTATAATAACTTATGGTTTAAAACAAAATAAGCTTATGGAGATAAGTTAAATAATTCCTTTGTTATAACATGTGGTTTTTAACCACATTCCTTCCATCAAAAAATAAATATGGAGCTATTTATGATAAATAAGCAACCCTAAATAAGATCAATAGCTAAGTCTCATTAGTTCAATCTTCCTAACCATCAATATTCAAAATGGATAAAACATCAAGAACTAAGGAAAGTCTTCATTATATTCACCCCTTATAATAAAATATTAAGTGTGGAATTACTGTGTATATGAATGTTTCCTTTTCTAAAAGGAGATATACCACACATCGCTGTACAATTTCCCAATTTGGGTAGTTCTAATAAAGATTATTATTGAAAGTGGATAAATTAGCTTCATAAAGAAAATAATGATTTCTATTATGATGAAATCAATCTATTAGCATTTGAAACAAAAACATACTATATAAAATGTTTTTAAAAACACACTTATTAAAACACTGAATTACTCCCAGTGCTATACACTTCACTTTACAAAGTCAGGTGGAAATAACATATTTAGCTTTTCAGATTGAATAACTTTAAAACAAGATGTTTTTAATTTCATCATTAACAAAAAATGGACCAAAAAAAGAAAAATAGTTTTATTAGAGTTAAGTAATTTCTTGCTTTTTATATTGGGAATTTTTATTTATGTTCCATTTCAGTTAAGACACTCAAAAGATCTTGTTTTTCTGACTTTGTACACTAAGATCATGTGACCTTTTTGACATTTTTTAAGAAACCACATGCACCTGGGGTTGTGTTAAATGTCAGACCCTTATCTCTCTGTAAAACAAATTATCTAAATTCTTTCAACCTGTTGAAGGCATTTTAAACCACAGAAGAGGAGACAAAAATGTATTTCAATTGTTTTAAGGAAGTACATGGTTAAATATACCATGTTTTTCACATTCATACTAAAAGGTATCCCCTAAAAATGTTGTTTTTGCATGTTTTTAAGAATGCTTTTGAAACAAACTCTTCACTATTATAATGAAGCATTAGCTATCTTTGCCTTGAATACAATATAGATCTAAACTAAGTGACTATAAATAAAGTGCTTAGAACAGAGTCTGGAACTATATAAACACTATCTGTTCGTGACTGCTACTAGAAATTACTTTGTAATGCAATAAGCAATCATTTATTTATTGTGTTGTTCATGGGAGTAGGTACTCTTTTTTTGTTTGTTTGTTGCCAAATTAAGAATTCAAAAATGAAGAATTATTTCCTTCATTCTATTTGTAGGGACATGTACTAACAATAGGTAATCAAGTGGGATTTATTACACAAAAAAGCAACTTTTTGGTGAGATATGTCACTGTGTCAGTACAGAGAAAAAGTTTAAATGAAGGCATTTGTTTCTTTAGTTTCTATCAGCCACCTCTCCTTTGGGGATCTCGACTTCCCCCATAGCTTCACCTTTCACCTTTCTGTAACTGACTGTCACACTAATATTTCAGCCTTTACCTCTAAGCTCTAACACAACAGTTCCACTTGCCCCAAAGACATGTCAGAACTTCAAACTCTACAAATTCAAAGCTTTCATCCCTCCACACATATCCCCTCACTTATTCTTCCTTCTGAATTCTCTACCTCTTACAGGGTATCCATTCCTCTCAGCTACGGAGAACTATTCACTTTTTTCAATTCTATCACCACTGCCTTTGTTCAAGCCTTAATCAACACTAGCACAGAATATTTTAATAACCTCCTTACTGGCCACCCCATTTAACCTCTATCTCCTCTAATGTATCCTACATATTACTGCTAAGGTATTCTTCCTAAATGACAACCCTTATCTCTTACTCTTGCGCTCAAATCTTTTTTTTTTTTTTTTTTTTTTTTTTTAGGTTTTAGAATAAAAAGCTACAGAAGCAACTCCAAAACACTCCATTTAGCATCCAAGATCATCCATGTCTTGGTTCTTCTGGCAGTACTATTCTTCACACAACCTACACTTTGGCCCAGAGGGTCTGCTCCCACTTACCTGACTTCCATGCCTTATGCCATTCTACCTCTGATCATCTAACTTCCTCCACAGCAACAATCCACTGCCAACAAGCCCATTTCCTTACCTAATTTCTTTATCTTTCAAAGCCCAGTCAAAGATGCTGCAATATTTGCCAGGAAGCCTTTCTGATACTTTCTCCACCCCCCCCCCAAAAAAAAACCATTAATCTCTGCTTTCCTTGTCCTTCCACAGTATCTTAGAGCAATGAGCACATTCTGCCTTGTATTACAGTTATTCGTATTTCCAGTTGACTTCCTTTACTAAGCTCATTAGGGACAGGTTCCATGTTTTGTCATGCCATTCTTCCAACTGAAAAAGGTTTGCAGTATTACCTATTCTAATTTTAATCTATAATTACAATATACAATGTAACACAAGATAGGGCTTAATTATAATAAGCATCACCAGCCTACATATTATTTTTCTCTAATAAGGAAAAATAACTCTTCAGAGGCACAAGTAAGAATTATTTTTAAACTAAGTCAAATTTTCCCCAAAAAACTTGGGATTGATGCTTCTTCTGTATTAGAGAAGAGGATAATGACTGTGACTTTTTCTCTCTGTACATCTGGTTCCAATCATCAAGAAATGAATTCAGGAATTAATTTCTATTCATCAAGGAATAAGTATAACATAAACAAGGACGCTTTCCACATTGTTTATTGAATTCCAAGTTGTACAATAATTCAGGCTTATGTTATTTCATTTGCACCAAAATTTACAATATTTCTTTTCAAAAGAGGCAAGAGTCCCCCCACCCCCACCTAACTTGACTTTGTTAATTGACTCTTTAGCATTCAGCTCTCAATAGTTCAGATTTATAATCACCCCAGTTTCTAATAAATCAAACAAATCTTATGAATAACCAGGAATTTTTCTTTTAAAGTTAGTATCATTATAACTTAGCTTCTCTAATGATTTTTCCCAGAGATAAAACAGGAAAAGTCTTTGCCTGATTAGGAAAATGTGAGTGACACCAATGATCAAAACCTCAAAAGTTAGATGCATAGCTCTATAGTAAATTTGTAATCCTTAATCTAGAAAAAGATATCAGGTGACTCAGTTGAAATACCAGTAGGTTAACTAAAATAAGAACATCTATCTAATTTAATTTTGCTCGTTAATCTTATAATTAACATTAACTTTGAGGTTGAGAAGAATAAGTAATAGGATTCAAATAAGATAAGAATGATAGATCCTTTCACAGCCATTTGATGTTAAGGACATTATAGCTATTTGGAATGTTGACAGAAAATAACATCACATGATATAAATATATAATAAAATGACCTATATTACATGACATAATCTGCATCTTAGCTTTTAAGAGCATCCTATTTACCCATCTAGTTGGGAGGAATAAAAAAAAGAAGAGTATGACCCATCCCTCTCCACAATAAACAACATACACAAAAACTAACTCAAAATGGATCATAGATTTAAATGCAAACACTAAACCTCTTAAAAGAAAATATAAGTGTAAATCTTCATGACTTTGGATTAAGCAATGTTCTCTAAGACATGACACTAAACTGAAAAGCAATTAAAGAAAAAAAATGGATAAACAATTTCATTAAAACTTTTGTGTTTCAAAAGATATCATCAAGAAAGTGAAAAGGAAAATCACAGAATGGATAAAAAAATAGTTGCAACTCATGTATCTAATAAGAGTCTATTAACCAGAATATATAAAGAACACTTACAATTCAACAATAAAAAGACAACCCAATTAAAAAGTGTGCAAAAGATTTGAATAGATATTTCTCCAAAGAAGATATACAAATGGCCTGCTCAATATCATTAGCCATTAGGGGAAACGCAATCAAAACTACAATGAGATACCACTTACACTTACTAGGATGATTATAATAAAAAAGACAGCCAATAATAAGTGTTGAGAATGTGGAGAAACTGGAGCCTTCATATAGTTCTAGTGGGCATGTAAAATGGTACACACACTTTGGAAAAACAACTTGAAGACTTTTATTTTCTGATATAGAACTATTTCCAAGATAGTTCATGACTCAAGTGAAAATAAGCAAGGAACACATTGCAGTAGATACAGTACGCAACCACTTATTTACAAAAGACAAAAAAGGAATATACAAAACAAATTTGATACATAAGAAAAGTTACACAGTTGCTTCTGGGAATGTCTGCTGGGTGACTGTACAACAGGGTAACATGAGAGACAGAAATAGTATTTAAGGGGTAACTTTTACCCTTTTATGTGCTTTAAATTCTGAACCATGTGAATGTACTATCCATTAAAAATTAATACTTAAAAAATAAAATAAAAAGATTTAAGTGCTCCTTGCACAGTACATACTAACAATCAAAATTTTATGATCACTATTATTGAAAACAGGGGTTGCAAACTCAAATTCCTACAGATTTATGTTGTATTCTACCATGTAGCATAAATGAGTAGAGTGTAAGAAAAATAAGAAAAGAAGCTGCAAATCCAACGAAAAACGGAGCAGCCACTACTGAACTTCAGCTGATTGCATTTATTCTGAAAAGCAGGCTTAATGTTGCCAGATCTTCCAGTTTTCAAGACATGAGAAATCCAAATTTGTATATGAAATGTCCTAATTTAATATATGGCCTCTATCATGATAGTAAGCCAGATTTAGCCCACAGTGCACTAGTTTATGACCTCCGATTTACAAAAAGTTTTTAATTTATGAACATACTCTGCTTCCAACTGCCCTTGCAAATTTGGGAACTCTAAATGCATTTTCTCAGTAAGAGTCAAATAAGTAGCAATTTGGTTCCAGATCCATTATACAGGTAAACTATAGCACTGTCACCTACCCTCTATAATTAACAATGTTTATATTAAACAACTTATTCTATGTCTCAACTTTAGACTTTGGAAGTCCAAAATGGTGAATCCAAAGATAGTAAAAGGGAAGGAGGTGACTGGGAAGAATTTAAGGAAACACAAGCAGCCTTAGGGGGTCACTGATGAAGGATCTTAGGCAAGAATTCAGATTACTGTAGTGGGTAGTGGATACACGCTTTCAGAATTTCTCTGAGATCTGTGTCTTTTGTAGACAACACAGTTAGTAAAAGAAAAGAAAAGAAAAAAGATTATGTCTCAGCAGCAACAGCAGAAAAGAACCACAGTCCCTGTTTCCAAGGGGGCTGATAGAAAAACTCTGTCAGTTGCTCATAAGTCAGACATCATAAAATGAGAATGTCAAATAATTAGCCCTAACAAAAATTATAAAAGCCAAAAGGATATCCTATGCCCACTAGAAGATTAAAATAAATTTATTTTCTAAAGGTACGTTTTATTGCTAAAGTAACAGAAATTAGTATTTTTTTCCTAACTGAAATTCACCCTGAATGCTTCTACCATCTCTAAATTTTCTACTTGTGGATAAATAGCCTATTTGGAGATTATCTATAGTGAAGATTTAAGCTCAGGAGAGAAGTACTCTCTAGTACTTCTGGTTACCTTTGCTAACATTTGGTTAACGTTAAGAATTGGAACTATTTTAATACTATCCTAAGAGCAAACATGATTTAAAAACGAATCTGGAAATTTTTGGAAATCATTTATTGAAAATGCTTCACAACATGACTTTATCATATAATTCTGAAGAATAGTCTGCCAAGCAAGCTTTTTGGCAACCTGTTCCTGAAGATCAGCTAGTACGTGCTCAGGTCAACTGCTTTATTTCAAACTGCTTTATTGTTCCTAGGTAAAATCTAATTAGGAAATAAATCTGCTATATAGAAAAAAACCCTATGTATCTAAATCCCAACAGGAATGACCCTGGATTGACTTTATGAGGTACTTCATCCTGATTAACATGGAAAACTGAGATGCTGCTGAAGTAGTTGTAGCTTTCCAAGTTTTGGATCATCCGGGTGTGCTGCTCCCTTCCATTAGTATAGTAACCAATATACAACATAATTTAGAAAGGGTGCTAATATTATCAAATTATTAGGACTTTTTAAGTAAGGAGAAACTCAATGTTTTCAATTACTATTGTTTACCTAACTAGACACCAAATCCTATTCCAGATAGGATATGCTCATAATGCTTCGGAATTATTTTAAAAAGAATCATTAGCCTATAACTTCATTTGTATAGATTCACTAACAAAGAAATGGCCCTTGAGTATTTCCTGGCTTGAATAATACAAGTACCTTGATCCACCAGACAATATGGAAAGGAAAAGGAAAAAGTGTAAAAGGAAATAAAAGATTTCAGGTTTTGAACCTGAGCAAAATCAGTCTTAGAAATTATATTAGACTGGTTTTTTAAAGGAAAATATTAAGACATGTTTACTGATTATATACATACCTTGCTGAGCTAAAGTTGATCTCAGCATTCCACTCTTTGACCAGATTTTTATTTGTCCATCTTCTCCAACTATAAAGAGAAAATAATAGTTGACGGTTTTATCTATAAGAAATAAATTTAAACATTAAATTTACATATACAAACATTAAATTTACATATAACCTGTAGCATCTGTATTAATCCATATTTAAAATTCAGACAAAATTTAATTAAATGACAGTGCTTCATAACAATAAAATTTAATTAAAATTACTTTGAAAACAATATTATCAAGTAGCCTGACTTCCAGGACAAAATTTTTTCCTTTAATATTAGAAGATTTACGAGTATATTATCCAAATAATGCTTTCATTTTCACTGAAATCTCCATACTAGAACTCTAAGAAAAGTGTTTTCAGTGTAATAAGATGAGTTGCAGCCAAATTTCAGTGAGTTGGGGACTGAGTAGATGAAGTAGTAGACTACTCTTTTGAATAGCTTGCCTGAAAGGGGAAGAAAGGAAGAGGAACTTGTAGCTAGAGAGAGTTATTGTTAACGGAGGGATTTTTTTCTTTCTTCTCAATTTTCATGACAGATGACATCTGAAGACATTTATACACTGAAAAAGAAACCACTGGAAAAAGAGCAATTGAAAAAACCAGGCAAGAGAAGAGGACAACTCACTGAGAAAAGTCCTACAGAAGGCCCAGGGAATAGGTGTGGTGGTTTTAAAACATATCCATAAATTCTTCGTTATTCCTCCTGTTTAAGATGTGGAGTTTAATGTCTCTCTCCTTCAGTGGAGCCTATATTAGTGACTTGTTTCTAAGAGAATGTGGTGGAAATGATAGAGTATGACTTCTGAAAGTGGGTCATAAAACATTCTGTGGTGTCCATCTTGCTCTCTCTTGGATCACTCACTTGGGGCAAAGCCAGCTGTCATGTTGTTAGAACACTCAAGCAGCCCTGTGGAAAGGCCCAAGTGGTGAGGAACTAAGTAAGGCCTTCTGCCAATAGTCAGAGAGGAACTAAGACCTCTTGCCAACAGCCATGGAAGTAAGCTACCCTGGAAGCAGATCCTCAAAACCCAATCAGGCTTTCATATGACTGCAGCTCCATCCAACTTCTTGAGTGTAGCACGGAACCACCCAGCCAAACTGTGAGATATACATATTTATAATCTTAAGTCACTAACTTTTGGGGTAATTCTTATGCAAAAATAGCTAACATACAATAGGTGAAGAGGAGAATCCTTGCAGTAGGACAGGAGATGGGAGACTAAAACGGGTAAAGGGCAATTAAATGAGATTATGTTGAATTTTAGAATTTAAAGAATTACAACTTTTATTTATTCTCTACTTGATCATTCCAAAAGCATTCTTTGACAGTACATTCTCCATAAGTCATATAAGAAAACTAATAATAATGACATTCTCAATTATAGCATTGTATAGCAGTCTAGATCAATAATGTGCCAATTACTTGCTATTAGTGCAAAACTTTGCTAAATAAGAATATTTTGTTCCTTTGGAAATTTTCTTTAAAAAATTATTTAAAATGTCATTTTGCAGACAACTTACCTGTAACTAATGCTGTTCCTTCATAATTCCATCTTCCTGCAAGTACTGCTCCACAGTGAGCTTCTACACTTTTTTCCACTCTTCCTAACTTGGAAATCAGATGAAATTTACCTAAAAGAAGTTATACTTGAGAAATCTATTTTTTGAAAATAATTTATTCAATCACAAACATCTGTTGAGTACCTCCATTAGACTGGTTAGCATAGTGCTAGGTAGTACTGGAGACAAAAGAGCAAATAATATAAGTATTCTTACTCTCAAGGAACACACAAATCTATTGGAAAGCAGACACAAAACAAAACTACAAAATCTTAAGACAAGTGGTGTAACAGCAAATACGTATCTCATATTATGATAGTTCAGAAGGACAATAAGAAGGACAATAAACTCTGCTGGCATATGATCAAGGGGGCCAAAAAAATGTCAAGAAAGCCCTTTCTATTTCTTTTGTTTTTACAGACTTTAGAAAAGGTAGAGAGGAGAGGAACCAAGATAGTCTTTAAATGCTTTTAAAAGATACAACTGAAAGCCTATTTTAAAATTTTAGGACTGAACTCACCAATAAAAAGGCACAGAGTAGCAGACTGGATCAAAAAACTAAACCCAACATATGCTCCAAGACACACATCTCAGCTACAAGGACAAATATGGACGCAAAGTGAAAGGGTGGAAACTGACACTCCAAGCAAATGGTATTCAGAGAAAATCAGGTGTAGCCATACTGATATCAGATAAAACAGACTTCAGGCTAAAAAAGGTAACAAGAGACAAAGATGGACATTTCAATAATAATAAAAAGGACTATACAACAAGAAGACATAACAGTCATCAATATTTATGCCCCCTTCAGCAACTACTATATAACAGAACTAAAAGGAGAAATTGACCAAAACACAATTATAGTCAAGGACCTAAATACATTATCAACAGCTATGGATCATCCAAACAGAAAATAAATAATGAAATAGCAGCCCTAAATGACACATTAGATGAAATGGACAAAATTGACATTTATAAAGCACTTCATCCTAGAACATCAGACTATACATTCTTTTCTAGTGTACAAGGAACATTCTCAAGGATAGACCATATATTGGGACATAAAACTAGCCTCAGCAAATTTAAGAAGATTGAATTCATCCCAAGCATATTCTCTGATCACAAGTCTTTAAAACTGAATATCAACTGCAAAAAGAAAGCAGGAAAAACCACAAACATTTGGAGATTAAACAATATACTTTTAAAGAACGACTGGGTCAAAGGAGAAATAAGAGGAGAGATCAAAAGATACATAGAAACAAATGACAATGAAAATACATCCTACCTAAAATTTGGGGGATGCGTGAAAGCAGTTTTAAGAGGGAAAATTTATATCATTACAGGCCTATCGCAAGAAACAAGAAAAATTCCAGATAAATAACCTCATGTTACACCTTAAAGAACTAGAAAAAGAAGAACAAATGAAACCCAAAGTCGCAGAGAAAGAAAATAATAAAAATCAGAGGCAGAACTAAATGAAATAGAGAACAAAAAGACAATAGAAAAAGTAATGCAACAAGAGCTGGTTCTTGAAAAGATAATAATATTGACAAACCCTTGGCTAGACTCACTGAGATAGACACAAATAAGCAAAATCAAAAATGAAAGGGGGAAGTTATCACGGATGCCACAGAAATACAAAGGGTCATCCAAGAATACTATGAAGGACTGTATGCCACCAAATTCAATAACCTAGAAGAAAATGGACGTAGAACATATAGCCTTCCTAGGCTGATCACAAAGAATTGGAAAATCTAAATAGAAAGATCAACAGTAAAGAAATGAATCAGTCATCTGAAACCTACCCAAAAGCAGAACTCCGGGACCAGATGGCTTCATTAGTGAATTCTACCAAACATTCAGAGAGGATCTAATATTGGTCCTACTCAAACTCTTCCAAAAAACTGAAGAAGAGACAATACTCCCTAACTCATTTTATGAGGCCAACATTACCCTGACACCAAAACTTGGTAAGGATAACACAAAAAAGAAAATTACAGACCAATATCTCTGATGAATACAGATACAAAATCCTAAACAAAATTCTAGCAAGTCGAATGCAATAATGCATTAAAAGATTATACATCATGACAAAGTGGGGTTCATCCCAGGGGCACAAGGATGGTTCAACATATGCAAATCGATCAATGTGATACACCATATAAACAAAATAAAGGACAAAATCATAGGATTATATCAATAGATTCAGAAAAAAGCATTTGACAAGATACAATATCCATTTATGATTAAGACACTTAATAAAATGGGTATAGAAGGAAAATACCTCAACATAATAAAGGCCATATATGACAAACCCTCAGTTACTATCGTAATTAACAGTGAAAAACTGAAGCCCTTTGCTCTATATTCAGGAACACGACAGGGCTGTCTGTCCCCTATCACCTCTGCTTTTTAACATAGTGTTGGAAGTCCAAGCCAGAGCAATCAGGAAAGAGAAAGAAATAAAAAGGCATCCAAATTGGGAATGAAGAAGTTAAATTGTTACTTTTGCAGATGACATGATGCTATATGGAGAAAACCCTAAAGACCCCACCAAAAAGTTATTAGAAAAAATAAACAAATACAGTAAAATTGCCAGCCTACAAAATCAATGTACAAAAGTCCATTGCATTCCTATTACTAACAATGAAATCTGAGAAAAAGAAATAAGAAAAACAAATCCATTTGCAATTGCAACAAAAAGAATAAAATACCTAGGAATAAACTTAACCAACAATGTGAAAAACTTATATACTGAAAACTAGAAAACATTTTTAAAAGAAATTGAAGAAGACACAAAGAAATGGAAAGACATTCCGTGTTCATGGATTGAAGAATCAACATAGTTAAAATGGCCATATTACCCAAAGCAATATATAGATTTAATGGAATCCCCATCAAAATCCCAATGGAATTTTTTAAAGAAATAGAACAAAAAACGTCAGATTTGTATGGAACCACAAAAGACCCCGAAGAGCCAAAGCAATCCTAAGAAAAAAGAATAATGCTGGAGGTATGATACTCCCTGACTTCAGCTTGTACTACAGGGCAACAGTAAACAAAACAGTATGGTACTGGCAGAAAAACAGACACACAGACCAATGGAATAGAATTGAGAATCCAGAAATAAACACACGTAAATATGGACAGATAATTTTCAAGAAAAAGCCAAAAATATACAATGGAGAAAAGACAGCCTCTTCAATAAATGATGCTGGGAGAACTGGAAAGCCATGTGCAAAAGAATGAAACTAGACTGCTACCTGTCACCATGTACCAAAATTAACTCAAAATGGATCAAAGACCTAAACATAAGACCTGAAACAATAAACTGCATAGAAGAAAACATAGGCACTAAACTTATGGATCTTGGATTCAAAGAGCATTTTATGAATTTGACCCCAAGGGCAATGGAAGTAAAAGCTAAAGTAAATGATGGGACTATATCAAACTGAAAAGCTTCTTTCCAGCAAAAGAAACCATCAACAAACTAAAGAGGAAACCAACTGAATGGGAGAAGATTTTTGCAAACAATGCCTCTGATAAGGGGCTAATATCCAAAATGTATAAGGAACTCATACAACTCAACAACAACAAAAAAACCAAACAATCCAATTAAGAAATGGGCAGAGGAACTGAATAGACATTTCTCCAAAGACACACAAATGACCAATAGACATATGAAAAAATGTTCAACATCACTAATTATCAGAGAAATACAAATAAAAACCACAATGAGATATAACCTCACACCACTTAGAATGGCTATCGTCAACAAAACAAATAATAACAAGTGTTGGAGAGGCTGTGGAGAAAAAGGAACCTTCATCCACTGTTGGTGGGAATGCAGACTGGTGCAGCCGCTATGGAGGGCAGTATGGAGGGTCCTCAAAAAATGAAGAATAGAATTACCATATGACCCAGCAATTCCTCTCCTGAGTATCTACCCCAAAAATCTGAAAACATTTATCCATAAAGACCTATGTGCTCCGATGTTCATTGCAGCTTTATTTACAGTGGCCAAGACATGGAAAAACAGCCAAGTGTCCTTCGATAGATGATTGGATACAGAAGTTGTGGTATATAAACACAATGGAATACTATTCTGCCATAAGAAAAGATGAAATAGTACCATTTTTCGACAACATGGATGGATCTTGAGATTATTATGCTGAGTGAAATAAGTCAGACAGAAAAAGTAGAGAACCATATGATTTCACTGATATGTGGGATACAAAACTGAAAACAACAGAAGAACAAGACAAACAAATGAAGAAACAAAACTCACAGACACAGACAATGGTTTAGTGGTTATCAGAGGGTTAAGGGGGGCGGGGGGGTGGTAGATGAGGGTAAGGGGGATCAAATATATGATGATGGAAAGAGAACTGACTCTGGGTGGTGAACACACAATGTGATATATAGATGATGTAATACAGAATTGTACACCTGAAATCTATGTAACTTTACTAACAATTGTCACCCCAATAAATTTTAATTAAAAAAATTTTTTTAAGAGTTTAATTGAAGAAAAATCGATTCCAATCAGGCAACACCAAACCAGAAGTATATAGTTAGGAGCACTCCATTGGCAGGAGGTCAGAGAAAGACTTTGATAGAGAAAAAGCGGAAGCAAAGTAAGGAAATTATTAATTGACTACAGCTAGTTGGCTGTTTGTGATTGGATGTTCTTACATTTCAATTTCGTAACCTTGAGGCCTTTACAGATTTAGATTTTGGTTTGCTTATGTAGGCCGATGGCATTGACGTCACCTCAGTCTAATGCCTTCCTCATTTAGTTAATTTATCAATTGATAATCCCAAATTTTAAAATACTTGTCTTACACGATATTACACTGTGTCAGGCACCAGGTAGACAAAAAGAAGTAGGCTACTTGGTTGCCTGCTTCATAAATATATAGACAAAAAAGTTAAAAACTTACAACTTTAAAGTATATAAAGAATACATAAGAGATGTCAAGGGGACAAATCAGCTACGCAAAGAATAAGTGCTACAGGAAGCTGAGAAAAGATCAGTGTGGTTTTGAATACTCATGAAGTCTAATAATGCATAGCTCGAAATAAATTAAGTACAGTGAAATTGGAAACTTTCCCCCAAATATATATGCATATGCAGTAAAAGAATAATGTGGCTGCCTAACCAAATTTTGTTTCCGAGGATTTATTTTGTTTGAATTCACTTTTAATTAAGGCTTTCAAGATTTGGCCTATTATTAACAATTCGTTAAAATATATTTAAGTCAGATGGTAAGATGGCTTTAAAATATTTCTCTGGAGAACTCTAACTATTACAGATGGCTTTAAAACATTTAACACCTAGCACCCTGTGGTTATTTCACTGACCACCTACCCGTTCCCACCAACAAAGTCATTCCCTCTTTTTCACACAGTGTACATTATTTGTAACTCTGTTGTAGCACTTTTTTTTTTTTAATTGGGCTGTGATTCATTTCAGGGCAGGGAGCCATGTCTTAGTCATATTTTATTTGCAATAGTGCTTTTACATGATCAGCATTTGTAAATTTAACCAACTCACAGTAACCATACCCAGTAACTAAAAATAAAATAAATAAATAAAATAAAATAAAATAAAATAAAATGGACTACTTTGACATTCTCTTCTTTCTCATTCAGTCTGATAGTTTACTTTTCCCATCCTTCATTTTCTAGCCCCTCAATTCTTTACCTTTATCCAGCCACTAACACCATCTACTTTCCCCAACCTTCCTTTTAATTTTATATTTACCTCTGGGTCATTTTTCAGTGTAACAATTACTTTGAATTAAAACTGTGCTATTGTTCTCTTTATGAGGCTAACTTAATATAACAGAAAATACAAGGGGAAAACAATCTCAAAATAGGAAACTGTAAGATGACATATAGTAAGTGGAAAGCTAAGTCTGTGGTCATTTACTTTACCCAGGTCTGTTTCACTAAATGGTACCATATTGCCTAGAACAAAAGAACCACATACTAAACAATTGTTGCATATGATGAATGAATTCATCACTGAAGAGATTAACCAAATAACTCTTGAACCAGAAATGAAAGGTCCAGAAGTTGTCTTTCAACCAATTCCATATTTCAGAAATTTTATGTATTTAGGCATATTGATATTTATTATCCTAAAAATACTAATACTGACTTTCTGACAAGTGCTAAAATTATTCTTGCTTCCTATGACCTCACAGAAGACATATTGGGACAACTAAGGTGAATTCTTTGCACAGCTTTGGCCTTTAATAAATCTTTGGCCTTTGCATATTGGCTGATTATTACAAATTGCTTGACTAGCACACCCAGAGTATAGTACACATATAAAATTACATATATCAAATATTTTAAAACCCATAACTATCCACTTAACTATTTTGGTTCTTCTCTCTAGCTTTTCTGTAACTTTTTATAAGTACAAGACCAAAATTAGAGATCAATTCATTTATTTCCAATTATTTGCTAGGATTGGGGTTGGGAAGAGAATATAATCAATATGATTCATTTATTAATTTATTAAACAAACAATGGATAATTTGGATAAAAATATGGATATTTAAATCCTGGAGTATGAAATTAATCTCTTATTGTTAATAAAAGATAAACTAAAAAGAGGAAAATGTTATAAAGAGAAAAGAACAGAGGAAGTAGATTAAAGTTACACAAAACACATTTTTTAAAGTTAGAAATGCCTTAAGAAATGTCCTAGAAACATGAGAAGGCTTGGAATAGGGTGTTAGGAAAAAAGGCACATGAGCACTTTCGCAGACTGCTTAATAGCAGAAATGTTTTGGCAGAAGGTTGCAAAAAGCCACAAAGATTGGTAACCGCTAACTTCTGATAAAAGAAATAAACACACAAATTCTTTTCAAAGTGGAATTTTAAATGGACATATTAACTAATAAGAGAATATAGGGATTATTTTAAAATGTCTAACACAATGTATGAAAATATCAACTTTCACTAAATATAATTTAAGGAGTGTTTAACGGCTTTACAAAAGATTATACCAGAATTCCTTTACATAGCAGCTCCCCTAATGCATTTTAAATCATTGAATTCTTTTTAAAATGTAAATCTTTTAACACATTGTTAAAGAAATATCTCCTCTACATATGGGATACAACTGCATGAAATATTCAAAAAGAGGTAATAATGTTGAAGGGAGAATTATTGGTGAGACAAAACACTTGGCAAAAGTCTGCCTTATGTATTTCAGGGCCTGCCCCCAAAACCCAGCGATGTTTTCTGAGTGTTACCACGAACACCACAGAAGAGGGAGGGGGACGGACAAAGGGAACATTGGAAGAGTGATGAACAAACTCAAAAACTCATCTTCTCTTCCAGCACTGAGGGGAAAAAATCAAGAGGAGAAAACTGGTGGCAACTAGAAAAGAAAACCTTTTGAACAATGAATTAAATCTTGAAGGAATTTTATTTGTAAGTATCAGGTTAACGTCACACAAAATGAAAAAGCCCCTGAGATCTGCTGTACAACATTATGCTTATGGTTAACAAAACCAAATTGTACAAATAAAAATTTGTTAAGAGGATAGATCTCATGTTACGTGTTTTTTTTCCAAATTGACAGTTATTCGTTTTTTTGTTTTTGTTCTTGTCTTTTTTAAAGTACTGGGTTAATAAAGAACACGGCACTAATATATAAAATGACCTCAGATCTTTATCTGGCAGGAAACCCCTTGACTACCTCCTGATGCCATCACTTTCTTCTTCTTTTGAACATTTCTTTGTTATTCCTGAATGCTATTTTCTGTCTGACCCTTCCACTTCTTTTCTTTGATCTATCATCCTTTTCCTTCCCTTTCACAAGATCTCAGATATTCCTCATCTTAGCCTAGCAGAAAATACTCAACTATTCTGCTTTGGTTCTCTCTTCTTCCCATATCTAGTTGTGGCATGTTATCTTATTTGTTTTTTTAATATAGTAAACCGAAAAATAAAATTAATTAAACATTCTAGTTTCTCAAGCATCATAGTATATTTTGCTTTATTTCATCTTGCAAATTTAGCTTTTAGATTACATTTGTTTTACTTTACTTTCTTTCCCCATCAGAAAGTGTTTTGCCTTTAGGTAAAACAGTACGCAAATATTGAACTCTAATTTTTTGCAGTAGTATGGGTTAGCAACTCTGAAACAACCTATTGTGTATTGTAGAATTTAGCAAATGAGTTAACATATTGAGAATAATGGGAGTGAGGCTTTCTCACTGTTTCCAAGTGAGAGAAAACAAACAAACAAACAAACAAACAAAACACTAGAATTTATCCTTTGGTGTTGAAATAGAACTGATGATATCAGAATTAACTCATGGTTTTTATAATAACCTGTTTCCCCGAAAATAAGACCTCGCCGGACAACCAGCTCTAATGCGTCTTTTGGAGCAAAAATTAATATAAGACCCGATATTATATTTTATTTTATATTATATTATATTATATTATATTATATTATATTATATTATATTATATTATATTATATTACATTACATTATATTGTATTATATAAGACCCGATCTTATATTATAGGAAAATAAAACCGGGTCTTATATTAATTTTTGCTGCAAAAGACTCATTAGAGCTGATTGTCCGGCTAGGTCTTATTTTCGGGGAAACACGGTAGTATGAAAAGAAAGGAGGAAGGGAAGGAGGAAGGGAAAAAGAGAGAAAGAAATAGCTGTAGATATATGTTTTTAAATATGCATTTATACTCATAATTCTTAACTCAGTCCTCTGAAAGGCCTTGAAGTAAACACATCCCACTGAAATGAGCACACCTAGCACTCTCATCTTGGTTTTTAAATACTATTAAACACCAAAAAAAGAACAGGAAAAAAGGCCGATTTGAGGGCTGGGTCTGGAAAAGCACAAGATGGGCCTGGAACATCTTGTGCCAGCAAAGCAGTGCTCAGAAATCATGAGGACACATTACCCCACGCACACACCAAGCAAAGTTTCATTTGAGCTGGCTTGATGGGGCTCCCACTGACCAAATCTGGGACAATTTTAATATCAAAATTTAAAAATGATAGTAACAGGATACTCAAAAGAATCTATGAGTCTAACTGACGTAAGTAAACAAATAAATGGGTGGGAGAAGGGAGGCTCCTCTCCTTGCAGTAGAATACCAACTAATCAATATGGAAGGAATTATGGAGTTTTTTTTAAAAATCACCATTTGGTAACCATCTTAGAATAAATGACTCAGCCAAGAATCATCAAGATGCTAAGATAATGGGAGGAAGTTTGAGGAGGAAGAGAATATTTTTACACAGTGTGAAAATATTCTTTCACAAATTATTTATTAAAAGGGAAAGAGAGTAACTTTACAGTAGATTAATTTAGTAAACACAACTTTTTGAAGTAATCAAAGTTAATACCACTAGTAATGAGTCAAATCAGCATCACAAATCTCCCAATCTGATGCCCTAAGAATTGATGCTAAAAATGTGTAAACTGAATCTAATCATGAGGAAACATCCAACAAAAACAAACTAAGAGACTTTCTATAAAAATAACAGGCCTGGGGCCGGCCCGGTGGCTCAGGCAGTTAGAGCTCCATGCTTCTAACTCTGAAGGCTGCCGGTTCGATTCCCACATGGGCCAGTGGGCTCTCAACCTCAAGGTTGCCAGTTCAATTCCTCAAGTCCCGCAAGGGATGGTGGGCTCCGCCCCCTGCAACTAAGATTGAACATGGCACCTTGAGCTGAGCTGCCACTGAGCTCCCAGATGGCTCAGTTGGTTGGAGTGCGACCTCTCAACCACAAGCCGGTTCAACTCCCGCAAGGGATGGTGGGCTGCGCCGCCTGCAACTAACAACGGCAACTGGACCTGGAGCTGAGCTGCGCCCTCCACAACTAAGACTGAAAGGACAACAACTTGAAGGTGAATGGCACCCTCCACAATTAAGATTGAAAGGACAACAACTTGACTTGGAAAAAAGGCCTGGAAGTACACGCTGTTCCCCAATAAAGTCCTGTTCCCCTTCCCCAATAAAAAAATCAAAAAAAAGGAAAAAAAAAGAAAATACATTGAGGTATTTATGGTTAAAGGGACATATCTGTAAATTACTCTGAAGTGTTTCAGAAAAAAGTGTGTGCCTGGTGGGGGGTGGGGAGGAGAGAGGAAAGAAAGCCAATAATGAAGAATACGGGACAAAATGTTAACAATTAGTGAATGTGGATAAAGGATATGCAGGAGTTATTTGTATAATTCTTGCAACTTTTCTGTAAATGTGAAATTATATCAAAATTAAGTGTGTGTGGGTGTGTGTGTGTTTAAACTCAATCATTTTGTCATCTGAGGTAAATTAAATTCTAGCTGTGGGTAGAGTCATTCTTCTAAGCACAGGCACTATAGGAAGTACTTTCACAAATATCTCATTTAATCAAAGTTCAGAAAAATAAAGTTAAAAAAAAAAACTAGGCCAGCCCGGTGGCGCAGGCAGTTGGAGCTCTGTGCTCCTAACTCCGAAGGCTGCCGGTTCGATTCCCACATGGGCCAGTAGGCTCTCAACCACAAGGTTGCCAGTTCAACTCCTCGAATCCCTCAAGGGATGGTGGGCAGTGCCCCCTGCAACTAAGATTAAACACGGCACCTTGAGCTGAGCTGCTGCTGAGCTCCCAGATGGCTCAGTTGGTTGGAGAGCGTCCTCTCAACCACAAGGTTGCCGGTTCGACTCCCACAAGGGATGGTGGGCTGCGCCACCTGCAACTAAAAAACAGCAACTGGACCTGGAGCTGAGCTGTGCCCTCCACAACTAAGACTGAAAGGACAACAACTTGACTTGGAAAAAAGTCCTGGAAGTACACACTGTTCCCCAATAAAGTCCTGTTCCCCTTCCCCAATTAAAATAAATAAATAAATAAAAATAAACATCCAAAAAAAAAAAAACTACCATAAGTTCTGTCTGTAAAAGACGTGGAATCTGATGTGATTGTCTACTACAACATCCCCACCCCGTTCTGGTGATAAAAGCCCTTTTCTGTTTTCTCGCTCCCTTTCCACAGTGGCCTGAGGCCTGGCGTGCTCAATCAATGACCCATTCTCTTAACTAAAGTGATTCACTCAGTGACGGGCAAGTTACCCAGCTCTTTCAAGACCCTCTGAGGAAGACGCACTCCCTCCGCTGACCTTTCTTTTCTATTAGAATGAGACTTGGGCTGTTGGCTGCCATCATGCTCACCTCGTAGGGAGAGCCTATCCAGGAGATGGTGGGAACAGGGGCCTGATGCAGCTGTGCTTAAGGAAGTACCCTTCCCTGGAGCTAGGTGGACCAAAGACTCCATCTGTGCTAAGTATAAGCCAAGTAAGTCTGTTACTTTTGATGAATGTACTCTTAATTAACAATAGTAGGCAAAGTGTAATACAGATAAAAACAGTTCAAATTATTTCTAAGAAAATTAAAACATCCCTAAAACGTAGACATATCATGCTTTTTACTTACCAGTAATAAAACTATGGTCCAGTTACATAAATGTCCAACTATGTAAGCAGAAATTAACATGTACTAGAAAATAAAGATTATATTTAATAGATAGCTTACTAATGTGTATGTGTTATGTCCATATTTTTAAGTGTAATTATGTTATAAAGTTAAATTTGAAGAAACTAGAAACCAAAACTGGTAACAGCTTAACAACTATTAAGAGAGCACAAAGGAAAGCCAAAGATTCACATTCAATTCCAGTATACATCAGTATCATTCACTTTCTTCCATGACAATAGTTTTATAGCCTATACACAAACCAACTGAATACACAGAAAGCAGATGAAGGTGTAGATAAAGGTGTGCAGATCCACAAATATCAGTTTTGCAGAACAAGTCAAAGCATAAGTCATTAATATATTATATCTTTAAAATACACAGATGAGCATATAACATTAAAAACTTACCATCAGAACTTGTGAGGACAAAACTTTCTGCTTGAGTTTGTTTCTTCATGCCTAAACTTTTTGGAAACCAGTGAAGATCTATTGGGTAAATATCATCAGGAAGCTTTACTATTTGACTTGTTTCACTGGTTAACAAGTTCCACTTCACTATTTGGTGATCATCACTACATGAATACAGTTCTTCAGCAGTAGTCCAGCCAACACAGCTTACTAATTCTTGATGTATCACCGTGTTAAGGAGACATAAAACACATGAAAGTCTTAAATCTTAATAAATAAAATAATTTCCAATGCAGATTACGAGTATAAAATAGGATCAAACATTTCAAGCTTCTAAATGTATTTTTCATTTGATGATTCTCATATTTTCTTTCTATTTAAAGGAAAATAAGCATCAAAACAGTTGTAAGAATGGAAAGCAAGATAAGAAATCCAGATACTAAAAGAGGAAAAAAAGAAAGATTTGACTACATGAAAATTTAAAAATTATGTTACCAAATAGTCCATACACAAGACCAAAAGATACACAAAGACATCTAACATATCAAAAGGTGTGAAAGGATCTCCACTAAACTATCAGGGGATAGGCGGGAGAAAAGGGAACTATACTTTTGTATTTACATATACGCATCTGTATCATTTAAGTTATTACAATAAGCATGAATTATTTTGATGTTTTAAAAAAATCAAGTGTTAAAAGAAGACTGAAGTGTAACAATAAAACACCAGCTTAAATTACACATTATAATAACTATTTACCTTGGACAAAACCTGGAGCTTAACAGCTGAAACTAAAAGCTTACCAAACTTATTAACGTTAAATTCAGGAAATAGTTCAACTATTAATACAATTTACTGCACCTATAAAGTGCATAGTGCTAGATGAGATATAAACCCTAAAATTCTTACTTTATTTAACCCACTTTTTCAGTCTCTGATTTACCGGGAACAATTTCTGTAAATTGAGGTGCTCAAGTAGCTCTCACAGGCTGTTTACCCAGCAGAATCGTATGTCTACAGAAGGCATTTCAGTTCATTGTTTAGGAGAAACCCTTTCTCTTGCTTACATCTGGATTTCTATATTACCAGATGATTCCTAGTTGGGTTGTTTGTTCTCTTGTAGTTATTGTATAATCCTTTTTCTTCCTCCTCTTCTTATCAGTGCTTGTTATTGGCTTATCGGAGCATTAAATAAACTCCAAGGAAAAAAGAGACAATGTGCCATAAATATTCTGGGATGTTCTAAGATTTTTTTAAATACTTCAAAAATCTCATAGATTAAGCAAAAACCAAAAAGGTAAAAAAAGAAATTATGGGAAGATCTTAAGAGTCTTCAGATAAATAGATAATAAAGTAGCACTGGAATACTCAGAATTCAAAATATAATCTAAACAAAAGGACCTGGATATCAATAGACCATTACTGAAAAAATTGTTCCAATATATTTTCTAAAGTCTAAACAATGTTAGGTAAAACCTTTAGAAAGGGAGAATGTTAGGTAAAACTTAGAACGAGAGAAAACACACACACACACACACACACACCCCAAAACATAAAACATTATGTTTATCCTTACATAAATTGCTGTAAGTACTCATCAGATGTACATGATGGATCTTCAAACTACTAGGTTAACCAAAATTATGAGACGACTACCGGATTAAGAAAGTCTAAAAAATTGTTATTAGACTGTTGTTCTTTAAGCTTGAAAAGAAAGGTAAAAGCAGACAATGGACATAGTCGAAATCTGGTAAATGGCATTAATCTTATATATGGCATGAACTACTGAGGGCACACTTTGAAAAGAGAGTAAAAATGATTTAAGCAGAAATAAGAGAAATTGTATCTTCATTCAAAAGGTAAAATAAGCAGACAAGATAATATAAATTCAAAAAGATTGATCAAATGTCTAACTCAGTGCTTTTCTATCTCTGATGAAGGGCTACATTTTTCTTTATTTCAAATCTGTCGCAGATCGAAATTTTGTAAGATAAAATAAAGATGAATTACTAGAAAAATGATCTTATAGTTGGATGTTGTGACAATATCAAATTGCTACAAAAATTGTTTACCTCTTACTTTCAATTTTTACTTATCCCTTCACAGACCTGTAATAGAGTCTGTAGATGATAATTTTAGAAGCTCTGGTCTAATAACTAAGAATGAAGGTAGAGGGACCTATGATATCTTCCTGACACATAATTGGGAATTCTTGCTGACAAAATACAGGGTCATGCATTTGGAAAATATAATTCCCATCTTCCTACATGAAATAATAAAGGTCTGACTGCTCAGATTTCCACAACTTGTCCTCCACTTTATCATGCGTATGAATAGAGCTGAACTCATGAAAAAACATTGTAGATCACACTAGCAAAGAAATTATTTGGTTAAAAAAAAAGCTGCTCTTTAAGATCCTACTAGACTAAACAAAAACTGTTTTTTATGTACTTAAGTATGGTACTTAAGTAAAGTAAGAAAAATGTCAATAAGAATTTGAAAGTAAGATTCAGAGCAAATAGTTTGCTTTGGAAAATTACCTACAACACATGATCTGAAATATTTCAAAAACAATTCAGCTAACTGCCATTAAAGGAATGAAAAAAAAATCCATGCACCAAGTAGAATACAAAATAGATGAATACTTTTAGCAATACTCGAGTAAGACGATCACAATAAGATCTATACGTATTAAAAGGATATGCTTTGGTTCTTTTAAAAGAGATATCTTCAGTCTCATGTTTCCACTTTCCAGCAAAGTTTTAAAATGCTACTTGATTATAGTCACTGTAAAAATAAAAGTTAGGGGAAAAATATAAAATCTGCATTATAGACAAACATGTGTACACAGAAAAAGAAAAAACATCTGAACACCCCAAGGACAACGAAACACCTTCAATCCTTCTGACATCAAATACATGGAAAAAGGATGACAACTAATCGGTGTGCTAATCCTGCCAGGGTGACTGGAAGCTTTGGGATGGACCCCGGAAGTTCTCTACACCCTGCCTGGAAGAGTCCTCCAAGGGCAGAACATCACTAAATGTGGTCAGCTAAATAATTTCCAAAGGCTATCTTGAGGCCAAGTCAAAAGATTCTGCAACCTGGGCACCCCTCACTGGCAGATCAATGTTGATCCTGTTGAATGGATATGATTAGAATAAATCCCCAAAGTCTGACTGTGGGCTAAGCTACTTTTAGGGCCTTAATTCTGGAACCGACATGGGAATATTCAGACATCATCAACCTAGTGGTTCAAATCTGAGGTTTACGTTCTACTGGAGGTAGATTAAACTGCCCAAACATTCATGGTTGCCATGGTCGCAATGTGAAAATAATTGAGTTATTGAAGGTAGAGGTAATAAATCCATTACAAAAGTTATATAAAAACCACAATATAATTGCCAAATAAAAATTTGGAAAAAGAAAAGTAACACTCTCCCAAATAACCATGTCATCAAAAGATACAAGTCAAGAAAATGCTAAATTGTCTGAGTCCAATTTATAGTTAACGGGATTTTCTGAGTAACATCACTAACCTAAAAAGAAAAAACATAAATGAAATGAAAGTGTAATTAAAGGAACAAAATCCTTTTCACCAAATAGAAAACAACTAACTACATCAAAGGAGGTGCTGAGTATAGATAAGAATTCAGTGGGCCTCCCTTAGATAATTTCTCATCCCCCGAATCCAGGAAGACTTTTAGATCAGTGAGGTGCTAAATGCTGCTGTATTTCAAAGCACCTTTTTCAATTATTCTACTCATAAATTCGTTAGGCTGGGAGGAAAAAGTTGTTAAAACCACAGAAAAAAAATCTGAAGTTTTATGGTCAGCCAATATGCAACTCGGGTGAGAAGACTTCTCTCTCTTCTAGTTCACTTATGAAGATTTCAGTTCAACATCAAATGTACGAAACTAAATATAACAGCCAGAGCAAGAACACACGCTCTCCCCAGCACATTTCACAGGCTCACTTTTTGGTCCTTAGGAGTTTCAACATTTTTCTCCGCCCCTTCCATCAGACCTCCTCCATTTAGAAAGGGAAAAAGAGTAAACAAATTTACAATATTCTGCTTTTTCACAATAATTCAAATTCACCCAGTTTATAAGGATTTTAAAAGAATAAAGGCATGACACTGAATTTCTAAAGTGTACCATTTTTTAACTGTGCTTCAAATAAGTAGATACAAGTTATTTAAAATATAAAGGCAGATAAATTGTTGTTTCTGGAAATGACAACACAAAAGACAATAAACATACATACATATATATATATATATATATATATATATATAAAATCTGAATATACAATTACAATCAGAAACTTAAAAGACCTTTGACAAAGGCCTGATGTATCCTAGATCAAAATACTTCAAACTGCTGAAATCCATAATAATTAGGAATAATTTCTCACCAAAAGAAATCATAATCCCATATAAATAGCAAAAGTACATTTTTTATGAGAAAGGAAGCTGCAACCATTCAGAAACATGGTGCCAAAGAATCATAGAAAGAGGAGGGTGACATTCTAACACTGGGAAGATTCTCCCTTGCTTAGAAGGACCTTCCCCGTTGCATGAAGGATATGTGCACTGTGATGTGAGACTGAATAGAGCAATGATGGAAAAGTAGTACTAGGACACAGACAATTCCGGGAAGTGCAAAGCTGCCTGAGGGCTGCACTGAGGTAGTTTTTATCTGCCCGCAGGCATTGGTCATCAAGGATCTGACTAATCAGTGGTACTGGGGCAGGGAGGAGGGAGATAATAAAAAGAAAGTTTCTAGAGTATAGATAACTTGATCTATGCCACAACTTTATCTAAGGAGCACAAGGGAGCTACTATGCCTTTGCTCCCAAAAATCATTTATAAGTTGTCTTTGATCTAGTGTGCGTCAACATTCATGGGGCTTAAGAAGAAAAAAATGTGCTCGGCAAATGCTGACAGTCCAACTACCGAAATATACCCCAAATCTGGCCACTTCTCAGCACCTCCATCTTAGTCCAAACCATCACCATCCCCTGCCTTGGTTATTGCAATAACCCCAGAACTGACCTTCCTGCTCCTACACTTAGCCCTTCAAACTCTTCTAAATACAGCGGCCAGTACTGTTTGTAAGGCTAAGTCAAATCATGAAGGCCAGTATGGCTAATACAGGGTGAGTGAAGGGAGTGGCAGGAAAGTGGAGGGGGAAAGGAGGGATACAGATACTGTAGGGGTTTGAAAAACCACAATAAAAGCTTCAGTTTTTCTTCTGAATGAACAGAGAAGCCAAGGGAGGGTTATGAGCAACAGGTGATATGATCTGACTTACATTTTAAAAGTATCAGTACGGATGGTATGAAAAAAAAAAAAAGAGCAAGGATGAACAAGACTGGAAGTAGGGAGGCCAGTTAGGATTTCAATAATCCAGAAGAGAGGTGAAAGTATTTTGGATGAGGAAGGCAGTAGTGGTACAAATGATATGAAATGGTCATATTCTGAATATATTTTGAAGTGAGATTCCAGGATTTGTTGATGAACTGGGTTTAAGAGAAAGAGGAATAAAAAATGATTCTGAAGTTTCAACAATGGAGTTGCCATTTACTGAGATGAGGAAGACTGAGGGGGAAACAGATTAGAAGGGATGGTACCCAAAATTCTGTTTCAGGGGCGTCCGGGTGGCTCAGTTGGTTAGAGCATGAGCTCTGAAGAAAAGTGTTGCCAGTTCGATTCCCACATGGGCCAGTGAGCTGCGCCCTCCACAACTAGATTGATGACAAGGAGCTGCCGCTAAGCTACCAGAAGGGGCAGTAGGATGGCTCAGTTGGTTAGAGCGCAAGCTCTCAACAAGGTTGCCGGTTCAATTCCCGCATGCGATGGTGGGCTGCGCCCCTGCAACTAAAGACCGAAAAACGGTGACTGGACTTGGAGCTGAGCTGTGTACGCCCTCCACAACTAGAATGAAGGACAATGACATGGAGCTGATGTGCCCAGGATAAACACACTGTTCCCCAATATTTCCCAATAAAAAAATTTTAAAAAATTCTGTATTGGATATGTCAAGTTTAAGGTGACTATCAGACATCCAAATGAAGAATTCAAGGAGAAATTGGATATACAAGTCTGGAATCAAAGAAGAGTTCGGACGGAGCTAGAGGTATCAATGAGATATCAACTTGAGGGCTGTCAGCACAAAGATCATGTTCAAAGCCATGGATAAGATGAGACTACCAGCTACATGAAAAGGTGGTAGCTTCAATGGCCTAGAAGTCCTACTGAAGTATGAAGAATTGTCTGCATTAAGATTCTACAGGAATTAAACTAGAGAAAACAAGTGGAGATATACAGACAATCGGATGCTTAAAACAGATTTTGGGAGAGAGTGTAGGTATTGCTAATGATGAAGTAAAGACTGAAAAGTGGGTGGCCGAGGTCCAGGAACTGAGAGGCCAGGGAGTGGAACAGAATGATTTGTGGATATTGAATAGCTGAGAATAATGAGAGGACTAGTGGTGTCGATAATGACAGTTAGCCAGGTGCTAAAATATTCATTGCATAAGGAGAAATAGCAAAGAGACCTGGAGACGACTGCAAAAAGGTAGGGTAGAGAATGGTTTAATCTGGTAAGACTTGTTTCAAAGAGAGTAGGGGATTTTAGAGAGGAAGAGAAAAGAGGATCAATTGCCCGGGTACACTAATGAGAAACAAGGTCCTTCAACTCATGGGAGTCTGGGGGCAAAACAGCCTCCATTTGAAGGCCGGGGGAAAGCAGTTTTCCAAAGGAAACAAGCCGATTTAAGTTTGACTATAATGGTAAAGAAATCATTCAGAGTAAAGGTTGAGGACACAGATTTGGCCATTGAAATACTGAGTTCCAAAAGGTAGAGTGGAAGGATTTCGATAGGAAAAAGCTAAGGGTTTGGGACAGGTGGAGGGAAATGGCTGAAACAGCTGACAGTCCTCCAATATTCACTCATCCCTATTTAGGTGGTAGAAGAATCTGAATTGCTGCTGCACATCTGGCCACCTAGAATAAAGACTATGTTTCCCAGCTGCCCTGGAAACTAGGTCTAGCCACATAGGGCATTAACAATTCCAAAACCCACATGTGGATATTACAACATCATCAACCTAGTGGCCCAATCTGGGATTTATATTCTGTGGGGGGTAGATAATACTGCCTACAAGTAATGGACCCACAGTGGCAATATGCAAACTCAATGAGTTACCTCATTTACTTTTTAAGGAAGCCATTTTATTACCTCTTATAAAAGTTATATGAATCACAGCATAACTGGCAAATAAAAACTTAGAAAATAAGAGTAACACTCTCCATGCCATGCCATCAAGGCCATGTATAACATGGTAACAGATAGAAGGAATCAAGACTCTTGGCCTTATGGAGAGTCGTATCAGTCCTGTACCACCTATTCAGGCTTTTAAGGGATAGAGAATAAAGTTTAATCATGTTTACGTTACTGTCGTTAACAGCTAAACCTACTAATGAACTAATGCAGGGAATTAAGAGTGTTGAATGTGAAGAGTGAGGTAAATGTGTAACGGGCGTGATGGAATAGTCCCAGGTCTCTTAAGGGAAGATGGATAATCAGTTTTTATTGTATCCTTCTTCCTGGAACTGGTCTCTTAGGTTTGCAGCATTGATGTAGAGTTTTTTAAAGAAGGAAGGGGCAGTCTTGCTAGGAGCATAAGGAACTCTTTGGGATTCCTTTTCAATCCTGCTAAGGGTATTAGGATTTATTTCAATGAGCAGTTTAGGGAGGGGAAGGATTTGCAGAATTATAGAGGGAATAAATACCCCCAACCTTTCCTCCTAATTTCCCGTACCTTAAACTGTGGACTGGCCTTGTATGTCTTCTGTATCTACTCACTGCTGATAGTGACCTCACCCAGTTTCATGACTCAATGTAAATGTAAATGTATTGACTACATAGCGACAATTCCCAATTTCATACGTCCGTTTCAGACCTCTCCACTGAAGCCCAGACTTTTACATCTGACTATCTGGCAACTCTATTTGAATGTCTAACAGACATCTCAAACTTAAGAGCCAAATCAAATCCGTGATCTTTCCTCCAGTTCTGTTCCTCTGCAGCCTTACCTATCTCAGTAAATGGCAACTCCATTCTTCCAGTTGCACATACCAAAAACCTTGGACTCATCATCACTGACCCTTTTTTCACATCCCAATCCAATTTGTAAAAAACAAAACCTATATGTTCGACCTTCAAAATACCAGATTCTCACCATCCCCACTGCTATCACCCCAGCCCAAGGTGCCATCATCTGTCAACCTGAATTACCATAGCCTCCTAATTGGCCTGCTAACCCCTCCACAATCTATGCTCAACACTGCAGCCAAAGTGACTGTTTTAAAATAGATCCTGGCTCTTTTCCACTCAAAACTCTCCAATGGCTCCCTATCTCAGAATTATAACAAAGTTCTTACAATGGTGTTCAAAGCCTTTATGGATCTGGACTCCCATTGTGATGGTTAATTTTACGTGTCAACTTGGCTACAAGATAGTGCCCAGTTATCAGGGCAAACAGCCACCTAAATGTTGCAGTAAATGTATTTTTAGAGGTGATTAAATTTAAAAATCAGTTGACTTTAAGTAAAGCAGATTACCCGGCATAATGTGTGTGGGCTTCATCCAATCAGTTGAAGGCTTTAAGAGCAAAGAAAGAATTGTGCTTCCAGATTGAAACACAGAAATTTTGCCTGAGTTTCCAGCCTTCAAACCCAAGAGTACAACATCGAATTTTCTTTCTCTGGAGAGCCCTAATATACCCATTATTTCTCTGACCTCATCTCCTGTTTTCTCTCTCTTTTCACTCATACTGCTCCAGTCGCACCAGCCTCAGTATTTTTCTTCTAACATATTAAGCATGCTCCTGCCTCAGGGCCTTTGTACCTGTACTCTGCCTAGAATCCATGCCCCCAGATAGCTTCACGTATTACTATTCTTCCCGTCTTTATATGTTTGTCCAAAAGTCGTCTTCTCCGTAAACTCTTCCCTGCATTCTCTATTTAAGGCCATCTGTCATACTATGCGTTTTACTTACTGTTGCTCCTTTCTAAAATGTAAGCTCCATGAATGTAGGAATTTCTGTCTATTTTGTTCACATCTATATCCCCTGCAACTAGAACCATCCTTGTATACAATAAGTGCTCAGTAAATATTTGTCCGATGAATGAATGGGGGAAAAAATGGGGTCAGCAGGCATAGCTCATAAATGTAGAACTTAAAGATATATAAATATATAGAGAATATAGAAATAGAATAGTAGCTATGAAAGCCTTTTAAACTTGGGTAGACCCCTGTATGTTTGTGGGGACAAAAGAGAAGGAACCAGTGGATAGGGATAGATTGGCAATACTATAGAAACAAATAACCAAGACAGGACAGTCCCCTATGAAGTCATTTGGTCAAGGGCACTGATAATTTTTAAACACATAGATTGACAGTTCACAGAAACATAAATACAGGATGTCAGTGGGCAATGAAAAACAATGAAACAACGCTCAGCCTCAATTATAATTAAAAAATGAAAATTAAAACAAATAGATACTATTTTTCTGTTTTCCTTCTAACATACTAAGCATGCTCCTTACCCACAGTCTTTAATTTTAGAAGATTTGAGGCTGGAGTTACTGTAGCTTTCTTACCACAGCAGGGAGAGAGCCTGGAGGTGCCAGAAGCCACTAGTAGAGCCTGAGAATAATGCCAAGATAATGGTATGCAAAGCAGAGCAAAGAAAGAAACCAAATCCTGTTGTCTTTGTTTGAACACTGAATCCAGTTATATTCATCTGATTTTCTGGTTATGGGAGCCATTTTTTTTTTTTTTATCAAGACAATCTGGATTGGGTTTTCTGTCACTTATAATCTAGAAAGTCCTACCTGAGACATTACTATAATTATTTCTTCTCCCTAGATTCTAAGAATGCCCATTTTCTGGTGCCGTCCTCTCTTTACTCACAACCTTAAAAACCTAATCTATTTTTAGTGTTCCAAGTGTTATTCTTGTAACACTGTTTCATCCTATTTTCTCTTGAGCTATATTCTCTACCACTACTGCCCACTGGACACATCTTTCCACAATCCCAACAAACATGAATAAAAACAAACTCATCTTTTAAAATGGTTCTTCCCCCTAAAACTGTTCTGCTTCTTCACTTCCTATTTTTTCTGCATTAAGTTAGGTGAGAGTTTCAACAAGCTTAATGTATTAGGGGGCTTATATTATCAAGAGGGATATTCATTACTATCTGTCCTGTGTTTATATCCAACGTATATAGACAATATTCTCTAAGCACTTATACATTACTTACATAAATTCATGTTTATTCATTTTATTAGCTAATATCTAATTAATTCAAATATTTACAACTACAGTCTCGATTAATATTTTTAAGCATTTACTCGCAAACCTAATTTCAGACTTAATGAAATGTTATAACCACGTTAGAAGGCAGATAAAATGTATATTATTATGATGACAAAATCATGCACTTAAAGAATTGCAAACGTGCATTGTAATTCTAATTCTAACTTTTCTCTGAACTTATTCTTATTTCTTCCTGTGGGGTACAACTTTACTTTTAAAATGTGAGAAGTGAGGGTTCTCTTCTCAGTCTGCCTGAAATTATAGATAATGGTTGTTAGTAGATGATTTTGGAACCAGGAGGATCAGACTTAGTTATACTTTCCAAAATGATTATAACCTAGTCCATTCCAATTAGACCAGCCTTTATTTTATAACTAGACAGTGTTAATTTCATGAGAAATATCAAAAGTATTGGCAAGGATCAATTATGTCTTTATTTCTTGGAACCCTAATCTCTTCTCAAATGACTTCTTATTCTGAGTGTCCTATTGTTGTTTTAGATTTAAGTCTACTTTGTAGCTGTTATGTCTTTTCTTCATTAAACAACCTTGTTTAAGTCTGTTTTGAAAATATTCCTTCTGAATGGGGTGTGGTTAGTTTCAACTAAATCTAAAGCCATCAGTCACTTTATTGGTTTATTGAAATTACATTTCTTTCCCATCAGTCATTAGACTTACCATTATTTACAGCAATCATCAAAGGCAGTAAAATTAGGATTTATATGTGACTTATCTTTCTCCCTGTCCCTTCATCACTAATTCAAAGATTCACAAAGAATAATATCTGACTTTAAGGGTTTATACTCTTAACTTTGTACATTAAAATCTATAAAAGCTATAGATTTTATTTCCTCCAAAGTGTGTTGGGATTTTTTTCCATTCTACTGTGTAAGCATTTCTCACCTCCCACATGGAGGGACTGTACAGTAATAATCTAACTAAGCCATGTCTGATCTCAGTTTCTTTAACCTTTAACACATCCCACATAGCTACTGTTTTTTTTGTTGTTGTTGTTTTTACCAAGTCATTCCTTAGCCCAAATTTTTCATGTTTCCTCCATAACATATCTAAAATCCTTGACTTGGATTTCAAGACCTTTCTTCATAAGCTAACCTTCTTCTAACTTGATTCCATTATGCATCTTTCACACAGTATCAAATGCTTGTAGGATGTGTGCTATGTGAACAATCATAAATAATCCCGTGAAATAGGTATTATATGCTGGTTTTATAAATAAATACTCAGAGAGATTGATAAATTGAATAAATTATCCAAGCATGTGGCTAAAAATGATGGGATTTTGGATTCTGTTATGTTACATCTTTCTACTACATTGTGCTCTGTCCCCCACATACACCACTCAACTTGGTCTAGTCTGCTTTTTCATGGTTGATATCTCACTAATTCAAGTTTTACAGCTTTACAAACTTCAAAAATCCAAAGGATTCCAGAAGCTCTCAAAGAGAATCCCTACATCTTTTCCCCCACATCTTTTTGATACGCCTACCAACCACATTTTTTTCTTGAGCTATAGTATCTGTAGCCTGTCTTATGAAAACAATTAATCCTTTTTTTCAACTTCAAATATAAAGGTACATTAGGATATCAAGTCAATGAGTATTCAAACCACACCAGTCTCCAAGCTCACGAAATTCTTACACTTGTGAGTGTCCACACCCCTTTTTGAGAATTACTGCACCTGATTTTATGCTCCTCAGAACAAGAGTCACAACACTTAAATAGAATGGCAATATAAATTCATTCATTAAGCAGATTTATTAGTGCTTTAGTATGCCAGGCACTAAGTATGCAAAAATTTAAAAGAAAAAATAAAGGAGGCCCCCATTCTCAATGTCAGAAGAGTTGCTGAATACTTACTGGAGATAGTCAGATCAACCAGTGGTTAACATTGTGGGGGATTAGGACCACGTTCCAGAATCTGATCAAAGTTCTGGGAAAACTAACTCCCCAGAAAAATGAGCGCACATACACACACACACACACACACACACACACATAATTTTGTATATCATTTCGGGGGGGGGGGCGCTATGAACTCCTCTGAAGCCCAATCACCAACCCCTGATCCACAGACTCCAGATAAAAACCCACTGACATAACTAAGTTCTCTGGGAACAACAATATTTGCTTAATAATCCTGATTATGTCTTGCACAGTGCGATGTACACAAAAGCTACTTTAAAAACATTTTCTCATAAAGATAACCAAATGACATCATCAAATCGTTTCTTCCATAACGGGGTCTTTCAATCAAATGATTTCAAAAGCCCGAAAACCCTTTTCTCTAGTGACACTTAAAGATCTAACACCAATAACTCGAAATTATTATTTTGCTAGTAACATGTGGACTACACCATCATTCACCAGTCCAGGTCTTCTCTTCTCCTTGTTGTCCCTCGATTCCCTCCAAACTCTGGGCTCCTCCTTCGCATCCCAAAAGCTACGTACAGAGCCCCACTGCCACCAGGGAGATGGAAAATAATAGATGCTCCCCGCCGCACACACCCTCAAAGAAAGTGGGATCCAGTGATGGCTACAATTTCCAAACCCTTTCTTCACCACATCCGGAGGTGAAGAGATTTACCTTACGTTCCAGAATTGCGGTGGCGATTGCTCTCACAGAGCTGGGGACCAGTTACCAAGCCTCCCGACCTTCCCGTCACCATAGTGACTTCAAAGAGCTACGCTCATTCCCTCTTCCCGCGATACTTTCCCGCCGCGCGTCACCCGAGCGGGCCTGAGACCCCGCCCCTCAGGGAGCCCGCCCTCTCTTTAAGGGGCTTTATTGGACGACTGAGCCCCGCCTCCAGCTTTGGGCGGAACCCTACTCTTATTTTTCTTTTTCAAAACTCTCCAGGTTTTTTTTTCAATATTTTTTATAAGAGTGCTGTTGCCGTAGGCCCCAAGGAACACAGTGTTTTGCTCTTCCTCTTCACGTAGAAGAAACGTCCCATGCCACCTGGGTTCCCCAGGGCCGGAGTTTGCGCATGCGTGTAAGCGACCAGAAGATGGCGGTGATAATCGCCGCACTTTTTTTTTTAAAATTAGTGGTTCCCAGAAACCTTTGCGCGCATTTGTAACGAATTTCCGTTCGAGTTTGTATTTTAGGCGCCATTTTCGAGTGAAGGACCCGGAGCCGAAACACCGGTAGGAACGGGGGGGTCTATACAACCGTTTCCAGCCTTGGTCTGAGTGGACTGACCCGCAGGTAAAGTACATCTTTTCCTAATCAGGTTGTCACACTCTCACTTCCTACCCCGTCCGCGGGTGCCCGGAAAGTAGAGGCCTTGAGCAGGAGCAGCCGAAGTCTGGGCTGAGGCTGTCGCCGGGAGATCTCTCTCGCTGTCACCCCTCCCCCCGCGGCCGCTCCCCGGCAGTTCGGGCTGCCTCGCGCTTCTCCCGGGCGCTACTTCTGTGATCTTCTTAAGCATCGCTCGGGGCGGTGGAGGGGGCTCTAAGCCTCGCGGATCTCAGAAATCCTGGTGTCTGTCGAGGAAAGGGCGTCTCCCCCGGACCCTTTGCCTTCTCTCTTCTCCCGAGGGACCAATCACCGGGTCCTAGCCCTTACTGGTGACCTTTCGTAGTTCATTACCCAACGGGATTCCGCCGCGGGTCCCGGAGAGACACCCCCGATCATCGCTGGCGTCCGATTTGGAAGTCCCGAGGGGTGGACCCCAGCCTCTGGCCGCCCTGCCCAGTGGGACTGTGGAGAGGAGACCTCGAAGCCCCCGAGCCGTCAACGGCGCCAAGAGCTAAATGGCGGGGAGAGGACGGGGCAGCCAGTCGTCCTAAGCTTAGCCTTCTGCTCTAGGAAGAGTTGATAGCCCCGCAAACCTAAAACTAATGCGAACTCCTCTAAGTCTGCGCTTGCATCCCTAGCCCCGAGAACGTGGGAATGTCAGTAAATGCCGGCGTATGGAAATTACTTCGTTCAGAAATTACATTCAGATATTCGTATACACTTAAACTGTGGGCGACGGGGGAGGGGGCATTAAAAAATAAGAACCCAAGTAGTCTGTGGTGGCTTGATTCCCAGGCACGTCTAGGTTTTCCCACTTGCTTGGAACTTGTTTAAGAAAACGAGCCCCGCACCTCTAGCACTTGGGGTTTGGGTGCCTTCTTGCCCAAGGACCCGCTGGCGTTGAGCGGTGTTTTAAAGACAGGCTCTCGGGAACTGGAGAACGGAGTTTTATCCCGAGTGGGGCGGGGTAGAGGCTGAGCCGATCACGTCGCGGGAGCCGGCGGGGAATGTACCCGCGCGGCCCTGCGGCCCGCGGGCTGACTTAACTCCCGGCTCTCACCCGGCCCCAGCGACCATGCCCCGTAAAGGCACCCAGCCTTCCACCGCTCGGCGCAGAGAAGAAGAGCCGCCGCAGTCCCCGGACGGCACCAGCAACGACGCGGAGCCCGAGCCGCCGCCGGGCCGCGCCGGGCCCAGGGCCCCTGCTACTGCAGGTGAGTAGCCGGCCGAGACTGGGCCGGAAAGCGCGCTGGAGGACTCGAGTGGGTCCGTGCCCAACCCGGGACTGGGCCGTGTTATTTGGCGCAGGAGAGAGGGGCTGCGCGTTAGACGTCTGAAGGTCGCGTGTCTGCCCGGTAGATCAGATCAAGAAAGCGATTCGGGGATTTTCAGAGATTAGACTCTTCGTGCAAGTTCGGTGTAACGGTGCTTGAGGGAATGGGGGCGAGTAAATTGCTTCAGTTGTGAATTTCTGTTTGTGGCCTTGTATTTCCGCGGAAATCGGCTCGGTCAGCCAATAGCCAGTGGACTTCTTTTCAGATAGAATCAACATGACTATGTTAATGTGATGAAAAGTTGCTTGACCCTCACCTCACTCCCGTGGTCTTAAATTGCGATTAAAGAGAAGATGATAATGTCCTCGAAACCACCGTAACATTTGTGAGTCCAGTAATTAGATGACCTTACGAAACCCTTCTGACAGTGTCGCTGGAGATCTAGAGTGTCCAAAGTTAAGGTTCCAGATGACCAAAGATACGGAGAGTTGGATAGAGCCTTAGGGATTTAACCACCTGTTTAGGCGGTGAGCAGGGAATCAGGCTGTTGTGGTTTTACCAGATTTGCTTTATAATGTAGTGTTTTGACTCCTAACAGGTATATTTCTATAGAATTTTGAGACTGGTGGCATTTCTTTTAAGAATTTCTTTTTTTATAAAACCAAGATGAAAGATTGTCATCTCCTGTGAGCTTAGGACACTACTATATTTAACTGGAAAATATAGATTCCTACGTTTCATAAGTAACATCTCTCCAGAGATTAGCAGGCACTGGTCCTCAGAACTAATTGCACTAATGCAGGCTTTCCCTCCACCCTTTGCCTTCCCTTTCCTTTCCTTTGACTGACTTAGAGACTCCAACTGAGGAAATTAATAATCGAAGTTTAGAAGAAATTTTGAATAGCATCCCTCCTCCCCCACCTCCAGCAATGACCAATGAAGCTGGAGCTCCTCGACTTATGATAACTCATATTGTAAACCAGAACTTCAAATCGTATGCTGGGGAAAAAATTCTCGGACCTTTTCATAAGGTATTTGACAATTTTAAATAACTGTTGGGAAATCATGAGTCTTTATTACAAGATGTTTCAATTTTGTAACTGTTAGATTGATCCTGATTGATTCACACACGGTGTATTTCCTATGCTTTTAACAACAAATTAGTTTTTGTTTTATCTAGTTATCGTTGGTACCTTTGTAGCTATTATAAAGTTTTTCTCACTGACTAGAGTTGGTGAGTTATTCGTTTGAAAAGAGTATTTTCTCTTGATTAGAATGAATTTTGTAAAAAGTCTGTGTTAGAAGATGGTCTTATTTAGAGTGTTTGACGCTTCTGATAAAGGTGTAAGAAAATTTAAGTTGTGTTATCTTGTAGCAGTGAAAACTTAAATAGTTGTAGATTTGCTGTAAGTAAAAAATCAAGGCATTTAAATTAAAATCAGTAGTATGACCTTTTTAAACTTCATTTTAATTTTTTTTTATGTTCTTTTTATGCAGCGCTTTTCCTGTATTATTGGGCCAAATGGCAGTGGCAAATCCAATGTTATTGATTCTATGCTTTTTGTGTTTGGCTATCGAGCACAAAAAATAAGATCTAAAAAACTCTCAGTACTAATACATAATTCTGATGAACACAAGGATATTCAGAGTTGTACTGTAGAAGTTCATTTTCAAAAGATAATTGATAAGGTAAGGGACTTTGACTATTCAGTTTTTTGCAACTTCAAGTAAGGAACACAGAATTTCAATATAATGCACACTTCATTATTTTTTACTTAAATTTGGCTGTTTAAAATTAATACATGGTTAAAGTAGAGCAGATTACTGGTTTCGTTACCTCGATGACCATATTTTCTTTTTGAGGAGTGGTGGTGGTGGCTGTTAAACTTAAAATATTAAAATGTTTAGCCAGGGAAATGAATTATAAGTATCTCGTAGTAGTGCTTACCTTTTTGGAATAAAACATTAAGCAGTTTTAGTATCCTTAGTGCCAAGTAGCAGTCTTTTACTAGAAAATTTTGGTTCGTTTTTAAAGTTATATTTTTATTGCCTTCTGATAAATTACCTAAGCTTGAAAATGTAACAGTTGATTAATTTTACCATCTGTGTTATTTCAATTCACATTAAATTTAATGTTATTAGTCCTGTGTATCTGATATGAAAGAGCTTTGCTTCGGTTTGAACTACCCTTTTAAAATGGGAAGGGTCAAGCTAACATGTTTGTTTTCTAGAAAAGGAGACAATTATAGCTAAAATGTCTATTTAGGTTATTTACACAGTTTTGTTAGTATAAGCTTTTTCTCTTTTTTTAAATAATTTTTTTATTCAATTATAGTTGACATACAATATATTACTTTCAGGTGTGCAACATAGTGATTAGACATTTACATAACTTACAAAGTGATCACCTCAATAAATCTAGTACCCATCTGACACCATACATAGTTATTACAGTATTATTGACTAGGTTTTTTCTGTTCTGATTAATAATTAACTTTGGAAATTCATGGCTCAAAAATGATTGGCTGGAACCTAAAAATACAGAAAAGTAATTTCATAATGAAACAATGTGACTTGGCTTCTAAATTTAAAAAAAAAAATTTATATAAAGGGCTTTAAATCTACACAGTGGCTTCTATTTTAATTTTGTTTCTTAAGTGCTTTTCTTATTGTACAATTTGGATTGGAAAATAGATAGCCAGTAAATCATATTTTATTCCATTGCCTATTAATTACATCTGATTCATGTAAATTTTAAAAGCCTTAATTTCAAAATGACATAGCTTTTAAGGGGAAGTGAATTTTAATAAAGTAGATTTGTACTTCACTTATTTATTTTTAATCTGATTTTTTTTTTTAATGTCGGCAATATAGTTGTCAATTGTTTACAATTCTTTTTACAATTCTTTTAATTCAGTTAATGGCATAGTCTTTGCTTCACCCCCACCCCCAAAAAAACAAAACAAAACCGAGCCGTATTACTGCCTTCCTTCCTTTTTCCTTAAATCTTCTCTTGCACCTTTTTTAAATGGACTAATATTTTAATCTGTCAACATGATTTAATAATTTAGGTGAGTTTGTTTTGGATATGGTCAGATTCTTGTACCCCTTCATCAACTCTTTTCAGTCAAATACGTTTTTAGCCTTGTTTGGAGGTGGATGGTTTTTGTTTTGTTTTTGTTTGTTTGGTTTGGCGTTTTGGTTTTTGTGATCTGTGAGAAAGGGATCAAACAACTTTGAAAAGTATCTATTCTTTGCTAACAAGGTTATTTTTGAGAACTATTGCCAGTTTATGTGCATGTTCAATTGAAGTTTTTAATCCATAAAATTAGTTTCAATATGAAGTAAGTAAAATTTGGAGCAGACCTGTGACTTAATACCAACAGTTGTTTTCTGGTTTTGTTTTTCCTCAAAACAGGAAGGGGATGATTATGAAGTCATTCCTAACAGTAACTTCTACGTATCCAGAACGGCCCACAGAGATAATACTTCTGTCTATCACATAAGTGGGAAGAAGACGACATTTAAGGATGTTGGAAATCTTCTTCGAAGCCATGGAATTGACTTGGACCATAATAGATTTTTAATCCTACAAGTAAGTTTATTAAAGACTTCAGAGTCTCTTATTCTTGTTACCTTTTTTCAATAAAGTGTAGGGGAGTTTCCCCTGTTGCATGAATCCTGTATTTTTGAAGCCTTAAAGTACTGTAGCAGCACATCATGGTTTACACACTACAGTCAAGATGCGAATCATTATTTGCTGCTCTAGAAATTTAAGGAAATTCATTCAAAACTATATTGTCATCATCAGATGCTCATTTTATTTTTGGATGGACTGACATACTTGTTCCGCTCTAGCAGCACGTAAATATTGGCGTAGTGAAATAAATATTAAACACCAATATTATTGTGCTGCTTTAGCGTGACAGGGATATAGCAACTATCATTTCTGTTTGTATTTCCTTTTAATATAGCATTTCAGATTGGATTCATTGTCACTTAATAGCCCTTTTCCTTTACTTTGTTCTTAGTCTTATCTCTACTAATATAATATAGCAAAAAAAAAAAAAAAGACTCTGTAACTTGGTGTTTGCCAAATTTACCCGCACCTAACTAATTTAACTTAATCTTTTTTTAACACTTAGAGTGGTTAACTAAAAGCTTACTCAAGTTGGTTTTTGTTTTGGTTAGAATAGCCTACTTGAACCACTACTGGAATATCAGAAAATAACTGATATTTTATTTTTAAGTATCACAACTCTTAAAGTCTTTTTAAAGGGATATAAAATTAAGTACCTGGTCTTAAGTTGATTTTTATTAGAAACCCTGTATTTATTTGAGTAAGGATATATTCTACCAGCATTGCTTAGTAAGAAAAATCCATTTTCTGTGTGTTACCTTTCAAAAAGCTTTTTAGTGTAAAACATGGCTTTGTTAGATGTATTCAAATTCCATTTTGATTTGAGGCTGTCTTTTCCTGTGTCTTATCCAGATTCATCAAGAGTATGATAGTAAAAATATATTGCGATGTGGAAATAGCTGCTATATTCTTTAGTGTCTTGTCCTACTGAATTTACACTAAGTTGGAAATTTTGATTTGATACTAAAAGTTTTGTTAGGAAGACAGAGTGTTCCCAGTAACAAACTTATAAAATGTTAGCCCCTTCTCCCATTTTTGTATTTGTTCGTCAACTGTTTTTTAAAAGAAAATATTTCTTTTAGACATACTACATAGTGTTTGTACAAGGTAAATCAGTATCATTCTGAAATGACATATTAATAGCTTTTGTTACCAGGCCCCACAGTACCTTTGTAGTACTTCTGTGACCCAAACTTATTTTTAAAAGAATGTGGGAAAATCAGCTGTAGATATATTTTTAAACAAAATTTGAATTTACACAAATGTGAAATTAAAATTTTGTGGGTTTTTGAAATCAAATTTAACTGTTTTATGGACTTTTATGTTCTGGGATTTGGTTTAGTTAATTATGGGTGAAAAATTATGTCCCTTTATAATACTAAATTTGATAATGATACCATTTTGCAGGAACCTATACTTGTGTCTATTTTTTGTTTGTTATTTGCTGTTTACTATCATCCTGGGATAATCAAAGTTTTACGTATGTGTAAAGACATCAAAATAAAGTGAGCTGCATTTTAACCCTTGTAAGGGTAATTTTTTTCCTTGGTGCAGCCTCTCTCTCCATAATTCAGTAATAAAAGGGGCTAAATAAAGTAACAGCTTCCCAAAAAGGTAAATACGAATAATTTTTAAATTGTTGACTTTATATTAAATATGTGCTTCTGAAGCACCTGGGATGCTTAAGCCATTTGTCCTCATAATAATCTCAATTTTTTTATGTCATGTTAACAGTTAAATTGTTTTAAACATTTTTAATACCAAAGTAAACTTTCCAAGTTGACTGATTCAATTCTATTTAATTAAATTTACAGACAAGAACTTTAGGAATTCACCTGCTAGGAAGAAAAAAGAGGGATGGGACTAGGTAGAATTAATGATGCCCCATTTAAAAGTTTGAGGGAAAGTGGCAGTGGTGTCTGTGGATGTTTAGTTCTTTAACAAAACCTTAGACTCCTGCAATAGAGGTTTAAAGCATTTGAAGGTAAGTAAGGGTGCAGTTTTTATTACCTTGTCTCCCACTGAATAATATTTATCTTAAAAACTAGCTGTGATTTGGGAGGCTGGGAACTTGGAGGCATCATAATATCACCATCCAAGACATAAGTAATTACTTAGAATAAAATGTATAGACTGGACAGTAGAAGTGATTAACAGAAGTCCATAAGGGTAAATTTTTATATAGTGTTTGTATTGTTTTAGTAGGTTCTTTAAGTAGACATTTCTAGTATTTGAATACATTTAAAATTTCATCAGTTGACCACCCTAATGAGTGCTTGATGAAGGTACTATATCCTAAGATACTATAAATGATACAAAGATGGTTAAACCCTGTTCTTGTCCTTTAGAGACACTTCAAAAAGTGTATTGACCATTGTACTTGCCATGTTTGTACATATCTTCATTTATGTATACCTGATCTGGGAGCCTTTGTCTCATTGTAATAACTATTAGTGCAGACAAATACAGGGTTTTATTAGCTCTGTAAAGTATTTCAAACTATGACTTGTAAATTAGGTTTAGTTGGTTTGGATGCATTTGTTCCATTCCAGGTTGGAAGAATGATAATTCTTAATGCTTTTATTATAGTTTAAAGTTGCATTAATGATTGCTGTCTGAGGAGTGTTTTTGAAAACTCCTGAAAAGCTACAGCTATGAACACAATTTTAGTTTTGTCAGAGTTTTCAACTTCATATGCTTTGTCTTCATATTATAAAATCTAAATTAAAATTTAAAACAAGAACCAAGATTTTTTTCCTTACTATTTAATAATTTGGAGATTAGATTAACTTAGGTCTGAGTTGTTTTCTATCCATCTCTTCCTTTTTCTTTCCAGTATACTTCTAAGCCTGGCATGGCATACAAACTATTTGGATTCTAGTCTTTTAGGCTGTAGAAATATCAATATCTGTCATAAATATATCTGTCACAAATATCTGTCATGTCAAAGAAAGTTTTCAACTTTATCTGTAATGCCTCAATTATCCAAAAGTGTCTTGTACAACAGCCTCAACTATGAAAGAAAACAGGAGGCAACCTTTAAGCAACCAGAATAGATATCAAGCAGTCCACCCACTAAAGCATTATCCTTTCTATTTATGTACTATTTTAGATAACTACTAACGTTGGTGATTTGGTTTCTTGGCCTCTAGTAGCTCACAAAGAGCAAATTAAAATAAAATTTGTTAGAAGATAAATGATAACAATTTACAGTACAGTGAAAAATGGAGAAAATAAAAAGATTAAGACAAAACAAAAATTCAAATCCAGTAATTCTGGGCCGTTTAATTTTGATGCAAACACCCATATTTATCTTAAGAATCTTTTAGGTCTTATTAGAAAAAGAAAATGGATTTTGTTTTTAATTAAATTTATTGGGGTGACATTGGTTGGTAAAATTATGTAGGTTTCAAGTGTACAATTCTATAATACATCTATACATTCCATTGTGTGTTTGCCACCCAAAGTCAATTCTTCTTCCATTACCATGCATTTGACCTCATTTCCCTCTTCTACCACCCCTTTCCCTTACCCTCTGCTAACCACTAAACTGTTGTCTGTGTCTAAGAGTGTTTGTTTGTTTGTCGTGTTCATTTGTTGCTTTCAGTTTTATATCCCACATATGATTGAAATCATATGGTTGTTGACTTTTTGTCTGACTTATTTTGCTTAGCATGATAATCTCAAGATTCATCCATGTTGTCACAAGCGCAATATTTCATCTTATGGCCAAGTAATATTTCATTGTATAGTATATGTACCATATCTTCATAGGAAAAGAAAGTTTTATTTTAACTACGTACTTGAGTTTCTGTGGTTCATGTTTGCTAAAACTTAGATTCCATTTGAATAAAGAGCATTATACTTATTCATTCCTCTTAGATTTTAAGTTGTATTCCTGTAACTTAATTAATTATCAAAGAATGGTATAGCTGAATCACAATATCTTGGTTTGCCACCCACTTCATTAAGATTTAAGCCCTTGGTATTATAAATATTCTCTTGAAGTATGTTAGCTATTTCTATGTTACTCTTAAAAACCATAGTTGATATTTTCCACAGATGTTCAATATCTCTGATATAGTAAACATAATTTAAAAGATGAAGTCCATAGTAAATAACCCCGAAAAAATTTGTTTAAAACCTTGTTTAGTATGCATAAGCTATAGAAATTAGAGATAATAGTATGGAGGCCTATAAAACCTTGCCAACTTCAAATGCTAGAATTATAGCAACTTGAAACATTTTTTGAGGTCATTATGCTACTACTATTTGTGAGCCTTGATGTGGAAGAGTGACTTTAAATTTAGGTTGATACTTTAAAATTATGTGTGAAACGTACTGAGCTTATTGCCCTAAATTAAAACTATATTTTATAATTTCCCATGGCATAGGTAAGATTTCTGAAAAATAAGATGTGGTCCTCTAGGCACAGACTAGCAACCCATAGATTGTATATGAAATAGCACAAAATGGAAAAAGAAAGAAAGCAAATAGTAGCAGGTGGTAAAGGCAGGCTAGGGACTTCGAGGAACAGAGCCACAAGAAAGGGTCCCAGGTTGTCATTGGAATACCACAGCAGTCCTAATGCTCAAGAGACAAATTGAGGCTTAAATGTTCTAATAGCCTGTTGATTCAGTAGTGCTATTCTGATAATAACTGGTTAAAAAAAATGAATGCATATAGTATGAATGTTACATGGGACTCAAGATGGGACTATTTTGATTCATGAATATCCTTGCCTTTCACTTTTTTATTTTCAACTGGGCAACCTTATTAGAATGAAAAGAAATTACAGCTGTATAGCCTTCACTTTAATTGGGGTTAGGAGAGGAGGAACTGTTAACCAAAAACAAGCAACCACTGTACTTCACCCGAAGCTATAGGTGGTCTCCTAATAGTCATATCTCTTCTGTAAGTAATTTGGCCAGGAAAAGTGTGATGCCTTTTGGAATATTTTTATCAGTGTAAACTGGTATACTGAATCCCAACTTTTGGTTATCTAAAAAATGTATACTGTAGTTAAGTAATATAGCCATTTGACTCAGGTATGTAAGTTTTCTTGGCACAGTTTTTCATTCATTTTAATATAGGTGTTCAAATATTCAAATTGAATTAGGTAGTATATTACAATATCAGGTGTCAGGTACTATATTTATTATTTGAATTATAAACATTAACCCAAAATATTTAAACAAGTACAACTTCTGGATCAGTCATTCTCAGTGTTTTGCATCCCCACCCCCAGGATATCTAGCATTATCTGGAGACAGTTTAGGTTATTACAGCTGGGAGAGGAGAGATGCTACTGTCAAATAGTGGCTAGAAGTCAGAGATGCTTTTAACATCCTAGGATGTCCAGCAGAGCTCCCCCAAAAATATCCAGCCCAGAATGTCAGTAGCACCACTGTCGATAAACCCTGCCTAGATGAAAACTTTGAATCAGACTCTTGGCTTCTTCAGTGGCTGGAGTTCATTTTGTAATCCAAAGCTTTGGACATTCTTCCAGGCTTAAATCCTGCCTAAAACTTAAACTATTGCTTCAAATATTTGGAAAGAACTTATCACTGAACACAAAATAAAATACTTAATATAAATAAATATCTACATTATTTTAGTTTAAACACTAATTTAGTTAAAACACTAATTCATACATAGTGAAGGTTACAGAAAATTTAGATAGACTCTTAGGATGATAACATGTCACCTTGTATTTATTTGATAATCATGTGCTGTTGTGTTGTCAAAGTAGAAAGTGTGATGTATAAAAATATTAAAAATTATGCCTTTCAGTGAGTAGATTCAAAAAAAAGATGTTTTGATTTCTTTAAATTTTTTTACTTTCTGTAATTATATTGAGGCTGCTGGTAAACATGATGGTTTGCCATTAGCAAGTTTTACCCTAAGTTTTTAGGGTTCATTCATAAATAAATATTTAAAATATTTAAATTGAGAAAGAGTAATATGTTCTTTTTAATGTGTAATTTTTTTTCTTGATTTGTTTCATCTTTGCTATTTTGCTGAAATAAAGAGGTGTTTTTTTCCTACTTGCCTGTCCCTTTTCTCCTGTTGTAATAGTATAGAGTACAAGCAGGCTACTTTTGTGAAGTAAAGTAGCATTTTGCCTGAGCATGTTTAGACAAAATTTACTCCACCATCAAACTAAATGGCTGCCTGGCAGTCAGCCTTGAAGATTACTGATTGTGGATTTTTTTCTTCTTTTTCTTTGTAATTAAGCTGCATAAATACAAATACATAATATTAATCTAAGATTTTAATTACAGTTCAAAGTTTTATATTGATGATTGCAAACAAAAGTTTTTCAGTGTCATGTATCAGGACCTTTACTTTTCAGTCAGTTGAATTTCTTCTATCCTTACCATAAGAAATAGGTAATTTCCTTTTCCATTTTATGGTCTTGCTTTTAGAAAGTTAGAACATTAACTTGAGACACCCTCATGAAGCGCACAGCACTTGTTGAACAACTCATAATATCAGGTTTATAGAGAAAGTTTAATAATACTAGCCACCTTGAGACAGGATTTCTACCCAAGTATAACCATGAAGGGTCTTTTTGAAAATTCTTTGTTTTAGAATAAGAACTCTAGTTATGTTATTAACAGTTGACAATGTTGCCACAATAACTGAATTGTAGATTATTTGAAGAGCTTGCTGAATCTTGCTTAATAGAAAAGTTAATAGTTTATTTATATCGAATGAACATTGTAGATGGGGAATCTTCCTTTGGCTCTGTTTATATGTGGGCGTATCCTATAATTTATCAGTTTATGTAAGGGAGTACATATACACATTTCTCACCCCCGTAAGTAAAATTAAAACTCTTGATATCAGTAGAAAGAACATTTTTATTTGTATCTTATTAAATCTCTTTTAAACTACTAATTTACATCACTTAATTGTTCATTACTCTTGGGTTTGTTAGTTAACTGTTTCTAATTCTGTTTAAAAGATTGATGTAGCTAAACATACACAGTGAGTGTAAAATATGCCTTTTTTTAAAGGGTGAAGTTGAACAAATTGCTATGATGAAACCAAAAGGCCAGACTGAACATGATGAGGGTATGCTTGAATATTTAGAAGATATAATTGGTTGTGGACGGCTAAATGAACCTATTAAAGTATTGTGTCGGAGAGTTGAAATATTAAATGAACACAGAGGAGAGAAGGTGAATCTTCTGTAGACTTTTGCTGTGAATCAGAATTTTTCGTTTATTAATAAATTTTACTGAATCAAATATTCAAGTTATAATTATTGAAATATTCTATTTTAGATTGAATTTTATAAGTTCTATTGACATTTAAGATGAATGTTGTTCTATTAATATAGTTTGTTTTTATCTAGTTGGCATATTTTAAGTTCAGATTGTACATTTGAAGTGTATTTTAACAATCTATACACTTAATTTTTATAGTTAAACAGAGTTAAGATGGTAGAAAAAGAAAAGGATGCCTTAGAAGGAGAGAAAAACATAGCAATTGAATTTCTTACCTTGGAAAATGAAATGTTTAGAAAAAAGAATCATGTTTGTCAATATTACATGTAAGTACCTGAATTTATCTATTTTTATATCAGTTTCTGACCATTAAGTGAAAGCTCTTCTCTTTTCCTATAATAGATGTGAAGACTGAAGTAAAAAAAAATTTTTTTTAATTGTTTCATGTGATGAATTCATTAAATTAGGGTTGTTTACCATAGTACTGAAGTTGACTTAAATATCCTACTTTAAGTTGGGAGGTGGGTTCACAAGTATTAGTATACTTAATAGTTCTACACATATAGTTTTCCATTCTTTATAATTCATGTAACAGCTCTAATTGTGTTTATATGGCCGTTTTGTTCCTAATTCTAGCCTTTACTCTGGGTTGGTCATCCCCCCACACCCCTCAACAGCTCTAGGTAATTGTAAATTGACTGTAGTTACCAATACTTTAGAAACAGCTGGTTTTACTGAAATAGTTACACAATTTTAGAAATGGTATTTTAGGATCTCCGATTTCTTTTTTCCCCTCCCTCTAGTCATGATCTACAGAAACGGGTTGCTGAAATGGAAACTCAAAAGGAAAAAATTAATGAAGATACCAAAGAAATTAATGAGAAGAGCAATACACTGTCAAATGAAATGAAAGCTAAGAATAAAGCTGTAAAAGATGTAGAGAAGTAATAATTTTTTGGAAAGTACTAAAAGTATTTAGATTCAGTTAATTGTATTACATGCATGTGTGTGTGTGTGTGTGTCTATACATAAACTTATTGGCAGCACATGAGTATGACATTCACCAGCATATAAAATGGTGCTGGCAAAAACAAAAACTTAATTGCTCTGCATCAGTTCTTCAGTGCCGGACACTGAAGTCTTAAAATAATGGAGGATGCTACCCTCTAGTGGCAGAACTCCATAACACAAACATCACGGCAAAAATAAGCATTTAACCTGACAGGTTACAGTTGTCCTAAGAATAAACAGACCCACAGCTCTAATTAGATAGAATTGGGACCCCAATTCTAGATAGATTTTTAAAAATTTTATCATAACCTTCTCTGTGCCAATATTCAATGAAATCAATGTCTTTTTACCTACGTGATTTTCAAAAATAAGCATTTAACCTGACAGGTTATAGTTGTCCTAAGAATAAACAGACCCACAGCTCTAATTATATAGAATTGGGACCCCAATTCTAGATAGATTTTTAAAAATTTTATCATAACCTTCTCTGTGCCAATATTCAATGAAATCAATGTCTTTTTACCTACGTGATTTTTATTCTTTGAAATAAGTTTTATGATACATTTTAAAAATACATGTCTAGACATCACAGTCCCTGGAAAATATATTTCCCATCCAGCTTAGAAGGCCAAAATAACTCTCATAATCACTTAATAGCTTCCTCAAATATGGTGGAGTGGGGGGAGGATCAACTTGAAATAGGTTGTTTTAGGATCCTTCTTTATAAGAGATTGGACACAGTGGAAATGTTCCAGGCAGGGTATATATCATAGCTTTAAACGTCTGAATATCCAAAATAGTGACTGATAATTTTCTTGTTTTGCTAGGAAACTGAATAAAATCACAAAATTTATTGAGGAGAACAAAGAAAAATTTACACAGCTAGATTTGGAAGATGTTCAAGTTAGGGAAAAATTAAAACATGCTTCAAGTAAGGCCAAAAAACTGGAGAAGCAACTTCAAAAAGATAAAGAGAAGGTAGGTTTTAGAAAATAATTAAAATTTCACGTCTGCGTATCGTATCTAGTTTTTATTATTTTTCATAGATATGCTTGCCTGTATTACTTAAGAGAATGAATTGAGATTCTGAATATTAAGTGTTTAAGATTTACCTCTGAACCTGATTTTTTTCCCCAAAGAGAAATCTTGTACTTCATTAACTTTGAGTTTATAGTCTGATGCATATTGTTGGGAAAACATTTACCAAATCAGCAATTATATTTTAGTGATAAAATAATAAAATAATTTTCCTAGGGTAGAGGTTTAAAAAAGATATTTTTAGTTATGTATTTTAGACTTAAAAATATTGCCTGCCTCCTACAAAAATTAAGTTAGTATCAGAGCAGGAGTCGCCTCTTAAAAAGGAGGGAAGGGGAAGCTCATAATTTACAATAAAGGGTTGATTTGCTATTCTGAGATTAAGAAAATACAAACTTTGGACCAGAATGCCTAACCTAACTTGCTTAGGTAGCAAACTCTAACAATTAATTTTGTGTCTTATTTAAAACTATATTCATAGCTCTGTCAGATACTACTGGTATGCTACCTAAGCCCATCCTCCAAAAACGCTTTGTACCATATAGTTACATAAATAATATAGGCTTTGCTTTACCTTATAAGCATTTTCCAAATGCATTCGTTCACAAATTACATTCTGCTTGGTACGATAAGTCTTATGTGAATCAGTGTTTGAGGAACACCATTTTGGGAAATATTAAACTTCTCTAGTACTAGATGATCAGAATAAACAAAATAACATGGATTTGAGAGTAACTCCTAAATTGGACAGATAACTAAATGGAACTGTTGTAAAAGTATTGGCCTTTAGGCATCAAATGTAGATAAGTGATTATTACCAGAGAGTATTAATGGAATAAAATAGCCCTACATGGTGACTCTGGAAGGGTAAAGTTGTGAAAGATCTTAGGATTTGAGGGAGACTAGGGGATGTAAAGGTAATTTTTTGTGGTAAATTGTAATATACCAGGAAAGATAGTTTAAGAAATCCCATGTAGTCAGAGCATATTAATAGGTAAAGGAGGCTAATTATAGCCTGAAATGGGAACAGAAGGATGAAAGACCTAATGCCCAGCTAGGGAGAATTTTCTTCATAAGGAATCAGGAATTCATAGAAGTAGTTTTACTGTTTGAGAGAATATAGTAATTTCAGTAAATGATTAAGAAAGTACTTGCTGAAGCCAGCTAATTTAAATCTTAATTACTAATTTAAATCTAATTAAGATCTGGAAGACCCTGAGAAATGCTTTTTAAATAAGTCAAATATTGATAGTATTGAATATAGCCTAAAAGGTACATGCTCCTATGACTTTGTTTTATCATCTTAGGTTGAAGAATTTGAAGGTATACCTGCCAAGAGTGAGAATATCATAACTGAGACAACAACTAGAAACAATGCCCTTGAGAAGGAAAAAGAGAAAGAAGAAGGGAAGTTAAAGGAAGTTATGGATAGCCTTAAACAGGAAACACAAGGACTTCAGAAAGAAAAAGAAGTAAGGTTCTTTATCAGTTGGTGTTTATATTGGTGGCTTTCTTTTAACTTGATTGTTTTTGTACTAATAGTAAAAATTGACCAGTTAGAAGAAAAGGTTTGGACTTTTTATGTCTAATCTAACATTCCTAAAAATAGCCTAGACTCTGTCTGATTTCCCATTTAAGAAAATTAATTGACAATTTATAGTGGTCGCAGAAAATGTAACATGTCAAATACTTTGTTATATATGCCATTCTTTGTTAAGCCTGTTGATGCCATCATCAAATTTTCGTCTTCTCTTAAATTATTTTCTTGATAACTAATTGATTACCACCTATAAAAACCTGGGGTCATACTAACCACAGATTGACATCGCCCTTTTTTGCTTCTATAGCTCTTATTTAATAGTTTAAAACTATAGCCCTTGTGTCAGTTCTTGGTTCAAGTCCTAGGTTAGTCTCTTAATTTATTCTGATCTTGTGCATGTTATAGCTGCAAGGATTCTTCCTCAAAATGGGGAAAAATATTATCTATCTTTTGCCTCTTTTTTGAAAATAAAATATATACAAAGGGTGCCAAAAAGACGTATACGCATTTTAAGAAAGGAAAAAACTATTAAAATTGTGACATTCAGTATATATTGATAACCATGGATGAACACAAGTCATGTTTGACTTCTGCAATTACAAGAAGTGCTCAAAGTGGTTACCATCAGCGTCCAGACACTTCTGATTACAGAGAACTACTGCTTGAGTAACGTTGACCAAAGTGTCCACTTGTATACATTTTTTTGGCACCCCTGGTATATATTATATAAAGTGCCTAGAAATAAAGAAATTAATCAGTGTTAGCTACTACATTATTGTAGCACTTCATTAATGCAACGAGCTTGCAGTTGTCACATTGATGTGCTACCTATCTAATGACCGTATTATAAGCACAACATTTAGCTGTCTTTGTTTATATTCACCGCAGCTCTTTTGAGAACACTAAGCCTATTAAGTAAATATTTTAATAGATAATAGTAATTGATTTGAATTGACTGTTACATTAGTAAGTTATATAAGACTTACATACATAAGTTACAGACTTATGTACAACCTTTGTATGTTGTTATACCTCAGTAAAATACTGTTGTTTTTTAAGTTGCAGATGTAATAGATTCTGTTTTGGAATATGGACATGTTCTAATGTCACACTTATAAAACTTTGTAAGTGGGATGCCCATGTAGTAAAGTCGCAGTGGATAATACAGTAGCTTTCATAGCGGAATACTTTATGGATATATATTTTTACATTTGCTTATCTAATGTATATTGAGTACTCCTATATGCTTTTGCACCCTTTGTTAGTGAAAAGCCAGGACTCACATCCAGATGTCTTTACTCCACAGCTTAATGTAGTAGCTAAAAACAGAGGCTCTGCCACTTAGGAGTGAGAGCATTTAAGCAAGTTATTTAAACTCTGACCTCAGTTTCCTCAAAATGGACATAATGATGATATTTACCTCATAGGATTGTTATGTTAAGGAATTTTAACCCCTACAAAACATTCTTAATAGTGTCTAGAATATAGTGAGTGAGCAGTGTGTTTGTGTTAGTGTTCATAATTTTTACCATCAAACATTTAAACTGATCATCTGATGGCCTTGGATGTAACCCCATGTTCCTGGGCCTATTCCCTTGTGTGTGAAATGAAGGTTAGGATTTTGTAAGGGCCTTTTTTATGCTGTTATTCTAAGCAGATCCTTTTTACACCATCGATTATAGAAGCCCCAAATTTCTGCTCACTCATTAAGTAATGACTAGTGCTGGGTATTATCTGGCCTTACCTCTAAAACTATGAAGATGTTTAACACAACTGTACTTGAGGGAACTTTCTGCTAAATAGTCCTTAATCCTTACCATTTCAGGTAAGGTAATGTGGAAAGACCATGAATCTGGAGTTTACACCCAAATTTTTGTTCTCTTAACCACTACTTTTATGTTGTTTTAATCTCTAAAATGAGCATAGTAATATCTACTTCATTAAGTTCTTGTGAAATCAGTTGGAAAAGGACTATATACAGTAAACATTGACAGCTAGGCAAAAACTTATTAGTCCGTTCCACTCAAAAATTATTCATTTCTATATATTATTCTGGTAGAATCTCTTAAGTTGAATTCAAAATATATTGTTTCCATTGCAGCTTAGGTTTGAAAATGCAATATTTCAGATTTAATGGAGTCTATCATTTTAACAGAGTAAAGAGAAAGAACTTATGGGTTTCAGCAAATTGGTAAATGAAGCACGTTCAAAGATGGATGTAGCCCAATCAGAACTTGATATCTATCTCAGTCGTCATAATACTGCAGTGTCTCAATTAAGTAAGGCCAAGGAAGCCCTAATTGCAGCTTCTGAGACTCTCAAAGAAAGGAAAGCTGCAATCAGAGATATAGAAGCAAAACTCCCTCAAACTGAACATGAATTAAAGGAGGTAAATATTTGCTTATGTTTTTCATTTGAACATTGTTGATCAATCCAAGTTTTCTTTTTTTTTTTTTTAATCTCAACATCTGAAGTGACGATACCCAATTTAGGATTTTCTGACTATGATGGTGTGAAAACAATACACATAATAAATTACACGAGACATTCAACACTTTATAATAAAATAGACCTTGTGTTAGGTGATTTTGCCTGCCTGGGCTAATGTAAGTGTTGTGAGCATGTTTACGTGGCTGGGCTGAGCTATGATGTTTGGTAGGTTAGTTATATTAAATGCATTTTCAACTTAAAATTACTTTATCAGGATGTAACCCCATCCTAAGTCAAGGAGCATCTGTACAGATTTTTTTTTTTCATTTAGCGTGATCTTCCCCAAAATAAATAGGGTTAGTGTTTCAGTATTCCAACTGAGACTATCAAGAAACTATAGGTGTATTCTCCCCAGAAGCGTCAAACATTAAATAACACTGCCACCGCCGCCACCACCATTATTTCCTATGGAAATAATTTAAACTAAGTTTGTATTTCCCTAAATCTAAGCGTAGACAATTTATGCAAGGGTAAATGAAAACCATAAATATATTTATGAATGAATATGCAAACCAAACATCTTGGTGTATTCTGTTTTTCAATTTACAGATAATAGTTTCTTTGTTGGGACTGCAAACTGTTTTAAACTAATCAAGAGATCTAGTTTAGCCCCTTAGTGCCCTTCCTATCCTTAAGTGAATTAGATATTTAAGGAATTTCATAACTTTAACCTCCAAAGCCTCATTAGGAAAGATGGCAATAGAAAATATTGTCTGAAGAGAAATTATACTACAAATAGTTGTTTTTTATTTTGTTTTGTTTTGTTTTTCATTTTAGTAAATGTACACTATTTGGTCATCAGAGAATTTCATGACCAGATAGAATTTATTTAAGCTTAAATGTATATCTAATGACCACTTCTATCTCCCTGGTGATTCAGTTTATTTTGGGATAAATTTTAACTATAATTTGAGCTTTTACTTTATATAAGTATGACTGGTAATAGAGGTAATAATTTAAAGCTAGGAGATGAGGGAGAATGTCAGTTAGAAAAAATGACTGTTCTAACTTGGAGATTGAGTAACTGAGAATTTGAATTTTTGTGTACGTGTGTGGTTCCTCTCTAGTTGGCAGCCTGATATTTTCATGTAGCTGTACTACTGTTCAGTCATCATGCGCCACTTCCTTTCAGATCAGTGCTTTTTTGTTGTTTTTTTTTTTATTTAATTAAACATAATATATTTATTATTTAATAATAATAAATTTATTATTTAGAAAGCAAAGCACAGTATGACCACAGTCCTGCCCAGTCCCCCATATCTAGGGTCCTGTACCAAGGTCTGATTTTTATTAGTGCAGAATTAGGACACACTTACACATAATAACTGGTACCAAACTGGGATTTCCACAATCCTAGCTCTGCTTTCTCAATCAATCAGTGTATTGCTCCTAGAACCATACTGCATTTACATTCTTTATTATTGACCCAAATAATTTATGCCCTTTTAAAAATAGAAAATCCACCCACATTTTTCAAAGCCAAACCAACAGCTGCGGAATGGTCACTTAGTTCTGGTTCAAGTGTTTATTGTTGGTCTTTTCCTTCTTTTTTGAGGTATTACAACTAGTTCCATGCTGCATTTGTGCATATGCTTCTGGTATTCATTTTTTTACTTTTCACTTTTAGAAAGAAAAAGAACTTCAAAAACTTACACAAGAAGAAATAAATTTCAAAAGTTTGGTTCGTGATCTTTTCCAAAAAGTTGAAGAGGCAAAGAGTTCCTTAGCAATGAATCGAAGTAGGGGGAAAGTCCTTGATGCAATAATTCAAGAAAAAAAGTCTGGCAGGATTCCAGGAATATATGGAAGATTGGTAAATTAGATTTATTTGGAAATGACTATACATTTTTCTCAAGAAAAACATTAAAAATTTCTTAAAGAACTTTATATTGAATGACGCTGTAATAAAACATATCCATTTTTAAACATTTTGCTCTTATAATCAGGCATAGTAAAAATCTTTGGTATAGATTCACATTAAAAATAGTTGTTTGGGGTTTTTTTGTTTTTAGTTTGGGTGTTTATAATCAATATAATTCCAAGGAAAAAACCTAACTTTAGTAGTGATAAACGTAACAGAAGTACTCTAATCTTTTTTTTAAAAAATAAGAATTTGATAAATTATGTTCTGGGTTTTATACCATTATACTGAAGGGTACAACTAAGAGTTCGTGGATATCAAAAAATACAATTAGAAACCCAAGGCTAGCGACAGTGGGGACCATTCCCACTTTGAGCCTGAAGAGGGAAGGGAGCTGTGGACATGGCTAGAGGGTGGCCAGGAGGAAATGGGGAAAATGCATATTTTAACCCCATTCATCTCCTGCCCTGCCTGTTTCTCTAGCTGGTGCCTCAAATTGGCTATAGCTAGAGAGCCAAAGGACCAATTGATGGAATCCCTGAGTCAGACTTTTAGAGAAGGAAGCATAAGAAAGAGTGATGCAGAAGGGCAAATGATACCCAGCATAGTTGCTTCCATGTCTACATGTTAAGCGACTTCCACCTTACTTTCTTAAAGATACACAATTTGATCCTATTCAGTTGCTCTCAGAGAAAAATAAAGCTAGTCAGTGAATGCTGCTTGATACCTAGTTTGTTAATCGATTGATTAGCAGGCAAATATGTTTCATTAGAATTTATGTAATCTTAGATGGCTTTCAGTAATAAACTTTTACTATTTTATAAGTTACTTAACAGAACATGAAGGTTTCAAATTTTCACATTTTCATTTTTATGCAATGAAAACAGTTCATTAAAAATTTAAACTGCATACTCATAACCGTTTAAAAGGTAGATTTAAAAACTAGTAGTGATTGCCTCTGCAGAAGGAGAAGGTTGGTGAGAGGAACACTTAGTTTTCGTGTGTACTCTTTTTGTACTTTTTAAAACCATGTGTACGTATAGTTTTTCAATTAAGAGTAATTTGGAAAATCTATACGAATAGTTATGAGATGATCCTGTGCCTAATTCGTTGCTGATTATGCATTGATTTTCTCCCCCCTCCTATTAATTATTAGGGGGACTTAGGAGCAATTGATGAAAAATACGATGTTGCTATTTCATCGTGTTGTCGTGCATTAGACTACATTGTCGTTGATTCTATTGATACAGCCCAAGAATGTGTAAACTTCCTTAAAAGACAAAATATTGGAGTTGCAACCTTTATAGGTTTGGATAAGGTGGGTATTCATAAAAAGCTATCTATAATTTAATTAAGTGCCAAGTGGTTTTTTTTATTTATTTCTTTTTATTTTGAATCCTAGCTTTTTCTTCATTGTTATTCAGTGAACACCTGGTAGGCTTTGAGGATTATTTTAGTAACCAGACTGGTTATCAGAGACACACTGCATTCACGTAGCTTTTATTTTAGTATAATTGTAATTGTTCTATTTTATTATTAGTTATTGTTGTTAATCTCTTACTGTGCCTAATTTATAAATTAAGCTTTATCGGATGTATACACATATAGGGAAAAACAGTACACGTAAAGTTCAGTACTATCTGAAGTTTCAGGTAGGGTTTTAGACCAAAATGTTTTAGAGGGTTTTAGACCATATCCCCTGCAGATAAGGGGGAATGTACTCAATTATGCAGATACTCAGAACCTTGTATACATATCCTTACATTTTATATGTGTGTATTATGTAAATGACAACCTTTAAATGACATATTCTTTTTTTTAATATATATCTACTTATTTTACTTGTAGATGGCAGTGTGGGCAAAGAAAATGACCAGAATTCAAACTCCTGAAAATACTCCTCGGTTATTTGATTTAGTAAAAGTAAAAGATGAGGAAATTCGTCAAGCTTTTTACTTTGCTTTACGTGATACCTTAGTAGCTGACAACTTAGATCAAGCCACAAGAGTAGCATATCAAAAAGATAGAAGATGGAGAGTGGTAACGTTACAGGGGCAAATCATAGAACAGTCAGGTAATAATGGTTTCTTCCTGCTGTTGAGTTCATTTTTATTTAATCTTGTTAGGGGAGATATCTAAGCCTGACTTTGTCTGTTCTCCAGGTACAATGACTGGCGGTGGAAGCAAAGTAATGAAAGGAAGGATGGGTTCATCAGTTGTTGAAATCTCTGAAGAAGAGGTCAGCACATATAAAATTGAAGTCAGACTTTAAAACTGCTCTTTTGATGTATAACATACATACTATAATATTTAGCCATTTAAAGTGTATTATACTCACATTTTAAATCAGCAGATTGAATATTCTATAAATGATTTGATTGTAAGATGTAGGATTTTATGTAAAACACTTTAAAGTTCTAAAAATAAAACATGTTCATTAGAAAATATATGCTCAACATACATTTTTTTCCATTACACTTGGATCCTGTGGCTATTTCACAATTTAACCATTCATTTCCTGTTTGGCATTTAATTTGTTGTTGTTTCATATAATTACTGCATTACATAATTAGTTTTTCATATTTCAAAATAATTCTTTAAGGTGTAAGTACAGTAGAGACGTTTGATGCATGTTTCCAAATTTTATTTCAAAATATATGCCCACAAGTATATGAGAATGTCAAAATGTCTAGGAAAAACTGTTATGTTCTATTATTGCCCTCAGAACACTATGTACTTTTTTCTTCCTTAAAAACATATACTTGGGTATCTTTTTCCAAACAGTTATGCCTTGATTTTTTTCCCCATATTTTGAATAGTTTATATCCCCACTTAAATGTTTGCATAGGGTACCGTTAGTTGACTTTGCTGGTAATTTGAAGAAAACTTATTTCACTGGTATTCTTTGTAGGTAAATAAAATGGAATCACAGTTGCAAAGAGACTCTCAAAAAGCAGTGCAGATCCAGGAACAGAAAGTACAACTGGAAGAAGCAGTAGTTAAGTTAAAGCATAGTCAACGAGAAATGAGGAATACACTTGAAAAGTTTACCGCAAGCATCCAGGTATTCTTTTATCAGTATTAGCTGGAACTATTGGAATTCAGTAGCAATTTGGCTGAAGCATTTTGCTGTTTGCTTGCAATTTTAAAATATTAAGGGAGGAAGTGGGAGGGTCTCTAGGTGGAAGACCTGGCTCTTGATGATTTTGTTTCCCTGAGTATAGATGGATAAATGCCCTGTCACAGTGTTGCTCTAGCCACTATTCCTGGTTTCCATTTGTACTCCATAGAAATGTGTCTTTCCTTAACAAGTTTGGGATCCATTATTTTCATTCTCTTCAAAGTGGAATGTTTTCTTAATTATGAAAAAGCAATGCATGCTCACCGTCTTTTTAAAAAAACAAAGCCAAAAAAGTTTTCAGAAAATACTGAAGATTATCAACCTCAATTTTTATGTATATCCTTCAACTTTTTAACATAAATACCTAGTTTGCATGCATGTTTATGGGAAATACAGATATACATTTAAAATTTTTAATGGGTCATACTAATTTCTTCACTTAATTACGGTTTTCTTTCTAAGCTAATAAAAATTTACTTTGCGATTGCGTTAGAGCTTTTTGTTTGTACAACAATTTGTTAAATGTTTTTCTATGTTCTTATATACACTGTTGTGTTTAAAATATCTTTGTTAGGTATACCTCCAATTACTTCCTTAGGTTAGATTCCTAAAATTACAGTTATTACTCAGTATCTGTACAGTGTTTAAAGCATTTGTTGCATAAGACCAAGTGACCTCAAAATGATAGTTCATTTACTGCTAACAGCATATACAAATAATTATTTTTCAAGTCTTGAAGAAACACTAGGTAGTCCTCAGTTGTAAATTTGCTACTTTGAAGTACTGAAAATGGCATTTTAACTTGTCTTTGTAATGAGTTTACCCATCATATCATGTGTTTGTTGACTGTTTTCATTTTTTTATATTAATCGTTTATGGTTTCTGCTGTTTTTCTATTTGTATTTGTCGTTTTCTTAAAGATTTTAAGTGCCTTTTTAAAAATTCAAAATGTTTAAAGCAAATGTTACTGAGTTAAAATATTGACCTTGAATGTTAAAACATTTCTGTAGCGTTTATCAGAGCAAGAAGAATATTTGAATGTCCAAGTTAAGGAACTTGAGGCTAATGTACTTGCTACGGCTCCTGACAAAAAAAAGCAGAAATTGCTAGAAGAAAATGTTGGTGCTTTCAAAACAGGTATGTTTACAAATAAAGACCCTTTTTTTTGAGATTGTCAAAACAGGTTTTTAATGTTGGAAATGTTTAAGATAGTTCGTAGGCTAAGAATAACAGCTACATATATTATGTGCGAGTCACCACTCAGGTTGATGGTTTCTCTTTAGTCTCATAATGTTATAAAGTAAGTGCTAATTTAACATTAATAAGTGTCATTACATTAAGTACTATATTTGACAGATAAGGAAACCAAGGCACAGAATGGTTTATATAATTTGCTCAAGATCACATAGCATATGGTGTTATAGGAATTCAGGACCAAGGCAGTCTGATTCCAGAACCCATGCTCTTAAGAATGTCACACTTTGTATATTTTGGCCCAGTCTTCACTGGAACCCTTCAAGGTGGTAGTTATTTTATAGATTTAAGGAAACAGGATGTGGAGAAACTAAATCACTTAAACAAAAGCACACAGGAAATAAATGGTATATACATAAAGAAAAACAGTATTTGCTTGACAACTTAAAAATACTTTTTTCCAGAAATTTTTCTTCTTGTGTACATATAAACATGAGTGTTCTACCAAAACAGAATCTGTAAGCAAGAAAGGGAATTTATAGGCTCGTAGTCAGAATTGGCTTTAATACCAAAATCCCCTGATCATGCACTTGAGCAGCTCTGCTTCTCCTTCCATGTCCACTTCAGTCAAACATAGATACAGATGTGCATCTTATTGCAGGAGGGAACGGTGAGTTATGATGGCAGATCTCTTCCTGGCTTACAGTATCTTAGCTAGTGATCCCAGCAAAAACAGTGTGCCTTCATCGCATTCTCAAGACAGACCCGTTACAGTTTGGTTTGTGAGCCAGGGAAGGCAAATAATTGACTGTCTATCCCAAAGAAGTAAGTGGAGTGGAGTTCGAGCAATTATGCAAATGCTCCAAAAATGAGGGAGTTTTCTCCCAAAAGAAAAAGAGGTAAAAAGATGTTAAGCAGACATAAGTTCACTGTGCACATTGAATATTCCTCTAGACTCATTTTATTGTGGTCATGTTTATCGGCATTTTCAATATTAAGGCATTCATTCAAATAGCATCTGCTAAAGTCTCTCTTTACAAGGAGCTCACACTTAAGATAGGGGAGCAAAACAGTATATTGCATATTGGGTACTAAAGAATAAGTAAAACCAGGATAACGGGACGGGGTGGGGTTGGGGGTCACTTAGACACGGTGGTTAGACAGGCCAATGCTACACGTTTGACCAGAGACCCAAAGGAAGTGTGAGTGCTAAACGTGGATATTTGGGAGGAGAGCTTTCCAAAAAGAATGTAGAAGATAGAAGAGTAAGTACAAAGGCCTTGAAGTAGGATTGTGCTAGAAGTTTCTAGGAACCCAAGGAAGCCAGAGTGGCTAAAGTAAAGGATAGAAGAATCCAGAATAATGTAGGGCCTTCCTTCCAGGACGTATCTCCAAGGGAAATAGCCATAGGACAGTGATTAATACATAGTGAAGGTGTGTAATCCGGCAGGATTTTTTTCCCCTTTCATTTTGGATCTTGCAGACACATTGACTTCAGCCATGCTCCTTTTACCTCACAGATACCCACAATATTTGTTTGGGGGAGTGTTTTGTTTTGTTTCAGAATTTTTGAGTTTTTTTGAGCCAAACTGACAACATGTGCTGGGGAGCAAGATCTCTAGTGCTCCCGTTTTGATGGTACCTAGTGGTCATTTGAAAGACCAAAAACGTATATCCGTGTTATTTATAGCAACACTTTCACAGAGAGACTGCAGGAATCTGTATTTTATTTTTGTTTGAAAAGGACGCCTTGACTTTATTAGGAACTCTGTATATCTCATGGAAATGCTGGCTATTATCAGTAGATTTTGTTAATGTCTAATATGGAGGACCCATTTCTGCAAGAATATCTTGAGGATTAAATATTTCATTTTACAGTGGGTTTAGGTCTTTAAAATATCTTTCTAGTTAATGTGCAGAGAATAGAGTAAGGGTGGTATAGAGAAGGTGATATAGAATAGTAAGTTCAAAATTACAGACTTTACATGCCAGTTTTCCCCTCCTGTTTCTAATAGACACACTACTACAGATACTAAAAAAGAAATGCATCGTAGATACTTGGAAATAGGGAAGAAAATACCTAAAGACTGGAACCCTTTCCGGCTGCATACTTGCCACTTCCGGTATAGTCATGGTGCTGGCCCCCACAATAGCTCTGCCCCAAGAGTGAGCCGAGCACGCAGGCAGCCAACGGCCTGTCAACCACAAAGAACATTGCCACTGTGAGCATAGCAATTCCTTCAACAAATACAGTGTCTTAGACCTGAAAAATATAAATTACTAGTGTTGGCAATATAGAACTTTTAAATGTGTGTTTAATATCCTTGGGGAAAAGCGGGATCCAGAAGACCAAAAAAGAAACACAGGTCGTTTTTGTTTCTTAAGAGCCAAGTGGTTACCTCAGAGATATAAAAAATAGAGTTGTTGGTATTAACTCAATAGATGGGCTAATGTCAAGCTAAAGAATTTTCTGATAATATAGAACAAAAAGGTAGAGAAACAGTAATTTACAAGATTTAGGGAATGTTGAAATTCCAACCTGCCTAACAGGCAAGGAGAGACAGAGGAAGCCACAGTTCAGTCTTTATCCAGTCCTTTCCTCACAGCAAGTCCTGCCTGCCTCCACCTGTGCCACTGCCCAGGCACCTCCTGCAGGGGCTTTATGGGAACCTGTTTCCCTGAAGTTAGCTCAGTGTTGATGTTTACCTTTCTAGACATACCACAGGTATTCTTGATAGCTTGAACTCCTCACCTTTTTCTTTGTCACCTGTCATCCTTCTGATGTCGTATAGTGATTAAGATTCAAATAGGGTAACAGACTCCACTCTGGCTAGTGTAAATAGGATTTGTTTAGTACATGTGTGTGTGATTAAGAGTATTATATAAGTATAAGATCATTTACAAAATCATTAGGATGGCTCAAGAAAGGAATTCTAGGTTGAACATTCTAGAATAATTTCCAGAGCTACTTTGTAGAACCATCAAAGGAGCCATACTGCCTCTTCTACAATTGGAAAGTCAAATCTTAAATTGAAAAGATAATACTACAACCACCAACAACAGAAGCACGCTGCACCCCGTGTAATCTACACCATTAGAGTTAATGCCACTGGCCGTCAGTATTCACAAAGCTTTTGACTGGTCACCGGAACCGCTGACCACCAAGAAAATCCAAACTTCTCTGTGACTGCTTGCTAGCAAAAATATGTTTATCACTTAGGTCTCCCAAATTACGCAATTTCTTTTGAGCTAAATGATGTCTGAACGCTAGGTACAGGGGAATCGAGGCAGTGAAACTTTCAGCTTTCTGTGCCACAGAGAAATGTGCCGATTTATCCTCTCTCCCACTTTCCTATTGTTATAATATGTGGAGGAGAACAAAATAGGAGTTAGGAGGAGTTAGGTTAGCAGAACAAAATAACCACAATTTTTTTCACCATGGGCAAGTTAATTGTCAGGCACCTAGTCTGTCTAAGGGTAAAAATCATTATGAGACCAGTAGTCAAAGGAAGCATCAGAAGAAAAAGTTGAAAAGTCTTTGAAAAGAGCTTGAGATCATGAAGCCATTAAGAAATGGGTAATGTTCAGGGCTGAGCCAGAGAATGTATGTGTTGTTACAACATCATTTGTTTTGACATAGGGAGTTCTGGTTTTTGAGATACTTTCTCCCAAATGTCTAAAATTTCTTTTGCATTCATCAGGTTAAGTCCAATTGACTGAAGAAACTTATCGAACAAGTGATGCTTGTTAACCTAGAAACAGGAATTAAGTTCTTCATTTTTTTTTTATTTCAGAATATGATAATGTGGCTCAGAGAGCTGGTAAAATAGAAGCTGAGGTTAAAAGGTTACACAATATCATCATAGAAATCAATAACCACAAACTCAAGGCCCAACAAGACAAACTTGATAAAATAAATAAGCAATTAGATGAATGTGCTTCTGCTATTACTAAAGCCCAAGTAGCCATCAAGACTGCTGACAGGTAGAGTATGCTTCCTACTACTACCCTGTGCTGTCCTTCTCTTCCCTACTCCACATCAGAAAAGGGCTTAATGTTTAGTGCCCATTAAATTTTTCTATTACTGTTACTTATGAAGCCTATCTGACCCGATCTTATAATAAAATAAGACCAGGTCTTATATTAATTTTTGCTCCAAGACACATTAGAGCTGATGGGCCGGCTAGGTCTTATTTTCAGGGAAATACAGTAGAAGCTTACATAAGGAAGTTTCATTAATTTATACTGAGTTTAATAAAACATCCCACAAGTGTATGTACAAACATAAAAACCAATTCAAGACTGGTTTTATAAATCATAAATATTAAAATCTGTGATAGAAAATGTGTCTGTGACAGTCACATTAATATGTCATGAAAAGTTCTTTGGTAGGTTTTCAGAAGTAGAATAATAAGTCACGTTACCACATTTTTAATACACTATTTTGCTTGTTTAGAAATCTTAAGAAAGCACAAGACTCTGTCTTTCGCACAGAGAAAGAAATAAAAGATACTGCGAAAGAAGTAGATGACTTAACAGCAGAGCTCAAAAATCTTGAGGAAAAAGCGACAGAGGTCATAAAGAGTACAAACGCTGCAGAGGTAAGACAAAGAGGGGAGAAAATGGTATTTGAAGCAGTTAAAAGACTTGGATACATCAGTGCCTTGCGTTGTAAGCATTCAGTAGGTTAAAACTTATAACTATGTATTTACTTGTACAATAAAAATATGAGTACTGTATTATAACTTGAGTAAATACGTTTTAACTTAATATGGAAGGGGTATTGGGATAGAGTGCCAACTTCCTCATCCCTGTGATGTGAAAACACAGGTTCTTTCTGTTTGGTAAGGTCATGTCTGTGACAGTTCTTCCTGGCTTTTAGGAGACCCTACCAGAGATCCAGCAAGAACATCGCAATCTACTTAAAGAACTAAAAGTAATTCAAGAAAACGAACATGCTCTTCAAAAAGATGCACTTAGCATTAAATTGAAACTTGAACAAATAGATGGTCACATTGCAGAACATAATTCTAAAATAAGATATTGGCAAAAAGAGGTAAGATTGTTAGGATGAAAAAGGGTTGGGTTTTTTTGTTTTGTGTGTTCGAAGTATGTTGTGATTCTTTCATTCTTTCACTTCCCAGGTTTTTATATACAGAAAAATCTGGGTAATATTTAGAATTAGTCAACATTTTGATCCCAGCGCTGATTTGGAAATTTAACAGAAGGCTACATGGACACTTCGGAACACTACAAATATTTTTATTTGAAAAGTAGTTAATACTCAAGTTAGTCACAAATCCTTAGTATATGCTGTTTTATTAGATAGGTAATTTGTCATATTGTTGATTTGATTCTTTTTAAACAATGAATTATATTGTGCCCTCCCTAACTCTTCTCATTTATATTGAACTTTTAGATTTCAAAAATAAAATTGAATCCCATAGAAGATAATCCTGTTGAAGAGATTTCACTTCTGAGCTCAGAGGATCTTGAAGCCATCAAGAATCCAGATTCTATAACAAATCAAATCGCACTTTTGGAAGCCCAGTGTCATGAAATGAAACCAAATCTTGGTGCCATTGCAGAGTATAAAAAGAAGGTCTGAATAAACTGTGAATGTATAATAGTCAGAAATTCTTTTTAGTCCTTAGCCTAAATTGTGACCTTTAATTTTATGTAATTAGTGGTGTTAATTCTCATCTCAAATTTATAACTGAATAGATGTCTTTTTTCTCATTGTAATTTTTTATTTTTTTTTTTTTTTAGGAAGAATTATATTTACAACGGGTAGCAGAATTGGACAAAATTACTTATGAGAGAGATAATTTTAGACACGCATATGAAGATCTTCGGAAACAAAGGCTTAATGAATTCATGGCAGGTTTTTATATAATAACAAATAAATTAAAGGAAAATTATCAGATGCTTACTTTGGGAGGTGATGCTGAACTGGAGCTTGTAGACAGTTTGGATCCTTTCTCTGAAGGAATCATGTTCAGGTTTGTAAATTAAATACTGAGTTTTGGATCCATACATATCTGTATATTCTCCTAACTCTTAGTATTAAGGGTTAGGATGTGAAGGTTAGATATATAACTTGTTTTATTTAATGATACCTACTCATTTATTTACATATTGGCAGTTTAGAGCATAAATTCTGAGCAAACAGCCAATATTTAAGTTTACACTATTTGTCCAGTTAGCCTTTTTTAAAAATTTTCAAGTCATTTCAATTTAATGTGTGGATTTTTAAATTGCAGAGCAAAAAAATGCATTGGAATTGGGGGAAGAGTATCAAGAAGTACTTAATAGCCTGCTGTTTAAATCTTAAAGTTTTGATATATGTCCATCCTCCAATAACGTTTTTATAAAATTGCCCCCCAAAAGTTTAGAATTATGAAAAGCAAGTTAGAGATTCTCAAGGAAGGTGGTAGAAGCCGGTTATGTTTCAAAAACGAATTACAAAATCTTAACTTAAGCTTTACAAATAATTAGACTAACGAGATTTTCTTAATTATTTCAGTGTTCGACCACCTAAGAAAAGTTGGAAGAAGATCTTCAACCTTTCAGGAGGAGAGAAAACACTTAGTTCATTGGCTTTAGTATTTGCTCTTCATCACTACAAACCCACTCCCCTGTACTTCATGGATGAGATTGATGCGGCCCTCGATTTTAAAAATGTATCTATTGTTGCATTTTATATATATGTAAGTAATCATTTAGAGGTTTTCAGACTTTTTAAAAAGTTATGGATTCCCTAAACATTACACATGGAATTGACATTTCTTTTGAGTTTTTTCTTTATTCTCTAAATTCATGTCTGGGGGTATCAAAAGAAACAAAGTCTTTTACTTGAACCAAATATTAATATTTCCATTGCGGGGGAAGTAAAATACAAATTGATAATGTAAATTAATAGTAAAAACACAGCTAGAATCTTCAGTCTCCTGCCTAGATCTTTTTTTTACTAAAAGACTTCTAAGCAACCATGCTTCCAAAAACACTCAAAAGTCTCCTCAAATACAAATACTGTTTCCTAAATTATCCATACCATCATTCTTGTTCATGTTAATTTATCAATGTAATATAGAATTTACTGCCTAAAATATATTACAGGGAAGTAAAGCTTAGATGTTTATTATGATTCACCTGTTAATAATGTTTCTAACTTTTTCTTTCTCTTTAGGAACAAACAAAAAATGCCCAGTTCATAATAATTTCTCTTCGAAATAATATGTTTGAGATTTCAGACAGACTTATTGGAATTTACAAAACATACAATATAACAAAAAGTGTTGCAGTAAACCCAAAAGAAATTGCATCTAAAGGACTTTGTTAAACTTGTTTATACTGAAGATTCCTCAGATTGAATCAGCAGATTCAGTGTATTGTATTACTGATTTTCTACTTGTAAAGGATTATAAACTGTATAAAATACATATTCCTAAACTGGATCATATAATGAAAATGGCCTTCTAGTTTATGCTGTTACAAGTCTAATAAAATATTCTGCAAACCGCCTTCTAGGAGATTGTAAGAATCTGGTAACTTTGTAAACAGCAGACTATGGAGAAGATAAGATGCCTGCAGGGTCAGGTTACTGCCCTTTTTCCCAAATTGCTACTAGCAGAGTTAAAAGTATGTTAGTTGATTAACAGTAAAGTTCTAAACAAGATGCAGCATACCCTCATGGACCTTTGACCTACAGTGGAGAAACCTGCCTGGTGGGAAAAACTATTGTATAAGTTCTAAAGGTTTTCCACTTAATTTACTAATTTAATCAAAATATTTATTACCTGAATACTGGAACCATTTTTTTTTTTAAATCAGTCATTCTGAATTGTAATGATGAGATTTTAAATATCTTACATGTTTTCCTAAAACTTGATATGTTTGTTTAAAATACTTGCATGAGGGCAGGCAAACTGAGTCAATGTCTAACTGAATAAGACCAGGTATCACATATGTTAAAAGGAAAAAATGCCCACTATATAGTTGCTTCATAAAAGAGTGAAGTTTATAGGAGTTAACTTCCTTAGTGTAAATAATTGGAAATTAAGGTTGAGGGCTGTTTGCCTACCAAATTGTCAGGATTTTGTGGGTTTTTTTTTTTTTTAACACCATTTGCTCAAAAATGTTAAAATGCTACTGGAAATAAATAAATGCTACTTGGCAACTACTTGGTTTTCAGAAAGAATTTTGTTATTGAACCAAAAGTCTTTGCCCTAGCTATTCAATTTCTAGATATTGATCCTGAGGACTTAAATTAAAATTGTGAGTTAATAGCTAATTATTCAGTGAAGCATTGTTTTGTTACTAAAAATCCAACAAAGGTTGGTGTCATTAAAGCTTTCTGGCCATTAAAAATGTAAATACATTATCGTGGACTTAAATAAAGCAAGATCTGAAATTCAACTGTGGTCATTAGTTTTAAATCAAGATTGTAAAGAGAAAACTAACCGGAAAAGGCTATAATTATAATCAAGTGCTTTTTCATTGGTGAGAGTAGAGGTGAATGGAATTTAATACTTTTATTACATTTTATAACCAGTGTAGTAGAGTTGGTTCCACCCCACAGGCTGTGGAAGTCTGACAAGCAGATGGAGGGCCTGCAGCAGCCTGGGAAACATTTGCTGGTGGATGGTAACCCAAGACCTGTGCCACACTCTCTTAGGCAGCTCTCGGGAACCTGTGGGCCCTGAGACAAGTGGTGGCTGGTTGTGGTGTTCTCAGCATGTTTACAGGGTGGGCAGCACCGGTGAGGGACCCGAGACTGCACTGACTGTTAAAACCACTGCCCACACCCCTTAGCTCCCTGGAGTCCCACCCCACCCACCCCAGGTCTATTGCCAGGGGCAGTCTGGGCACCTGGGTGGCTGGCCCACTCCACAAGCCATTGGAGAACTTGTACAGCAGCAAACAATCCGCAACAGCCTGGGGAGATTTTCATGGTGGACAGTGACCCAAAAACTGCCACTGCTACTCGGGGGCAGTCAGCCACCACCTCAGACTCGCAAATTGTTCTTGGGGCACCCTGCAAAGTGGTCACAGGCTGGGCACTGGAGTAAGAATTAAATCTGCATTCCCTTTGTAAAAACCCCCAGTCACATCTTGTGACTCCATTGAACACCCTGCCCAGCTAGTGCTGCATCGAGGGCACGCTCAACACTGAGTCAACCAGCCCAGCAAGCACTCCTAAGGAGGCTCTTGCAATGACAGACTTACATGCAGGGGGTGGGTGGCAATCGGCCTAGGGGGCCCTGGGCCTTTTGCTAAGCTGCCTCAGGCCCACTATTGGTGGCAGCCAACTTCTGTACACAGCGAAACCACCCCAACATGCCTCCAGGTCCAGCATGGGCAGCAGCCAACCACATACAGCTCTGTGGCTCCTACCAGGTAGCCAAGGGCCAGTAACAGGCACGGCTGAAATTGGCCTGTACAGGAGCCCATCCTAACAGACACCAGAAACAACACACCCAGAGGCCAGCTTCAGGCCACACCAGAGCACTACCCGGTTAGCCCCACAAGTGGCACACCCAAAGTGGGGGAGCGTCTCAACAGGCACAAGAGCCCACGGGGGTGAAGACTCCTCTGAGGGGTCAGCCCCCACACAGTAGCTCATACACTGGACATAGCCAGTCCTCAGTCAGCCTGGGAGTCAAACCCACCCACTGAGAAGCCGAAAACAATCAAGGCTCAACAACAGAACACACACAAGGGACACTCCTGGAACCAGACGCACATGAAATTAGAGACTGCACAACTGGACTACACATACTACATAAGCCCACATAGCAAAGACTGAGAGACATAGGAGATATACCTAATACACAGAAGCAAACACAAAGCAGCAGCCAGAATGACGAAACAAAAAACATGTCCCAAATAAAAGAACAGGAGAAACCTCCAGAAATGCAACTAAATGAAATGGAGCAACCAACCTACCAGAGACAGAGTTTAAAACACTGATTATAAGAATGCTTAAGGTGGGTGGGCCCAGTGGCTCAGGTGGTTGGAGCTCCATGCTCCTAACTCCCAAGGCTGCCGGTTCGATTCCCACATGGGCCAGTGGGCTCTCAACCACAAGGTTGCCAGCTCAATTCCTTAAGTCCCGCAAGGGGTGGTGGGCAGCGCCCCCTGCAACTAAGACTGAACAGGGCACCTTGAGCTGAGCTGCCTCCCGGATGGCTCAGTTGGTTGGAGTGCGTGGGCTCTCAACCACAAGGTTGCCGGTTCAACTCCCGCAAGGGATGGTGGGCTGTGCTCTCTGCAACTAGAAAATGGCAACTGGACCTGGAGCTGAGCTGCGCCCTCCACAACTAAGACTGAAAGGACAACAACTTGAAGCTGAACGGCACCCTCCACAACTAAGATTGAAAGGACAACAACTTGACTTGGAAAAAAGGCCTGGAAGTATACACTGTTCCCCAATAAACTCCTGTTCCCCTTCCCCAATAAAATCTTTAAAGAAAAAAAAAAAAAGAATGCTTAAGGAACTTGGTAAGAATTTCAACAAAGAGATAGCAAGCATAAAAAAGGACAAAGAAATCATTAAAAAAAAGTCAGAAATCAAGAATAATTGAAATGAATAAATACACTAGAAGGAATCACCAGCAAATTAGATGAAGCAGAGAATCAAATCAGCAATTTAGCACACAAATTAGTAGAACACACCCAATCGGAACAAAAAGAAAAAATAAAAAACAATGAAGATAGTTTAAAGGACCTGTGGGACAACATCAAGCGTAACAACATTCGCATCATAGGAGAGTACCAGAAGGAGAAGAGAGGAAGAAAGGCAACAAGAATCTATTTGAACAAATAATGACTGAAAACTTCCCTAACCTTGTGAAGGATATAAGACATTCAGGCCCTGGAAGTGCAGAGTCCCAAAGAAGATGAACCCAAACAGGCCCACACCGAGACAAAGATTAAAGACAGAGAATCCTAAAAGCAGCAAGAGAAAGACAACTACTTACTCACAAGGGAGCTCACATAAGATTATCAGCTGATTTTGCAACAGAAACTTTGCAGGCCAGAGGGAGTGGCAGGAAATATCAAAGTGATGAAAAACAAGGGCCTACAATCAAGACTACTCTACCCAGCAAAGCTATCATTTAAAATTGAAGGAGAGATAAAGAGCTTTCCAAATAAGAAAAAGCTAAAGGAATTCATTACCACCAAGCCAGTATTGTAAGAAATGTTAAAAAAGACTTCTTTAAGCAGAAAGGAGAAAACGAAAAAAAAAAATGTGAATAAAATAGTAACAACTATGTACCTTAATCACTTTAAATGTAAATGGATTAAATGTTCCAACCAAAAGACATAGGGTAGCTGAGTGGGTAAGAAAACAAGACCCTTACATATGCTGTCTACAGGAGACCCACCTCAGACCAAAAGACATACACAGACTGAAAGTAAAGGGATGGAAAAAAGATATTTCACACAAATGAAAACGAAACAACTGGAGTAGCAATACTTACATCGGACAAAATAGACTTTAAAATGAAGACTATAATAAAAGACAAAAAAGGACATTACATAATGATAAAGGGATCAATCCAAAAAGAGTATATAACACTAATAAACATCTATGCACCCAACATAGCAGCACCTAAATATACAAAACAAACATTGACAGACATAAAGGCAGAGATAAACAGCAACACAATCATAGTAGGGGACTTTGACACCCCACTGACACCAATGGACAGATCCTCTAGACAGAAAATCAACACAGAAACCGGCCTTAAATGACACCAGATGGATTTGATATTTTTAGAGCATTTCACCCCAAGGCAGCAGAATATACACTCTTTTCAAGTGCACATGGAACATTTTCCAAGATAGATCACATGTTAGGCCACAAAACAAGTCTCAATAAATTCAAGAAGATTGAAATCATATTAACATGCTACTAAATAATGAATAGGTCAACAATGAGATCAAGGAAAAAAATCAAGATACCTGAGACAAACGAAAATGAAAACACAATAACCCGAAATCTATGGACAGCGAAAACAGTCCTAAAAGGGAAATTCATAGCAGTGCAGGCCTACATAAAGAAACAAAAATTTCAAATCAACAGTCTGCCTTTACACCTAAGGAAACTGGAAAAAGACCAGCAAAATAAACCCAGAATACAAGGAAGGAAAGAATAAAGATTAGTGCGGAAACAAATGAAAAACAACCCAAAAGATCAATGAAACCAAGAGCTTTTTTTTTTTTTAAAGATAAACAAAACTGACAAACCTTTAATCATACTCATCAAGAAAGAGGACACAAAATCAGAAATGGAAGAGAAGTGACAATCGACATCACAGAAACACACAAAAAAAATTTAAGAAAATACTATGAGCAGCCATATGCCAACATATTAGACAATCTGGAAGACATGAATAAATTCCTAGAAGCATACAATCTTCCAAGGCTGAATCAAGAAGAAACAAAATCTAACCAGACCAATTACTACCAATGAAATTGAATCAGTAATCAACAAGCTCCCTACAAACAAATGTCCTGGACCACACTGCTTCACAGGTGAATTATACCAAACATTCAAAAAAGAATTAACACCTATTCTCCTCAAACTATTCCAAAACCTCCAGGAGGAGGGAAAGCTCCCAAGCTCATTTTACGAGGCCATTACCCTGATTCCAAAAAAACTGACAAAGACATTACCAAAAAAAATGAAAACTATAGGCTGATATCCCTAATGAACTTGGATGCAAAAATCCTCAACAAAATATCAGCAAACCAAATTCAGCAATACATTAAAAAGTTCATACACCACGATCAAGTGAGATTCATCCCTGGTATACAAGGTTGGTTCAATATCCGCAAATCAATTAACATGATACACCACATCACCACATAAAATGAAAAATAAAAATATGATCATATCAACAGATGCAAAAAAAGCATTTTTCCAGCATCCATTTATGATAAAAACTCTCAAAGTGGGATATAGAGGGAACATATGTCAACATAATAAAGGCCATACATGACTAACCTACAGCTAATATAGTCAATGGGGAAAAGCTAAAAGCATTCTCCTTAAGATCAGGAAAAAGACAAGGTTGCCCCCTTTCACCACTTTTATTCAACATAGTACAGGAAGTTCTAGCCACAGCAATCAGACAAAATAAAAATCTTCCAAATTGCAAAGAAGAAAGTAAAATTGTCATTATTTGCAGATGACATGATACTAGACGTAGAGAGCCCCAAAGACTCCATCAAAAAACTATTAGAATAAATGAATTTAGTAAAGCAGGATACAAAATTAAAATCCACAAATTGGTTTCATTTTTATACACCAGTAACAAACTATCAGAAAGAGAAATTAAGAAAACCATCCCATTTACAATTGCATTAAAAATAATAATAATAATAATAATAATAATAATAATAATAATAATAATATACTTAGGAATAAATTTAACCAAGGAAGTAAAAGACATGTAACTGTACTCAAAAAATTGTAAGACATTAAAGAGAAAAAACTAAAGATACAAATAAATGAAAAAATACTATGCTCATGGATAGAAAGACTTAACATAGTTAAAATGTCCATACTACTCAAAGCAATGTAGATTCAATGCAATTCCTATCAAAATACCAACAGCATTTTTCACAGAACTAGAACAAATCTAAAATTTACATGGAACCATAGAAGACCCCAATTAGCCACAGCAATACTGAGAAATAAGAACAAAGTAGGAGGTATCACGCTACCTGATATCAAATTATACTACAAGGCCATAGTCATCACCATGGTATTGTCATAGAAACAGACAGATAGATCAATGGAACCAGAGAATCCAGAAATAAATCTATGACAATATGGTCATTTAATCTATGACAAAGGAAGCAAGAATTTACATTGGGGTAAAGACAGTCTATTTATAAATGGTGCTGGGAAAACTGGACAGATACATGCAAAAAAATGAAACTGGACCACCTTACACCATGTACAAGAATAAACTCAAAATGGATTAAAGACTTAAATATAAGACCAGAAACCATAAAACTCCTGGAAGAAAATATAGGAAATAAACTCACAGACCTTACCCTTAGTAATATTTTTACTGATATATCTTCTCAGACAAGGGGAAAAAAAGAAAATATAAACAAATAGGACTACATATACCTAAAAAGTTTCTTCACAGCAAAGGAAACCATCAACAAAACAAAAAGACATCCTACTGAATAGGAGAAGATAGTTGCCAATAGTACATCTCATAAGGGGTTAATATACAAAATTTATTTAAAAAATTCATACAACTCAACACCAAAAAACCAAATAATCCAATTAAAAATTGGGCAGAGGACCTGAATAGACATTTCTCCAAAGAGGACATACAGATGGCCAATAGACATTTGAAAAGATGCTCCACGTCACTAATCATCAGAAAAATGCAAATAAAAGCCACAATGAGATACCAACTCACACCTGTCAGAATGGTGATCACCAATAAATCAACAAACAACAAGTACTGGCGAGGATGTGGAGAAAAAGAAACTCTCGAGCACTGCTGGTGGGATTGCAAATTGGTGTAGCCACTATGGAAAACAGTATGGAGGTTCCTCAAAAAATTAAAAATAGAACTACCATATGACCCAGCAATTCCACTCCTGGGTATTTATCCAAAGAAATCCAGAAAACTAATTCAAATACATATGCGCACCCCTTGTTTACTGCAGCACTATTTACAATAGCCAAGATATGGAAACAACCAAAATGCCCATCAATAGATGACTGGATAAAGAATTTGTGGGACATTTATACAATGGAGTATTATTACGCTGCCACAAAAAAGAATGAAATCTTACCATTTGCAACAACACGGATGGACGTGAAATAAATCAGACTGAGAAAGACAAATACCGTATGATTTCACTTATATGTGGATTCTAAACTAGAATAAATGAGCAAACAAAATAGAAATCGACCCATACAGAGAAAAAAACTAATGGTTGCTAGATGGAAGGGGACTTGGGGGATCAGACAAGAGGTGAAGGGATTAGAAAGTACAAATTGGTAGTCACAAAACAGTCACGGGGATGTGAAATACAGTATGGGGAATATAATCCTTAATGTTGTAAAGATTATGTAGGGTGTCAGATGGGTAATGATCAAGGGGATCACTTCACAGATTATATAAATGCCTAAGCACTGCACTGTACACCAGAAATATTAAATAATACTAAATGTCAATTATATATCTATATATGTATATGTGTGTGTGTGTGTGTGTGTGTGTATATATATATATATATATCTCCATTCATGGGATGTAAATTGCAAAGCTACCACTCTTGAGTTTGAGCACCTTATTAAGCCATTCCATGTAAATAAAATATCAAAATAAGTTTATTAAAATATACTTGTTATACATAAAACTAGAAGTATTTCAAGATTATATACTTTAAATTTTACAATCTCATCCTTCTGGTAAAAATACAAAAGAGAATGGCATGTATAAGAATCAGTTATTCGTATACAGGCGTACCTTGGAAATAGTGTGGGTGTGGTTCCAGACCACAGTAAAGCTAGTCACACAAAATTTTTGGTTTCCTAGTGTATATAAAGGTATGTTTATGTTACACATATTGCAGTCTACTAACTGTGCAATAGCATTATATCTTTAAAAAAACAATGTACATACCTAATTTTAAAAAGTTTATTGCTAAAAAATGCTAACCATCATCCGAGCCTTCAGGAAGTTGTAATCTTTGGCACAGACTTGCTTCATGCAGGGTTGCCACAAACCTTCAATTTGTTTTAAAAAAACACGTAATATTCTGCAAAGTGCAATAAACCTGGGTATGTCTGTGCTTGACCATATTCATGCATACTACATAAAAGTCATCAAGAAATAAAGTTTTGTCTACTGAAAACTGGCAAATTTACAAAAGTCATATCAAACCGAAAATGTTGATAGGTTTATGCTTCACTTTTTAGCTATAATGCTTAGATTTAGATTAGAAGCCCCAATTTAATAAAAATCTTGGCTTACTTAATCCTTTAAAGGTAGCATGACACCATGAACTCTGAATCTGAGGGGGGCTCCCATATACTAACTATGTGACCTCGGACTAATGATACTTGTGTCTGTTTTTTCATCTACAAAGTGGGGGTTCATACCTACTTCACAAATTGAGATTAAATGCTTGATACATAATAGCTAACATAAACTTATTAATAAGCACATTTCAGTGCTTATTAATATTTACATGTATTTAAAAGTACATGGTGTTTTTGTGTTGTGACTAATACTTTTAAATAATTAACTCATTGCAACTTCAGTCTGAAGTTAATATTTATTTCTATTTCTATTTCAGTTGCTGAATATCTATCTCCCTCACCTCCATCACACCCTTCAAATGATCTTTGCCCACACAATAGTTAACTGTGCTAGGTAAGTTCTGATTCTGGTCATAAACGGACCTCATGCAGCCAGTCCTCTAAGTGCTACGGCTCCCTTTTAAGCAAAATTCAGTAAGATTAGCACATTGGTACTCTGGCAATAGCATAAGGGAATGTATGGCTGAAAATTTAAGACAAACACAATTAATATGATGCTATCCAAGTTTGATGTGGATGGAATATATATTTTGTTCTAGTAACATGTTTTAGAGTTTTTATCAAAGAACAGATTTACCTGACTGACAACTAAAAACTACACAAAAGTTAAATCCTAAAATTACACAAACCACAGAATATAAGTATTAGAAAATGTCACTGTTTGTTCCCTAACAACACTTAAGATTTCCAATAGCAATAGCTTTATTAGGAATGTAAGTTGGTAAAACATTTTAGGGCTCTTAAATCTGAAACCCATTAATGTCTGAATCAGGTATGTTTGATCAAAAACATCTTTAAGCAACCCTTTATCATTAAATTTAGACTTTGCTACTTGATTTTAAAACCTTAACATCCTTAGTTGCCCATTCGAAATATCCGAGCCACATCAAAAACAAAGGCATGGGCACTTTCAGGATTCTGGCAACCACTGTAGTATATTAACACTAAAAAACATATTCGTACGAGAATGTTTAAATGTCATAACAATATTAAGTCAACCTCTCAAGCCATAAAAATGGGATGTGTTAATAGTCAAATCAAATAATTACTAGATTTTATTCTAGTTTTCAGGCTGAAAACTAGACACATTTTGTCTCATTTCTAACTGATACATTTCTATCCAACAGAAGAATGACAGGTTTAAAATATTTCTACATATTTGCTGCAATTCTAATAGTTTAGTTTGCTATTTTCTTTATCCATGCTACCCCTATTTCTCCATTTAGCAATGGTTCTTAGTCTCTATACAGAATAAGCCTATTTAAATGATTTAGATTTGAATTTTCAACGAGAAACTATTTTCCACATGAATTCCTTTAGTAAATGCAAAGTGTGACATAGTATATTCTTTAAGTCATGCAGATTGTTAGATAAACTTTGGTAAACAGATAGACAGATTTCAGAGAAACACACTGAAGTGATTTCATTTAGAAAGGTTATTATGTTTTGGTTAAAAAAGAGGATCAACATCAGTATCACAGAAATTAGTGAAACTGTAGCAATGTTTAGAATCCTAAAAAGTTCAACATCCTTTTCATCATCAGGCCAGGAACATGGCATCCTTTTAGAAGAAATTTTCATTTTAGGAATGAGAAGTTTCTTTATTTGTCCAATTTCTGTTCTGTTCCAATCTTCTTTCAATACTTGGCTTACTTGAGGATAGATTTCAACAGGTTGGACCTCAGGGAGTCGTATTTGTCTCAAGATCTGCACATGCTGGCGGACATCATCGAGTTTTTCAAGAAATTTAAGTGGAGACTCTTCTTGTAAAGATGTTGTCAATGTCATTAATTCAAACTGCTGCTCTCTCATTTCTTTCATTCTTTCAATTTGTGGAGTATATTCTTGATTAATCAGATTGCCCACATCAGAGAGAGCAGTTAGGAAAACTTTTTTCTTCTGTTCTAATGTATCACTAAGCTCCTTAAAATACTGGAGAACAACTTCCTTATCACTTTGGACCATTTTCTCCAAATGAGATTTTTGTTCTTCTAGCTTTTCAGTAAGATGAGTGAGATCTGTCCAGTGTGTGTCAGTTAACTGTTCAAGCAATTTCTGAGGCGTGTCCTTTTCTTTCAGATAGGCACTTTGAAGATCATCTATAGGATGACCATGATGTTGACCTATAGTAAGGCAATGACCACAAACTAATTTTTTATCTAGTAGACAGTAAACATTTAATGGTTGCCTATAATGTTCAGGGCAAGTGACGATATCCGGATGGTCTTCTTGCTGGTACTTTTCAATAATAGCCCTTAATGCAAAGTTAACAGGTAAAGATTCAATACCAGATGGAGGAATTTCAATAATACTTCTGCAATTAGGGCACTTGAGTGGAATTCGTAAAGGTCTCCATATATAAAAGTTACCAGATGCCTGAAGAACGTTTTCCAAGCAGTTTCTGCAAAATGTATGAGAGCATGGTAATACACGAGGGTCTTCAAATATACTGTAACAAATGGGGCATGTTAACTCGTCCTCAAAATTGTGCATTTCCTAGAAAGAGAAAAAAGTATTATAAGTCTACATATAGCAAAGATACCTGCATATATGTAAAGTTTTAGCTGTTAACCTCCAAACTGTTAATATACACTGTGCTTGTCGTTTAAAAGAAGATAACTGAGGTATTTACTAAGACTTTTTAGATGTAGCTTCTTAGTAATTTAATTCTTGATAGTGCCAAAAAAATGTATACACATTTTAAGAAAGGAAAACACTGTATTAAAATTGTAGTACTCAGGCGGCCCAGTGGCCCAGGTTGTTGGAGCGCCGTGCTCCTAATGCCGAAGGCCACCGGTTCAATTCCCACATAGGCCAGCAAGCTGCGCCCTCTACAGCTAAGATTGTGAACAACTGCTCTCCCTGGAGCTGGGCTGCTGTGAACAGCCGGAGGTCGGTGTGGGCTTCTGTGTGCTGACATGTGCTACCGTGAGCGGCCAGCGGCCGCGCTGGCCAACAGCAGACGAGAGCTGCCATGAGATGCTGTGAGCGCCGACCAAAGACCAGCGAATGACTGCCTCAGCTGGGGGGAGCACAAGGCTCATGATACCAGCATGGGCCAGGGAGCTGCGCCCTACAACTAGACTGAGAAAACAATGGCTTAAGAAACAGGGGAGTGGTAGGGTGGGGGTGGGGTGCGGAGGCAAAAAAAAAAATTTGTAATACTCAATATACACCAATAACAAAAGATGAATACAAGTCATGTGTATACATTTTTTTGGCATCCCCAGTATAATATTGAATAATTGATTATCTTAGGATCTTATTACTTTGGGACAAAAATCATGCTAAACAAAACAATTCTAATTAATTTGTAATAAAATGCTTCAAAGGAAAGTTATTTACATTTGTTCCTATATAATGAAAACTAAAATTCAGCGTTCTATTGAAGTTTACTTAATTATAACTATTCTGTGCAACTTTTTACATTCTAAAATGCTAAATTGGACTTAGCAAAATTATATTCTTTAATTCAAAAGAATTCATGCTCCCAGTTGGCTCAACCATACAACGTTGTTCACGAACTCATCCTAGAAAAAGAGCTACATACCTCCTTGCTGCGTATCACTACTGTCACCTTCGAAGTACTCCCCTTGGGAAGCTATGCACCAATGCCAGTGCCTAGTCCACCCTTCAAAGCAACTATGGAACTTTTTCTGGAATGGCCATAAGAACTGTTGTCGTATTATCCTTGATGTCCTCCTTAATGTTATCAAAATGTCTTCCTTTCAATATTTCCTTTATCTTCAGGTAAGAAAGAAGTCATTGGGAGCCATATCAGGTGAGCAGGGAGGGTGTTCCAATACAGTTATGTGTTTAATGGCTAAAACTCCCTCACAGACAGTGCCATGTGAGCTGATGCACTGTCGTGATGAAAGAGCCATGAATTGTTGACAAAAAGTTCAGGTCATTTTCATCTAACTTTTTCATGCATCCTTTTCAGCACTTCCAAATAGTAAACTTGGTTACCTGTTTGTCCAGATGGTACAAATTCATAATGAACAATGTCTCCGATATCAAAAAAAGGTTAGTAACATAGTTGCAACAAGTTCCCGTACTTCACTGTCAGTTTCCAAAGCAAGTTAGTAAATTTTTTCAGCAACTGTAACTATAAATTTCTCAGCTTACTGCACTGGACTACCAGTGTGTTTGAAGACCATGATCAGCATAGTGTAATATTCTAAAGTAATCATTTTAATTTGAAAATTTAGAAGGAAAAAACATTTTTGAATTGGTCCTGGCAATAAAAGTCAGTTTCAAAGATGAAGTGTTGATCATGACAACTGAATTATGGACCACAAAAGCATGAGCGGTAAAGAACACCTTTAGTCATCTTTCTTTAATGAAAGAAGCCCAGCAATAGTACCGAGACTGTCCCTGACAGAACTAACTTGACCTCTTGGCAAGCTATTACTAACATTTCCAAAAACAGACACCTGACTGTTTTGTACCCTACCACCTTTTATAACCTCCTTTGTACCTATCAATGCAAGCCACAGTCCTCAGGAGTTTCTTAGCCCTGAGGGAGAAAAATGAAGTTACACCACTGTTTAAAGAACCATGAAAAGCAAAACAAAAAACACCCCAAGTGCCATTCATGTAAAACATTAGCTTACAAAAGTCTTCCTCTATAAAAAGATTAAAAGTTTGAGAAAACAACATCTACAAATAACTAATTGTACTTTTAATAAACATAAAAACCTCTTTAAACTTTTTTAGTTCTATGCTCCTTATCTTCACCATTTTTGAAACCAAAATCTTATTCATGCTTCAAATCTCAATTTGGGCCCTTCCTCCTCCCCAGGTTAGGTGCCGTTAATCTCAGCACTTAACTAGATTTTATTTAAAAGAATTTTGTAATATTTTTCTATACATTAGAATGTGAGCCTACAACCAGGGCAGGAATTGTGTCTCAGCACAAAACAGGACACATAGCCAGCATTCACTCACAATTAATTGGTAAACGCTGCCTCTTAAGAGAACAATGTTAATAAAATGTCAGATCTTAGTTTTTTGGTTCATTTAAAATAGCAAAATCTCTAATTTCTAGGAAAAAGCTATATAACAGGAGAGTCCATCGGAAAATATACTCCATTCAAACTGACCAATATTCAGAACTCTAATAAGCCAGGAAGTGTCACATACAGACTAAGCTTCGACGAACATTCCAGGAAACGAACGTAATTGGGCAAGAGTACAGAAGATGACAGTCATTGCATATAAATTCAAGTGAATGCATACTGGGAAGACTTTATGACTTTACCCTACACCTACAGAGAGCTGAAATCATGCAAAAAACCACCCAAGAAAAACAAACATGTTTCTCAGAGTATTTCAGTGATGTCAGAATTCATAATGAAGGAATAAACTGAATAGCACTTAGCAATGAATAAAATTTGAGCAGTGGATACTTGTCAAAACTAAACATTTTCCCTGAGAACCCTAATTAAGGGACCCCAAAAGCTCAACTTTCTTTAGAATGAGGACATTCACAACAATACTGTAAAGAAATTATCTCCTGAGCTCATATAAAGATGGAAGCAAATATGGTCTCAAAAGTTAAACAGTATGTGAAATTTTTAATAAAATTGAATCAGAAATTTGTAGATAACTTGAAAATACAGAAATCAAATTCTACTCTTGGACTACCCTCTTCTTGCTGATTTATTAAAAACTAATTTAGGTAACAAATTTATACGAAGTCAGATACTGGTTAATAGACGCAAGCCTGGTTGAAAATAATTATAAGGTCAGGAACTTTCTGGTTGCTGCCTGAGAAACAGAAGACATAGATGGTTATCAAGCTTAGAGGCTAGTTCCAGAAACTAGTATTAAATTTTATGTACCAGAAACTTTCCATAGCCACGCTACATTCTTGAGAGGGAGAAAAGGAACAAAAAACTTTAGCTATGTATATTGTCTAGGGTGAATATCTTAGATTTAGCTATGCTGTGTGTATATAAGAACACTGGACACTAGAAGACATATAGCAATGCCTTCAAAATTCTCAGGAAAAAATGGCTTCCAACCTAAAATTCTATACTCAGAAAAATAAATTTGACATGAGCGTTCTCAAAAATGAACACACCACCACCACTACCACCACTTTTCAGCACTTCCAAATAGTGAACCTGGTTAACTGCTTGTCCAGTTGATATAAATTCATAATGAATAATCCCTCTGATATCGAAAAAGGTTAGCAACATCGTTTTGACTGTTGATTTGGACTGACAGAATTTTTGGTCGTGGAGAACTGGCTGACTTCCATTGTGCATTTTGACGCTTTGTTTCAGGGTCGTATTGGTACACCCATGTTTCATCACCAGTGATAACACAGCCCAAAACATTGTCTTGCCTCTCCAAAAGGTCTTGGTAAACTTCAAATCTCCTTTGCTTTTGTTCATCGGTGAGCTCCTTTGGGACCATTTTTGCACACACCCCTCTCACGCCAAGATTTTCAGTTAAGGTTTTCCTGCTTCTCTGTCGATGCTTACTTGGTCTGCTATGCTTTTCAGTCAGCTGACAATTTTGACGCACAATTCGACGAATTTTTGCTCATTACTGGCCGCCAGGACCTCTCTTCATCAGTGACCCACTCTCTCCCCTCAGAAAAACATTGAATCCATTTGTACACTGCTGTTTTCTTCATGGCATTAACCCCATAAACTTGGACTAATATGTCCCTGATTTCACTTCCACTCTTGCCAAGTGTAACAAGAAATTTAATGTTTGTTTGTTGCTCTAATTCAGGGGTGTCCAAACTTTTTTCAACGGTTTTCACCAAGGGCCATATGCGGTAAAATACACAAACAGCCGGGCCACTCACTCGAGGTGAAGTACGTATTGCCTCACCTGGTTTATTTAAGTAAACTAAATATATTTTTGGAATTTGCTGTGGGCCAATTAACAATGGATCGCGGGCCGCAGTTTGGACACCCCTGCTCTAATTGAAGCTCAGACATTCTCGCGATGGCACACATAAACACGCAACAACAATAATGTAAGCCACTCATGAAGACACCACCACACGTCCACAGGAACACAGCTGTGAGACACTGATATACCAAGGTTATGAAACCTTACCGAGCTGTTTGCACAGTGCTGCCAATGTAAGTGCACGGTGGCAAGTTCGCGAACTTAATTTTCAACCTATCTAAATCAAGAGGGGAAAGAAAGGAACAACAAATGTACAGAGTTAGCATTGACAAAAGGAAATAAACCAAACAGTGAAAAAGTCAAAATTATAGAGAATTTCTTACATAACTCTATGCTACTAGATCTGAAAATCCGTAAGAAATGAATTATTATCTATATCAGTTCAAATACCAAAGATGACGTGAGAAGATAAAGCAAACCATGAGAGAAATTTCCGGGTTGGAAAACAGCTACTCTGAAAAAAAAGGGGACGTGGGGGAATCTTCCCTGGTTGAGGTCTTTCAAATGGTCAAGAAACAATTTCTTGTTCAACTGTTCCAGAATATAAACATATAAAGTTTGCAAGTTGTTTTGAAGATAGTATAACATGATTCCACAACCTAACAAAGACAACACAAAGCAAAAATACTTTCAAAAGTGGATACTAATGTAAAATCCTGAACACAATATTAGCAAAAATAAATCCAGAGTACATTTAAAAAATACGATACAATAACCAAATAAGGTTCTTTTCAGAAATGTAACTTAATTCAGTAACAGAAAATTATTCAATTAGGTAAATGGAGAAAAACTGTAAGTCACACCAGACATGAAAAATGCACATAACAAAAATCAATGAGGCGTCCACAATGGCAGAAAGTGAAACAGTGGTTGCCAAGAGCTAGAGGGAGGAGAGAATGGACAGTTATTGTTTAGTAGGGACACAGCTTCAGCTTGGGAAGATGAAAAAGTTCTGGAGATAGATGGTGGTGATAGTTGCACAACTCTACAATTTTTTAAGTTTCTTGCCATTATCCAGCCTCTTCTTTGCCAAATTAATTTTAGAATCAACTTGTATTATTTTATAATTTTAAAAAGCCAAAGAAGAAGATAAAAGGAACCCATTTAAAATGTTATTTTCCTCCATTGAGTACTAACAGCCCAAGTAAAAATTGATAACTTATTTCAACATATCCTGCTTCTCTTTTTACTTCTGAATTTCTAAACTTTTTATGCAGTCTTTCTCCAGAGGGCTGGCTGATTTCCTATGGAGTCTCCACAATGTCTAACCAGCCTATTATGGATGATCAGCACTGATAACATGATGGAGAATTAAGCAGTACCCAAAATATCATTACCTATTCTAATGTGTAAATTATTTTTTAAGTTTTAATTCACTAATGTGTTATTGCCTTTCATCTCCAAACATGAATGGTTATAAAACATTCATTACATTTTACAACCTCTGAGTAGAAATTATATTTACCACATTATAGAGTTAGATGACTTGCTCTAAGGACTTACACGATAAGTCAGCTACGAGTCTGGGAAAATTCAAGAGGCGCCACCACGCAGATTGGGGCTCACATCTTTGTGGCCATAACTGATAAAAAGCACATTTCATGCAATTCAAGACTTACTTTAGAAATACTACAACTGTGCATTCTATATACATAGGGCAAGATAGTAAACCTACTTTTGTATATAGAAGTGTACAAAAACAATGAAGGATAGCCATAATTCTTTCAAATTAAAAAAAAAAAATTCTATGGTCAGATTTGATTTTAACTCTGCCCATTTGCACTACTTTCCTGCATTTTGACATCAACCTGTTTGCCCAAATTAAAAAAGAAACTATTAACGCAATTTAACCAGAGAGTAAAAGTTTACTGAAAATTTCTTTCTTATTCACTTGATCCTCCAGAGCTTACCTACTTTGTTATCTTCTCCAACTTTTTCAGATTCTTTTATTCTTATTCTAAAATTAAAATAATTTTATCTTAATGTTTTAGAATGTACACCCTCAAAAAATATATTAAATAGGACATCACAGGAATGGTTATTTCACTCTTTGATGTTTACCTTCCCTATGCCTCACTGAGTTTTTATTAATAGAAAAGTAGTGACACATATCAACAGTTATTGGAGCATTAAGGGATGTATCATTTGTACCTTGAAAGTCCCAACAGTTTTACGACCAAATTGTCTCAAAGGGCCTCTTTTATACTGTCAAGTATCTTTTGAGCTCTCAAAAATATCAGCCAACAATGGTGATGACAGAGCAAACATTCATGGTAATTTTAGACTGTTTACAATTAACTGGAGGAAGCATCCATGGCACTTAAAGATTTTGCCAGCTTAAAACTACAAATATTGATTTACGTTTTTCCTATCAAAACGTCTGTTCATCTTTCAATTCTGCCATTTAAATGTTGTGGGACCCTGGGTCAGTTTTACCCAATGCATGTCACAACTGGTGTTTCACATCTGTAAAATGGGCACAATTACACCTCTTCCCCCCTTCCCCCAAGTCCTCAAAGAACCTCTCACAGAGGAAGGGCTCAAAATAGCACTACTTTTCCCCTTCCCTTTCTCTAAGGTTTATGAAAATTCTGCCGGGCCTCCCTCATGTGCCTCCACCGCCTCGGTGCCCTCCGCCCTAAAGAGGAGTCGCACTCCTCTCACCCTCACCAACACAGAGGGTCTTCCCCCTCACAGAAATGTAATTCCACACTGGAGGGAAGAAAACCAGGTTCCCCAAACTCCCCATCCGGACAAGAGAGAATAGATGCAGGACCCAAGCCCACTCTCTCCATCATTAAGCCCCTCCATTCTCCTTCAAACACATTCAATACACCAGCCTCTGCCACAGGGAAAGAAGGGGGATCCAGGGCCGACTTCCCGGACCGGAAGAGACGACCCTTAGACTCACCACGCTGAGGGAGAGACTTCACAAGCCGAAACAGAGATCGCGGGCCTCCAAGCGGACGACGAAAGTAGCTTGGTTTCCCCGCCCTCCTCCTCCCGGAGGAACTTCAGGTGCCTCGACGGGGCGGGGCTTCGCAGAGCCTCATGACGCAGGCGCAGTCTCCCGGCAACATTCAACTAGGTAGCATTCGCCAATGGGAAAGAGCGCGGGGCTGCGGTTCGAAAGTAAACAGCCTACGGCGCCTGCCGATCATGGAGGGGGCGTGATCGCGAAGTCTGGGCTCCCGGCCCACGACCAGCTCTCTGCGCCTGCGCACTAAGAACGGGCTGTTTCTCGAAAGCTCCCGCGGCGCGCTAAAGGTGCCGCTTCGGTGTGTCGGGGCGGTTCTGGTAGCTGCGGCCCTGGGTGGGTGTCCCACCTCAGGAAACGGAATGGCGCCAATGGCCCCGAGAGAGGCGGGACCAAGCGACGGCCAACTAATCCTACAAGAAAGATTCATCAGACTGATTTTCACATAGAACCATGGACTTTAAAGCGCAGCGTCTTCCATTGTTACCTCACGGATTCCCTGCTCAGAGAAGTCGCCACCCACCTTAAGGGCACACGCATTCCAGTGGACAAGGTCCGGGCCCAGGGATCATTTCATTTTGCTAACAGAATCTGGAGACCTGGCCCTACCAGAGTAGTGGGCTGAGCATGAGAAGAGGGGACTTCGGATTATTTAGAATTCTCTGTGAGAAGTAACCCTATGAGAGCTAGTGGGACCTTAGGACACATTAGGACGATCTCCCTGCTTTTCTCCTTCTTACCACCACCACCACCCACCCTGCTGCGCTTTTCCATTTTATGAAATTAATGCCTAGAGATGATGATTGTTAGACAAAATTCCTGATTTCCAATTCAATTTCTCCACCAACTTCCTATTTCACCTTCTTAACCCCTTAGAATCAGAAAACATGAACTTCAATGGTCCTTTTTCCCTTTTTCTTGAGAAACTTTATTCAGATATATCTCAAGACACTCATCACAGCTTCCTTCTCTTCACTATGCTTAAAAACTTATGAGCCTTGCCATATTGTATATTGCCAGTACGTTCAGGTTTTCAGCTCTTATGCGATAAATTAACAGGAAAATGTTAAACACAAAGTAAAACAAGTAATAACATTGAGTCCTGAGTCAATCTCAGATGTCTTCACCAATTCACGTACTGAAAAGGTAGCTTTTATGATACGTGGATTCCAGCAATATCCAGAGAAACCTACTTTATATGGGGGTAAATATATATTTCGATTTTGTTATGCACATATATTTTCTATTTAAACGTTAGCATCTTCCTGATAGATACCTTTTTAACTTCCTGTCGAAACAGTATGTTGTGAATATCTTTCCATGGCAATAAATGTAGTATACTTCTATATAATCATAATGGGGAAAAGTTAAAAGCATTCTTCTTAAGATCACGAATAAAACAGGATGTCCACTTACTAGACAACATAGTACTGGAAGTCCTAGGCACAGGAATAGACAAGAAAAAGAAATAAAAGGCTCCAAATTGGAAAAGAAGAAGTAAAACTGTCACTATTTGCAGATGACGTGATACTATATATAGATAGAGAACCCCAAAGAGTCCAACAGCAACAAAAACAAAACAACAATTAGAACTAATAAATGAATTCAGTAAAGAAGCAGGATAAAAAATACCCACAAATTGGATGCATTTTTATACACCAATAACAAACTCTCAGAGAAATTAAGAAAACAGTCCCATTTACAACTGCATCTAAAAATAATAAAATACCTAGAAAAAAAATTTAATCAAGGAAGTTGTGGGGACAGAGCCCCAAAAAGCAGTTTCCAGGCTCTCGGCCTCACATAGAAAGGTGCTGGCTCAGGTAGTAAATGGCCATCGACTGTGATCAAATGGCCAGCAGCTGTGGCTAGTTGGCCGTCAGCTGTAACCAGTGAGCCATTAGCCATGAATATAACTGCCGTGGCTACGCTAGCAAAAAAAGAAAATGGGGGCTAGCAAGAAGATGGTGGCTGAGTCTGCAAGCGGCACACTTAGGGTTGAGAATTGTGTTGCTCCTGGTTCCTGTTTCTCCAACCCAGCCGCCAGCGAGAGTATACAGATATGACTCCCCTACTTATGGCTCCGTGGGTGTTCCTTTTTGGCCTCACCATGTCCTGCGTTTTTATGTGGGGAGCGGGAGCGGAGACCCCGCCTGACACCCCGCACGACAGAAGTAAAAGAAAATTATAAGACATTAAAGAGAGAAATTAAAGAAGATATAAATAAATGGAAACATATACCATGCTCAAGGATAGGAAGACTTAATATAGTTAAAATGTCCATACTACCCAAAGCAATATATAAATTCAATGCAATCTCTGTCAAAATACCAATGGCATTTTTCACAGAACTACAACAAATAATCCTAAAAGACCCCAACTAGCCACAGCAATCCCGAGAAAAAAAGAACAAAGCTGGAGGTATCATGCTACCTGATATCAAACTATACTACAAGGCTATAGTATCAAAACAGCATGGCACAGGCATAAAAACAGACACATATATCAATGGAACAAAATAGAGAGCTCAGAAATAAATCCATGCCTGTATGGTCATTTAATCTACGACAAAGGAAGCAAGAATTTACTTTAGGGTAAAGACAGTCTATTTAATAAATGGTGTTGGGAAAACTGGAGCAATACATGCAAAAAAATGAAACTGGACCACCTTCTTACACCATATACAAGAATAAATTCAAAATGGAATTAAGAATAAATGTAAGACCCAAAACCATAAAACTGCTGAAGAAACTATAACTCTCAGACATTACCTTTAGTAATACTTTTACTGATACATCTCTTCAGACAAGGGAAACAAAAGAAAAAATAAACAAATGGGACTATATGAAACTAAAAAGTTTTTTCACAGCAAAGGAAACCATCAACAAAGCAAAAAGATTTTTGCCAATGATACATCTGATAAAAGGTTAATATCCAAAATTTATTAAAATAAATAAAAATAAAAACAACTCAACACCAAAAAAAAAAAAATCCAATTGAAAAATGGGCAGAGTTCCTGAATAGACATTTCTCCAAAGAGGACTTACAGATGGCTAACAGACATGTGAAAAAATGCTCAACATCACTAATCATCAGAGAAATGCAAATAAAAACCACATTCTCATACCTGTCAAAATGGCTATCATCAATAAATAAAAAAACAACAAGAGTTGGCAAGAATGTGGAGAAAAGGAGAACCCTCGTGTCCTATCGGTGGAATTGAAAATTGGTACAGCCACTTTGGACAGCAATTTGGAGGTTCCTCAAAAAAAAAAAAAAAAAAAAACAGAACTACCTTGTGACCTAGCAATTCCACTTCCAGGAATTTATCCAAAGAAATCCAAAATACTAATTCAAAAAGATATGCATCCCTGCACTTACTGCAGCACTATTTACAATAGCCAGGATATGGGAACAATCAAAATACCCATCAATGGATTATCGGATAAAGAAATTGTGATACATATATACAATGGAGTATTATTCTGCCATAAAAAGGAAAGAAATTTTACCATTTGCAATAACATGGATGGTCCTAGAGGGTATTATGATAAGTAAAATAAATCAGCCTGAGAAAAACAAATACCATATCATCTCATATATAGAATCTAAAGAACAGAAGAAACAAACAAACAAAACAAAAACAGATTCATAGATACAGTGGCCAAACTGATGCTTACTAGATGGGAAGGGGTTTGGGGGACTGGGTGAGAAAGGTAAAGGTATTAAGAAGTACAAATCAGTAGTTACAAAACAGTCATGGGGATATGAAGTACAGTATGGGGAATATAGTCAATAATGTAAAAAGTATAGTGTCAGATGGGTACTAGGCTTATTAGGGGGATCACTTCATAAATTATATATATGTCTAACCACTATGTAATACACCTGAAACTAATATAAAATAATATTGAATGTCAACTATAATTTTAAAAATAGTCACGGGATATAAAGTACAGCATAGGGAATATAGTCAATAATATTGTAATATCTATGTACACTGTCAGATGGGTAATAGACTTATTGGGGTTATTACTTTGTGAGGTATATAAATGTCTAATCACTATGTGGTTTTGTACACCTGAAACTAATAATAATAAAAAACACAGTTTCTGTGTTCAAGTTGCTTATCTAAGTGAACTAGCACAGATATAGTTAAATGGTAGTATCACATAAACTGTAGTCTAGAGTGATTGTACAGCAAACTAGGACAAGTAGCCCAGATTTGAAGCCATTGGGTCTCCAGATTGCTGGTGACTGGTGACCAGGTAGTTGGAGCTGCACATAGGTGACCTTCACCTGTTCTGAGGTCAATAAAAGGGTCAATAAAAGTAGACACAAATCAGAGTGGCTGCCCACCTCACAACTGGATCTCTATTCCTCATATCCCTACATCACCTTTTCAGGTGATGGGCTCTGTCTCCTATACTCAGAATGGTTGGCTTTGCAGCAAGCCAGACAACTCTGGGGTTGGCTAATGCCTTCCCCACCCTGTCTGGCATCACAGCTGAAAAAATCAAGAAACATTCATCTTTTAAGTTTTGGAGACAGGGGAATAAAACTCTTCCATTGTTCAAATCCTCTGTTGAGACACTGCCCCATGCTCTTTTAAAGGAGAAGGATTAGGACTTCCCTAGTTACAAAGGTCTCTTATTCGGCACACAGCAGTATACAAATGTCATCCTGTATATTCAGAACGGCAAATGCCAAATATATATGTGTACTACAGCCTTGAAAGAGTTCATGTGGATGATAACATACTGCTCCTTTTTTTCCCTTTCATGATGCCCTTTATGTTCATAATAACCAGAATTCACCTGTTAAAAAGTTTAGGCAGATCTGGACACAGAAGCATATGGTGTGATTTGTCTTGTCTCCTATTTTTGAGATTATCCTACCAATACATGAGTAAACACCAAATCAATTTTAGAGACAGCATTCAAAACAGGAAGAGACTGCCATCTCACACATGTAATGCCTTAATTACAATGGTTAACATTTATTGAGCACTTACTATGAACCAGGCACTGTGCTATCAATCATTATCTCACTTCATCCTCACAACAACCTTATAAAACAGTTACTATTTTTTAAACTTTTAAATGAAGTATAAAAAACAATGTCTCTATTTTTATTTTTATCTATATTTTAAAAAGAGGGAACTCAACTCCAGCAAGGCTAAAGAACACCCTCAAAGCTACCCAGTGTGGTTCTCTAATTCCAAAGCAGGTGCTGTGTGCTTTCATTCTCCTCTTCACTTTCTATAGTAGTTTCCTAGGGTTGCCATAACAAATTGCCATAAAATTGGTGACTTGAAACAGTAGAAATTTATCTTCTCACAGTGTTAGAGGCCAAAGTCCCAAATCAAAGGTACTAGCAGGGCTGTGCTCCCTCTGAAAACTAGAGGACTCTGTCCTTGCCTCTTTCAGCTTCTGGTGGCTCCTGGCGTTCCTTTGCTTGTGGCTGTCATTCCAGTCTCAGCCTTCACATGGCCTCCTCCTTTGTATGTCTGTCTTCTCCTTTTCTGTCTCATATAAGGACACCTGTCATTGGATGCAGGGCCAACCTAGGGTAACCCAAGATAAGCTCATCTCAAGATTCTTAATTACTTCTGCAAACATCTTTAATCCAAATAAGGTCACACTCACAGGTTCTGGGGGCTAAGATGTGGATATATGTTTTGGAGGACCACCTTTAACCCACTGTACCTTCCTAATAAGATCTCTGAGGGTTAGAGTTGTCACATATTAGTTACAATGTTAAGGGCTTAACAGACTCCTAGAAAACTAGATAGAGAGTAAATCCCAGAGATCATCTCATTTTTAGCGGAATATACTTAGGCCCAAAGGAGAGACGTGCCTTGCTCGTTGTAACACAGCAGTTCATAGCAGATTTAAGGCCACACTTAAACTTCCTGATGCCCTATTCAAAGGCATGTGATCCTTTCACATGATCAGTTGGGTGATTAAAATGTTTTCCATCTCATATTGCTTTTCATCTGTCAAAGAATCATGATAAAAACAAATATCAGTACATCTCTATGACAAATTTTTCTCAGATTTCAGTCCCAAGAAAAAAAATTTTTAGGACTAAACTAAGCTTCACATAGCTATGAAAGCTATGTATATAATTATATCTACCAGTATTTGTAGCCAACTGCTAAGTTCCAAATTTTAGACTCTGATTGATTTCTTCCTCTCCAGGCCAAAGAAATTACTTTTCCTCAGATGGTTGTTTGTATTAGAAATTTGAGTTACAGCTTCAAAATACAAGAAAGCAAATGAACTGTGAGGCAGACCGCTGTGAGGAATTTATAGAATATAGGGGCTTTGAGAACTGGTGAGGGGAGTTTTAATCTCTCACCTTTGGGGAAGGTGTGGAAGGCTTGGGGAGAGGATTTGTGAGGAGGACCCCTTCTGTAAAGGCTTGCAGGAATGCTTTCAGTCCTGCTTCTCCCCCCGTGTCTGCTCCTCACCTTATGCCTAGTGAGAGGGCTCAGCTGTCTACCCTGCATTGGAGGGACTGCGTGGACTGGGGAAACCTAAGACGTGACAGCCAGAATGAAGGAGAACTGCTGCTGCATTGGGACTCGCCTGCATTCCCAGAGTTGATGGGTGCTGAGGAAGCATGAGTATCCCCAAGGAGCAGAGGAGCCGTTGGAGGGTTGCCTAAGGTCCCGCCCAGCATGCCAGCTGGAGGGGCAAATGGACCTCAGCAGAGAAATTCAGCAAGTATCCAATCACTCCTACAGGCTGCAGAAGGAGCAAAGAAGGAGCCTGAGGGGTCCAAGATAAACTGTGAGAAATCCCAGGGATAGACTCTGAAGAACACATGGAAGAACTCCAAATTTCCAAGGAACTGCAAAAGAGCCCACATAAGAAAAGAGTATATTTCACACATTACCCAGGTCCGGAGCTCTAGAGCTGGGCTCCCACAGCCTGGGTCAGGTGAGAACGTTCCCTGTTCTCCAATCTCTGCCCAACACAGAAAGGATGAGAAAGGTAGTTAGGAATGGAGGCAGATGGAGAGGAGGGAATTTAGAAAGAAGCCAACCCTGTACCTTCCCCAAGAGTCAGCAACCCTCTTGAAACAGGCCTTACCTGTGGGAGAGGAAGTGGCTATAGTTTCAAATGAAGTTATCAATGGAAGCTTAGATAGGGGGCTAATTTCTGAAATGAGACTGTGTTTTGCAATTTTAAGAGACCTCAGGACTTTGTGTCACCAAAGAGTGAGCAGAAAGGTCAGGCCTGCTGACATTTTCATCCAGTGTCACTGGATGTTCATTTTAAAGTGACTGCCAAGAACAAAACTAAAGTTTCCATGTAGTTGATATGTTCTTGCTCACATTACCAGTTACATTGTGCTGAAAACAAAAGTCACAATCTCCACCACCTGTCGATGAACAATTGGAGATCTATCATCCTTAAACAAAATGCTGTTTGTTACAGTGGCACAATGTTGGCAAAGATGGGTCCCAGCTTGTGCTGGCTTCAGCAGACCGCCGCTATTCAGCACACGCTGCCATTGCCTCCCACATTGCACTGGACCTCTTCTTATTATCTTCTCTCAGGAGCAAAACACACTTTTGCTATATATTCACTTTTCCATATAGAGTAGCTTAACCATTTCTTATTATATAAGCTTCTGACTTCCATACTCACAGGTTCAAGTTATTTTTCCTAAAACAAATGATAAAACGTTCATTCTCTAATAGCAATTCTGGCATCCACTGAAGAGACATTATGTTTTTCATCCTACATCCCCTTGATAGCGACCAAAACTGAGTTGTGCATTTATAAAGATAACCCACTTAGTGCATTTATAAAGATAATCTTCCCTTGTCAGTAAAAATTACATACCTGTCAAAAACCATGAAACTCACATGTATGGTAAGACTTTACTTGACTACACAGTTCAATGTTTCTGAGTCCTAGTGGTTATTACGGAGTTATAAGCTTCACATTCACTTACAACTTCTGAATTCCTGTTCTTAAAGTCTACTTAACCCAGCTATAGGATTAACAAAAGTGGGTAGTGCCAGATTAGTGGCCAGGTTACTGACGATAAATTGACGACATTTCCAACAGGACAAGGGTCTAGACTTCCTAAAACCGGGAAGCTTTCTGCTATTTAAAACTATTCAGCTAAAGAATGTTCTGCTAAATAAGTCAAAGATGATTGACAGGATTATTTTTACAACTCTAATGATCTTAGAGTTATAAAGAATTACATATCATTTGCAAATGACAAGATAGTTACCATAAAAGAAAATTACCTACTGAAACCATTTCTATCTCTGACTGTAATATACCAGAATCAAATTTTCTCAAAGGTTATAATGTTTCAAAATATTTTCTTAGCAAAAACTTTTTTCACTTCAGTTTTTAAAATATGCATGTAAAAGTTGTAACCATAAGGTAAATTGTATGATTTAACGTCATAACAATACACAATAGATAGGTTCAGATTAGGGCCATGCCTCTAAATTGTTAGCACATTGGGAGACTACACTAGATGATTATGCTAGCATTGCTCAAATCATTTCTGGAAACTTTATTCAGAAGTTATCTTTAGTCTATAAACCAGACCAAAAAACAAAATAGAAACAGTCACATTATTTCCCTGGTCTGTCTCACCTTTGCTATTAAAAAAGAATTAAACAGATTATAAGAAGGGAAACTAGACCTACCAGACATTAAAATATACTGAAAAGCCCCTGTGTTTAAAACAATGTGTTACCAGTACAAAAATAAACAAATAGACCAGTGGGATAAACTAGATCAGGGTTCAGCAAGCTATGACTGTTTTTGCATAGACAACGCTATGTCTATGCTGTTTTCACCCTATGACAGCAGAGACTTTATAACCTGCAAACCTAAATATTTACTATATGGTCCTTTATGGAAAAGTTTGCTGATTCCTGGACTAGAGGGTTCTTAAATAAATTCACGTGCATATAAAAATTAGTGTGTGATAAACTTAGCAACTCAAATTACTGAGGCAAAGATAGATTTTTAAATGAATGGTTCTGGGACAATTAATCAGCCATTTGGGAAAAGAGAAAATTATATCCATACGTTTCACTATACACAAGAATAAATTCCAAATGGGTTAAGATTCTAAATAAAATAAAAATTAAACTATATAAGCATTTTTAAAAAATGGGTGAATATCTCTCAATATTCTGTATAGGAAAAGGAATTGTAATTATGATTCAAAATCTGGAGGCAATGAAAGAAAATAAATTTTACTACATAAAATTGAAAAAGAATTGGCAAAAATATTGTAAAAAACACAAAAGACAACTGAAACACTGTGAGAAAATATTTGTAACATCTATCACAAAGAGCTAATATTATCTATATCTATATCTATATCTATAAATATCTTAATAATTGAGGGACAAATAACCATAAATCTGATAGAAAAATGGGAGAAAAAACACAAATAATTCACAAAAAATATAAAAATGGCACTTCAACATATAAAAAAATAAACAAAGCCACTCATACTCAGAGAAATGCAAATTAAAACATCACCTTAGGTATCATTTCTCACCTATAATATTGGTAAAAATTGAAAATTAAAAATTATGACACATTCTGTAGTAAGGCTCTCAGGAGTCTCATACATTGTTGATGGGAATGAAAACAATTTAGAGGCAGAATATGGAACTATCTAACCAAACTATACACTTACCTTTTGATTCAGTAAACCTAGGAATTTAACGTGAAGATACACCTCCAACAATATAAAAATACATATGCACAAGGCTATTTGTTGCAGCATTGTTTGTATTTGCAAAATACTAGAAACAATCTAAATGCCTATTCACAGAAGAGCTTTTGAATAAATTATGGTATATCCATACAATGGAGTACTCTTCAGCTGAAAACAGAATGAGGAAGATCTTTATGAACTGATAGAGAGTGATTTCCAGGATATAATGTTAAGTGAAAAAAGCAAAGGACAAAAGAGTACCTATAGTATGCCACTTTTCATGTAAGAAAGAATAGAATCTCAGACTGTAAATGTATCTTTTCATTTGTAACAAAAAAGTAACACAGAAAGCATAATCCAAAAAGTAATAACTGATTGGTTATCTACAGGGCATGGGTGGGAATGGGATGAAAAGAATGGGAGGATGGGAAATCTGAATACAGGAACATTTCTCTGAGTACACATTTTTGTACAGTTTTGACTTTTAGAACTATGTTAGTATTTCCCATATTCAAAAGATAAGAGATCTCTGGGACAACATTAGCATCATAGGGGTACCACCTGACTTGGTGAAGGAAATAAACATACAAGTCCAGGAAGCATAGAGAGTCCCTAACAGGATGAACCCAAACAGGCCCACACCAAGACACATTATAATTAAAATGGCAAAGGTTAAAGACAAACAGAGAATCCTAAAAGCAGCAGGAGAAAGGCAACTAGTAACTAATAAGGAGCTCCCACAAGATTGTCAGCTGATTTCTCAGCAGACGCTTTGCAGGCCAGGAGGGATTGGCAGGAAATATTCAAATATTTTGTCCCTGCCTTCAGTTTTATTGATATAATTGACAAATAACATTTTGTAAATTTAAGGTGTGCAGCACAATGATTGGATATATGTATATACTGTGAAATGACTGAAATGATTACCACCATAATGCTAGTTGACACATATATCACCTTGCATAGTACTTTTTTCTTGTCTTTTTCCTCTTTCTGACAAACAAGAGTTAACACTATCCATGCATACTGAGAATACAGATGGATCCTAGGGGTTGGGGATTATAGACAGCCCCACACAACAAACTTCAGCAGCATTTTATACCCTTAGCCACCTCTATCTTTTAGAAAGGCTCTCCGTTTTGGTTTTCAGGACACTACATCCTTTGATCTTCCTCCTTCTCTCTGGCCATGTCTTCTCTTTTGGAGGCTGTTGTCTATGTCTAAGCCTACATACTCTTTCTTGGGCCCCATTTTCCTTTCACTCCACACATTTCTCTTGGCCAAACTTATGCACTGTCCTAGCTTCAGTTACCACAGATATGCTGAGGATTCCTAGAGTTACGGCTTTAGGCTAGACCTCCTTCTCTCCTCTGCAGCCGCATATTTTCCTGCTCATTGGATATCTCTTCTTGGCTGTCTTCCAGGTCCCTTACCATTAACACTTCCTTAGTCACAGTCCTGCCCCACTAACTAGCTCTTTGCCTGTGTTCCCCATCTCAGTGAATGGTACCATCACCCTTCTAATTGCCCAAGACTGGGTCTCTTATTCCTCTTTCACCTTCATTCTCTACAAGCAGTAAATTACAAAGTCTAGATTCAGGTCCTGACTTCTTGGTTCAGGTCAATATGATTCCTCTTGGATAGCCCCAGCTATCTAATGGGGCTCCCAGCCTAGGGTTTTGCTTTCCTCCAAGGCAGTGCTTTCCAATCTGTCTCTCCTCAGAGTACACACAGAAAATGACAGCTTTTGCCCAGAACACTGGGATAACCACTTGAGGCTGCTGGAAGAAGCTACTAGGTTCTGCCTATTGTCTGAGAGGCTAAGGGGTTCATAGTCTTGGCTTACTTCAAAGCCATGCACGCCACGCTGGGAAGCTCTGGACTAATTTCTTTACTCTTCTGAAGCCAGAGTGGGTGTTCTAAACCACAGACCTTACTAGGTCACTGCCCTGCTGAGAATCCTTCTGTGGCTCCCTACAGCAATTCAGGACCTGACCCTGCCTCCTCACTTCCTCTTGCCTTCTCTCACATCCCTTTCTTCATGTTCCAATCACACCAAAATGACTTACCATTATTTCCTGGGGAAGCCTGTGACTTCCTTGCCCCTCCAAGAGCATCGTGCACCTTCCCTAAGGCTGGCACTCATTACCATCCAACATATAAACTAACCAAGGGTGGGGACTATGCCTAGACCTGGGCCTGGTACATAGTAGAAGCCCAAACATACCTTGAAGAATGAGTGAATGAATGAGTCGGCTTTTGTGATAGAGCACAAAACCAGGGAGGGAACACTTTAGCCCTTCTGTGTCGCTACCCTGCTAAAGTACTCCAGATATTCCCGTCTGGGCCTCTGGCTTCTCATCCATCAAATGAGGGAGTCAGTCACTGGATTCCCTTCCGGATCCAAAGGCCCTGGCTCCCTAGGGCTCTTTGGATCCCGGTAGTTCTTCACAGCTATGCAATTCTTCACCTTTGCAAATAAATGAAGGTTTAAACTTGTAACAATTAATACAAATTTCTATACTAGTGGAAGTAGGAAAGTAACTGAATATAATAATTTTGAAAAAATTTTAATAATACTTTTTTAAAAATCCCAAATTTGGTGAAGGCAGCAAACTTGGAGTCTCCCAACTCCCCTACCCCTACTCTTTGGTGTTTAATATTTGGCATGATTCGATAGGGCATGTGAAGGTGGAGGAGGGAAGGTTCCAGAGTTCCTGTGCCTCCTTCTTCCTGCCTTCATTCCCTTCTCTTCCCTCTTCCACCCAATTCATTTGGTTCCAGGAAAGAACAGATACATTGTTTCAAGGCTGACTATGAAATAAGGTTCAAGTGAAAGAGGTAGAGGAGGAGGTAACACAAGGTCTGGGGCAGGCTCTTCTGGTAAGTCCTTTAAAGATTACACTGATCTTCCCAGACCACAATCACCAAACAAAAGTCATTAGTCATCATGAGGAAAATGGGTTACATTTAATGCTACACTTTATGTTGGGTAGTGACTCTAAATGAAAATGACGCTAATAAATGACCCAACTCAAGAAGAAAGAGGAAATGTCAATCCTCCCATGAGAAAGAATCGAAGGAACTCAGCCACTGTTCAGGGCCTTTCATCCTGAAATTATGTTGGTTTGCTTAGGACTGAAACCAAGTCTCAAATCAGTCATTGCTTCTCTAGGGTTTTTGCCAGGTAGTAAATTTACAGTTCAAAAGTCTTGCTAATAACTGCTGATCATAATAATGCTGGCCATGCAATGCTAAAACCATTGAGTTGTTGTATTTATTGTGAACAAATTGAAGCTAATACTATAGTATTCTTGTTCTTTTATATACTTGTTCTTTAGTTTGAGAGAAATTATTGCTATAATAACCACATACACGTATACACACACACACACACACACACACACACACATATACATCACTAGCCCTTCTAGTATGTAATCTAAGTCTATATGAGGCAGGATAGGTAGCGTAGAAAATTGGCAAACCCCCTCCAGGATACAAAGTGAGGTGACCCACTGGTTACACAAGTGACCAGTGACTTCATCCAGCACCTGCAGCTGGAGAAAAACAAGAACCAGTTTCATCCAGCTAGGTTGATCCCTATGACCGGGACCTGACCTTTAGCTAATTATAATGTCATTATAATCTCATTTACATTGCGGTTACTACGATTCCCATCATGCATCTGATCCCATGACAGTTGAGGAGAAACCAAATAAGAAAGAAAAATCGGGAAACAGAGGGTCCCGCCCAGGGGGAGGAGACAAATGAATCGTGTCTATGGGACTTCAGCAATTCCCACCCTGGAGGAATAAAAACCTCTGATCGTGACTTCCTGGGTGCAACTCATAGTCTTCTCTGAGTTCGCTGCACTTTTCTCTCAAGTGTGTACTTTCATTTGCATTAAATCACTTTCACTTCCTTGCATCTGTCTTGCTCTTGAATTCTTCTTACGTGGACACACGGACCCAGTCAGAGTGGCTCCGGTTGAGTAGTCCTCTCTTGGACATCTCCGTGAGCCTCCAGGGACATATACACTAATCATTATTTTTATTTCTATAGCTCTTTTACTTTCAGGAATATATTTCTTATTTTACCTTTACTCACGTTTGCTTTTTAACAAATTTTCTAATACATCCAACAGAATAGTAGACAGGTATTGAGATTTGATGGGCTGAGAAACTTTAGAAACATGACAGTTTGGGGGAGTGAGGAGTGATAAGGGAGAAGAGTAGATGAGGAAGAAGCGTGAAAGTTAAAATGAGTTCCTGCTTCCACAGCTTAACATTTTGCAGTACGTGACCCTGGAGATAAAATTACCTTTATGCTAGCTTTAGAGTGAGAGATCCAGGGTTGCTGAGATAAACTTGCCTTTGGAGGGTGGCTGCCTGTAGGAGGATGGGCCCAGAGCTCTATTTCCCAGAAAGTGAGGTAATCGGTCCCCTGGGTTTTCAGGGTTAGAAAGGAGAAAGTGACCAACCCAAAAGGGCACAGTGACAGTGGTCCCGCTGGTGCACACCAGAGGTGAGTGCCAGAACCAGCCATGACACGGAGCTTCCAAGCGGGGCATGGGTCTCACAGGGATGAGCATGCAGGCTGGCACCCTGCGAGCTAATCCAGCGTGACACCTCCCTTGGCTAAGCCTCGTGCAAGGGAAGGAGTGTCCTGATTGAGAGGATCACTCGAGTCTGTGCCCATCTGGGGGTGTGGGGCACAATCACTCAGCGGACAGCAGTAATTGTCCATTAGAATGGAGGGCCAGCCTCAAAGAATGACACTGAATGCCAGTGAGACACATTGGCAGCAATGGACTGAGTGGACACAAGTGCTGTCCTGGTTTGAGGTGGCTGACCACACCCTTTTACACAGGGTAGGCCCTGAAGTGTTTGGCAAATTGGGACGGGGAAGATGTATAGGCTTTAAACATCCTTTGGTTTGTGTGACAGGCCATCTTTGAGTATTTAGAGAGTTCTTTTATGGTCTCAGGTTGCCTGTCGCATTATAAACAACCTATTTGAATAGTCAAAACTGTGACAAACCTTAGTGTAGGGTGTGGGGGGGCTAAAAAAATAATAATACCTTTCCTCCCACCTTCTAAGTTCTTACAGCTGGGACTAATAATCAAATTAACAGAGACAGATTACCAGGAAAAAATAAAAATTTTAATACATGCATATGGAGACTTCATAGGAATGAAAATTTAGAAGACAATGAGGCAACACTGGGTATGTATGACATGTTGGACAAAGGAGAAAAGATGAGGGGACAGATTAGATTTCAGAAGCGAGAATGGGTGATTTACAGGTAGTTGAGGAAGAGGGGAACGCACATAGCAGGTAAATTCTTGTTAGGCAACTCAGAAACTATGGGGCACAGGGGTATCTAGCTAATAGGCCCCTGCCTGAAGCCCTGCTATTTACCACACTTCATTCAAATTAGGCTAAGGCGTACATCCTAAGATTCTCTTCCTGGAATAGGCCCTTTCATCTGAATCTCTTGGGCAGGTATGGTGGAGGATCAAAATTTCTTTCTGAGTCTTGTTTATTAATAAACAGCTTGAAATTAATATCCCCAAAAGGCTTCAAGGTGGCAAAACTTTGGTTCCCTTCAAGGGCTGGAAATGAAGGTGACACTGGAGAGGAAGCAGTCTGGAGTTACTTTTCGCATTTTATCACAGGTAAATACCATTCTCTGTTAAAAAAAAAAAAAAAAAAAAAAGGACAAGCATTCTGAAGAGAATCCTGTGGCCTACCTGAACCCTGCATTGGCTAGCTGGGCAGCAATGAAAGGCCTGGTCCTTCATTCTTAAAGATGACCTGAAAACCAAGGTTCAACGAATATATGAAGACCAGTGGCAAGAAACATAAGGATCAAGATAAGCAAAACTTACCTGATCACAGAAAAAAACAAATATAATTCTTGGAATACAAGGGGAAATGACCTTCTAATTAATATTTAGTGAGATTTATGAGGCCAGTAACTCATAAAACAAGAATAGAATGCAATGAAGGAGGATACAAATGAAGCTCCTGAATATGAAAAAACAAACAGTGATTGGCCAAGTAAAAAAGAAATGAATAGACAATTGGTAGATAAAGCGAACAAAAAAAAACCTCCCAGAATGTTAAGCCGAAAAAGACAAAGGAATGAAAAGTAGCATCCAAGGATCACCATCTAAGTTCCAGAAAGAGAGAAGAGAGGAAACGGAGAAGAAATTGTAAAAAAAAATTATGAAACATTTCCAAGATCTGAAGAAAGGCATGAGTCTGTCAGATATAATAAAGGAAGCAAGATCCACGCTAGACTTATCATCATGAAGTTTTGAATACCAGGTATAAAGAGATTAAAAGATTCACAGGGAAAGGGGGATAAACAGACCACCAATAAGGGAATGAGAATCCAATTGTCATAAGAATTATCTTCAGTGATATTAGGTGCCAGAAGACAATAAAATAATTTCTTCAAGACCCTGAGAATTCTAGATTTAAATGTAGAATTCTATACTTGGCTAAACTAATGTGACTATAAAATAAAGATATTTTCAGACAAAGATTTCAAAAATTTCCCTTAAACCACTTCTGAGGAAGTTACTTGAGGATAAATGTCTATAAAACAAAAGGAATAAGTAAAAAAGAGAAAGACATGGAATCCATGAAGAAATTATCAATCCATGGATTACCTCTTGCAATGAGTCCACGTTGTAGCAGAGGGGAAGGCTCTGGAAGAGATACCTCAGGGGGAAAGAGGAGATCGTGATATTAGTTTTGTAGAAAAGTAAATATAATCCTACCACACTATTTGGCTCTGTAGTAGTGAGCAATATGTACACAATAATGTAATCTTAAATCATTATTTTTCCATTTTTAGAATCAAACCAGTCAAGACAATTATGGTTACAGAATAAAAGGAAAAATAAATCTAAGTTTATAGCAACATTGTTCCTAATAGCAAAAAAAAAGTGGAAACCAAAATGTGTTATCAGCTGAGATGGAGAAACAAAATATTGTTTATCCATACAATGGGTATTATTTGGCAATAAAAAGGAACAAAATACTAATACACACCAAAACATGGATGAACCTCAAAACATGAAAGAAGCTAGTCCCGAAAGATCATATATTGTATGGTTCCATTTATATGAAGTGTCTAGAATAGATAAATCTATAAAGACAGAGCAGATTAGTGGTTGTGTAAGGCTGGAGGAGTTGTGGGGAAAGGGGGAGTGACTGATAACGGATATGGGGTTTCTTTTGGGGATAATAAAAATATTCTAAAGTTATAGATTATGGTGATGGCTGCATAACTCTGTAAATATACTAAAAAACATTGAATTGGACACTTTAAATGGGTGAACTATATTGTATATAAATTATATCCGAATCAAGTTTTTGTTTTTTTTAAGTAAAGCTAACAAAGGTTGGGAGGTGGAAGAGGGACAGAGAGGTGAAAAGAAGATTTCAAGTGATAACCCTTATCTTACATATCAGGGGGTTAAGAGATAACGTTGAAAATTGACAAAATAAGAAATGGAGGTTTAAATGAACAGTTTAAAGAATAAAGGTAACTGATAAAGAATTCAAAAATAATTTATCATAAATTGCGAAGAGGAGAAGAATAGAAGTGGGAAGTAATATTAGTGAGGTAAGTCTTTGTTTTTTATTTTACAGGTAGCATCTACCATCTAAAGTCGGTAAAATAAAAACTAGAGATATATGCGTGTTATTTAAAGTTTTGGGTGTAACCTCAGTTATAATAAAAGGTAGCTGCCGCTGAGTAATGAAAGTGGGGTGGAAAGGAAGACTATGATGTTTCACTAACAGACCTTTTGTACTATCTGTTGTTTTGTTTTGTGTTACCATGGTCCTGTATTGTATTAAAGTAAAAAGCAAAGAAAAAAAAAGGATTGATTATAAAATTGGAAAATAAAGGAAAAATATTCACGAGTCCCAAAATATTCCATCTTGTATGAAAATACATTTTACATATTTTCGATTCCCGACTGGATCCTTGAAAATTACAGGTCAAATTAAAATTTCTGTCATGAGTCCAGTTTTAAGACTGAATTCTTCCATAAAACCTTTAACACCGCCACCTTGTGGCAGATAAAGGAAACTTTATTTATTTATGTAGAAATTATATACCAGGGGTGCCAAAAAAATGTGTATACACATGACTTATATTCATCTTTTGTTATCGGTATATATTGAGTATTGCAATTTTAATACAGGTTTTTCCTTTCTTAAAATGTGCATACATTTTTTTGCACCCTCTGTATTTATATAACTCACGTGGCTCAAAATTCAAAAAAAAAAATTTAAAACAGCATGTGATAAAAAGTGTATCTCCAGAAACCCAGTTCCTCTCCATAGAACACCCAATGATAACAGTTTCTTGTGTATGTTCTTCCAGAAATATTTTAAGCATATTAAGCAAATGCATATATATATGCATTTGTTATATATATATATATATATATATATATATATATATATATGTATGTATATGCTAGTTATATATTTTACTTTTGCTTTTTCAGTATTTTAATATTTTGGATATTTTTCTATATCAACACACAAATAGTCTTCCTTAATTTGATTAGTAGTTATAAAATATTCCATTATATGAATGCTGATTCATTTAACCAGCGCTTCACTGACGATTAATTCCATCCAGTCTTTCGATTTCTCAAATGATGCTGCAATGAATAAATTTGTATGTATGCCATTTCTCACATTTTGGGAAGGGTACATGTATTTATAATTTTGAGAGATTTTATCAAATTCCCCTCCACTGAGTTTGTACTAAGTTGTACTCCAAACAACAAGACATAAGGGTACTGTTTTCCTACATCAATCACAACACATTATGTGTAATCCAGACTCTTCTGATCTTTAATAGTCTAAACAACAAATTGTTTCTTGCAGTTTTAATTTTAATTTCACTTATTATGGGAGAAGCTGAATATGTTTTCATATGTTGAAGAGCCTGTATTAGTTTGCTGTAACTAAGTACCACAGAGTGGGTGGCTTAAACAACAAAACTTGATCGTCTCACAGTTCTGGAGGCTAGAAATCTGAGATCAAAGAGTCAGTAGGGCTGGTTTCTTCTGAGGTTGTGAGGAAACATATAAAGCATGCCTCTTCTCTAGCTTCTGGTGGGTTGCTGGCAATCCTTGGTGTTCCTTGGTTTGGAGGAGTTTATATCGCTGTCTTCATTTTCACATGGTGTTCTCCTTCTGTCATGTCTGTGTCCATATTTTTCCCTTTTAATAAGGACACTAGTACTGGATTAGGGCCCACCCTAATGGCCTCATTTTAATTTGATTACCTCTCTAAAGACCCTATCTCCATGGAAGGTGTCATTCTGAAGTACTAATATTTGGGACTTCATCATATGAATTTCAGAAAGACACACTTCAATTCATAACAGAGCCATTTGTATTTTCTTAAACTGTCACGCTCTTATATTTTATCTATTTTTCTATTGAGCCCTTAAAAATTATTTGTAGGACCTTTTCATATGTTAGAAAAATTGGTTTTCTTTATTTTTGTTTGTCTTTTGAAGTTTTCTTTTCTATAAAGATTTTCCTGAACAGATAATTTTTACCTTTTATGTAAAAAAAATCAATTTCTTGTTTATGGTGCTTCTGAGTTTTTGTATTGAATCCAGAAAGATCCTCACTTAATTTTTTTGTTTGTTTTTAGTATTTTTTTTTTTTTTACTTTTATTCATTTGGATTTTTTCCTGGTATGAAGTATGAAGCCAACTTTCTGGATGGCTACTCGGTTTTTCATTACTATTTATTGAACAAATCTTTCTGTAGTTATTTGAGATATTGCTTTTAATATATACTATGTTCCTATATTTAAGTCTATTTCTGGATTTTCAAAAAAACTGGCTCCAGTGAACTATTATTAATAAGGCTGTTCTATATTGTTTTGAGAATTTATATTTTAAAATCTGGCAGAGCTAGTACTCCTTTCAGAATTTCCATAAATATTCCTGTTTACATTTTTTTCTTTTAAAAGGTCAACTTGGGGGAATTGACATATTGTGGTGTCTTATTTAGAAAATATATATGACAATTTAAATATCCTCTTATGTTCAATAGCCGCATTTAAAAATTATTTTCAGGTATTTTTACATATAGTTTCATTCTTGTTTGTGGAAAGTTCTATGAATTTTGACAAATGAATACAATCCTACAGTCCTATGTAACCACCACTACAATCAAGATATAGCACTTCTCCATCACTCTTGAAATTTTTCTCGTGCCCCTTCAGAGTCACTCTCTCCCCTCCCTAGTCCTGGGCAACCATTGGCCAGTGTTTTATCCTTAAGGTTTTGCCTATTCCAGATTGTCATATAATTGGAATCAGATAGTATAAAGCATTTGAATCTGCCTTTCACTAGGCATAGTGCATTTGAAGTTCATTTACGTTGTGTGTATCAGTTTCTTTTTATTGATGACTCATAATCCATTATATGGATGTACCACTTTATGCACTCAACAGTTGCAGCAACTTTGGGGTTGTTTCTAGTATTGGGCGATTTGATTAATGCAGCCATAAACATCCGCACACAGGTTTTTCTGTGAATGAAGTTTCATTTGAGTAAATGCCTAGGAGTGAGATTGCTGGTTTTAAGGGAAGTGTACGCATGTTTATAAGAAACTGCCAAGTGTTTTCCAAAATGACTGGACCATTTTGCCTTCTGACCAGGAATGTATGAGAGTGTCTGTTGCTTTACATCCTTGTATTTGGTATTCTCATTTTTTTTTCTTTTCTCCCCTTCTTTCCCCTTCACCCCCTTCCCCCACTCCAGTTCAAGCTGTTATTTCTCAGCCTAGTCGTGTAGGACGCAGCTCCCTGGCCCATGCTGGTATTATGAGCCTTGTGCTCCTCCCGGTTGAGGCAGTAGGTCGCTGGTTGGCCACTCACGGCAGCTTCTGCCAGTTGCCAGCTGCTCACGATGGCTGCTGGCCACTCACACTGGCCACCGGCTGCTTATGGCAGCACACAGCAGCCCATGGCAGCACACGCCAACCGCTGGCTGCTCACGGCAGCCCAGCCCCAGGGAAAGCCGTTGTTCACAATCTTAGCTGTAGAGGGTGTAGGTCCTGGGCCATGTGGGAATCAAACTGGCGACCTTGGCATTCCGAGCACGGTGCTCCAACCACCTGAGCCACCAGGCCAGCCCATTTTTTTTTTTTTTTAAATTGTAGCCATTCTAATACAGGTGTATAGTGGTTATCTTGTAGTTTTTATTTACATTTCTTATGATTAGTGATGTTGAACATCATTGCATGTGTTTATTTGCTGTCCACATATCGTTCATGAAGCTTCTGTGCAAATTTTTGCTCATTTTAAACTGGGTTGTTTTCTTACCTAGTTTTGAGAGTTTGTTTTGAGATTACGCTGATGTCTTGCAGTAGCATTTAAAGTTTTCTGCACTTTATTCAGACACATTTCCTTTAAAATTTATTTCTTGGATAAATTTCTACTGCAAATTATTTTCACTGTATCTACTATATGATACACATACATACACTGCTATGGAAGTGGACTGTTGGAGCTGCTCTGAAGCAGCAGCTGTGTTGTGAGAGCATGGTCTGAAGGCACAGCAAGACCTGGCCCCTGAGGGTCACTGGGCTCTAGTGGGGAATAATAAAAATGGACAACTGGCATCCAGAGGTGTCTTCCTGCCACAGCAGTCTGGTGGTGTTACCCTCATTGACAGAGTGATCTATTTTAAAAGTCCAAATTTGACAATGACACTTTCCTACTTAAAATCCCGAAGTTTCGCCTCTTAAATAAAGCATATTATATATTGCTTGTTCTGGTCCCATCTCACCATCCCGATGTGAAATTTTAGATTAAAAATGATTTTTTTTTAAACACCCTGACACTGCTTATAGAGGAAGGCTCTTGCCCCTACTTCATTTGACTAACTCCTGAGTCAGTCAGGCCTGACTTCTTCCAAGAAGCCTTCCCCAGCAGCTCCTCTCCCCACATCTGGATTACATAATCATCCTCTCTGCTCCATGAATCCATTTATTTACTCATGTAAAGAATACTTGTGCTCTATGTTCCAGGCAATGTGATATATGGTTTCTGCTGTAGTCTAGTGATGTATGAATTTTAATTGTGAACTTGAATGTGCTCTAAAAAAAAGAGTTCTCTGAGAGCTTTTAATAAAGGGATTTGATTTAGCAGTTAAGTGCAGGTTTCCCTTAAAAAGTTATGCTTAAGCTGAGGAATGAAGAAAGGAGGAAGGGGAGATTGTAGCAGAGAGAACAAAGTTAAAGGCCTCATCAGAAGAGGAACTGAAAAGCCAGTGCAGTGGAACCAGTGCAGAGAAGAGTTGGAGTGTGTGAGAAAAATAGCTAGAGAAGGAGGCATGAAAGGTCATGGCTATGTTAATGATTTTGGCTTTAATCAAGGACGTTTGAATGTGAACTAGACACTTGCTATTAAGGAGTTGTTAATTTTTAAGAGTAATGGTACTGTGGTTATGCTGAGAGTTACTTTTTTAGAGATACATAATGAAATCTCTAGGATTTGCTTCCAAATAATCCAAGAGAGATGGGAAAAGTGGGCCAGAGATGAAACAAGATTGACCATGTGTTGATGGCTGAAAATGGGTGATTGATATATGAGGATTATTTTATTCTAATTTTACACATGCTTGAAATTTCCAATAAATCAAGAGAAAAAAGGATGTTGGTTTTTATTCTAAGAACAGTGAGAAGATATGAAATGTTCCAAGTAACAGTGTTGGCACAGATTTGATTTTTAGAAAGCTCGTTCTGGCTTCAGAAGCAGACATCATGTTGGAAGGGGGTCAGAGTGGCTGAGGGAGACCATTTTAGTAGAATTTTGCAATGGTTCAAGAACAGAGATGATGGTTGGACTAAAGCGTAGAAATGGAAATAGCAAAAGGATGCAAGAACCATTTCGGAGAACTTCAAGAGTGACGGGAGCTGACATTCACTGAGATGGTGAACAATCAAGAGGATGTGTTTGGGGGAAGGAGAGGAAGTTTAGTCTTGGACAAGGTTTAGTCCAAGGGTTTAGTCTTGGACAAGCTGAGTTGTGGTTGCCTTTCAGACATCTAGTGGAAATTTCAAGGAGGCAGCATGGAGAAAGCTGGTACTAAATTGGGGACCAGTGCCATGCAATAGCTGGTTACTGAAGTGTGACCATTGTTATCTTTGCATAGATTAAAGGGAGTTTGATGTGGGAACCCTGGGTTCAGACTTACACCCCTTAAATATTTAATGACCAGGGACAAGGATGTTCTATAAAGGAGATAAAATGATGGGTAGGTGGGGGCGGGGAAAAGGAGGTAGCAATGGTCAGAAAAGAAAAACAATGTATTGTTACGAAAATCTAGAAGGGAGCAGCCAAGTGTCTAATGTTTCTGAGAGTCTAGAGACAAAAATTGTCCATTAGTGACATACGAGCTCTGAAAATTAAATTCGCAAACTCATCCTAGAAAAAGTGCTACATACTCGTTGCTGAGTATCACTACGGTCACCTTCGAAGTACTCCCCTTGGGAAGCTATGCACCGACGCCAGCACCTACTCTGCCCTTCAAAGCAATTTTGGGACTCTTTTTCTGGAATGGCCATCAGAGCTGTCGTTATATTATCCTTGATGTCCTAAATGTCATCAAAATGTGTCTTTCAATATTTCCTTTAACTTTGGGGAAAGAAAGAAGTCACTGGGGGCCAGATCAGGTGAGTAGGGAGGGTGTTCCAATACAGTTATTTGTTTACTGGCTAAAAACTCCCTCACAGTGCCGTGTGAGCTGGTGCATTGTTGTGATGCAAGAGCCATGCATGAATTGTTGGCAAAAAGTTCAGGTCTTTTAACTTTTTCAGTCAGCCCTTTCAGCACCTCCAAATAGTAGACCTGGTTAACTGTTTGTGCAGTTGATACAAATTCATAATGAATAACCCCTCTGATATAAAAAAAAGGTTAACATCGTTGCAACAAGTTTGCAAACTTGTCAGAACTTGTACAGGCATTAATTTTTCAATGGTTTAATGGAGAAATGGGGGCAATGAGATTCTAATGGGTTGAGAAGCGAATGAGGCTTGAGCAGTTGGAGGGAGCACACTTTTAAGAACTTTGGCTGTGGTTTAAGGGGAGGATGGGGTCGTAGCTGGACGGTGTTGCACTTGTTTTTAGGATGGGAAATACTTGAGCATGTTTCAGTGTCAATGGGAAGATCACACTGAGGAGGAACAGTTGCATATAAAGGAGAAAAGCCTTCATTCAGAGTGTGAGACTCCTGAGACGAAGACTATTTCAATGGGACTGTCTTCTATGAGGAAAGGCACCTCCTCTAGTGGAGGCAGAAGTGGATGAGTAATGCAAGTGGATTTCCAAGCTGGAAGTGAGCTGAGGGAGTTCCTCTTACACAGTTTCTCTTTCCCACCTCCCCACATTGAAACTGGACTCTATCTACTAAGAATGAGGGGGAAACAGGGAGCTGGGGGGCTTGAAAAAAATTGAAGTCTGAATAGTTGAACAAAATCTGAATTTGGAGGTAGTGAATTTAGAGATAGTTACGTCTAAATTTTTTGTGTGCTCCATCAAACGCTCTGATGCAGTCCCCAAACACTGGAACTGCAAAGCCATCGCATACATCTATCATCGTACTTACTGCTTTTTATCCATTCATGACCGTCTCTCCCAATAAATTAGTGGAGAGCAAGTGCTACATTTTAATTGGCTTCATATCCCTAGCTCCAGGTTTAGTGCCTAGCCCAATGTGGGTTCTCAAAGATATTTGTCAACTGTCCATGGAATAAAGCTTGTCTTTATTTGCAGCAAAAGTTAAAGGGAATTCCCCTTAGCTGCTGTGCTTATTTACCTAGGATTAGCCTAAGTGCTTTATATAATTTATGCTTATTTACCTAGGATTAGCCTAAGTGCTTTATATAACTTTATATAACTTAAGCCATGAAATAACCCACGGAGGTAGACTATTTTCCAGGTAAAGAAATAGAAGCAGAGATCAAATAACTTTACAAGGTCCCACAGTAGTTAAGTGGGAGAGAGAGAATTTGAAGCCTGATAATCTATCAAAAGGCCACTGTATGAATTTGTACCCAATGCCTCTGGAACAGCAAAAGAATGGATAAACACCTTGGTGGCTTCTGCAGTAGCGAAAGAATGGGTAAATACCATGGTGATGGTCAGAACTGTTTAGACTGAGGCTACATGAAACTGAGTACCTTGTGCTCGTTCCTAATTACTTCTAACGAAAAATCTGTGTAATTGCCATTTAGGTAGAAGAAAGCTTATGTAATTATTTTAACCAATAAACACCGACTACATCATCAATAACTAAAAAATTATTCTAATAATTTCATACCACAGATAGGCTGACTAAAAGAACAATCACTTACCTTTAAGGTTTGGATACTTTCTTTATAAAACAACTATGATGCAGTTATTTCAATAAATGACGTTTTAAAATTTAATTGCATCAATAGTGTTAGGTTACCTCTGCTTCCCAGTATATAAAATTGATATTTGAAAAACATGATCAACTTTAATGTCTTAAGGGTGTCAGATATCCAGATGATACTGGGTAAAATATAAGTGCAGAAAAGGAAATAAAGAAATGAATATTCATCTGGCAAGGAATGAAGTGTCTTCCCTTCCTATAGAAAACAATCTAAACCACAGATGCAATGAGGCAAATTTAAAAATTGCAAATCAAAGGAACTTTGTAGAAAGTCACTACAATCAGTTCATCTGAGAAGTTGCACCACTATTATTGCAAACCATTACTGAGTGCCATAGAACTCACAGCACCTTAGTGGGGTTTACGGAGCTTTGCTTGTAGGCTGATCTTGGCCTTAAGGAGCTTACGATTGAGAGAAAAGATGGAGAACTGCAGACGTGATAGAGCAAAGATTTTACCACGAACGGAAAACACATACTGCAAAATGAGTATGAATGGGGAAGGCAAGGGTAAGTAGACAGCACTGGGTATATTTGGCTTCCTGAAGAAGACAGAGATCTGGAATATTCAAGGAACAGAGTGGAGCTGAGAAAACCAGGATACAAACAAGGCACTTCCTATCTGCTTCTTCCATCTTTCCTTACTCTGCAACTGGAGGAAACTGCAAAACGAGGAATACAGGGATAAAGGTAACAGGGAAACAAACTTTCCAGTACTTTTTAGCACCTCTGATCATTTGACTCAGACTAAAGTTGTTACACCATTTAGGTACCTTAACTGCAATCATATAACCACACTAAACAGGTTCAAAGGAAAAAAAAAAGAGGTAAAAAACCAGTTTCTCTGCGCCAATTATGCATTTACATAGGTGGGGCAGCTGGAAGACCACTGGGAACTATCTGACTCGAGGCTGAATGTAACTTTATGGAGGGAGCACATTGGCAAGTACAAAGGGAAATGATTGGAGACAGAAAATACCCATAATAGTTGATAGATAACGTTTTACATTAATGAGTTGAACAGGGGGATAACCCCTAAGAAAAAAGAGAAGCGTGATAATATCGCAGGAGAAAAGGCTAGGTTGACTCCGCCCAATTATGAGCTAAATATGGAAGTATTTGCTTTAGAGAAATATTCTCCTCAGCTGAACCCACGAGTTAGATATTGGCACTGATATTGCAAAAGAGTAAAAAGGTAACTATGTACAAAGGATGGGGGAAAACCGGCTCACAAGGCTCAAAAATCAGAGAAATGGAGGGAACAAGACACTGAATTACCTGGAAGGCACAGAACTGGAGACTGACAGCATCACAAAGAACATGTCGATTTAAGCGCATCATTAGGCATGTACAGTTGTTTGAATAAAAATAGATGAGGAAATCTTGGGTAAAGTTAGAGAACAATGGAATATATTAGCCATACAAACCAGAGGTAAGATATGGTCAGGGAAAGGAGGATTCATGTGTGAAGAAAAACAGAAAATGTGAGTGGAAAAGGTTATAAAACATTTCTTCACAAAGGATAAAACTGGAAGAATTGGTAGTCTGGAAAAGCTATGTAATCTAGAGTAAGAAGCATATTTTGAGCTGCAAAAGATACAAAATTTGTGAAGAGGCAGAAATTGGGGCAAAAATATAAGTGGTACAGGAATAACACAGTCCTATGGGTAAGAGGTAGATCAGAATGTATAGGGCAGTATTTATTTTTCTTCACACTCAGCTGCTTTACACACAAAGTAGCAGCTAACGAGTCAATTTTATAAATAGTACAGCTTGAAATGGACATCCTGAACCAAATTTCTCACATAAAGCGCCTCAATTTAAAAGAACAGTCAAAATTAATGCAACTACTAGGTTATCTTAAGGAAAAAATATTAAATTTACCTTTCCTGTACATTAACGATGTACCAGTTAATATGCAATGTGACAGAGTCCACAGCTGCTTCTGATCACACTGGAATATAAATTTTATAAATTTTCCCTTTTTCATCTCCAATTTAGGAATGAATTCAACAATTACAGATTACAATTACAATAAAACTAACAATGTGCACTTGATTTTATTTGAAGGCATCTATATGCATAACTTGTTACATTTAAAAAAGCATATACTCTTATCAATGCAATTAAAATTATTTTCGCCTTTAAATGTTCAAAATGTCAAGTTGTTAAGGCATGGATTTGCTAGTGTTTGGGAATACTGAAACAAATGTCTGGGCAAAATTTTCCCTCCTAATTATACAAATTACTGGCTGACATTTTATGAATTTTGCCAGAGTAAAATAATTAACCTAAAAAGATATAAAAATTTATCAGATACTCTAGCCTTTAAAATATGGATTCTAATTGAGTTTTCATACTTATGAGGTGAATAATCCACCAAACCCTGGAAGTTAACAATTGGTAACTGCTTTTGATGCAAGCTAAATTGGACTGTTTATTGTTCACCTTCTTAGTATCTACAATGGATGATTCGATTTTGGAAACTCAGAATCAAATACAGGCATACGTCATTTTATTGCGCTTTGCTTTATTGCACATTGCAGATGTTGCATTTTTTAACAAACTGAAGACCCTCCACTAGCAAAGATTATGACTTGCTGAAGAAGGCTCAGATGGTTTGCATTTCCTAGCAAGAAAGTATTCTTAAATTAAGATATGTACATTTTTTTTAGACACAAGGCTATTGCACACTTAATAGGCTACAGTATAAAACTTTGATATACAATCTGAAACAACAAAATTAGTGACTCACTGTATATTTGATTTATTGCCATGGTCTGGGGAAAAACCCTGCAAGCTCTAACGTATGCCTGTAATATCAAATCTTAGACAAGTTTCTGTGTTAGTCATTCTTCAAAATTTAGATAAGAAAAGCCGTGTCAACTTTTTTCGCATAGTTCACTAATTTAAATGAGTTTAGTTTTAGAATAGCAACTGGAAGCACAGCTTCCCATTGTATGGAAGCTGAGATCTGGGTCTAATCTGGCCCTCAGTATCTGTGACCTTGGGCAAGTTACCTCTTGACTACTCTATCATCTGAAGGGGAGAGTTAGTACAGATCATGCTCTGAAATTCCCGGGCTCCTGTAGATCCCCTACAACTGTATGTATATGCAATTTGAGGGAAGCTGGTCCAGAGTTTTCATTAGACTCCCATAGGTTATTTTTGATCCAAAAATAAATTTGCAATACATTAGGTGATCATTTTGTAAACTGCTCCGATCTATAAACACTGATATTCCCTTCTGATAAGGGGAACTGTAGAGGACTCCCAAGATTCTCTGCTATACATACCCTTTACAAACCCCTTCCCTCAAGTGGGAGCAGGATTTCTGAATAGAACAGGTATCACCCTGGGATGAGGCTACAGTCCTGGGCAAAGAAAAAGGGCTTTTGCAGGTGTAATTAAGGTACTAATCAGTTTGGCTTTGAGTTAATCAAAAAGGAGATTATCCCTGGTGGGCCTGACTTAATCAGGTGGGCCCTTTGAAAGAGGGCTTCCGGTCGTCTGAGATCAGATTCTCCAGCAGGCCATGAAGACTCAAGATGCCACGAGTTCTCCAGCTGTAAGGAAAAGGCTTCTGCCATGGGCGCATGAAGTGGACCTTGGCTTCAGACAAGGCTCTGGCTCTGGCTGAAAGCCTGACTGCAGCCTGATGAGACCCTGAGCACAGGACCTAGCTAAGCTGTACCTGGACTCCTGACCCACAGAAACTATGAACTAAATTTGTTATTTTAAGCCATAAGTTTGTGGTAATTTGTTGAACAGCAACAGAAAAACACATTATGTCTTTAAAATCAAAGCTTAATTTCTTTTTTTTGAAGGAACTGAGGCAATGGAGAATCCAAATAGGGTGCTCCACAAATTACAGTAATGTTACAATAAACCCAGTCATAAACCCAGCAAAGAAACAAACAAAAATCTATGAATTGCAGTCTTGAAGTAAGCCTAAACCAAATGTTAAAAAAAAATCTTCCATATGTATTTTTAATGATTATCAATAGCTTCAATTATAGGAATGCTCTGGGTTTGATTCAGAGTAATGCAGAAAGTACCAAATCCATCATGACACACAATAGAAAGGAAATAAACTTTAAAGGTATCTTTTAGACAAAAGCTCCTCATACACCTGTAATGTAACATTCTTATTTTTGTAGCACTTGGGAAGGACTCAGTGCTCCAAAAAGGCAGTTCAAGACATGGGAAGCCATGAACATTAAGCTTACTAAAGGCTTATTTTTCAATTTCCCCCTCATCACAAATAATGCTCTATGTTAAAAATGAATCAGTTTCCTAGATCACTGGAGAATAAAACGAGTTGTGTTCAAATCAGTTAACTGTGGTGAACTGTTAATTGTGCTGAAACAACCCTCACACACAGAAAAGTCCTAGAATTCTATTAGAATATCAGTGTCCTGTTAAGAGGCCATGGGTAGAAATGAAATATTTAGAGTATCAGGTAGCCCTTGTACTCAGAGATGTTAAAATCATCCACAACTAGTATGTATGTAAGGATAACTACTCTATAAAATCATTTAGCCTCCAATAACCGCATTAGGTTACTTTGAACCAAGTTTTTGTTTACTAAGAAACATGAATCAAAGTATTGTTCCGTTCACCTTGTGGTTAACCTAAGCCTTCAATAAAAACCATGCTTTGTATGCTATCTATCATTTGGAGCCATGCTGAAGTTATAGTAATACTAAAAATATGGCTCAACTTATCTCTCTCAGTCCACTTTGCTGGAAGAATGAACAGCCAAAACCTTGGTTTGGACAAGGAGAAAGCAGAAGCATAGATGGTGTCCCCTGAACAAATTCAATGGGTTAAAATATTACTATATCCATAATGAAATTATAGAATTTAAGAAATATCTTCTTCTGTTATGTTGGTTCTAGGTCAAAAGCTTGAGACAAGCTAATATAATCCATTGAATTATATTCTATATTTATATATATAAAAATCCACACAGCACGCACACACATCCCATGTAAAACGTTTCTTTAAGTTTTAATGTTTATTTCCCCAAGACAGCCTAGCCTGCACTCTACTTGAATAAATTTTACAAGCTAGTTTTCTGCTGCTTCTAGTTTTAAACTTTAACCATGTTTCTGATGACAAGGAATGCTGCAAAAATACTCTAGTTCAACAAAGAGTTATGATCACAAAATAATTTTTATCCATTCTACAGTGTTTCAGAATTACCAGTTGATTTTAAACACAAAGTAGATATAGATGCTAATGGTGGCTAATCTGGTATGTTTCTTATAGCAAACTGTTGTTCATGCAACACTTGTGCTCAAAGGGGAAGGCACAGGATTTCCTACAATGAGCCACCTTATAAAGAGTTCTTTTTGTACAAATTAATTTATGTCACATTTAATTTAGTGTGCATAACCTCAAAACTGAGGCATTATTCCAATTTATAAAAACCACTTGCATAACTTTTATGCAAGTTTTAAAAATACAAACTTTTCTCCCTAAAGTGGCTCAAAATAGATTGTTCATGGCTGCCTACATCTAAGATAAAAAGATTCTAAAACAATTGAACAGATTAGGCATATTATTAAAGGTGTTCAAACCATTATTTGATTTGTACATCTATTCAAACCTCTTCATCGGTCTTTATTCAGCAGTACATATGCACCAAATTCCATTTTAGAAGTTTCCATATCATTTTCATAGAAAACAAAGTTTGAAAACAAATAACATTTAAGCACAGCACGGTATTCTACCACAACTGAAACTTTTTTCTTCTTCTTCTTTACAGGACTCAACAAAATCTAAAAATGAACTATGCTGCAGATTTACCTCATGCAAAGATCTTTATGTTATCTCTGAAAATGAAAAGGATGGCTTTTTAAAATACATTTTACTGTTTTATACTATTATGGCAACTTGTGTACTGCAACACAGTCTATTCTGAGGGAAATTTATGATTTTTTTTCCATGCAAAAATCTACACAAATTAGTTTTGATGATATGGAAAGCTTTTCATAGCATCAAACATTCATCTGGTGCAAATGCACAGGGAAACCTTCCTGAAGTTTTCTGACTTGAGAAGCAACTAAAAAGCCATTCTAGGTAAAGTTAAAAAAAAAAGAACAAAACAAAAAACTGAAAAGAGAAAAAAGAAGGGGGGGGTGGAAGGGAAGAGGAATAGAAAACACAGGCTGCAGAGTAAACCAATGTCTGCTGCTAAACCGGTCTTTGTTTTCATGTCCAGTGTACATTAACACTTATGATCTCGTTTTGATGATTTATTAGGTTTGTTATCAGCCCCCTGAAGGCGAATCAAGCTTGCATGCGTTCACATACAGCACCACAACCATACCTCTCGTACACAGTCACTCCAGTGCTAGGAGTCTGCTTCATGAGTGAAGAGCCCTAGATTTGAAAGATGAACCTGGCTCTCTGTCACTTAGCCAGACATTCATTCAACACTGTCCATTCACACACTGCTTCATAGCAAGGCCTGGGCTCATTTTCCTTTGACTTATATGGGCATCCTATTCTCTTTTATGCTTACAAGGCTTGAAGATGATGGTACTGCATTTTCCCCTCAATTAACATAAAGTCAATGTGTCTTCTCAGGCACTGAAGATCTGTGACCTGTAGCCCTTTTTACTTTGAACAACCTAAATAAGCATTCATGTAAGGTTTTCGTTACATTTTGCCACTCATTCTCACTCGCAACCACTCGCCATCTTGACCTCATTTGGGCATTTTCTGTGATTCCAAATGAAATCTTCACATTTTCTTTCCCGATTTAATGCAGCAGCAGATCCCATGAGCCAAGCTTGATGGATCAAACCTTTTTATATATATGTATATATATATATATATCTCAGTGCTGCATTGTACCTAACTTCCACAACATCTTTCTAAAACTGGAACCCTTCTGTTGGTACATTGGCAGATGAATTGAAACCAAATGTTCCACCTTGTATTGCCTCTGGAACAAGGCTAGGATCTTCATCAATCTAAGGGGGGAAAAGAGATGATTAGTTTTAAATTATAAATAGCATTATAGCAATACTCCCATTTTCCCTAAGAAAAGTATGAGAGATGACGAGTGCCAACATTGCCCTACCATCGCTTTAGAAAGCAGAAACATTTTGTACAGGCTTTTTCTTAAGGATGGCAAAATGAGAGGAAACTTAAGATAATATGGGTATCTTCCAAAAGAATGAAATAGAAGTATTAAATTGGAGATGGACCTACATCTCAAACTGAGAGGATACTCATAATTACCCTTGTACCTAGGCAAACAGATAAAGTTGATGACATTGAAAAATTAACGACACAACTTTTAAAGTGTAATCTTTGATTAATTTCTAAATAGCTATTAGGGACAAATGATATTTGGTCTTAAAATAGTAAAATAATAGCTCTGCTAATAATGCATAAATAATATTCTATATCTTTTATATCTGAAGGTTCTTTTCTGAAATACTACAAAATTATGAGCCTATAGTGTAGTTCCTATAAATATGCACATGATCTGAGTTATTCTTTTCACAATGTAAGAGAATAACAAAGAACTGCGTGCTGAGGTGTTAGAAATCATAAGGCCCAGTGTATATCTACAACTGCAAATTAACACTTCCAAAAATCCAACTTTAAAGACACGTGATAAAAGCTAACCTTAAAAGAATATGCTTTTCCTGGATTTTATTTATTTACCTGGCATTATATTCTAAATAGGACTTGATCATCTAAAGGACTTGATATCTAAATAGCTTGATCATCTGTAAGTCAAGAGTGTACAATTTTCTTTTCTAGTATAGTCATGTGCCCTGTAACAACTGGGGTATGTTCTGAGAAATCTGTTGCTAGATCATTTCATTGTTGTGCAAACATCAGAGTGCACTTTCACAAACCTAGACGTATAGCCTACTATTGTAATTGTATGGGCTATACTTTTATATGATGGCAGTGCCTTAGGTTTGTTTATACCAGCATTACCACAAATGTATGAGTAATGCACTGAGGCACAATGTTAGGAGGGCTTTGTTGTCACTGGGGAGCAGGAATTTTTCAGCTCCACCATTATAATCTTAGGGAACCAGTGTTGTATATGCGGTCCATTGTAGACTGAAAGGTCATTCTGTGGCGCGTGACTGATACTGTCTTTGTCAGGTTAATGTTCAAACAATAGATGTTCAACAAAATGTTTAATAACATTCCATTCTTTTCTGATAATGTGGAAAAGTTTGTGGTGTAAGTCTTATTCTTTAAAAAGTTGAGTAAAACATTCAAGAAAGTCATTGGTGACTGTATCTAATCATTATCATTTTCTAAGGAACAACTGCTTTACTTTTAGATTTATTTTTCCAAAGAGGCAATACTAAAAATAAGTTAATACTTTAATTTCAACTACCATATACTGATAATCTGAAGATATTTTTGTATACTACACCTTACATTACATAGTAATTTATCGTTCTTGATGATTTATTATTTTCGTTTTATCTATCTAGCTTCATGTCTGTTTCTGGTCACCAACTAAAAACAACAGTGAGAATATAGTCAGATATGGATTAACTAATTGTCATAAAGGATTTATTATAGGATATACTAGTATCACTATTTTGTTTATAAACATGTTTTGCTATTAACAGTATAAAATATGAGAACTATAAAGACATCAAGTGAAAAATAAAGCCTGACTTATCCAGTGTTAAAAAAATATCCTTAACTTTTTTACGATTATAGTACTAGTTTTTCATGCCCTGAGGAACTTCAAAATATTGAAATAATGTTTCTGAAATAAGTGACATTATTGTCACATACCTATTTAATTCCATTCCCCCAAATATATATATATATATATATATATATATATATATATATATATATCTCCTAGCTTACTATATTATTTTATCCAGACTTATGTTTATACATAAAACTAAGAAAACTACAAAGTTATTAAATACATCATCTGAAGAGAAGAACTGATCAATGATCTCATAGGCCAATTTGTAGATGTCTTCGTTTTCATGATTTTGAAGTTGTTCAATTTTCTCCAGTCCTGCAAGAGATTTTATGAAGTAAAACAATGGTAATATTTAAAAAGCTGTGACAAAAAAGTTACAATAATCTTGGGACCACATAATACAATTTTTGGATTGCAAATCTACAAGTTTTTGGAATCTATTTTAAGGTGAATCTTAAAAATAAAAAGATTTTATGCGCAAAGACATAGCATATTTATCTTAAAAAATTAACAACCTGAGTGTTTAAATGAATAAAAATTATTAAGCAAGCAATGGGACATTGATCTATTCAGCAGAATACTATATAACCAATGTCTATAAGGAGCAGTAACATATAAAATTGCTCTTCTTTGTTAAAAGCAGATTCTTTCTACTTTCTAGCATCTGCCAAATTTTTCTAGTAAGCATGTATAAAAAAAATTTTAAATATTGGAGATTAATAAATATTAAGACATCCGTTACGTATAATGTAAAATGATCAAGATCACAGAATTTCAGGGGAAAATGGACTTTTCCCTATAAATATTAATGAGTTTATTAATCATAGGCAGAAATACTAAAAATATATAAACTTAACTTGTTGCTATGCAAATTAGATATTGTTTTGTTTTTTAGGAAGAATAATTTTAAGGTCTCTGAAATAAAGTGAAATTGCCCTTTCATGAGTGTTCCTCTATCCCTTATATGGTGGAGGTTATGGGGTTCATTTCTCACTCTATACATTCTCCTTACTGGGCTCCTCCATTAAAAAATTAGCTACTAATATAGACTGAGGACTTGCACATCTACAGCTTCAGTTCTTTTCTGAGCTTCAGATGCATCGAATTTAAATGCCTGCATGTTACTTCCCGAGGACGTTTCACAGGTACTTAAAAGTTGAACTGTCTAAAACACAATGTGTTATTTGTCTTCACTCATTTAAACTGTTTGTTCTGCTGTATGCTTCCTTGGTAATAACAACAGCTTGAAATCTGAGAGAAAGCCTAAGTTCCCCTTTCCCTTGATACTCTACCAGCAAATCTCAAAAATCTCTCAGTCTATCCATTTCTTGAAGCTTATGATCTCCCCTTTGTCTCTATTATCACTGCCTTTATTTATTATGACCCAACCACTACATACTTTTCTAACTAGTTTCCTGCTTCCTGTCACCAGTGTCCCATTCCTCTGATATCCATGCTCCATCTAAACATACTAATGGCTTACCATGTAAAATCTTCCAGTGGCTTGTCATACCCTATGGCGAAATACATTGGGGAGTTTATGAAATACCAATTTCTGGGCCTCACCTCCAGTGAGGTACGCAATGCTCAAGATCTATATTTTAATTTTAATACATAAAATTTTAATAATTAAATGTTCACATGGTAAAAAAAGGTAGTAAAATATTTTTAAGTATGCTTAGTTTTTCTGGTACTCACTTCCTAATTAGTTCCCTAATACTATTCCCCATCTTCTGTTCCTAACTTGATAGTTATGAATTATTTTTTTGTTATTCTATTTGACATTTAATAACTTTAAAAGTACTTATTTATAATTCATTTTCAAGCCTCCAAACTCCTCCACTAAGTTGAAGACCTAGTTCTACTCTTATCGTTACCTCTCCTTTCATTTATTTCTCAACTTCTGTCAGAAATACCTTTAATTTTATGCTTATCCAAGTTAATAACATTTACATTTTGTTCCACAGCCACATTTGAGACTTCCATGTTATGTGTACTTGTTAATTCTAAGAGATGAAATCTAAGTTTGAAAGCTAATGCTGTTTACATTCCAGGTGGCTCTGGTTCACAGCCAGATTTGGGAACTACTGCCCTGTAAAATATCTGCTGTGCTACCAAGCTTGTAAGACTGCAGGGGCCTGCTTATTGGCTATGTTTCAAGCCTCCTCTTTTGGCAGTTTCTACCCCATACTTTGTGATTCAGCAACACTGAACTAACTTATAATTTGCTGAATGCTATTTCTCACCTCAGACTTTGCTCATGGTGTTATCTCTGCCTGGAACACCTTTCATCCCTTTTTACTTTATTAGTCCTTATTCATCTCTCAAAATCCAGCTCAGGTGTCACTTCCTGCTTCTTCCAGGATAGATTAGGTATTTCATTTTGTTGTACATTTCTAGTAGGGTAATTAGCACATTAAATCAGTTCATATTTATGTCCATGACTAGACTACATGCCTTGAGGGCAAGAAGTGTGCCTTGTTCACCACTGTCTTCCAAGTACCTTAGTACAGTGCCTGTTCAATATATGGCAGTAATTCAGTTACCTAAGCATATGCCAAGAAGCAGAGCAGGACTGTAATTATACAACACAGTATTTACTTTATACTGTTACTTGATTATCTAAGACAGAAAAATAGAGTGCTATATGAGTCAGAAAATAAAAGTAGTTTCAAAAAGAATATTAAAATGTGTAATAATATCTTATGATAAACTTACCTCCACATTCTTCTATAAGATTGGCTATGGTTTCTGCCTCATCTTCAGCCATTTTTAATATATTACTTAGTCCATCAAGTACTACTTGTACAACTTGTGCATCTTTTACAGTCAGCAAGTTGCAAAAAGGTGGAATAACATTTTGTTGGATTAGGTAGGCCACCTGAAAAATAAAAACACCATGATACATAATAAACGTTAAGTGAACTTTGTTTGTGTACCATATTATCTCACTAGAATAATTATGACTTTGAAATTTTGAGCATGGAAACATGACCTCATCTCTCACACGTTAGGTTAGACTACATTAATCTAAACTTCATTTCCTTTTCATATAGTAAGTTTATTTTTCTTCAACTCAGAATAAAAAATAAAGTGAAAATGAAGGGATCACTCAAATTCATATGAAACATTTCTTTGCCACAGGAGCACTTTTTCCAAAAAATCCTTTCCCTTTTATTATTAATAAATTAAAAAGTCAGTTAAAAGGCTGCATATTTTTTTTTAATTATGTAATTGTTCAATGTGAGAGCATTCAACTGGCTCTTTACTGTAACATTTAGCACTTTACTTCACTTGGCTACCTTCAATTCACTATTCTATTGGTTCTGTAATATTTTCATAATATTTTTCTATTATTTTTCTATTTTGTAGATTATTTTCCATGTATTATAATTATATTCTGCTCTGCATTCCTCTGTAAGTAGATTCACTGCTCACCATCAGTCTATAGCTTATTTGTAACAATTATCAGTTTATTGTTTATTAGTTCCAAATTCGCCCTTTTTAACTACCCATGAAACATATCTTGGACCTTTAAAACTCATTTTCTTTTGCCAATTGGCACAATGTTAAGCTTTGTCACCTGCACAACTCTGAGAGTTGAGTGCCTCCTTAAATTTTATGTACTAGGCACCTCATACTCTTCACTCTAGTTCCTACTCCCAGCCTTTTAGTTGAGTTTAAGTTCCTACCAAGTGGCTGGTAAATTTTTGTTGTTCACTTGTTAGGAGAATCTGTGAGGCAGCTTTATTCTGCACAATTCACCTAAAAAGTCCTGTTTTTTTTTTTTTTTTAATACTGTTAAAACCCAAAAAAACAACCCTAAGTGCTTCAATCTTATGATAGATTAGAAAATTTTTAAAGGCCAAGTTGAAAAGAGAACACTTACCATTTATGAAATATAACAAAAGGAAGTTAAGGTGACACTTTTATATATATATATATATATATATAAAAAAATCACAGAATGTCTGTTATCTTGCTATTATTTTAAATGATTTACTGAAATCGAAACCTTAAATTATCTGTACTGTTATTTTATCAGTTTTGAGAAATAAATAAGAGCTGAACTTACTTGATCTTTCCTTCCACTAATTGTTAAGTTACTTATGGCCCAAGCAGCTTCTTTCTGAGTGCCAAAATCCCCCTGTAAAAGCAAAGCAAAGGATACCAACTGCAACATAGAGTAAACTGGAGAAATGTTTTCTGAAATGATTTTTCAACTGCTTATTTCCCCTGGTTTACTTTTAGCCTTTCTATATACACACATGATTTTTATTTATTAGCTAAGCTTTTGGACCCAATTTACCCTAAACAAATGGAGACTTATTTTTGTAAACTATGCTGGCAACAAACTGACTTGATATATATTACTGACTTGATACTATTAATCTAATATTACATTAAATGAAGTCAAAGATTAACTCAAAAAATATGGGTACATGTACAATTTCACTATTTTAATCAAAGAAATGTCAAGTTAAAATAAAGTATCCTTTTAAAGATGTTTTTAAAATGATAATGACCACCATTAATAAGACTATGATAAAAACATTACCTTCACATATTGCCTTTCAAATACAAATTGAAAAATATATTTAAAAATCATTTAAAAAGTCCTATGTGTGATTTAATAATCTCACCTGGGAGAATTTACCAAGAAAATAATTTAAAACAAAGTAATATTATTTATCTATCTATGTCTTAGCAGCACATAATAGTTAAAAAGTAAAAGCAACTAAAATTCTCAACAGAGGTATAACTAATTACAGTAAATTTACTGAATGAAATAACCAGTTATTAAATATTAAGAAGGCTAGCAACCTGAAAAAAATGCTGATGATGTATTAAGAAAAAAACATGTAAATAAGGGGAATGAAAATTAAAACTGCAGATAAATAATATCTACTCTTATTTATCAGATTGATCAAATCCAAGTATCTGTCAGTAAGATTGGCAGGAGTACAAAATGGCACAACTCTTATAGAGGGTATCATACAGCAAAATTTATATATGTGACTACCAAATATAATCTGGCAAAAAACATGGAAAAAAGTTACAAACTATTCTTTGAAGTACTATCTAACAGCAAAACATAAGAAGCATATCATAAAATAATTGATTGACTATATTATAGTACACACACCCATATAGTGAAGCACTATGTAGCTATAACAGGAATAAGAAAACTCTCTATATAATGTTATGGGCATGATCTCCAGGATGTATATTTTTAAAAGTATTTTTTAAAAAAGCAGTGCAAGAAGAATATATGGTAGGCTACCTTTAGTGTAAGGAAGGATGGGAATAGGTATGTACATTACATAGGCATTTGCTTGTATTTAAAGAAGAAACACAGGGAAAATGAACCAAAAACTAATAAAAATGATTATCTGTAAAGGAAAGGCGAGCATAGGGAGAAACAGACAGAAATGTAAGTTAGACCTTTGTGTATATAGCTAAAACAAGGTACATAATTTTTTCACTTGGTAACCATACAAATGGCTTTATATAAACAGAAACAAAATTTTTTAAAAAAAGCTAAAGTAATTTCACAAAATAAAAGAACAAACAGAAATAACCTAACTGCATATCAAATTGGTGGCTTAACCACACATACAGGAATTATTACAAGTGACACATTATTTTTAAGTACATCATTGATGGAATATATTCTAAAGACAAAAACCCTTAAGGAAACCTCAAAAATGGAGTAGTCATGTTACTGGCAATGTGGTATTGTCATTTTGATAGATTTTATGTATCTCAATATACTCAATTTTTCTAGGAAGATTTCCAGTATTAAGAGAAAAGCGATGAAAATATAAAATCAAAGAAGTGAAAATAAAAACATTGTTATCTTAAATAGCCCATAATATCTGATAGCTTCCTTTTATTCATGATTTGTTTATAATGAATTCTCATGTTCACATTACAATATATTTTTCACTTTCTAAAAAAAAATAAATACATTATCACCTATTTTCTTCACTCAGGCTTAGAAACAATGACAACTTTGTAGCAAAGATCATCCTTAGTATTTGAACTATGATCCTGAAATACCATTCGCTACAAAAAGGAACCAGGACACTGGGGAGAAATAGTTCATTCAAGGTCTAGGTCAGAAACAATACAAGATAAGCCTGGCAATCATGTCATATCCAAAAGGCAGGAAGCTCTCAAAAACTAAGATTGATCTGAACACAGTCTTCAAAAAAAGAAGTTCCCATTGGTCAGGGAACAACCTGAGTGTCAGAAAGAACTACAAGGAGACTAAATTTCACAAAAAATATATAAAAATCCATAACTTCCCAATGACACTAAAAACTCCACCCTAGTCTCCTTTTGAGGTTAAGGAACCAAGTCATTCTAAAAATTGTATGATAATGAGCAAGAATCAAGCATTCATCTTGCCTTTCCTATATGAAACACGTTTCTGTACAAGCCAGTAACAGGTAAGGAAGAGCTCTTTATTGAAGAATAATGGCTAATACATAAAGAATGACAGAATTAGAAGGTCACAGTTCCTAGTAAAATAGGGGATCCAGGCAAGGATCATCACTGACTGCCTAAAAACCCTTAGGTGAAAGATTGATGGGTAATTTTATAATAATCAGCTAGAGGAGGCTGAGAACACCTGAGTTCACTCATCAATCTTAGTATCACTAGATGCAGGACAAACAGGTAGTCCGCGTCTCCTAATTTGAATCATTAGGAAGTACAAAGCAGTGCTTAAGTAATCTTGCCTAAAAACCTAAGCCTGATCTACCAGTTTACAGGAAAAGTAGCTTCTCCTACTACCAGTTTGTAGAAAACAAGGAGGAGATAAGAGAGATATCATCTCTTTAATTACAATTAATGTTCAGAAAAGACCCTCATGCTGTGATTGTGACATTTTAAATTGTCTCTTTCCCAAATGTTAACGTAAACATGATATGATGTGGCATAAGATTAAATAGCACACTTACTTGCTGTTCGATCTTGGGCAATTTATTTGTCTATACTATACTATAGTTTCTTCATCTGTCAAATGGGGATAATCCTTAACTTCACAGAATTACAGTATTAAATGAGGTAATATATTTAAAGTGCTTAGAACAATATTTAAGCATGTATAATCAGTAGTAATGATATGAATGTTTAATAAATCCTAGGATAACGGTAATTTTGTTTAAAGAAATGATACAGAAGAAGGGCCAGGAGTTCCTAAAAATAAATGTTTCTTGTATATAAATACTGCTGAGTTTGAAAGTTGTAATATTAATACCATTTTGCTGCAGTGTTTATGCGAACTGCATAGGTTCTAATTAAATAAACAGAAAAGTATACATTCACATAATTTGTTAAATTTAAATCCCTGCACTCTTACTCAGATAAATACAAGATAATTTTCTTACCTTATCCAAAAGGTGTATTATCATTGGGACAAGATTGGCATCAATTACTGCCTGCACCTGCTGTTGATTTCCTGCAGTGATGTTAGATAGGAACCACACTGCTTCCTGTAGAACAAGACCCCTTCAATATTTCTCATTAAAAAATAAAAGCTGCATATGAACTAAGAAAAAATACATTCACTACAATGTCCAAATGATTTTATTATGGAATGAGTTCCATAATAAAAATTTTAAGAATCTCAACTCCTCTACTCCCTTTTCATATTTTCTTTGGACAAATTGCTAATGGCCTTTATCCAAGTCATAATGAATGAACCCTTTTAGAGAATTCTTGAAAGCAATTTCCCAAACATTAAGACTCAAAAGAAGCTTGGCTAAACAATACTAAGGAATCAATGAGCTGTAATACAAATACAAATTCTAAAACTATTGTAAAAAGATTTAGCATCCCCCTCACATAATGTGCTTTATTCTCTATTCTATTCTGATCAAGAGTCCTAGCCAAAGCAGACAAATCTCAATTTTCTATAATAACTGAGACATGAAAAATGAAATAGTGGGTTGTTTTAATACACTTATTTGTAATAGTTATTCCCTGGTCTAGCTTAATGATCTTTTTATGGTACCCTTTTCACTAAATGATGCTACTTTTGCCAAGATGTTTACAAGTTTTTTACAAGTTTCATAGATAATAAATGCACACTGAAACTAACGTTAGCATGAAATAGGCAAAATCTCTACTTAATATCCTATGTAGGACACTACTGTAATTTATCAAACGTAAAACTTATCAATTTACTAAAGGGAAACATTTTTTTTCTATTTTAAGAAACTAGTAAACAAGTTTTACGCCAAAAACTTAGTATTAGTGTGCAGTAGGCTCTTTTGGATCAGATCACGGGACCACGTTTAATGAACCCGTTAGAGATTTTAGGGTGTGAGGCTACTTAGGTGAGCTGTTCTTGGGTTATAATCATCGGCAGTGTTGTAATCACCAACCCATGTATTTCTACAACAGCCTCAGATGCACTCCAATATCAGCATCACCATTCAGGGCCCCCTTTCCATAGCCTCTATTAGCATGCACGCGCACACACCCCCCCCAACACACACTCAATAAGTAGCTATATAATATTAAAACCTAGATTATTTAACTTACATATTAAAAATTTCCAATCTTACAACATTCAACACCCAATTATCTCTATTTCATCATTTCCAAGAGAGCCAAAACTGCCCTGTTTATAATTGGTTTATTTATGGAAAATTATATACTACACTACCCCATGTTACAAAGAGGAAAATATTTTATCTTCTCATGTCTAAATGACAGTTTATATTAATAATCAATATTATAGACTGTTGAGTCCCTAACTTTACAAATGAAAACTGCTGCTATTTTATATGCTATTTATTAAAGAGTATTTAAAAATACTTACTTTATTAATTTTCTCTTTGGGATGTGTCAGAAGTGCTGGGAAATGTGACAGAGCATCACAGTTCAAAACTACTTGCGTTTGCTCATCGGTTCCAGTAACAATGTTGCCCACAGCTCGAAGTGCAGCAGTCTGAAGCATAAAAGATTTAATGAGATGTTTGTTGTTCTCTGTGAAATATTCCTTCTTATCACAGAGGTATGTTAGGCAGGTTATGAACGATACATTCATTCACTTATGCCAACCTAACCTTTTTGAACAAGTTGTGTCAGATACTGATTTATGAACAGAAGAGTCAATAGGACAGACACAAATTCCAGCTCTTATGAAGCATACATTATTGCAGAAGTCAGTCAATAAACAAATAAAAAGGATAATTTTATATCGTAATTAGGGCCATAAAGAAAATAACGTAGTACTTTCGATTTTAGATTGTGTTTCAGTAAGTTAACAACAAAAACACCGTGGCTTTCTGTAGGAAAGCAGGAACCTGCTTTATATATGAGATTTTACTATCATATGAATTTGAATTATTTTTCTTTAGTTGTATTAGATCATTTTCTGTTAAGTTAAAGATTTTTGTTTTTTGGCTAACTTTTCCTTCTACAAGACAAACCCAGGGTTTTATTTTTTAATTGAGATACAATTCAAATAACATAAAATTCATCTTTTCAAAGTGCACAACTCAGAGGTTCTTAGTATATTCAAAGTTGTGCAACCATAATTAGTATGTAATTCCAGAACATTTTCATCACCCCAAGAAAGCATATCTGTACCCACTAGTAGTAACTCCCATCGCCCTCACCCCCAGCTTGCTGGCAACCACTATGCCTGTCCCTGTGGATTTGCCTATTCTGGATATTTCATATAATTGGAATAAAACACAGCAGGTGACCTTTTGTGTTTCACTTCTTTTAATAACATAATGCTTTCAAGGTCTATCTGCGTTGTAGCCACATTATTAGTACTTCACTCCTTCTTGAGGCCAAATAATATTCCATTGTATGGACAGACCTCATTTTATTTAACCATTCATTAGTTGATGAACATTTGGATTGTTTCCACTTTTTGGCTGTTAAGCATAATACTGCCTTGAACATTTGTATGCCAGTTGTTTTATGAACATATATTTTGTTCTCTTGGGTATATACATTAAGAGTGAAATCGCTGGGTCATATGTCCTGTTTTAAATCATTAGTTTCAGGCGTACAAAACAACACAGTGATTAGACATTTATGCCCCTCAGAGTGAGATCCCCACCAAGGCTACTACCCCTCTGACATCATACATAACAATTACAGTACCACTGACTATATTGCCTATGCTTATGTCTAACCTTTTGAGGTACTGTCAAACTATATTCCAAACAGCCTGTACCATTTTACATTCCCAACAGCAGTGTTTGAGGATTTCACTTTCCCTGCATCCTTGCCAACAGCTGTTACTGTCCTTTTGATTACAGCCATCCTGGTGGGTATGAAGTGGTGTCTCAATGAGGTTTTGATTTGCACTTCCTTAATGACTAATGATGTGGAGCATCTTCTCATGTACTGATTGACCATTTGTATGTTTTCTTTGGAAAACTATTTAAATCTTTTGTCCATTTCTAAATTGGATGATTTGTCTTATTGTTGAGGTGAATACAATGTATTCTGGATACAAGCCCCTTTTCAGATATATGAGCATATGATTTGCAAATATTCTCTCCTATTCTGAGGCATGTCTTTTCAATTTCTTGATATGTCTTTAGAAGCACAAGTTCTGTTTTTTTTTGTTTTGTTTTTAAAGATTTTATTGGGGAAGGGGAACAGGACTTTATTGGGGAACAGTGTGTACTTCCAGGCCTTTTTTCCAAGTCAAGTTGTCTTTTCAATCTTAGTTGTGGAAGGTGCCGTTCAGCTTCAGGTTGTTGTCCTTTCAGTCTTAGCTGTGGAGGGTGCAGCTCAGATCCAGGTCCAGTTGCCGTTTCTAGTTGCAGGGGGCACAGCCCACCATCCCTTGTGGGAGTCGAACCGGCAACCTTGTGGTTGGGAGGATGCGCTCCGACCAACTGAGCCATCTGGGAGCTCAGCGGCAGCTCAGCTCAAGGTGCCGTGTTCAATTTTAGTTGCAGGGGGCAGAGGAATTGGAACTGGCAACCTTGTGGTTGAGAGCCCACTGGCCCATGTGGGAATCGAACCGGCAGCCTTTGGAGTTAGGAGCACGGAGCTCTAACCGCCTGAGCCATCGGGCCGGCCCCTAGAAGCACAAGTTTTAAATTTTGGTGAAGTCCAATTTACCTATTTTTTTCCTTCGTTGCTTGCTGTGTCGTATCTAAGAAACTACTGCCTAACCCAAGATCATAAAGATTTACTCCTGTATTTTCTTCTAAGAAGTTTGTACTTTTAGCTCTTATGGATGTTTGGTCCATTTTAAGCTATTTTTAAAAATATCATGTGAAGTAAAGGTCCAACTTCATTCTTTTACATGTGGATATCCAGCAGTCTCAGTACCATTTGTTGTATCACAATTTGTTGAAAAGACTTTTCTCTGCTCATTGAATTTTCTTGGTGCCCTTGTTGAAAATCAATTGATCATAAATGTATGGGCTTATTTTTTGGACTCTTGATTCATTTATGTGTCTACCTTTATGCCAGTACCCCAAAGTCCTGTTTACTCTAGCTTTGTAGTTAAGTTTTGAAAATGAGACATTCCCAAACTTTGTTCTTTTTCAAGACTGTTTTGGATATTTCTGGGCTCCTTGTATTTCTATACGGATTTTACAATTAGCTTATAAGTTTCTGCCGAAAGGCACCTAGGATTTTAATAAAAATTGCATTTAATCTGTAGATAAATTTGGGAAGCATTGCCATTCTAACAATACTAAGTCTTCCAAACCATGAACACAGATGTCTTTCCACTTATTTAGGTCTTCTTTAATTTCTTTCAAAAATGTTTGGTACAGACCTAGGGTCTTTAACAAATAAATTTAAAAGGGGAAAGAAAAAAAGAAGAAAGTTGTAGAGTAACAGAAACATAAAAACATTGCTGCCAAATGCAATGTGTTGACTTTGTTTGGGTATCGATTTGGTCAAACTGTGAAAACTTAATTAATCAGTAAAATTTGGATACTGACTGGATTTTAATATTAAGATTTTTTAAAGTGCTGTAATGGTATTGTAGTTATGTTAAAAAACACACACACAAAAAAAAAACACCTCACTTTTAGAGATGCAAGCTGGATAAAATTATATATCTGGGACTTGTGTCAAAATAATTTGGCTGGGAGTGAGTAGAGAGGAAACCCACATGGAGGTTCATTACACTATTCTATTTCCTTAATTACGGCAGCATAAAAGTTGAAAACGTTTTTTAAAATCTCTATTAGTTACCAGGTAAAGTATAGAACAGTAACTTTCCTTGAGAGCTGGCTAAAGAATAATTCCAAGCCCTATTTTCTCAATGAAGTCCAGTATTAAAACTGAAGATATACTCTGAAAAAAACAAAATACAAACCAAAAACCTGTATCAACAAATAGGCATCACAATTAAGAAATGCAAACTTAATGATAAATATCTAGTATGAATACTTAAAATAAGCCACAAATACCCCTAAATGATAAACTACTCTATTAATTGTTTCTGAATTTAACTAAGTATACCTCTTTCTTTAAAGTGCTTTAAATTTTAAGGCAGTGGGGTCTCCCATCTTATTGTACATGAGTATCATATGAAGAGCTTTTTAAAGCCCAGGTTTCTAGGAAATATCCTATTTACTGAAACAGAATCTCTAGGGGTTGAGCAAGGGAAATACAAAATTCTTTTTTTCTTTAAGTGTCATAGCTGATTTCAATGTCCAGGCAAGGTTGAGAAATAGAGCATCAGGCTTACAGTTCTCCTTATGCTATTATTGTATGTTATAAACTCGCAGTCATTATAAGATTAAAGCATACTATTTACCTCAGAAGGGTAGGGAGAACTTGCTGCATTACATCTCCTTTATCACTGTAGTTTGACAGTTACTGCTTATAATATTTTAGTAAACTTCTCACCCTCTCTTTTTTGGCTCTTCCTAGATGCAGGTTCTTTGGAATAAACCAAAATATCTTTTGGATATGTGGAAGGATTTAAAAAACAAAAGAACAAAACAAAATTAAAGAAAAAGATTTTAAATAATTGACCGGAAATAATTTAAGAAGCCCATAAGCAGCATATTTAAGTACAAAGCTTTTATTACAGTGCCACTGAAACTAAGTATTAACTAAACTTGCCAGGTGCAGTGGAAGAGAGTAAAAAAGGACAGCCGGGAGGGAAAAAAACAGGAGTAGGAGAGTGGAAGAAAATAAGAAAACAGGAAGAGCAGAAAAAATAAAAGTACCAATACTTGTTTCAGATGCCACCCAAATTGCTGTATGAATTGCCCTGGACTATATTAGTAATCAGTAACTCACAAAGGAGCTAACTTGCTTTTTTTTTAAATTGCGGGGTGGGGTGGGAAAAGAGAGAGATTCTTGTTGAACTGTAGTAATCTTATCTCATTTTCTCCCTGTTTAAAATGGGGTTATAACTCACTCTTTCCATCATAGATATATTGTCATTGTTATTAGGCTAAAAATATACTTTAAACAATTGAAATTGTCCATCTTTGAATGTCATACTTAATGACATTAGTGGTAAGAAAAACTTGCGTTTTTATCAACAACAAACTTACCTGAACTTTAACTTCCTGGTGGCTGAGCAGAGGAACCAAATGAGGGACTATTCCAGAGTCTATTACCATCTGTATCTGTTCATTGCCAGCATCAGTAAGGTAAGAGAGGGCCCACACTGTATCTACCAATATCTAATGAATAAAATGAAAATTCAAATAGTCTTTGAATATTTTCTCATTTTAATAATTCTTAACCATATAGACTGATCTATGATTGTTCTACTACCTTCTTTCTTTTTCTCTCATCTCAATTCATTGGAATCTTAATCTTCATTATATTATAATCACCTATGAATGTCTGCATCAAATATGTACATCTTTAAACCATATTCAGAATGTTTAGGTTAATTATCATCCCGATCAAGATTAGCATCCGCTCTTAATTCATTACGATACAAACACACTACACAACACATGAAATAGGAGAATAAGACATCCTTTCCCAAATGCTCAAGCTGAGGACTAATAGGTCCAAGGACATTGTGATAAATGTATATAGTTGCAAAGAATAAATGTATCCAACATACACAGTGGTTCAAAAACATGTAGGCTAAGTGAATATATCAAGGAGTTCTCTAGTATTATCAGTACCATGTAGGTATGTCTAAACCTAATACTCCAGTATTAGGATTATAGTAATTTCATCTTTCTCAACACGTTTGCTTTGTCTTATAAAACAGGTGGCAATTCCCCAAATAGGGGAAGTCTCCCACAGTTGCAGATCAAGATATCAAAAACAACCTGTGAAATCTATAATCAAGAACCACATTCTAGGAAAAAAAAAAAAAGAAAAGAAAATACGTTATTTATATCAGCTGCCAAAACTACTTACAAAAAAATAAAATAAAAAAAGGAAGCCTCTATAACTTATACTAAAAAGTAGCCTGAAATTTTCAATGATTATATTTTGAAGTACAACAGGCCAGTGCTTCACCTTTCTTTGCAGGTTAAGTCCTAATTGGACGTTATGGCCAAAAGGATGTACGACAAACTGCTAACTGCTACAACAATACTACAATTATTGACAAAGATACAGGAATAATAATTGTGCATAGAACTTTACTTCCAAAGCCTTTCTAGAATATGGATCCTGTGTCAAAAGACAAGCCAAAAACTTTGAAACCTTTTAAATTCTAAACCAATATTATGTTCAAAACATCCAGGAAGCTCTTAGAAAGAGAAAACAGCACCTTGCCACCATTTCTTTCAGGAATTTAAGAAAGCTCTATGGGTATTTTTAATGTAAAAAGAAGACACCAAATAAGAAAATTCACATATATAAAGTGGCATCAAAATATGTGAAACAACTAAATTTCAACTTACAGATGTAACTGTTTTTTTCTGGAGTACCAATATATGCCAAAATGTGCTGATATGGGCAAAAAGTTTAAAGTTACTTGTGAAAGACTGTACATACAATCCACGTATTTTTTTAAAAGGCCCAATACTAAACATATCATTAATATGCTCACATCCAAATCACAATTTAAATCAGACTCGACCTCATATGTACTTTCTATATCAGACAAAGTTAATATTCTATGATAAATTTAATAACTACAACTACAGTGTAATTTTAATGCTTCATTTATGGCTTGTGGAAAGTTTTGTTTTCTTTTTTTCCCCCCACTTTTCTGAGGCCCCATTTAAGAACTTGCTGCTAAATGTTTACCTAAGATTTTACTCTTATAAACATTATTACTTAGTAAACATGCTACTAAAAAAGAACAATGCAAAATGGCTTGAGAAATTAAAGATACATCAAAAGCAAGAAAAACAGAGTTATAACCTCAACTGGATTGGTATAAACAGGAGGAAAGAACACAATATATTATTTCTCAATAAGGTCAACCAAGATGTCTGGTTCCAGTAGAGGTATAAACTTTGAGATTAATCTTTCTTAGACATCTTGTTAAAGTAGTACATTAAAATGTATAATTTCATCAAAGACTGGTGGTAAGGAGTCAAAACTAAAAATTGCTTACATTTTTTTAAGGATCCTAGACTACCTGGAGCTAAAAAAAAATATTATTAGAAAAGAGATCAAGTCATGTAATGAATTTGGTACATTATGTCACTGCTTGATGCAGCATAACTAACTTGAATTTGTTCCATATGCTTTAGAGCAGGGGTGTGCAAACTGTGGCCCGCGGGCCAACTGTGGCCCGCAATCCATTGTTAATTGGCCCGCAGCAAATTCCAAAAATATATTTAGTTTACTTAAATAAACCAGGTGAGGCAATACGTACTTCACCTCGAGTGAGTGGCCCGGCTGTTTGTGTATTTTACCGCATATGGCCCTTGGTGAAAACCGTTGAAAAAAGTTTGGACACCCCTGCTTTAGAGAGATTCTGGCAAAAAGGTATTACTGGGGATACTGTAAAGAAATGAAGCAGTTTATCAAACACTGGTCATCATACTGAACTGTGTTTTTAAAGAACCACACAAGTTCCTGATTGTTGGCCATGCATTTTAACCATGTGACTTTCTTTATCCATTATGTATATGCCTAACTTTTTAACACACTGATGGTTCTATAAGTATTCAGAGCATTGTTCCACCTCATTCATACTTCCTGAGTCGCTTTTACCTTTGCCATCTGTGTTAGTAAGAATGAGTAAGATATATTCATGTTTGAAAATCTAATCTGCACTGATTTTTTCCTATTGTCTGGACATTCAAGAGTTATCAAGTGAAACCACTACCAAGGTCACTATAAATGAAGAAATAGAATAAAAATGAAATTAAAGAGCAAATGATGTCCATGGTTTGGTGTATGTATATGAATACAAGGTCATGCATACAGGCAAAAATATTTCTGCTTTATCTTTCAAAACCCAAAAATACCACTGGGTGTATGTGTTCTGTCAATGGCCAGGCTATCAAATGAGCTTCCATAAAAAGGTCATGAACAATGAAAGAACTTCTAATACGAGTTTTTACAACACTAATACAAGTATATGCACATACCTTATTGCCCAGACCAAAATAACAGGCTCAATTTCTTTACTGAAATTACATTTAGTGATTATAGGTAAACACAGAGTAAATATAAAAATACCAAACTATGTATTACAGCTCTTGAAGTGGAAACATCTGAAAGAGTACACTCATATAACATTCAGTGTGACATTTTCTCCCCTATGTACAGGGGGAGCCCTAGACACACACATACACACACACAAACACAAACTATATGAAGTGAAGAATTTACTCACATTTACGTCTGTGTGATGAATTAAAACACAAAGAGCTGGAAGGATCTGAAGAAAGAAATACACAGTTTAAAACATACATAGATAAAAACATACAGATAATAGTATCTACTTTGGTTTAAAAACAAACACAGAAAAAATCACTTGTTTACCTCTTGAATGGTTTCCATTGGGGGGGGTGGGTCTTTGTGCCGACATAAGTTGACCATAACCCAAGTAACATTTCTCAAGAATGTTATTGGAATAGATGGACTTATGAAGGAAAGTAAAGGTTTCACAACTCCAAGACTTATGACATAATCTCTACACTGTGGCCCATCACCTGTAGGAATAAGGATTTATTAATTTAATAAAATACGTTGACAATAAACAATTCAGAAAACATAAAGCACTGGGTTCAATATGTTGCTTCCTGTATTTTAACCACTTACATTATTTGGCTTTATATAAAAGTTTTAGACAATAATAAATAACCAAGTTCACATTTTAGGTCTCTGAGCTAAGAGAAGCAACTATAAGGTTTTTTTGGACATTATTCACATGTTCAGGTTTATAAGCTGCTCACCTATGTTTTATGCCATCTATAACACTAGAAGCCTAAGTAAGGGTTCTTTAAAATACACTGTGAGCAGAGAACCGCTGCTTTTGTCTTCTCTCTCAATGGTACTCTCAGTTTAACAAACTATCATGTAATAAAAAAAAGATGTGTCAAAATACTATTAGAAAATATTCATAGAATTTATACTGATGACCCAATATCAGAGCATCAAGAGGATTAACTATAAATTACTCTATACACTTAGATAACTAAGTCAAAATAAGGGAGGACAAAGAACCAATATCCTACTGGGCTCTATCCCAAATCTACTGAAACAGAAACTCTGAAGGTCCAGGATTGTGTGTTTTAACAAGCCCTTCACATGATTCACATATGATTCTGATAACGTGCTAAAGTTTGAAAATCACTGGCCTAGACAACTGTCAAATTTAATTTCTGTATCTAGACTGCCACCGTAATTTCTAGTATGAGATCCATGTTGAAGTATTACATTCCATAACTGAAAACACTTTTTTTTGCACTACAATTCTTGGAGATAAAATGCTTTGTTTGTTTTCCATCTGTGTATTCTAATTAACTCTACAATGTCACTGGAACTAAAAACCAAAGATCAAGATGCCGCAGTAATAATTCTAAATCTAAAATTTGGTATAAAAGCAAAACAGAGAGGGACCTCGGATACACAGATGGCAGCATTCCTAATAGCAATATATTGTATTCCAAGAACAGTTCACAGAAAAATTCCCTTTTGAAACTCATAATCATGGGACGCTAACCATCCCTTGTCCTTCCACATTGGCCTCCGAAAGGCTAATAAAAAGGAGGCATATCAAAGCAATTCTGATTACTTCCATGGAAGAACAATAATGAATCTGTGGCAAAAATAAACTTTAACATCAAGGAATACAGTTCAGACCTCAGATTTTTTCCATTCTCCACTACAGTTTTTTGAATTTTTGAGATTGGGTAAAGTGTAGGCTCTAGTTAAAAAAACAAATCCTTGAAATATCAGAACTGTCTTAAATGTGCTTCCTACAATTGTTTATCAGATAAAACCTAAAAGTATGGTAATAATGATGTTCAACATTTAAGAAGGCTGTCTGCAAGTTACAGATACCTCCTGCATGATGATGACCTCATGACGATACTGGATGACATTATTATATTTTAATGTACTAAAATCCATAAGAGATAGAAAATTTTAACTCAGACTCTTCTCAGAACTGCCAATATGGAGAATAATTTTGGTTTAAGTTTTGCCTCCTCCTTTTATTTCATTAATATATTTTCTATGATAGTGGAGAGAGCCAAGGAATAAAATGGATCCCAACATAATAAAGGAGGAATAGAAGATTTAAATCATATACATATTTCATAATTATTCAAATATACTGACTATATACAAAAAGGTATTACGGTTATCATAAGCAACAAAAATGGTCATTGAGTTTACTAGGGGTTTATACTTAAACAGCTGTAATTTCTGTAAATGAGTTCATAAAAACTTGTACTGAAAAAGACAAACTGTTTTTTCTTTTTGACCACTAGTAGTCATTTTTATTACATAGTATATGAAAACAATTGTTGGACCAGTACTACAAGTTTATGACAAACCTATGATATTTCCCAATGCCCACACTGCTTGCTCACAGACATTTTGATGGGGTGAATGGAGAAGCCTCAGGAAAAGTGGCACAGCATCTAAAGAAAACATAAGATCATTTAAGTCTTAAACATAGTTATATATCAATTATATCTCAATAAAACTGGGGGGAAAAGGTTAAAGATACTACATAATCTAAACCAAAATTCAATCTTGCATTTTTTGCTGAAATCTCAAAAAAAAAACAACTATCAAAAACATATTTGAAATATATCTTCGTTACATGATTTTCATTAGGATAACAGTAGTGGAAAATTTCTGACTAGCAGACTACTTATTTAGCATCAAAATGGCAGTTTTAGCATATAAACAAATATCAAGTTAAACTAGTAAAATTTCATTCACAAACCTCAATTTAATTCCCATTTAAAGATTAATTCCTTATATATTAAGTCTATTTTTAAGTTAAAAAAATAAAGAGTCCAATTCGTAAAGTAACTTGTGAATACAGAAATTTAAAATAGCATCACATAGGTCTTTAGACAGACCAGGGATTCCTGTGTCAATGGAGATCTTCTGAATCAGAAAGTGATTCTGTTGCTGAACAACAAGGATGGGAAACAGATAAAGGTTTGTATCTTAACAAAATACTGTACTGAACTTTCTTCCTTCTAATATCACTCTGAAAAATGCTATTTAAGTAGATATAGCTCAATCATGCTTATTTATAATACAAAGTAATTAATGTATCCATTATTTTTGGGATACTAAGAAAGACTAATGGTGTTAAAACAAATTCTAGGTGTCTTTTCTAATCTTTAAAGAGCACATAAACAGAAAAAGAAAGAGAGCAAGTAAGGGATTAAGACATTGTTTTGAGATTATAAAATTTACTAAACAGTCAACCATACAAAACAAAACCAAAAATCCCCAAAAGAACAAAAATAAAACCACCTGAACCTACAACTAAACCAGTTTTATTAAGACTTACGGTAATTAATTATCTTCTACATAATATCACAGTACAAGTATCTACATAATAAACTGCTTACTCACACAACATTTTTGTTCCCCTTCAAAATCATGTAGAAGTTAGTGCCTAAGATTTTAAGAAGTTTAGACAAGTGTACTGCTTACACACTTGAAGAGGATTTAAGAAGTGCCTTCTTTAAAATTATTAATTTCTTTGGTAGAAGAATCAAATAGTATTCATGAAAACAATATATTCAAGTTATTACTTCCAATAATAATTTCCTACTTACATTTCTAGGAACTATTATAATAACAATGAAAAAATATTTGAAGCCATTCTTTCAATAGAATCACTTTACAAAAGATTTTTCTAAAATGCATGATAGAAATCTCATTAAGAGGCCCAGAGGCAGTATAGCAATGGGTAAAACACCTTTATTTTAATGATGTCCTATAAATAAAGAGTAACTACAATAATGTAATCTGCTACTACCGTGTTTCTTCGAAAATAAGACCAGGTCTTATATTAATTTTTGCTCCAAAAGACGTATTAGGGCACATTTTCAGGGGATGTCTTATTTTTTCATGTACAACAATCTACATTTATTCAAATACAGTCATGTCATCTTCTTATGGAACTCATCCTCATAACGTACTAAATGCGTCCGTCTGGCTAACGATCTTAACTGGGGCTTATTTTCGTGGCAGGTCTTATTTTCAGGGAAACACGGCATAATTAGGAAGTGTCAGATTTAGAAGCAAATTAATTTTTAGAAATAGAAAATGTCGGTCACTGGTAAAGATGATCAAAGTAACATACTTAAGTTGGCCTCTTTCAACTACCTTGTGTGTTATTAAATAGCTATTATTTTATAATATTAATAGCTCTACTCTTTTTGTAGAATCACTGTTTATTTTTTACTTAAAAAAAATCACAATTTTATCTTTAATAACGAACTTACTGGACTGAACTACTGCTTGAGTTTGTTCAGAGGTTCCAGATGCAATGTTTGTCAAAGCCCATGCAGCTTCAAACTGTAAAGAAGGACTACAAAAACAAATAATTTTAAACAGTAGGGATTTTTACACTTGCCCAACTATCTACCAACAATTCCTCCCCTCTAGAGCATTTCAAAATTGTTGAATATTTTGTTTCAAAAGGTATCTATGCATCCAGCACTTCTTCTAAACCTCCAATGGCTATTTAAAATATCTCTTGTATAAAAACCTCCTCAGGTGTCCTAATTTTTAGTAAGAAATCTTTAAGATACCTGCACATTACTACCCAAACAGTTTGGCCTACCTGGCCAAACTATTTCTTGCTAATTTTCAGAGCTCAAAGGTTAAATGTATCATTCTCAAGTTCCTTTTTGGCCTTTACCTTCATCTCTTGGTGTAAACACACCTCGCATTGTTTTTCACTTTGGCTTTTCAACTTCATCTGGTAGCCCTTTTCTTTTTTATCTAAAGATCACACTAACTACTAGAAAATCTTACGTTCTGTAAAGGATATATCCTAAATTATTTCTTAAAATAATGTACTTACTTGTCATCTCTTTCAAGACAATGGACTAAAATAGGCAATATTCCAGATTTTATTAAGTCATCAATTGGTGGATTTCGATCGCTGGACAAAAGTTTCCTACAAGAAATACACAAATACTTTGTGAGACTTAATCACATATAATTACCGTATTTTTCCATGTATGATGCATACTTTTTTGCCCAAATTTGTGAGGGAAAAGTAAGGCTGCACATTATACATGGGTAGTACTAATTCCATATCTAAAACATAAATTCTTTTATTTATGCTTATGAGTTAAAAGTGTAATAAATAAATGCTAATATTCCTTTACAATACAAAAGACAACTACCTAAATATAAACAAATAAAAATTTGAATTAAAAAATTAAACGAAAGATTTTTTTCCCCCTGAAAGTTTGGGCCAAAAACATGGGTGCGCATTATACACGGGAGTGAATTATACACGGCAAAATACAGTAAATTCAAATTCGTATTTGATAGAAATTACAACAAAATCTGAATATTTGGCACACACATTCTTGCTCAAAGTTATTTTTAAATTTATATAACGCAAACTTTTCTCTATTATAAAAAGATTAATTTATAAATTTATAGACAGTAATAATTAGGAAAAAAATGTAGACAGAAACCACTTTATCATTTTTTTATTAGTACAGTAATAACTTTATTCCCTTACTAAAATCCCAAATGTGACTTATAAAAAGACTACATGTTTTATGTGTGTTACCTTTGGGCTTAATTTTGAGGTTAGAGAAAAAAAGTGGGCAGACTCCTTGAACATGTCATTTACCTTGCTAAGAAAGGGATTAAGAGGTCACCAAAATATCCCAAATTATTCATAACAGGTCCTACAGAATCAAAGGGCAAGAGCAGGTAGGCTGCTGGTACAGGTTTATAGCTGATACTAGTGGTCCTGCTGATACTTCATCCTACTGTACATACAGAATCAAAGGTCATAAAAGCTCAACAACATTCTCACCTCAGTAGCTAAAGTGAACTGGAATAAGCGTAGCAATTCATAGGAAAATATCCAGAGAGGTATTAGAGATATGAAGGTGAACAAGACAGACACATCTTTGCTCTCGTGGTACTCAGTACCCACGTACACATGTGGTAGACTGCAGGTTTAGCTGATAAGCCCTCAATGTGGCCTATTCCACATCTTCACCCATTTGAATCCCCTGCTCTACTATACTGGAGGTGCCAAAAAAAATGTATACACATGACTTGTATTCATCTTTGGTATCAGTATATATTGAATATTACAATTTTAATACAGTTTTTTCCTTTCTTAAAATGTGTATACATTTTTTTGGCACCCTTTATATAAAGACAATGTTTAAGGAAGCATAAAATCGTTCCTCTATATAAACCAAATGATGGCTACTTATTCACTTCCCTATCAATGTAAACCCCTTGACCTGGTTTTAAACCACTCCACAAATTGGCTCCATTTTACTTCACAAACTTTATTCTCTGTTATTCAATAATAGGTCAGTTGTCAGTCTTACCATTTCAATCTCATTTCCAGGCCCTTCACATCCTATTCTCTGTACTTGGAATGCCCTCTTTTCCGTCTATTCAAACTCTACCTATTCAAAGTCCATTTCAATTTCTATGTTTTTATAACACCCTCCCTGAATTCTAAATTCTCTGAATTACTGAAAAAATATTTACACAGCATACGCCTACATTTGCTGTGGAGTATCACTATTTTTACAGTTTTGCCTTTCTAATTAGGTTCTAAGTTTTTTAGAGCAAGAATTATACCATATGCTTTTTCGAAGTATTTTCCGTAACACACAGCACAATTCTAAGCACAAACTAGGAAATAACCCAGTTTGTCTTAATCAAGGTACCAGAGTTAATAAAAGAAAAGTTTTTTATTACTCCATTGGACATTCTTAAAGAGAAACTGCCTTTTTCCTTCGAGTGCATAATGATGTAAACAATATCTACAAAATATAAAATCAATTTTTGTGTCCTAGTCTTGATTTGTGCTAAGGTGCCGGCAGTTTTACCCACAGCTGCTTCTGTAACATCAATGTAAATTTTAACACAGTAAAGAAAGGCAAAGTCTTAGAATCATTGTGAAAATAGGTTTGATCTTGTATAACCCCCTGAAGCTTTCTCTGGATCTCCTAGGGAAATTTTGAGAACCCCTGCCTTAGGGATTTAATTATCTTGCAGAACTCATATTGAGAGGAGCTGCTCACCTCTGACAATGGTGAACATATGTATCAATTTCTTGATCATTCCTCCTATAAACATTAATTTGCCATTTTGAGGCGTGAAAATTTCTGTGATTTTCTTAATATAAAACACAGTTCTAAGTTCTTTAGAACTGTAGTGGGCAACACTGTAGTTCTATAAGTTCCTTATCTGTTCTAGGTTATTTGAAGTGAATACACAAAAGTAGGAAAACTCTATAAACATAAAGGGATGCATGCACTGGATAAAATATTGGATGGATCAGTGAAATCTTTTTCCACTTTTGACATTCTATAACTAGGATCAATTTCTTGCTTAAGTGTCTTTCCTACTGCTAATCACAACACAGGATTATTCTTATATTTATAAATATACAATGTGACCACAATATTGTGTACTATGATATAACCATGTCTTCCCCAACTATTTAATACAAAGGTCTCAGCAATAAGTTTTTCTGGTTCTTCCCTTAAAAATAGGAGAGCATAGGTTTTATAACAGAAATATACAAAATAACTTAGTATTTCTACCTGGAAAGAGAATGGAAGTCTCTGTAGCCCTAAACCTTAACGTCCACTTGCCTATATACTGCTATATAGTAAGCTCATAACTCTATTGCTTGATCAATATCCTCGTATTGTGAGAAGAATTAGCTACCTCTGGGCAGGATCTGAACAATCTGAGATTTTATTACATTAAACCTATTAATCAGTAAAAAGTAAAGCTTTATAAATAATGTCTTCCTATTAGTCTATAGCAATAACCTGTTAAATCAACTTTTCCCTAAGCAGCTGTACATATCATGTATACTAAAGCTTCAGTGTATTTGTGAGTTTAGAAAATTGCTACAAAATTTCAGTACTCTCAGAGAGTAATTTTAAAAGTACATTCAGTTGGTCTATGACTGTTCTTATTGTTTGTCTTCAAAGTTAAGTATGACTGACATGACTATGTAGTGAAAACACACAACAGAACTCCTGTGTAAGTTATAAAATTTATATATGTCCTCAAAATTTAACTTACCTAGCAGCTTGAACTGCACTTAATTGAATTCCTTGGTTATCACTTGAAGCATTCTATAAAACATAAAAAAGTTTCAATGTAGATACACAATAATATAATTAAGTCCAAGAAATATAATAAAAAAGAGGAAAAATAACTCAACTTACTTGAACAATAGCTTCTAGAGAGGTATTTTGCTAAGAAAAACGTTAAAGAGAAAACTAAGTTAAAAAGTCACCTTAAAATTCTCTGTTTATATAACATCGTTCACTGGTAGCTTTAAATGACCAGAATTACAATAGCTTACCACTCTATAATCTCCATCTATATCAGAGTCTTCACAGATATCTTCATGTGGTACATTCCTTCTCTTTAAGAGATGTTCGTCTCTTTTATTCTTAAAAAAAAAGGCAAAGAAAAAAAAAGAACTCCAGTTAAATAAAAAAAAGATAAATACTTTCATATAAAGGTTAGGCAACCCTGTGCCTACAAACTGAAATATGAAGTGCCTTTTGAAACTAAAATGCAAATGCAGAAAATTAAACCAAATTGTGAACACCTAAGCAACACTAATTTGAGCCCCAAACCCCAAATACTACATTTTTAATGAACCGTGCGTGACCTATGTACAAACTAAAGAACAAAAAAAATTTTGATTAAAAAAGATAGTGTACAGTTTAAGCCAGAACCAAGCACATATTTATTGAAAAGTACTAAACCATTGTATACATCATCTGGGAGATTCTCTTTATCACCTAAAAACAAAGTCAAAGCAAAAGTCAGGCAGTTTAAAATCGGACAAAAATCAACATTGCCTTACAAAAATCAAGGGCCACTTGAATTTCACTTAAAATGTTTGGGACAAATTTAAAACTATATTCTCAACTACTTTAATACTGAAAAGCTGATGAAATTTCTAAGTAACAAGTTCCTTTCAGGATATAACTACTACAGTAAACAGGAATATACCTATGACTTATACTTTATATAAACCATCAAAAATTACAGAAGAAGAAAGCATTTGATAACTGTATCTCTGTTTTTGGACAGTGGTCAAGTTGTATCTCGCCAACTTCAATAGCATGTCAAATTTGGTCTTTCGGTTTTCAAAAGAAAAAGAAATGCTAAGCACTTGAGATTAATATACCTTTGGTATCTTCTGTATTTGCTGTAACGTTGTTAGAATGCTTAGAAGTACCCAATATTAATCAGACTCACCTTCCTTAATTCAACTACAACTTCATTTCGTTGTCTTCTCATAGTCTACAAGAAATTAAAGAAAAATATTTTTTAAAAACTACAAATTCCATCACCCAGAGAAAACCATTTTAACATTTTGATGTACACCTCCTAATCTTTTCTTTAGTTATATATCTACATAAGGTCATATTTTACTCATAATAAAGATATTATATTATATAGGAGATTTTCTATCTTCATTTCATATTCACAATCTCAAATATTAAAACTTTCTTTGAAATTAATAGATCTATAATACTGGATATATAAATTTTAAAAACTGTAATATAAAATTATAAAGCTACAAAGAATAAAAGAACTCATAATCTCAACCCCATATGAACCATAACAAGTTAAAAATACATGTACAAGGTTAGTAAACTCAACTGCTTTAGGAAAAAAGAAGGGGAGCCTCCTGCACATTCAGTCTTTCTCTAAAAGTAAACACTGGTAGATTTACTGTGATTCTAACACACCTATTAATTCAGTTCTTCACCTTATTTTTACTTTATTTATAGATTTCAGAGATCTCCCATGGTGGTATACGCAGACATATGAGGTGTGATAAAAAAATACGATGAATGTTTAAATTTTAAAAAATTTATTACAATAAAAGACACATTGCTATTAATTCCCCCCAAAATATTCCCCCTCGCTTCGAACACACTTATCCCATTATCCCTGCCACTTTCTGAAGCAGTTCTGGAAGTCCTGTTCCACGAGTGTCTTTACTTAGTTGTGCTGTTGTGGCTGCCTTGATGTCATGAATCATTTAGATTTTGGAGAAGAGCCAGAAGTCCCACAGTGCAAGATCCGGACACACCGTAATGTTTTTATTTGACAGAAATTGCCATATACCAGAAGCGATGTGTGACAGGGAGTGTTGTCATGATGGAAGATGATTTGTGGCACACTTTAAAACACACCTTCTCTCACCCATAGCTCACACCTGACTGACTGTAACTAACAAGTTGAAACTTGTTAGTAAGGTTCTACGTGCCACTTCCTGTATTGAAGATCCCTGCCTTTCCGTTGGATGGCACTCGGCAGCAGCATTCTCCATAGTTTTTGATCAATGGTAAGGCTCCGTGTCAGACATTGCTTCTGGTATTCGGCAATTTCTGTCAAATAAAAACATCACGGTGTGTCCTCATCCACCTTAATATCGGGTTTGGTGCTATGCAACTTCTGGCTCTTCCCCCAATCAAAATGATTCAGGACATCGAGGCAGCCACAACAGTACAACTAAAGACACTCACAAAAGAGGACTTCCAGAACTGCTTCAAAAAGTGTCAAGAACAATGGCATGTGTTCAAAACAAGGGGGAGTATTTTTAGGGGGGTTAATGGCAATGTGTTTTTTACTGTAATACATTTTTTCTTTAAACATTCACCATATTGTTTGATCACACCTCATATTTCATTCGTTCTAACAACCACATAATTATTCTATCATGTACTGTAACCACTTAAGTTCTTTCTATATATGGGTTCACCTCATTCTTTCTAAGGACTGCATATGCCAAGACAGATTAAGTGGCAAGGGCAAATCACAAAGTAATACTTAGGGGTCTAATAGCTATTTCAAGTTCATGTCCAAAACCAAACTTCTGATCTTTAACAAGCATACATACTCTATGCCATCTCATATGGTTTATATGGGGAGTAATATAGGTTCTTTGTACCTTTGTATTTTATAAGCATGCTACTGTTCAAAAAATTTATGATATATACAATATTATAGGTCTACGAGTAATTTCAAAGAGAATTTCAGCAAATGGCAACTCCATCCCTCCAGTTGCACAGACCAAAAATCTTGGAACTGTCCTTGATTCTTTTTCTCTCATATTACACATTCTACTGTTAGCAAATCTTATTGGTCCAACTTTCAAAGCTTCTCTGAAATTCCAACTACGTATCACTACCTCCTCTGCGACAACACTGGTCCAACTCTGGTCCATAGATTATTGCAGAAGCCTCCTAACTTGTATCCCCCTTATACTCTTGCTCTCCATCTTCTTTCCCAGTCTATTCTTAGCATGGCAACCAAAGTAATCCTTACAGAGAATCTCAATTTTTGTGCGCCATGGACTCCTTTGGGAGCCCAGTGAAATCAATGGATATCTTCTCAGACAGTGTTTTTAAAAACAGAAAAGAAATAAGTAAGATTACAAAGAAAACCAATTATATTGGTATATAGTTGTCAGAAATATACAAATATGAAAACAAATTATAATATATGTGCTTCGTTATCACATTAAATGAATGTAGCAGTGGGTCTAATAACGACAATAATTTCAAAGTAATGATGTCCAAAAAATGGTATTTCAGGATATCTTGCAACAATAACGGGATTTTTATTGATGGCAACAAGTCACAGGTAACTTTAGTAACTACTGAAGCTTATCACCTACATCATTAAGTATAGACAAAAAAGGGGTTTTCTATGGAAAGTAACCTCACAGGATGATCTCATTCTAAATTCCTAACTGGGAAGGTCATGGTGGGTAGCCATGCCTGAGGCACATAACTTTTTTAGTAAAATGTTTTTCTTTGCCTAAAGCAAAAACTGTTTCTGAGCATTTAGGTTAACACACCCTTGAAGTGCCAGGAGTAATAATACCCCTTGAAGGCACAACCATCTTCAAGAAAGCACATAATCTTAACTATCCTGTAATACAATCCTGCCTTGCTTTCTCCCACCCTCACATAACCTTCCTTAGTCCCCCACCAACCCCCCACCCCCGCACCCCCTCCCTTATTCCAAATGCATAAAAGAAACTGCAAAGTTACTATCTGGAGCTTTTGAGATCTTGCTTCTTGGCAATTGTCATCAATTTTGGCTCAAATAAAACAAGAATTCTTTCCACTCCCCAGTCACTGCCTCTCAGCCCTCCACTCATTCTGCTGCTTTCTCACTAACTTTGCTATCCCTTTGCCACACTGGAAACACTCTCTCTTCAAGGCCTTCATTATACAGCAACTTCTAAGATGGACTCCAGAGCCAAACTGGGTTCAATTTTTAGCCACATTCCTTACTAGCTCTCCATGCATCAGTTTCCTCATCTATAGAATGAGGATAGTAAAAATACCTTTTTTCATAGGAGTACTGTAAGGATTAAATAATATATATGTAAAGTTCTTAAATAGTCCCTAGTATACAGCAGTATATGTGTTAGCTATTATTATTACTGCTATGTCCTCAGGTTGTAATGCTCTTCCCTTACTATATGCAGTACTTAACTCTCTCATCTTCAAGTCTTTCAAATGTCACCTCCACGGTGAGGTCTTCCCCCACCTAACCCTCTAGCAACTCTCCATCTGGATACTCTCTATCCCCCTTCTCTGCCTGGTTTTCTCCATACCATTTATCACATTCTAATGTACTATATGTAACTTTATTTGATTATTCCCCTCACACCCCACCAGAATATAAGTTCTCTATATAAGGAATAACATAAGTATTATTCTTTCTCAAAATGTACTGGTTAATCTTACATGTGCGGAAATCTTTATTTCAATTTTGGACCAAACCAATTAATTATATCACTAAGTGACACTTTGGTGATCATTTTGAGGTTTGGTACAGACAGGGATTTAAAAAATACGAAGACTCAATTTTTTAAAAATACTAATAAGGCTGCAAAATGAATGAAAACTAGTCAAAGTACGTATTACAAGAGTTTCAACACTCATTATAGTTTAACCATCATAGCCTTAAGAGGTAAAAAGAAATAGTTTCTTTTTTACAAATAAGGAAACTGAGGTTGAGAAGTTAAATTCCTTGGCCAAGGCCACAGAGATAGAAGTGGGATAGCCAGGATTAGAATTCAGTCTCATACAAAGCCAATCAACCATTAAGCGATACTGTCTCCCAGAAGTCTTCAAGTCAAAGAGTTCAGGCCAATTTTAGAGCCTACGGTTCATACTTAAGCAAAAGTACTATTATCCAGACAATGGGATATTGTATCACAATACAAAAACAATAAATTAGTAAATAAAAACAAAACAACTATGTTCTATATCTAACACAAAAAACACAAAATAAAATGTGTAAAATATACTATTTAAAAGATTGTTCAATAAAAGTTAGATTTCTGAGGGACAGAGACATTTTCAGTCTAAGAATTAAAGTTTTTATTAGTAACTACTCCATCTAAAGAAGTAGGATTAAGGTATGTGGGCTTTAACTTCTTTTTAATAAAGCAAATTATTAAATCCAAAACAACTGCTTATTTACTGCATACAAATATTTTATTTACACCAATTTTTTTTCTTCCCATTACAGTGCATCTTATTTATTAAATTTGGAGTTTCTGATAATTTGGAATAACAAAAAGGATTTATCAAACCAATTTAACACTGTAGTTGTGACATAAGCCTCAGGCTACTACTACTTACAGAAATTTACTTGCAAAATAAGAGCTATAACAATCTCTTTATTATATAGAGCAAGAGAGCAAGTTTTCTTCTCTTGGGGAAAAGCTATTGCCTCAAGGTAAAAAGAAGACTGAATGAAACAGTAGAGAGACACCCTATGCACCAGCCTGGTAGCATTTATCCATGATTTTTATTGCAAAAAACAAATGCCTTTAAAGTGGTATTAGATATTTAAACATTTTCAACTCACAACTCCATCTCCAATCAAGAAGGACTTTTATTTCTCTGGAGTCCCATGAAAGGGGTCTGTAAGGCTTCTTTTTCTAAATCTCTCCTTATCTTAAAGAACAGGGTTTTTATATACTACATGTGAATATGATAGTTGTGAATTCACATGACCTACACTGATGCAGTGAGCTGTCAATTCGAATTCCAAAAGGCTGCCAAACTGGCCAAAGGCTTATTTATAGGCCAAAGCACTGTCTAAAGGACAAAGCTGTATATGGGGGGTTGAGGTGGGAGGGGGAGGCAGAGAAAGGGACTGGGTAAAGAGTAGAGTTCAGACAGATCACCCAGAATTTGTCTATTTCTTTGCTTGTAATACATTTACAAAATTCTAAATTCAGGGAAAAGGGTAGGTGACGTCAAAATATTCAAACAAGTGAATCTTACGGAACACAGAAGGTTACTTTTATCTTTTAAAAAACGCAGTTTTTAAATTTAACGAATAATTACTGCGTGTCCATCACTATACTAGGGTCTAGGGATTAAACACTTTTTCTGCTCTTAAGGGTCTAGTACTTTTTTTCCAATTAGTGGCTACTTAATTTCTAAGTCACTTTTTACTAATATATAGTTTTTCTTTAAAATTCTAAAAACTATTAAGACATGATGATGCAATAATAAACCGAACAATATGAATGTTTTAAAATTTTTTGAGTAAAAAGTTTGAGTTTAGATCAGTACGGACTCAATCTAACTAGAGAAAAGTATTTAAAGAAAATTCTTTCTAAAGTTAGTCATACAAAGGATAAGGAATATAATGCTTTGATTTTATTTCATCTAGCCTGATTCCATCATACCCTAGGAACGTTAATACTTAGGTAATAGGACAAAAAAACAAAAGAAAGTAAAAATTTTAAAAATTAATCAGACGAGATCTTTTGTGGGGTGATGGGATATATTCTAAAACTGGATTGTGGTAATGTTTGCACAACTCTGAAACTTGATTAAAAATCATTGAATTCTACGCTTGAAATATGTGAGTTTAATGCAAGATAAATTACATCTCAATAAAGCAATTTTTAAAAGTTACACACACACACACACCCTCCTCCCCCAATATGGATTACTACTGTATTACTATTTAGAGCCTTCTGGAAAGCATTCACTCAATCATTCAAATATTTATTAATCACCTATTTGCCAACCACTAAAAAGTACAAACATGAACCAGACATAGTATATCCATGGCCTTAAGGAGATAATACTTTTATGACACACAAAAATAATAAAATAGTAATAAAGCCTTAACATTTAGAAAACAAGAGTGCCAAACACCATTCTAAACATGTTACTTGATTTTACTCATTTAATAAATGTATTATAATGTGTACACTGCTCTTGACAGCAGAGAAACTAAGTAATAAAGATGAAATATAAGCTGAATCTTTAAGACTGAATGGAAATTCATTTAGAGACAGGCATTCCAGGTAGAAAATAAGAGCATATACAAAAAGAGACAATTATAAAAGATGGTACATGCAGGATCTGTTGAAGAATGTCAGAATCCAGGAATGGAAAGGTAGGGAAGAAGCCAAATCAATGTCAGGAAAAGCTAACCCACAGATTTTCAGAGAAAAGTGAGTTACTGGTGTTTTCAACCGAAATGGCCATCACATCCTAAACATATTTGGTAAGTACAACAGCTGTTCAATTCAATAAATATGGTAAACCAAATGCTAAAAATATGCAAGTCTATTTTCCAATTCCTTTTCTATTTCTCCCTCCTTTCATTTCCCCTTGATCTCTTCAGCAGCAGGCATTATGATGCTTATTTATGCCTTTGCCAAATACTATATATGTTGTCAAATTGCATGTGATTAGCAAATAAATCCCAACTTTACATATACGACAATAAAACAAATTTTAAATGCTTATTGTCAAATGCTTACTTAAACTGTAGATTTATTTCTCAGCGATAGTATTTGCTCATAGTAAGAGAAAAGTTGTAATTAGCACTACTAGTGATGGGCAAAACTCTTCATGAGCAGAATCAAGTTCTTATCTCTAACAAGTAAACACTATTGATGATTAAGAAGACTTTGAAAGTAAACTCAGAGCAGGAGGTCAGATTTAACCTTGGCAAGGCTATTGGAGCAGTTTTAAGAAGTAATTCTAGTGTATAGGTACCATACTTTAAAATGACCCACTTCTAAATTATAAGCATTGAAACTTAATTTATTAGTATAAACATATAATTTAAAAATCACAAAAAAAGGTAAGCAATTGTTTAACAGCTATTAACTCCAAAGAATAGGATTACACTAGTTTCACCATCTACTCAATATTCAAACAATAGGGAAATTTATTAAATTCAAAAGTTAGACATATCTACATATTTGGAAAAGTTAGAAAATGTCTGTAGAAAAAGTAGACCTTCTGGCATTTTCTATATTCGCCTGTTTTGTATAAGAAGTATGCTGTGTTTATGTGTAGACAGTGGAGAAAACACATGCATACATACACGAATCTCCTCCCAAGATGCGTTACTACTATACGGCTGTATCACTCTACTAGCATATGGCTCCCAGTTCCCACTCTACCTTTAATTGACACAATCTTAAGCAAATTATCATGTTTGGGGGCATTAATTCCCTCCTCTGTAAAGTAAGGGGTTTTCAACAGATCTTTTATGCCTCAAAAAAACTGCATCAATTTTATTAACTTCAAAAACCAATGTCAAAGAAATATTTAATTGCCATTTTTACAAGTTACTATGCATGGCAATAATTTCTATGCTAAGAATCCTAGGAAAAAACCATAGCTCAAAATTGTAAACAATGAAAAGCTATTTTGTGGCTCTGGTACCGTTACTTAGTGTTTTCACATTTTGAACTTTTTGCTTTCAATTGTGTGTGTGTGCGCGCGCGCGCACGTGCACGCGTAACGTGTTTGTTGTTGGTGATGAGGTGTCTATTAGGGAAAGAAAAATGGTTAAGAAATGACCATAGGTTTGGTGAGACACATATAACCTTCTTAGAGATGGGAAATGCTGCCAAAGTAACCTTTCAGAATCACTTACAGAAAGCGATTAAGGACAACACACAGAAAAATCTGTTATACTAAACAAATACGTATTTAAGTTTTACATGAGCAAAAGGGAAGGTACTTCCTTCCCTTTTAGAATGAATGAATTATATGAAATTGCTCAAATGCTGGCAAGAATGATCATTTCTCTTCAAAGATTTTGAGTACTTCACAGTAGAAATAAAATTTCAGGAAATGATTGAAGGACACGTTGAAGAAAACTCAACACAAGGCAAAGACATTGGGAAAAATCAGAGAACAAGAAACAAAATGAGATTCAACCAATTAAGAAAGTCAACAGAATCCAAGCTTTACACCACTGCTAAAAAAATGATTTCTCTGCTTATTTTATGCATTCTCAGATGAGAAAAATTATTTTTTCTATTTATAGAAACAGTAAGATTAAAATGAAATAGGAAAAGAGAGATTAAGGAATGTTTTCCTTGTATGTTATATGACCATAATTCAAATTCATGCTTTTGTTACAGAAAAACTATACAAATAGCTAAGATTTTCAACTAGAAAGAACAGCAATCATTTAAACCATCTCTTTTATAAAGAAAGGAACTGAGGCCTAGTGACTTCCTCAATAGCAAGGCTCAGATTGTCTAGCCCCAGTCCAATGTTCTTTATACCTCAATACACTACCTTTTCATCTTAGATTCACTGTTATATATCTCTTCAGATAACCTACTTTTCCTTCTTTTTATTTATTTGCAAAACATTATTTTTTTTGGTGAACTTATATTCAAAGACTTCAACATTGGGAATAGAAAAATCTTCATTAAAAGGCAAATTACTGAATTGCTTTACTAAAGCATCATTTAAAAAGCGTAATTCTAGCTATGCTTCCTTCTCAATAGGTGTACACCTTTTACCCAACAAATGTTTACTGTCCACCTACTATGTGCCATAAACTGTTCTCAATGCTAAGGATACAGCAGGGAACAAAGGACAAAATCACTGCCTTCGTGAAACCTACATTTTAGTGTAAAGACAATAAATAAAACTAAAATACATAGTACGATAGTGATAAATACTGGAGAGAAAAATATAAAGTTGAGAAGGGGAATATTTTTAAGACCACCTTTAAGAAGATGGCAAGCAAGCCTTGTGGATATCTGGCAGAAAGTATTCACGGTAGAGGGATTAGCAAGTAAAAGGAGCCCAGACATAAAAGCAAGGAGGGGCGGCCGGTTAGAGGGCTGTGCTGATAACACGAAGATGGCCGGTTTGGTCCCCGCATGGGCCACTGTGAGCTGCGCCCTCCTTAAAAAAAAAAAAAAAAAGGCAAGGAGTCCAGGGTGGCTGACATGCAGTGAACAAAGAGGAGTAAGAAATGGATGGTCACTGTAAGATTCTGGCATTTATTCTTAGTGACACAGAAAGCCACTGATGGGTGTTGAGCAAAGGAAACATATTCTGACTTAAAATAGAAGCATTCCAGCTGCTGTGTTGGGAACACAAGATAACTGTAGTAATCCAGTTAAGAGAGAATAGCTTGGACCAGAGTGATAGCCAAGACCATGAGATGTGGATTCTGGATATATTTTGAAGACCAATCCTACAAACTTGTGAATGGACTGAGCAGTACAGTGACAGGGAGGAGAGAATGAGGACTGGAAGGATTTTGGCCCAAGCAACTGAAAGATGAAACCACCACTTACTGAGATGGGGCAGCCTGAATGATTAGCAAGTCTGGGGAATACCACGCTGATCATGTTAAGTTTAATATGCTACCAGTGAAATCAGAATGAGATGTCAAGTAGTCAATTGAATCCAGAGATCAAAGAAGTTAGGACTAAATATGTCAATTGAGAAAGTTGGCAGTATATAAGTCGTACGGAAAAGCAGGTGACCTGAGGAGGTTACCTATGGTGTGCGCATAGCCTTAGGCACTCCAAAATTAAAAGGCAGGAGACAAAGAAGGAACAGTCAGTGAGACAGAAGGCAATAGGAATCTGTGCAAAGCTGGGATCAAGTGAAAAAATTATTTTTCAAGGAAGCATAATTAACTATGTCAAATTGTGCTGATGGGTCAAGTAAGACTAGGACGGAGAACCTGAGCTTACTGAATATGCATTTACTTTATAAAGTATTTTAATATATCTAATCATCATCTGAGAAACAAAAGTTCCAATATTTTCCCCCATCTACTATGAATTCTGGTGTTTCTGCCACCATTTATTCCCATCTCTCGACACTTAATAATTGGAAAACTACTACCCAAGACTTAGAGCTCCTAACCCACCTCTCCTTCACTGTGCCATAGTACTATATCTGAGTAAGTTACAGAAGTGAGCTCTGGTAGCTACAAAACATGAAGATTTTTCCAAAGAAAAACTAAACCCACTCTCTAGCCCTTGTCTTAAGCCACGCTGCAGGCAGACACCCATTTCTAACTAGATCATAGTATTTCTGGGACAACACTGACTAAATTTGTGTAAATTAGCCATAATGGTTCCCCTCTATTGATGCACTCCATGGAGTAGACTGCATTTTAACATATATATTCCAAAATTAACCACTTCTACAAGAATGAATTTAAAAAATTTTTTCAACCATGAAATATGTCAAATATACAAAAAAAGTACAGAAAATCAAAACAGCTCCATGTGTTAATAAATGTCACTATTTTATCATATTTGCTTTTTATAAAAAACTAAAATTTTTAAAGTGTTACAGAGATATCGCAAAAATCTCACGCCAACTTCAATCTTCTCCTCCCCCTTCCCCTTTATTTTCCCCCCAGAAGCAACCATTTTTTTTTAATTTGTTTAATTCTTATGGGTGTTTTTACTGTACATCAACACATCTATAATAGTTTTATACATTTAAGATTTTTACATGAATAATATCATGCCATACATACCCTTTTCTAAAAGAAACGATTTTTACAGCAGTTTTAAGTTCACAGCAAAACTGAACACAAAGTACAGTTCCCATGTATTCCCTACTCCTTTCCCACCAACATCCCACACCAGGGGGTACATTTGCTACAACTGATGAACTTATATATTGACACATCATTATCACCCAAGCCCATAGTTTACATTAGGGTAATTCTATGAGTTTTGACAAATTCACCATTATACTATCATACAGATTATTTTCACTGTCCTAAAATAATCCTCTGTACTCTGCCTATAACCCCTGGGAACCACTGATCTTTTACTTTTACCTCTATAGTTTTGCTTTTTCAGAATGTTATATAGTTGGATTCATACAGTAAGTAGTCTTTGTGATGGGCTTCTTTCAGTTTATATTTAAGATTCTCCCATATTTTTTCATGGTTTGACATCTCATTTCTTCTTAGGCTGAATAATATTCCATTGTCTGAATTATACAGTTTATTTATTCATTAATCTACTGATGAGCATCTTGGTTGCTTCCAAGTTTAAGCAATTATGAATAAAGCAGTTCTGTGTGGACATAAATTTTCAATTCATTTGCATAAATACTAGAGTGTGCTTAATAGATTATATGGTAAGGGTTATGTTCAGTTTTTTAAGAAACTACTAAACTGTCTTCCATAGTGGCTGTACTACTTTGTACTCCTATTTGCAATGAATGAGAGTTCCTGTTGTTTCACATTCTCACCAGCATTTGTTGTCAGGTTTATTTTTTTCCCTTTTCTTTCTTTTAAATTGTGGTAAAATACACATAACATATAATTTACCATCTTAACTATTTTTTTTTTTGCCTTTTCACTTAACATTTATTTGCATACAAGTTTCCTAAATAGATGATCTTATATATACATTTTAAACATATGTATTTATGATTTAGAAGTAGACTTGAACATTTTTAATCAGTAAAAATGTACAAAACAATTACAAATGGAAATAACAATGACAAAGTACCCTGTGTTTTTATCCCAGAGACACATCATAGAAATTCAGGTTAAGAAAATTTAGAAAAATGTTGTGCTGTATATTAAGAACATGTTTTGGGGAGTGGAGAGAATTACAGCATTCCCTTTGTCTTAATGCAGTTGAGTATGAACTAAGAAGGCAGCAGACCCCATAAAGACAGAATTCTGAGGTGGGGAATCCGGCATGTGAGTGTAGTATTGTTTCACTCAACCTCTTTACAATGCTCAAGTTCCCACTTTAAAGAGCTGCTGAGGTCACTTCTATTTCAGAAGGATAATCATTTGATAGTATTGACTTTTTCTTATTATTAATCACAATGAATGATAATTTGTGAAATACTTTTCCACCTTAAAAACTTAAGACTCAGTATCCCGACAGACGAAGCAGCAGGCACTGTCGGGAGTCTGAGGATAACATCTGCACCCCACCAGCCTGTTTGTCCTCTTCTAAGCAGAAAGCATGGAGGGTGTGGAGCAGCCTGGAGTTCAGTGGTCAGTGGCATCATGGAGTTGATAGCAGTCTATCATTCTATGGTTCATTAGAATCATAACTGCATCCTTTATCCTGGCATTGTAGTCTCATTGAAGGCTTTTCATCAATACCTTATTCCTCTGAACACATTTGGGGCACAACATATTGTCCTCCAGGAACGGGGGTGGAAATTTGCTAGCAGGTAGCAAGAAGAGTGCACACACTCTCCCGTGTTTTTCAGGAACCCAGGTTTGCCCAGCATAAAACTGTAGCTGGGCCCAACCCTCTTTATGTGCAGGAAGACTTCGCCCATGGACCACACACCACTTGACACTAGAAGCCTCTTGTGGTGATTACTCTGCCTCCATCTTCCCAGCTCTGGCTGCAATTCTGGTCCAGGAAGCAAACACAGCATCTGGGGGGGGAAAGCTGTCATGACAACCTTGTCCAGTCCTTCAAGAGCAGGCATCCCTTCCTCAGGGGGAGCAGTCACTTTAGAAGGATCAGAATTTTCCAGAGTCATTTCCCACTTTTCCATCTTTAATTTTCTTTGTGTTGTGGTCAATATCTTGGCCTCTGCTGATGTGACGGGAATAACCTTTTGATGAGGGTAAGCATGTTCGCAGAGTCGCCTATATGCTTCCAATTTCAAGCCTTTGGTGCCCAGATTTAATTGCTAGCACCAGGCCCTCACGATGTCTCGGTGAACCAGGTTTATGGGTGGCAGTTTAGAGGGCAACGGAGGAACTGGTATCTTCTTCCGAAGTCTTATTTTTTTATTGTCTTGTGCCATCTTTTGTGGATAGGAAGCTTCATCCTCTTTCATGGACCTTTCTCGTTTGGTTCCCTTCCCTGAGTTTCTTTTTGTACTTGGTTCACCAACAGCCTGCTGTTTCTCTTCAGCTTCTACTGAGAGAGGTTGGAATTTGCAAGTCTTTTTTTTCTCCTTTGACTTCTTTGAGGAGTTCTGTTTGTTGCCTTTTGCATTCTCCATACTCAAAAAAGAAGTCGAGGTTGATATAAAGAAAATCTTCTTCCATCTTAACTATTTTAAATGTACAGTTCATTCGCACTATGCATCCAATCTTCAAAAATCTTGAAAACCTGAAGCTCTATCTACACGCGTTAAACAACCCCCTATTACCCCCTTTGCCCCAGCAATCATCAAGCTACTTTCTGTTTCTAAGAATTTCACTATTCTAGATACCTAATTTAAGTAGAATCATACACTATATTTGCTTTCTTTGGCTTTGCGTAATGTCCTTAATGCTAATCCATGTTGTAACATGTACCAGAATTTCCTTCCTACTTAAGTCAGAAGAACATTTCATGTTATGTATATACCACATTCTGTCCATTCACCCATCAAAGGACACTTAGGTTGCTTCCATTTTTTGCCTGTTGTAAATAATGCTGGTATGAACATAAGTGTACATATATCTCTGAGTCCCTTTTAATTCTTTTGGATATATACCCAGAAGTGGATCACACAGTAATGCTATTTTTAACCTTTTGAGGAACCACCATACTGTTTTCCATAGTGGCTGCACCATTTTACATTCTCACCAACAGTACACAAGTATATCAATTGCTCCACCTCTTCAACAGTACTTGTTATTTCACCTTCTTTTTCTTTAGTAGTTAGCCTAATGGGTGGGAGGTGGTATCTTACTGTGGTTTTGATCTGCAATTCCTTAATGATTCATGTTAAGCATCTTCTCCATATGCTTGTTGGCTATCTGTGTATTTTCTTTGGAGAAATATTTATTCTAATGCTTTGCCCATTTTTAAATAGGGCAGTTTTTGTTGTTTGTTGAGTTGTAGGAGTTCTTTATATATTCTGGATATTAACTACATAGCAGATTTGCAAATATTTTCTCCCATTCCAGTGGTTGCCTTTTCACTATGTTGACTGGATCCTTTAATGTAGTTTTAAAGTTTGATGTAATCCAAATTTATTTTGTTACCTATGCTTTTGGTGTCGTATCTAAGAAATCACTGCCAAATCCAGTATCATGAAACTTTTGTCGTGTTTTCTTCTAGGAATTTAATTTTTGTCTTACATTTAGATCCTTGATCCATTTTGAGTTAATTATTATACATGGTGTTAGGTAAGGGTCCAACTTCATTCTTTTGCTTGTAGGTAACAAATTTTCCCAGCAACATTTAACCCTTGTTAAAAATCATTTGACCATATATGCAAGGGTTTATTTCTGGGCCCCTTATTCTATTCCATTGGTCTGTATGTCTGACTTTATGCCAGTACCACACTGTTTTGATTACTGTACCTTTGTAGAAAGTTTTAAAATCGGGAAGTGTGAGACCTCCAACTTTCTTTTTTTTCAAGACTGTTTCAAGATCCCTTGAAATTCCGTATGAATTTTAAGATGGATTTTTCTATTTCTGCAAATAATGTTGTAGGGATTTTGATGGGTATTGTATTAAATCTGTAGATCACTTTGGGTAGCACTGACATTTAACAGTAAGTCTCTAATCCATTAACACAGGATGTCTTAACATTTGTGTTCTCTTTTCAGTTTTCAGCATAAAAGTCTTTCACTTTGTTGCTTAGGTTTACTCCAAAGTATTTTATTCCTTTGATACTATTGTAAACTGATTTGTTCCTCAATTTCCTTTTCAACTTCTTTGTTAGTACATGTTGACTTTATGTCCTGCAACTTTGCTGAATCATTTACTACTTCTAACAGTTTGTGTGTGTGTGTGTGTGGGGGGGAATCTTTAGGGTTTTCCACATGTAAGATCATGCCACTTGCAAACAGAGAAAATTTTACTTCTTTTTTTCCCAATTGGATGCCTTTTCTTTCTTTTTCTTGCCTAACCGCTCTGGTGAGCACTTTTAGTTGAACAGAACTGGTGAAGGCGGGCAGCCTTCTATTGTTCCTGACCTAACATGAAAAGCTTTCAGTCTTTCACTCCTGAGTCTGATGTCTGTTGGGGCTTTTCATATTTGGTTTTTATTATGTTGAGGTAGTTTCCTTCTATTCTTAGTTTGTTGAGTGTTTTTATCATTAAAGGGTGAATTTTGTCAAATGCTTTTTCTATATGAATTGAGATCAGGTGGTTTTGTCCTTTGTTGTTATTGTGGTACATTACATTGATTAATTTTCATATGTTGAACCACCCTAGCATTCCAGAAATACATTCCACTTGGTCATGGTGTATAATCCTTTTACTATGCTGTTAAATTCAGTTTGCTAGTATTTTCTTGAGAATTTTTACAACACTATTCATCAGGGATATTGGTCTGCAGTTTTGTCGTGTAGTGTCTTTGTCTGGCTTTAGTACCAGGGTAATGCTGGCCTCATAGGATGAGTGTGGAAGTGTTCCCTTGTCTTCAGTTTTTTGGAAGATTGTGAGGGGGATTGGTGTTAACTCTAAATGTTTGGTAGAATTCACCAGTGAAGGCATCTATTGGGTCCTGGGTTTTTCTTTGTTGGGAGATTTTTGATCATTGATTCAATCTCCTTACTAATTAGAGAGCTGTTCAGATTTTCCATGTCTTCATGATTCAGTCTTGGTAGGTTATGTGTTTCTAGGCGTTTATCCATTTTGTCTAGATTATGTGATTTGTTAGTGTATAAGTCATATACATCTTTTTGCAATACTCTTTTCTCTATAAAACACACAAGTAAAAATATTACCTTTCATGAAAAAATGTCAAAATGTGAGTACAAAAACACTCTAAAAGTTCAATGAAAGGAATAAACAATTATGAGTTGGTGTGATGAAGGAAAACCTAACTGAAGCCTGAATGTTTAAGTTCAAGCTAGAAATAAGAAATGGCAAGGTTAAGGGAAGGCTAGAAAGTTTTTCCATTAGGGGCCCAATAAAAGCAAAGATAGAAAAGCAGAACTGAATGGTAAAGGTGAGGTGGGTTCACTTGCTTGACGTGGGAGAAGAATCTAAGGTGAAGTGATATAGATGGGGAAATTATAAACTAAAAAGGTAAGAATCAATCTGGTCAGGTAGGGGCATAGCCCATATTACTGCACTTCACAGACACTGTATTTTCATCAACATCAAGGCAAAACCCTTCACCAGCAAGAGTACAACTTGTTGAAGACTCAGGTGATGTTTAGCATTTTTTTTAGCAATGAAGTGTTTCTTTTGCACCTTAGTGGTTCTCACCTGGGGTGATTTTGCCACTCAGGGGATTTGGCAATTTCTGGAGACAATTTTGGTTGTTACAACTGGGTGTGTGTATGTGGGGGGGAGTGCAACTGGCATCTAATGGGCAGAGGCAAGGAATGCTACTAAATATCCTGCAATGTACAGTACAGCTTCCCAAAGAATTATCTGGTCCAAAATATCAACAGTGCCACGGCTGAGAAACTGCTGTAACTGACTATGAGCATTCTCATGAGAACCCAAATTAAGTTCAAACATTAGAAAAAACATAAAAAGGAAGAGGAAACATTCCAAAAGATTAAAAGCAGTAAGATTATGGCATATTATTTTACTTTTTCCATTTTTCTAAAAAATTTCTACAATTACCATACCATTACCATTTCAAAAGAAAAAAATTAACTTAGAAAATTTGATTTACTCACTAATTGTAATCAGAGCACACACTGATTTTTTTTAAAGTTTCATTTAACTCCCTCAAGTATTTACTTCAGTGCCACTAACATACACAAAATAGACAAGGTCCAGTCTCAGGGAACTTAGTCTGATGGGAGAAATTAACATCAAGTAAATACACTAACAAATTATGATCAGTGTTCTTAAGGAAAACAACAGGGGGTTTCAATTAGCTTGTTCAGGGATGGCTTAAGTAAATGATACTGAGGATTCAAAAGATGAGAAAATAACCAGACAGATGAAAGAAAGAGGATGAAAGTAAAGGAGGGAGGGAGGGCATTCTGACAGTCAGAGCAGCATGTATGAAGGACCTGAAGAGGAGAGGGCTATCGATGTATTAGAGTTAGAGGAATTAAAAGAGGATGAGGGAAAGTACAGTAACTAAGGGAGATAATAAATTTAGAGAGAGAGGTAGGATTAATAGACAGGAACCAGATTTGGCAAGGCCCTGAAGGTCTCAGTAAGGAGTTTGAAAGCTAAATATGGCGGGAAGCTACTGAAGCAGAGAAGGGTGATTTAATTTACGTTCTTTTTTAAAAAAAGAACCATGCTGGTTATTTTATAATTAGAAAAGAGCAATATCAGAAATCAGGCAACCACTGTGCAGATGAGATAATAATGAGGTAATAATGATTTCCCCCAGTTAACAGTGAGTAAAAAGTTAACAGAAAAGAATGGATAGTAACTAAATAATGTAATACTTACAAGTTTGTCAAAGAGAAACTTCTCTTTCTAGGGATGCTGCTGCAGAGGTAGGCAAAGGATGTTCCTTATCATGTGACCCCTACCCCCCACCAAACCACAGCTGACTGATGGTGAGGTTGGAGGGGAAATCCAATCCAGAAAAAGGTCCACAGTAAAAACAATCTATCATATTCCAGTTTGGGCTGACTGTATTAGCTCAATCAAATTCTCTCAGTAATTTAACACAAAGACTAAGACAGTATTTAGAAAAATAAAACAGTAGCTAGTAACTGACAGAGCAGTACAGTGAAGATCCATGAATTCCAACCATGAGGACACACTCCTACATGAAGTGTCTTGTATAATGTGAGAATCGGTTCCTTAATTTTCTTAACACCCCACCCTCATTTGATCTAGTCTGAGTAAGGGTGATCCTTGCATTCTTAAAAGCTTCATCAAAGCAAGTATCCACTATGGTGGGATTTTAATTTTACAGAAATTGAAGCCAATATAATTATTATGCTTTCCTAATGGCATATAGCTAATCAGATGCAATTCTAGGTCTTCAAAAAACCATGTTTTTCCACAAATCTCAAAGGAAGAGTTATGGACATGAAACATTTAGGATGACCTTTTCTTTCAAATTTGAGGTATATTATTTACTGTAAATTTGAGTTTAGGAAAGAAAGGGACCCACTCCACTAGCTCACAGTGGTTGAATACCTCCACAGGGTTAGTTGAGAGAAGGGATCTGAGAAACTGACCTGTCAGAATGTAAACCGCATGAGAATAGGAATGTAGCCTATGTTACTCATTGCTTACAACAGAATCTCGGATACAGAAGCTGAACAAATGAATTCAATACAGGGAAGGACAGACAGAGAAGTCAGTAAAGAAGAGCTGCCAGGACACCCTTTGGTAATGAAAAGTTGTCACAGTCCCTACTTATTTCGCTTAATTATGCTGTGCAGGTTTTTTTTTTAAACATACAGCTTTATTGATATAATTCACACACCATACAATTCACCCATTTAAAATGTACAGTTCTGTAGTTTTTTACTACATTCAAAAAGTTGTGCGTCTATCACCACTATCTAATTCCAGATGACTTTCATCATCACAAAAAGCCCCATACCCATTAACAGTTATTCTCCATTTCCCCCCTTGTCCCAGGCCTGGCAACCACTCATGTACTTTCCATCTCTGGATTTGCCTATCCTGGACATTAGATATAAATGGAATTACAGAATACGGCTACTATTATAGAATAAGGCTACTATGAACATTCATGTGCAAGTTTTTGTACAGAAATTTTCAATTCTCTTTTCAATTCTGTATGTAGGAGTTGAACTGCTGGGTCACATGTTCACTGTTAAACTTTTTGTGTTTATGTCAAAGCGTATTCCAAAGTGGCTGCACCATTTGACATTCCCATAGGTCATTATGAGGATTCTACTCTCTCCATATCCTCACCACACTTTTACTGCGTCTCTTTTGGTTTACAGATATGCTGGCAGGTATGAAGTGGTACCTCACGGTTTTGAGCTACTACATTGAGCCACCTAATGATTAATGATGTTGATCATATTTTTGTTTATTAGTCCTAAGTAAGCTTTTTCATCACTTAAAGACAATACTGTTTTAAAGCTGGAGAAAAGGGAAAAATTATGACATTAAGAGGAAAAATATGAATACTGTGAAATAAAATGTTTGAGAAAAAAAGCTGATCAACAATGAACTCAATTTTACAGATATATCTGTAACACAATGAACATCTCCATATAATATTAAAAGGCGAAACAAGGAACCATTCTACGTCTGTACTGGATGGTGGTGCTTTATAATTTTGCCTTCAAAAGTGTTTTTCTTCCTTTCTTCTTACTCTAAGAGACTCCTCATTCTTTTGGCAAACTTGGTTTAAGTGGAGGTACCAACACCCTTCCCCATCTACAACACGTGTGTGTGCCAGACACACAGCCAGACACACAGCACATAACCTCGTGCTAGCCAATCACAGAACCATATTCCTCTGCCCACAGTGATTAATTCAGGTATAAATAAGCATGCGATCAAATCTTGATCAATCAGACTCCTCCCTAGGGTTTCAGTAGTCCTCTCATAATTAATGCCAGCTGTGGTCCTGGACTGAGCAGGTTATAAGAGCCAGATTCCCCCATTATACTTAAACTAATTCAAGCTGCCAGTTCTGTTCTCTAAAACGTAAATATATATATATATATATATATATATATATATATATATATATATATATATATATATATATCAGCTCTTTCAGCTTAAAGCTATCAGACCTAACTTTCCATATCAACATTCGGGAAAAAGAGTTTATGGTATCCTTAAAGCTACTATTCTAAAGAAAGCCAGAAAATACTGGGTTTCATACTCACTAAAGAACCAAGAATGATATAACAATTATTCGAAAATCTTAAATACAAATCTTTGCTTGTGTTTCTGGGCTGGCAACAGCTGGGGAAAGTGGCTAACGAGGTGAAGGGTAAGTAAGCAGGATGAGTGGTAAACATGATGGGATCACTTAATGCAACCAATTAGAGACTACTTGTAGGGCTTTCAGGATACAACTCCCATAACTAAACAAATTTATGTAACACCTACTTTAAGGAACCACAGACATGCTATAAAAACTAAAATAGTATTAAGAGTAGATAACTGGGCAACTAAAGTTTACACTGAAGAACAGGAAATTGAGATAGACATATTTTAATATTAGAAAGCAAATCATATTCTACCACCAAATTACGAAACACCACATTATCTTAAGACTTGTGTTCATAAAAACTTAATGAAATTCCAAGCTTGCCAAAATGCAACCATTATTGAAAATGCAATTTTTCAGTTCAATGTAAATTAAATTTAGGGTAAAAGTGACAGCTTATCAAATTTTTTTCTAATAGTAAATAAACAGTAATAGAAAAAAGTTTAGCATTTTAAATAATCAAGCTAATCTTGTATTGCCAGCAAATGTCTATGACCTTAAGTCACTTTCATTATGGGTATTAAATAGTGTGAATTAGAGCTATTTTCTGGTTAAATCTACAATCTTGTGGCAAAAGTTGTAAAATCTACATAAAATATTTACTAACCTACTTAACACACAGGATTAGAAAAATGAAGTCAGAAACTAGTAATTTTGAAACAATCTGGTTGAAGCACACAGGAGAAAGTAGGCTTTCACGTGACTGCTAATGATGGGAAAAGGTAGCCTTCCCCAATTCATGGGATATGATTTGATTATGGTGCACACTGGTACAAAAGGAATTGCCAAAAAACGTTATTCTGACAGGGAACACAGGGGGTTACCTGGATGTAATGTGTGATAAAGCAAGTCGGTAGAAATAAGAGTCTCCTTTCATTCTGTATGTGCTATATGCCAGGAACTGTTAAGCATTTGAATGGTTCAGAGATTAGGTTAATGTCCACAACTATTAGATGGACAAACAAGGGTTCAAATTCAAAATGTGAGTCCGTGGTACTGTGGTAGTATAAAGCCTTTTAAGAGCCTTTATTAACTAAAAGTGACAGTCACTTTTAACAGAAGCAACAATACTAAACAAAGAGTGGCTCTCAAAGTGTGGTCAGCGGGCCCAGTGGGGACACTGAGACCCTTTCAGAGGGTCGACAAGGTCAAAACTATTTCCATAATATTACTACTAATACTTTCTTATTGTGGTAACATTTTCATCGCAATACAACGCAGTGGGCAAAACTGGTGCTTTAGCATGAATCAAGGCACTGTCAACTAAGCTGCATTAGGAGACACTGTGTTGCAATTAAAAAAAAAAAAAAGCAAGCTCACTTAAAGAAGGTCCTTGAGGAAAAACCGGCCTTTTCTTCCTAAAATTTTGTCATAAAATAGGAATTATACATAAACCACTTTTGCAGCATACCCACTTCTGCAGTACGATTACTGTCTCAAGGAAAAAGTATAATATTTGTGTGTTTGTATGAGTTGTGAACTGCACTAGCCACTTTTTTCATGGAACATCATTTTTACTTGAAAGAATGAGAGACAAATCATGGTATTTGGAAAAGTGTCTGGCAGATGTTTTCACAAAAATGAGCAAAGTGAGTTTATGGCTTCAAGGAAAAAAACACAGTATTTCCTGCTAATGATAAAATTTGAGCTTTCAAGTGAAAATAGGAATTTCAGAAAACTTGTACCCACCATTGTGAGCTTGACAGTTTCCCAATGTTTAAGATTTTTCTCATAAACTATGTGGTGACACTAATTGTGAATTTTCATTGTATGTTAAAATGTGTCAGCATTTGGAAGATCTACATAACTCAGTGAGCTAATATTTTCCAAATGACCAATATATGATGTTACAAAATAAGGCATGGGCAAAAGATACATTTCAAGTACACTACACAAGTATGGTACACACAGACCAATGAATTTCAATGTAACAGAGTATTTCAAAGTCCACTGATGCAGCTTCAGATTCCACATTGCCACTAATCTTTAAGAAACGACTATCTGTGGACTTACAGTATCAAAGAATAATTTCTATAATTATCTGAAAAGGCTATTAAAACATTCCTCCCCTTTTCAATTGCCTATGTGTGAAGTTGGATAGTCTTCATATACTTTAACCAAAACAGCATATCAAAAAAGATTGAATTCAGAATAGATAAGAATCCAGCACTCTTTACTGGAGCCAATTAAAAAGACCTGAAAAAAAGAGGTAAACATGGCTATTCCTCTCCTCAAATATTTTTGGTTTTGGAAAATAAGTCATTTTTCATTAGAAATTTATGCTTATATAAAATAGCTTTATTGTTATTTTAGTGAGTTAATATTTTAAAAAGTCTTAGTTTTGAATTTCTAAAATGGTAATTATTGGTAGAAACCCACAAACCATGCTCTTTGAGGGTCCTTAATTTTTAACAGCATCAACAGGCCTTGAGTCCCAAAGCTTTGAAAATTTCTGAAATAAGGCCAATACAAGCATGTATATAGTGTTGTCCTTATTTTGTAGGTGCAATATAAATATTCTCATATTAACTGTAGAAAAAGGGAGTCTTCCCCAGCCCTGTCTTTCAGTAAACCTAAGTGGAAAGTATAGTACATGGAGTTTAAAGTCCACAAATGATATATAATTTCTAAAAAATCTAAGGGGGGAAAGAAAAACGGAAACACTGAGTACCCATTACCCAATGGACTGTGCTAGGTGCTTTTACATATAACCTTTTAGTCAACTTTGAGATCTATATGAAGGCTGAGAGAAGTTAAAGGAAAGTAATATGACACAATATATACAGTACAAACTTTACTTTGACACACCTGAGTTAAAATCATTCCCTTGAATGTTATACTATTAAGTCCCTTAACTCTATAGAGTTTTTCTTCTGTAAGAAGAAAATGAGAATACAATTAAAAGCACATACAGGAGGTACTCAAAAAGTTAGTTCCCTTCAACCCTACCTCTCCTCTGTTCCAAAATGAAACAATTGAGTACCAAAATCATCATTTGAGGGTAGATCTGACAACAAGCTCTCATTGATTATAGGCCTTCCGTAGATGAATGCTGCTCCAGTAAACATTTAAAAATATTTTAAGGACCCACAACCACTATCAGGTATTAGGGATCGATGTTTAAAAATCACCTACACATTTCTTCTAAAGTAGTTTCATTCTTTTAAAGCTAAATCATTCCTACAACTCTTCCAAATCTTATATATTCATTTGACTATGGAAAACAAAGACATCTTGGTATCTCTAAGAAAATTACCAAAGAAGCAATTCTGAATTTGGTTATCTTGTAAACCAGGAAAGCTGGCCAGAGGCACAAAAACTGTTAATTCCCAACTATATTTCTATCAGATATTTCATATGGTCACATGCTTGGACTATTATATGAAAAATTAGACAGCAGTTATTTTAAGTATAGTAAATATGTTCCAAGATTTGTGATGAGAGAGGTCAGTCTCTAAAAGTTAACAAGACTTAATAGCTTAACAATGCTTTTTACTCTGTACAGTTTAACAAACCACCAAAGCCATTTCTAAACAACAAAAAAGCTGATCACTTTTAACAGCTGATCAATTTAACTCTTGCCAACAAAGCAACTTTTTTTCTTTTTAAAGTTCAAGCTGAGTTGATATTTTATGTTGTGTGGACAATAACAAGTTTCCATTTATGTAGTATTTTAATATTCTTTTATTTTCAGGGTAAGTTTTTTTTCTTAAAAGATGTGTTTATATAAGATCTAATTACTCCTCTAACATAACTTACGTTCTATTCAAACCTGGATAGTCTCAGAACTTTTATAAAAATTATGCAGGTTTATTAGAAAGTCTACTAAAAAATTTCCCCTCTACTTTTAAAACATAAACTAGATGAGCTTTATTTGCTTTATTCTGACAAATTTTTTATTTGAAGTTTGGTCACTTCCTTTTCCTGTGCTGCACTGCGTGTCCCCTCTTTACGGTTACTATTTTCAGACTAATAATGTTGATCCTCTACCACACTGCATGAAAGAAACCAAGCACTAAGTATCATCTGACACTTCCTGTAAATTATTTTAAATGGATATCGACATATGCCTTCTTTGATGCTTTTGTCTTTCAAGAAGTTAGCATGACCACATTTTGGAATAGCCAGAATGGCAGAATGAAAGATAGGAATTAATATGAGATTGGAAGCTATGAATCAGTGTTAACATTTAGAAATTATGACTTCAGAAGGATCACTAATTCCCTGTGCCCAAACTGCCCTTCAATGAGCAATGATATATCACATTAAAAACTTTCCCCATTAAAAAAAAATTTTCCCCATTAATTGTTAAGTTCAATTTAAGTTACATATGAACAAAGAAAAACAAACAGCCAATTGCAAATAGGAGTAAAAGTAAAAGTTACACTGAATCATATTAAATCTCTTTCCTCCCCCAAGCAGAAAAGTGGATGGTGATAAAACACTCAGAGAATTGCTAGGCAGCTTCCTAACATTAACCTATTAATCTACACAACACTCATGAAGCAGATGTCAAGTACCTCTAGTTTTAAGAGGAAAAAGGCGTAAATCTGATTCTCCCAAGGTCACCAAGTTAGAGATCACATTAAACAAAATTCTAGGATTTTGTACTCTTCATAATTTCAAATCAAACAATGTTAGATCAAATGAAAAAATGCTCACTCTATAGGCTATCCTCTGTATCTGTGCTGTCTAGTAAGTAGCCAATAGTCACCTGTAGCTATTAAGTACATGAAATGTAGCTAGTCTGAATTGAAATATGCGAACCAGATTTTTAAGACATAGTATGTAAAGAGTATAAAACATTACATTAATTTTTTACATTGATTACATGTTGCAATTTTGGAAATAATGGATTAGCTAAAATTCATTAGAAAGCAACAGTCCATACGTCTTTCCAAAGACCTCCAAATCAAACAGATGTCATCACAACCAAATAAAAAAACAGTATTTTCTTAGAATTTGTTGTAGTACAACATAGTAACCATATTTAGCAGTGGGGGGGGAGAATGGGTATAATAAGTGTCTTGAGGGACATAGATATATATGCAATTAATAACAAAATAGGCTATTCTAGTGTTCTCTAAGAATAATAAAAGATGTTTCCATCTCATTACAGGCATGTGAGACTTTGAGTGAGTCACAAGTCAGGAGAAAGTATGACTTTCCATTAGAGTCACCTGTCATTTGCTTCTGTGGAAAAGTGAAAATATTTCTATTCCTAATGTACACAAAAGATTATCAAAGTGGGCCGAGAATGCTCAGAAGGCTCTATGAACTTCTCAAAAAACAAAAAACACCTGCCTAATGTGTATTTATACTTAGTTTTTAAAATCACATAATATTGTTCTAATATAAAGTCAGCACTTAATCTTATTTTGACTAAAGTAAGAGATACACAGGAAAGGGGAACATCAATTTAAAAAATAAGGATCACTTTAGAAAACAGTTTGGCAATCCCACAAATGGTTACACATAAAGTTACCACGTGACCCAGTAATTCCACTCCTAGGTATACAACCAAAGAGAAATGAAAACATAGGTACATGCAAAAATGTGTATATGAATGTTCCTAGCAGCACTGTGCGTAATAGCTAAAAGGCAGAAACAATGCAAATGTTTATCAACTGAGGAATGGATAAACAAAATGTAGGACAGCCATACAGTGGATGATTATTCAGCCATAAAAACATGTGTGTGAACCTTAAAAAACATGATGCTACCTAAAAGAAATCAGTCACGAAAGGTCACATATTGTATAACTCCAGTTATATGAAATGTCCACAATGGGCAAATCTAAACAAAGAGTGATTAGGAAATGGAGAGTGACTGCTAATGAGTTTGGGTTTCTTTTCAGGATGATGAAAATGTTCTAAGATTGACTATACTGATGGCTGCACGACTGTGTGAAAATATCAAAAGCCACTTTAAGTGGGTGAATTATATGGTATGAAAATTACATCTTAATGAAGCTATTTAAACAAAATGTAGCTAGAAATGGAGGAGGAAAAGGATTGGAAGGATTTGTCAAACACCTAGTTGCTACTTTTTGGATTTTGTAACTTTGTGGTATTTACGCTTTTAAGTTTTGTCATTTGTGATTTTTTTCTCATTTTAAATATGCATATTAGTAAAAAATTTTTTGTCACATCATTACACAACTAGGTAAATTTACAGAAAATCATAAATTGTACATTTAAATGGTGATTTCTAAGGCATGTGAATTATCTCAACAAAGATGTTAAATTTTTTTCATTTAAAAAAGAGGGATCACAAGATCAATGCCTCATATTAACCTTAAAACAGTCTGAGAATTAACAGCCTAGTTCCAGCCATTTAATAGTCTCTCAAACTATGAAACCCACTAAGACAGCACCAACTACCTTAGAGATTCAATGGCTTTGTGGGCTGCCCCCAAAATATTACTATCTCAGTCAAGCAAATGCTCAAAGTTCAGAAACAGGTGATGGGAATTTGAAGATCTCAGTATAAAAAAAGCACAGAAGGACAACATAAAAAATACGACTTGACCACTTTCTCTTAAAAGCTAAACTCTTGATTCAGATGCAAAATAGATTAAAAACAACCCTATTTACTTACTCTTAAAACTTAAGGGAAGAAATCTTCCATCAAAAAATCTGTGGGGGGTGTGTGTGTTTACCCACACACCTTATGTAGCCTAAGCACCTCGGGAGCAGCTGTATATAAGGTAATGAAGGTTTTTTCCATCCGTTTAAAACAAAACGCGATGGTGCCATTCCATAGCCCACCCCATCCCCCACTACCACCACCAGCAGGTGGAGGGAAAGGATACTGTAGACTAGAGGATGACAGCTTTGTATAACCCTTTGGACTTTATATGTAAGAATGCAGCTGGTGGTCTCTCAGAAGGGGGTAAAGAGATTTGTGAACAAGCTGAAATAAGGGGCATCCTTTGCCTGGAAGAGGGCACACCGTGAGCCACATCTTGAATCAGCTATATCCACAGTAAAACACAGGCCGCAGGAAGGCACTGTTAGCATCACCAGGATGGCCTCTCACGCCGGGGGTGTTTTTTTCAACGGAGAAGTTGACTCCTGTAGTTTGGATATTGGGGGGAGGCAGGGTAAAGTGGGAGTCGGGAAGACCAGAAAAAATGCCTTTAAGTAGAGACGCCTCGGGCCTCGCTAAGGAAGTTCCGAGCCCCACTCGGTCGCCGCACGCTCGCCCCTCCCCACCTCCCACCGCACTCCTTCCCGCGGCGCCAGACGCCGGTGCCGGAGCGAGGGCCGGCATCGCCGCCGCGGCCGGGGTAGGGGCCGCAGCGAGGCCGGGCAGCGCGGCAGACACTCGCTTCCTCCGCACTCGCCGCGCCCGGCCTCTCCGCCGCGCGGCCCAGCCCCTCGCACCCGCGCCGGACCGGCTCCGCAGAGCAGGCCTAGGCCGCGCTGGCCGTACCCCGGAACCTCGCTCCCCGGCGGAGGCGGACCAGGCCCGACACAAACTTCCCGGAGCATTAGCAGAGGCGTCACGGACGGGCCGGCCCCCAGCGCCATTCCCCCGCGGCCCGGCGGCGGCTCCCGCCCCTACTCCCCACACTCCAAGTCCCGGCGGAGATCCGCCCGAGGTTCACGGCCCCCCAGCCCTCCAGCGCCCGCGAGTTTACCTCCAAGTCGCGGCCTTTGTTCTTGAAATTCTTGAGCCGCTGGTTGTCCAGTTTCTCGTTGTCCGCCATGGCCGGGCCGGTGATTCCTTCCCCCGCCCGGGCCCCGCGGGATCCGCCCCAACCACCACGCCGCACCGACACTCCCAGGAACCGGGCCGCCGCCTGAGCTGCTATGCTCGCCGCGCCGCCGCTTCCTTCCTGACTCCTCTCACCTGCCTCTGTCGCGGCCTTCTCCTCTCCCCGCCCGTCCCACCCCCCGCCCTAACCCGAGCGCGACGGCAGCTCCACCAAAGACAACCGCGGGGCCGGGCGGCGGCAACAGCGGCGGAATGTGCTGCCGGCTAAGAGGGGGAGGCAGCCTCGGTCTGAGGGCCCCGGTGCCGTGGCCACGCCCACCGCCGCCAGCCTAGCTCGCCGATTGGCCAACCAAGCTCGACCAATCAGAAAGGATGATGGAGAGCGGGGGCGGAAGAGCGAACGAAAAGGAAAGCAAGCGACGCGGGGAGGAAGGGGTTAGAGACCCGGAAGGCTGGGAGGGGTGGGCATCGGCGGAGACGGAGCAGGGCCGGGAGGGACCACGTGCCCCCGGAGCTAGGGGGAGGAAGCGAAAGAGAATTAGATTTGAGGGGAGGTGGGAAGGGGAAAGAGAAGGCAGGGAACGACTTGGTTTACTCCAGTTGTAGGGGCCGCCCCAGACATCTGGGGTCGTGGATGGAAGCCTAAACTAAGTTCTTTTCTTCTCAAGTGCGCCCTCTCCCCCAGGCGTTACTTGCGCGCTCCGCTGTCTTTGCTAAAGGAAGTGGGAGCTGCGCCTCGGTTCCATCCCGGGTCGGGACACCCCCTTGTGCCCACCTAGCTCTGTTTCCACTGCGGGGAGTTCCTGCCGGGCCCTGGGGCCTGGACTGGCTGGGGTGACGCGTTCCGGAGGCTCAGCGGAAAGCGGGAGGGAACCATGGGTGGAAAAGGAAAAGGACGCATTAGACAAATCTGATTCAACCCTTCTGACCAAGTCCCCGCAACAGGTAGGAACTTGGGAAGCGCTAAGGATCTTGTGAAGATATCACCTCCTAGGTGTTTCGTCATAGAAAGTTAAAGAAGCTGCTTGGCCACAAAGTCCTAAATTCTGTAAGGCGGGGACCGTGGCACCTGACACAGTAAAGTAGTAGTATTGTAACTCTGTTGAGAAAGGAAATGAATTCCAAGGATAAACATCTTTATCAGAAATGTTATTGCCAGGGGCAGAAATAAGACCAGCTACAAAAGAACGTATTCAGATATTTCAGAAAAACGGAGAAGGAAATTGTTTACAAGTATATTTAATAGCACCTCAAATGTGCAGGAAAAACATGAAGTAGTCAGCAGCAACTGAGGTCTGAAAGAAAGTGTGTGTGTGTGTGTGTGTGTGTGTGTGTGTAGAAGCTTTGGATGTGTTTAAATTTGGTGAGGTAGGGGAAGAAGTCCCTGATTCAAACTCCTTTGGGAACTTTTACTCCTCTCCTTCCCTCCCACTTCCTTACTGGTATATTTTTGACTAGAACAATATGCAGAGATAAAACGTTTAAAATGGGAATAACACCTTTAAAGTCCTCAATATTTTGTATTTTTTGATCTGCCTAGGCAAACAGAAGCTGTACTTGGAAATAATACATGCTGAAGGTTAACTTAAATGTAAATTCAGTGTCGATTTTAAATTTAAATGATGAAGTTCATTATAAATCTTTATAACCCAAAGAATCATTTAATTGAAATAACATTGCACACTAATGCACTGATTTTTTTCCAAATGTGTTTAGGATAAGAAAATTCAGTTGAAAATCTGAAATACATTTGTTTTTCCATCAACATGGATTTTTGTCATGAGCAGAATTCAAGACAACAAATTACTGGTGAATTTCCACCCTATAATGCATGTATAGATGAATATTTTGTACTTTTTGGAATAAATTCCATGATAGCTCTCTTGATAAAGGTTATGCAATTATCTACCATTAAATGTCTTCATGTCTCCCAGCTACAACTGATTGTCTCTGATGATTAAACAACTGGAGGTTCTCTGCAGAATACTCCTAAAAGAAGGGTGTGATCACAGTTACCCATTGAGAAAGATGCAGTACAAACAGGAAATAACCACAATTTGTAATTTCAGTCTTGTTTTTATTTGTTTAATGTCTGTCTGTCTTCCTTTTTAGACAATAAGCTCTCTGAAGTCACGGACCATATTTCTTTCATTCTCTACATACCCAGCACCTAGTAGTACCTGGAACGTTATCGACTCTCAGTGGCTATTTGACAAATGCAGGACCTGAATCCAAGCTACTTTGGGTGCATATTCCATAAGTTTAAAAACAAGCTAACACTTCTTCATTAAAAATATGGATTGAGTTCTTATTGTTTCTAATTTACATTGGGTTCCTTCTAAAAATTCTTAATTTGGTATCATGTTCATTCCAGGATTAAGAGTCAGGGAATAGATCAGACATAGGTTTCAGGGCAAGCCCCCCACATGTTTAAAAGTAGTCGTGACACACTGCTAAAATGAACAATTTCCTTAATTATAATGCTTAGGTAGTCTGTTTGCTGGCCTAAATGTTTCATTTGAAATGATCACTGTCCATTGCCATCCAGTTTACATGTTTAGTATCTGTGCTCCCAGTTGTTCCCAGATAGGAGATAAATAATTCATCAGAGGGGAAAAGCAGTTGGTAATAGCTCTAAATGCACATTGGTAACCTAATTGGCAATATATGGTAGCTCTAGCTGTAGTTAGGAGATTTAATAAATTTAACTTGTTGAACTAAGAAAGTAGTAAAATGCAGCCATCGATACCATCAATAGTCTATTTTAACATAGACTGTTTAACAAATGTTTTTTGTGTTGAAATATAGTTATGAAATATAACCAAACACTATAAAACCTATACAGGCATACCTCGGAGATATTGTGGATTTGGTTCCAGACCACTGTAATGAAGCCAATCGCAATAAACAAAGTCGTAATCATTTTTTCTGGTAGAGTGTCTTGCCTTCAATTTGTGAAGAATGCAACATCTATGAAGCAAAATAAAGTGAAAAGCGATAAAAGGAGGTATGCTTATATATGAGACCTGTTTTCAAAGACGATATTCAATATCAGGTAACTTAATATCCTGCCTTGTTAGTACTTCAGTATAGGAAAAGTCTAAAATATTATGGAGATAATTGCTTTCAATGTGTCATGAAATTCTCTTAGAGTTACTTTCTGAATAAAGAAACTTTCTCTGTTCTGCAAGAGAGATTTGTGAGGATTTGTGAAGCTTTACACAGGGTTTTAGTTGATCAAATGTAATTTCAAAAAGAATTATAATTGATAATTATTTCATTTAAGCAGTTTAGAGTATTCTCATGATACATTAAATCGAAGATTGTGGAATCTCTCTTTAAACTATGAATCATATAGTTTCTGTTACTGTTTGGAGAATTCTGTGTGATTTCTTGAGCAAAACTAGGTATTATTTGCTGAAACAAGCAATTTTACATGTTGCTAAATCCTAACTAAAATGTAATTTGTGTTTTTTATAACTGGTTCTTTTTTATAAGAGAAAAACATTGGACCTTTAGTACTACAATGAACCTTAATTTTCTTAGGAAATTATAGTTGATCAGGTATTGGGGGATTTCATTTATTCCTCTTTATTGAGAAAACGTTTCTGACTTACAACTTGAGGAGCCTGGAAAAGAATATTTTGACTGAAGTCCCTGAATGGTAAAAGATGATGATTTAAAAGGCTAGCTGTTAATATTAATTTGATGGAGAGAAATGAGCCACTTGGTTTTTCTTCGACTTAGTTTTTTTAAGCTTAGTTTTAACTAATTAATTGGACAAAAACTTATAATTCATGTGTATACATCACTGATTATTGGTTGATATCTATTTATATTGCCGCCAGGCAAACATGCATAGATTTCCTAAAGCTTTTTTCACTTGCTTTTTACTTGGGCCTAAACTATTGGAAAATGAAAGAATATATACTCTTCGTTTTTAATTTTTAAAATATAAATACCACAGAAGGAGCAACTTAAGAGGCCAAGTAGTCAAAGAGACTGATCATATGACTTAGAGCAGTGTACTCAAACAGAGAGTTCCCCAGAACTAGATGTTAATAAGTGTTCCTTAAAAAAAAAAATTTCATTCGGCTAACAATTTGAGGAACTTGGGGAGTGGGGAAGTAGTGGGAACTTTGAGACTGATAAGTATAACAGAACACTATTTGGAACCTTGAAATCAGTGAGCCTGGAAAGATCACTATGCCTCCTCAGTTAAATTCTGTGTTAATAGCATCAACTGAGTATAGTGACTTACAAATGGGTAGTATGCCAAAAGTTTGTTTACAGGTTAGTTCTTTGAAATAGGTGCACAAAAACTTGGTCATAATTAGTGGCTAGATGTTTCAGGTTAGACCTTACTTAATCTATAAGGTACTTAGAAGAATGTCATAGAACCTAGTTACAATATGTGGCAATATTTCTATGAGGAAAATATTTGGATTTACAACTTTGGTCAGGAGGAGCACATCCATTGTCTTTGTTACTATTTGTATTTCTATTATGTAGCAGATAACCAGGAATTGTGTTAGATGATGAAGTTACAAAAATTACATCGTTCCTTACACTTAGAATTCCATGGCCAGTTCATACTTTACCTACTATTATAAACAGATAATAATTATTGAGCAATTATGTGATAGGCAATCTTCTAAGCAATTGATATATATTAACTCATTGAACCCTCACAACAATTATATTATTAAATTATATTATTACCCACTTGACAGATGAGAAATTTGAAGCACAGAGAGGTTTAGTAATTTGCCCAAAATCACACAGTAAACAGCTGGTGTTTGAACTGGGCCTGACACCGGAGCCAGTACTACTGATTACCTTGTAGGTACATAAATTTCAGTTTTCATAGTAACCTTTCAAGGTAGTTGTTATTATTTCCATTTTCTATGTGAGGAACCTGAGGTTCAAAGAGGAAAAGCAACTTGCTCAAGACCTTACACAATTAACAAGTGCTGGAGCCCCAGTTTGATTCCAGATCTGACTAGCTGCCAAACCTCCACCATTTCTAGTTGACCATTGCTATGGGCTGAATGTTTGTGTCTTCCCCCCACCCCAAATTCACATGTTGAAACCTCACACCCGATATGATGGTGTTTGGAGGTGTGCCCTTTGGGAGGTAATTAGGTCATGAAGGTGGAGCCCTCATGAGTGGGATCTGTACCCTTATAAAAGAGGCCCCAGAGAGCTCCCTCATCCTTTTTCCAAATGAAGTTACAGTGAAAAAACGGCAGTCTATGAGGAAGTGAGTGCTTACCAGGCACCAAATCAGCTTTGATCTTAGACTTCCCAGCCTGTAGAACTATGAGAAATAAATTTCTGTTGTTTATAAGCTACCCGGTTTATGGTATTTTTTTTTTTTTATGTTATTTCGTTATAGCAGCCTGAACAGACAAAACACTCATGTTGTCTCCCTGGCCTATACCACAGCTGGACCTCAGTGATACTGTGATTTATATAAAGAAATAGATATTTGGTCTTCCTCCACGTTTCCTGGCATGAAACACCTAAAGCCTTTGTAATTTCCTGAGTTATAGGGGCATCTTTATTTTTCACCTTCTGAAATAGTTCCAGAATGAAATTGGGTGTCCTTTGTTATTCATAATAAACCCCTTTCAACTACATCTGAGTTTATGTTAATGTGATGACTTTTGGAAAGTCCCTAAGGATAGGGGGTCTGGTTGCCAGGGGAAGTAGCTATGTAATTAGAGGGTTAGAACTTTTAGCCCTACCCCCACTCTGACATCTGGGGAAGGGAAAGGGATTGGAGGTTGAATCAATGGCCAACGATTTAATCAATCATGCCTTCATAATGAAGCCTCCATAAAAACCCAAAAAAGACAGGTTTGGAGAGCTTCCATTTAGTGGACACGTGGAGGTGCTGAGTGTGGTGAGCCTGAGTAGGACATGGAACTTCAATGCCCCCTTTCTCCATTACCTTGCCCCATGCATCTCTTCTATCTGGCTATTTCTGTGTTATTATCCTTTCATAATAAACCCGTAATCCAGTGAGTAAACTTTTTCCAAGTTCTGTGAGCTGGTTGAGCAAATTAATTGAACCCAAGGAATTGAACCTCCAATTTACAGTTGGTCAGTCAAAAGCACAGGTGACAACCTGAACTTGTGATTGATGTCTGAAGTGGGGTGAGGAGCCCTCAACCTGTGGGATCTGACGCTCTCTCCTGTAGTATCAAAGCTGAGTTAAATTGGAGGACAGCCAGTTGGTGGGTGCAGAATTGTTTGGTGTGGGGAAGATACTGCAGTACACATCTGGTGATCAGAAGCGAGAGTAGTGCTGTGAACAAACAGAAAACAGAAGAGTGTTTTTTCCTAAACAGGCTCTAAAGAGGTGCAGTTCTGCAATGCCCGAGGCAGTAGTTCTCAACTTTAGAGTGCATTAGAACCGCGTGCAAGACTGAATCACCCAAACTGGTGGACTCCATCCCCAAAATTTCTGATTTAGTAAGTCTGGGATATCATCTGAAGATTTGAATTTCTAACAAGTGCTCACTTGATGTTGATGGTACTGGTTCCTGCAACATTAAGAACTACTAGATCTGATCTCTTAGAAGATGGTTGCAGCCTAAGATAAGGACAGAGCTAAAATAAAGATAACTAGGCATCACAGTGATACATGGTGATATGTCATGCAAAATTTCAAAGTACTGCAAATTAAAATAATGCTTATATAGCTCTTACTCGGAAAAAATGTACCAAATAATATATACTTCAAGGACAGAATTTGAAGGTCAATAATATCCAATTCCATTTTACTTTCTGAATAGATTTATTTTTGCAATATTTTCCTGGGTCCCTTTCTGCCTCTAGTTTTTTTCTTGAGTTTTTTTAAGTACCATTTTCCTGATGACATTCTCCTAAAAGACTGGCTCCATTCTGTGAAGTCTGTTCTGAGTTCTGTGTTGTTAGCTTAAAGTTCATATCCTCTGCCACTGCCTTCCCTAGCTCCTTGAAAGCTCAGGCCTGTCCCAGTTCTTGAGTCAATTTCCAAAGAGGCAGAACATGTCTCCATTAACTGTTTTCCCTTTGCTCCTGAACTCCAGCCCATTTGCCAGGCATTCTGGTTTCCCTCTACCAGCCTCTCCCTCCTGGCCATGCCTTTACAGATGCAACCAGGAGTGGGGTCTCCTGCCCCATCGGGGCTGATCTCCTGGAACCATCTCTGACATCGACAAACAAAACAGAAATGCAGAGTTAACTTCTCTATTTTTAGTGACCCTGTTCAGAGGGGATGCCTTCACAATCAAAACAATGAAAAAAGAAAAACCTGTTAACTCCTAATTCTTTCACATTGCTATTAATGGTGCTACTCTACCTCATTTCTTGAGCTGAAAATTTTGTGTTTTTGATTCTTCATCCTTTTCTGCTGTGTTCCATGTTCAATCAATGAGATATTGTATTGAATAAATAGGATATCTTTATGGTGTCACTCTCATTTGCCTCCTTTGCATTCTCCTCTGCTCCATTCAAGACCTGTAAAAAATGTTTCATATTCCCTGATGTCTCAGTTGGAAAAGAGCACATGTTACCTGGTTCCACCACCTATTTTGTGCTTGAATTCGCACTTAAAAAATTCTCATCAACTATAACACATTCATTATTGAGGAACTCAGTATTTCTTGAATAATAGCCCGTTCAGTCTTTAGAGGATATCATTAGAAAGTTCTTCATGTCAAACATATGTATGCATATAATATCTTTTAAACGAAAAAGTCACTGTAATATTTAAGGTAGAAGCAATTAAGTATCTATGGAGATAACAAAAGACAAATGCATTAAATAGAGCTCTTTTTTTTGTTTTTTGTTTTTGCACTTATGGAAATGTTAGGTGCTTCCCTTCAGTAATATTTTACACCTGGATTATGGGTCCTGTTTTGAAATTTGAGAATAGTAGAGCTAGTGAGACTGGTGAAAATTAAATCTGATGACTATGAGTGATTTTAATAATTTTAATGAAGACAGAACTGAGGTCCTAAGACAGATGACTTCCTTGGATAATCACATATAAGTAAAACTGATATATTTATTAGTTGTTTGTCCCTATTACTGAGAATAGATTATATGTGACATATAGTACGACGTATACAGATTTACACGACGTATACAGAATTATACACATATAATTCTGAAAAATGAATTTTTAAAAAGTACAAGATTGAACACTTTTAAGGCATAGAGAGTAGTCTTGAAATACACAACGCCTCGTAGGATTTATCAGCTTTCTATTTATAGTTCTGTCACTATGTTATACAAAACCCTGAAGTCTCTTGGAGAACTTCTCAAATAGTTTTAACAGATTTTCCAGATGCCTATGAAGTCAAAGGTCTATAGCTCCTGGTGTGTCATTTAGACTTAGTCACCACTGATTACCCTATGAGGAACTTCAAAAGAATAACAACAAATCTTTTAATGTTTTTCTCATTTCTTCCTTAGTCATTTGAATGCTGAAAATCCTGCGTGCTTATCCCAACACTCATTAGGCCCTGTTAAAAGTTGCTGTCCTCATAACTAACAAGAATCAGAGCCTGATAAGTGTTAAGACTATCTTATTTAGAGCCCATTAGATATTAGAATGTCTTGTTCTCTTGCCTTTTGGCTACAACCCTAAGATCTGCCTAATCAAACCTTGATGTTCTACATGGCAGAACATAAGCTACCATGCAGATCCCAAATTAGACTTCCCAGGTTTTTAGTTCTACTTATAAATAGAAGCAACCGAGGAAACATTTAACTTGTAGACAGACAGATTAAGTCAAGTAATGACTGGTAATATTCGGATATTCAAGGATATCATAGAACCATTTAAGAGCAGTAGAAAAATATTTATTGATGCTTAGGTGGCCTAGAACAGCTATTCAAGTTCTAGAGATAGGAAATTTCTGTTTATAATTTTTATTCTTATTTTCTTCTTATATACTTCTACTTGCCACATAAAAGGAGGGGGAAAAATTACCTATCATTTATCTGTCCCGATAGTCATTGTCATGAAACATCTTTAAAAGCAATTAAAATTTGCCCCAGAAATCTCTGTTGAGAGCGGCACATGTCTGCATCCTCACTGAATCTGTCAGTCCTCTTGGAGGCACTCTTGTGGCATGCGAAGTGATCCAAAGGTTACACTGGCACGTCTCTAATTTTAGCATTCTTAATGTGCTTGGTCCTTTTAGGAATACTTTAAACACACTTTGGGTTGCAATTATCACAAAGTATTTCCCTTATAATACCCAAAATAACAGACTGTGTGTGGGGGTGGGTGGGAGGATAGACAACATGTATATTTCCATCCACCTATCCATACCCTCCCACTTAGTGTAGTGTATATGCTAGCATTTACTTGGTTGCGTAACGTAAAGGATAGTGTAGCACACATCTCACTGTATAGTGTAATACATAGACACGCCCAGCTTCATGGACATGCAACCTATATGGTTGCACAGGGCCCTGCACTTAGAAGAGCCACACACTTGGTTTCACACTCTGCTGTCATCATCTTCAAATTCTTAATTTTTTAAGAGGGGCTTCATATTTTCATTTTGTACTGGGCCTTGCGAATTATGTAGTCTGCCATGGATAATGCAATGTATGGACAACTAAGTTCACGAACTCATCCTAGAAAAAGTGCTACATACCTCACTGCTGAATATCACTACGGTCACCTTTGAAGTACTCCCCTTGGGAAGCTGTGCACTGATGCCAGCACCTAGTCCACCCTTCAAAGCAATTTTGGAACTCTTTTTCTGGAATGGCCATCAGAGCTGGTGTCATATTACCCTTGATGTCCTGAATATCATCCAAATGTCTTCCTTTCAATATTTCCTTTATCTTTGGGTAAAGAAAGAAGTCATTGGGGGCCAGATCCGGTGAGTAAGGAGGATGTTCTAATACAGTTACTTGTTTACTGACTAAAAACTCCCTCACAGACAGTGCTGTGTGAACTGGTGCATTGTCATGATGCAAGGGCCATGAATTGTTGGCGAAAAGTTCAGGTTGTTTTTGTCTAACTTTTTCACACAGCCTTTTCAGCACTTCCAAATAGTAAACCTGGTTAACTGTTTGTCCAGTTGGTACAAATTCATAGTGAATAATCTCTCTGATATCAGAAACAGCAACATCGTTGTTATAAGTTTGTGAACTTAATTGTCACCATCTACAGACAACTTTTCTTTTTTCGCATATGTTCCTTCAATATTTGAGAAAATCGCCTGTGGGGCGGCCGGGTGGCTCAGTTGGTTAGAGCACGGGCCCTGAACAACAGGGTTGCTGGTTCGATTCCCACATGGGATGGTGGGCTGCACTCCCTGCAACTAAAGATTGAAAACGGCAACTGGACTTGGAGCTGAGCTGCGCCCTCCACAACTAGATTGAAGGACAATGACTTGGAGCTGATGGGCCCTGGAGAAACACACTGTTCCCCAATATTCCCCAATGAAATAAGAAAAAAAAAATCGCCTGTGTCATATTTCTATTTTAAATGTAAATAAGTAATGTAAATATACTCGTACATAGGATCATACTATACATAGTAGACTGACATACTAGATTTTTCATTCACTATATTAGGGATACTGCTCTCTGTCATTTATCTCATACTTTTTTAAAAAAAATAAATTTTATTGGGGAACATTGGGGAACAGTGTGTTTCTCCAGGGCCGATCTGCTCCATGTCATTGTCCTTCAATATAGTGGAGGGCGCAGCTCAGCTCCAAGTCCAGTTGCTGTTTTCAATCATTAGTTACAGGGGAAGCAGCCCACCATCCCATGTGGGAATTGAACCGGCAACCTTGTTGTTGAGAGCTTGCCCTCTAACCAGTGGAGCCATCCGGCTGCCCCTATCTCATACTTTTTGATGGCTGACGAATATATACTCTACTGGTGGACATATAATACCTCCTGTTCTTTGCTGTCACAGAGTAAATGTCCTGGAATAAACATCTTTGTTCACTTGCCCCAATATTACCTCAGGTTAAATTTCTAGAAGTAGAATTGCTGAGTCAAAGTGTATGAACATTTAAAACATGATCCATCCTATTTGACTTGCTCCTCAAAAAGATTAGACTCGATTATACCAATCTAAATCCCACCAACAGATGACAAGCGCCATGATTGCCCCACATGCTAACTGAGCATAATAATGCAATTCATCTTTGCCGATCTGCGCCTGTTATTTCTAATGGCCTTGGCCTGAGTTATTTGCTCACTAGGATAGCATTGATTATGCTAATATGGGACGGCAGCTTGAATCAAACGTCAGTGTACCTGTCAGAGTGAGTATCTTCTAGGGAGCAGTTGCGTATTGGCCTCCCTAGCTGAATATTTGAGGCATTCTAAGCCCTCGACTTTTCTTTTAAAATAAGGTTTTTGCTTTCCACGTGTCGCGTTCAGCAATGCCGTTAAGTGCTCAGAGACCCTCGGGGACATTAATCTTGCTATCTTTCTGTTCTTAACCCCCAACTTCTAAAAAACATTTTTATTATGAAACAATTTCAGGCTTTTACTAAGAGAATAGTACAAAAAATTCCTTCACGCACAGTCCCAAATGTTACCATTTTACCACATTTGCTTTCACATCCTCTCTTTCTCTGGACTCTTTCTTTGAAAGTAAGTTGCAGGCATGATGCCTCTTTACCCTAGATATTTTAAGTTCATTCCCTTATATAATCACAGTATAATTATTAAATCAGGAAAATTAATACAAAATTGTTATTTATAAACATTATTTAAATTTCATCAATATTCCCAACCACTTCCTTTATAGAAAAAGAAGAAAAAATTTTCTGGTCCAGGATTCAAACCAAGATCACACATTACAGTTAGTGGTAATGAGTTCCCCCGACATATACTTTTTTTCTTTTTTGGTCATATTTTTCTAGATAAATCGTAGGTTGATGCAGAAAAATAGTTTTTATCAACCTGAATTCCAAAAATCTGGTTGGTTAGCTTTTTTGGGTATTCATATGTTTTAAAGAAAAGTTACTTAAAAAGGAAAGAAATATGATCCAACAGGTTAAAGATGTGGCATACTCTTAGATAATAGAAATTTACAGCAGTAAATCATAAGCTATAAAAAAATGCAAAATTCAAAAACCTTTTAAAATGCTCTGGACTTAAAAAAATTTTTCCAGGGTTTTTCTAAAAAGATTTTTTGCCACCTTTGCTAATGGTACCAGGTGTTGAGAAGTCCTATTTGATTATATGCAAATAAAGTTACCTCTAAGTTCTTAGAGAGCCCAGGGAGGGATAAAAATGAAACAGATGTGATGAGAAATGACTCAGCACCAGAGACAAGGGCATTTGTGTTCTTAGGATAACAATGAACAGCTTTCCTTTCTCTTGAATCTTCTGTTAATACCCAAAATAGTGTGAGGTATGTTGATTGGGTAAATTAAAGCTTTAACTACAGTTAACACTTACATAGACTTCCTGAGACACTGAAGGTTTGGGGTAGTGTGATAAATTGACCTGAAAGCTTCTACAATTTAAAGATGAGTTCATAAAGTGCAGATAGATATTTTACTTATTAAACAAACATTCAAAAAGTGATCATTGAGGGTCAAACAATGTTTTAACCACCTTGAATGAAAACTCATTATCCTATTACATTTTGTAATTTTATAAATGGGCAAATGAGGCACAGAGAGGCAGAGCAATTTGTCCAAGGTGACACAGCTTAGGTGACTAGGAAACTGAGGATCTCAAGGGAAGGCCTACTGGGGCCAGAGTGGTTTAATCCCATACTCTCAAACTAACTCTGAAAACTAACTTTGAGGCTGGGGCCTCACTTCGGAGAAATGGTTGGGAGCACAAGCAAAATTCCACAGGACAGAGGCAGTGAAGAAGATAAGAGAAGATCCAGGAGAGGGTAACAGTCAGAAAACCTCTGAAAGCAAGCTGCCATATTTTCAACAAAGTTATAAAAGCTACCTGAACCAAGCTTCCTTCTTAAAGTCCAGGAAAACTAAATTCACATAAAAATGAGCAACAGAACAATATCAAGGTCAGATTCCGTGCAAGTTGTTATAAAGAAAAATAGGAAGTAAAATAACAATAAAAGCATACCAAAAAGGTGCACTCAAAAAGCAGATTTGAAGCATTCTATCATTTCAAAATGAGGTAAAATACAGTAGGAAGATTATATAAGAAATGAAAGAGCAAAATAAATTAGAATTCAAAAAGGAAATGACAGAACTCAAGGAAGAACTGGTCAATAAAGTAGTGGAGTTTAGGTTCCCAATCTAGAGCCTGACTCCAGGGTTCGTATTGTATGCTGAGTACCACACAATAGTCCTTCCGTGGCAGCTGCCTGCAGGTTCATTCGTAAAGAAGCTGAATGTCTTTACTTTTAAAAATGGCTTTAAAATATTTTCAAATAGTACATGTTGTCGAAAGATTTTAGTAAAATGATTATTTTATTAAAATAAAAATATGAAATTTTTATTTTATAATTTTGTGACTGCTTCAGTAGAGAAGTATAATTTAAATATCAGGTCCTATATTTCAATCCAAAAACTGTGGTGATTTACTACATTAAATGTGACTCTGTGAAAAATTAAGTAAAACTTTTTTTAGAAGCCACAATGATAAAAGTGAATTTATTAAGTGGCAGTAAATGTCACAAGATATTATGGAGACATTATACTTATATAGAAACTCACCCAAAATTTATTAGAGCAATCATTTGGAATGTCACATTGCATTATTATAAATTAGAATTTTGCCATCATAAAAGTGTGAGGAATGTGTGTAAGAAAAGAATGCTGTTAGCAGAATTGAATGGCAAACTTAGAACAATGATTCTCAGGGTGGGAGAACACGTGTAATTTTAAAATGTGTATTGAATGTGACTATTGTTTTCCTAATACAACTCAAGAAAAATTAAGCTTAATAAAATCTGTTCAGTTGGTCTTAGAAGAGTTGTTTCACCCTGAGAAGGCACTATAATGAAATAGAATAAAATCTGATATATAGTGACATAGATCCTGATGTGTGTGATGTGTGTGTGTGTGTGTGTGTGTGTGTGTGTGTGTGTGTACACTGGAGGTGGGTAGATGCAGACTAGATATATTCAAATCACTGTGGTAGATTTTGCAAACTGTAGGACACAGCTGAAGCCCATCCTGCCCTGTTTGAAAACCACAAACATGAAATATTAAGGCTAATTGAAGAGATATTTGGACTATATACAGAGGTTGTGTATTCTAGTATAGCTCATTCTGGAAAATTTTCCTACCCCTAACATTTTTTTGCACAAAAAAATCAAGTTAAATAAATGTTGTAGAGTCTTGAAGGAAAAAAGATGGCTTTGTCAGCAAGTTGTTTTTAAGTTGTCCATAAACTTAAAGTTTTTAAGTTGGTTCCATTTCTATGAACCAACATAGAGCCGAAGGAAAAGAACATTTTTTAAACCAGATTTTGAGGAATATGGAAGTCCCATGTTCTGATTTGGATTTCTCCAAAACGATTTCGGATCTGGACTTTGGAGCCCTACATGGGCCTACCTCAGCAGGAATGGAAATGGAAGTGACCCAGATCTCTTTGCCCACGGTTCATTAATAATTTAATTTACTAATACAACTGAGCCACAGATGACATTAGCCAATTATCTGGGGCTCATGTCCAGGGTGCCTGGACCCCAGGTGAATTCTGCCTGCTTTGTTTCCTAGCACCTTAACCTCGATGCCTTATGTAGCCAGCCCTTTCTTACCCATTTACTGAATCCTTCCGTGACTTGTCCAGAATGCATTTTCACTGCACATGACACATTCATTGGAACTTGAAGGTTAGGAAATCAGAGACAGTTTAACTCAATTCAACTCAGCCCATTTGATTTCTTCTAAACAGTTTTAAGAAAAAGTTGTTGGGGTGGGATGAAAATATTTGATTAAAAAGGGATTTGAATTTTGAAGAGTCCAGTTTATTTGTGGTATCATAACTCTGAGAATACAGAGAATTAACTCCTTACTATTGACTATATAGAGATTTAGCTTTGTTTTTACATAACATAATAGATAATTTTATAGTAAGAATGTCAGTAAGTTTCAAGGAACTTTGGGGAAAGCACTATGTTTAAGATAGATACAAAAAACACACACTTATTTAGTTTTTTTAAAATGTAGCTAACTTTCTTTGTTTTTAACATTGCTGTTGTTTATTGTAAGATAATACATGCCGGTGGTAAAAATACCTAGAGAAAAATCAAACCGTAGGAGCTTATCCTGTAAAAACCAAATCTCCCAGATCTGTTCCGCAATCTTCAAGTTTCCCTCTGAAAACGACAATAGTTTCTGAAGCTGAGGTTGATGAGCAGGTAGTGAATTAATCCTTTGCAACTCAATCTTTGTCTTCAAAGACTTAAAAAAACAACATGTTGGGCTATAAGCCTCAACACTGTTGGAAAGAGCTACACAGCTTTGGTTTCCTAAGAGTCATAATTGGTGTTGCTTACTTGTAAAGTGGACACGATCCAAGGTTTATAAATGATTGCACAATAAAAATTGGAATGCCCTGTTGTGGATCACTGAATAGGTACCCCTCAGGTTACAATTTAACAATGCTAAAGAAACCAAACTATGGAAACAAATGACAATAAGTGAAACATTCATCAGAGATTTGAAACAATTTAATTTTAATTTATAGTTTATGGAATATTTTTCCTCCCTCAATGTCACAGAATTTGAATGACTGTTTAAAGTAATTGTTACCTTTGGTACAATAGGAATTTCCGAACAGATAGATGTTTTCAAGATAAATCCATTTTCTATTTTTATAAACCTAATAGTAAATGTTTTATCTTTGTATTATTCACTGCTATTTGATCTTTTTTTCCATGTAAGAAATTCCTTGTCTTTTCATGGTCAATACTTGCTTCTCTGTGATATCTGAATACTCATTTCTAAAATCGTGGTGAATATATTCTCCCTTTACAGTTCATTGCATTAAGCTACTATTCTAAAGAGAACATAGTATAGATACTTTTTGTAAACAAGTTATTTATATTCTAGATTTTTTTGGCTTGTATTTTCATAGCTCAGGGCCCAATATTTCATTAGTGTGAGCTGACTTTTTTTTTCCAGTGCATTTATCTTAACACTTATCTATAATGAATTCACCTGCCATGTTTCTGAATTTTTAAAGAGCCGTTATTGATCTTAACAGCATTTTACAATCCACACAATAAACACTCATTTTTTTTTTATCCAACAAACATTCATTAAATATCCACTATGGTTCAAATTTGGATAAGATACAGTGCCATTTCTAGCAGCCTCACAATGTTTGACTTGGGGGAGGTCAGCCAACATGGGGAAAAGCAACACACACCTGATCAAATACATTTTAGGAAATATTAATTCAAAAGATACATTCACAATCTGGACACCATCTTGGTGGTGAAACATGATAATGTTGGCAGAATAAGTTAGAGAAAAAGTTGCCTGCTACCCTCTAGTAATTGGACAAGAGCTCAGAAATGTGCTTTGTTATATTCAGAAGAGAAATGTTTGAGCATTCATGATTTTAATGTATGTCCTATGAACTCTGAAAAAGTTGTTTGGTTCTAATTCCAAAGGTTTTCCTTTCTAGTAGCGACTATCAGTACAGTTAAGATTAGTCAAGCGGGGGTGCTCGGTTTGCCTAGTACTGACATGCTCGAGGTGATTAAGGGGGACTATTGCTAAACTAAGATTGTGTCATCAGCATTCCTGTTCAGAAATAATTTGTCAGAATAGTTCACAGGTTGCTCTTTAACAATGCCGTCTGCTTCTACCTCCTAACTCTTAAGGCAACTTTATGTTGAAAAGCAAAAATCATGTGCTTCAGTTGTTACCTAATCACTACACTCTATCATCGTCACCATCATCATCACCATCATCACCATAGCAAGAGAAGGAGCATCTCACATATTTTAAATGAAGCCTCTGGAACTTCTCCCCAAATCTATTCCCATCTAGTTGTTCCCTTTATCAGTAAATGGTGACTCTGTCCACCCAATTGCTCACGCCGGAAACCTAGTTGTCATGCTTGAAAATTCCATCTTCCTGTGAAGGGTACTTCATGTCCAAGAAGTGACCTTTCTACCTTCAAAATATTTGTTGAATTTGTCCACTTGTTTCCATCTCCATTATCATTGGTCCAAGCCACTATTGTATCTCTCTGGACAACTGTGAAAACTTTATCACTGGCCACTCCATACCCACACTTGCCACTTCTCCAATCCAATCCTCAAAAGTCTGGATCGCTATAACAAACATATAGCACAGACTGAGTCGCTTATAAACAACAAAAAAAGGTATTGCTCACAGCTCTGGTGGCTGGGAGGTCCAAGATCAAGGCGCCGGCAGATTCAGGGGCTGGTGAGAGCCCTCTTCCTGGTTCAGAGTGGGGCCTTCTTGCTGTGTCCTCCTCACAGGGTTGAGGAGCTAGGGATCTCTCTGGAGCCTCTGTTATAAGAAGATGGAGTCTCATGATGTAATCACCTCCCCAAACCCTATCTCTTAATGTCATCATCTTTGTGGCTTAGGATTCAAAGATGATGATATTTGGGGATGGGGAGCATAAACATTCAGACCATAGCACTAATTTCTCCGCTTAAAATCTTTCAGTGGCTTCTCATTGCTCTGAAGGTAAAATTTTAAAATCCTTAATATGGTCTATCAGGTCCTACCTGATTGCTACTGTCATTTTGAGCTCTTGGTCACCATTTTTCTGCCATTTTGGGATTCTTCCTCCTTCAGTGTTCTTCCATCTCCTTCCCATCTCAGGACCTTCTCATGTGTTGTTTCCTCTGCTCCCTGGACTTTCTCCACCTCTTGCTGGGGAAACTCATCCTTTAGATCTTAGCTTGAATGTCACTTTTTCTTTAATCCTGACCCTGCAGGCTACATTGGATTCCTGTGTTGTATTTTTCTCAAAGCACTCTATTTTTGTCACTGGTAATAATTATATGGTTATTTGTATAATTATTCATTCAATGTCCATCTTTCCCACTATTATAAGCTCCATGAGAGCAGAGACCTTACCTGTTTTTTTTCTTCACATCGTTTTCCAAGCACCTAGAGCATTTCCTAGCACAATAAATATTTCTTATATTTATATAGAATACAAATATATTATTACTACTCAATAAATATTTACTGAAAACAAATTAGGGCAGATACTCACTAAAACACACTATACTTTAGCTTTAGTTTATGGGATATTTGGTATTAAAGTACATCTTTTATCAACTCAATCTGTAAGAAATTAATCCATTAGTTATCTGTCCTGAGCTTTGATAACCATATACTATGGCCTAGTTAGTTTTATACACATTAGATACCCCTGAATTGTTGAGTCAAATACAAATGCTTTTCTCTCCTTCTCTCTCTTTTTAAAGCAATCACAGAGTCTATGTGCCTTGTCTGGCCTTTCACTTGAAGATTCTTTGACTCTCTGAGAAGAGAGCCCTCAGCACGCACTTCTCTCTTGCCGTGGGGCTGGCCAGTACGCGTTCCTCTGCTGTGGCTGACCTCTTTGGGCAGCGCTATCTGATGCTCCTGCAGGGAGACACCTTGTCTTGCCCTTAGAGTCCACCAGGACTGTTCCAGTTACCACTCCTGCGTCCTGGTTCTCAGGTGCAAGTCACCTGTTGCCTGCCAATGACGTTGGTCCTGTTGCTGCGTGTGATTTCCACTGGCCAGTCTTGACTTGTTTGCAACATCATGACATCTTACTATCTAGAACTTTATTTCTACTGGAAAGCTGAGAAATTTTATTTTTCCTTTCTTCTAGATCATATGAAAATTATTAACTAAAATGGTCCTAACACAGATTTTTTTGGGACAACATTGTGACATCTCCCCCTGGTTTTTATCCTTAAGTCAGTTCCCTATTGTGTAGGACAGACATTAAGGTGGGCCCGCGATCTCTACATCCTGGTATTTATGTCCTTCTGCAGTCCCCTGTCCTTGAGTGTGGGTGGGACCTGCGATTTTCTTCTATTCAGAAGAACCCAGCAAAGATGATGGTATATACTTGGTTACATGGATACAACTTACTAAGATGATAACATAGCATCTGTCTTGCTGAGATATTTTATCTTACTGGCTTTAAAGAAACAAGCTGCTGTGTTGTGAGCTTCCCTAAGGAGAAGACCATGTACCAAGGAACTGAGGGCAGCCTCCAGCCAACAGCTAGCACGAAACGGAGGATCTCAGTCTGAGAGTGAATACAGAAGCAGATCCTTCCCAGTTGAGTCTCAGATGGAAATCCAGCTCTGGTGAACATTTTGATTGCATTCTTGCAGAGGAGCCACCTAAGCTGCACCCGAACACGTAACTCACAAACACTGAGACAAGTGTGTATTGGTTTAAGTCACTAAGTTTATAGTAATATTGTTATGCAGTAATAGATAACAAATACATCTATCCTTGAGTAAAATGGATTTCTGACACACTCTTTTCCCAACCATTTATTACTGCCTTTCAGCATGTAATTTGGTCAAAACTTTTTGAGAAAATACATTATAGCTTCCTCTTCCCACATGTAATTATTTACCTGCCAAAAATGTCTAATCAAGTATGACTTTTGCTTTAAGAATCCGTATAATTTTTCCTTTTGCCTCCAGGTATCACAAACAAGGTGTGAACAAACAAATACGGTGAATGTTTAAATTTAAAAAAATATATTACAGTAAAAGACACATTGCCATTCATCCCCCCTCAGAATACTCTCCCTCGCTTCAAACATACTTATCCCATCATTCTTGCCACTTTCTGAAGCCGTTCTGGAAGTCCTCTTTCGTAAGTGTCTTTACTTCATCCTCCATCATGACAATGCTCCATGTCACACATCACTTCTGGTACAGCAATTTCTGTCAAATAAAAACATTACGGTGTGTCCTCATCCACCTTATTCACTATATCTGGCACCAGGTGACTTCTGCCTCTTCCCGAAAGTCAAAATGATCATGAAAGATAAATGTTTTGAATCGATTCAGGACATCAAGCCAGCCACGACAGTGCAACTAAAGACACTCATGTACTCGGTAACCTATGTGCCTACTGGCTAGTGTATTGGACACTACAGCTTTAGAGAGTTACGTGGTCATGTTAAACTACAGACATAAAGTAATCCACATAAAATTCTGCTTGAGGAGGCCAAATCCTTCTGGATTAAAAAGGCATGTTATATGAATGCATGTGAGTACAATAAGATCTGAGGCATGGATTAAAGAAGGGAGTCATGGTGGGTATTCTGATTTAGTAGATGTACAATGGATCTTTGACATGTGCAGATTTTACATTTGTACTACTATGTGCCCAAGAATGAGTCTTATAAATTTGCTGTGGTGTGAATTTGAATCAACCCGAGTACAGGAGCAGTCCCTTAGCTGGTGTCTGACCTCTCTGTGTCCGTATTTCTCGACTTAGCTTAGAAGCATTAATGTTAACTAAAATCCTGAAAGTGTCACTTAATTTTTATCATTTATATTTGTGGCATTTTTTGGGAGAAATCACGTGCAGTGGAATATGCAGACTTGAGGTCATGCCCATATGAAGACTGAATCTTTCACCAATGTCAGGTTTTGATGGAACTGTGAGGGGTTTATAAGACTAGGTTGGGTCCTCCTGTTTGATTCCTTTTAGGCAAAGTCTCCATGAAATGTTATGCCCCATTTATTGAAAGTTTTCATGATAGCATGTTGCAATTTTTCTTTCTTTTCTGTATACTATTATGCTATCCTAACGTTATTTGTTAATATTGCTTAATGAGCCAAAGAGAAAATTCTCACTTTTAATTTAATAAATTGTTCCTTTTGGAAACTTTCCATTTTAAAGTTCTGTGAAGGAGGAATGAAGAAGTTTTATTTGAAGATATTTTAAGTATTCTTCCATCATGTACAACTGATTCTCAGTCGCCGAGAGCTAGAGTGTTTCTCAAGGATCATCCAGACCTTTGGGTCATCCACCTCTTTCTCTTTGATGCAGAGGAGCCATAGTATGAATTTCTCTTAAATTTTGGTAGTAAGTTTGTGAGTGTTTATTATAGATTAAGTATGTTTTAAATATTTCATAATTTAAAAATAATTGAGGAAAGGTCGTACAACTTGTTCTTTGATCTCTTCCCATTAATACAAGTTTCTCAACCCTTGGCCCTACTGAACTTTTGGGCTGATAATTCTTTGTTGTTGAGAGCTGTTGTGCACATAGGATTTTCTACCCACTAGATATCAATATCTCATGTTCTGTCATTAATATTCCAACAGTCATTACTTATTTTGGGTCTCCATTACTTCTCACCCAGACTCTACATCAGTCCCTGAACTGGCTTATGTATCCAATATCCTAATTTGTTAATACACCCTCACCATTACCATAAAAAGAATAATAACTATAATTTATGTAGTCTCTAGTGAGTGACATGCAAATACTGAGTGCTTTCATTTGCCAACTCTTGTGTGACATGATGAAAATAAGAAACAGAGAAGTTAAATGACTTGCCCCAAATGACACTGCTAGTGAGTAGAAGACAAGATTCAAATTTAGGTCTGCTAAACTTTAAAGCTTGTGATCTTTCTGTTATCATACTACCTGAACATGACATCTTCCTGAAACATGAATGGAACCTGTTTCTTCCTGATCACACGCTTTCAGTGGCTTCCCCATGAATACCTCAGGCAATATGATCGGCCCATTCCTTTGTTACTCTGCTCCCATAAGCATATTTATACACACTATGTTCTTATCTCACTGACTGGTGACCATCTTTCCAAACTTGCAATGTATATTCATGCTTTCAGGCCTTTGCTCATGCTGTTTTCCTCAACCTGAAAGCTGCTTTTTTATCTCTTTTTCTTCTCTAAAATTCTAATCATCTTTCAAAACTTAGCTTCAATGTATTTTTTTCAGGGAAAGCTTTCCTGATATGCCCAGGATTGTTTCTTCTTCACTATCATAGCACAATGCGTGTTACAGATTGGTTTTACATTGTTCTGTTTTATTGGGTACTTTTCTACATATCTGTCTGTAAATACCTGGAAAGCAGGGATCATTCCTTATTTATACTCTTTTCCCCTCTGACAACCATCAGTTTGACCTCTCTTTCTATGAATCTGTTTCTGTTTTGTTTTATTTGTTTTGTTCTTTTAGATTCCACATACTTGTATAAGTAGAATCATAAGGTATTTGTCTTTCTCTGACTTATTTCACTAAGCATAATACCTTCCAGGTCCACCCATGTTGTCGCAAATGGCAAAATTTCATTCTTTTTTATTGCTGAGTAATATTCCATCACACACACACACACACACACACACACACACACACACACACACACACACACACAGAGCCTCATGGCCTATAATAGCTATCCTTATTTTCTTCCTTGCTCTGTTCTTTTTACCCTTGCCCTTTCTTTTTGTAGTTAACCTCACAACTTAATCCACAGATTTCAAGATATTAATACTGAGCTATGATTTAACCAGAGGAGGAAAAATTATTAACCAAAGGTAAATGAAGTTATTGATGAGATTCTGTGTCTCGGAGAGGAAGAATGAATGTAACTTTTACCAAGAAATAATTGCATTATGAGAGGAAGGGGGACATGTTGCAATTTGTGGTTTGAAATTTTAAGTGTGGGGAGAAGGATGAATGAATGCTGAATAGCCAAAGGGATGGACAGTGAAAATATCGCTGATTGGTTCATTCCATACCTTTTCAATCCACTGTAGCATGTCTGGGCTTTAGAAACTGGAAAGCTAAGGACTATATTTCCAAGACTTGCTTAAAGTATAACAAGGGGTACTCATGTTTTCTGCCAGGCAGACTTCACAGGCAGAAGTGAGCGTCATAAGGCAGAGGCCACATGGTTCTCTGGCAAGCACAGCTGGAGAGGCTTTTGGTTTTTCTCCTGCAGCTGTTGTAGAGATTCTAGTGACCAGATCCTGGATTCATGGGTATGAAGCAGCAGACGATGGCAGCAGGATAGAATTGCTGAAAAGTTCCTAGGAGGTGGTTGGGCCTTTCTCCCGGCTATGTTGTCAATGATTATGCAATAACCAAGCATGGTTCCTTGGCCTTCCCAGACATCCTGTAAACTAACCAATACCCTGTAAGGAATCCCTTTCTGCTTAAACTAGTGAGAGTGTACTCTGTTGTCTAAAATTAGTGCACTAATCTATGTTTCTGAACAAGTCAATTGCAAGGGGAATAGGAGTCCCCAATTTCAGAAGGGGCAGTGGATGTTTGAGAATTAGACACAATAACTCCCTCCCCTCCCATTTTAGTCCTTAACCACGGAAATTGGGCATTTACCTCGTCTGCTACTGTTTTTGTTAAGAATTACCACGACTTCCTCAATGGAACCTTTTGGCAGCATATGACCCTGATGGCCACCTAACACTTTTCAAAACCTCTCCCTTTCTTTATCTTCTGGTTTCCTTCTTTTCCTGCTGTTCCACCTCAGTATCCATTGAGGGATCTTCTTTCTCTGCTGCTGATCATGTAAAGATGACTATTCCTCAGCGTTCTACACCAAATCTGCTTCTTTTCTAACTACATATTAATCAGGGGGTGATTTTAGATTTTTCTACTCCTATGGCTTTAATTAATTTCTGTATAATGCTGACTTCCAAATGTATTTATTCAGGGCAGTTACCTCTCCTAAGCATCAACTGCATTCTGAATACCGCTGCTTCCATGGAAAGGCGAGACTGACAGGACAGCACTCATTGGCATCCTCCTCTCCCCTCATCCACATCCCTCAGACTAGCAAACTACTCATTTTGTTCCTTATCCTGGTCAATGACACTGCCATCAACCGGATTGCTCGAGCCAGAAACTGAATGTCAACCTTCAGTCTAAACTGCCTTTGCTTAGCCAACCAGCCTTCAAGTACTACCATTTCTACTTCCCAAGTAGCTCTCTGTTCAGCTCGACTGCCTCGGTGTTAGATACCATCATCTCCAGCCTATTTATTGCAACAGCCTCCTAACCAGTTTCTTCCTCCAATCTTGCCTCCTAGGTTCATTCTTCACGTTGAAGACAGGCCCATACATCCAGAACACATGCCAACGCATGTCTTTTCCCTGTCCATAGAATAACATCTTAACCCACAGCGTTTGCAGGGTCTTCCATGGGTTGGCTTCTCTAGCTCCATTTATTGCATTCCTGGCTTCCTCTCCAGCACACTTTATGTCTAGCCGTATGAAATATGAGAGTAGGGCATATTCTGAGGTCTTTGGCTTGTGGAACAGCATGCTAGTCTTGTTCTAAAGGAACTTATTTCAACTTAGATACAATTTTCTTCAGCAGGTCTTTCCCTTCTGGGTTGTTGCCTCTGCCTTGTTCTCCAATAGCAGGCAAGTACCTTCCACTTCCATGTAATACATTTGTGATGTGCAATTATAACTCCTGATTTACTCTTCTGTCTTGCCCTGATACACCTAACTCTGGGGAGGCGGAAGCTATGTCTATTTTGTTCATTGGTAATAGCCCGATCACTCAGCAGAGTACTTGGCACTTAAATATTTATGAAATGGATGAACAGTTGACACAATTAATAAAGTAGTATATGATAAAGGGGTAATAATTAATTGTTCACTAACTACTGCCTAGTGACCATAACTGTCAAAGATTTAGTTAAAATGGAACAGAGTTGCAGGAATCTAATTCATGGTCAAGGCTCTTGTCCTACAGCAATGATGCAGGCAGTGTGTTTCTCTATACCATTACCAACACAAAAAATATTTTATTGAAGTACAACTTATAATAAAATGCAGAAATCTTAAATCTAAAGGTTGCCTGATTTTTACATACGCGTTTACCTGTGTCACCACTGTTACCACTGCTCAGATCAGCATGTGGAACACATCCCGCACCCCAGAAGGCTCTCTCACCCCTCTTCCAATCAGTATCCTCTCAAGGTAATCAGCTCTGACCTCTTATCCCAGACTATTTTGCCTCAGTTTGAACTCCACATAATGAAGTGGCTTCTTTGACTCAACATTATGTTGGTGAGTTGTGTTCTTTTTTTGTTACTATATTCATTCCATTGTGTGACTATATTGTACTTTATCGATTCTACTGTCAAAAGACATTTGGGTTGTTTCAAGTTTGGACTATTATAACAAAGCTATTATAAATATTCTTATCTGTGTCTTTTGGTGGACATAAACCGTAATTGATGTGGGGTAGATAGCCAGAAGAGGATATGTTTTATGATAGGATATGCATAAGTTTTGCTTAAGTGGATATATTATTAAATGTTTTACCAAAGTCATTATACCAGTTCATACTCCCATCAATAAATGTTGGAGCAGGCCAGTTGTTCCACATCCTTGTTATGAATTCATAGTATCTTTTACCAATTTATAAAAACATATACAATCGTCTAAGATGACAACTGAAATTACCGTAATGGTATTATATAAAAGCATTCAAAGTAGGCTTTTTGAGGGTTGTTGGTTTTCAGGCATAAACTAACAAGAATGGCTAATATTTACGGGGCATGCACTGCTCGCCAGGTATATGCTAGGCACTGTGTGTAGGCTGCCTCATTTAATCATCACTAAAGCTCTATGAAGTCGATACTGTTATCCCCATTTTAGGGATGAGAAACTTGTGGCATAGAGAGATATACCATGAAATCACAGACTTTTAAAGAACTGGATGGAAAACCTGTATAGATTAGCCAATGCAATCCCTCACTATATTGACAAAGAAGCCAGCCCAGAAAGCAGGCTGTGTCTTATGAAAGGAAGGTCACCCAGTTTGTTAGAAGTAGAATCTGGATTGGAATGCAGATCTCCTAACTTCTCACCTAGCACTGACAATAAATCAGCAGTGAACAAACTAGATAAAACTAACAGTAATCAAAATAAACACATTTTGAAAAAGTACTTCATTCCCTTCAGAATTTAGTTATGACTTTGGTTTGTGGAATAGTTTTACCAAGTTCTAAAACATTTTTAAAACTGTCAAGCAAGGTCATATAAGAAAAGGATTCACATTATGTAAGCCAAAAGCTTATATAATTGTGTGTGTGGGGTCATTTAAAAAAAGAATATAAAAATGTCTTACTTTTGCCAATGCTATAAAACGTGGGAACATCTTGCTGGTGCCTGGTGGTGGCCAGCCTCCCGTTATGCAGATTTCCCCCAATTATCCCTGTCTCCTGGTATTCTTGCCTCCTGGTATTCTATAAGTCCTCTCCCACATTACATCGGGATTGGTCTGTGAGACCAATAGAATATAACAGAGGTGATGTCACTTCGGAGGTTAGGTTATAAAAGACATTATGATTTTTACCTCGTTCTCTCTTGGATCATTCCCTCTGGGGAATCCAGCTACCATGTTGTGAAAATCCTCAGACAGTCCTGTGGAGAAGCCCACGTGGTGAGAAACTGAGGCCTCCAGCCCACAGCCATGTAAATGAGCCATTTTGGAAATGGATCCTCCAGCTCTGGTCAAGCCTTTAAATAATTGCAGCCTTGGCTACAATGTCATGAGATATTCTGAGGCAGAACCACACAGAGAAGCCATCCCAGATTTCAGACTCAGAAACTGAGATGATAAGGTTATTGTTTTAAGCTGGTAAGTTTTGGAGTAATTTGTTATATAGAAACTGGTAACTAATACAGAACCTTCACAGGACCTTGGCAGAGGCCCAGGCAAGTGAGAAGCCTAGAATTTTGAGTTTCATAAGCTTTATGATAAATTGTTAAATGCTGTCTACTAGATTGTTGTAGCAGAAACAGGTAGCTTTCAACCAAAATTTGTTCTTTCTTTCTCCCACAGAAGCTGGAACGTGGTCATGCCTGTCCAGCTATGAGACACAACGCCAGTCCCCTATGCAGCTAAGCTCTTGTTAATGAAATGCAGCAGAAGTAATATGTACCCTTCTGGACTGTGCTTTCAAGAGAATGGTTGTCATGTTCCTTTCTTCCTTCTCATGGGCCAGGATGGTGACAAGCAGAGTGGCCTTGGAAGCCAAATGTTAAAGATGACAGAAAGTCTGGCTGAGTTACCTCAATGACTTTAGGAAGCAGGGCCTCTATCCTTCCAGACGAATTATTTCGTTAGAGAGAAATAAGCATCTATCGCATTTGAGTGATTACCTTTTAAGGTCTATGTATTAAACAAGTGACCCTACCCTAGTTAGTTACGTTCTTCAAAATTTAGATACTTAAAATTTCCCCCAGGATCAAGTCTTAATGTTACTTATTTCTGTAGTTGTTTGTTGATTTATTCACTTTTTATTCTATAAAATTCCAAACATACAAAAGTAGAGGAAATCATATAATGAACCCTTATGTACTCGTCATTAAACTTCAACGTTCATTTATAAAGCCATTCTTATCTTCTGTGCGTATGTGCCATTTCCTACATATTTATGGCCATTCCTATGCCATTGATACGCTTTCCCCTATGCTTCCTCCTGGATTATTTTAAAGCAAATCTCAGAATCTCAAACATCACGTCATTTCACTGGAGAAATTTTAAATGCCATGTAAGAAACCTTCTCCACCTTCCCTGGAACTCAGTGCTTTTTGTGAAACTGTGGCTGTAGAAAAGACCGATTCCCATTTTTTGACGATACATAATGAAGACAACGTGAACTGCAAGGTTAAGCTCACCTGCCAGTGTGAGAGGCACAAACTATCCCCAGAATGGACCAGAATCTACCTGCACCCCATTCACGCTGGAAACTGCTTATAAAGGGACCTGGCTTACAAAGAGACCCACGCCAGTCAGGCTGAGAGTATGGTGTGACCAGCATCAGGTCAAGAACTGACGCCAGGTAACTTGGGTTCTAACCATCTATATCTCACTCAGCTGCTTACTAGTTGTACGCCCTTCAACCAGTCACCTAATTATTCAGATCCTCATGTTTTGTCACTTATAAGGTAGAAATAATACCTATTCTATCACTGGATTGATAATGATAAAACCAGCTGAGGTTTTCTAAATTATAATCTTTATCTGATGATCGGTTTATAATATGGAAGTAAATATAAGTTGTTTTGAATTTTTATTTAATATTTTCCTGTACAGCAGCTACATTAATACATTTAAGCTACAGAAATCTCTTAAAATCAGTGTTATTGGGGGGAGTAATTATGTTTTCTAAGTAGTTTTTGGATACGAATCCGCACTACCATTCACGGAAGGGAAAAGGATGCTGCCGTTTGTATATTCCTAAACACCTTCAGTCTGAGAAATTTGGACAGCACCACGGTGAGCTCCTGCCGGGGAAAGAGCAAATCGAGTCTCACTGGCGTTCCTCCCTCAGGCGCTCAGCTTCTCCTCACCAATGTTCAGATTTTGATCCAGACACTTCAGGATAATTTGGGAATATGGAGACTTCCAGATTGTAATGACTTCCCTCGCACATCACACTGTCTCTTTCTGCATTACTGAGCTCAGTCCTAGCTGGGTCAGTCTCTATCCAGCAAAGTAGGCGTTGACAGGGGGCGAGCGAAGCCAAGCAGGCTGTTTGGCTCAGCCCGGCGGGGGGCTCCGGGCTTGCGGGGCCTGCCTGCGTGGCAGCCTCTGACCTCTCACTCGGGCTTCTTTATCCTTCACCCTAATCTCTGACCTGCCTTTTACTTTCCTTTACCTCTACTTTCTGTCTTCATTTATAGTATTTCAGTAGCACCATCGTAGAACTGTTCTTAAAAGAAAAATGCACAATAATTCATGCGAAAAGTAGGCATTCTATTTTTTCTCCTCTCCTGCTGAATCTGTATGCAACGTTTTTCCTTTCTGGGTCCTGTTTTTAATTACATTATAAGTACCTGCTAAGTTAGAACCTTTTTGTTTTGTTTCACTTTGAAGTTTAGAATAGCGTTAGATTTACAAGCAAGTTGCAAAGGTGGTACAGAGTTCCCGCCTGCCCTTCCTTCACCCAGATGTTAGCATCTTGCGGGCTATATCTGTCATGACTAAGACACCAACATTGGGGAAGAGGGAGGTATCACCGTGAGGGGTATAAATGTCTAACTATTACATTGTTTTGTACACCTGAAACTAAAAAAAAAGAAAGAAAAAAGAAACCAACATTGGTACATTGCTATTTGTGAGAAACTAAAATTCTAGACTTTAGTCAGCTTTAACTAGTTTTTCTACTCATGTCTTTTTTTTCTGTTCCAGGATACCATCCAGGATACCATCTTACATTTAGTCATCATGTCTCCTTAGCCTTCTCTGGTTTGTGATAACTCTAGGCTTTCCTCATTTTTCATGATGTTGACAGTTTTGAGGAGTACTAGGCCTTTTGTACAATGTATCTCAATTAGATTTTTGTCTCTGCTTAGACTGGGGTTATGAGTTTGGGGGAAGATGACCACAGAAGTGAAGTACCGTTCTCATCACAGCGTATCAGGAATATCTGCTAGCAATATGATGTATCACTGGTTATGTTAATCTTGATCCCTTAGTTTAGGTAGTGTTTGCTACACTCTAGTGTTCAGAAGCAAATGACTAAACTCAGACCACAATCAATGGGGGAAAGAGGGGTTAAGCTCTACCTTCTGGAGAGAGAGTACCTACAAAATTATTTAGAATTCTAATGGAAGATTTTTCTCTTTCCCTTGTTCATTTTTTCCAGTCATTTCTATCAAAATGGACTTCTGGACAGTTATAGATGATGAAGCTAATATAGGAACTTTTATAAAATGCACAAGCGTGGGCTCCAATAGTAGAGTTTCTGATGCAGTTGGTCTGAAATGGGGCTGAAGCACGTGTGTTCTTTTTAAATTTCTCTAAACTCTACCCTCCTGCCCAGTTTAAGAACCCCTACTTTTTTCCCCTTCTTTCGTTTTGGGTTTCAAGTTCATAGGACAAATCTGATCACACTCAGTTCATGGCATGTTATCACTGTTAGTCCATGCAAAGTCCCACTCTCGTTTTGTTAATTCCATTTTGTCATCACACTCCATGTCCATTTTCACTGCCCCTAACATCATTATTCTAATGTATTAAGTGAGTACCTTATCTTTTTATTTTTTTAATTTTTTAAATTTTTATTCATTTCAGGTGTACAAAACAATGTAATAGACATTTATACCCCTCACAAAGTTATAACCCTCGTCCCCCTTCTGACATCATATATAGCTGTTACAATTCCATTGACTCTATTCCCTATGCTGTCATAGAGTGTGTGACATCCTGTGACTATATATATTAAATTATAGTTGACTCATTATTCGGCTTCAGGTGTACAGCGCAATGGTCAGGCATCTACACTGTCCATGAAGTGGACAATAAGGACCTTATCTTTGTATGTGCTTTTGTAAAATGTGTTTTGTGTGCATGTATTTCTCAATTATAAAAATAGCATGTTGTTACATAACCCATTCTGGTTGTTACCCTTTAAAAATTAATACACTTTATTTTTAAGCAGTTTCAGGTTTACAGAAAACTTTAGTGGAAAATACAGAAAGATCTGACTAACTCCTGCCCCACCCATCATCTCCTATCATTATCATCTGCGTTAGTGATTAACCTTTGAACTTCAGCTGTCTTAGAAATGAAGACGAGGGCAGTGCTGTGTGGTGAGGGAGACCTTTGACTCCCAATAAGTAATAGTGCCTTTCTATGAATGGAAAAAACAGAGATGTCTTGGTATATGGAGATAGATACCATGAGACTCCAAACACTTTCTACAAATAGGGGCTGGATCATCTAAATACTCCTTTTCCTTCTGATTTTAAAACTCTTGATTCATCATCAAAGAGAAAAAGAATAGAGGCCATTACAAATGTCATAGTAAGATTCTAAGTTGTGTGACTTTCCTACTTGTGAGAACTAGTTTGAAAGTAAGATCTCAATTCAATTTTTTGAATTAAATTGGAAAAGAAAACTGCGTCCAAGAGGAAGGGTCAGCAGCTGGAGAGAGATGACTGCAGTTCTAAATTGGTGACCGTTATGGGAAGATGTCATAGTACACTAAGATATCCACAGGAAAAGGAATTTCTGTCTCTGCCAATGGAGCTATGGGGAAACGAGCACCTTCTACATTTCTGGTGAATGAGGGTAAATCCCTCTGAGAGGCATTTTGGCAGTATTTGCTAAATTTTCATATGCATCTACCCTCAGATCCAAGGGAATCCTGTTCAGTTTGGACTCAATCTAGAAATTACTTCTTCCCCAAAGGAACTGAACCGATAAATCTCACTGAAAACCTCAGTATGGGCAGAGCACAGAGATGCTGGCTGGAGACAGACACAAAGCCGTGAGAGTGCAGAAGGTGCCGCTCCCAAGCAGTGAGAAGCTGGTGGCAGGTTCAGCATAATGGACTCGAGGAAAGCTAAGGTCCCGTAGCCATCGTCTGGGGAGATGTCTTAGCAAAATCTGAACTGTGAGCAATAGCAAATGCAGATTTTGAGAATTTGTTTAACTCATTTGTAAGGCCAGCAGTTGTTCCTGGGCAAACTGTTGTGTGGCAAGAACAGAGTGTGTTATTCGGAGGAGGATCCGTAAAGCCTAGATAATATAAGATCCAGTTGAGAACAGAAACGTGTCCTGAGAGTTGCCTAAGAATTTCCGCCATTTCTTTAGTGGAGACGTTGAAAGATAACACCAGAATGCCTCTGCACAGTATTTGATCCGTACAGTATCTGGGGTGGGTATAATTAGTGAACTGCATGCGTTTTCTTTTACTCCGTGATTCAGTCATTTTCAATTAATCTTTGTATTGTTTTCATAAAGCCCCAAGCTAAAGAATCCCTCTAGTATTGTTATAGATAAGGATAAGGGCTGGGTGGACCCGAATGACAGCTGCAGTCAGTTGCAGGAATGAGGTGACCCGGTGGACCGTGGCCCCGGCAGTGTGGTTAGTGTCCGAGGGTTTTGTCCATGTGTGTAGCCCGTCCCAGTGGCAATGGGCAGGAAGTAATGTCCATCATGGTGACTTTGGTCGCACTGGAAAGGAGCACTGTATGTTTAGCCTGTTATGTCCCAAAAGGCAAGGAAATACGTATGCATTATAGAAATAGTTTCATATAACAAGTAACTTTTAAGTTTTTATGCTCTAAAGCAGTATGTTTCTAACATTACTATGTATCAGAATTGCCGAGAATGCTATTAAAACACAGATTGCTGGGCCCCACCCTCAGAGATTCTGATTCAATAGGTCTGGAATGGAGCCCAAGACTTTGCATGGTAAGCTTCCGTTATCTGGGACATCCAGGTACATATCTCATTGCTCATGATGATGAACTTAAAACGTAAGATTAAGTTATTGCCAAGTGACATGGAAAGCAGGCTGCTGAGTACAACCAGCCTTACATCCTTTCCTGCACCAAAGGTTTCTATGATAACTCTACTTCCTCCATCCTCTCACAACACCCACCTCCAAATTGGAATCTAAAATGAGGATTTCACTCTTCTCTGTTATTAATTTCCCTCTTCTCTTTCCTCTACTTCCTGGTGCTAATACATGTAAAAGAATAGGGAATCATATATATGGCAATATATAATTGCGCAATTGTATTTTAGGAGTTCAAAGAAAGGGGTGAGTAAGAAAAGAAGTGGTGGCATTGAAATGTAAGCTTGACCTTGACAGAAGGATGGCATTTGGCAAGGCAGACAGGAGACAGCAAACACTGCAGACCAAGGCCGCATCTCGGGCGAAAGCCCAGAGGCAGGACTAGGAAAGAGACAGGCTTCAGAGAGACGTGTGTGCTGGAGAGAACTAAGAAAGAAGAGTAAATAGATTGGGTGGGGCTAGGAAGCCAGGCTGAGTTCCAAGTTGAGGTGGTAAGAGATGTGCAGGTGTTGCAAGTTTGACAGCGAGTAAAGCCCTGCTTCAGGCCTATTAGTTAAGTGATGGAGTGTGCAGGATGGCTTGACAGTGGAGGTCACCCAGCAGGTTGTTCTGGAAATTCAAATCTGTGTAAGCCAGCACTAGATTCCTTCTTATTACCCGAAATACGTCTACTTCACGATCTAAGATATCCCGAGCTCTGAGACACCTCAGTGTGTGGCGAGTTGGGCCATGTCATGTTCTGCTCACTTTCTTGATGTAAACTTTCTAAAAATCACTTTTACTTACTTTCGATACTTGCATGTAATTGTGCAAACTGATTTTAAATTAAGCTTTATCTTTTGAAGCTGTAAACTCTACTCTTCCCACTTCACAATGTCGGTTGTTTTCAAACTAGCCTTTAATCTCTTTGTACCACCTCACTTTCTCATCCCTCTACGATTTTTCTTTCCTACCTCAATAATCTTTTCTCCTCATTTGATAATCTAAACCTAAATTATCTTTACATTCTTTCCCCACCTGGCTTAGCTTAGAGGTAATCATTTTCTTTTGCCTGATGATCCAACTCACTAAAATATACAGTGACAGATTTTTTCCCCTAATGTTGCTTCCACTTATGTCATATGTGATTCATAGATCATCTCAGAATAAAAATAGGATATTTTCTTTGTTTGAATAAGAGACTATGAGCACTGTCCCCTATGATACACGTAAACCACATGTGCCTAGTTCATAGTGATGAAATAGCCCGTGTACCCCAGTCTTCACCAGCAAAATGTGCAGTGCCCAGGCCTCAGATCCTTCACAGAAGCCTAGGGTGTCTGCTTCCGAGGGCGTCCTCTGGCTCCCAGCATCCTCATTTGCCCTCCTGCTGTCAGCCGTGTGGTTGTCACTCCCCGCACACCCCCCTCACTCCCAACACAGACATGTTCATGCTTGCTCCTTAATTCCATTCTTAATGGCTCTCAGGCCACCTTTCTCTCCCTGCTCACCCTCTTCCTGGGCCCCAAGGCAGATGTGCTCTTTGTTCTGTGGTTTTCAGGGGCTCTGGTCTTTATTACTGCCCCTTTTCAGGAACAAAGCACAAGCCCAGAAGCGGGGCTGAGCTGCAATCACGGGGACCTCACTGTGCCGCCTCCTGGCCATCCGGCTTTGATCTCCTCCAACGGACTGCCGTCAGGCATGTGCGCCTCAACCCTCCTTTTAGAGAACAAACAGAATCATGAATTATATTGCAAGATTTATATAGCTGATCTCATAAACTTTGGGCACTTTCATCATGGTTTCCACAACTATAAAATGTTGTCTTTGGGTAATTTGGAAATGACGGTGAGGTGCTGTGGAGGCTAAAAAAATAATTAATACTTTTCCTTCCACCTTTGAAGTTCTTCTAGCTGGGCTAATAATCAAATTAACAGACACAGATTAACAGGAGGAAATCAAATTTTAATAAACGTACTTGGGGAATTCACATAAGCATGAAAATTCCAAAGACAATGAGGCAATGTTGGGTGTATAGGACATTTTTGGACAAAGGAGAAAGGTGGGGGGGACAGGGTATTAGATTTCAGAAGGGAGAATGGGTGATTTACCCATAGTTGAGGAAGAAGGGAACATATGAGGCAAAAAAATTCTTGCTGGGCAACTCAGAAACAATGGGGCACAGGGGTATCTAGCTAACAGGCCCCTGCCTGAAGCCCTGCTATTTACCACACTTCATTCAAATTAGGCTAAGGCGTACATCCTTAGACTGCCTTCCTGCAGATTCAGATAAGGTGGGAGAGTCAGTATACTTTCCCATTCCTCCTGTTTCTTACCCCCCTCTCGAGATGCTATATACATGGCCTCAATGTATCCAGAAATGGAGTCTCTGAGGTTGTTTAAAATCAGCTGTAGCTCTCAGCACCCAAATTCTATCAAAATGTCTGAATTTCCAATGTATACGAACTAGATCCCATTAATTCATTCAAAATATATTTTTTGAGCATCTACTCTGTGCCAGGCATTATTATCAGCAGCGGTGAACAAAGTCAGACCAAATCTCTGACCTCAGTGAATGTATGCATAAACAATTTCAGACAGTGACACGTGCAGCGGGGAAAACAAGACAAGGTAATATGACAGAGACAGTGGTGGAGATGGTGAAGGAGGCTTCTAGCTGCAGAGGTGGCACTGAGCTGAGGCCCCTGTGACAAGAAAGAGGCAGCTATGAAAACCCCAGGAAAAGAATACCCTATGGAGGAGGAGGAAGAGTAAGGGTAACACCTATATTGAAAGCGGCGGGGCCAGTGAGCCTGGAGTTTACCGTAAATGAGGGAGGGGAGTGAAGGGAGGATGATGGGGGATGAGATGAGAGGCAGGCAGGGGTCATGACAATCAGAGCCTGGGAGGCCTAGGTTTTATCTGAGTGCTACAGGAAGCCAGCGCAGAGTTTAACCAGTGGAAGGTTACGATGCGATGCAATTTTTTGTTTCCTTCTTGATGTTTCTGAAAATTAAGAGGTAATTCATATACCATGAATGTCACCATTTTAAAATACACAAGTCATTGGTTTTTAGCTCATACTGAGTGCAACCATGGCCACTAATTCCAGAACATTTCTATCATCACTCCAAAAACAAACCCTGTGAATCTGTGAGCAGTTACTTCCCTTGCCCCTTTCCTCAGTCCTTGGTAAAAAATAATCTGTTTTTGGTCCCTATGGATTTGCCTATGCAGGACGTTTCACATAAATGGAATCATACAGCCTACTGTGTCTTGCTTCTGCCATTTAGCATAATGTTTTCAAAGTCACTTGTATTGTAGCATGCAACGCTACTTCATTCCTTTCATGGCAAAATAATATTCCATTGTATGCATATACCACATTTTGCTTATCCATTCATCTGTTAATGAACATTTGGGCTGTTTCACTTTTTGACTTTTATGAATAATGCTGTTATTCATTTGTGTATAAGTTCTTATACGAATATAAACTTAAGTTTCTCTCGGGCATATATCTATGAGTAGAGTTGCTAAGTCATATGGTTAACTCTAGGTTTAACTTTTGAGGAACTGCCAAATTTATTTCCAAAGTGGCTACAACATTTTATATTCCTGCCAGCAATGTATGAGGATTCTACTTTCTCTACATTCTTTCAACACTTGTTATTTTCTGTTTTTGTGATTATAGCCTTCCTAGTAGGTGTGAAGTATCTTATTGTGATTTTGACTTGCATTTCCCTAATGACTAATGATGTTGAGAATCATTTCACATGCTTATTTGTGTATCTGCTTTGGAGAAATGTCTGTCCAAGTCCTTTGTACATTTTTAAATTGGGTTGTTGATCTTATTGTTGAGTGGGAAAAGTTCTTCATATATTCAGGATACCTGGCCTTTATCAGACATACAATTTGCACAACCTCCCTCCCAGTTTTTCCCAGTGAAAATGAGTTCTCTTTTCACTTTCTAGATAGTGTTCTTTTACCTTATGTAAGTTTTTAAAAGATCATTCTGGCAGCTATATATGGCAGAGGGACTGTTGGTGGGGATAAGAATGGTGGCCGAGAGATGAGTTAGGAACTATTGTAATGATTCAGGCAAGAGATGATTATGGCTTGAATGGTAAACAAGGGTCTGGCTTTAAATTATTATTGCCAGCGCTAAGTAGGTAGTGTTAGATCAGCTGTCTGAAATTTTGTTCCACTTTATATTGTTATGAGCCCAAGGGAGAAAATTGTGATAAAAGTACCATTTATATGACTTGTTTACAGAGTCAAGAACCAGCCCTACTATGTGACTTCAAATGGCTCTGGATTTGTTATACAAGTTCTAACCATGGTTTTCGATTTTGGACACCCAAATTGCAAATCTCCCACAAAAAGATGGTAAAATTTATTAATAAACTCATACATAGGAATGGAACTCTTAAGAAAATAAACCATTTTCTTAGGTTCAGGTAGAAAAACAATTCAAAGGCCTGAAACCTAGACTCTCCATCCCCAGCAATAAAGTTTCCTCAGCAAATCAAGGAGGAATGGGAGTAATGTAAGTTATGTGTCAACCTGACTATACGAGTAAAGGAAGTGGAAGAATGAAATTAAAAAATTGAAAAAAAAAAAAAAAGGAAGACAAGATGATTTGCTGGAGGGAGAGTAAACTTCTCTTAGGAAACTCTCTTAGTCCATTCAGGCTGTTATAATAAAATACTGTAGACTAGGTGGCTTATAAACAACAGAAATTTATTTCTCACAGTTCTGGAAGCTGGGAAGTCCCATATTAAGACGCAGGCAGATTCAGTGTCTGGTGAGAGCCCACTTCCTGGTTCATAAACAGCTGTCTTCTCACTGTAACCTCACGTAGTGGAAGTGACAGGGAGCACTGTGGGGTCTCTTCATAAAAGGACTAATCCCATTTATGAGGGCTCCACCCTCATGACATAATCAACCCTCAAAGACCCTATCTCCAAATGCCATCTCATTGGGTGTTAGGATTTAACATGAATTTGGGAAGGGCACAAACATTCTGTCCGTAGTAGAAATAGAATGAGTGCTTAATGGAGAGACTAGACCTATAGGGAGATCTTAGAGGCCGGAGATGAACAGGAAGTGTACTCAGGCTGTGGGGACAGAGTCAGGAGGAGTGCAGTTTCCAGGCTCTCGGCCTCACATGGAAAGGTGCTGGCTCAGATAGTAAATGGCCATCAACTATGATTAGATGGCCATCAGCTGTTGCTGGTTGGCCGTCAGCTGTAACCAATGAGTCATTGGCCACTAATATAACTGCCGTGGCTACACTAGCAGCAAATTGGGGCTAGCAAGAAGAAGGTGGCTGAGCTAGCAAGCATGGATTGTAGTTAGCAAGTGGGGTTGGTTGGTTGGCACAGAAGTGGATGCAGGTTATGGATCGTGTGGCTCCTGCTTCCTATGTCTCCAACCCAGCCGCCACCAAGACTGTAATGGTATGACTCCCCTATCTATGGCTCCGTGGGTGTTCCTTTTTGGTCTCACCGTCTTCTGCATTCTTATGTGGGGAGCGGGAGCTGAGACCCCGCAGGCCGCCCCACATGACAGGCCTAATTGTTCATCAAGAGAGTATTAGAAAAGGTAAAGACATTTTGGCTATCACTAGTGCAGGCGTAAGTAACTGGGCCCATTAAAAAACCAATGAAAAAATGTAAGACCTCTGACTGACGTCATCCTGCTTGCCTGCAAGAAGCCAGATCCAGGAGCAAACTGAGAGCCTCTTCTGAAAGGAGTAGATGAAGAATCCACAGTAACAGCAATTGGAGAACAATCTTTTGAAGACCGGGGTAGTTATACCAAGTGGCCACAAAGAAGCTGGACAGACCCGAGAGGGGAAAACAAGAAAGAGAAGCACAAAATACTCAAGTAATTGTTATCTGGGTTAGATTCAGAGACAGTTATTGCAGGTGGCAAGCAGGTTTTGCCTGTGCCTTGAGGGCATGTGCTGGAGAAATGAATGGAATTGGCACGCTAAGGGAAGGCACAGCCAGAGACGGAAAATGAGAACGGAGAGCCAGACAGAACAATAATCAACTGAGTCTAGGCCCAGATTGGATGTTGGTTTGGTGCGATAATATCTTCCAGGTGGGACTATCCAACATGAGGAGAAGAAAGTGGCCAGCACTGATTTGACCAGTGTAGCTTTTAGTAGCCTTAGAATTTATTGATTTCATATATCTCACTAAGGTGGACCTCTACACATCAAACACCTAGAGGAATATACTACGTAGATAATCTATTTTCTGGGTCAGAAGGCAAAGAGAAAATAAAAGGAAGGCCCTCAATTCCAGCTGTATGTGTGTTGGAAAAGGAAAGTAATTAATTTAAGTAGGTTAAACTGTTAGAAATTCAACTGAGTCATTGTGGAAGGAGCAGGGGAACAGCAGAGGGGAATGAAACATCAGAGGCACAGTACTTCAGTTAAAGATGTTCCAGAAATACATGCTATTCAAGAACTGGAATATTCAAAAGTGGGGGAAAGACAGGAGCCCATTGGAGAGCAATAGATGCCCACAGACCATGAGAAACACAAGCTCTGAAGCATCCACAGTAACTCTGTTCAGGAATCTAAGAGCAATTCTTCAGCTGAATCAAATATGACAACTAGGGGGAAATCTCTCTCCTAGGCAGAATTTATAGTTCTACGCAATTTCCTAGCAAGAGGCAATGGAAGTCCCCTGTGTGGCCCAGGGCCAAAGAGGCCTCTTGTGGGTTGTGGATGAGGCCCACACTCAGTGCAGCACGGGATGCCCGAAACAAGGCGCTCAAAGAGAAAATGGAAAATTATAGATGTAAATAAATAGAAAGGCAGGAGCACATCACGTAAAGCCTGGTTATCTGGGCTGCCACCAACACAAATTCTAACTTTACAAGATTATAATGTCTCAAATGCTGTCTTAAAAAGAAGGCTATGGGCACATCCCCAGTACCAAATGCTACCCCCCACCCTCCCCATATGTAGATACATGGTGTCAAAATTAACTACTAGATGGGAGATTGATCCTGATTCAGTGTAAATTTAGAGACTGTGGGCTTCAAATAACTAGCCTGGACTCACTGGCACATGAAGAGATTAAAAGAAGGTGTTTTGTTGGTCTTACCTCCTGTTATGCCGAGCGTCAGGTGGGGTCTCAGCTCCCGCTCCCCACATAAGGATGCAGGACATGGTGAGGCCAAAAAGGAACACCCACGGAGCCATAGGTAGGGGAGTCATACCACTATATTCTCGCTGGCGGCTGGGTTGGAGCCACAGGAAGCAGGATCCACACTAACCGCAACCTGCTGTCTGCTTCTCTGCCAACCAACCAACCTCACTTGCTAGCTGCAATCCACCATACTAACTGCAATCCGTGCTTCCTAGCTCCGCCACCATCTTCTTGCTAGCCCCCATTTGCTGCTAGCGTAGCCACAGCAGTTATATTAGTGGCCAATGGCTCACTGGTTACAGCTGACGGTCAACTAGCTACAGCTGATGGCCATCCAATTACAGTTGATGGCCATTTACTACCTGACCCAGCACCTTTCCACATGAGGCAGAGAGCCTGGAAACTGCACTCCTGACTCTGTCCCCACACCTCGTCTCATCCAGTACCACTGAATCTCTAGTACAGTCTTTGGTGACACTAACTCTAGTCTCTGGACACATGATTGTACTTGTGATAACAAGATTGAGTTGTTTTCCAGATTTGGTGGGTTGGGTGCCAGTGCTGTGATGGTCCTTTGCATTCTGGTAAGCCTTGGAGCCCGTACACATGGGACATGCTAGAGAAGCATTCAGAATGCACTCTGAAGGACCTATATCCATTCCATAGAAGATATAGGTCTTCCACTAAAGACACCTGAGTTCTACCTGGTAGCAAAGACCCTTCTAGCTGAGAGGGGACAGAAATAAGAAATTGAAGAAGATAAAGTTTGGACTTTAATTTTTAGATCTTTAATTCACCAGTGCAAGAGAATATGATTTTGAACTTTAATTCTTTTGACCTCTAAGATCTTTGGACTAATTTGCATGGAATTTAATTTTTAACTCTAATTTCCTCCCAGGAAAAATCCATTAAAAAAGCAGTTAATATTCAAAGTTGTGACTCTGTATGGATGGCATTTTTATGATTGGAATATGTTTATGTTGTTATTTTATCTCATTGCCAAACCTTTGATGAGCTATGTTGAACAATGTGGCCGGACATGGTTTAAAAAGGCTAACAGAGGAAGAACTTCTAGCCTCGGATGCAGGCTTTAGAATTAGTTTAATTAATGTGTTATTCTGACCCATTTTAGGACCTCCTGGAGTTAAAAAATAAAACACTGCCCACCAGTATCCCAGGAAAGCCATGGTTGGTTTTGGGAGAATAATCTTTTGACAGTGGGACCAGAATTGCCCAGGTAGATTTTTAACCTTGCCTCCCAAGGAGGGCAGCCACACTACTAGTTAATGGTTAATCTTAATGGGGTAAAAGAACAAGAATCTGGGGAATGTTGGAGGAGGGGAATCTTCTTTCCGGTGACTTCTTGGTAACCTTCCTGGTCTTTCCTCATCATCACTCACTGTTCCCAGAGCTTGTTAGGCAGTGCTGGATGATGCCAGCAGGCTCCTCCACCCTTTACCCTCTTCTTCCTGTTGGAGATCTGCCTGCCTGCTGCACTTATGTATCCTGCCTGTTCCTCCCTCCATGCTGTAAGTATTACAGGGGCAGGCAATGCACCCTGCACAGGGAAGTCTGTGGTGGCCCCCACAGCCTGGGAGTGGTAGGAAGCCTGTCTAGCTGTGGGTTTATAATATTAGTTCACTTGCAGGTAGAACAAGCTGTTAGTATTAGCTTGTGGGGACAGAGCCAGGAGTGCAGTTTCCAGGCTCTCGCCCTCAGGTGGAAAGGTGCTGGCTCAGGTAGTAAATGGCCATCAACTGTGATTGGATGGTCATCAGCTGTGGCTAGTTGGCCGTCAGCTGTAACCAGTGAGCCATTGGCCACTAATATAACTGCAGTGGCTACACTAGCAGAAAATGGGGCTGGCAAGAAGATGGTGGCTGAGGCTGCAAGTGCGGATTGCAGAGAGGCGGATGCCGCCAGCGAGACTATAGTGGTATGACTCCCCCATCTATGGCTCCTTGGGTGTTCCTTTTTGGCCTCACCATATCCTGCGTTCTTATGTGTGGAGCAGGACCAGAGACCCTGCGTGACTCCCCGCACGACATAGCTCTACTACTAATAAAGGTGATATTTTGATCTCTGCTTGTGTGACTTCTGCATCTACCTTTCAGTTGGTTCTTAAATCGGTCTGGGAACAGAAGTGTCAATTTAACTCTGACTGTTAGAATGACAATAAATTTTTGGAGGTAGAGCTGACAGGGCTTGCTGATTAATTAGGTGTGGGGTATGAAGGGAAATGACAAATCAAAGATGATTCCTAGGTTTCTGGCTTGAATGACTAGGTAAATAGTGGTGCTACTTAATGGTTTAGAAGCCCTAATTCTGAGACCAGAAATATATTGTGGTGATGCATACACGACTAGTGTGTCGAGGGAGGCTGGCTGTACACGATGTGGTGGAGGGCGGGCGGGCACTACACATATAGTGAGAATGACTTACCGTGTCACCCCGAAAATAAGACCTAGCCGGACCATCAGCTCTAATGCGTCTTTTGGAGCAAAAATTAAAATAAGACCGGGTCTTATATTTATTTTTGCTCCAAAAGATGCTTAAGAGCTGATGGTCCGGCCAGGTCTTACTTTTGGGGAAACACGGTAGTAGGGGAGGGATGGCTTGAAGGCCAGGAGAGTAGGAGGCCATTGATGTAGTTCGGATTTAGTACAGTTAAGAGATAAGGACCTCAAGTACGGTCCTGAGAATAGAGAAAGGGGAATTAATCAGGAGACATTTAGGAGGTAGAAGCAATAGAACTTGGTGACTAGTTGGATAGAAGAGACTAGAGCAACTCCAACGTTTCACGTTTATGAACTTGCCTGTCTAAGTTAAATATTTGGTAGTGACAAAAATATGTTAATTTTTATAGATTCTGACATTTTAAATATGACAACTCTTTTAGCCGCAGTAAAGGCATGTAGGGCATAGGGAAAGAAAAATGGAAGGATTAACTTCTCCAGATCCTGAGTCTCCTATTCAAATAAAAAAAAAAGAAAAAATGATCCAAGACCCTTAAAAGCAGCAGCTAAGATTAATCCTTTAGGTTACAGTGGTCTTTTTAGACGTGATGCACTGTATCAGGGGTTAGCAAAGTCTTTTCTAGTAGGAGCCAGAGAATAAATATTTTAAGCTTTGTGGACCATGTGGTCACTGCTGTAACTACTCAGCTTTGCTGCTGCCAAGCAAAAGGAGCCATAGACAATAATGAGCCAAGGCGAGGCCCAGCAACACCGCGTAGGAAACAGAGGGTGGGCTGGATCGGGCTCACAGGCCACGGCCAAGGTTTGCCGACCTCTGCAATTTACATAATCTCTTACATGTATCAAGTCTTAGTAGGTGGCATTGGCTCATCTGAAGATTAGTTAAAAAAGAGGACCGTGCAATGTTGCAGAAGGCTGGGAGGAAAGTAGGGCTGATTTGATTGATAAGGTCCTAAATTATAGTAGTAAGAGGAGTATGACGCTCATATATGGACCTGTTCAGGGCTATTGGCAGGAGATTAACAATCTGATGCAACATGTCTGAATTTTTAATGGGATGGCCAAAGCAGAGAAGATTAAAAAAAAGAAAAAGGAAAAAAACAAACAACCAAATCACTGCAGCCCATGTCCCTCTGACCACATCTCCACCCTCAAGATATAAACCTTCCATCTTCTCCCATCCAGCAGCAGGAACAGGTTGAAACAAGAAAGGCTGTGACTTGTACGCTGTGGAAAGGAAATGAGAGAGAATTTCCAGTACACAGGAGTAAGACAAAGGCTTGCAAATGTTGGGGAAAGGTCGCTGCTGGAGAGGGAAGGTAGGGACCACATGGAGGAAGAAAAGACGTGGAAGCCCAGTGAGGGTAGAAGAGGAGAGGGTGGTGCGATGAGAGACAAGGGGTCCATGAGAACACTTTCCATGGCCAAGGAAATCTGTGGGGGAATACCTTCACGGTTTGGTCAGTCAGGCCTGTGCTCACGGACCACACTCAGAGATGAATCAGTTCAACAAGGGCACCACTGGTCAACCTTTCCTCTGCTAGACTCACAGTTTGGAATCTGTCTGCAGGAATGCTTCAGTTAAGAATTATTTGACATCCCCCCTTCTAGGTGTGTATGTGTGTGTAAGTGTGTGTGTGTGTGTGTGTGTGTGTGTGTGTGTGTTCGCTCGGCCAAGGATACCAGTCAATGGCAGATATGAGAGACACTGAGTGACATAAATGAAAATAAGAGAAGCCAAGAGAATTCTGATGCGATGTTAGTCTTCCGGTCATAAAACCACAGAACTGGAAAGAACTATGAGAGAGTGAGTATATGACCTGGTCTTCTCCCCTTAGCAAAGTTAGTCTTTCTTAATGGTGTGCCTGACAGAAGACCAGGCATTCTCCCTCAATAATCCATTCCAGTATGTTTTATTCTGGCAGTCTGGAAGTTTTTCCTTATGTCCAATAGAAATCTCTCCAACGTTAATCCCATTTTCTCTTATTTGATATTCTGTGCTATGGACAAAACAAAGCAAAAAAACCCAACTCTTTCAAAAACCCTTTACAATCTTTAAGACATAGCAGAGGATCATTTATTAGGGCATTTGAACATTGGAAACAGTCAAACAACAGAATGACGATTCTCCCTGCCAGTGTTGGCCCAGTGGCCCGGGTCACTCAGTGCAGACAAGGTGGTGCAAATTATAATGGACAAATAGAAAATAACCTTGTCAGTGACTATTTCAGGTGAAAGGTCATCATACATATTATGAAATAAACGTCATTTACTACTGAGCAAAAAAAAAAACTACTGTTGTACAGGCTGAAATAGACATTTGAAAAGGAAAAGAACTGCAAAAGCAAGCAGACACCGATGAATCTCTTCAAATGAGTGCTGCATTCACATATTTAGTTTTGTCAGAAGCAATTCCCACAAATCCTGTTAGCAATTTTCTCACACTTCTCTCTGCAGACAATCAAGAATATCATAATAAATAAATAGTTTTCTTTTTTTGTTATTGCATACAGCTTTTGGGGGGGGTTATTTTAAAGAAATGAATATACATCACAAATTCTATTTTTTTATAGCATGAGAAGCATAACCTATTTGTTGTGTTTAAGATCATTAACTATTTAAGGTTTTTCATAATGTGTTACATTTTTGTTGTTTTGACTTTCAGGTAAACCCAGATAGTTATCTTTACTTCGTGCAAAATGACAGCAAATTCTTTTTTTTTTTTTTTTTTTTGGAGGGGGGAAGGGGAATAGGACTTTATTGGGGAACAGTGTGTACTTCCAGGCCTTTTTTCCAAGTCAAGTTGTTGTCCTTTCAATCTTAGTTGTGGAGGGCACAGCTCAGCTCCAGGTCCAGTTGCCGTTGCTAGTTGCAGGGGGCACAGCCCACCATCCCTTGCGGGAGGTGAACTGGCAACCTTGTGGTTGAGAGGACGCGCTCCAACCAACTGAGCCATCCGGGAGGCAGCTCAGCTCAAGGTGCTGTGTTCAATCTTAGTTGCAGGCGGCAGAGCCCACCATCCCTTGTGGGACTCGAGGAGTTGAACTGGCAACCTTGTGGTTGAGAGCCTACTGGCCCATGTGGGAATCGAACCGGCAGCCTTAGGAGTTAGGAGCACGGAGCTCCAACCACCTGAGCCACCGGGCCGGCCGGACAGCAAATTCTTAATCCATTCTTTTTTGATTTGCTTTTACGAGATAAAATGTTCTCAATCATACAAGGCTTTTAAATGTATATATTTTTGTATTTTGATCATTAAACACATCCTGTTTTAGATACCACTGTGTAGCAATCAGGCTACATTAGGCTGTGCCATGGTAACAAATTAACTCCCCAATCTCAGTGGCCTAACATAACAGAGACTTATTTCCTGCTCACAGTACATGTCCTATTTGGATCACTGAGGAGCTCTCTTCCAGAGTCTCTCAAGTACCTGGGCTGATGGGGAATCTGGCATCTTGTAGCCACATCCTCTGGAAGTCGAGGACGCCCATGGCTGCTGCAGCAGAAGAGTTGCAGGGTCACACAGCAACTCTTCAATGCTTTGCCCAGAAATGACATTCAGGACATTCACCTGATAAAAGGTCTTTTATTTGATCACGGTGTTCTTTTGAAGTTTAGAATGATCTTATCTTTAGTTATGTTGATATAGGGGATGAGCCTCCAAATGATGTAGGAATATTTCTGTGAGTCCCCAAATGATGTGGGGAATTTCTGTGAGTGAGTGAGTGCCGGGATCATGTCTCATAAAATCGAAGTATGGAAGCACAGACCAACGGAGAGGTGAGGAGTTATAAAAAAGGAGAGTTTATTAAAAGCAAAGGGTCAGAGCTCCAGAGTGGGAAGGGATTCCCGAATGGGATGCCCCCGACTGAGGCAAAAGCTCTTACTTTTATACCTTCCTTTGTCTGTTTGGGGAAGGGGAGCTGGCACCTTCTAATGGAATTTGTCTATCAGGTTGGTCCTGTTTGCCCAACCTGAAGGGATTAGCAAAATAACCCATTCCTATCTATCAGATCTGTTCGTTTGTCCAGCCAAAAGGGATTTATGAGAGAATTTATTAACATCAAGATGCTGTTACATTTTGTCTTAGAGTGAAGCAATTACTTTCAAAACCTGAAGTTTCACGATATGGCTGTCTTTTGTTTATTTTACCAGGGACCTCCCTGTCTACCTAACAATATGCTAACTCACCTGTCTCAATATCACCCCTCATTCATCTTTTCGTAAGTGAATTCCAGTTTTGTTAGCCTTTCCTGTTAGCATTCTGAGATGTAGACGGAAAGATCAACTCTAGGTCATGAAAATGAGAAGGGGCTTATTAAGGGAGATTAGAAAGTCCAGGTAGTCATTGGAAAGGCTGGAGGAACAGGTTCTAGGGTGAGTTACCACCAATCCCAGAACCAAACTGTCTTCGTTGCAATGGGGAAGCTACTGGTCCCCCTGAAGTCTTCAGAACCATGACATTGAAGCCACCTGTGCTAGCAGAATGGGTATCTGAACACTGTCTGTTCTTCAGGTATTTCTGACAGGTGCAATGGAGAGCCAGAGACTGAATTATAGGATCTCACCCTATAGACTCAGGCAGAGGGTAGGGAGATTAGGAAATATTAAATTTTAGAATTCTGGAAGACAAAATTCACACTGTGGGGAACTATCAAAATGTGGGGTGGTTTTTTCAAGAGATTTGAGATGCCATGAATAATAGATGTTTACTATATTTTCTTTTATAATACTCATTTTCTTTGTACTTGTAATTTTTTTCCTGTTACAGAAGTAATATAACTAGAGATAAGAAAGAAGCACTCATATTGCCACCACCTTAACACAGCTACTGTTATTATTTTGGTATATTTCCTTTTTGCTCTTTTTCTGTGCAGAATTCTCCTCTATAAAATCATGTGACAATGAACACTGATCTCCTAGTGAAATATTAGAACACAAGCATTTCCCCCCATGTTGCCACATTATCTTCAAGATCATGAATTTTAATGGCTGTGCAATATTGTAACAGTTGGAATGGCTTTACTATGTAAATTTTCTATGTAAATATAACATTGTGATGCAAGTCAATAGGTATCACTTCTGATTACAATTGTAAACTGATTCTTTCATTTGTGCTGCAATTATATCAACATCTTGATTTTCCAGTTACATTAATATCTTATTTTCCAGTTTTCATCAAGATGTATGACCTCATAGAGACACAGTCCAAGGCTCAGTGTAGACAGGGAAAGTAATGTGGAAATTTCAGGCAATTGTTTCATTTAAGTACAAAACCATAACCTTCACTCTTTAAAAAACAGACTTTTAGTATGTATCATCCATGCCGACCGTCAGTCTTGCTTTACATAATGCCAGGTCATTTTTTAAAATTCCAGAAAACTGTTCCATTATTCATTTGCTTATGTCATCATAAATGTAATGTAGTTTGTAACTATTATATACAGCAAAATCAAATTTTGTTGAACTATATACCTGCCCCCAAAAGAAAAAAACACACACCCTATAACCTTAAGGAAAATCCATCAATTCATATATATTGAGCACTCACTCTTCCAAAGAATTCTGCTGGGCCCTGTGTGAACAACACAATGGTGTATAACATTTGACTCCTGCTAAGGAGAGGTTTCAAATCTCTGATCAGGAACTTTTTTCCCAAAGTAGCACTATGTTGTATTGCCTTTTTTTTTAAATTAAAGTTTATTGGGGTGACAATTGTTAGTAAAGTTACATAGGTTTCAGTTGTACAATTGTGTATTACGTCATCTATAAATCACATTGTGTGTTCACCACGCAGAGTCAGTTCTCCTTCCATCACTATATATTTGTGTATTGCCTTTTAACTTTTATTTAAAGGTGCTAAAAGAACATTGGACTGATAATCAAAAGCACTGTGATTTTTGACAAATGAAGGGAACCAAAATTTTGCCACCCTGAAGCTACCTTTTTGGGATATTGTTATTAAGCCGTTTATTAAGAAACATAACTCAGAAAGAACTATTGTGCCTTCCCCCTTTCCTGCCAGAGAGATTCAGATAGAAAAGCCTGCATCAGGAAGGAAATCTTAGGATGTAGGCCTTAGCCTAATTTGAATTAAATATGATAAATCAGAGCCCTTCAGGCAGGGACCTGTTAGCTAGATACCCGTGTCCCACTGTTTCTGAGTTGCCTAACAAGAATTTACCGCTCCATTCTCACTTCTGAAATCTAATACCCTGTCCTCTCACCTTTTCTCCTTTGTCCAAAAACGTCATATACACCCAATGTTGCCTCATTGTCTTTGGAATTTTCATGCTTATGTGACCCCATAGGCATGTATAAAAATTTTGATTTTCTCCTGTTCACCTGTCTTTGTTAACTAGCGCAATTAAAAGCACTTCAAAGGTGGGAGGAAAAGTACTAATTATTTTTTAGCACACACACAAGTTATCCAAATTCTCTAGGCCTCAGTTTCCTATCTGTAAAGAGAAGCTTTTAGACTGGGTGAGAGCTCAGATTTCTCATTGCTAACATCCTAAAAATAGATGAAATACTCCACAGGCTTCCAGTGGTTCTCTATCAAAAAAAGAATAATACATATATATGTCATATGTTTATATTTATATATACACACATACATATACGAGTGTATGTACACATGGTACTTGCTTTGAGAAAACTTATAAAATGGGTGTCCTGTATAAAATGAATGAACTACTAATGTAACCTTAAAATCTATTGTGAAAAGAACAATTACTCCTTAAGAGTCATCTATAGTGCTGGCAGAAGTCTTGATCTGCTCCAATTCTGTGAAAGTGCTAATGAACCACTACTCAAGATTCTCTCAAAAAAGATCACTTAGGTACAGGATTTAGGCAAAAGAGGATAGTTACTATTTTTAAGTGCCTAATGGAAGGCCAGCCGATGAATAAGGTACTTTTCAAATGAAATCTCATTTAATCCTCAAGGCAGCTCGATGAGGGTGCCATTATTATTCATCTTACAGACAAGAAGACTGAGATTAGGGAGGTTAAGTAATGTGTCCAAAGCCATCCAGCTAGCAAGGGACAGAGTCAGTTTTCCAACCCAGGACTGTCTGACTCCAAAGTCCATGCTCTTTCCATCCCAACTTATTTTGTAGACCTCTCTCACTGGACTTAATACTGATAGTCCCCTTATGATAATAATCATATCTTATTTGAATTAATTTCTCACATCTTGATGTGGTCAAAACCAGCAAATTTTCCAAATAAAGTTTAAAATATAGTCTTAATTAAAATCTAGTCTTATTTAAACACACACACACACACACACACACACACACACACACAGGCGTTAGTAGAAAGCATCATTATTTAGGGCATAAATAATTTCCTTTATATTGTCTTTCACATGAGGTAAAGAAGACCTTCCCCCCTTAACCTATACCTCTCAAGAACATTCGAGTCAAAGTCTCTGAGTCTCAGTCATTCACAGATAAACCTCAGAGTAGTTTCTTTTGAAGGATTCCTCATTTGCAATCATTAGTACTTAGCAAGTAACTACACTATCAGGCTTGCAAAGCCTTTTACAATTATTGTCTAATAAATACTTCCAACAGCTTTTGGGGAGACCATTATTTTACAGAAAAGCAAAATGAGATTAGATATGTTAATTTACTTGGCCAGAGTGACACATGACTTTCCATGGATAAGGCCAAGGGAAAGCTGAAGCAGTCTTCCATAACTAGGCCAGAAATTCTGCTCCTTAAATAACATTTAACAGTTGCATAGATCCTGTAATTGCAGAAAGCCCACCTCACTTTGCAAATGAATCAGTGATAGAGGTACCTTAAAAAAGATCTGGAGTTCTCAATTTACTACTACCTCAAATTGATTTAGCTTATTTTCCAGTTACCTTTCAAGTATCTGCCCTTGAGTTAATTGATAAAAAGCTGTTTTACTTTATTTCTTCATTGTTATCTTTAATTTTTGCATTATTTTCAAAATGAGAGACACAATGCCATTTTATGCACTGTCGGCTTCCTTGCCACCATTTTGGCCCGCTCTTTTAAATTCCGGTATTAACATAAGGCTTGATGCTAAAATGAGAAGTGTGAGAGAGAAGTTGCTGCTCTCCCCATAAACAGAAGTCCTCCTGTATTTGACTTCCAGACAGATCTACCTGAACATGGGTCCCTGTTGTTAAATCAATATTTTCTAATTCATTTTACTGTTCACTCTTGGCAAGAGGAGCTTTTGTCTTTTAACCTTTCTGAGACTAAGTTGAATGTGTCTTTGGTTTAGATGAAAAATTAATACAGTTAAGAGAAGGCAGTAAATCTTTGCTGTATGGCTAATAAATAAGACTGTGGTATTTTATATTTGATTTCATGATGCTTTGAATTTGTAGTTAATAAGCAGACTCTAGCATCACGTTATAAATGAAATGCCAACTTTAAAATTTTATGTAAGGTCATATGACAATTTGACAATAATTTTGATAGCTACAAGGGAAATGAAACACCAGCAGAATTTATTTGAGAAACTGTCATCCTGTAAATTTAGAATCAGAAAAATATAACTCTAATAACAGAAGCACTAGTATGTTTTATTAGGTAAACTCTGAACAATAATCTTTCGCTCGATTTATTGGTAATTTTACAGATAGGTATTTATTAATTTCTCTGAAGTATAACTTAGAAATTTTAGAAGAAGGATAATATCATTACTTGACAAATATTGGCAGCCTCTTTCGCAATTGATTTTTCTCTGAATTGTCCTTTAAGGATGTTTTCTTAAAATTAATTATGATGATATTTTAAGTAGTCTCATTTAATCTTCTGAATAATTTACCTCTTTAAAAATATTTATGTAAAGTCAGGTCTCTTGGGAAATCCAGAATAAGTGGAAATAAATTTAGGCAGTTGGGAAACTTAACATATATATTTGAAATGTACATAAACATCAATTCAAGTATTTCTGTGAGGAATTTTATTGAATTAGTTGGGAAATAAATTGAATTGGTGAAACGGTGTTTCTGCTACCAGATTAGTTAATTGACTCATTTCTTGACAAAGGGAGTGAACTGTCTACATGAGAGAGTTACTGGCCTGGAACCCAGAATGATTGGGTCGAAATCTGGCTCTGTTGACAATGAATCACTAATGTCTGGTATTGGGGCCTCACCCATAAAATGCTTTAATGCCTTTTTTTAGACTCAAGTGGATGGTGAAGAATGTTTTGTCAAGTACCCATAAAATACTTTGAAGGTGACAAGTCCTGACTGTTATTAGATCATAATATACAGAGTAGACAGATATTTTAAAAACTGCTAACTCATTACTGTTACGCTTGAATGAATTTCCTAGCATTGGGAAACTTACTTAGCTAAATATAGAGTCCAGTTGCTGGCATTTGGAGGAAAACTGCTATGTTAGATTCACCAAGCAATAGCATGTCAGTGTCTAATGTGGCATGGATATAGAATTACACCCTCTATTTGACTTTACTTATTGTGGTGTCTTTCAAACTGGTCCTATGGAAAGGTCATGATTTTAACTTCAAATTGTTTATTTTAATATTACTTCTACTCCCATCCAGTCCTTAAGGGCAGGGATATATTTGCTTGGACCCAGTCACAGAAGTGTAAGTGGTTCCACTGCATATTGGTCTAGCTCTTTTACGATCAATGCTCTGGTAATTGTGTCACTGATTGTTGGGGGCTCCAGTTTTTAACTGACTTGGTTATGTGGATTTTACTGTCTTCCCATCAGGTGACAGTCCTGGGAATGACTTTTCCTCTCTAAACAACCTGCTACAGAAATACCTTTGTTAATACCGTAGCCCTTCTGAGAATCTCCAAAGGAACAAACACAAGGCCTCAAAATCCTGAATATTAGCAGGTACATAAAATTATCTGATCATTCAAGTCTCTTATAGGACCAAAATGCTGTAATTCTGCAATTCAATGGGGCGGAAAACACACCAAAAAAACCACTCTCCCAGCAGTTTCTCCTTACCCCACCCAGGATGGCACGGAGGCTGCCCTGCGGCTGCCTGGCCGTTTCTTCACTGTCCCATGAGGATGCAGGTGTTGAGGACAGACCTGGGAGCAAACAGTAAGGCTGCCCACAGAGACAGAACATGGGAGGGGCCGAGGCAGGAAGAAGTTTGATTTCCATGTGGGAGAACGCCAGGCCTTGGGCTGGGGCAAGGCAGGGAGACACCTGGCCTGCAACATTTAAAGAGGCATCCTTTCTCAGGGGCAGCCTGAGAGCGAGTGCCCCCTGGAATTTGGTACCCCAGGAGCCCCGCCCTGGGAAAAAGTCTTAACAAACCTGTGCCAGGGAGAAAAACCACCAGCCACAATCCTGAGAATCTCCAAGCTGGCAGTGTGAGTGGAGAAGCTAATCAAATCAAACCAAGAGCGAGACAGTTCTTTGTTTTAGGTTGTGTACTGTCTCTGACCTCAGGGCACTAAATTCCAGCAGTTTCACAACCCTGATGGTCCCCCACTAATTTCCTGCTCTCTCAAGAGCACCACAAAGAGGAAGGGATAATTAATTTTAGGGGTCACTATGGAGACAGTGGAGAAGAAATAAGGTGAATGGGGGGGAGGTGGTGGAGGAGAAAGCAAGGTCAGAATGAATTCTGTACGTGAAGGCCCAGTCATGGGGTTCCTACTAAGTTAACACTCGTTCTGCTGGGCTGGGTGTGGGCCCCTGAGGGCACCTCTCTGCCAGATGGCCTTAAAGCCCTGGCTGCGCTTTGAGAAACCCTTTCACCCTTTTGGTAGTCAATGCTCCCCTTTGCACAGAGTAGAGAGCTGCCAGACCCGTTTTCACTTCACAAAACTGAACTTCAAAATCTATAACTGCACTTAAATTTCTAGTTCAAGCTTCCATGCTGCCTGATAGCAGAAATATAGTCAGTAGATCATAGATAAGCTTACTTCTGGGTTTTTCCATAATTTCTGCTCAAGTCCATGAATTCAGAATTTCCCCCTTCCCCTCGATCTCCCCAGAGTGGCACCTGAATTCTAGGGGACCGGGGTAAAATGTTGGGTTCCTGGCCACCAACACCCTCCAGGCTGCCACTTGCTGCTTCTGTCCACATCCCCATGGTCACCAGTCACCCGTCCAGCACCTGCAGCAACCTTACCGGAGGACCGTGGTGATTCTCCCCGAGCCACCCCTCACCCAGCCAACCTCAGGGACCGGGAAACTGCTGTCCTTGTGCCACTCTGGACACTAGGGATGTGGGGACTTGGAGGCTGTCTCAGCCACATCTGGCTGCCACGTCTACCCTTTCCTGTTTCCCTGCCCCGCCCCTTCCCCCCCCCCCCGCCCCCAGAGGTGAGCACAGGTCCCTCTGTGGCTCCTCCTCTGCCCCCCACCCCTGGGGCCTGGGCCAAATCATAAGCCACTCTCTATACGAACTCCATTCTCTTTAGCTTCTAGAATGATCAAGCACTACACTGTCCAGTATCGCAGACACTAGTCACATGGGGGCGGGGGTTAATATAAGTGATATTATACTAACTGCACTATTTTAGAGTTTGTTTTTTTTTCCTTAATAATACCTATTAACAAGCTTTCCCTATAAATGGACACCTATTTCATTATTATTATTTTGGTGTGTGTGTGCTGCACAGTATTACATGGTTTGGGGACATTCTTTATTTACCCTGTCTCCTTGTATCAACCAGAATAAGCTAGGCTGTGCAACAGCAACAAGCAGAATCTTGGTAATTTATGTAAAGAACTGTTTATTTTCATGCTAATGCTACTTGTCCATTGTGAATTGACTGAAAGCCCTGCATTTTGTGTGTGTGTGTGTGTGTGTGTGTGTGTATACACATTTGTTTCTGTACTTCCTAATCTGCTCCATTTTAAAAATTGTTTTTTATTCATGATTATTTTTGGCTCTTTTTGCCCATTTTCTCTTCTATGTCGAATTTCAACTAGCTTGTTACGTTTCATGAAGAACTCACATTTTAACTCTGGTTTTTCTCCTTAAAGCCCTCTTCTCCCTCTTCTCAGTAAATGGCATCACTACCCTCCCAGTTGTTTAGTCAAAACACCTAAGAGTTATCTTGGGCTGTCTCTCTCTCACTCACATCTAATCTAATCCATGAGTAAGTCTGGTGGCTGCTGCCTTTAAATTATAACTTGAATCTGATCACACACACAAATGTATTCGCTGGTAATGGCGATATGACCTCATTTAAAAAAATCTGCCTATATATCCCACCCCTCTTTGCAGAGAGCAGCAGCCAGGAAAAGGCTGGGTGCTTGATGACGTCAGATGCCCCAGCTAGGGACTGACTTCCTGTAGATTCTTCATGTGTGAGCAAAATAAAACCTCTAATTTATTTAACCCACTGGGTGTGTTTTGGTGTCTATTGCTTGAAACCAAAAACAATTCTTAACAAATAGGGGGCTTTTAAATCAATAGTATTGGGAAAACGTACCATACATTTGGGAACAGATACATTGTTCATAAAGAAATTTCAGACAGATTTAAGCTCTACACCTGAAAAGCAGAATAAAAATATCAGACCATCCATAGAATGAGGTAGTTATTCATAGTATTTGTCAAATAGATCTGGTTTGCTTCCTTTCTGGGCACAGAGTGGAACTGCACTTCTTGCCTCCTTGTGGTTACTGGGGGTCATGAAGCTGATTCTGGCCAATGAGTTGTGAGCGGAAGTGGTAAGTGCACTTTCGGTCCAGAACACTGAATTGACTATATACGAGCCTTCATCTACCACGCCCCTCCCCCCTTAACCTCTGGTAACCACTAAACTATTGTCTGTGTCTATGAGTGGCAGCTGAGGGTAAAGGGGATCAAATATACGGTGATGGAAGGAGATCTGACTGACTCTGGGTAGTGAACACAATGGGATTTATAGATGATGTATTACAGAATTGTACACCTGAAATCTATGTAACTTTACTAACAACTGTCACCCCAATAAAACTTAATTAAAAAAAAAAAAAGAGCCTTTAGAGCTCTCTTTCCTCTACACCACGGTGACCAGCAGTATTCCTGGTAGTGGCTGCTCTACTAGCCGGGCCCCAGAATGAGAAAAGAAACTGCATCTTGTTTGTTTATTTATTTATTTACACACACACACACACACACACACACACACACACACATATATATATATATCCCCCCGCCCCCCTTGTACTTCAATGAAAACTTAATAGCAGGACTCTGTGGCATTCACTACCATAGTTCCAATGTTTAAAATAGTAACTGAGTCATAATCAAATGTTCCATAATTATTTGTTACTGATTTTGATTGGGGCTGAATTTAACTTACTGATTAAATTGGGACTGAATTGGGATTTTTATAATACTATATCTCTTCTTTACTTGGTTATTTTTAAAAAATTAGCAGTAAAGAATTACTATTTTCTTCACACTGACCTTGCACATATGTTGTTGAGTTTATCTCCAGATACTTTACAGCTCTTATTGCTGCTGAGAATGGAATCTTTCTCAGTTATCACAGGCTAAAAGGAAGGCTACTTATCTCTGAGTGTGGATCTTGTGTCTGACCACACAGGAAGTCTTGATTCGTCATCCAGCTCTCGGGGTTTTCTGGATAAACAATCATGCCATCTGCAAATTTTCTTGCCTTTCCTTCTGACTTCGGACTCTTGGTGACTGTCTTATATTTTGGGGCTCCCTAAATGTTATTTGAATTAATATTTCTACAAATTTACTTATTTGTAGAAATATTTACTATACTACAAATTTACTTATTTGATATTCTGGATCACAGCTGAGAGAATAAGTCCCTCCTCTTGACTTTTTCTTTTTTTTTTTTTATTTATTGGGGTGACACTTGTTAGTAAAATTACATAGATTTCAGGTGTACAATTCTGTATCACATCTTCTATAAATTACATTGCGTGTTCACCACCCAGAGTCAGTTCTCCTTCCATCACCACATATTTGATCCCCCTTACCCTCATCTCCCACCCCCCCCCAACCCCCTTACCCTCTGGTAACCACTAAATTACGTTCCCCAGATTAATTTTCAAACCCCGTGGCCATCTTGTGGTTACTAATTGTTTTCTAATCCCCTCACCTTCCCCCTTACCCCCACCCCCCCCGCCCATCTAGCAACCCTCAGTTTTTCCTCTTTGTCTCCAAAACTGTTTCTGATTAGTTCATTCACTTATTCTTTTCTTTAGATTCCGCATATAAGTGAGATCATATGGTACTTATCTTTCTCTGTCTGACTTATTTCACTTAACATAATGTTCTCTAGGTCCATCTATGTTGTTGCAAATGGTAAGATTTCTTTCTTCTTTATGGCTGCGTAATACTCCATTGTATAAATGTACCAACAGTTTCTTAATCCAGTCATCTACCGATGGGCATTTTGGTTGTTTCCATGTCTTAGCTATTGTGTATAGTGCTGCAATAAACATAGGAGTGCATAAAGATTTTTGAATTGGAGTTTTGGATTTCTCTGGATAGATACCTAAGAGTGGAATTACCGGATCATAGGGTAGTTCCATTTTCAGATTTTTGAGATACCTCCATACTGTTTTCCATAGTGGCTGCACCAATCTGCAATCCCACCAACAGTGCAGAAGGGTTCCCTTTTCTCCACATCCTCACCAGCACTTGTTGTTTGTTGATTTATTGATGATAGCCATTTTGACTGGGGTGAGGTGGTATCTCATTGTGGTTTTTATTTGCATTTCTCTGATGTTTAGTGAAGTTGAGCATTTCTTCATATGTCTGTTTGCCATCTGGATGTCCTTTTTAGAAAAATGTCTCTTCAAGTCCTCTGCCCATTTTTTAATTGGGTCGTTTGTTTTTTTGGAGTTGAGTTGAGTGAGTTTTTCATAGATTTGTGATATTAATCCCTTATCAGATATATCATTGGCAAATATCTTTTCTCATTCAGTAGGATCCCTTCTTGTTTTATTGATGGTTTCCTTTGCTGTGAAAAAACTTTTTAGTTTGATATAATCCCACATGTTTATTTTTTCTCTTACTTCCCTCGCGCGAGGGGATATATCAGTAAAAATCTTACTCCGGGTAATGTCTGTGAAGTTTCTTCCTATATTTTCTTCTAGGTATTTTATGGTTTCAGATCTTACATTTAAGTCTTTAAGCCATTTTGAATTTATTTTTGTATATGGTGTAGGAGGTGGTCCAGCTTCATTTTTTTGCATGTGTCTGTCCAGGTTTCCCAGCACCATTTATTGAATAGACTGTCTTTACCCCATCGTACATTCTTGCTTCCATTGTCGTAGATTAAATGGCCATATAGGCATGGATTTATTTCTGGACTCTCTATTCTGTTCCATTGATCTATGTGTCTGTTTTTATGCCAGTACCATGCTGTTTTGATTACTGTAGCCTTGTAGTATAATTTGAAGTCAGGTATTGTTATACCTCCCACTTTGTTCTTATTTCTCAAGATTGCCTTGGCTATTCGGGGTCTTTTATGGTCCCATATAAATTTTAGGATTATATGTTCTATTTCTGTGAAAAACGTCGTTGGTAGTTTGACAGGAATTGCGTTGAATATGTATATTGCCTTAGGCAGTATGGACATTTTAACTATATTAATTCTTCCTATCCATGAACATGATATGTGTTTCCATCTATTTATATCTTCCTTCATTCCTTTCTTCAGTGTCTTATAATTTTCTGAATACAGATCTTTTACTTCTTTGGTTAAATTTATTCCCAGGTGTTTTATAGTCTTTGGAGCAATTGTAAATGGGATTGTTTTTTTAATTTCTCCTTCTGATGTTTTATTCTTGGTATATACAAATGCAACTGATTTCTGAATATTAATTTTGTATCCTGCTACTTTACTAAATTCATCTATCAGTTCTAATAGCTTCTTGGTGGAGTCTTTAGGGTTCTCTATATATAGTATATCATCTGCATATAATGATAATTTTACTTCCTCCTTACCAATTTGGATGCCTTTTATTTCTTTTTCTTGTTGATTGCTGTGGCTAGAACTTCCAGCACTATGTTGAATAGAAGCGGAGATAGTGGGCAACCTTGCCTTGTTCCTGATCTTAGGGGGAATGGTTTTAACTTTTCCCCATTGAGTATGATGTTAGCTGCGGGTTTGTCATATATGGCCTTTATTATGTTGAGATATGATCCCTCTATTCCCACTTTCTTAAGGGTTTTTATCATAAATGGCTGTTGGATTTTATCAAATGTTTTTTCTGCATCTATTGATATGATCATGTGATTTTTATTTTTCATTTTGTTAATGTGGTGTATCACATTAATTGATTTGCGGATGTTGAACCACCCTTGCATACCAGGGATGAATCCCACTTGATCATGGTGTATGATCTTTTTCATGTATTGCTGAATTCTGTTCGCTAATATTTTGTTGAGGATTTTTGCATCTATGTTCATTAGAGATATCGGCCTGTAGTTTTCTTATTTTGTGGTGTCTTTGTCTGATTTTGGGATCAGGGTGATAGTGGCTTCGTAAAAAGTGTTTGGGAGTCTTCCCTCCTTCTGGATTTTTTGGAAGAGCTTGAGGAGAATAGGTGACAATTCTTTTTTGAACGTTTTGTAAAATTCACCTGTAAAGCCATCTAGTCCAGGACTTTTGTTTGTTGGGAGATTGTTGATTACTGATTCAATTTCCGTGGTGGTAATTAGTCTATTCAGGTTTTCTGTTTCTTCTTGAGTTAGCCTTGGAAGGTTGTATGCCTCTAGAAAATTGTCCATTTCTTCCAGATTGTCAAATTCGTTGGCATATAGTTGCTCATAGTAACTTCTTAAAACTTTTTGTATTTCTGCGGTGTCCGTTGTCACTTCTCCTCTTTCATTTCTGATTTTATTAATTTGGGTCCTCTCTCTCTTTTTTTTAATGAGTCTGGCTAAAGGTTTGTCGATTTTGTTTATCTTCTCTAAGAACCAACTCTTGGATTCATTGATCTTTTGTATTGTTTTTCTGGTTTCTATTTCATTTATTTCTGCTCTGATCTTTATTATCTCCTTCCTTGTGCTCCCTTTGGGCTTATTTTGCTGTTCTTTTTCCAAATCCCTTAAGTGTGAAGGTAAACTGTTGATTAGTGATGTTTCTTGTTTCTTTAGGTAGGCCTGCAAAGCTATGAATTTACCTCTTAGGACTGCTTTTGCGGCATCCCATAGATTTTGGGTCGTCGTGTTTTCATTTTCGTTTGTCTCGAGATGTCTTTTGATTTCTTCCTTGATCTCCTGCTTGACCCATTCATTATTTAGTAATAAGTTATTCAGCCTCCATGAATTGGTGTGTCTTCCAGTTTTTTTCCTGTAGTTCATTTCTAATTTCATAGCATTGTGATCAGAGAAGACAATTGGTATGATTTCAATTTTCTTAAATTTATCAAGACTTGTTTTGTGGCCTAACATATGGTCTATCTTGGAAAATGTTCCATGTGCGCTTGAGAAAAAGGTGTATTTTGCAGCATTGGGGTGAAATGTTCTGAAAATATCGATTAAATCCAAGTGGTCCAATGTATCATTTAAGGCTGTTGTTTCCATATTGATTTTCTGTCTGGAAGACCTGTCCCTTGTTGTCAGAGGTGTGTTGAAGTCCCCTACTATGACAGTGTTACTGTTGATCTCTGTCTTTATGTCAGTCAGTACCTGTTTTATATATTTAGGTGCTCCTATGTTGGGTGCATAGATGTTTACTAGGGTTATGTCCTCTTGTTGGATCGATCCCTTTATTATTATATAGTGTCCATCTTTATCTTTTAATATGTTCTTCATTTTAAAGTCTATTTTGTCAGATATAAGTATTGCAACTCCAGCTTTTTTCTCGTTTCCATTTGCATGAAATATCTTACTCCAACCCTTCACTTTCAGCCTGTGTGTGTCTTTAGTTCTGAGGTGAGTCTCTTGTATACAGCATATACAAGGGTCTTGCTTTCTTATCCACTCAGCCACCCTATGTCTCTTGATTGGAGCATTTAATCCGTTTACATTTAAAGTGATTATTGATAGGTACATAGTTATTGCCATTTTTAAATTTGTAGTTAGGTTGTTTTGATCTTTCTTCTATTTACAGAAGTCCTTTTAGTATTTCTTGCAATGCTGGCTTGGTGGTAATAAATTCCTTTAGCTTATTTTTTTCTGGAAAGCTCTTTATCTCTCCATCAACTTTAAATGATAGACTTGCTGGATAAAGCAATCTAGGTTGTAGGCCTTTGTTTTCCATCACTTTGAGTATCTCCTGCCACTCCCTCCTGGCCTTCAATGTTTCTGTAGAAAAATCATTTGATAGTCTTATGGGAGTTTCCTTGTATGTAACCCTCTGTCTTTCTCTTGCTGCTTTTAGGATTCTCTCTTTGTCTTTAAGCTTTGCCATTTTAACTATAATGTGTCTTGGTGTGGACCTGTTTGGGTTTATCCTGGTTGGAACTCTCTGCACTTCCTGGGCTTGTATGTTGGTTTCCTTCATCAGGTTGGGGAAGTTTTCGGACATTATTACTTCCAATATGTTCTCAATCCCTTGCTTGCTCTCTTCACCTTCTGGTATTCCTATGATGCGCATGTTGTTGCGCTTCATGTTATCCCAGAGGTCTCTTAAGCCATCCTCATTGTTTTTTATTCTTTTTTCTTTCTGTTGTTCTGTTTGGGTGATCTCTGCTACCTTGTCTTCTAAGTCGCTGATTCGATCCTCTGCTTCATCTAACCTGCTGGTAATTCCTTCAAGTGAGTTCTTAATTTCGGTAATTGTGTTCTTTAGTTCTAACTGGTTGTTCGTTATGATTTCTACATCCTTCTTTATGTCTTCTCTAAGCTCCTTAAACATTCTTATCACCAGTGTTCTGAACTCTGTCTCTGAAAGGTTGGTTACGTCTGCTTCATTTGGTTCCAGTTGTGGAGGTTTCTTCTGTTCTTTTATTTGGGACGTGTATCTTTGTTTCCCCATTCTGGCTGACTCTCTGTGTTTGTTTTGATGTATTAGGTAGATCCCCTAGAGTTCTTAGTTCTTGCTAGGTTATCTTATGTAGTATGTGTCCTTTATGTTTGACTTGCACTACGTCGTTCTTCTCCTCTGTGTGTGCTCCAAAGGTGACTCTTGTGTTGTGTATATTGTCCTGTTCAAGAAGATCTTTAATTGCTTTTTGCTTGTGAGTAGGTGGGGTTAACTCCTGGGCTGACTCGTTGTGAGACTTGGCTCTGCCCCCCGCAGGGCGTTCTGCTGTGTGAGGGTTGACCACTTAAATGTGGTTTGGCCTCTATGGGCTCTAGTGCCTGCAGAGAATTCCCTCTGGGTGTGTGACTTGTAGATCAAACCCGGTAGTACTCTGGTTTGGTCTGGAGTTGGCCTCTGGATATGTTGAATCTTGTGCCTCTTAAGCTGGGCCCTGGTAGGGCAGTTTCAGAACAAAGCAAATCACCAAGCACAACAGCAACAACAAAAACAAAGAAAAAAATCAAATACATTCACATGTAAAAACACCCGATAACCCCCACTCGACACAGGCAAAGATATCAAAGATATAAAGACAAAGCAAAACAAAACAAAACAAAGCAAAACAAAAAGCAGTGACAGTCTTGGCTTAAGCCCACCAAGTAATATCCAGGTTGTCCTCTGCTGTACCAAAGAGCCCCCTGCTTATTGCGCAGGCAGAGCCGGTCACCTCATGCCCAGAGTGACTTTGGGACTGTAGATTTAAATGTGTGGGCCTGAGGGGTCTGGATGATAGTTTTTACAAAGTCATTGCAGTTTCTGCCCTTGCCTGCACATATGCACACTGAGAGTAGCCCCACCAGCGCCGTGTCCAGTACTTCTGAGTCTTAGGGCACTTCTTCAGTGTGTGTGTATATGGGGGGGGTGCGGGCGGGAGATTTGTGAGCTGCTGAAAGCCCAGAGCTGTGCCTGCCTTACTGCTGATCTCTGGGTGTGTCTCTGCAGTTGCACTTGCCCCGCCCTAGGCAGGCCAGAAAGGGTGGGGGCTGGGGATGGAGGGGTCTTCTCTCTCCCAGCCCTCCTCTTTCCTTAATGAAAATTGTATCTGTTATTTCAGTGGGTTACGTTAGATAGGGGGTTATGATGAGCCGGTCATGATAGGGTTCTGAAGACCACTCACATGTGGGAGAGAAAATCATTAGTAAACATCTGGGGATGAGCTGGGGACAAACTTGGTCAGGTTATCACACTGGCTGACATTGGCCAGCTAGTGCATAAACGTGACCTGAGAGAATGGAGACACTCTTCCAACCACAAATGGGAGCTCGGGCGGATAGATGACACAGAGAGGGTATCAAGAGTCTGTTCAGGCATCTTTCTGCCCAAACCCCTAGAGAAGTAGCACCCTTGAGGAGGAATATTTTGATGGAAGAGAAAATTGTGGTTTCCATGAAAGACACCCACAATTTACACTCTTCAAGAAAGGTCCAATTCTTCCTGGAGCATAACTGGTGCCCTGTGCCATTAATCAACATGACTCACTGGGGCTTATACTACACTGCCTCCCTGGGAAGGCTGATCTAAGACTGAGTCACAGATTCTTCCACTAGCTTCTCAGTAGCCTCTGCGCCCATTACCTGGCACAGTGCTTGGCACATGGCAATTAATAAGTATCTATCTAATTGCTGGCATAAAGATATTTTCTGAATGAATACATCTGAGTTCTGTCAACACATGAAATTTAAAAAAATAAAAAACTTCCATACTGAATTCAAGAGAAAGCCACAATCTATAATCTTTCTGTGAACTTTAGATCTTCCTTACTTCTGAGGAGTTACATTTCATACTGAGACTTCTGTAAATATTTTCATGCAAGCTTATGTGTGTATTTTAGACTTGGCAAGTATCCAGTAAAAAATTAGTGGAGCAAGATGTCCCAGTATATAGCTGGATAGAAAATTGACAGAAAATACAGAGTGGGCAGTAATGAGAGGCCCATACTCAACAATCACGAAGTTTTCAATGGTTCAAAAAGGCTTTGTCCTGAAAGTGAGATTCCAAGGGTTAGGGATGCTTGTTTTAGAAAGATTATGACAAAGGTGAGTCGGCATACCTATTTTAGGAAGGGATTGGAGTGCAAGAAACCTAGTAACCAGACTTGGGTATCACAGTCAGGATGGGGACTTACTAAAAAAAAGGCAAAAAATAAAAAAATAAAAAAATAAAATATATATATATATTTATATATATATATATATATAATAAAAATATATATATATATATTTTTTTTTTTCAAGTTTTAAAAGGCAGTTGCCTAGTTATTAAAATTTGGATACCACTTATAGCTAGGTTAATGGTTAGGATGACTCTGTGCTGAGTTGAAGAAAGGAGGCTTGGAGCGGCTTAAAAACTTGGTGTCTCAGATCAGTTAATTGAGACTACAATTAACTTCCAAAATAGGATCAAGTGGCCTCCACTATGGGGTGGAAGGATTCTGATACCAGCAATTGAGAATGGCCAATGTGGTATTATGTCCCTCCTCATTCATAATAGGCTGTATTAGGTTTCTCCAGAGAAATAGAACCGATATAGATGTAAATATATAGAAAGAGATTTACTATGAGTGATTGACTCAGGCAATTATGGAGGCCGAGCAGTCCCACAACCTGCTGTCTGAAAGCTGGAGGCTCAGGAAATCTGGTGATGTAGCTTCAGTCCAAACCCAAAGGCCTGAGAACCAAGGGAGCCAGTGGTGTAAGACCCAGCCTGAACCTGAAGGCCCAAGAACAAGGAGCACCGACGTCCAAGGGCAGGAGCAGATGGGTGTCTCGGCTTAAGCAGAGAGCGAATTCACCCTTCCTTTACCTTTTTCTTCCACCAGGCCCTCAGGGAGTTGGATGAAGCCCACCTGCACTGGGGAGGATCATCTTCTTGACTCCTTTCACTGATTCAAATGCTAATCTCTTCCAGACAGACTCTCGCAAACACACCCAGAAGTCATGTTTTGCCATCTCTCGGGGCATCCCTTAGTTCAGTCAAGCTGACACATAACATCAATCACCACACAGACGTTGTTAATGGACCACAGTGCTCATTCTCATGAAGCCGAGACACAACGTTATGCTCCCTCTCAAAAAAGCTGCTAATCGGAAGTAAATCTCCTTTAGCCAGAAAATATAAACCCACCTGCTGTCCCTACAACCAATAATAACAGCTACCGTTTACTGAGTGTGTGCCATGTGTCATGTACCAGGCTGTGTTATATCTCATTTATTCCTTACGATACCCGAGAGGTAGATAACATTATTTCTCAATTTACAAATGAAGAACTTAAGGTCAGAGGTAACTTGCTCAGGTTTATACAGAAAAAAATAAAGAAAGATCCAGTTGTGACTGGAAGCCAGGTCTGTCTGACTGCAGTCTGTGCTTGACTAATTTAACTTGGACAGTTTAATGCTTCAAGCCTGTACCGAGCTAAACACTCTGATTTACTTCTAGAGTATTTAACCTATACCCTGCAATGTCTCATACTGGAATTAATTTAGCTATGCACTTGAACCAACTGTGTGCCCCAAGTTGCACTATTTGATGTAACAGGGCTACCAATGGAGAATACAAAAGTACAAGGGCAGAATCTTTGATGAAAATAATTTCGTCTCATCTGACCCTTGATTGGCATTTCTGGAAAGCCAACCCTGAGAACCTGTAGCAATGGGACAGGGCCTGGGGAACCCTCAGGGGCTACCCTATCTCTTGGTGGCCTGACTTATGTCACTTGTCATTTTACATGTGATAATATTTTCTTTTCTCTCTTACTCTACCATTCCTTTTATCTCCTCTCAGTCAAAATTTCCCTTTGGAATTTCTTATCAAAAATTGTTATCTGGATATATTAGTACATGGATCATTATTTACACCAGTATTTGACTTGGTCATATATTTTGTCATATCCTTTATGAAAGTGAATTTTTTTTTTTTTTTTTAAGGAGGGCGCTGCTCGCAGTGGTCCATGAGGGGATCGAACCTGCAACCTTGGTGTTATCAGCACCACACTTTAACCAACTGAGCTAAGCAGCCACCCCTAAGTAAGGTCATCGTTTTTACTTTCATGTTTATCATGGGAAGAAATTATGTTTCCAAATATAAGAAAGAAAAGAATAAAGCAATAATAAAGTTTTTTGCTTATGAGTTTTAGCTTTCACTCAGACATAATTATTTTACTTACATACTTCTAAAACATTTAATAAGCATACATTAAAAATAGCACAAGATGGGGCCGGCCCAGTGGCTCAGGCGGTTGTAGTTCCATCCTCCTAACTCCGAAGGCTGCCGGTTCGATTCCCACATGGGCCAGTGGGCTCTCAACCACAAGGTTGCCAGTTCGACTCTCGCAAGGGATGGTGGGCTGTGACCCTGCAACTAACAACGGCAACTGACCTGGAGCTGAGCTGTGCCCTCCACAACTATGATTGAAAGGACAACAACTTGACATGGGAAAAATCCTGGAAGTACACACTGTTCCCCAATGAAGTCCTGTTCCCCTTCCCCAATAAAATCTTAAAAAAAAAAAAAAGCACAAGATGAGCTTTTCTATTATGACTATATTAAAGACCATTTTATTTCAAAATAAAAATTTGAAACTTAGATGGATTTCAACTTATTTCTTGATGTTTTTTAGCCATATTATAAATTTGGGCAGAATTTTTGTACTGAAGTTAGTGCAAACATCCAGGGAATGTTGACACTCTTTCCCTCCACAACCTTGTGGTTTGGAGCTGGGACAGGGACAATAGGGGCTCGTGGGAAGGGACTGTGATTGCCCTCAAGAAAGGACTGAGGTTGCTGGCTGAGGTTATATAAAATAATAATGTGAAACACAAACAAAACCCAATTTGTGACAGGAGAAACTTGTTTACCTAGGCTGTAATATATTACAATAGTTCAATACTTTTTAAAATAATAGTAATTGTTGTTGGCCACTACTCTAGCATTTCACTGACATAACTAACCAGATAGAACAGAAGAAAAGGAAAAGAAATCAATGGAAAGGGTAAAGGAAAAAGGAGAGAACAGGGAGGTAGAAGGAGGTAAGAGGGTGAAAAGGGAGAAAGGAAAGGCCCTTACTCTTAGCCACCCCACCCTTCCCCGCTGCTCATTTTCCTTGGAGGCAGCATGAAGCAATGACAATCACATCAGGTAGATATTATTATCCCATCATGTTCTCTTACAACTTTGATTCTTAGTTCATCCTCCAGAAGGTCTAAAAAGGAGAATGTCAGCGAGTGACTGGACGTACTTGAGAAGAAAATGTGTAGACCTAGCACTCTAATCTCTCATCCTGTAACCGGCTTGAGCTTCCTCTCATGAAGCCACGCAAGTCTCCTGTGGTCGATATTAGGGTGACCACACACGCGCACTCGTAGCCTGGTTTTCCCAGGACATCCTGTTTCCCCACGTACTCCTTATAAGCATCCATTCCACTTTCAAAACTCCAAGTTTGGACGATATATGATGTGAACACCCCATGCATGAGCCAAGTCGCTCGACACCCACCTGCAGCCTCCTCTCTTATTCCTCTGCCATCACACTTCTCAACTCCAGAGTTAGGAAACTGCTTCTGGTTCCCTGGACACAACTTGCTATTTCACCCTTCTTTTCGATGACTTTTGTGCTTCCTTAAGGTCTGTTACTTTATTTACAGCAATATTCATGCCATGTGGTGTCTGTCTCCTTATTTGACTATTAGTTCCTTGAAAATGGAGACTGTTTTGATTACATCCTTTGCACTAGTGTCTCCATTATATCCACACATATTACATGCTAAGTACAAGTTTGATGAAGGCATGAATGAAGCATGTCAAAATTACATATCTACATAAACGAAGATAGGAAGAAAATAGATAAAAGTGAAATTCATAATCACATTAGATTTTTAATGTTTCAGATGACTTACAGTTTTTAAAAAATTTTTCTAAGTAAAATATTTTTTTAAATAGCAAAGTTGTGTATAGCATATTTTTGAGAGATTTTTAAAAAATGGTTCAACCCTCAGTTACTTCTTGAAGGGTGAACTCTCAGTTATTCTGAACACAGCAGATAGTGCTTGCCACTTAGTATGTACTCAGTAAGGGTTAAATGAAGAATCACGCATTTGTCATGAGTTAGAAGAGAAATGAGAAGCTATAAAGAATAGAGACCTATGCAAATCTACGATTTGGATCATTATTTCAGTGAAGTGAAAAGGGAACCCATTAGGCTAAGGGTGATCATGTTGCACCACCCAGTTCTTTGGAGCCCCCTTGTTGTTGGCTGGGCACTCAGAGGATATTATATATAAATTATAAATCCCCATCTTCACCAAGGAAAAAGAGTGTGACTGCCCCGCCCAAGTGCCAGACAACCCACAGACTGCCCCTTTGCTGTTCTATTGTCTCCCTGCTCATTGTAATCTTATTTGGGGGAGGGAGAATAAAAATGTTGAGGTGTTTGGAAGGTGGTCCGGCACACAGTCATTTATTTGGCCAAGGGAGTACTCTGATGGTTCTTTGTCTGGAAAAGGCTAAGAATCACAGGTATTTTTAAATGTTAGCTAACATACAAAACTTGTAAGAGGAGAGGAAGAAAATTCTCATCAGTCAAGTACCAGGTTCTGTGATATGTGCTTTCACATTTATTTTAAGTAATATAAGTAATCACAATATCCTTGATTTTATCATCATTCAACACTTAGTAAGTGCTGGAGGCTAGATCTGAATTCAGATCCAGTGGTTTACTCATGTGACAAAAAAGCTCTCCACCTTTGGTGATGTGGATAAAAGTGATGTTTCTGTCCTGGAAAAACGGCACTGGGAAAAGTGCCTATTCGTAGGTTGGAATATATCATTCTTCACAGACAGCATCAAAGAATCGCAACTAGGATAATGAACACCTGTTGTTCACGTTACACGTTTGAGAATATAATATATCTCTGACAACTAGTGTAGAAACACTTGAAGTCTGGAATTGTTACTTCCAACAAAAATTAAAAATTAAAAATTAAGCCTAGTCTCAGTGTTTTCAATTTGTGATATACGGGTGTTTTCAATTTGTGATAACTCACTGAGCTGTACATTTAAGATTTTTGCATTTTTCTGTATGTATGCGATACTTTAATTTTCCAAAAGTTTGTTTTTTAAAAGACTGATGAAAAAGTTATTGTAGAAAAAATAGGATATGTTCTAAGTTTAAACAAGCTAAGCAAGCCACACAACCTCATCCTGATTCTTTCTTCTTGATCTGTGAAAAATAAAGCTAATGAAGAAGTTACCACTTTCTTCCAAGAGATAAATTTCTATACCTTTACTCGGTCAGTGCATGGTTGAGTTTCTATTAGGTTGGTGCAAAAGTAATTACTCCTTTCGCAATTATTTTTAACCTTTTAAACTGCAATTACTTTTGCACCAACCTAATAATTTAGGGCTTTTTGCCTCTTACCTCCATGGTAAGAAATTAAAATATTTCTTTCATTCCTGTATTTTAAAACAAATTTCCTGTGATACTCGGAGCCTGCCAATAAATCTCTCACAATCCTACTTTTTTTTTTTTGGTAAGTCTCAGAATGATTTACAGAAAACAAATATCTTGCTTCAGGTTTGACTGGGACAAATGAATCTATAAATGTTGTGGGATAACAGGAAAGGGTGGTGAAACATTTGTAGACTTTTTTATGAAAGTCATCAGAGAAAAAGTAGTTATTTTACTCCCTATCACAGAAGCATCATCTTTTCATTTGGTTATAATATTCACGCAGAATTTAACCCATCATTTGCTTGGTTGTCCTGAGAACAAGGTGTAATTTGTCAAATAGGAAACAGAGTGAAGGCACATATATACGATAATCCTCATTGTAGCCAAATTAAAGTACTACCCCAATACTGACAGCAGATTTCATAAAGAATGTATCAGTTTTCAATGTTATACCTTTTTAAAAATTAATTTATTGAAAATATGGAGTTGGGGAAGAACTCAAGTGGTAGTGTAGTTAGAGTTCCTAAATTCATCTTTGGAAGTGGTCTTACCATATGTGTAAGCTGAATTATTTCTCTGTGTTACTATACACTGCAGCCTAATTTCATTAGCTTATTTCAATTATATTCTTTATTTCAACATGCTATTTTGAAAAATTTCAAACCTACAGGAGAGTTAAAATTAATATAATATTGAATGTCAACTGCAGTTGAAAAATTTTAAAAACGGGGGAGAAGGGGAAGGGGAAAAAGAAGTTCAAATTTCCAGGTTTAAAAAAAAAATAAGTCAGGGGGATGTAAGGTACAGTACAGGGAATATAATCAATAATATTGTGATAACGTACTGTGTCAGATGGTTGCTGGACTTATCATGGTGATCACTTCTTTAGGTATAGAAATGCTGAATAACTATGGTGTACCCCTGAAACTAATGTAATATTGTATGTTAGCTATATTTTAATAAAAAATCTTTTTAAAAAATAGTACAATGAACACCCAATACGCCTCACCTAACTCCATCAATTGTTAACTTTTGCCATATTTCTGTGTGCTCTGTGTGTGTTTGCTAAATCAATTGAAATTAACTGGGTGATATCACCTCCGAATACTTTAGCACGCATCTCTTTAGAACAAGGACATCCTCCTACATAACCACAATACCATCATTATACTCAAGACAGTAAGCAAATCTCAAGTCACATACCGGTGGTTCCAAAAAAATGTACGTATACAAGTGGACACTTTGGTCAACGTTGTTCAAGCAGTAGTTCACTGTAATCAGAAGTGTCCAGATGCTGATGGTAACCACTTTGAGCACCTCTTATAACTGCAGAAGTCAAACGTGACTTGTATTGATCTTTTATCATTATATGTTGAGTACTACAATTTTAATACAGTTTTCCTTTCTTAAAATGTGTATACATTTTTTGGGCACCCTCTGTATATGTCGAATCACTATGTTGTAAACCTGAAACTAATAGAATATTGCACGTCAATTGTAATTGAAAAATTAAAAAATGATCTAAAAAATAAATAAAGCAAATGGGTCAAAGTGTAAAAAACAAAATAAATGACATTTAGCATGATAAAAAACACCATCTAATATATAGTTCATAATCAGCTGTCCCCAACCATCATAATTTCTTTAATCAATTATTTTTGGACAGAGGATCCAATCAAAGATCACACAATGCATTTAGGAAATCATGTATCTTTTAATTTAGATGGTACTTCCTCCTGCTCCCCACTTTTTTTTCTGTCTTTCATGACATGGACATACTTTGAAAAGTTCAGGTCTGTGTCTCGTAGCATGTCCTACAATCTAGATTTGTGTGATGGTTTTCTCATGATAATTAAAAATGTTTGTGGAAAAAAAATACACATGCATACTGTACATTCCTGCTGTTTTCCCATTGCACCCTATGTTTTCCCATTTTTGAGACTTCACTCACACGACTATCTCTTTAATTAATGCCCTTCCCCCACTGCCTTTCTTTCTATAAGGCCCAGTTAAGTATTTAACCTTCCCTAGGTGATTTCCCTCATGCCCTCCATCCTGAAATAATTTCTGAGTATCAGAATACTTTAGCTTTTCTTTCCTTATAGCATTTACATTTTCTTTTTTTTACTTTGTATTATTATTTTTTCTTGTTCACGTATTTTTTTTACCTTCTCTCCAATGAAAGTGCCCTAAGTGCAGGCCTAATTTATCTTTGACCTCCCTGGAATCTAGCACATAATGTTTCACAAAGTAGGCAATCAATACATATATTTATTGAATGAATGAGTAGATGGATGAATAAATGATTGAAAATGTTATCTCTGGTTTCTGAGATACAGTGAGTTGCTTAAAAATGAAATGTTTCTTTAAAAGGTTTGAATAATTTCTTCATAAGTGTACTTTCTGCACCCAAAATACTCTACTTAATTTTTTTAAAAAAATTGTTTTAATAAAAATGTTTATTATATGCCTTGGTATAGCTGTTTTAAAAATTAACTTGCTAAGCATTGAGGGAAGACTTTCCAATTTGAACAGTTTGTTCTTTAGCTTTGGAAAAGTCTTATATTATTTTTTTGATAATTTCGTCTTTTGTGTGTTTTGTGTTCTGTCTGGAATAAATTGATCCTCTACATCTATTACATTTTCTTTCATATTTTCTATCTTCTACTTTCTGAAAGATTTCCTTCCAACCTATTTATTAATCTTATTAAATTTTGGAAATCATGTTTTTAATTTTCAAGATTTTTTTTTTAATCTCTGTAATTTTCCATTTAATATATTTTTGGAGTGGGGTTGATCACAGGTAATCAAAACCAAGGAAAGCAAAAGTGCAGATAAGGAGAGACTACTGCATTAAAGACTTCCTGTGAACTACTTATACAATACAGTATAGTAGTAAGGGGGTAAAGCAATAAAGCCTCTACGTATTGTGGGAGGATGGACTTTCAAGGAGAAATCATCCTTTTAATAGATCGACTTGTTTAGATTAAAATATGAGCTTCTGTAAATCCCTGAGGTATAACTATTCAGATATGCTGTTCATTTCCCCATAAAATAGTAAATATTATCTTTTTTTCAGTTTTATTTTTATTTATTTATTTATTACCTTTTTTTATTAGTTTCAGGTGCACAAAACAAAGTAATACTTAGACGTTTATCATTTATATCCCTCACACTGTGTGAACCCCCCCATCCACTATCCCCCTGACATCGCACAGAGTCATTACATTTCCACTGTCTCTATTTCTAGTGCTGTACTCCGCTTCTTGTAAGTATATATATATATATATATGTATATATGTTTGTATGTTTATACATGTATATATGTATGTATGTTTATACATATATATATAAACTTGTAGTTGACATTCATTATTTTTCAGCTTCAGCTTCAGGTGTACAATGCAGTGATCAGGCATCTACATCTTCCCTGAGGTGGTCTCCCTAATGAGACAAGTGTCCATCGGATACCCTACAAAATCTTTACAACATTATTGATTACATTCCCCAAATTAATTTCAAAACCCCGTGGCCATCTTGTGGTTACTGACTGGTTTCTAATCCCCTCACCTTCCCCCTTATCCCCACCCCCTCCCATCTAGCAACCCTCAGTTTTTCCTCTATGTCTCCGAAACTGTTTCTGATTAGTTCATTCACTTATTCTTTTCTTTAGATTCCTCATATAAGTGAGATCATATGGTACTTATCTTTCTCTGTCTGACTTATTTCACTTAACATAATGTTCTCTAGGTCCATCCATGTTGTTGCAAATGGTAAAATTTCTTTCTTCTTTATGGCTGCGTAATACTCCATTGTATAAATGTACCACAGTTTCTTAATCCAGTCATCTACCGATGGGCATTTTGGTTGTTTCCATGTCTTAGCTATTGTGCATAGTGCTGCAGTAAACATAGGAGTGCATAAAGATTTTTGAATTGGAGTTTTGGATTTCTCGGATAGATACCTACGAGTGGAATTGCTGGATCATAAGGTAGCTCCAGTTTCAGATTTTTAAGATACCTCCATACTGTTTTCCATAGTGGCTGCACCAATCTGCAATCCCATCAACAGTGCACAAGCATTCCCTTTTCTCCACATCCGCGCCAACACTTGTTGTTTGTTGATTTATTGATGATAGCCATTTTGACTGGGGTGAGGCGGTATCTCACTGTGGTTTTTTTTGCATTTCTCTGATGGTTAGTGAGGTTGAACATTTTTTCATATGTCTGTTTGCCATCTGTATGTCCTTTTTAGAAAAGGATTTTTGTTTTTTGAGTGGCCTTTTTAATGGCATCCATTTCTTGCTTTATGGATGCAATGTCTTTTCAAATCTCTGTGGAAATACTAATTAAAACTTACTGAAATTTTCTTCTGTTTCCTGCACTACCTCTGTTTAAACTTTCTTAAAGCCTACTTATTTTTATCTTGGTCTTTCACTCATTCATATTAAAGGCATTTTAAGTATAGAAACCTCTGTATGCTGAAAAGCTGATTGGGAACTGTGTACCTGAGCAGTGTCTGACAACTACCAAGTGGGCTATATGTTAATTAAATGTTGAGTTAGTTATTATGATGTGTAAACTTCCAACTGCCAAAACATGGAGATCTTTTTTTCTGATGTCATTCAATTTCTTTAGAAAAGAACCCTCCAGTTTTTTGCCTGGGGTGTAACTTCTGATTGCTGAAATATCACCTAGCAGAGGGTGAGTGTGTGTGTGTGTGTGTGTGTGTGTGTGTCTGTGTGTGCACGCATGTGTGTCTTCTGTTCCTCATTCAGACTTATAGTTGACTCCCTCTGCTTTCAGTCCCTTATTTCACCCCTTCCCTCTATATCCTGTGCATCAGCACGCCAAGCCTCCCCTTTATCCTGCTCCATCCGTTACCACTCACCTTCCTTCCATATCCATCTGCCAGAATTTTGTTAAAATCTCTCACCCTCTGAGGCCCTCCCCATCTTCTTGTAATGGGTTTATATGGTGTAGTTGTTCCTTTACCATCATTTTGGTAGAATCTTGAGATAGAGAGGAGATAAATATAAACATGGAACTATTTTCCAAAATATTGATTCCAAAAAATCAATTTGCCATCTTTAATCAGACTGCTTAATTTTAAAAGTGTTCGTGTTACAAACTTCCCCTCTGTAAATTTGGTCTTGTGAATAGTGTAAATTTTCTGCCTATAAGATTCAAGAAGTGATTCTCTCCTTATGACTATGGGAGTAAGGTTCAGACAACCTTGGGTGGTTTCAAATCTTCTACTGAGTAATCTAGACAACGGGAAAGTACTAAAGATATTGCTTAGGGAAGTGTGAGATACACTTTCTCTTTATGACTTTAGAAGTCTGGTTACTTATTTACAACTGGGATAAGGTAAATGGTCAAACAACAGAGGAGTTCTACAAACCATTTGTTAAGTTTTTAGTCTGCTACTAAACTGCACTCTTGTGCATGTCTGAACCTTCAGTTACCCTGGATTTCCAACATCTGGAAGAGAAAAGAAGCTGCAGCATCACTCAGGCCCCTCCCAAGTCCCACTCACTCACAAAGAATTTACTCTTTGAGCCACTATAACATTGGCTGGTTACTCATACCACAGATTCCTCGGGATTGGCTGGGACTGCAAATAAAACCCTGTGTGCCCATAATCAAGCCGATAAGCTACAACATAAATGCACACCAGTTCCTCTTCTTAGAATACAATATGAAGCATTTGCTCTCTTCTTTCCTCCTAACATTTTCATGCAAGACCAGGGGAGGAAACATTGTCTCTGGCCAAAAGGAAAAAGTCTTTCAAGGAAAAAGAGCCTGAAATGGGTCTGTTGAGTTCTAAAAACCCTAAAGCCAAGCAAGCCCAAATTCTTCTTCTGGGGCTGGACTATGCTGGGAAGTCTACTCTCCTTTATAAATTAAAGCTTGCTAAGGATATTGTGACCATCCCGACAGTAGGTTTCAATGTGGAGACGCTCGAGTGGGAAAAGAGTCTTTCCCTCACGGTCTGGGACGTTGGAGGACAGACCAGAATGAGGAGCGTGTGGGGCTACTACTGTGAGCACACCGATGGGCTGGTGTACGTGGTGGACAGCACCGACAAGCAGCGGCTGGAGGACTCCAGGAGGGAGTTTGAGCACATTTTGAAGAATGAACACATTAAAAATGTGCCTGTTGTCCTGTTAGCCAACAAACAAGATGTGCCTGGAGCTCTGACTGCTGAGGATATCACCAGAATGTTCAAAGTGAAGAAGCTCTGCTGTAACCGGAACTGGTACGTGCAGCCCTGCTGTGCCATCACCGGGGAGGGGCTGACCGAGGGGCTCAGGAAAGTCACCGAATTCGTGAAAAGCCACATGAAATCAAGAGACACTTTATCACTCTTTAAGCAGAACTAAGGGCTGTACAGTGAAAGAGACATTGATGGAGTTGAAAGGGTAATTTTTTTTCTGTGCCTGGTGAGAAAGTTGCTGAGATTTGAAAATCTTTTCCTGAGATGTTATGTCACCCACATTCAAAGAACTCAAAATAATATCAATATTATTTTTAGCCAGACACTTTAGCAACTATGTGATAATGATGATTGAGAATTAAAAATGTAATATTTTGTGCATGTTGGATGGTTCAGAATAATCATATTTGGGACCAAATAAATTATTGCTTTATTATTTTTATATGACTACTGGAACATTTGAAGGAAACTGTCTGCTAACAGAGTCACAATCCTTTCAGATTGTTTTCGGCTGTCACAGGTATGCAATTTCCACTGCACTCATATGTAACAGCTGAGTGGTGAAAAAAATGAACTTTAAATTATGGAGAGGAAAAAGGTGGATGTGACCATTTTGTAAACCCCTATTTATCCTCTATATAAAGTTTCTCTTCCGGATTCCTGCCAGCTTTTTGAAATCTACTGCTGGGAACTTCCTACAATGAATCAAACAATGAACTCCAGGCTGTTAGTTGCCCAGAGGCTGTGTTTTTCCACAGGGAGAGAAGTTTGTATCTTAAGACTCTGGGGATCAGAGTAGCACCTTAGAGGTTAGGGTAAGGTCTGGGATTACGGCTCAGCTTGAGGCCACAGCCCCAAGACCAGCTTTACTAAAATTCAATGTAACAGTCATTGCTTGGGAACTATGTATGGCTCACGGTACTGATCAAACAGGAACCAGAGCTAGACTTTGCTCTTGCCGTTTACTGAGGGAAACATGAAGCTAGTAGTTAGAATACGGCAGTAAGTGCTGTGTGCTACAACAAGAGAGACTCTTTCCGACCTGGAAAGACAGGAGGTGCTTTACGCAGGAGAGGGTGTTTAAGAGGATCCTCAATGTCTCATGAAGCTACGGGTTAGTCACTGGAAGTTCCCATCACTACGAGGCTCTCTGACATGCTGTGGGGGAGGGCAGGAGGAGAGAAGGAAGTAGAGAGTGAGTCGGAATTCCCCTGAGAGGCTCAGAACTCCAGGGAGGCCCTGGTACTAACTCTTTCCTCCTACACTACCTCCAACAAGGCTCATTGGAGCTAGAAGCAGGTTTCCAGCCTCCACAGCAGCCCCTGAGACTCACAGAGGAAAATAAAGGTATAATAAACCAGGGATGCCAGCCACTGGTTCTCTTCTCTCATCTTAGACATGATTTGTTCAGCAAAGATCTGAGCAGCTACTTCTGTGCTACACGATAGAGATTCACACATTATAATAAAGTCGATATACACATAATAATAATTACCATTGGTTGAATACTTGTGTGTGCCAGGTATACTAAACACTTTCATACATCTTCTCATTTAAAGTTCATAACTGCCTTGAGAGGAATAGGCATTATTTTCTCAATTTTATAGATGAAGAGTACTGAGACTAAACAAGGTTAAACAATAATAACAAACACACACACACACACACACACACACACACACACAAGACCTGGTCTTTTAGCTGAGGAGTGGCAGAGCCAAGATTCAAACTTACGTGTGCCTGATTTTAAGACTTGTTCTGTTAATTGCCATGATATTGTTTTATAAATAAGATATGGTTTCTGTCTTCAATGAACTTATAGCATACAATTAAGAATAAATCCAGGTTAAATTAAAAATAGAACTACCATGTGATCCAGCAATCCCACTTTTGGGTATATATCCAAAAGAGACTAAATCACTGTTTTGAAGAGTTATCTGTACCCCCATGTTCATTGCAGCGTAATTTACAACAGCCAAGACATGGAAACAACCTAAGAGTGAGTTGACGGATGAATAAAGAAAATATGATATGTATTTTCAATGGAATATTATTTAGCCACAAAAAGAAGGAAATCCTGCCATTTGCAACAACGTGGATGAAACTGGAGGACATTTTGTGAAGTGAAATAAGCCAGACATAGAAAGATAAATACTGTATGATCTTACTTATATGTAGAATCTAAAAAAACCCCAATTTACAGAGACAGAGAACAGGTTGCTGGTTGCCAGGGACTGAAGGTAGGGGGAATGGGGAAAGATTACTCAAAGGGTACAAACTTCCCATAAGATGAATTAAGTTCTGAGGATCTCATGTACAGCATGGTGACAATAGTTAATAATACTGTATTGTATACTTGAACTTTACTAAGAGAATATATCTTAAGCATTCCCACCAAAAAAAAAAAAAATAGTATGTGAGGTGTTAATTAACTTGATTGTCGGAATCCTTTCACAATGTATATCAAATCATCAAGTTGTATACTTTAATATATTATTATATATATATACTACATATATAATATTAAAATTTATTTGTCAATTACACTTCAATAAAGCTGTGGGGAAAAAAGGACTAAATCCAGGCCAATATACATAACTTTTATAATAAGAAGGTTCTTTGAAAAAACAAGCTAGGCAAAATAAACTGAGTGTAATAACAGAGATATAAGAAAAATGCTGAAAGACTGTGGCAAAAAGTTACGGATTTCAGGAAGACCTCAGGGGAGTGGCAATATTAAATGGTTCCTAGAAGAGTTTTTCCAAAATTTCACAAAATGATTAAAACCTCCAATATGCATCTTTAAAAATGAAATGCTTCATCCCTTACTATATTCCCTATGTATTTTTTTAATCTTCCTAATCTTTTTTTTTTCTTTTTGGGGGGGGCTTCCGGTGAAAACTGAAAGACCTACTAGACAAATTTTTAAAAAGCTGTAAGCACTAATTTTCCTAATCTTAAAATTATGAGTCACTAACTTATATCATGGAAAATGTCTGAACAGAATATATCATTGTTCTTAGCATTTTGGTAGTTTGAATTAAGTCAAGCCCTTTGTGGCCCATCTTAGCATAATGTAAAATTCAGAGAAAACAGTGTCTAAAAATATTAAAAGCAATTAAAATCTTCACTTCAGAAAGCTCTGGGTGTGTGCGGTGGTTGTAGTGGGTAGATACACTCAGTGCAGAGCAAAATTTATAAAGTAGCTTTTTCCTACCTGTCATTTCAACATCCCTCTCCCACACAACAGCTATTCCTCAACATCTCTACCAATATTTTTCAAAAACTTGAACACTCTCCCTTTTTCTTCCCCTTTCCCCCTTTCTTCCCTGGAATCCATTCTATTTTCTTCCATCAGTCACTTCTTTCCTTTTCAATGAAGTTTTACCAATGTTACTTTGGCATTTCCTTCCTACTCCCCCTAGCATGTTCCTTTATGCACAGGCGCGCGAACACACACACACACACACACACACTTGTGCACTCTTCACTCTATCTAGTAACGAAGACCAAAAGTGAGGGAAGGGTAAAAGGTTAGGTGGATAACAGCAAAATATTCCTTAATATGTGAGAGAAAAGGGGCTGTGAATATTCATGCCTTGCTATTTATTATTGTCATGCATTTTATTCTGTTATCTATATATAATAAAATAAAACTTTTAATTTATCAAAACAGCATATTGCCATGGATCTGTAGCAACCAAAAGCAGAACATTTCTGAAATGGTCCTTGGTTAAAGATTTAAAGAGTCTGAAAGGTAAATATCAGTTAAATATTTCTATGTGTTTTTCTAAGTGTTCCTAGGTGAAAAACAATCCCTACAGGGCATAAGCATAAAGAATGGCAAACAAATAAAGCAGCAGCAGTGACTGATAGATGCTAAAATTAATTTGTCAGTTTAAAAAGCAGATGTTTTTTGATGATGAATAACTTGAGTTCTACCAAACCAAGGACGATGGGGAATTTCAGGTAGAGTGTCCTGAAGTTCTCGTCCCTTGTAGGTGGCGTGGAGGGACAATCCACAGAGGCTGCAGTGTGTTGAATGTGTGGATGAACAGCCGGAGGACAGCATCTAGAGGGGCTTCTGTAGACCCCGGGGCTTGCCTGCGCTTGTTTGCATGAGCTCTGTCTCTAGAGAGAGGCCGAGAAATAGAAAGAGGACAGAGACTTCTTCAGTAGTGTTAATGATTATTTCACATAATTTGGGCTATAGTGTCATGGGGGCTTCAGTTCACCAGATTTGTAGCATTGTGTTAACTGTTAGCACATTGAATTATTTCAAGCATGAGCAGCACATTATACCTTGAAAGTGCCACACAAATATTAAGTTGATCATTAGATGACTTAACCAGATGAGTAGTATTTTCACAAGTCCCTTGTTTTGTTCTCACCAAATCTCCTGGGGAGACACAACAAGTGTTATCAAAACTATCACAACGATATGAGGAACTAATTAAGCAGTTACTGAGCCTAGTCCTCTGATTTCCAAGATTTTTAAAAAATGTAAGTATTATCATACAATGAATTTAAGATTAATATGGCAATACAGATTTTACCATTAAATGTGTTTCTGTAAACCAAATGGGACAGGTGAGAGTATTTCTGGGTCAAAAACTTAGGAGCCATCTCTCATTTTCCCCATCTTTCATTCTTTCATTCTCATTACATATCTCACATCTATCAGCAAATCCTGTCAGCTCTCCCTTCAAAATACATCTGCCTTCTGGCCACTTCTCAATCCCCACCACTCCCAGCAGGCCACCAGGAATTCTCATCTGGATGGCTGCGTTCTGTGCACAGAATTCTGCAGGAGAGGTCTGAAAATGAAACTCAGATCACATTACTGCCCTGCCTGAGAGCCTCTGTGCCCTTCTTACCTAACCAGTACCTGCCTCCTCTATCTCCCATTTCTCTCCCTCCAGCCCTCTTGCCTTAATGTCCCTGTATCATTCCTAATTTGTTACAACCTCTGCACCTTAAACGTGCTGTTTTCTCAGTTTAGCAAATACTTTCCTCAGGCTTTCAAATGGTTCCCAGTTTCACATCTTTCAGGGCTCCAACCAAACACGCAGAGGAGTTCATTGAATCCTTATCTAAATAAACTTCTGCTTCCCTGCCACTCAGCACCTCTTACCCTGCTTTATTATTTTTCATAGCATTTATCATGGCCTCAGAGTTTACTATTTACTCATTGCTTTTGTCCCTCCCTAGAAGGTAAGTGAGCTCCTTGAAAACCAGGACTTTGTTCACTGCTAAATCCTAGAATAGTGCTGAGGATGTAAAAGGTATTTAAAGGATATTTGTAGAACAAATGAATGAATGGTCTGCACCCTAAAGTGAGGGCTTGTCAGGGCCCCAGGCTGCCTCTCAGGATGGAGTATGGATCCAATAACGGGGAGTAAAAACAATGGCAGATTTGGACCTAGGACAGTCTCATTCCAACCTCCGGATCCCATCAGCGAGTCCTCCCTCAGGAGCAGTGTGCTGGACTGAAATGAACAAGGCTTTGGGGAGAGAACGGGGTGGGAATTCTGTTTTGTCACTTGTTTTGGCTTTTACGCAGGTTACTTCACCTATCTGAGTCTTAGTTTTCTCTACTAGAATAGGAAATAAACTTTTATTGTGTTAAACTATGGAGATTTGGAGGTTGTTCCAGCCACCACTGTTAATTACCCTAACAAACTAGGATCACGCTCCTTGCTCTTCCATTGTGTCCTAAAACCCTCCTTTTCCCAGTCTTCTTTGCCTCACAAATCCCCGCTTCCCCATCTCCCTACACCCATTCTAGGATCCTCCTTTGACTCATCCCAGAACAGTAGGGGGAAAAAAATTAACTTTTCCTCAACTTTGTATTTTGAAAAATTTCAAACATACAGAAAACTTGAAAGAATAGTAAAATTAATACTGGTGTGCTTTTCACTTAAATTCACCAATTATAACAATTTTGCAATATTTCCCACACACACTGTCTCTCTTCTCTCTCTCTCTCTCTCTCTCCACACACACACACAACTGCAATCATTCTGATACTTCAGACCTAAATACTTTATCATCCATTTCCTTAGAATGGACATTCTCTTACGTATCACAGTACCATTATTACACATAAAAATTTAAGCATTAATTAAATATCATCTAGTAGTCCATAATCAAATTACCCCTAAAACAGAATTTATTTATAGAATTCATTTGATCTAAGATCTATTACATTTGGTCATGTCACTTTTAATTTAGAATATTTTTCCTGCCTTTTCCTTTTTCATGACCTAGAAATTTTGAAGAGTCCAGGTCAGATAATTTGAAGAATGTCTCATAGTCTGGATTTGTCTGTTTCTTCATAGTTAAATTCAGGTTAAACATTTTTGGCCAGAATATTCCACAGGTGATGCCATACTTCCCACTACATCCATTAAGAGGCACTTAGCGTCAGTTTGTCCCGTTATTGATGATGTTAATTTTTTTTTTAAATAGTATTGTAAATAGTACCAATAGTACTAAGGTTTCTTTCTTTCTTTCTTTCTTTCTTTTTTTTTAAGATTTTATTGGGCAAGGGGAACAGGACTTTTTTGGGGAACAGTGTGTACTTCCAGACCTTTTTCCAAGTCAAGTTGTTGTCCTTTTTATCTTAGTTGTGGAGGGCACAGCTCAGCTCAAGGTCCAATTGCTGTTGTTAGTTGCAGGGGGCGCAGCCCACCATCCCTTGCGGGAGTTGAACCGGCAATCTTGTGGTAGAGAGGACGGACTCCAACCAACTGAGCCATCCGGGAGCTCAGCAGCAGCTCAGCTCAAGGTGCTGTGTTCAATCTTAGTTGCAAGGGGCGCTGCCCACCATCCCTTGCGGGACTCGAGGAATTGAACTGGCAACCTTGTGGTTGAGAGCCCACTGGCCCATGTGGGAATGGAACCAGCCAAAAGCGTTAGGAGCACGGAGCTCCAACCTCCTGAGCCACCAGGCCGGCCCCAATGATATTAAATTTGTCCGATTCCTTTATAATAGTGTCCACTAGATTTCCCCAAGGGAAAAATATAACTTTCCCCTCTGTTCTTAATAAGTAATTTGATAAATATGATATTTTGAGACTGTGTGAATATTCTGTCCCCCAAAAGCCTTTCTCTTAATGCTTTTAGCATCCCTGGATGATTTTTTTCCTGAATCAGTCACTACACTGGGAACTGCAAAATGGTGATTTTTCTAAATCTGTCTTTCCTTGTACATTTATTAGCTGGCATTCTTCTGTAAAGAAGCGCTTTCTCTTTTATCTCTCTTCTCCATTCTTTCTCTCTCTCTCCTCATGGATACTTTTTAAGTTCAAAGTTTTATAATCCAGTATTCAAACAGATCCATGGATCAGCAATGTCAGCATCACCTGCACTGCTTAAAAATGTAAATTTTCAAACACCACCCAGACCTATTCATCAGAATACTATATCTGGGGGGTGGAGGGGTGGGGAAAATTCCTGGCATCTGTGTTATTACTGACATTATTCATTCGATGCTCAAACTGTCCCAAACTTGCCTAGGAGAAGCCCCTTTAGGCCCAGGACTGTATTTGGTTGATATGTCCTATTAGTCTTTGAGCACTTCCTTGTGTGAGGGAACAGTCACCTTGTACTTTCCCTACTCGGCTGCGTCAGGTCTGTAGTTAACCATTTCTCCAAGGAGCCCTTTCATTGGGGAATGGTATTTAGAAATCAAATAGTGATGCTAGCTGCTCTCTTTGTTACTGGTGTGTCCCTGTTTATAGGCCCATTCAGTAGAAACAGCAAGGAAATACATATTTTTAAAATACTGATACCTCCAAATTGAATCCACACCATAGGATTTTCCATTATCCTCATTCCTGATTTGTATCCCTCTTCTCCTACAAAGCGTCAATACATTGTGGACAAAAAAGAGGTTCTATGGAAAGTAATCTCCCAGGGTGATATGCTTATAAATTCCTAACTGGGCAGGTCATGGTAGGCAGTCATGTGCCTTTTACTCAGGCACATAATTTTAGTAAAAGGCTTATCTTTGCCTTAAGCTACGCTGTTTCCCCAAATATAAGACCTAGCTGGACAATCAGCTCTAATGCGTCTTTTGGAGCAAAAATTAATATAAGACCCCGTCTTATATTATATTACATAAAACCCGGTCTTATAGTAAAACATAAATGTTTAGTAAAACAGGAAATAAGCTTTCCTGTAAAACAGGATACTGGGTCTTATATTAATTTTTGCTCCAAAAGACGCATTAGAGCTGATTGTCCAGCTAGGTCTTATTTTCGGAGAAACACGGTAGCCCTGTCCATTGTTTCTGTTCATCTACGTAAACATACCTTAGAAATCTTTTCAGACCCCTTCTTCTCAAGTGTGAACACCCTAGAGAGAGCACAGAATCTTGTTAACTATCCTAGAATCTGACCTCTGCCTTGTTTTCTCCCACATCCCTGTAATCTTCCTTACATTCCCTTGTTAATGTCAAATGCATAAAAGAAGCTGCAAGCTTTCATTTCTTGGAAGCAATTATCTGTCTGTTGAGATCTTGCTTCCAGGCTTCTCTGTTTGGCTCAAATAATTTTTTTTTCCCCCACAGGACTTTATTGGGGAACAGAGTGTTTTTCCAGGACTTTTTTCCAAGTCTAGTTGTTGTCCTTTCCATCTTAGTTGTGGAGGGTGCCGTTCAGCTTCAAGTTGTTGTCCTTTCAGTCTTAGTTGTGGAGAGCACAGCTCAGCTCCAGGTCCAGTTGCCGTTGCTAGTTGCAGGGGGCACAGCCCATCATCCCTTGAGGGATTCGAGGAGTTGAACTGGCAACCTTGTGGTTGAGAGCCCACTGGCCCATGTAGGAATCGAACCGGCAGCCTTCGGAGTTAGGAGCATGGAGCTCCAACCACCTGAGCCACCGGGCAGGCCCCTCAAATAAATTTTTATAAAAATTCTCTACAGGTTTGGACATTTCTTGTGTCAATAATATTTACTCATTTGTCCTATGCTGCAACACAATATTTTCAGAATCACAATACAAATATCACCACCTCTAATTAACCCACTCAGGAAAGTTCAATATTTCTTTTCAATTCTTTCTGTTCTTATTCAGAGTGCTGTGTTCAAAGTAACTTGATTTTTCCTGTGGTTATATTGATTTCAGGTTGATTTTTGCTATCGTATTCAGTTTTACGAGTTGACTCTTTATCTTTTTGAATTAATATTAAGTTTTGAATTCACAGAGTATTTACATGCCTTACAAGTTAAAATTACATACAAAAGTATACTCAGAGAAGTCTTGCTCACATTCTAGCCATTCCCACCTATCCACAACCTGTAACCATTTTCATTAGTTTCATGTTTATCTTTCGTTTTCTCATAGCAAAAAAAAAAAAAAACCAAAACCCAGAAAAACCAAATACATATAATTATATTCTTGTTTTCCCCTATTTCTTAGATAAAGGGCTACATTTTATGTACACAGAATAAATAATTTTAAAATGAAGATTTGCTACCATATTGTGGATGAAAAAGGGGTTCTATGGAAAGTAACCTCACAGGGTGATCTGCCCATAAATTCCTAACTGGGCAGGTCATGGTGGGTAGTCACGCCCCAGGCATATAACATTAGTGAAAGGTTTATCTTTGCCTTAAGCAAACTCTGTCCATTGTTTTTGTGCACCTAGGTTAACACACCACTGAAAGAAGGGTAACTGCTTTAAGAGAGCACCTAATCTTGTTAATTACCCTAGAATCCAATCCCCCCTTGCTTTCTCCTACCTTCGTATAATCCTCCTTACTTCCCTCCCTAATTCCAAATACAGAAAAGAAACAGCAAAACTGTCACTCTCTGAAGCATTTGAGATCTTGCTTCCTGGCAGCATTGTCAGTTTGGGCTAAAATAAACTCTTATAAAAATTCTCTACAGGTTTGGACATTTCTTATGTCAACAATACTCATTATTATATTAAAGAAGACATCCTCCTTTGTACAACAAACTGATTTTCATTCCTCTCTCTTCAAGTTATACATAAAGTGGCATTTTATTTCTAAATCAGGTTGAATTTTCTTTTATTTTAAAGCATTTTTCCACTGGAGTTCAATGTACCTACTGTAGTTGCCTATTAGTGGGAAACATGATTGTGGTAACAAGATATCATCCTCTGGTTACCAAGGGATAACCCCCATTATCTACATAGTTACCTTTCTGCTCTTGTTTTAAAGCAAATGATACACATTACACCTATTCTATAATGTAATCTTCGGTAAAAATTACACTGACCTTCCTTTGTAAAAATAAAACTCATGTATCTACATACACACACATATAAACTTAAATAGAAAATATAAAACACACCAAAATGTTTGGGTGGTTGCATTATAGATGGTTAAGAATTCCTGCTAATTCTTAGTACTTTCCAAATTTTATATAGTGAGTGCATGTTATTTTTATATTTAGAGGAAAAATATTATTCTAAAGAGCTGTTAAGTCAACTGTAACTGAAAAATAAATAAATAATTTTCTAAAAAGAGCTGTTTAATTTTCAGAGCCTATATAAAACACGAGTAGATAATGCATAATTTTAGAACCGTCATTTCAACTGCACTGATCAAAAGTAGTAAGAAATCCTTTAAAAAACCAGAAATATTGCAATGTTTGAGGACATTGTAACCAAGTTTTTATAGTTTAAGACAAAAACCCTCAGAAACCAAAGAAAACAAAACAGCTGACATGTATTGAGCACTCACTGCAGGCCAGGTTCTGTTCTAGCATTTACATGTATTATGTCATTTAATCCTCACATTAACTGTATGGGGTAGAACATTATCATCCTCATCTGCTGAGAAGAGATCTGAGACGCCAAGCCGCACAGCCACCTAAAACTGAGAAAAGCATTTACTCTGCTCTTTGCATATGATCAAGCTCCTACTGTCAGTTGTTTGGTGAGAATTCTATATTGTACCTCTGTGCAAAGATGTAATTCTCTCTTAACCCATGGCTTACTTCACATTCAAATGATCTTCCCCTCACTGCACTCAGTCTAAAAACAGTTAAGGAGCAGAGAATGGATATTTAACAAAATTAGTTCTTCATCAGAAACAGAAAGTTTGAAAAATAGGGATATACAAGTCTCTGTTTGCACTTTGCTACATTTTCTTCTAGTCTTTATTTTTCTTCAATAGATCTTTTTTGATAATTTGGTAATTTGCTGTTTTCATCTACAGCCATGTATTATATATTTTTGCCATATTATTATATATCTGTCAGATCCATCATTTTTCAGTGTTACATCATTTTCAGTGATGTAGATATACCATAGCTTATTTAACCATTTCTCTACTGCTGGCTTTTTATGTTGCAGCCAAGTTTTCATCTAATAATTCAGCAACAAACATCTTCATGCCTGTATTTGTCCTCCCCCATATTTATCCCTTCATTTATCAAATATTGACAGAACATCTAATGAATTCCAGACACTGGATTAGGAGTTGGGTTTAAGATTTTTTCCCCTAGGATAGTATTTCAAGGTTGAAAAGTTTTATGCCTCAATATATATTGTGAAATTGTTTTTTAGAAGGTCAACATCAGATTATTCTAAAATAATTCTTTAAAAAGGAAAAAAAATGATGTAAAAGCTTTTAGTTATTAGATTACTGATGAATACACCATTATGTATTGAAACCTATATTGAAATCTATATATTTGTAGATTTCAAATCACTTCTGATAGGAAAAACAATAATGAAAAAGATTTTGCCTAACTATAACTCAAAATCCAGACACAATAAAAGAAAATGGTGATAAATTTGTCTATGTAAAAGTAAAAATTGTAGCAAACATTATAAACAAAGTCAAAAGACAAATATCAAACTGGCAGTTAATATTTGCAAAATACAGTCAGCTTTCTGTATTCACTGGTTCTGCATTCGCAGATTCAACCAACAAATTGAAAATATGCAGAAAAAAATTACATTGTTGCTGACATGTACTATGTAGTAGGCCTACGATGGTTGTCTCTGTACCGAACATGTATAGACTTTTTTGTGATTATTCCCTAAACTATACAGTATAACAACTATTTACATAGCACATACATTGTATTAGGTATTATAAGTAATCAGATAATTTAAAGTATAAAGGAGGACACGTAGGTTATATGCAAATACTGTGCCATTTTACTTAAGGGACTCACGCTTCTTTGGATTTTGGTGTCCTCTGAGGGTCCTGGAATCAATCCCCTCAGATACTGAGGAGCAACTGTATATCATGAAGATCTAGTGTTTCTAATGAAAAAGAACACTGAAACATCAAGAAAAAAAGAATAACCAAAACCCTATAGAAAAATGTACAAAAGACATACACATCGTTAACAATAAATGACATTCAAATGATCCTTAAACAAGTGAAAAAAAATCTTCAGCTTCACTATTAGAGAAATGGAAATTAATACTACAGTTAGATACCATTTTTCACCTATCTAGTTTGCAAAGGTGTGTGAGTTTGACAACATATTCTATTATTCTGTTGGCGAGGCTGTGGGAAAATGCTCTCATTCAACACTGGTGGAAATACAAATGGTATGACTTCTGTGGAGAATTGGACAACATCTAACGAAGACACATTTGTATTTACCTTTTAATCGGATAATCTCTCTTGTAGGAATTCTCCCTGAAGACGCACAACCCATATCTGAAACACATACGTGTAATGTTAATCATTGTGGCATTATTTGTAATAGCAAAACATTAGAAACAACCTAAATGTTCCTCCATAGAAGACTGGTTTAAAAAAGAAAAAAAGCTATATTCCCAGAGGGAAATACTACTCAGCCAAACAAAAGAATGAAAAGGGGGACATGCCAAAGGGAAACTAAAAGGGCCAAGAGGCAATGGCACGCCAGTAGCAACAAGTACACCTAAAGCCCAGATGATTTTGGTTTCTAAACAGCATACCTTCACTACAAAGTGACCTACAAGTTCAAAGTACAAGGTGAGCTTGAAGTATCTTGTGCCAGAGAGCTAGAAAGAACTCAAAGGCTGATGGAGATAGGTCAAAAGTTTATAGTAATGGCTTAGGGGGACTTCTACTGACCAAATCTGAGATAATTTAAGCATTAACCGCACCCCCCCCCCCCACGAAAACCAACCAGATAGTCATGGGTTATAACACACTGAATAAATAAAAACAAAAACTCTAAGTCAATTTAATAAATGCCATTAAAAACATAAGAAAATGAAAAGGAAAGAAAAGGTGTGAGGTGGGGAAAAGGAGAGCTCTTTTATACAGAAAAATGTAGAGGGTTTGATAGAATTGCAAAGTCACTATTTTGCAACTGCAAAGTAATAACTAACCTTGGGTAAACACATGTTATTTGTATAAGATCACAACATGATTTCCTGAACTATCTTCTGGCTCTATCTATGATCTAGGATTAACAGACTTTTGAAATGGAAAGCCTTGATCGGATAAGGGAAAAACTATGGGATCCTTACTTTAGTATGTTTTTTCCTTTCTCCCCGAAGCTGAAAATCATAATTTACAAGTCCAACGTGAGCAGACCCCCAGCTCCTCACCTTGAATTCTTTTCATCTTTGTCACAAGGCTACAAGATACATTGGAACTACCTGCTAAAGGAGGCTTCATCATAAACAAAATTGAAGACAAATGTCAAATTGTGACTTAATATTTGTAATATATATCATAGATAAAAGTATGATGTCCCTAATATAAATATTACCATGTGTGGGGACAGAGCCCCAAAAAGCAGTTTCCAGGCTCTCGGCCTCACATGGAGGGGTGCTGGCTCAGGTAGTAAATGGCCGTCGACTGTGATCAAATGGCCATCAGCTATGGCTAGTTGGCCGTCAGCTGTAACCAGTGAGCCACTGGCCACTGGTATAGCTGCTGTGGCTACGCTAGCAGAAAAAGTGGGGGCTAGCAAGAAGATGGTGGCTGAGTCTGCAAGCGGCACAGTGAGGGTTGAGAATTGTGTTGCTCCTGGTTCCTGTGTCTCCAACCCAGCCGCCAGTGAGAGTATAGTGGTATGACTCCCCTACCTATGGCTCCGTGGGTGTTCCTTTTTGGCCTCACCATATCCTGCGTTCTTATGTGGGGAGCGGGAGCAGAGACCTCGCATGACACCCTGCATGACACCATGTTTTCCGGGAAATAAGACGTAGCCAGACAAGCAGCTCTAATGCATCTTTTGGAGCAAAAATTAATATAAGACTCAGTCTTATTTTACTATAATATAAGACCCAGTCTTATATAACATAATATAAGACCCGGTCTTATTTTACTATAAGACTGAGTACAATATAATATAATATCCGGTCTTATATTAATTTTTGCTCCAAAAGACGGGTTACAGCTGATTGTCTGGCTAGGTCTTATTTTTGGGGAAACAGGGTATATTGTTATTTTTATGTTAAAGCAGTGGAGAAAAAGATCCTGTTTAGCCTGTTGAGCCAGATAAAGTGTCCCATCTCTAGCCTAAAGCATGCATTTTGGGAGGAAAGTAAAGCCTCTCAACATTTCCTTGATCTCTCTCTAAGAGAGAAAGCTGGAGGGCAGAAGCCCATAATAACGCTGCTCCAACTCAGGGTAGGGTCTCCACAGGTCACATACCCATTTCATTCTGCCATATCTGTTGGCCTGTACAACTGTTGGCTCGGTGTAACTGTTAAGAGTACTCCCTTTCACTCTCAAAAGTGTCTAAGTTTGGACCATACATGGTTTCCCTACTTTTAAAAGCGTGAGACCCCTCATGCTTTTCAGGGAAGACTTCATTTGGCTGATGTTGAAGGGTAAATGCCAAGCTCGAGAGAGGAGCAAGACTGAAATGTGGCAGAAATGGTCCCCCCCACAAATGTCCTTGTTTTAATCTCTAGAACTATAGGTATGTTACCTTACATGGCAAAAAGGAAAACTTGTATAATTAAGTGTGTTGAGATGGGAAGGTTCCTGGGTTGTCCAGGCGAGCCCAATCTAATTGCACAGATCCTTAACATTGGAGAAACTTTCCTGGCTGAGTTCACAGTTAGAGGGAGAAGTGACTGTGGAAGAATGCTCAGAAAGATGCAACACTGCTGGCGTTGAAGATGAAATAAAGGGCTCGCAAGGCAAGGAATGTGGGCAGCCTATAGTGGCTCAACAAAGCAAGGAAACAGATTCTCCCCTAGAGCCTCCAAAAAAGAATACCGCCCTGCCAATATCTACAGAACTGTAAGATACTAAATCTGCGTTGCTTTGAGCCATTGTGTGGTAATTTGTTACAGCAGCAATAGAAAACTAATATATGGAACTGACAGCAGTTCTAACAAGCCTTGAGGGGGCTAACAAGCCATCCGCTCATTTAACAAACATTTAAGTCCTTATATATTCCTGATCCAGTGGAGAATAAGATGGACTTGTCAAGGAGTTTGTGGGGACAGAGCCAGGAGTGCAGTTTCCAGGCTCTCGGCCTCACATAGAAAGGTGCTGGCTCAGGTAGTAAATGGCCATCAACTGTGATTGGATGGCCATCAGCTGTGGCTAGTTGGCCGTCAGCCGTAATCAGTGAGCCATTGGCCACTAATATAACTGCTGTGGCTACGCTAGCAGCAAATGGGGGCTAGCAAGAAGATGGTGGCTGAGCTAGGAAGCGGCGGAGTGTGGATTGCAAATTGCAGAGAAGCGAATTGCTAGCAAGTGAGATTGTTTGGCAGAGACAAGCGGACGGCGGGTTGCGGATAGTGTGGCTCCTGCTTCCTGTGTCTCCAACCCAGCCCCAGCGAGACTATAGTGGTATGACTCCCCTACCTATGGTTCCGTGGATGTTCCTTTCTGGCCTCACCATGTCCTGCGTTCCTATGTGGGGAGCGGGAGCTGAGACCCCGCATGGCACCCTGCGTGACAGAGTTTATAGCCCTGGAAGAAGACAATAACTGAAACAGGTAATTAAGATTGTTACGAATGTTCTAAAAGGGTTAGTAGAGGGTGGCATGAAGTAATTACCAAGCAGAGGGTAGAAAACTAGGATATGTAAACATAGATAGAGGGTATCCCAGGGTGAAGTCATGGCATGTGTGAAGGTTCAGGCAGGGGTTTGAAGGCACATGGATTAAGGCGGTAAATAGCCAGTAGTCCAGTTTGGTTGCACCATAAAATGGATGGGAGAGGGAAAACAGAAGTGCAGTTTGGAGCCAAGTGGTAAAGGGTCTACAATGCCAAGCTAAGAGTTTGGACTTTATCCTTCAAGTACTAGGAAGATATGAAAGTTTCAAAGCAGGGAAGGGAGCATGATCAGATCTGTATTTTATAGAGATACCTCTGCTATAAGCTCCACTAGGACAGAGACCAAATTTGTTTTTGCTCAATCCTGAAGGTACTTCAATCAGAAGAGGGTAGCTTACGCTGTGGTAACCAACAACTCCAAAAGTCTGTGTCTCAAGACAATAGAAGTTTCTCTTTCACGTGCAACATGTTCATCATGGGTCACCATGGGGGCTCTGCTCGTCTTCACCAGGGATGCAGGCTGAGGAAGCTATTACCGTGTGGCGTTAAAATTAAACGCAAACAGAGACCAGCCTTGAAGGTTCTCTGAGCAGATAAACAAGTTTAGTCATTAAATTAGCTTAATTACCAATCACTGTTAAGACACTGCTTTTTCACTTATGTAAGCTGCTTTGTATACTCCTGAGTCTCATTCCACGTCCTGGTTTGAATGATCTAGTTTTGCAAACTGTCTTTTTAGTGTGTGCACAATAAATTTTTGCCAGTAATTCATTGGTTTTATTTTGGCTATTTCTGAACCTTTGACATTGGAAAGTTGCCTGTTGCTGGGCAAGCGAGAGGGTAAAGAGCTCTGGAGGACCAAAAAGTGGCAATTAAATGCTGTATCTGAAAATAACCTGTGACATCCACTTATATATCTCATTGATCCAGGGTCAGGAAGTATCCCACTACCGCGTTTCCCAGAAAATAAGACTGGGTCTTATATTAAGTTGTGCTCCAAAAGACTCATTAGAGCTTATGTTCAGGGGATGTCCTCCTGAAAAATCATACTAGCGCTTATTTTCTGGTTCGGTCTTATTTTCGGGGAAACACAGTATGTGCTGAAAGGGGGTGAAATTGGCAACATTTGGTGATGATTAATAATGCTTAGCATTTATAAGTACTAATTCAACAAATGAATCAATTCGAAGGAGTAAGAGGTTTTATCTAATGGAAATAGTGAACAGGAGGAAAAGGAGACAGACAGGGTCAGTGACTAATTAGATGGGCAGGGTGTGAAAGAGGGGTTTGACTACTAGATTTTCAGTCTGGATGAGTGAAGGAAGGGTGATGCCAATTGAAAAAAAAAACACAAAAAGAGATAAGGTGCACATTTGGATGTGTGCCTACGTGTGATTAGTAGAGTGCAGGTGAGACACCTACATTTTGACCTCACCTTTTGCTGGGTAAGATCTGCAATCTCCGCTTCAGGCCTTTTGCTCAGTATGCATACTGTTTCTCCTGTGTCAGGTGCTGCGAACTCAGCTCGAAATCAGAATTGGTCGCTGCTCTAGGGTGGATGGACAAAAACAGAGGTAAGGAGGATGTAAGGTGCTTTACATGAATCACTTCAAAACATTTCGTAAGATATAGTTATGTTCCTTTCATAGTAAAGATAATTGACTATCTGAAATCCAGCGCTGCTGTGTAATCTTGTGCAAATTACTTCACTTCTCTGAGCCTTCGGTCCTTCAGTTTTAAAAGGTGAATACTTCCTACAACGAGTGTTGTGAGGACTCGGGGCTGGCGGAAGGGTCAGAGTCGTAAGACGTACAGATACCGCGCGCACCACACACTGCCCAGACCTCCCCTCACACTTTGCTGGGGACCAATAACCAGAGAAGGGAACCGGGGGGGGGGGGGGGGGGGGGGGGGAGGATGGAGGTGGGGACTTCATCCCGCCCTTAGCCGCGCAAAGAGATGACGTCACGCTCACCCTTGACACATCTGGAGCCGCCCCGGAGAGGAAAAAAGACGAGACCCCACCCACGGCTCGCGCGACGCACTGACGTCACGCCATTCCCGGCCTCCTCTGCGCGCTGACGTCACTCCGCGGGCGACCTTGCTTCCAGACCCGGGTCTCCGAAGCTCGAATGTGAGAGGGGCAAGCCAGTATAGAGAGCGGTGGGTCTAGCGTGGAGTTATTGTGACATCAGTTTGTAGTGACCGATGGCTTCGGGCTCCTTAATGGGATGCATCTGAAACAAGAGGGCGCCTAGTCTGATGGTTGCACTGAGACTGCCTGCCGCTGGGATTGGGTAGCTCCCCAGAGCAATGTAGTGCTGTCTCTCTGGAGAAGTAATGGAAGAACATGACCGCTAATCCAAAATTCTTTAAAGAGTTGTATACACGTGTTTCCTCTACCCATTTTCCATTCATTCTTCAACCCGTTCCATCTGTTAAAGGTTAATTATTTAAAAAAAGGTAAAATCACAAATATATTTGTATGCAAATGTACAAATAAAAAATGAACGTGTCAGAGTTTAATTCATTAATTAATGAGGAACGTGTAAGATGTTACAAAGACTCCTAACGAACATATAGTTTGTAAGGTATTCTGAAGTGAATTTACACATCTCCTTCCCCTACTTCTCCATCCAATGGATCAGCAAATTCTTTTGACTCGATTTCCAAAACTGGATTTATCTCTTCACAAACACCATCTCAACCTGAGCAGAAACTATGTATGGGTCAGACTACTGCTTCCCAATTGGCCTCACCCCCAAGTAGCCTCACCTCCCAAATCTGTTCTCTACACAACTTCCAAAGCAATCAGAAAAAAAAAGAAACAACAACAACAACAAAAATGACAAAAAGTATAATCTAGATTATGTTGCTCCCATTTTTTTTAATTTTTATTTTTTTCAATTGTATTTATGTTGCTCCGTTTCTTAAAATCGACCAGTAGTTTCTCCTTTGCTTGGAGAATTAAATCTCCCGCACTCCTTATGCTTGCTCACAAAGAACTACATGATCTACTGTGTGTCTTCATCTAACTCATTTCCCGCTTCCTGTCTCCCCTGCTTGGAAAATTCTTTTCCCTGAATTTTGCATTGTTGCCTCCTTTTCATCTTCAGATCTCAGCTTGATTTGTATTGCCCACTCAGAGAGGCCTTCCCAGATCTTCTATTCTAAAGTGGCTACTCAGTCATCCTATTTAAAATTTAAATCTCTTTAGATCCATGATCAATTTGATACATGACTTATTTGTTTATTGTTCATCTCCCAGCCCTAATTAAAATGAAAGTATGTAAATTCGATGGAAAAGCTCTGATCTATGCTGTTGTCAAAAACCACACTCTGCATACTAAATAAAGCAAAAAGATGGGTTTATTGCAAGGCTTTCTACTTGCAAGCCGGCTAACTCAAGGCTACAAGAGTAATAAATTTCAAGTTGCTCACAGACTGAGAGATTTTTATGGGATATATAAAGAAGTTATTTGGCTTTTTAATTGGATTGGTTGCCCAGTCTTCTCTCAATCTAGATCAGAGAGGCTGAATCAGAGGAAGAAGGAAGTCCAGAGATGGCATGAACAGACTTGGTGTTTGGGGATTGGCTGGTGTCTTCTGCTGATTTCTGAGAAGAGCTGTAAACTACAGTGAGGTTAGATTAAGTTCCCTTTGTGCTCTGTCTCCGTTTTTTTCCTTGACATAAGTGACTCAATTTTTGTTTGGCTCTACACTGTTGACCCTGTATTCTCAGCTGGTAGATCACTAAATGAGTTTAGCGCATTTCATTCCCTAGTTGGAGCTTGTTTATTTAAATTAAGTGATTAATTGTCGTAACAGAAGGTCTAATCATTTAAAACAAGTGTTTCACAAGATGTGCTTACAAAATATATCTGGTTATTTTATTTGAAAAATACTTTGGATTAAAGAAAAATGGTGTGAAAAATGTTTTCTCTGCTTGATTTCCAAAAGATATTATGACAGATTTATTTTCAAGGATGCCAACAGTCTTTTTTTTAATTGCCTCGATCAATTGTAATCTAGAAAAATAACTGGTTTGATATTCCAATCTAAGGTCCTTGGAATGAAACTTTAAAAACTTCCTTTAGCAGACAATTTTTGCTTGTGTCTTTGGGCAAGCTCTGTGTTTGATGCTGGAGGATTCCAAATAAAATCTGGTGAAGGCAACATTTGCGTTTGGTCTTTCAATGTGAGTAGAGTGAAACTGACTAGGTGAAAAGAAAAGAAACTGGCACAAGTGTAAATTCAGGTTATGTTTTGGAGACAGAATATACCTGGAAGGGTAGGCAGGAGCCATAAAATTGAAGAGTTTGGATCTTATCCCATGTGGGAAGCCAGCACAGATTTTAAACAGAGTAGTGACGTCCTCTATTTTTAGTATTGTAATAGATAAGGTTGTAACTAATTGGGCAACATTAGCTATGTAAGTATACTAAAATAAACCTTACATGTTATACTTAAGAAAAATCAGGTACTTGTAGGTGATTATGAATGAAAGGAGTTTCTAGTAGACGTTAGAATTATACATTAGAGCTAAATGAGATATTTAAAAAGATTTTTTAGCAATTATTCATAAGGCACCAGTCATGAGGCAGGCACATGAGGGCACCTCAGGCTGTCCTAAGTATGTCAAAAGACCTAACAGGAAATTGTGAAATTTCACCTCAACAAGGCTGAGGAGCGTGATTAAAATTTCACATTCCTTTGCTTTGGGTTGGAATTTATAGGAACTCATTATGGGAACACTGATAACTTCAGGCTGATCAGAAACTTTGATAGGATGATATAGGTATCTGGTTTTTTAAAAGAAAACGAACCAAAATTGAATGTAGCTTGCTAGCTAAAATTATTCAGAATGTGAAAAAGCCTATGAAGTCAAGGAGAATATTCAGGAGAGAAAAGTAATACAATTCATATCCCACCTCTACACTCTCTCTTTTACCGAAAATTGTAACCTGCTTCTCCTCCCCTATTTTCCAGCTTAGTGATTGATGGCCCCACCATTCATTCAGCTACAGAACCCAGAAGCCTGGGCATCGGTTTCAGTTCCTGCCTCGATTTATTTCTCCTATTTAATCACACATCAAACTATGGACTCTACTTCTGAAACTTTTCTAGAATTTTACCCTCTTCTTTATGTTACCATAGACTCAAAGGGTTCGCTTGCCTGTGTGCATCCAAGCCAAAAAGAGATGAGCAGGAGTTTGCAGCAAAGAAAGTAAAGGTGTATTTAGGAACGGATGCTAAGCTGGGAGACACATGAGCCAGTGCCCTCAAAAACCTGACTCCCAGATGGCCTCTAGTGTCTAGATTATAGAAGGGAAACATCATTAATCATGGCTGCTATGGGAGTGGGCATCATGGGCTCTGCCCATTGGTCGCGGCTCAGGCAGGGGGCTATTGATCATGGCTTCAGGTCGTGGTGTCAGTCATGGCCTTGTTTGTTCCGGTGCACAGGGGATGCCGTCTGTGGGGCAGTTCTGCTTTCATGAGTGGAGCGGAGACACAACTGATGTCAAGGCTCTATCTTTGTTTGACTAAAGTCTTATTCTAGTTTGAGCCTTTGTTATTGTATCTTGGTCATGGTTGATAGACTTGAAGCTTTATTCTGAAGTGAGTTTGACGCTGACCAGAATCTAAAGTCTTATGGGCTTAATGATTAAAAGGAGTGGGCATACAGTATCTGTACAGGTAAGACTGTCTGGGGGCAAGAATGCAAGTGAACCAAAATTGAATGTAGCTTGCTAGCTAAAATTATTCAGAATGTGAAAAAGCCTATGAAGTCAAGGGGAATATTCAGGAGAGAAAAGTAATACAATTCATATCCCACCTCTACACTCTCTTTTACCTAAAATTGTAACCTTTATGGGGCTGAACAAAGATCACTTGGATTAAAGCAGAATGCATGCTAAAGAAATGAAGTTCATGTACAGGTACATTTATTCACACTGTCGTGGCCTTGCTTGATGTGAGGGGAAACACTCTTCCTTCACCACATTATGGCTTTTCCCTTTGCTTTGCAGGGTAGGTAGAATTATCAAAGGGACTGTTGAGCAAACCAAGATATATGTGATCCTGCCCAAAAAAGATAAATGATGCATAATGCAATAGGGAAGAAAATATGTCATGTTTGTCTAATTCCTGTGAGGTGTCCTTCTACATCCAGGAATTATGCTTGCTTAGCTATTTAGTTTTTATTAGAAAAGAGGGAGGTATGTGTCCTTCAGTGTCCTGAATGAGCTAGAAGTGGTGATTGGTTATCGTAACTGAATCTGCCTCAAGTGATGTAAGCAGGTATGACGGGATGTCACCACAGGCTCACCATTCCTGCCTCAGGGAAAGTTATAACATGGTCAGATCACTCCCTTTCTGGGCAGTGGGGCCTGGTGGCGTTCATACATAAATGCAAGTGATAACTCGTGCTTATCATTGTCTTGGATAGTGATATGGTTCAGGGCATGCTACTCCTAAATAGGGCACCGTGGCATATTGAATATTTTAAGCTGAGGGAGTCTGAGAAAACAGCAGAAGCAGGAAGGTCACTTTGACTTCCCCTGGCCTTCTTCCCTGAAACAGGTCATAAAACCCTCATGTTCTATGGGCCCTCCCTATAGCTGGAAAGGAGCTTCCTTATCTCTAGAGACAAAGGGACTTGGAGAAGAATCCAAACAAACAAGTTTCGCTGAGTTTCTTACCTCATGCTCTTTGTCCTATCATGTTTCTCCACAACTGTCTGTTCTTCATCAACCTAGCATAGAAATACTCTGGATTAACCCTTTCTTTACGTCTGCATTTCCTGTGAAGGCTTCCATGTCACATAAAATTTACATTAAATAAATTTTGTATGCTTTTCTCTTGTTAATCTGTCTTTATCAGTTTAAATTTCAGACCCATTCAGGGATCCTAGGAGGACTGAGGAAAAGTTTTTCCTCCCCTATAATAGTAATAAAAGTTAAAAAAACAAACAACTTTCAGCTTATTCTATGTCCTGAAACTACCATCTCTTTGCAATGATAAAAATCAAAGTAAAACCTAGACTAGTGAGGTAGAAGCTGTAGTTGCCTATCTAACAACTATTTTTTCTCATTTTTTACAATAGTTGACACATACTAAAAAAAAATTATTCAGTAGAAACTCAAATTTAACTGGGAATCCTGTATTTTATTTGACAATCCTAACAATGTATCCAACAGTCATATTCCTCAATAACATATTTTTATATAAACATATTCAAATTAGCAAAAAAAAATTTTTTTACTAATTAGAAACATTTTATTTAAATGTGCCAAATAAAAACCCACATTTTCAGCCATAGGTTGTTAATACGTTCAATAAAAATTTGTATTATTTTACTGCTGTGAATTTACAGAGTAATAATCTGGATTCACTTTGATTAGATGGTAAAAAATAATTTTTTACGGTGGTAATTTTTTCTCTGTCAAACATGAATTTTATAGATAATGAATCACACACACCAATATAAAACTAGAACTTCTCTCCTCATAGTTTTGAATAATACATAACAAAAAGCTGTATCAGAGGTATCAGATTATTTTTTAACAAATATAAACCATATGCTATGGGGAAAAAATGAACTGTTCTGACAACATTCAGGAAAATTTGTGCAAGATTTTGAAATGGCAAAAAAAGATTACTGAGTATTCTGTCTTGTCCACCCTTCTGGATTATCTCCTTTGATTTTCTTTGAGCTCTTTACAACTCTAAATGGTAGATAAGTGAGAGCATTACAAATGACCTGTCCATAAATGTGTAAATGAATTCTGTCCAGTGGAGGGACAATTGATTTCTCTCTCCACCTTGTGTAAAAAGCCAGTTTTGCATCTGTTTACCAACTTGTTTTAGCATTCCTTAGCTAGCTAGCTAGCTACGTGTATCACTTGGAATTCTTCTTTGAACTTGTTATAATCTTACTGGTTCCTTCAATTAACAAATCAAATATAAAACCTTTGACACATATTCATTTTATATTTGTATGAGAATCATGGTTTTTACCTTTAGAAAATAATATCCTTTAGCAATACATTTGGAAAGATAAATCAGTTCACTGATATTTGATCAGTTAGTGCTAAGATATATTCTCAATCATCTCAGAAGGCTTTTTTTTAAATAAAAAAATTTTCTTTTAGCAATTCCTAAGCAAATTATTTCTTTACATATATTTTTTTGTAATATTTCTTGCTGAAGGGAAATAACTGTAATGACCAAAAAGATAAAATTTGAGGCATTGTTTGTCATAGGAAAAGTTAGCAAAGTAACTGGAAGAAAGGGTGAGGGAAGAGCAAGAGAAAGAGAATGATAGTATTTTCTTTAGCAAAATAAAAACCCTGAGCTAAATCCCCGGAGACAGATGGACAATGCCTCTAGTACCATGGACCAATCAACAGATTTAATCTGAAGCAATTCTTCCCCAGTATGAGGACCAATCCTTGGGAAAGAAGGAAAGAAATGGGGAAGAAAAGCCTTCAGCACCTTCCCCCAGATACCAAGGTGGTATTTCTGTTCTGTTTTAACCCCTGCCAGATATTGCCTCTTCAAAAGCATTCTCTTCCCATGAGTTCTGTCTCTTTGATGCTATAAGGGAGGAAGACGTTTTTCCTTGATTCTCCTAGGGTCTGTGGATCTGTGTCTGAAAATTAAACTGACAAGGATTAACAGGAGAAAAGCATACACATTTTATTGAATTTTTACATGTACATAGGAGTCTTCACGAGAGAATAAAGACCTGAAGAAGTGACAATAACAGGAAGGTTTCATACTTTTTAGACAAGGAAACAATAAGTTTGTGAAGAATTGACAAGACAAAGGAGATTAGGCTCGGGGTAGTAAATGGTGAAGAAGTAAGTAGGAAGGGTTAGTTTAACAAGGTTCGTTTGTATAGATTTCTTGGTTCAAATTCCCCGTCTCTGTAATGAGAGTGTCTTTCCTCCTCCTGGTACAAGGAGAATACCTTTCACACGGGAGTTTTATCACCTGTTTCAGGGAAGAAGGGCAAGGGTGGGAGGTCAGAGTGAACTTCTTGCTTCTGCCATCTTTTAAAATTCCTTCAGCCTAAAATATTTAACATGACAAGGTCCCATATTTTGGGGCCGTGTTCCTGAACCCTATCAACGCCTTAACTGTGTGTAGGGACTCTAGAGAGTGGTAATGTGAGGAGTAAGTATTTCAAGAAGAGCACAGATGGGAAGCAGAGATTTGGATGGTGGGTGGTTCTGGAATGGATCCTGCAGGAAGTGAGGAGCTGGAAGAAGAGGAACAACCACTGGGGCATCTGGTAGGGCAGGTGTGTGGATCTCTCTGAATTCTGAGGAAATCTTTTTTTAATTTTTAAATTTTTTTATTGGGGAACTGTGTTTTTCCAGGACCCATCAGCTCCATGTCAAGTCATTGTTTTCAATCTAGTTATGGAGGGCGCAGCTCACTGGCCCTTGTAGGAATCGAACCAGCGAGAGCAGGGACTTTCCCCAGCTCCGGGGCTACCCTCATAGTTATGAGCACTGTGCTCTAACCACTGAGCAAACCGGCCGCCCGAGAAAATCTTTAACAGGCTCCCGGGGATGCCCCTTTAAGGCCACACAGCAACACTTCCTCTGCCCTCTCCACGCCCCACACCCCCAGCTGCCCTAACATGAGCCTTCTAAGCTGTCCCAGGGATAGAGGGAAACGGTATGCAAAGGTTCTGAGCTCCAATTTGAACAGGATACTGGGCATGAGTGGGGATGGTGGTGCTGTAGGTACAGATCTATGATCTGGCATCAGTGGTAGCAGGCTTCTAGCCCCAAGTGTGTGAATTTAGTGAGAACAGGGCCTATCCCCACCTCCTGGGCTGCCCTGAAAGGCCCTGGCTACTATCCCCCCAACCCCGAATGAAAGCTGTGGGTGCCAGAAGTACCTCTGGATCTAAATGATTTTTTTTTCGCTGTTGTGTTAATTGCTGGGCATAGCACTGTGCTTCTAATAGTCGTTTCGTTTCTAGACAGAATTAACCGTAGTAACATTTATTAGTTAATACTTTATTATGTACTGCAATATATCTATAGCTATGGTCTACAATCTTTCAAACAACCCTGCAGGGCAGGCAGCTGTTATTAGAAATTGGGGCTTGAACAGTATAAGCAGCTAATTAGGAGCCTAGCCAACATTTGAGGGTGCTGGGCCACAGTAGTGTCTGCTGCAAAGCCTGGCGTCTTCCCAGTGTGCCCCTGGCCCTCACGGTACCCTGGGAATGTCTCCGGCAGAGGCTTCTTCAGGAGGACGTTTGGCCTTTGCCTTCCGCATCTAAGTGTCCTTCCTGAGTCGGGCCTGGGAGAAGGCGAAGTCGCAGGCTTGTGCGAGGGAAATACTAAAGCACAGCCCTGATGAATTTGACCATAGCCGGTCTGGGTTTAACCTGAATCGGTCGTGCTTACATAACCCAATCAAGGGGCCCCTGCATGCAGCTTTCATCCAGCACCCATTTGCTGGGCACTGTGTGCGGCTGTAAGGAAGGATGAGGACATTTTCTGCATTCAGGAAGAGCAGTTTACAGTACAGAGTGGCAGGGACGCGGGAAGGAGGAGATGCAGACCTTGTCCTTGAGGAGCTTCTGCTGTATTGGCAAAGAGGGGCTCCTGTTCCAGGTGGTTTCCAAACCCTGTCCATCATCCTTTAAGGCCCAGCTAGAATCCCAGGCCCTTAATGAACCTCTGCGGGAGGTCCAGCCTGAAATGACCTCTCTCACTCCAACTTCCTCTGAGAACATAGGGTCAGTTCTAACGAAGGCCTCTCAACACATCACTTTGTGTCAGTCTTATTTGAGTTAATACTTAAAACAGTGTCCACTCAGTTAATACTATAAACTATTAAATAATAACATTAGCTAATAATATTATTACATATACACTATATTATTAGTTAATGATATTAACTAATCAATATTAGCTATCATCACTACCATCCTTTTAATTATTACATGCTTATCTCTCTCTCGGGAGCTCCCTGAATTTTGCCCTGAGTCAGGAAGAAAACATGGTGGTGGTAGATTTCTCTGTAACACGCCCCCTGCCATCTGTCTTCCAGGACTCACCCTGGAGGTCCACTGTTGAGTTCTCAAAGTCGAAACCCCAAAGTCCAGGGGTACCAGCCCACGGCTCTAACTTTGTGCAAACTGAGAGCTGTGTCGCGTGGCAAAAAGTATAGCACTCGCAGGATCAATCCTCTGGAGGGAAATTGTGGTGCTAACGATCCAAGAATGAAGACAAAGTGACATCCAGTCAGCCTCCCAGCTTCTGCCAAAGAGAGAAATAGAGTCTCAGAGCAGAAATGGTGCAGCCAGGCCTGCTTTTTTCCCCGAGGGGGATTTTTCCTCTCTTTGTAGCACCAAGATTCCTGGTGGTGGACAAAGCAAGCAGATAGGAGGCTACACTTGTAAATACAGATGTGTCCTATTATCTCTTTTTTATTATTAAATAGGAATTTGAACTTGGGGAAGAGGGAAATTATACAACATGGGCTTAGATTACCATTTGGTGTTGGGTGACTTTTAAATTGCTTCTAATTCCGTCCCCTGCATGTTTTAGCATGACTGCAGTGGCACTGAATCGTGACCATGGTCTCATGTTCAGAACACGGAGTTAGATCCATGACCTTGTGCTAATGACCATGATCCTTTGGAAAGTGATTTTTGCAACATGACCCAGTAGTTTAATGGGTGATATCTGAGTCTCAAGATAAATATTTCATTGGTCATCCCAACCGTGGCATCCAGATGTGGCAATTAGATTGCTTCTGACTTCTCCCATCCATGGTTTAATTGATCTTCATGGCAATATTTGCTGGCCCGGTCTCTGTCCCATGGCTCCTTGTCTGAGACTGTGAACCATTGTTGATTTCCCTCTAGAGAAAGGGAGTTTGTTTCCTCCCACTCTATTCCATCTTTTTTTCTGCCCCTGTAAGGAAATCTCTACTTTTATTTGCTGCACTCTTCCTTTAAAGTTAACTTTTTATTTTCTTGATTTTTTTCCGTAACCTAACCTCTGAGTGCCTCTCTCAAAACTATGTTTTCATATAGCAGCCCTATTTTAGGGAGAAGCTTGTCATTCCTTTTCTTTGCACGTGTTCTAGTAGATGGGAGCTTGAGAAGTGGTAAAGTCAGGCATGCAGATTGGTTAAAAATGGTATCAGTTCATGCTTTTATGAATTCATTCTTTATTGATGCTTCCATTCATGTTTTCACCTGGGTAAAACATGACTCATTTGCTTAGTCATTATGCACTTATTCCTGCATGAAATATTACTATATTCTACATGTCTGCATTCAGTTCTCTTGTATGCATCCTAGCACTCATTCATTCATTCATTCATGCCTTCATTCATTCAATTATTGAATTCATTCATTTATATAGAATTCGTATATTCAATAATTGATTAATTTCTACTATATCAGTCAGGGAAGAGGAAAGCAATGGCACATTCAAGTTGGGGTTATTTACAGAGGTGTGGGAAGAGTGTGGGAAAACCATAAGGATTAGTGCAGCACACTGGGGCTGGCAACAGCTGGGTACTGTTTACCACCTCTGTTCTGAAAGGGAAAGAGGGGGCAGAAGCTGCGACCTTTCACTGAGGGATCTCTCCCTGGATGGGGGCTGGTAGAGTCTGGGCATAAATACCATGATCTCATTCTCCTTTCTTGTGCAGATCTCCTGCCAATGCCTGCTCATCATGCAAGAGAGGGAATAGAGGCAGTCCACACTGGTCAGCCTTCTGGGGAACAGAGCAAGGTGAAGGTGAGTGGAGAATGTATCTGGAGAGGCAAAGGAAGGATATTCCACATACTCTCTGAGGCTCGGTGGCTCGTCAGCACTGTATCTCCCCCTTGTCTCTTTTCCTACAACTAAGAAAAAACCAACAGGAATGGGCAGAAAAATCCTGTCTAGGAAATTATTTTCATAACAGGAAGCCACATAGAATGGAGTCAGCCTGGCTACCTATGAATCTTTGGATTATGCCTCCTTAGGAAGGTCTTTTGATTCCCTCTGCCACCACCACTCCAGAAAGGTTCTCTCTCCTGCGACAATGTTTTAACAGCACACTGTGTCTGCATGCCACATGCTTTGGGGACACAGGCTGTGTTTTACTTGTCTTATGTCCCTAGAGTCTTGCCAGAGCCTGACTGAAAGGATGAATGAATGCATGGATGCTTAATCGGAGAGGGTGGTAAGGAGTTTAGGAAGATAATAGCATCTTGAATTTCTTTCACTCTCCCACAAGATGGCAGCAATTACCGTGGTCCAATTTTCCTAGGTGTGGAACTTGGGCACATATTGTTATCGAATGTCTTATGAATAGAATAAATCTATTTTCAAAATCATATCAAGGACAGAATAATAAGCTGATGGTAAGGAAGAGAAAAATAAAACTAAATATTTACTAACACAAATATTATTAGATATGGCACTGTAAATTTTACCTCAAAAACCATTTGGAAAAAGTGTTACTAAATTTCTGAAAGAAATAAAATTTGCCCCTGTGCAAATGTTAGATAAACCAATGAATGATCTCTGCCTTGTGTGGTGCATAGTTATGTTATCTGCTCATCCGGAATGACTCTGCAGGGCTCTTCCCATACACCTGCCTCTGTTTCTTTTCTCAAAGTTAAAAAGTTCCACAGGCTCCAATTTCCCAGGTGGTTTGATTCTTTCTCTTCTTCTATCCAGCCATTCCAATCAGTGCAGAAACCATACAGTGTGCTTCTTGTACTGGACTGTGAATGCTTGAACTCATACCTGTTTCAGGTCATATTAATTTATGGAAAAGGGCACCATTTTTAGAAAATTAAAGTGTTCTTTACAAGCTCAGAGATGATGGTGTCCCAATGAGATTGAAGATAACTTACTCAGTTTTCTTGAAAGTATTATACTTATAGTTCCTGAGTGTCTTAGAAATCAAGATCATTGTTCCTGCATTAAAGAAACAAATTTTTAGGGGCGGCTGGATGGCTCAGTTGGTTAGAGCATGAGATCTCAGCAACAAGATTGCCGGTTCAATTCCTGCATGGGATGGTGGGCTGTACTCCCTGCAACTAAAGATTGAAAACGGAAAACGGCTACTGGACTTGGAGCTGAGCTGCGCCCTAAGATCAAAGGACAATGACTTGAAACTGATGGGCCCTGGAGAAACACACTGTTCCCCAATATTGCCCAATTTAAAAAAATAACACAAAACTACCCAAATTTTTAAACTTGCAGAAATCTTGCTTGGATTTTACAACTTTTGCAGTGCAGCAAAGATTGCCAAGACTTGTGTTCAAATTTACCAGTTCTGGAGTTAGCATACATTTTGCCCCATAACTTTAAGTAAAGTTATGTTCAAAAGATACGTCTGCCTTAGTAACAGACAAGAATAAGAAGGATGAAGAGATAGGAAGAGAATAAAGAAAAGAATAATCACATAACACAATTGCTTTGATGTGCACTGGCCCAAGGAGAGCTCGCACTCATTCAGCATCTGTCATCTCCCAGGAACCATAGTAATCTTGTTTATATTATATAAGTTAAGCTTTACAACAGCTCTATGTCAAAGCACAATTTTCAAAAGTTAAAAAAAGTTTTGTATGATTTTCATACAAAAATAGAATGACCATGTGTCAAAAGGTATTAAACACATTAATGAATGAAGGAACTAGTAACATGGCAAAGTTGGTTTCCAAGAGCATTTAAGGAAGAGGGATTTATGTAGCACATCAGGAAAGAATTTTAGAAAGATTGTTAATGTCCTCTATGTCTGTATCTGTATCTCTTTAGAAGGACACCAGTAATTGGATTTAGGGCCCATTCTAGTAAAGTATGACCTCATCTTAATTTATATCTTAATTAAATCTGCAAAGACTGTTTCCAAACAAGATCATATTCACAGTACCATCAGTTGAAACTTGAACATATCTTTGTGGTGATCACAATTCACCCAGTTGTGGGAGGCTTTGCAGGCAGAAGGTCTTGGGTGTGAATTGCTTTAGCTCATTTAGTCAGGGGAGGATCTCTCAGCATTGTCTGCAGGCTTTCTGCTTCTCCAGGTGCTGGGGGAAAATTCTGTTTTAGCCGGGTGGAATTTCAGGAACCCAGGCACTTATCATAACTATTTTGCATCAAGTTACCTTGTTTAGATAGTATATCTTTAGTTCTTTTTTTTTTTAAAGCAGGGTGCAGCTCACAGTGGCCCATGTGGGGATCGAACCGGCAACCTTGGTGCTACCAGCACCACGCTCTAACCAACTGAGCTAACCAGTCACCCCCCCCCAAATTAGTTTTGAAAAACTATAAACCCTCTGACACATTTTTAAGTTAGCATCTAAAAATTTTCACTATTAGCTTAAATAATTGCAAAAGATGTAATTTTTGGCATTTTGTAATATACTAACATTTAAAAATAAAACTGTTCCATCACTCTGTTAAAAGTATCCAGTGGAATCTAAATACTATAATGATTTGATATTCACTACCATGTCTTTACATATTCATGAATAAGTTCTTTCAAAATGGTTGGAATTTTTGCATGTTTCTTTTTTCCTCCTTGAATTCACATTTCCATTTGTAATTCTTCCACAGAATTTACCCCTCATGTAATACATTTTTAAGCATGAAAGTCTTTTATTGTTTACTCTGTCCTACTTCTCTGAAAAAAAAAAATCAAATTTTAAAATTGTCTTCTTGACAAACACCATAAGGTTCTAAGAGTTAAATTTTTCCTTTTGGGTAGAGTTATTATAACCAAAAAACATGAAGATAATACATTTTGATAAATAATTAGTAAATATAAAATATAAAATTTTATTAGAAATTCAATTCCTAGGGAAATAACTGGGATTTTCCCTCTGCTTAGTTCATGTATCTATGAATGATTATTGCTTATTGCTAGAATGAGACAGCATCTTGTACTAGCTCTATTACTTTTTCATTTTTATAGATAAATGTGCTAAGAAATACTATTCATATAAATATGTAGCAAAAGTGGAAGGAGTTATGTAATAATGAATTATGTGCCAAAATAATAATAAATAATTATTTAAACTCATCTATTACCTGACAATTTAATTAGATCCTCTTTGAAATTGGTGAAAAAAATGAATTAGAACCTACATGACTTGCAAAATGATTTGTTGCCCAGTCATCAGAGGCATACAGTTTCTCAAATTTCTGGGAAATATATCAAAAAGGCTTTATCAAGACTTACCAAATGATTATTAATTATATTTATTACTCTTTCACTTTGAGATATGTACCTTGATTAACTTGATAAACCCAGAGAAGACTGGGAAAATTGAAAAACAGTTTATTTCCTATATCTTTGCCAATACAATATGTTTTACAAAATGCTTTTATCTTATCACATTATTTAAACATATTTTCACCTAAATCTTGGACCTGAAAATTTTCTTCATTTAGATAGTGGAGGGGTCTAATTGGCAAACCAGTCACCTTTGTTAGTCCCATCAGCCATAGTCCCATCAGTCAGACTTCCTGTCTATCAGATAAAGTCTGACCTCATTTTTCAATTTAAATATGTTATGCATTTCAAAAGTAATATGAAAAATGGCATTATTTCATCTTATGGCAGAATAGTATTCCATTGTGCATATATCCCATATCTTCTTTACTCATTCATCTATCAAAGGACACTTTGGTTGTTTCCATGTCTTGGCCACTGTAAATAAAGCTGCAATGAACATAGAAGCACATACATCTTTTTAAAAATTTTTTATTGGGGAATATTGAGGAACAGTGTGTTTTTCTAGGATCTCAAGTCATTTTTTCAATCTAGTTGTGGGAGGCGCAGCTCAGCTCCAACTCCAGTTGTTGTTTTCCATCTAGTTGTGGAGGGCGCAGTTCACTGGCTCATGTGGGAATCGAACCGGCAAACTTGTTGTTAAAGAGTTTGCGCTGTAAGCAACTGAGCCATCCAGCCACCCCAGGAGCACATACTGTGTTTCTCCGAAAATAAGACCTACCCCGAAAATAAGGCCCAGTTAACATCTTGGCCAGGTGGACGCATTTAGTACATTATGACGATGTTCCAGAAGAAGAAGACATAACTGTATTTGAATACATGTAGATTGTTGTACACGAAAAAGTTAGACATTCCCTGAAAATAAGCCCTAAAGGAGCATAAATTAATATAAGACCCAGTCTTATTTTCGGGGAAACACGGTATATCTTTATGGATAAATGTTTTCAGATTTTTGGGGTAGATACCCAGGAGAGGGATTGCTAGGTCATATGGCAATTCTATTTGTAAATTTTTCAGGAAGCTCCACACTGCCTTCCACAATGGCTGCACCAGTCTGCATTCCCACCAACAGTGTATGAGGGTTCCTTTTTCTCCACAGCCTCTCCAACACTTGTTACTATTTGTCTTGTTGATGATAGCCATTCTAACTGGGGTGAGGTGATATTTCATTGTGGTTTTTATTTGCATTTCTCTGATAATTAGTGATGTTGAGCATTTTTTCATGTCTATTGGCCATTTGTGTGTCCTCTTTGGAGAAATGTGTATTCAGGTCCTCTGCCCATTTTTAAATTGTGTTGTTGGTTTTTGCGACAAAATGGGTGGATCTTGAGATTATTATGCTAAGTGAAATAAGTAAGACAGAAAAAGTAGAGAACCATATGATTTCACTGATATATAATATATAAAACTGAAAGCAACAAAGGAACAAGAGAAACAAATGAAGAAACAAAAACTCATAGACACAGACAATAGTTTAGTGGTTACCAGAGGGTAAGGGAGGAGAAGGGTGGTAGATGAGGGTAAAAATGATCAAATATATGGTGATGGTAGGAGAACTGACTCTGGGTGGTGAACACATAATGTGATATACCATATTTCCTTGAAAATAAGACCTAACCAGAAAATAAGCCCTAGCATGAATTTTTAGGATGCTCATAATATAAAATATGCCCTACCGTATTTCCCCGAAAATAAGATCAGGTATTATATTAATTTTTGCTCCAAAAGATGCACTGGGACTTATTTTATATTACGAGCATCCTGAAGAATCATGCTAGTGCTTATTTTCCGGTTAGGTCTTATTTTCGGGGACACACAGTATAGATGATGTATTGCAGAATTGAAACCTATGTAACTTAACTAACAATTGTCACCCCTATAAACTTTAATTAAAAAAAAGTATAAAAAACACTGGAAGAGGGTGATGGAACACATTTTATAAGATAGATTACTAAAAGCACTAAGATTTAAATGATGCAGATCTAACATAGTTAATTTATCAATGCTATAAAAAGTTATAAAAAGGTAATAAATCAAACTGCTATTTCTCATTACTTAATTTATAATAATGTAGTGTAATTTGTAGCTTAAAATATTACTTATTTATGAGGTAGCGAGCATGATAAAAAGTAGGCTCAGTTGCTGGTGTTCAGCTTTTGGAATTAACTAAATAAAAGCCATATAGGAAGTTAGAATTAATTCCATTAATTTTGTTAGACATCATGATCAAGCCTTCCTATGTACTTAAAGAAAAAGAAATGTAAATAATACTATTAAAAATGATCAGTTCAGCAACCAGCATTTATTTAAGAAAAAGAAATAGAAAATACCAAACATTTTAAGATGAAATAAGATCAGGATGGATTTTAATTGAAGTAAATATTTCCTTATCTGATTGATAAAAATAGATTATAATTCCATATTGAATAATATATACCAATTCTAAAAAAAACTTTGTAAAGTTTTATGTATAATTTTTTACCCACTGAGTCTTTAAATTCTTGGTAGTTTAAGAAAACTTAGTTACATTTTAGTTACATTAAGAGTCAATTATTCACCGTGGTAGACTATGTCTAAGGTGATTTCCCCATAACCCTGCCACCTGGAGTTCCCATTCTTTGTGTGATCCTTTCCTCTTGGTTCTAACCAACAGAGTATGGCAAAAGTGATGGGAAGTGATTCTGTGACTATGTGATGTGATATAAGACTCTTGCTGGTAATGACTGTAGAGCCTCTCCTTGCTGGTTTGATGAAGTAACTGGCCATACTGAGGAAGCTCATGTGGCAAGGAACTGTGGGTGGCCTCGAAGAGCTGATAACATTCTGAAGGAGCGGAGGGCTGGGCCAGCAGACAGCTAGCAAGAAGTAAAGGCCCTCAGTCCTACAACCACAAGGAAATGAATTCTGCCAATAACCTGAGTGAGATTGGAAGTAGATCCTTCTGCAGTCAACTCTCCAGATGAGAATGTAGCCCCACTAACACTTTATTGGCAACTGTGAGAAAACCTAAGCAGAAGACTCAGCTAAACTCTAGCTAGATTTCTGACCTACAGAAACATGAAATAATAAATGTGTATTTTTTTTTGGTTATTATTTTTTTAATTTATTTTTTTTAATTTATTGGGGTGATAATTGTTAGTAAAGTTACATAGATTTCAGGTGTACAATTCTATATCACATCATCTATAAATTACATTGTGTGTTCACCACCCAGAGTCAGTTCTCCTTCCATCACCATATATTTGATCCCCCTCACCCTCATCTCCCACCCCCCATCCCCCTTACCCTCTGGTAACCCCTAAACTATTGTCTGTCTTGTCTATGAGGTTTTTTTTTTTTTTTCTTAGACGTTTATCATTTATATCCCTCACACTGTGGACTCCCCTCCCCTCTGTATTGTTTTAAGCTGCTAAGGTTTTGGTAACTTTTTGTGCATCAAGAGATAACTAATATACTAATCTATTCAGCTTTGGTAAGTTTTCGGTGCTTTTCTTTAGAAATAACTACAAATCTTAGAAAAGAATATTAGAATAGCTGAAAAGAATTTTTAAATATGGGGTGAATGAAACTTTTTATTTTTAAGCATTCAGTATACCTCATTGATTCTTTCTTTGCTTTTTGTTGTATCTGAATTTTTCCAGAAGAATGCTTTTTTATTTTTATTTATTTATTTTTTGTCAGTAGACAGAAAATGGAAGAGACCAAGTCCTTATGTGAGACTTTTCATTGTTCCCACTACCATACTACCACATAGCAGAATTCCAAGGCCAAAATACTCTGGTTTTAACATAATGCTTTACTCTTCACAGAATGGCTGGGAAAGACAAGAAACTCTAAGGGTTTACTATGTCCCGATTAATCATTAAAGGATTCTACTTCTTCCTTTAGCCCCCTGGAGGTTTTTACACTCAAAGAAATGCTCCACTGTTAAGACTTGGAATAGGTGAGAGATGTGCCTTTATTTAAAAAGTGGGAGAAAGGCTGATATGAACACAGGCATACTCAGGCACATCAGTGTTGGGGAAGAATATCTATGGAAGTTAAGGATCTGGAAAATGATTCTCTTTACATTTTCCCTATTTACATACCCGTTAGAAAGTTTTAGGACTAGCTGAGTAGTCAGAGGCATCCCTGACAATTAAAACACCAGTCTCCCAATGCTGAGCCTTAGCGCCAGTTTCGTTCTCATGAGAAGGATAAAGCTAAAGGGAAGAAAAAACTCTCCACCCTTTTGAAGCTTATATGCTGGTGGAAGAAGATATAGACATACAATAAACAAAACAAATGTATAATATGTTAGGATGTTAAGTATTATAGAAGAAAATAAAGAAGTGGAATGAAGGTTATGTGAAAATTGCAATTTAAAGAGTTGGTCTGAGAAGTTCCCCCTGAGCAGGTTAAATTTGAACAAAGACTTGAAAAAAGAGAAGGCAGGAGTTATGTTAATTTCTGGGGGAGAGGGCCATGCAAAATAAAGTGAATCCCATAGGTATTCAATTTCTAATCTGTAACATTACGTAATGGAAAACAATGGATCAATGTTTTTACAGGCTTATGAGGGGAATAGTTGTATCCCTGGAATTCTATACCTAGCTAAACCATCATTCACATATTGGGGGACGAAAAGGGAACTTTAACTATGCAAGAACTTATATTTCCTGTAAGGAAAATGTATTTTAGGAAATTATTTCAGTCAAAATACTGTGAGTCAGAAAAGTAATTCAAGAAAAAAAAATAAAAGAGAGAAAACAACTGTGGTCTCCAAGAAATAGTGGTGAGCAATAAAACCAGTAAAAATTATAATTAAATATAAGTATTTGAATTGTGGTTGTAGAATTTAGTGATTAAAAAGGATTTTTGAAATAGAAAATGAAAATATAAATCTTAAAAATAAGAACCTGTAATTTTCGATCCAGATTTTTAAAAAGAAAACCTGGGAAATGGCACATTATAGTAGTGGGAAGAAGTGTAGTAGAAAAGGGACGAGTGAAAGCATTACACAATTTTTATTTTCTTGGTGGAAAAACATAGAAACTTTAACTCTGGACCTTTTTTCCTTTTTAACATCTAAAGGTTAATACAATCAGGATAAAAATGAAATCTAAAGCTCATCCTTCTAGTGAAGGGCAAAAATGAGTGGCATGAATAAAGATATGGCTTTTTCTTGAAACTTTATTTCTCAATAACAATAACCAGTAGAAGAAGAGGAAGAGGAAGAGGAAGAGAAAGAAGGAGAAGGAGAAGGAAAAGAAGGAGAAGAAGAAGAAACTCTAAAAGGAAGACAGGAGAAATGAGAGAGAATGTAAATACATATTTAAAACAAGGAATCAACAGTTACGATGAACGAGGTGATAAACAGTATAACTTTGATATTAACTTCCTCCTGAGAATAAGATGATCTATTTATCTATCTATCTATTTACCTATCTATCTATCGATTCCCTCCTTTCTCTCTTTTTGTGTCTCTCTTTGGAGAAGATGGAAGCATAGAGAGAAATGTCAGCTCATTTGGGGCTGCTTTTTGCTAGGGACATCTGCTAATTCTAGAAGAGGCAGTCAAAGGACCAAAAACTGAGTAGAGCTTCTGGAAGAATCCTAAGATTAGGAGTATGAAATGTTTATAAATAAAAATGAAAACACTGAAGTAATAGGAAAACATATTAGAAAATATAATCTTTGAAGGAAGAAGTTTTGTTAGCATGTACCAAAACCAGAAATCATAAAGAAAGGATTGAGTGTATCAAAAGACACCAAAACCAGATAAAATGAAAATTTGGAGAAACTAGTTAAGCGTATATGGCAGAAAAAAGTTAATATTCTTAATGCATAAAGAGCTTTTGCAAGTAAATTATGAAAAATGTAACCAACTTGATAGATAAATTAGTAAAGGACATGAAGAGGTAATTCAAAGAAGATATGCAAATGACCAATAAGCATTTTGAAAAGACCTTAGACTTAGGAACAATCACAGGAATGCAAATTAGGTGAGATGACTTGTTTTCCTGTTAGACTGGCAAAGATGAAAAAGTCATGTTGGTGAGAGAGTGTGAGGATACAGACTTCACTGGTGGAAATGTAAATTGATATAGCTTTTCTGGAGGTTAATTAGGCAATATATTGAATGTTCTTAATGTGGAAGGCCTTGAATTCAGCAATTCCACTTACAGTAGTTAATCCTAAGTAAGTATCATGTACAAAGATGGACAAAATGTATATTGCAATATCAGAAACAGCCTAAATTTCATGATAGGGAATTGGTTAAATAAACTAAGATATATCCATAGAAGAGAATATGGAGCCATTAAAAATAACAATGTAGATCTATGAAAACATGGCTACTACACATTGTGAAGAGAAAAAGCAAATTGCACACATACCGTGTTTCCCCAAAAATAAGCCCTAGCCGGACCATCAGCTCTAACGTGTCTTTTGGAGCAAAAATTAATATAAGACCTGGTTTTATTTTACTATAAGACTGGGTATAATATAATGTAATAATATAATATAATATAATATAATATAATATAATATAATATAATATAATATAATACTGGTCTTATATTAATTTTTGCTCCAAAAGGCACGTTAGAGCTGACGGTTCAGCTAGGTCTTATTTTCGGGGGAACATGGTATCTTGCTAGTAGGGCAGTTTGGCAATACCTATCAAAAGTTTAAATGGAGGGGCTGGCCCGGTGGCTCAGGTGGTTAGAGCTCTATGCTCCTAACTCCGAAGGCTGCCGGTTCGATTCCCACATGGGCCAGTGGGCTCTCAACCAAAATGTTGCCAGTTCGACTCCTGCAAGGGATGGTGTGCTTTGCCCCCTGCAACTAGCAATAGCAACTGGACCTGGAGCTGAGCTGCGCCCTCCACAACTAAGATTGAAAGGACAACAACTTGACTTGGAAAAAGGCCCGGAAGTACACACTGTTCCCCAATAAAGTCCAGTTCCCATTTCCCAATAAAATCTTAAAAAAAAAAAAAAATTAAATGGAGAAATGCTTTAACTCAGACATTCCACTTTTAAAAATGTATATAAAATTATGTTAAAAACAAGACAACAGGCCCAAAATGGAGTGACTTATGCTAAGTCCCATGCCAGCAAACTGAAACTTAATTACTGTCTCAGCCTCTCCCAGAAATGGAGTCTTAACCCAGTCAATCAGGAATTACCTTCTCAGCACAAGTTAGGTAATGTGCCTGATCAGACCCCTGCCATTCCCTAAAGGAAAGTGACTTTGCCATAACCCATCTGCTTTTTGCCTCGTTCCCCCTCCTTTCTGCTTATAAAAGTCTTTCATTTTGTACAACCGATTGGAGCTCCTTTCGATCTGCTAGCTTGGATGCTGCCTGATTTATGGGCATATTTATCAGTGAATAAAACCAGTAAGATCTTTAATATTTACTCAGTTGAATTTTATTTTTAACAGATATATACAAGCCTTCTCTTTGAAGCATTACTTTTTTTTTTAGTAGACTTTGTATTTTAGAACAGTTTTAGACTTACAGATAAGTTGAAAAAATTGTACTATTTTCCCACAAACGCCTGCCCCCAGGTTTCCCTATTATGAAAGTCTTACGTTAGTATGGCACACTTGTTACAATTCATAAACCAATATCGATACATTATTAGTAACTAAAGCCCACAGTGTATCCAGATTTCCTTAGTTTTCACCTAATGTCTTATTTTTTTTGTTCTAGACTCCCATCCAGGATACCACATTCCATGTACTTGTCATGTCTCCTGAGGCTCTTTCTGACTGTGACATCTTCTCAGATTTTCCTTTTTTTTTATTATCTTGACAGTTTTGAGGAGTACTGATCAAGTATTTTGTAGTATCCCGCTCTATTGGAATCTGTCTAATGTTTTTCTCATGATTAGACTTGAGTTATGGGTATTTGGAGGAAAACCACAGAGGTAAAATGTCATTTTGAACACATCACATCAAGTATACATGTTATCAACGTGATTTATCATCGTGGATGTTGACCTTGATGACCTGGCTGAGTAGTGGAGGCATTGTTTAAAAAAGGTTGTAAAACACTAGAGTTAACCTAAATATCTCTGTAGGGGATAATTGTACATACATATAATGATATATTATGCAGACCTTAGGAATAAACAGGTAGATCTATATATGATATTAACGGAAAATATTAACGATGAGTATAAAAAATAAGTTCCAAATAGTATGATCCTATTAATGTGAAAAAGAACATACACCTAAACATATGTATATGCAAATTTTTTTTTTTCTGAAATGATACAAAAGATAATCTTAAAAGTGATTGCCTCTGGTGAGTGGAAATGTGAGGTTGGGGAATACTTTTACTTTTTACTGTATGACTGTTTCTCGACTATTTGAATATCTATATGGAGGCCGTGTCACTTTCATAGTGGAATTTTTTAAAGCAAGTGTGATCGTATTTTTGTAAATTAAACATTTTTTTCTGTGCCTTGGAAAACAAATCTAGAAAGATAGACATCATTGTTAATAGTGCTTAATATCTCAGTAAGTGGCAACTCCATTTTACCAGTTACACAGGTCAAAAATCAGGAATCATACTTGATTCTTTTTTGTCTCACTCTGCATTTAATCCATCAGCACATCCTGTAGGTTCTAGCTTCAAAATATACTATATGCAAAATCTGACCACTTCTGTTACCACCCTGAGTTATAGGATTATTGCAATCCAAACCTCTTAACTGCTCTCCTTGATTTCACGCTTGCTCATCTGCAGTTCATTCTCAACAGAAAAACCAGAGGTCGAACATATACTTCCTTGCTCAGAGCCTGCCAATGGCTTCCATCTTATTTTGAGTAAAAGCCAAAGTTCTTACAGTGGCTTATAATGCCCTAAATGATCTGTCCACCCTCCCCTATCTTCTTACTATTTACCACACTCCTTCTATTCATTCTTCTCCCTTCATATTGGCTTCCCTGCCGTTTCTCCCATCTCTGTGTCTACTCCCTTCTGAGATCCTTGCCCCTGCTATTCCCTGTGCCTGGACAGGATTCCCCTACCAGATTTTCCACCATCTGCTTAACTTGCCTCCTCACCTCCACCGTGTCTTTGCTTAAATGTCAAGAGTTCCGGGGCAGGCATGGGCAGTAATAAGGGAACAGTGGATTTGCTGGGAGGCCACGGCCATACTCCTGGGAAGGGATGAAGGGTGGCCGATGGCTGTGGCGAGTTAGAGAAGTAGACAGATTCAAGAAATATTTAAGAGGTATAGTCCACAGGAGTTGGCATTTGAGGGGTCAAGGAAGGACCCCCAGATTTAATAGGAAATCCTAGAGGAAAACATGGCTTGGGGGAGACAACGAGGAGCAGAATTATAAGAGGTATTTATTTTTTATATATTATATGTGATGGATGTCTGGAGATACTGAATTTTTTTTTTTTTTTTTTTTTTTTTGAGCAAGAGAATTGTCATTCTTGAAGGAGCTAGTAACCATTTTTGTGCCATGGATCCTTTAGATAGTCTGGTAATACCTATGGGCACTTTCTCAGAATAACACTTGTAAGAGCACAAAATGTAATGTGTACAATTTTAAAGAAAATCAATTGTGATGAAATACTGGGGGTGTGAAATACTGGGGGGGGGTGTGGACCCCAGATCAGGAACTTTTCTATGGAGTAGCTCCTGTTGTCTTTCCTCCCCTCCTGAATGGCCACATGTCTGTAAGGTGAATATGTGGACCTGGTGTCAGGAGTGTGACGCAGTGAGGGCAATAGACACCACAGCAACCCTGAGTGGCAGCAACACGAGAAAATCAGCCAAAAAAGAGGTCAGCTATTCATGGGTGACACTGTCCTGTTTGAAAGTAGCAGGCCTGATATTTCTGCCAGAGTAAGTCCTGGGTTCTTGGCCAAATGAGGAGAGGAAGCCTCAAGAAGGAGATACTGGCCTTCCTGATTATCCGAGAGCATAAAGGGAAAATGAAAGAGCTGTTACTGTAGTTGTGCCTTAATCGGAGCGGTGAGTCATATCTGTTTCATTCCTTTCTGTAGTGTTTGATTAAAAAACAATTTTACAATGAGCATGTATGACTTTTGTGACAGAGACTATGTAGGACATTATTTCCATTTCATGGACAATATTGTCTCATTAACATTGCCTGGATTCAAACATCTTAACCCTTTTGGCAGAAGTTGGGGTATCTGAGAAAGGATTAGCAGACCCTGGATTACTTAGAGCCATGGGACATTTCTGCCAAAGGAAAGGACAGTGGAACTCTGTAAATTCCTACCCTTAGACATATTCCCTTGACTCTGATAGTAGTAAATTGGTAATAAATGCTCAGAGTATACTGTGCTCAGGAGTTTTATTGACCCCAAATTGAGAGATCAACAGGAATAATGTAAGTCTGCAGGCAGACATCTTCACATTGTATGATCTCAGAAGAGTAAGGAGTTTGGGGAGCCCCCTTGGGAGTTTTAGGCAGTGGAGAGGAGAGTGTGGAGCAGGGATAGAGCATAGCTGCTTTATTTAGTTTTACATTTTGGACTTGCTTATCCTTGGACCAAAGGGATTGGGGCCAAAGTCAGAATGAAAACAACAGCACTGAACCCTATTATTTATTAGGGAACTAGAGGACGAGAAGTAAAAGTCTAGGTGAATGGAGCAGATGTCACCAATTCTCTGACACACACACACAGGTCATATTCGTGGCTACTCCAAGTCCAGTCAAGAAGAGGGCCAGCAAGGAGCTCCCAGGTACCAGAGAACTCTCAGAACCACAGGATTGTATATCACTCAGTGAAAAATGTGACAGATGGAGAAAGCCTATTTACAAAATCTTCTCTGGGGGACATGACTTTAGGTAGTTGGAAACCATTCATTCGTTTATTCATTAAATATTTGTTGTGTGCTTTCTGTATGCCTCACATCACCCTGGATGCTGGACAAAAACCCAGAGCTCCTGCTCTTGTGGAGACTGCGTTCTAGTGGGGGGTACAGACCATACAGAATAACTATAGAAAATGTCAGGGAGCAACAAAGGCTATGAAGAAGAGTAGAGCAGACTGAGGCGACAGAGTAATGGGAAGGAACATTTTACACAGGGTGGAGAGGGGAGGCTTTTCTGTTTAGATGACTTTGAGCAAAGAGCTACAAAGGGTGAGCCAGCAATGGGGAAGAACATACCAGAAAGAGGAAACAGAAACACAAAGTCTGGAACTTGCAGGTAGCTGGAGGAACAGGAAAGAGGCCAGTGTGGCTGGAGTGGAAGAAGACGGGAAGGAAATGGGCAGAACACTTTTATAAGATGGTGGGGTGGGTATGAGAACTCCAAGGAGGTTTGCTCCAAGAGAACAAATCATTGCTGAAATTTCTTCTAAGATGTGCAGGTCTGTGTAGTTTGCTTTCCGAATGGGGCTTTTGTTTCGCTCGTGGATGGGTCGTGCAGATTTAGAGCCTAAGCTGAACTTCTCACAGCAGAGAAGCCATGCCAGGCACCGCCACAGGCACCATCCTTCTGGGTCCTTCCCGCACTTCACACAACTCAGCCTCTCAAAATAAATGGTGAGTCAATACTGAAAAAGCAGAGGATTAAGGTAGTTTGAAATTATTAGTCTTCCTTGCTGCCTGTTTGCTCCTAAAATTTTGCCGGATGGTCAGATAAAATGAGAAGGATCCAAAATCTGAGAAAAAGAGAGTTCCTTGCTTGTGTTCCCTTCTATTTTCAAAGCCGGCAGTGGCTGTTCAATTCTTTCTGCTGATGCCAGTCTCTGGCTCTGACTCTTTTGTTTTCCTGTTTCTCATTTAAGGACTCTTATGGCTACACTGGTCCCACCCAGATAATCCTGGATAATTTCCTCGGCTGGTAAGCAATCTAATTCCATCTACAACCTTAATTCCCCATTGCCATGTATCATAACACATTCACACACTCTAGAGATTAGGATGTGGGTATCTGGGACAGGCCATTATGTGGCCTACCACCATCACACTCCATAAACGCAATGCAAGCTCCTTTTTATGGCCTTGCTTTTCTATTTCAATATTAATTTTATTGAATTTAATGCTCTTTAATATAAACCACCTCAAACTTGTTTTGAAAAAGAGGCAATGACAAATGGACTCTAATGCATTTAACAAATACTAATAATGGACAGACACATGGTGGTGGGGGAGTCAGAGAGTTGTCCTTCCACCCCACCCCCATTGCCATTAAAAGAAAGGGAGTAGGGCTACTTCAAAAAGTAAGTTAATAATCTTGAACTACCCTCCTTTTACCAGAGCTGACAGTCCATTTACAATATTCTCAATCCAATCTTTGTGGGGGAAAAAGGACTGAATCGGCTGCTATGTTACAGTTATCTAGTCCTGCTTAACAAGTTATCTCAGAATTTAGAGGCTGAAAATATAAAACATTTATTATCTCACTGTTTTTCTGGGTAAGCTATCTAGATGCTATTTAAAAGGGTGCCTCTGGCTCAAGTTGCAGTCAGGGTGGCATCTGAAGGCTTGACTGGGGATGATCCACTTCCTCGCTCACTCAAGTGGTTGTCTGCAATATTCGGTTTCTCCTGGGTTGTTGGATTGAGGTGCCTCTGTTGCTTGCTGGCCTGGAGGCCTCTCTTATCTCTTTGCCATGTGGACCTGTCCACTGGGTGCTCACAACATGGCAGCTGACTTCCTTCAGAGGGATGGACAGTGTGAGAGGGAGAGCCCAACATGGAAGCCACAGTCTTTTTGTAACCTAATCTCAGAAGTGACATCCCATCGCTTTCCCCATATTTTATTCATTAGAGGTGAGTCACTGGGTCTAGCCCACACTCAAGGGGAAGGGACTGTACAAGTTCATGAATACTAGGAGGAGGGGATAAGTGGGGGCTATTTTAGAGGCTGCCTATCACAGCCACCATCTGACAGTTTTTCCAGTTAAAGCATCAATTCAAAATACTATTGACAAAATTCACCTGAAATTACTGCAGCCACAGTTTTGGAATCCAGCCAGCACATGTGGACCAAAAGAAATACGTTTCAATGTAACCCCCATCAAAGAGAGATAAATGTAGAGGATGTGACACTAGAAAATGATGCATCCCAGGAGCGACAATTTGCAGCATGTTGTTAATAAACTTTTGATTAACAAATATAAACGGAATTATATCAAAGAGAAGTCATAACACAATTGTTATTACTATATGACACGATAATTACAGACAGAATTTCTCTATACTGACCTATTTTTCCCCCAGAGTTTGCAACTGATATTATAAACAATAAAGTAATAAAAAGGCAGGAGAGCTGTGTTGAAATAAATGGGACCTAAGAGCATGTTATTAGAAAAGTAAAGGTATTAAATATTAGCCAAAGCCAAATTTCCCATTACTAGAATCCATTCTGGGGGAGCAGAAAAACTACCATATCATTCGAAATAATAGAACTGAAGGAAAGCCACACATCAGAACATTCACAGAAACCCACAGTATGTCTTTGATTATTGCTAAAGAAATTTAACGCAGAATAAATAAGTTATGGCAAACATAATTTCTATAGTGAGAGACTGATATTAAAAAACTCAAAAGAAGTATTATATGAATAGCAATATCTCTGAAAACATATATCACTTATATTTGGGTGAGTTTTTTTATGGTAGCTAGGCAAAGAAAATTTTTGAAAAATAATTACTTTTTATTGTTCTCGTTTCTCTATTTCCCCTTTTCTTTAGTTCAATTTCCTTTTCTATGCCTGTCTAATTTTTTTTCTGTTTCTTTTATATGTCATATCTTAAGTTATTGTGGGTTCAACTTTGCTTCTGGTCTCAAAAATATAACTAGGTTTTGAATCACAAGTATATGAAACAGGTATTTTAGTTACTGTCTGGCTCCCAACTTATTTTCCTCAAAAGAAGATATTAAGAGGATATTAACTTCCACATCTGATATACCTTGCTTGCGCAACAGGTTAACTGAGCATCCTCTTCTGTTTAATATCTTTGATGTTGAATTCACCCAGGTGCAGGGACTTTGTGTTTTGGTATTAAAACATGGATCAGGCATGAGAATTACAATGCCACTACTAATAACTTGAGTATTTTAACAGCTTTATTGAGGTATAATTGGCATACAATAAAATGAACATAAAAACTTGAATTTGAATGTCACATTTTTCTTTTCACCGTATGATTCTGCTTTGAATATTTTTGTGAAAGTAGAACGTAAACAATTTGTAACAGATTTTGATGATACCCTTGACAAATACTCTTAGTTGGCAATGAAGCCCTGTTAAGAACTCCTGAGTTTTTTCAGATTATCATGTGGCAATATGCACAGGGAAGGGGGGTCCTCCTTAGCCCAAAAATATAAATTATAATTTGCTCAATTCCATTCATTTTTACTTTTATGTGGGTGACCCATTTCTGATCAATGAGATATGAGACAAATTCTGCAGGGCACATCTGAGAAAAAGTTTTCCTCCTTGTCAGCCATCTTGGCACTATAAGAAACCAAGCCAACCCACTGAGGATGCAGAAGAAATCTAGGTTTTTAATGATCTTGTTAAGCTTACCAAATTAACTGATCATGCATCAACCAGGCCGACCTCTGAACTTCTTGTTATGTGCTATAAATAGCCTTATCAGAGACACTCCAGGGAGAACTATTCACGTTGTACAACATGATGGTCCCAAATCTTATCGTTTAAGCTACTGCTTGATAGATATTCTATGGTCGCAGTCAAAAGCATCCTACTTCATAAAGTGGAGCAGGTAAGGTTCTAATATTAAGGAACTGCCTCTGTGTACAGTTTATACCTTGCGAAAGAATTTCTAAAAGTTTTGAATTATAAGTAACAAAAATCACAACTCAAGTCTAAACATTACAAGGAATTCATTGGCTCATGTAAATGAGCAGTCCAGAAGTAGGTTAGGCTTCAGGGGGTTTAATCTAGAAGTTCTTGATGTCATCAGTAATCTGGCTTTTTTTCCTGCCTGATATTCTCAATTCTGTCCTCCACAAGTGTTACCTTCTTTTTCAGGTTGGCTTTTTTCACGGTAGCAAAACATTTGCAGTAGTTTCAGGCTTCGTATTTCCACATTCCACCCTTCAAACTGTGATTGAGGAATCTGATTGGCTAGGAGATTGAAATGTTCTGATTGGCTTAGCCTAAGTCCCTAGCTCAATCTCAAGCATGGAGGATAGAATCAGATTTTCTAGAAGCTCATGGATCCCTAAATGGAAACTGGGGGTTTGAATGGACAAATGAAGTGCCGAGGGCCCAACCACACTGTCCATTCCATGGACATGAGACTGAGAATTATAATGCAAAGGCACTTAAAAAAATGTGCTTGAAATTTATTTATACTCTACTTACTTTCAAAAGAAAGTGAGATGGAGATAACCAGTGACGTTAGGAATGTGGATTACCAGTAAAGCACAAGATTTGATGAGCTTTTTGGAAACTAAGAATAGATCTGGTTGTCTGAAAATCTCTACTAAATTCTGGTTTGAACATTTGTAGGATAAGACTTTTGTTTACTTCTAGAACTAGATGTCAAGACAATCAATAGTGATTTAAAGCAGCTGCTTCAGGAGAAATGTCAAATTTTTTGCTCTTTAAAAATGGTAATAGAAAATTTGAAAATCTGTGAACTCTTTTCAACACCTTCACTCTTCTGAAATCCAAAATTACTAGTATAAATAAAGAATGCAGTGCAATTCAGGCAAATCCACAGACACTTACTGGCACACCTTTCATTTGCAACAGAAAATGAAGCAAAGTTGGCAGGATACACAACTAGCTATCTGCTAAGGCACTTGAAATCCACATGTTTGCGTGGATTCCTGGCATGTGATATGCAGTGGCAAACCATGGTCATCCAAGAACCTGGCTTAGATACTCATTACCCTATAAACCTTAAATTTATTTCACACCTGGTTTGAAACATGGAAATACTATCAACTTGTTTTGCCAGATGGGTATGGCAAAAATTACAGCATATTGTACAAAGTTAATGATCAGAGTAAATCCACTTCTCAAATTTACTGGACGTCTGTAATATGTAAAAAAATGTGAAGTCTACTTCAGAAAGGAACCTGATGATGTCCTCAGAGGTCCTTATCATTTTGACCAGAGAAGCACAAACTAGGAATGGAGAAGCTGTGGTCCCAAGATTGTTTTTCCCAGAGTTTTCCGTTCTCCCCTCAGAAACTATTCTAGGCAGGTGGGGCTATCCATGCCCAAAGCTATAATAACTTTGCTACTTTCTCTTAGAAAACAATTCTCCAAGCAAATTGCTTTTATTATGAAAAGTGTATATTTGGACTGAACTTTAAGGGTATTTTGAAAATTCACTGTGGTGATATTTCACAGGTGATATATATATATATATATATATATATATATATATATATATATATATCTTAGGAGGTGGAGAAAAGAGGAAGCCAATGAGAATTATTTACTAATGCTTTGAGATTGTCTGTGATTTAAGCAATTAACCTTTTAATTTTTTTTCTTCAATTGGGGTACTATAAATAACCACAGCAGTGTTATATTCACACCGTAAGTAGAAAATACAAGTAATGGAAAACATCATATTTCCCCACCCTCCAGCTTTCCTCTTTCATGTACTATAAAGGCTGTACAGGGTAGTGGTGAAGAGCTTGGATCTAGACCAGACTGCCTGAACCCTGGTTGTGCCTTTGCTAACTAGTGCTGTCCGATAGATTGCAAACTTCCTGTGCCTAGGCTTCCTTATCTGTAAAATGGGGATAATAGCTGCCTGTGTCATGGACTGTTAGAGGATTTAGTGAATTAGTACATGGAGGGCATTTAAAGTAGTCAGCACTATTTAAGCATCAGCTGTAATTATTTGTGAACTTTCAGATACATTTTTGTATTAGAAGTTTAATTGGAATCCCAAGATAACTAAATCAACATGTACTTCCATACTATATGTTTGCAGACAAGAGTATTTGCTTTGAAAAGTCATTTAACAGTCTTATTAAAAGATGAATAGCATACTCTTAGAAGTAATTTAGGATATTTTATCAGGAGTAGTCTTTGTTCTGTACAAACATTCCAAAATGTATACTACTTGTGGGTTCTACAATTTATTTAACAAATATTTATTGAGTACCTGCCATGGGTAAGGCACTGTTCAAGCGTGGGGTTAATGGGTGTGTGTGTGTGTGTGCACAAAATTGTTGCTTACATGGAGCTTATATCCTTTCAGGAGGACACCAACAGTAAATAAATAGATTATATGGCAGGTGGTGATAAGTTCTATGAAGAAATATAAAGCAAAGTCAGGGTAGAGAGTAGGCTCCTGCAGGGAATGTCTCTCTGATAAGGTCACATTTGAGAAATGAGCAAAAGAAGTGAGGGAATGAGCCACGCAAATATTTGGGAGAAGGAACATTCAGGAAGAGGGTACAAGTGTCAAGGCCTTGAGGTGGGAGAATGCTTGGCATATTAAAGGAATGACAGTGTGGAATTTAAACTCAAGGAGTTTGTCTCCAGAGCCTGCATTCCATATTCCTACATTATCTTCTGCACTCTCCCCCATCAACTGCTTCATACAGTTGATGTGAAAAAAATTATGTGAAAAAAATCATCGTCACAGTTAAATATAAGTTATGTAGACTTAACATTTGTTGTTCTGTTGACTTACACATGGTTTCAAAATCGAATTTGACTTTCCCTTTTCAAAAACCGCTGAGACTAGGAAGCAAAAAATATTTAAGAGCGGCAACTGGGTCATTCTGAAATTCTCCTTTGCCTAGAAATACCCCGAGTGTAGGAATTTTGTGTAAAACTTTGCATGCCTATGTCTTTCTCTGGGGCAGGTGCTGGTCCCTGAAGGGTCTCTGGACCCAATCAAAGTTAAGATTCCCCACATCAGTAAACAGTGTTTTAGAACCTAGAAATATTTTTGTTTTTAAAAAACATCTCAAATGAGCAAAAATGTAACTGAAAAATAAACGTGTTTTTTTTTTTTTTAAGATTTTTTTTTTTATTGGGGAAGGGGTACAGGACTTTATTGGGGAACAGTGTGTATGTACTTCCAGGCCTTTTTTCCAAGTCAAGTTGTTGTCCTTTCAGTCTTAGTAGTGGAGGGCGTAGCTCAGCTCCGGGTCCAGTTGCCAATTGATAGTTGCAGGGGGCGCAGCCCACCATCCCTTGCGGGACTCGAGGAATTGAACTGGCAACCTTGTGATTGAGAGCCCGCTGGCCCATGTGGGAATCGAACCGGCAGTCTTTGGAGTTAGGAGCATGGAGCTCTAACCGCCTGAGCCACCGGGCCGGCCCAATAAACGTGTTTTTGATGGTCTTACTTTGAAAAGGGAAGAGTAGAAGAAACTAATTGCTTTTTTTTTTTTTTTTTTTAGGTTTTGTGGATATGTCACCGTGTAGAGAATAATTACTAATTAACTGAAAGCTGAATACTTAAGTTTGGAAGAGCTTATTTTGAAGACACATTGTAAAGAGTAGCAGATATCTTCATAGAAAAGCAGCCCCCTGGCTAGAGGAATATTCTGAAGAACATGTACAACTGAGTATGATTATAAGTTTTCTACCTCTGAGGCAGTGCCAGAAATTCTGGGTAAGGAGAATCTAAATTAGTGATTATAAACTAAGAAAGTGTGTTGTTTGGGTCCTCTGAGAAGCATCCTTGATGGGATTAGATATGAAAGGATTTTATTAAGGGAAACATTTGTGTCAGAGAAAATGGGGAGGGAGGAGAATAAACTAGGAGAGCCATCAAACTGTGATGCAAGTTGGAATCAAGGAAGGAGACAGACAGGAAGTTTTGGTGGAAATGTCCTAGACCACCTACAGCCTAAAGTAGGTCCAGCAAGGCTGTCAGGGAGTCCTCCAGCCAAAGTCATGGGCCGGTGAAACCCATGTCTCCCAGGACTGAGCCTGTCTTGGTGCTTAGTGTCCCTGCAGCAGTCAGTTGTTGGCTGGGAACATCCTGCTGAAAGCCTGGCCTCAACCCAAACTCAGGGTTTCCATGTTGGGGCCCTTAGTCAATTACGCTGTAGCTGATGCTGGAGAGGTGCAGTCACAGGCCACAGAAGGGTCTCTGAATCACCTAGGAGTTGTCTCTCTGCGTTTTCCACAAATTCTAACCCCAGCCCCTCCACTCCAACTCAAGGCGTCATTAGCAGCCCTGGGAGCCTGCTGCCCAGGGGAGAAGCACTGCCCAGGCAGCCAGAAACTGGAGAGGGCGTGTCACATCCCTCGTGTGTTCTGAGGGGGTGAAAGGGGTTGAGACCCTGGGAAATAGAAAAATATCTTCTGTTTTGATGTTTGTTTTAGGACTGCATTGTTGGGATTGATCTTTTATAAATGGCTTACTAAGGATTTGTGACTTAGCTGATAAATTGCTATGTCTGTATCTCTGACTTCTAAAACTTCAGAAGACAAAGTTATTTAGTGAACAGTTGTCATAGTCATATATGGTCAGAGTCCATTTCCTGTAGTCCCAGGATCATTTCAGCAAAAGACAAGTTCGAGTGCCTGCTGGTGGAGGGTAGCTCCAGAAGATTAGGCTGTGGCGAGCTGCATGGCAGGGGTTTGGAGCCCTCCATCCCTCCCACACAGACCTCAGTGACGCCCCCTCACTTTCTGCTCCTCCTCCTCACTGAACACTCTCCGCTCACAGTTTCAGTGAAGCGCTTCCCACCTACTACAGTGCTCGAGTTCGAGGCTCTCTCTTTTTCTACTAGGGATCTGACCTAGAGTAGAACACTGGATTATAAGCATCTCCTCTGAGCATGAGTGCCCCAGTCCTGCATTTCAGATGTTATATGCAACAAACGCTAAGTGGCTTCTATTGGCCATTATTTTAAATGGGAAAAAGCTGTAATGGCCATTGGTCAATGCTTACGCATTTCCTGAAATGTCACTTTACACAGTAAAAAGTCTACACATAATAAACAAAATGTTTTGTGTTCAGACGTAAATTGCTCAAAGCATCACATTCTAATTACTCCAAAAATTAATGCCACTATTAACTAGCGATTGCTTTGTATGCAGTCATGTGCAGTTTGCATGTCCTATATAGCTGTGCTGGTTCATTTTATGTGTCAACTTCACAGGCCTAAGAGATGCCCAGACATCTGCTTCTGGGTGTGTCTGTGAGGGTGTTTTTGGAAGAGATTAGCATTTGATTCAGTGGACTGACTAAAGAGATCCACCCTCACCAATGTGGGTGGGCATCATCCAATCCAATGAGGGCCTGAATAGAACAAAAAGGCATAGACATATTGTATGACCGCCTTTGGAATATTCAGAATAAAGAAACAGAAAATAGATTAGTGGTTGACAAGAGCTGGAGGAGGGGCAAATGAGTGATTGCTAATCCGTACAGGGTTCCTTTTGGGGTGACAAAAATGTTCTGGAATTAGTTAATGGTGATGGTTGCACAACCTTGTAAATACACTAAAAACCGCTGAAAGCATGAGGCATTTTACCAGGAAACTGTTGACTGGCAAGATGTCTATGGAATGTACCTGTACTGCCTTGCATCGACCTCATTATTTTCTGGTGGAGTACGTACTAAACTTCGTTTATGAACTTTTCCAGATTTTCTCAGAGGTCTCAGGCTTTCTGCTCAATGATGACCCTCTGGGAAGACTGCCTGCATGAACCAGAATCTTGTAGGCTGTGGAGAGGAGATTTTGACACCTCTTGGAGGGAGACTCTCAGCGAGCTCACCTCGGAAGTTGTGTTTTCACCAGTTTGGCAGCGGGGCTCCCTGACCCCTGTGCTCATAGCACAACTCAGTAGCACCGCACCCACACTCTTCTCGTCTGCTTCCCTGGGGAATCATTGTCACTACTGAGGCACGACGCTGCGGGAGCTTCTTAGCATCTGTCACAGGCACTGGTGTGACCATGCAGCCATAAGACTGCAGGGAGGCAGGCGGCAGTGTTTCTGCTTCTTGCCCGGGTTCCTGCCACCTCTTTCTTGAGCTATAGCTCCCTCCCTCAGAGGACGCCCCCTCTGCTGACATACTAGGCTTTGGCATGTCCAGCAGCTGCCCAGAGGGCCAGGTCACACTGGCAAGTATGGGGGAGTTAGTGCTCCTTGGGGTGAACTTTTCCAATTAGAAAGCATAGATGTGAAGCAGGCGAACAAATATTTCTCTCTTCTCCCTCCCCTTCCTCCCATGAACTGTTCTGAGATGCAGTGTCTCCATACAGGTGCTTGAGAGGTGAAGTTTATGACTGAGCACCCAGCTGTGTTTTGTGGTATAGATGTGGCCAGGTGGGAATGGACCACTTTGTATTTGCTTCCCCTCTTTTCTGGATTCCCTTTCCCCTTGCTCTTGCTTCTTGGTATCGCACCCCAACCCCAACCATAAAGTGTGTGTACTACTTTTGCCTGAGGCTCTAGGGGAACTGGGATAACACAGTACATCATTTTCTCTTACAAAAAGAACATAACCTGTTGAGAGCAAGGACTAGCACATAGTTGGGGGTGAAGTGGAGGAAATGTTGGTGCCTAACATAGTATGGTATGAAGACATAATAAATAGATTTGGGCCAATAAGCCTGCATAGTTCACTTCCTTGCCATTAGACAAAGCCACCACTTCATTTTATGTGGTGTGCAAATTTGCATTTTGTAAACAAAATTAAAACTTTGCAGCACAGCCACCGTGCTAATTTAAGAAATCCTATTGTAAACCAGCATTTGAACCTGTGTACCACAAGTGAACAAGCAATAAGCATAACACAATCAAATAAAATAAAGCACACTAGCAAGCATTTATTTAACTAAATGAATTTTGTCCTGAAAAATATTTAGTTTTGGAGGATAATCACTTCAAAATTTGACTTGTGCAATTATTCAAAACGTTTTTGGAACCAGTAGCCCCCATTTGGTGTGTGAGCACCTCCTATTAGCTGTCAGCCAGAGCCTCTCCCCGCCCCCGCCCCAGTTAACACCTTTGATGCTGCCTAGAGATCCTTGGAACAAGAATTGAGTAGATCAGAGCTTCTCAAACCTTTAAAGCCCATCACCCCTATCCCCACTCTCCTCAGTGTGTGTCTTAGCGTGTATACCTCCGTGACACCTAGAGACAAGGAATGTTGCATTTCTTTAATATCCCAAATTAAAGCTGATTTGAGCTTTCTTCTCAACATGGTTGGTAACATATGGAATGTTGGTCATCCTTCTAGCCTCTTCCCTTTTTCTGGGATACATCCAGGAATATTTTATCCATTCGATCCTAGAGTCAGAGTGCTAGGACCTGCGAGATTTTCAGGGGCCTATGACAATGTTTAAAACCTGAAGGTTAATGAAGGTCACTTGTTTAATAAAAACTAGCCAAGTTAAAATTAATGGAGGCTTAATTAATTTTTACACAATGTTCTATTGTTGCATATCTTTTAATAATTAAATTTAGTATTAACCCAGTGACATTTGAAACAATTCAAAAATTGTCTTACAATATGCACAATATTTTCCTCAGAAATTAGAGCCAAATATAAATGAAATGAGTTAGGCATAGAAAAATAATCTCAGAATTAAAATTATAAAAACAAAAAAATCGCGGGGCGGGGGAAGATTATAACAACTTTAAAGCAGCCATGTTGACTAGGGTCTTAGGGAATCTTGACTGGAAAAGAAGCCCTCCTTGAGGCCACCAGTGGCCTTGCCCCTCTGAAGCAGGTCTCGCTTGCCTGGCTTTGTGCCCAGGCCACCTTGTACTACCCGTCTGTACCCTGAGGCAGCAGATATCCTCTAATGGTAGCATCGATGGCCACTGTCATAAACTTGGGTCTCTGGGACTGGCCTGCGCTCCCAATGTCATGACTTTGGTCCTCAGTCCTCAGGAGTTCACACAGCACCCCCACCTTGTGGCCCCTCCTCTCTGGAAACATTTTGTCCCATCCCTAGTTCCAGGCTTTTCTCTTTCATAGGCACAGACTTTCCAAACAAAATTGGGTGGCCTAGTAGACAACCTCCTTACCCTTGAATAAACTGTTGTCTCCCTCCAGGGTGAGGGAACCCAGGTATCTAGAGCCCAAGGTCCAGCGTTTCTTCCTCACAGAAAGGAAGAGGAAAATTACTTCTTCACTTTGTTTTTCTTCTAAGACTGCAAGAGCAAAACATTACAAAAATTAAAATTAAAAAAGGAGGCTTTAAAAATATGCTTTGTCAGACCACATCTCCCTCTTCCTCTCATCCAATTCTTATTATGCTGTTTTTCTCTCCTCTTTTCCCCTATTCCCAACAAGAATTATGTGTGTGAAAGATGAGGCTTTGTTGTTCAGTAACTGTTAATCTTTAGGATGATTCCTAAATAAGAATGTACTCTCCTCCCAAACCACAGGATATTTTTGTTGTAAGGTTACAGATATTTTAAAATTAGATCCAAACATATAATCACAGCAATCAGGCCTTCTCTTTGACTTCTAACTGGGTCTCATCCAGGAAGCATGGAGACATTTTCACTGACTCATAAGTGTTTACAATCGCAATGGAATGATATTTCATATGTTATGTCCATTCACAACTAGATTGAAGACAACGAGCTGCCACTGAGCCTCAGGAGGGGCGGCCCGATGGCTCAGTTGGTTACAGCCTGAGCTCTCAACAAGGTCGCTGGGTCAATTCCTGCGTGGGATGGTGGGCTGCGCCCCTGCAACTAAAGATTGAGGACGGCGACTAGACTTGGAGCTGTGCTGCATCCTCCACAACTAGATTGAAGGACAATTACTTGGAACTGATGGGCCCTGGAGAAACACACTGTTCCCCAATATTCCCCAATGAAAAATTAAAAAAAAAAAAGACATACGTCCTGCAAAAAAAATAAATAAGTAAAAATAAAAATAAAAACAACTCCACATTAGTTTATTAGTGAGAAATACTGAAGTCACCAACAGCAAGTTCTAATTTTTTTTAATTGTGGTAAAAAACACATAACATAAAATTTACCATCTTAACCATTTTTAAGTATAAAGTTCAGTAGGTTAGGTATGTTCACATTGAACTTTTTCATTTAGCAAAACTGAGACTCTATACCCATTAAAAAAACTCCCCATTACCCCCTCCCTACAACCCCTGGCATCCACCATTTTACTTTATGTTTCTATGAATTTGACTATTCTAGATAACTCATATAAGTGGAATCATAGAGTATTTGTCTTTTTGTGATTGGCTAATTTTATTTAGCACAATGTCCTCAAGATTCACCCATATTGTAGCTTGTGTGACAGGATTTCCTTCCATTTTAAAGCTAAATAATATTCCAGTGTATGTATATACCACATTTTATTTATCCATTCATCTGTCATTTGGGTTGCTTCTACCTTGGCTATTGTGAACAGTGCTGCTACAAACATGGGTGTATAAATATAAAATATAAGTTTTGAGGCATCCTTTCCTATTATGATGATGGATTTGACTGGATTTAATCATATTGTCTTAACCATACTTCTGATCTTGTTGTTCCTCTTTTGCAACTGCCAGCCTCTTTATATAGTGATGACATAATATATACTTATTATTCAACTTCAAAATACGGTGACAAGTGACGCATCCTGCTTTATTTCCTGCTAGTTCTTTAAGCTTTCCTCTTTTTGAAACACTGTGAGCAGACAGAATGGTGCCACTTCTTCTTTCTGGAAGTCTACACCCCATGCTTTACCCCTCTTTCTGTTTGTCCAAATCCTCCCATCCCAAATCCTTCCATCTCCTTCATGAAGTCTTCCTGACCTCTCCAATGGGATATGATTTCTTTCTCCTAAAAAATCCCCATAATGCCTTGTGTTAGTTAGGGTCTTATACTCTGCCCTACATTTATAAGAGTTGCCTATAAACTTATTGTGTCTATTCAACCATCTCAACTAAGAATAATTCATATTCATTGGGTGCTTACTATGTGCCAGGAACTGTTTTAAGCACTTCCCGTATATGCGTATTAGCTTCTATAATCCTTAAAATGACCCACAGAGTGGTATGCTAGTTATATCTATCTTACTGATGAGAAAATTGAGGTACAAAGAGGTTAAATAACTTGCCAAATCGCACAATGTGTTTTGGGTGGTAGAGATGGGCACGTGATTTGGGGGTAGAAGTGACAAGAAATCAACATGACAGTAGTGAACCCTGGCATAAGGAGAGCCAAATGAAGAACAACGATTTCTTCCATTACGCAAGGGCTGCCAGCCCCTTTTGCCTGACTTTACAATGGGCAAGTTCAACAGGAAGTATATCTTGCATGCTTATGTTTTTGTTAACAACATCTGTCAATCTGTAGTATATTTATGAGTGATTGTATGTTAAACAACTGCCTTTTTCACTACAAACTCCATGAAGATGGGGATTGTATTAGTTTTGCATGATTTCTAGTACAGTGTCTCATACATGAGAAGTGCTGAATAAATGATAAATTTATGAAGAGATGAATGAATAAATGAATGAGTTATATTCTATAGTGCTTTGAGGATAGTGGGAAAAATAGTTGAAAAATGTACTCTGGGTGCACTGCAGATTCTGGTATGCATAGAAGAATAGAAAGCTTACTTGCCATGATGTAAAGGCACAGATTACAAAGGAAAACGTAGAATTAGCTTTATAAAAATAAAATATAAATAACAAAGCTCAAAATAAAACAAAGCTTCTTAAATTAAGCATCATAAACAATGGAAAGGTTAATAACAAGATGGGAAAATATTTACAACTTGAATAATAGCCTTAATAATAAAAACTTTTTATATTTTAGAAGTAAAAAAGACAAATATCCTAGTAGAAAAATGGACAAAGGACACTGACTTTGTAAAGATACTTGTTCTTGCAGAGAATTTCCCTGTGTCTGTAATGAAAGCATGGTCTTAGGACAAGGTGAGCAATAATGCAAAATAAAAAAAATGGCCTTTAATGCTGTCTATCTGTTAGTAAAGTCAATTTTCAACTTTCAATGGGAGGGTTATTCTTTGACTTTTCTTTTTATTGCTTTCCAGGATTCAAAGACACATTGATTAGTTTCACTTATTACCTGCAATAAGAGAAAGAATTTGAGTGGGGCTGAAGTAATGATTTTAGAATAACTACCTTCATTCATTCATGACCAAATATTTACAGTATGCCTACTGTGTGCTAGGCATTTTGTTAGGTGCTGGAGTTACAATGAAGAGCAAAACAGAGACAGTTCCTGCCCTCCTGGAGCACATAAAGTATATATAGTTAGAGTGGGAGGAAAACAGTAATTTTTAAAAATCACAAAAAATATATATTTACAACTTTGATGACCACTCTGAAGTACAGCTTGCCATGAGAGGGGACAAAGGGAACTTCACTTAGATTACAGAGTTAGGAAGGGCTCTTGAGAGAATGATGTCTGAGCGGAGACCTAGGGGATAATAGTTAAGTAGGAAGTGTGTGGGTGGGGGAGTGGGTTTAGGATTCCAGTGGCGGCATCACTCCCGTGGCTCTGGGGTGGAAGGCAGTCCCACTCTTGTGACACTGGGCTGTGATATCCTGATTGTGGGGTGGGCCCCACAATCAAAGAGGCCCTGCCCTTTAAAACTGAGGAGGAACCAGCGCTGCTGCCTGGGGTTGTGGTGGGAGTGGCAGCCCCCTTGATCTCGGGATTGCCTTCAGGGTCATTTTTCTATTTTCTTTGATAATAGAAAATGCAAGTTCACAATCAGATGGCTGTATTGTCTTGTCCTGTAGAATCCCAGAAGTCCAATAATAGCCGCCTTTCATTCTGTCATGTTTTTTCTGTCCCCTTTAATCTCAGCTGGCAGTGTTTCTCCCGGCATAATCCCATCTCTCAATGTGGCTTCTGCTGAAGTGGCTGATTAAATTAGAGGTTCACACCTCGTCTACACCCTTAGTGTTCTCTTCAGAACAAGCTTTCTCACTTTTTGCAATATGGATTGACTGTGAATTTTCCAAATCTTCAAGTTCTGGTTCCTTTTTGGTTAACATTTCTTTCAAGTTATTTCTTTCCTTTTGCATTTTACTATAAGTGATTCAGAGAAATCAAGCCACTCCTTTAATACTTTGCTTATAAATCTCCTCAGCTAAACATTCAATTTCATTGCTCGCAAGTTCTACCTTCCACAAAACACTCGAACACTATCAAAATTCAGCCAAGTTCTTTGCCACTTATAACAAGGATCACCTTTCCTCTGATTTTCAGTCACATTTACCTCATTTCCATTTGAGACCTCATCAGAATGGCACTTAACTTTGTTAAGATATGTCCAAACCTGGAGAATTTTTATGAGTTTATTTGAACGAAGCTGACTATAGTTGCCGGGAAACAAAATCTCAATGAATTGAGAAAATGCTCCAGAGAAATGGCTATTTTGCAGTTTATTTTATACATTAAAATAAAAGGAGGAGACCTAAGGAGAGTTACATGAAATCCATTGGTGGTAGATTAAGGGGGCAAGAGAAAACAAAGTGGGGAAACCTCTGGGATTGGATAAAAAGTAAAACAGAGAGACACTTACTTGCTTTATATTGGTGAGTACAGGACAGTTAACATTTACAGCACATAGAGACGGTATTTGGGGAACAAGATCACAGTGAGGGGTTCTGTGGTCTCATGCTCTGGTGCCAGCAGTTTATGTCTTGAAGGGTCTGGGAAAGATTACTCTGACATTTCAAAGGAATGTTATTTTAGATGCAAAAAGACACTAGAGAGGCTCACTTAAGGTGAAGATTGACCCCTTGTCAAGGACACTATAGCCCTAGGATGTCACGACCCAAGTTTAGTTGGGAAGTTGTATGTTCAGACCATCCTGTCTTGTTACTTTCGGTCTTTGAATTTGTAAGTCCTGCCCTGTAGGCCTCCGCTGAGCTCGTCAGGTTTAGTATGGGGCCCCCTGTTAATTCACAACATTTATATTACCATCAACATTCTGTTCATGATGTGTGTATGTATTCTCTAAAATAATGAAGTCTCTCTTCTTTCCTTTCTGAGCTCTCACCAGAATCACCTTTAATATCCATATTTCAACCAATGGTCCCTTTAAGGAAATCTAGGCTTTTTCTAGTATGCACCTGAAAACTCTTCCGGCCTCTACTCATCACCCAGTTCCAAAGCCACTTCCACATTTTTAGGTATTTGTTATAAGAACACCCCAGTTCATGGTACTAACATTTGTATTAGTCTGCTCTGGCTGCCAGAGATTGCTATATATGGTGTCAGATTGGTACTAGACTTAACCAGGGTGATCACTTTGTAAATTACATAAATGTCTAATCACTATGTTATACACCTGAAACTAATACAATATTGTACATCAACTGTAATTGAAAAATAAAAAATAAATAAAATACCATAGACTGGGTGGCTCAAACAACAGAAATTGATTTTTTCACCATTTTGGAGGCTGGAAGTTCAAGATGAAGGATCAAGATTGAGGTTGGCTGATTCAGTTTCTGGTGAGTGTTCTCTTTCTAGTTTGCAGATGGCCGCCTTCTTGCTATGTCCTCATATGGCCTTTCCTTGGTGTGTGTGTGTGTGTGTGTGTGTGTGTGTGTGTGTGTAGAGAGAGAGAGAAAGAGAACACACATGCAAGAAAGTGCATTCTCTGATGTCTCTTCTTATAAGGACACTAATCCTATTGGATCTCATCCTATGACTTCATTTACCCTAACTAACTTCCTTAAAGGCTCCATCTCCAAATGTTTGGGCTTCAACATATGCATCTGGTGAGGGTGGGGAGGGATACAAACATTCAGTCCATAACAGATGGCAACTGATGTATTGGGCAGGGTTGGAAACTTCTAGGGTGACAAGATGAAGTTAGAGAAAAGGTCCTTCAACCAAATCTTGAGAAAATGTAACAGTTACTAGGGTATGCTTTCTTCCTCCTTATATTTCCTTTAAAAATTTTTTACTCTAAAATTAAAATTGTGTTAATTTTTTAATAGTTAAGCTCATTTTACTAAAAAACAAAACAAAAACTGATTTGCTCTTATTTCTATAATCTTACATCTACCTTCTATCATGTATCTTATCCATGAGGTAAACTACTTAAAAAAGAGACTATTTGTTTTTGGTTATTTCAAATAGTTTAGTAAATTGTCTTTAGTTCTAATTTATTTGCTTTGGTTGGTTCCATTGGTCAAAATAAAACAATTCAGTACAAATCTGCAAGGTGAGCAAGGAAATAGAACATTTAATTGCCCATCCACAGAATTCTTTACATATTGTGTTGCTTCAGAGATTTTGCTAGTCTCTAAATAAAGATTGTGAGAAACATTAAAACATAATGAGCCTTCACAGTGTCTATCATTACATGGTATAGATGATAATAATTGAACAAATGCATTATCAGGTACAAAAGGAGCAGAAGAAAATGAGATCGGAAGACCAAGGGAATATCTGGAAGAATATCTAAAGATGTTTGTCCATAAGATAATTACATGATTTTTTTTTTTAAACAGAAGACTTCCTTCAGGAGCAGAAACTGTTCTGTGGTTAGGAAAAATTTGGCAAGGAGATATGCTAAGAGGTTGCTGGATAGAACTGGAAAAACAAAACAAAACAAAACTAAGATTGCAAGAGAGACCTGAAGAAGAGGATAAAGTCCTGAGGATAAGGAAAAAAAAAAAGATATAAATAGGAAAAAAATAAAAACTAGATTCAATCTCAGAGTAATATGCTTGTTATTACCTAATTCCCTTATCCCCCCAATCTCATGGACAAAGTAAAAACAAAAAATGCAGAAGGAGAGATTTAGATTAGTTGTAAGGAATATTATCTGATAAAAAATTTGTTAAACACTGTAATAGGCTCACAAAAGAAAGTCCAGAATTTCTTTCTTTAGGTATTCTTAAAAGAAAAAAACAATTTTGTTTTCACTTTTCCTGAAATATGGCTCCATTCTGATAGACTTGAGGAGATATAAATTAAAAACAAATAGAAAACGACTAGTCATTCTTCACCATTAGGGCTCTGATGTTATAAAAAATAGTAATAATAATAAAGAATTATTCTCTTTCTCTCATCATTTAACTGAGCATTCATTTCCTCAGTTCTTTCTAGTAGATCGTCTGAAAAAAAATTTATAATAAGTAGTATTTGTTTAATGCCATGGCATAATCTTGGGATGTGAATGAAATGCAAAGTACCATCAGAGAAAATTTAGAGAAACCATATAAGCAAACAGACTAATTAGATCAATGCAAGTGATTATTTTGAGGTTTCCTTTTAATGTCACATGAAAGAAACAAGCAGCAGGCAAGGATACATGTTATATCAGGGTTCAATGGAGGAAGAAAAAAAAAACACTAGGTACTTCAAGCAGAAAGCTATTTAATACAGGGAATTAGGAAACACAAAAGCATTCTAAATCTTTAAACAGCTGAAGTTAAGGGGATGTCATTAGGCAGCTGCCCCACTTTCACAAAGCTAGAGATTAGGAAGGAGAACCTGAAATTAGACATTCAAACATTCAGTTTACCAGAGTTTGACCATTGGATACAGCAGTGATAGGAAGAATGGTTTCTGCCTCCCTTCTGCCTTCCAATGTCACACAAGTTCATGTCATCAGTGGAACCTAAATTATATCCAAAATTCCAGCTGCAAAGAATCCTGGGAAAGGTAGTTTTTATTCTTCCATTTCCCATGATTGGGAGGATATTTAGAAAGTGATAGTGATGGCAGTTGAGGTCCAATAGACAATATCTAGAACACATATTCTAGCAAAAAAGAGTTTTGCCAGCCTGTTGTTAAACACAGGCATTATTAAAATTAATTATATAAACTTATAATTAATAAACTATATTAAAAACAAAGGTGATAAATATTCAAAACTCATCACTTCTTAATTATTTTACTACATTTTGATATTACTTAATGCTCTTGAATTTATTCACATCCATTGAATCTGCATGATAGAAATACTATATAATATTGTGCTATGATCAACTCCAAGTTCACATTCATCGATATAGCTTGAAATCAGCCATGATGGGAGTATTTAAACGATAGAAATTGGCAAACACTACAAATCTGGCCGATCTGTGTCACAACCCTCCCCCCCACCCCCAACAAGTGGTTAAACACTTACTGGCACATCACTGGTTAAAAGTATTAGAAGAGTTGTGTAATTTGAATTCAAAGAAATATTTGTTGTACCTGACTTTGGTTGGTATCTGTCAGTTGTAATCTTAGAGATTATAATATTCAATGTCAGTATTTAAGTCATCTGGTTTACCTCTGGGATTTCTAGGGCCACAGGGTCCGAAGAGTCTTCTCCAGCTCTACAATGGGTATAGGGGTCTGTGATGATGGAAACCCTTTAAAATTATGGTATCATTTGAGAAATATTTGTGGAAGTGCAACAGTGTGGGAGGGAGGGATGTGTGTTTGAGTAGCTGGAGAGAAGTGGGAAGCCTTTTAATGAGTCCCTCACCAGCACAGGTATGGCTGGAGACAAGGGATTGAACAGCTACTTTACAAACAATACAATAGTGAACTAAGGGTTATGGCCACAGTGTAAGAAGTTATAGGCAACTTGGGCTCATGTAACAATGAATGCATGTTGTAGGAAGCAATATTGAAAGAGGAAAGAGGAACTCCAAGTGCCACGCAAATGCGACATGTGTTGTGCCTTTATCTCTATATAATCTCAGATCATGTGATTATTTTGTGATAACAATCTTTACTTGAAATATCGTATGATATATAGGAAGCAACCCCCAAGTTATACGCTGTGTGACTAAAAGATTTTCTGGTAGGCCCATCAAGCATCCCACCAAGATGAAAACAGAAAGGTTTTGTGAATAATCTTATATTCAAATTACTCAGAATACACAATTTAATCTTTCTATCAGAGCCCCCAGCATAAAACAAATGTTTTCAACAGAAACAATTTGGGGAACACAAGAAAACTGAAGTAAATCCAAACAAAGGCTGCTCAGAGAAGTCACCAGAAGAATGTAGATAGAATGGGATGTTACCATTAGAAAACTTGGTATAATACAAATGAACATCAAGTATGCATTAACTCCAACAATTCTCAAGGACCCTGTTCTTACTGTTCTGCCAGACTACCAGAGTTAGTTGTGTTATTGATGCTGACAGTTATTTTTTTTTCTTTTTGAATTGCTCTAAAGAAAAAATATATCCCTACCTCTTATAGGGAGAGAAAGAAAATTTTATCTTCCACCCATGCTATTTCTTGTCATCATCAGATCCGTACAAGATGATTACTCACTATTCACGGCGCTTTGTATTACAAATTAGCTAGAATGTTGATGTATGTTAATTAGGATAAAGAAATTTAGGTAATGTTTTAGATTAACATTATAATGTAGGAAGCTTGTCTGAAGATTATCAGAGAGAAGCCTAGGGCAATTAGATGAAGACTTTTAGGGTAGGTATGGTTTATATAAACAGAGTTGGTGCAATGGTATACAAATTTTATTTAGAAAACAAGTATCCTTGATATATCTGTGTAATTAATATCAAAACTTGGGTTGTTAGAAAAGGACCTTGTGCTTTTGGAGTCCAGTGAAATAAAATCATATATTACACCATACCATGATTGATATTTGTCACAGATACTTCTCCATTTGACAGAACATCTGAGATATTAAAATTATAAGTCCAGATATACTATTGTATTTATATAAAATGATGAATTAATTTTCTTAGTTTACTATTAAAAGATTCATTTTCACTTAAAGGGCATTTAAAGCAGAAGATTTATTATTAAATTTTGTATCTAGAAAGTTTTTATGAGAAACACTGAAGACTTAATGTGGTTTAATAGTTATGCTCAAAATTAACCATTTACCAAAAAGATCAATATTGAAAGTCACTTTTAAGATAAAATTTATAATAATTGTCCCTTATATTAAGGAGTTTTGATCACACTTTGTGGGAGTATAAATGGGAAAAATGTATTTTCAAAAACCATTTGGCCCTTAATTGTAAAGCTGAACATTTTTATCCAGTAATTTCACTCCTAGATATAGAGTATAGAGAAACTTTTGTGTATATGCACCAAGAGATAGTACAAAAATAATTAATGAAATTATTGATCATAACACCAAAAAACTGGAAACTCAAACATCCATAGAAGGAAGATGAACACATAAATTATAGAATAGTGACACAGTGGAATATTGTATAGCAGTGAAAATGATTGAATTATTTGCAACATGGAAGGATCTAGAAATATTTCACTCAATAGAATACTGAGTGAAAAAACAAGTACCAGAGGACTATATACACTAAGACATCCTTTTTATAAAACTCAAAACTAAAAAAAATATGACTTAGTTACGTAGACATATGATGTGATTTTTTTTTAAAGACGAGAAGATAAAACACAAAATTCATGGCAGTGGCTACTTATGGAGAACGGGCCGGGAGGTGGGATGGGTACGAAGATGGGTCCCAGTCCAGTAGTTAGGTCAGGTGGTGGGTTCGTAAGTGTAATACTCACGGTTGCTGTGCTTCCCAACAATACTTTCATGCACTCTTTAGTCTGGATAGTTTAAAAGGTTATATACATACAAGTGAATATCTGTAGAATATTAGTAAAAAAGTCATACTTAATACTCAGTACACATTTATGTGCAGATGGCAGGAACAATTAAAGAATACAAATCAAACTGATAATTGTGAAATGTAAAAATGTGTAGAGGCTTTCTCTATAAGTATAAAAGGCTCATTTAAAATTTATTCCAGGGGATTTTCTTAAACATTTTTTTTGTTAGTTTCAGGTGTACAAAACAATGTAATAGTTAAACATTTATCATTTATAGCCCTCACACAGTGACAACCCCCCTCCCCCACCTACTACCCCTCTGACATCGCACACAGCCATTACAGGGCGGGCGGGGGGCGGGCTGGGATTTTTTATTACATTCATCATTCAGAGGCTCAGCTGATAAGTCACTTTACCTTTGTAGTAAGTGGTGAAACCAAAAAGAAAGGAGGAAGTCATGGAATAAGAACATTATACTGGAAAATAGATTTGTTATCAAACTCTGTTTTACAGATTCTTAAACCTAAAAGCTACAACTTCTGAGAATGTATTATTTTTGAAAGCTATATTTTGTTCTTTATGTACTTGTAAGGCTGGTATGAGTTAATTGCATAGTTGAATATGGTAATTACTTAGTAACTATTTATCACGATTACCGTATCTCATAAAAACCTAGGATTGCAATTAACTCTCTGTTCATTACCACGTGGCTTGTAATGGTAACATATTTGTATAATATACATTCTATGGTACTGTTTTCTCCCCTGTGAAATTCAGATAGTATTTTACTTTAGCAACAAATCTTTTAGGCTTTTATGTAGAGATGAAGGACTTAACTTGCACTTGTCTTCTGCTCAGAAATATTCTCAACAGGTGAGGTAAATACTCATAGTGATTGTCCCAAAGGCCAAAGTCAGAATTGTGGAATAAGAGCCTGTGTATTCTTTTTGAGATTTCTGTAACAGAGAGCTATTGAATGGTTACTAGAGAAGTATAAAAATTAGACTAATCATCTCAGTACCATTGAGCAATCAGTGGATATTAGGATACTGAACTGGTGGTGGTCAGAAGAACCGAGTTTGAGTTCTCAACTTCTTATTTGCTGAATTGTGATCTTCATTTACTATGTTTGTGTCCCATTTTTCCTTATATTTATAAACAGAGATAATAGCTACTCTGCCTCATAGGACTGTTTAAGAATGGGAATAAATTGATATACATGAAAAACCTTTATAATCTTAATATGCAAATGTTAGTTTGTCTAACATTTATTTTGTGTTTTTTATTTCCCAACTATATTAAAATTCACAATAAACTATATCAAAAAGCTTATTTAGGTCTTTAAAATTACTACGTAAACTATGTGAATTTCTTAAGAGAAATAAGAAAATGCCTACAGGGTCTGCTTGAAAAATCATTTTATTGATTTTCACAGAAATGAACTACTTAGATGTAAATGTCAAAGCCTATCTCCACAGAATCCTCAAGCTATCTAGATTTATTAATCAAGGCAAGCCCTCCTTTTGCTATTTAACCTCCAGAGAGACCAGTGTGGTTTTTCTCTTTCTTAGGTATGGTGGAAACAGGGAAGTCACGCCTCTCATGATATCTGCTGCTATAATACAGTAATGTTGCTGGATGGGCACTTAGGTTTGGAATTACACTTCTATTCCAGGGCCTGGTTTGACTTGTAGTTCTGGAATCTTGATCAGGTTTTTTTGTCAGTTGCTTTTGTCATAGAGAAACAGATTCATGCACAGAGAGGCTGATAATGCACCCAATTTGCTAACTTACAGTATATATACTGTAAACTCATCTTCATAACACTAATGCATTATTACCTTTGCTGTATAGTTCCCAAAGGCTTTTGGACTCATTATCTCATATGATTCATGACTTTTGAACAGAATGACCTCATTTATTTCTAAATGGTTTCTCTATCAGGTGGAAATTACGGAAAAGTGCAAAGCAGAACAGGAGACCCTATCTCAGTTGTCAAAATAAGATACTGTTAACAGTTCTTTATATTTTCTTCCTGTCTTTTCTACGCATGTTTATATAATTGAGTCATATTGTATATGCCATTTAAATGTCCAAGTTTTCATTTTTTTCCTGGTTGTGATGGTAATCTATACCTTTTGTAAAAACTTGGAAAAAGTTGTAGAAAACAGACAAAAGTCCAAAGCAGAAAATGAAAACCACATATAATTTGCTACCGTACGTCGTTAACCACTACGAGAATTTTGGTGTATTTCCTTCCAGTATTTTACTTTATTATTATTATTATTTTTAAGAAACATAGTCGGGATCATACCAAGGCAGGAGTGCTTGGGCAGCCTCTACTCTCTAGTCTAGCGGACTGGAAGGTGCAGATCAGCACTCTTCTTCCTGGACAGGGGTAGCGAGAGTGAATATTTTCCTTTAAAGCTCACTTGTTTCCGTATTCTAAGCTTATTTGTACGTTGTTCTCTTCTTTCTCCAAAATCTTCGAGGTCACTGACACCTGCCCATATTTCAACAAGTTATCCTTGATGGCTTCTGGAAGCCCATACTCTTCTCTGCGGCCGTTCACATCTGTTTATCGCAAGCCTCCCGCTCCCACTTCACCTTCTGCGATGATGAGGAAGTAGTAGCAGGCCGCTAGTTCGGAGATTTCAAACCGACTTTCCAACCTGAAGAGCGGAGTCGGAGCCCTCGCCCCCCGGGACTCCACTAGGTGTCTCTACATGTAACCAACGGTTGCGATTAGGTAAGTCCCCTGCTCCAAGGACGCCGGCCGCTGGCAGAGAGGCCAGCCTATCCTCGCCCCTCCCGAGGTTATCATCATCAGAACGCATTTCCATGTGGCTCCAATTCCTCAAATCCTGCCGTTCTCCGGAGGGTCTTTTCTCGTCGCGAGAACTCCCCAGGATCGCTCCTCGCCTCTCGGGAGAGCCGGGTAGGCCTCCGTCACAGAACACTACACCAGAAGTCCGATCCCCGCCGCCTCGCTTTGCGAGCCGGGAGAAGTGCGTCCCTTCTCGCTTGCCTTATGCCGGGCGAGGCGGGGACCGCACTATTGTGCTAACTGCCGGGGGGTGGGGGGGAGCTGACGCTCACGTGCCGCTCTCTGTTTTCCAGCTGGCAGCAGTAGCTCCCGGGAAACCAACGTTCAGACCATCAGAGTCAAGATTACTTTGTCCTGGGAGTCCGCACAGGAGGAGGAACGCCCATCCACTGGAGCTAGGCAGCGGACGCATCCTTTTCCTCCCCTTTGCTTCGCCTGCACCACCCGGGGCTGCAAGCGCGCCAGCGGCTGCCGAGCTGCCTCAGCCTTTGACAGCTCGACCTGAGCACCTCGCGGCCTGGAGTCTCGGCTCAAGGGGCGGGGCGGGGCGGGGCGGGGCGAGCGCGCGCGGGGCGGGGCGGGGTGAGCGCGAGTCTGGAGGCTCGGAGGGAGCGCGCGAGCCGAGCCGAGACGAGCTGAGCCGGGAGGTGCTAGGGAGAGGCAGGCAGAGCCCCGCCGGCTGCCTGCGGCTCAGCGCCGACTGTGCTGCGTCGCTGGGCTCCGCTTACCCCCACCCCTGCTCAAGCTCCCGCAAAACTTTATTCTCTTGGGCCCTTCCCCCTGGGTGTCTGAAGGAATCGGAACACTCGGCAGGCTGTGCGCTCCCCTGCAGCAGCGGCGACCGAGGGACCTGCATCCCTTGCCCGCCGGGCTCTCGCGCCCGGCGCCTCCTCACCTGCTGATCGCTCCTCGGAGCCGCGAGGGGACACCCGCGGAGAGGCCGCGTGGGCGCCAGCGCCCTCGAATTCTCCCCCCTCACCGCCGCAGACCCGCCCGGCAACTTTAACTAGATTCCTCTCGCCCAGCCGAGGCACCAGCTGCCGCTGCCGCTGCTACCGCCGCCGTCTCGGCCGCCGCCGCCGCCGCCTCACAAAGGGGCGCAGGGAGCGGAGGCGGCGGGCACCGGCGCGGGTGCGCAGGGCGCGGGCCTCTAGGTCGCCGAAGCCCGGAGACAAAAGGGAAACTGCCTCTTCGCAGACTGCTCCGCCGCCTCCTGCCCGGCTCCGCGAGCCTCCTCCCCGCAGCTCGGCCGCTGCTCTGCCTTCCTCTCTGCGCGCCGTCCCTGCAGTGCTCCGGGACCCGGCAAACCTTCGGGGCGCGCGTCGCTGCTGGTGTTCGGGCTCTAGCGATAATAAATGATAGAGGATACAATGACTTTGCTGTCTCTGCTGGGTCGCATCATGCGCTACTTCTTGCTGAGACCCGAGACGCTCTTCCTGCTGTGCATCAGCTTGGCGCTGTGGAGTTACTTCTTCCACACGGACGAGGTGAAGACCATCGTCAAGTCCAGCCGGGACGCCGTGAAGATGGTGAAGGGCAAGGTCGCTGAGATCATGCAGAACGATCGGCTCGGGGGGCTCGACGTTCTGGAGGCCGAGTTTTCCAAGACGTGGGAGTTCAAGAGCCACAACGTGGCGGTGTATTCCATCCAGGGCCGGAGAGACCACATGGAGGACCGATTCCAAGTTCTTACGGACCTACCCAACAAGACTCACCCGTCCATCTTCGGGATCTTCGACGGGCACGGGGGCGAGGTAGGAATTCTCTGGGGCTGTGTGTGTGTGTGTGTGTGTGTGTGTGTGTGTGTGTGGTGTGTAAACAACAGGACCTTGTGTGCGCGCCGGGGTAGGACTGGGTGCGAGGGGCGTGGTGATGACCTGTGCCCGGCTGGACAAAGCCACGAGTTCCAAGTTGCCCTAAGCAGTGCTGGATCCAGACCTCTTGGGACGGAGGGTCTGTGCTGTGGGAGGCAGGGTCATCCATGGCTTATTTCGTGCCTCATAATTGATGAGGTTTCCCAAGGCCACAACCCAGCAAATGACTGTGCTAGTTTTGCCGGGAGAGTGAACAGTTTCTAAAGTGAACTTTGGCCCGGCGTCTCAGCGCCGGTTTTAGGGTTTGAGACCGAGCTAGGCACAAAGACGGAAGACACTACCTTTGATTCTCATTAAGGAAAAGAGACACAAAATGTAGCGCCGAGTCAGTGAGGGCTCAGTGAAGATGAAGGCAGCTGTGACTCCTTCCCGTCCCCTTGGCCCCGAGGGGGAACCCGAGGGGCCGCCCAGCGCGTCTTCCCAACTCCACTAACTTTGCAAGCGCGGTCGTTCCAGTTGACAGCAGTGCCTCGCTGGCCGCCTGCTTTGAGCTGGATCGCGGCGCGGGACCGGAGGTGGCGCTGGCCTTTGCAGAGGGGGCGATGCCTGCAGAGCCGCGGTGCCCAGATCTCGCCCCTGTGCGCTGGTCGGCGTGGGGCGCAGACGTCTCCCGGCTTCTAAACTACTTTATTTGAGGTTCTTGTGGGAGCAAGAGGTGAGATTAGAAGACCGGTTGCGGCACTCCGGTTGCGCACCGGTGCTCCGATTTCCTGGAGGTCCGGGCGAGGATTGGCTCTGGTTCTTGGGCATCCGCCTGGGCCAAGTGAGTGGCAAATGTGGCTCCAGCGCCGAGCTCCAAAGAGCACAAAGCCAGCAACTTCATCTCTCTCATGTTGGCAGTTTGCAGTTTCATTGCTGCATAGTCTTCCCCCACCCCCAGCAATTTTCTTACTTAAAACCCCCCCCTTCCCCCACAGCCCGGTGCTCCCCCCACCCAACTTTCCCCCCAGCTCTCTTCTTGGCCCTTCTGGTCTCTGGGTGGGGATGCCATTCTCTTTCATGCTTTGCTTGCTTTTTGGCATTTGTTTTGGGTGAATATTGAGAAAGCTTTCCAGTGGTTATCTGCATTCTGTCTTTTATACAAAGTCACTTCACCTACCACTTTGCTACTCTTCCCAAGACACTGTATCCACCTGCCTTGTAGAACCAACTTTGCCAGGAATGACACACTTAATTGGAAAATTTATTTGGTAGCACTGAAATCAGTTTTTGCTATTTTCCATTCACTCTAGCCCTTTCTATGCTCTGTCTTTCAAAATGAAGTTTTCACTGGTTGTAAATTTGTAGCCTCTTGTGTCGTGCAGGTTCCTTTCTCCTTGGTCACAGGGTAGGTGAAAGATCTGAAGTTAATTAACGGAAGCGATGCTGTGTGCTTGGGTAAAAATATACCTGAATTACAAGGTTGCCAACGTAAGGACTGATTTGTTTTCTTGGCTTGAGTCAGAATGTTTATATTTTCATCTTATGTTCCTAGATTGTTATAAGTCATTTAATAAAGCTGATATATCTTTATATTAAAGTTGTTGGCAGGTGATAATCTGCTCCTGGTGTTAGAAAGCACAGTTTCATTTCTAATTTAAACATCTGGATGTAATGTTAACGTTGTGAAACTTTGGCTTATGCTTGTCTGGGTGTGCTGTATTGGCACGTTTTAATTCTACATGGGTATTTTAAATTTTCTTTGAAGTTGATATTGTAAAAACTGAAAGTTGCAGACCCAAATAGATTTCAGGTTGAAAAATTTCTAGTACTGTCTTCTGGTAAATATACCATTCAGAAAAGAGACAGGATAAATGCTTTTATTGATGGAACTAGAAGCATTTCACATGTGTAGGGCTTTTCATTACATTTTTAAACAATAGAGAAGATGATCATTGTTAGCGAAACTATGAAATGCTTTTCATTGTGCCTTTCATTAAAAAGCCTGTTGTTAGCAAAATAGTATTGTCTGTGCCCTTAAAAATAGAATCATTTTTCTGTCTGTTACCTCTTAATGTATGTAGTTAGTTCATAATTTTGGCTTTGTTTTAGGGCAAAATAAGGAATTATAAGAAGGAGTTATTTAGTTGCTATTGAGAATGCTATAATAACATATTAGGTAATTTTTCACTTGTTTTTCTTTAATTCAAAGAAAATCCCACTATCTAATTCTTGTCTTTTATGTTGTTTAATTCCTTTAACATTCACCAGAGGAGGGTGCCAGTGTTTGCTTCTGGTAGAGATGATAGTTCTTTTTTTTTTAGAAAAGAGGAAGCTTTTTAAAAAGATTCTCTATTATTTATATATATGCTGTTTGTAGAATGCTACAGAAGATAAATAAGGAGTTGACTTTTATTTCTAATAATTCAAACTCTGAAGGTAGTTTATTAAAAAAACCAGGGCCCATCTACAGTGGTAGTGCTTTTTAGATTCAGAAGGGATCTAAGCCACCTTGTGTATCCATTTTATCACATGAGATATTTACTGATAGCTGGAGAAGTTGTGGCCTTCTTAAGACTACATGGCTAGTTCAAGGCCTTCAGTTTGGTGATCTTTCTATTAAATCACTGGATAAATTAGCTTGCGTATTTACCTAGATAGATAACACACTAGGAATACAAAGGAGAATGAGACATGATTCCCATACTCAAAAAGTTTCAGTGTAGTGCGAGAGACAGACCTGCACGCCGAAAATTACAGTCATGGTGTGCCTAGGGTGATACGGAAACACTGAGGAGGGGTATTTAAATCAGACTGGGAGGTGGGAGGCCTGAGAAAGACCCCTGGAAGCTGTCATTTACTGCAAGGTTAAAGCATAGGCTTTGGCTTGAGATCTGACTTTGAATCTCTGTTCTCTCTGCCTTATACTAACTGTGACCTTGGGCAAGTTGCTTAAGCAACTTTATGTGGGAGTTTTTAATCTGAAAAATAGGAATAATAGTGCATGTAAGCTGCACCCTCATCAGCTGTCTTATACCTGATCTAGAGAAACACATAATAGAGAGAAGGATGTGGAAGAAGAAAGTTTAGAGGCCAAGAAGTCTGCAGTATTAGGGCAACAATACCTGAGAGAGATGCTACATGTGACGCTTTGGTCACTAGAAAGGTATATATTGGATCTGGGGAATTCGTTAGGTATCCCCAAACTCTCTACCTCTCTTTGTTCTAACTTCTGGTGAACTGATTATTAAATCAGGATTCCAGGGGTCCTAGCGTAAGGAAAGCAGCATCCTGGCTTCAGGTACACATTTTTTGATTAGTGAGAAGGAATATTCTCTGTGATTAAGTAATAAATTGGTTTCTAATTTGTACTTCAGCCTCTTACGAGTTAGGTTAGCATGAGTTAATTCTCTTGAGTCTATTCAACTGTATATTTTTGACAAAGTTGTCTTTGGACTTGTGCCAAGGACCAGACTCTGGATGGCTGTGACATGGACGGGATCTTAAAGAGCCTTGCCTCGGTGGTCCCGCAGGCCAGCTTCCGCGCTGATGCCCTCGGGCCCTGAGATATTCTAACCCCAATACTATGGGTAGACCTCTCTCTCTCTCTCTCAAGCTATGACAGTGATTGTTTTGCTGTATAACAAAAGATTAAAAAAACCAAAAAGGTTAAAAAAAAATTCAGATTGTATCCTCTGATGCGGAAAGATTATTTTAAAAATTGAAACATAATGTTTATGTAGAAAAATGTTTTTTTTTTTGGGGGGGCGCTTATGTGTAATTTTTATCCATAGGCAAAAATGTTTTTTTTTCTTTCATTTTTTATATTATCTAGAAGAAATACCACCAATCCTTTGAAACAAGTTTGCCAGTGTTCATGGCTGAAACCTATCTGGAGACCAGATTGGTATGAGTTCCATATGCTTTTGGACATTACTGTATTGAAGGTCATACATTATTGTATCACACGATTGACACAGCTTGACCAGTGGTTGAGCTTAGAGTTCCACACTTCACATCAGAGAGAAGCTACACTTCAGATGCTTGTTGGGGGGCTACAGTTTTGAGGCTCAGCAATTTTCAGAAGCTCAGAAGAGGAACCGCATGAATTGCCTGAAGGATCTATATGGTCAGTTCTTTACATCAGTAAGTGGTTCTTTACTTTTCTTGAGTAATGCTTCTGTTTGAGGATGTTGTGAAACTACAGACATATCCCTCAGAAAAAGGGACCGGCGAATCAAGTTATGTTTATAATTTCAAAGATAAGTGGATGTATGAACCCTCTAGATTAGTCTAGATAGAATAAAATCTGTTTCAGATAAATTTAGATCCTCAGGGAGCTGCGTATGTGGACCTCTTCCTGGGCCCAATCACCTTGCTCTCCATCATTTGCATGTATTGAGTTATGTGCTGTCATTTGTCTGTGAGGATTGTTATGAAGGATAGGCTTCCAAAGTTCTCTTGGCAAATCAACTGCAAGGATGTCATTGAGGACTTTGTTTGTTAGGTTATATATTCTCTTTATGAGGACCAAGGGAGAGAGAGTTAGCTTTTTGTTTTTATCTTAAGGATGCTGAATCATGTAACTGATTCAATCATCCTGTGTTGGCTGCTGGAAGTGTTAGAAATCAAACCTCTGACCTACGTCTAACAAATGTGCAGAATTTTACAGAACACATTAATTTGGTACATGGACTTCACTTCTAGGACAGCTTATCTATCCTATATGTAGTGTTTGACCCTTTTCTCTCTTTCTCCTCTTACATATGTCATTTTATCTTGCCGTGGTATATGTATTTGTGTAAGTTTCATTGGATCCTTTCTGAAATAAGATATAGTTCTGAACAAATAAATTATGAATGGCACATGAATGATCTGCTTTTCAGACATTACAGCTGCTGTTAGTAAATGTTGGGCTCCCATATTACTGATGTACAAGAGGCCTGTGGATTTAGTGTGGACAAATACCTTATGGTTTAAGAGAAAACTCACATTATTTTGGTTTAAAATGGCACATTAACATTTCTGACAGAAAGGGGGGAACACTTTTCCCTTAAGAAGTCCCCCCATCCTGTGTTTAGGAACGTTTTTGTAGATGAATGTAGGATTCTGGCTTTTGACCTTGGTGCATCTTCTTAACAGATTTTTTCAGAAATTCAGTTCAATTAAACCAACATTTTCTATATAGTCTGTCACAGGTGGAAAACAGTGTTGTGCTCTCTCTGACACCCAAAGATGAATCAGTGCATTCTCTGCTCACAGGGACCATTCCATCTACTTGGAGAGATGAGCTTTTTAAAAATACAGCAGAGCTACCAGACTGTTAGACCACCTACAAGAGGTTGATGGTCTGACTAAGGGAGCTTGGGGAACCTTGGATAATTTTGAAGAGGAACTGACATTTGATTGTATCCTAGCATTTCAGTAGACAGAGATTGGGTGGAGGGAGGATGAAAAGATGCCATAACAGGTGGAAGAAAAGTGGAAAATGTCACAGAGGAGGTAAAATGCAGATACAGTTGGAAGAAAGGCTGGCAGCCCCCTTTGTTTAGAGGTGCCTTTCCCCAACTGTTATCATTCTAGAAACCCACTCATTTTTTTTTCTGTATGTGAGTACCCTTTGTGTTTTTATATACTTAATATTGCTTTTTAGATTGACTTTTTTTTTTAAAAAAGTTAAGTATATTTATTTTAAAAAGGAACTTTATTTTGCTGCTGTGGAGAATGCATACAGTGAAATTCTGGGCCTCCGACTTACTAGAAGTTGTGTCCGTCTTCATGGAGGAGAGTGATTCTAAAAAGCTTCCTCTCCTAGTCTCTGGTTGCCTCTAGAATCCCACGGTCTCCCTCCCCTTGCTTTTTATGAGCAAAAATGGGGCTTTTAAAATGTTCTTGTTGGCCATAACTTGAAGCGAGACAGGTTACCTGCTCCCTTTGCAGGTGGAAGATACCTGTGGTGATGCCACTCCATGGAGGAAGTCTGGTTGGGGATGGCTTCCCACTGTCCCTCACATGACAGTGTGACACATCTCCATAGGGAACCCAGCGTTCTGGGCACTTCATAATGTTCTAACAGAAATCCCATCCCCACTTCTAATGCCGGTAAATGAGAAGATGTTATAAGAAGATGTTATGAGAAGGAATAAACCCGAATCCTTTCTAGCTTAGTTTAAAAAGTAAATCATTCACACATTTTGATATCTGAGCCATTGCTGGTCACAAATTGTGCCATACTTATAATGACAAGATACACAATCGTGCTGGGAGCCACAGGTGAGGAGCCTTGGTCTGGAGTTTACCAAATACCCAGGTGGGGAGCGAGAGATGCTTCTGGAGCGTTGTGAGCACTGACGTTGGAAGCCACCCCGGGGAGCTTGGGCTGTGTGCCCTGGGCAGTGGAGGATAACTGGATTTTTGAGCATAAGATCCATGCGTCAGTAATCCTGTTCCTCTAATCTATACGGAGGATTGATGTAAATGAACAAGATAGAAAGGGGGAGAGGTCAATTGGGAAGCCTGGGCCAAAGCAGTGAAGATGAAACCCGAGGGTATGGGCCATGGCTGAAAGAGAGGGAAAGGATGAATCGGAGACCCTCTGAAGTGGTAAGACCGCAGCCAGGTTTCCCAGGGAGGCAGCATCAACCTGAACCAGAGCAGGTGAATGGAAAAGCAAATTTGGACAAGAGTGAGTTTGGCTATACATGTGTTTCCTTTCTCCCTCATATTTAGATGTTTCCTGGGATTCATAAGATGTTTGTTGACCCTTTGGTTCCCCAATTTGTATAGTCTTTTTTCTGTCATACTTTATCTAAATGGACACATTTTAAAATAATACAAATATACATTGTATATAATATTTGATTTATCCAAGTGGAAAGGCATTTGTTACTATTTTACTTTGTTACCAGGAGTAATTTAGGGATTGTTACAAGGTATAGAGTTTCCAAGGCTGAAAAACAGCACAATGTCTTCATTTCTCATAAATGATTTTCCTGACATTGATTTTAAAATAATATATATATATATATATATATCATTCAGTTTCAGATCTAAGTGGTCCCTGGGCTCTGTCCAGTTTAAATAGAGGCCCATAATTCATTAGAGACTCAGTTTGAGTTTTAATATTTGAAGGATTTGTTTTATTCCTAATTTCTATTTTGATCTTTAACCACTTCAGTAATATATTTTTCTGGTTTAACTTTTATTACCATTTTAATAATTCTATTTAATGAATGTTAAATATGCAGCAAATTAAAATATTTAAAAATAAATTAATTTTAAAATTATAAAAGTAATATGACTACTTGATAGATAACATAGAAAAGAAAAAAAACCACTCCAAATCTCATTATCCTGTCACATCTTCTATTACGATTTTGGTGTATTACTTGCTCATCTCTTTTTACATGCATTTTAAGTATAATTTTATATCATTATAATGAAGTGCATATGGTTTTAAATCTTGGCTTTTTCACTTTGTATAATCCTATAAACACATAGTCACTTTGTTCCATAATTCTTTATTGTATTTCTAATGTGTTTTTAGTGGTGGAGTAAAATTTTCTGAATGGGTATTTGATAAGTTACGCGATTGCTTTCTTCGGTATACATTTATGTTCCTCTAACTTTTCACCGTTGTAAATAACATTGTAATGAGTATTTTTGTGCTTCTATTGTAATTTGGATTATTTCTCTAGGGTGGATTTCCAGAAGCAGGATTTCTCGATCAGAGAAGAAATAAAGAAACCACCATTATTGGTAATGATAATAATAATAATAATGGCTGACATTTATTGAATATGAATAATACGCCAGGCAGTGTTCAAAACACTTCATGTATATTATCAAAATTTAGTTATCACAACAGTTTTTGAGGTGATCCTATAGTATCTCCATTTTATGTATGTAGAAATTAAGGCAGTAAGAGGTTAAGTAGTTTATCCAAGGTCTGTCATGGCTCATAGGTGGTGAAACTAGGATTTGAAACCAGGATCCAGACCTGGCGCTGTCCATCTGCAAAGCCTGTGCTGTCCGTTTCTGCTTGAAGCTCTACAAACCTCATAATTTGGTCATTGAAGTATGGATAGCACTGGTGAACTGGTGCTATCTGGTGAACAGCCTGGTCTCCTCCTGTTGCTCGGTAGGACTTGGGTTGTGTCCCTGTGACACGTGGTGGTGTTCTGGAAAACTCTGTGCTGGAAACCTTGGTAGGAAGATATTTTAATTACCTAAGAAAGTCCTGCAGTTAAAAAAAAAGCATTGGGGTCAGAAGGCAGAGCCGGTGGTGACTCACATTCAAACCCCTTCTTTGCTGGCAGAATCTCTATCCCACTACAGGGAATCTCGAACCTTTTTGCCTGTTGGATCATGAAAGGCTTGCATAGACGTTATAGTGGCACTAACATAACCATTCATAATAAACAATAATGATTTATGTTTTATTTTACTTTAAAGTACCAGGAGCTTGACTTTAGGATAAGTATGTAGGGGTGCATATGTGTTTGCGTAATTTCTTTTTATACCGAAGCACTGTTTTTCTTTTTTTTTGGATTACCAAATACTGTTTTAATACTAAAATGATTGATATTTTTAAATAGCAACACGTTATTTTCTCGTTTGTTTATAATACTGGAGTTGGTATGTTTAGTTGAGTAGACGCTAATCTTGTGTTTCCATTCCAGAAGGCTGCTTAATACATTATTCTCTTAAGTCAGGCCCAAGCTTTGGTGATGGCTAGTTATACTCTGTTTTTAATATAAATATTCAAAAGCAAAGTTTAAATAAACAAAGGAAGCCATCATTTAAAAATACTTAGTAGCACTATACTACCTTTTATAGCTTTCTCATATAGTTTTAGGCCCTTCCTTGACAAATATGGAGCATTTTAAGTAAACATTCATGTAGAGAAAAATCATGCATACTGATAAATTGATATCCTTTCAATAAAGTTGAAGCCTGTGCTATGAAAAACTGTGCTTAAAAAGTGAAGCCATAATACTGTACGTCTGAGAAACAAATCTATAGATTTTGATTACTTGATCTCTCTGGAGAATTTCCCCCCTTTCTTTGTTTAGTGAGAATAGGTCCCAATGTAATGGAGCCCTTAGCTGCCTCCAAGTTTTCTAGAGTGAGGGAGGGCTTTGGTAGTTGAGTCTGGTAAGAATGAGACTTACTTTCCTCCATTCCTAGAAGACCAGGGAGTTCCTGTCTGCTCTGGGCACAGGGTTCCTGAGGTTAGTTTGAGGCCACTGCATGTAACGGTGCAGGATGTGCGTTGTACGATACCAGAGAGAGACACCACGTTCACGTGTGTGCAGGAGAACGGCTCCCCCAGCTGGGTCTGTAATCACTTGAAAGGGCGCCTTTCTCTAATTGTGCAAAAGTGAAAAGTTCCATAGCATTAGACTTTATTTCTGAGACACATTCCTTACCGTGCCATCGATCGCTATTGCCCTCCTTGTTCTGCTCCCGTGTGAGCAGCTGACAGATAATCCATGTGTCATAGTTGCGACACCAAAGACCAGTTATCCATTGCGCACCATGTCAGCAAACCTTACGACGTCCCTGGAGAAGTGAACACTTATTTGCATTTGCTTTTCCACGTTAATATTCCAGGTTTTGAACATTATAAATGTGAGTTGGGATTTAATGCCCTGTAGTAATAAATCTTAAATATATCAAATTGTATTTTTAATAAGATAGTCTATATTCGGCACTGCTCTTGGACAGTAAAGTTTTTAATTTAAAACCACTTAAAATTCATTCTCTTAGTTATAGAATTGCCGTAGGGCAGAAACTGTTTTATTCTGATAAGTATATACCATTTAAAAAAAAATCTAGTGAGTGCTTTCATTTCTCTTTTTAATCAAATAAATTAACTTACAGTTAAATTAGTCACTGGACATTTTCTGGCCAAATAAGTCTTTTACTGACACAGTCAGGATTTTATGGAAATTGAGCTATAGTAGGATTTTTTATCATACTGTTTACATTTTTCCACCCTAGAATAATTGGATGAGTTTGCTATAACAACTGGTTTGTGACAAATATGACTGTCCCAGAGTGTGGGATTAAGACGTTTTTACTTCTCTTTTAACACTTAGATGTTTTTCTAAATTTCTGTTTAGAAAGAAGATTAATTTTCTCTTTACGTAGGCCTGGCAGGGATCTTGAATTGTCATATAATTCAAATATAGTGCCTAATGGTTCACAGCTACATGAATAATCTATTTTTAAAGACTTTCATCAAGGAGATTCCACATTGTCCTTGGAGAATTTTTTCTCCATAATCATTTCTTTCAGGAAATTCATCTTTATATGTGAACTAGGTCCCTTTGGTTTAAGCTTATTTCTCTTAATCTGGCCTCAGCAGACATACTCTATCTAGGCTTAGGTTGTTGCCAGTTGTAAATCAGGAAGATTTACAGTAATCAAAAATCTCCTCCCTACCCCCTTCATATTACATTAGTACATCAAATTTATGGGCGGTGCACTCATCTCAAAACAAGGAGATTCAAGGCAATTTCTACCAAAGAGAGAATAGTTATCAGACGATGAATGATAGCTCCTCTTTGTAAAGAGCTATTTTTGGCAATAAAGGAAATGTCTTCTTCCAGAATCGGCGGAGTAAATTCTAGCTGGACACTTAGATGGTGCATTAACTGGAAGTTTTTGGTTGCAAGGTACAGAAAACTCAAGTGGAAGCAGCTTCCACAGTAGTGACATTTATTATCTCACAGAAAGGCCCTAGAAGTGGGTGTTTCCAAGGCCAGTGCGTCTGGCAGCTTGATGACCTCAAGTCTTTATGGAACTACATCCAGAGACACGAGAAACTGTCCTTAAAGCCCGAGGAAAACCTTCCTAGAAACTACCCCTCACATCTTCCAGGCCAGAATTGTGTCCGTGCCTAAATCAGTGACTTGGCTGTGAAAATACTCTCACCCACGTCGTTCGCCTTGGGTGTGGGGTGGAGCTCAGCCTCCCCTGGAATTCATGACAGCCTAGGAAGGTGAACAAAACTGGAGTTTTGTTAGCTCGGAAGAAAGGGAAGTGGGAGTGGTTGTTGGATGAGCCACACAAGTGGGAATGGGGTTCGGACACAGTGGCCCGGAACGTTTCTTGTCTGCACGTTCGCAACCATATTGGACAGTGTTGTTATAAAAGCGTATAACACTGACATGGGGAAAAGTTAGCTTTAGAAGACTTTGAAAAAAGGGTGAACCATCTTATTTTTGGGTTGGCTTAGGGATGACTGCTTGGGAGCTGAGATTTAAATTTGATATTTTAGGGTGCCAACAAGTCTTAAGAAACCATTAGTAGATACTTCTCTAACTCAGGTTTTCTCTTTGTTCTTTGTAAACTAGCAACATGGAGGGGCCTGAGTGTTTGGAAAACGACAGGGTGATTTTCTTTTCTCTAATATATGACGGTGTTCAGTACAGTTAATGCTACTGATGAATGTGAACGTATCACAAAGTTCGTTTGTTGGCTATCCATTTCCAGTTTACTATTTGCTTTAAACAATGAATTCATTGATTAAATCCAGTGGGATTTTTGTTCCTTAATTAGTAGATGTCATAAGTTTTATTATTTTGTTTTAATATATTCGACTCTACCTTAGGCCGAAGAGAAGAGATTCCTAAGAGGTTCAGAATTTTTGTACACATTTTGGAGGGGGCCAACCTGGCAGTGGTCTAGGTAGGCTTCCGGGAGAGGGGAGGGGCTAAAGTCTTCAGATTTTCCTGTAGACCAGGTGAATGCACTGCAGTAAATTCTGTGCGTGAGGATGAAGTACTCATCCCACTGCTGTGCTGTACATTGATTATCAGGGCACCTTTTCATTATGTTTTCCTGACTGATTATTGCCAGTCTATAGAAGTGCTTATGACTGAACTTCCCATTTAGTTTCAGTAGTAGCTTTTCTAGTGATTCATTCTTTCTCTACTTTTAAAAAAAGATTTGCAATCATATTATCTACAAATCATGTAATTGTATTTCCTACTTTCTAAATAGTTTTGCTCTTTGTTTTTCTTTCTTGCCTCATTGCATTACCTAGAATAGAAAAATGTTCGGTAATTATTGTGATAGTGGGTGTTACCATGTTCCTGTATTTGAGATTATTTTAAAAGTTTGAGATGAGGGGAATGTGAAATGGCTTCAGTTTATGGATAATAAAAGGATAACAAAAGTTTCTTTACTAATATAATGAAAGATGAAAACCGGTAGTAAGGTAAGAGCCAAACAGGAAAGGATGTTCAAGGCATAGTAATATAGAAAGAGAACGGTCACAAGAATGGAATATAACTTAGTGTAGACGTGATGCTGAAAACCAAAGGGCGTTGATTACATGAAGAGAAGAACAAACACTGTGTTTCCTTCTTTGAGGAAGAATTGTCATCCCTAGATCCAGCTCATGGGAATGTCCTAGGACGTGTTAACTATAGGCGCACAATATCTGACTATCCAGGATACTGATTCTGCAGGTCGTGGAAGACCCATGAGCTGCACGTCGGGATTCCTGCCCAGGTTCCAGAGCGCCGGGAGGGCGGAGCCATCTTGTCCTGGCACGTCTCTCGGATTTGGAGAAGGTGCTCCTTGCCTGCTCTGGGAGTTCCTTTGTAGAAACTCCTTGCTCTAATTTCTACTACCTGTCTTAGAAGGGAACTGCAGCTGCGTATGGAAGAGTCTCAGATGGAGTGGGGTTAGGGGCTAAGTTGGTGTATACAAAGACAAAATCACATATGGCCAAAATTTCTCTCAAATTGCCTATAAAGAGCAGTGTATGTGCTTTTGCACCTCTTGTTCTGTAGAGTATGTAGTTATAAATGTATAATAGCCAAAGTAATTTATAGTACAGAGTAAAGTATACGCATGTAAAATATAGCTTTATAGTGTTTTAAATGATATATAAATATATCTCTACTTTGTGTACGTTTGTGAATGGTACCATTTCACTGTACCTTCTATAAGACAATAGAATAAGAAACTGAAGAATATTTTTATTTTCAGGTGATGAGAGGAACTTTTAAAGAGAGCATATTATACATTTCTCTGTGTGATCACTTTGAGAAAATTTAATTTCTTAAAAATTTAAAGATACAAAGCACAAAAAAAATGTGACTTTTGGAAGTTAGGAATAAGAGTAATATATTCAGATTATTTTAAAAGTCATTTTTAGAAAAATACTTAGAGTGCCATATTGAATACTTTATTTTTAATCTAAGTGCCAGCCATATCTTTGACACCAGATGGGAATATAGAGATGGGCTCTCAGCCTGGTAATTTATACTCCTAAACACATAGAAAAGGTTTGCACTTGCTGTTTCTTTCTTGACTATGGCTTGAGAACCTGGCCGATTTAATTATTCAGTGATTTCAGAAGAGAGACCAATGAGGAATTCTGACCTTTTCTACTTTCCTGGCACCCTCCTGGGCATCTGATATGGTATCTTCCGGCCTAAACTGTTATGGTAAGTGTCTGGTCCTAGCTTAGTTGAAGAATGAGACTCTTTGAGCAGCAAAGAATTCTTGGAAAGGAAGTTTATATTTTTAATATCTATGAGATCCAAGTGGCTGCTAATGAAGGAATCACACCGGTAGGTGCTAGGACCGTGGCCAGAGCAGCTCTGTACCTCTGTACACCTTCCTGTCACAGCCCCAGCCCCGCTTTGGTGACGGAGCCACACAGAGATGGAAATTGTTTATCCCCCAACGATGAGGGACTGCAAACAGTTTTAGACGTGAAAGAGTCCCGGCAAGCACGCACTTTGGAAACACTGCCCAAGAGGGAAGTGTTTCATGACAAGGACAGACAATTTTTTCCCCTCAAAAATAGAACGATAGTGGGGCTGGCCACCTGGTGTTCCCACTTTGCCGGAGCAACGCCTTCCTCCGCAGCCTGTATGGTGACTTCATGTTCTAGAGATTAGGACAGACACTTTCTTCACCTTCAAACATTTAACAGTGATAGAACAGTATTTTTTTGATACTCAGTCCCTATTCAAATTTTGCCAATTGACCCAACTGTTCTTTTTAAAAACAGCTTTACTGCGGTATGATAGGCATACAATAAGCGACACACATTTAATGGATACAGTTTGATCAGTTTTGTATATATTTGTGAAACCATCACTATCGTCAAGATAATAAACACATTCATCACCGTCAAGTTCCTTCATGCCCCTTTGTAGTACTTCTCTTCTGTCCTTCTTCAATGCCCCTTCCGTTCCTAGGAAATCGTTCATCCGCTTTCTGTCACGATAGATTTAATTTTCACTTTAGGGAGTACGTACTGTCAATTTCCATTTAAATGTTATAAATGGAAATTGACAGTACGTACTCCCTATTTTTCTGGCTCCCCCCCACCCCCAATTAGCGTTATCATTTTGAAATTCATCTGTGTTGCTGCAGCTACCAATAGTTCGTTCATTTTTATCGCTTAGTATTCTATTGTGTATATACCCGAATTGGAACATCCATTTACGTGTTGTTGGACATTTGAGTTGCTTCCAGTTTTTGCCTGTGAACATTCACGTACAAAGCTTTGTATGGTCATGGGGTTTTATTTCTCTTTAGTAAACACCTAGGAGTAGATTGGCTGGATATGGTAAGTGTATGTTAGCTTTAAAAAAAAAGTGAACTAGTTTCCAAAGTGGTTGTCCTATTTTGCGTTTCTGTCAGCGGTGTCTGAGAGTTCTAGTTGCTCCATATCCTTGCCAGCCTTTTGGCCATTCTAGTAGTTGTGGAATGGTTTCTCAATGTGGTTTTAGTTTGTATTTTCCTAATGACTAATGGTGTTGAGTATCTTTTTTGGAAGATGGCCTACTTTGAAAACATGCAAGAGGAATGGTTATTAAATCTTGGTTTTCTTGTAAAATCTGACCTTTGTCCTTGCCTCTATGGTGTGAGTGGAAAAAAAAAGCAAAGAGAGGTGAAAGGGACAGGAGTGATTAGACATCATCTTGTCTTACTGAGAGAGGCTGAGAAGCATAGCCTAAAAGTAAGAGGTGTTGACAGGTCGCACAAGTTAGCCAAGAAATCAGATGCACCAAGGAGAGCAGAAGAGAAAGATTAGGGCCTGTGACCACTAAAGACAGTTTGTATGATCAGATTCTTTGATTTTTCTAAAAACCACATGTCCTTGTATCAGATTAAAAATCTGAAAGAGACTTGTACTTAGACGCAGTCTGTGCCTGTGAAAGCACAGACTGTAGACGCTACTTCTGCTTTCTTCCTACTTACTCATTTCCTCTTCCCGTCTGACACTTTTTCAGACCTGGTTTTTTGAAGGTTTCTGGGGGTCACATACTTGCCATGTGTGATGACTTGTTTTCAGCCCTCATCCTCTTAGATTTTTCAGTAGGCTCTGGCTTTCCTGACCACCTCTGTCTTCTTGAGCCTCCTCTCCTTGGTCGTTGTGACACCATCTATATATATTTTTTTCCTTTTTTGAGTTCTTTCTGGGTTTCGCTTCTTCCATGAACCTATGTTTTGAGGAGGGCTGTATTCAGTGTGCTGGTCCCATTTTGTTTCTTTGCACAGAATTTTTGCAGCTTCCGTGGATTCAGCCATCCTTTCTAAGCAGAGTGCTCTCCTTCCCACGTACAGCCCACATTGTTATGTGTTGACTTCATCTTTTCCTTCTGGGTGTCACTTCCTTAACAACCTGTCTGAAACCCAATTTGCCTCCTGTGCCCCTCGATTAATTTCTTCTCCAGACGTGTCTCTTCCTCTCATGGCGCTGTTGTTGTCTCAGTCTCCCATTCTCGAAACTGCCGTGTCACCTTTGTTTCTTCCCTCTTCACTGAAGTCTGTGAGACTTTGTATAATGCCTCTCCTCTCTCTCTCCATCATTATAGTCATACCGCCATCATGCTAATTCAGGCTGTCATTACCTCCTACTAAGATTGCGACAGTGGCTTCCGAATTAGTCACTTGTTTCTGGTCCCTCTCCATTCTAATCCACTCACTGATGTCTCTGATAGAGTCCTCTAAACTCGCTGGGTTGTACATTGTTTCTTTTTAAAAGGTTTATGATTTCTACCAACCATGATGTATTTCTCTGAAATTTGCTTTTTTTGGGTTCTCCTGGTAGCATCCCTGACTACTTTACTGTATTCAACTTTATCTTCTGTCATACCCCTACCCAAAACTCTATATCACAACAAAATTGGTCTTTGTCATTCCTTGAATACCAGATGGATACAAATGCCTACTGCTGCCATTTTGTTAACTCTATTCCATTCTCTGAGAGATTTCTCATTCCTCTTCCCCATAGCTATATCTTGTCCTTATTTCCAGCTCTTCCGTGAATTCTTGCTTGGTCGTGCCAGCTTTGGATTATTCCCTTGTTTGAACTTACGGTCTGTGGCAGGCAATTGAACCATTGGTGTTAGCGTTCATGTTTAAGGTACTTTCCGTCTCAACCGGAGTTCAGCTTCCTTGAGTTGCATGCCTTTGTTAAAGCCCTACCGCGTGTGCACTGTTCCAGAAGCTTGTGTTCTGAAAATAACAATGCCTTGCAATAATTCTAGAAACAGTGATGCTTAACAAATAAAAAGGAAACACCAAGTTGTATGACTGCATTTGTTATCACTTATATCTGTGGGAAACCAAAGGGCTGCGCTCGTTCTGACTGCTGAGCTCCTGCAACATGTCGAGTGCTTTCATTGATTCTCTCTCACTGAGTCCGCACGGTCTTTTGAGGCAGCTGTTGTTTACCCCCATTTTACAGTTGGGGAAGCTGAAGCTCAGACTGCTGTGTGCCCAGGGTTACTCAACTGCTAAGTGGCAGTGCTGGCCTGCCTGATTCCAAAGCCCACTTTTCCTCCTTACCACTCCTTACCACTGTCTTTTGCAGGCTTGGTTTGGCAAGGCATTCTTATGGGGGTCGTTTCTGAAGTACTGTTAGCACTCTGTTTCTAACACTTTAGATTATCTGTAATAAATGTTTCATGTACATGGAAATGGAATCAAATTGAGGAGATAAAGTAATTTATTTATACCATTTACTTGTATTTATTTATTCTCTTTGTTTTTCTCCTCAATTCTCAGGGCTTGTGCAACATGTAGTCCATCCATAATAACCAAGGAAATAATAACCAAGGAAAATGTAAATTAAGTATGTAAATTTGGAAAGTTAGCTTACGCAAGTGGTTTTCATCAGTTTGACAGGTAACTATTTCTGGTTGTAAGGCAGGAATCCTGAGAATCGAGGCTGGCTTTTCAGAGGAAGCGAGTCAGCATTCTCAGATTTAACTCAGTCTGCCCCTCAAAAGGTGGTTCAGTTATTTCATTAGGGATGTTATGGATTATAGGACATTAAACATGCCTCAATTTTCAGATATTAAGTGCAAAAGAACATGTCCCAGAGCTCAACTGACAAAAAAAATCAATCTATAACTTCCCTCCCAAAATCATCATGCAAAATAAAATTATACATAGTATTTAGTGAGTATCAAAGAGTGGGGAACTGTAGATGAACAATTTCAGCTGCCTGGGGGTAGAGACAGTTATTTGTAGACATGAGATTTGGAATTCAAACATTCTTGATTTGTACTCAGTCAAAGAATAGAGACATCAGATAAGTTGTGCAACAGTACAGAAAACAGCTTATTGATACGTGGGAATACTTTGAAAGGAATATAAATTATCAACTTTATCTTATTTTATCTAATGTCATCAAAATATATTTGTTTCCTCTACCCTAATTATTTGAGTTAAAGGAATGGCATTTTAGAAAATGTCCAACATGAGTTTCTAGAATTCTTAGGTACAAAATAGACATTTTCTACTTTGGGAAGCTTCATGAATCATATTGAAGACGAAGTAACTCAATTCTTAACAGGTGTCACCATTGGCTACCCCTTTCTCAGCTCCACCAACTGTGGGAAACAGAAGTTGCTTTGTGGGTTTTTTTTTCCCTTTACACCCATGTAATTTTCACTAATCACCATTCCAGAGAAAGGTGTGAGGTCTCAGGATGAAAACGTATTTCTTCAAGCATTAGATTAAATTTTCCTTTGGCAATGTTGAATCTGTGTTGAAAAACATTTTTACCTTTCTGAAATTGGGTAGAAGTTATGGCAATGAATGTTTAGGTTAGCCTTATGCCTGTTTTTATTGTTTAGTTATTGTATGTTTACTTTCAGAGATACTGTACTACCTTGGTGCCTAATAAAGAATGGGTACCCCATCAATGTTTGTCAAATTAACCTCATCATGGAATCAGAGAAAATTAGCACTATGAAGGTCTTTTCTATTTCTTTTAGAATGAGGATTTAGTCTACATACTTTCCAAAATATTTTTTCTTTAAAAAAATTCTTAATTGTAGTAAAAATCATATAACAACATTTACCGTCGTAACCATTTTTTAATATACAGTTCAGTAGTGTTAGGTACACAATAGTCCCCTTTTAGCCGAGATTTCAGTTATTTACATTTTCAGTTACCACGGTAAACCATTGTCTGAAAATATTAAATTCCGGAAATAAACGATGCATAAGTTTTAAATTGTGCGCCCTTCTGAGTAGTGTGATGAAATCTTGCGTGTCCAGGTCCATCCCTCCAGGACGTGACTCATCCCGTTGTCCAGCAGATCCACGCTGTATGTGCTCCCCGCCGGTTAGTCCCTTACTCGCCCTCTTGGTTATCAGATGGACTTTCACGGTATTGCAGTGCTTGTGGTCAAGTCACCCTGATTTGACTTAATGATGGCCCCAAAGTGCAGGAGTTGTGATGCTGCCAATTCAGATATGCCAAAGGAAGCCGTGAAGTGCTTCCTTTAAGGGAAAAGCACAGCACAATAAGATATATATATTGAGAGGGAGAGGGAGAGAACAATTACCTAACTTTTATTACCGTAATTGTAATTGTTTTATTTTTTTATTAGTTATTGTTGTTAATCTCTTTCTGTGCCTAATTTATAACTGAAATGTTATCATAGTTCTGTATGTAGAGGAGAAAACATAGCGTATGTAAGTTTCAGTACTATCCCTAGGTTCAGGTACCCACGTATCCTCTGTGGGTAAGGGGGGGCTACTGTATTCACATGGTTATGCAACAGATCTCCACTTTTTCATCTTGGAAAATTGAAACTCTATATCTATTACAACAACAACTCCCATTTCCACTTACTCCCATCCTCTTGGAACCACCATTTGACTTTGTTTCTATGAATGACTCTTTTAGATACCTCATAGAAGTGGTACAATTCAGTATGTGTCTTTTTGTGTCTGGCTTATTTTACGTAGCAAAATGTCCTCGCGAGCATCTATGTTATAGAATGTGATAAGATTTCCATGGTTTTTAAGACTAAAGAGTCTATTGCCCGTACATACCACAGACTGTTCATCCATTCGTCTGTCAATGGATATTTAGGTGCTTCCACCTCTTGGCTATTGTGAATAACGCTGCTGTGAACATGGGAGTGTAAATATCTCTTTGAGATCCTGCTTTCACTTCTTTTGGGTACATACCTAGAAGGGAGATGGCTGGATCACACGGTAGTTCTATTTTTAATTTTTTGAGGAACTTCCATACTATTTTCCATAGCTGGTGCAGCATAACATACTTCCACCAACAGTGCACAAGGCTTCCAGCTCCTCCACGCTTCACCAACACTTGTTCTTTTCTTTTCTTTTTTTTTTTTTTGCTAATAGCTATCCTAATGGGTATGAGGTCATATCTTGTGATTTTGATTTGCATTTCTCTAATGGTTAATGATGTTGAATATCTTTTCATATACTGATTGGCCATTTGTATATTATCTTTAGAGAAATAACTACTCAAATCTTTTGTCCAGTTTTTAATCAGGTTATTTGTTTTTTGTTGTTGAGTATTAGTGGTTCTTTATATTCTAGATATTAACTCCTTATCAGGTACATTTGCAAATATTTTCTTCCATATTTCTTTTTTTAGGTATTAATTTATTGTTGAGGATTTTATTTTATTTTTTATTTAGCAATTACAGTTGACATTCAGTGTTTTATATTGGCTTCAGGTGTACAGCATAGTGGTTAGACATTTTCCACATTTCAAATAATACTTTTGTAACTTTTTATGTTGATATAATTTCAAACTTATATAGAAGTCGCAAGACTAGTACAAGGAACTTCCATATACCTTTTATTCAAAGTCACTCTTTTGTTTTTTTAAGGAGCACCTGGGTTTTTTGACATTTTGTTTAGCCTTCTAAACAGAATGAATTACTTGTGGCTATGGGAGATTTAAAAGTATAAATGTGGTCCCTGTCTGAATATGCAAAACAGATAAGAAAGTTTAGAAAGCAGTAAGTACAGATGAAAACAATACATGTAAGAATTAAAGTGAGAGGGGCCAAAAGTAAAAATAACTTGAGTTATTAGAACTGGAGACCGGTCCCAGGGGTTCTCAACATGGCATGATTTTGTCCTCCAGGGGATTTTTGGCAATTTTTGGAGATATGTTGGTGCTGTTGGTGTCTGGTGGGTAGAGATCAGGGATGCTGCTGAACGTCCTCCAGTCCCACACAGCACAGTCCCACACGACAAAGAATGGTCCAACCCCAATGGCAGTCATGCCAAGGGGGAGAATCCCTGCCCCGTCCTCCAGACTTTGGGGAAAACTTGCCTTGAGAACATTAGGCTTTGGGCCCAGAAGCTCAAACACATCCAAAGCACTTGCATAACACAGTGAAGACTATGCTTGAGTAAAATAAGATATGAGAAAGTATTTTCTTCTCTTTCTTGTGCATAACCCACAGTAAGAAGGCTCAGCTGGTCTGCTTACTCTACATTTTCGGTGCTAAAGTCAAAACATGCTTTCCCGGTTTTATTTTGTATTGCACTCACTTACAGCTAACATATTCCTGTTACTGCATTCTCTTTTCTTTGCCACTTTCTACTGTGAAGAAAAACACACAAAACAACTATGTAAACTGTGAAAAAAAAGTAAATATTTCTATACAAAAGATCTTGAAGCTTAGAAGAAGAAAGCGGTAGTGTTGGGGAATGTCCTTAGAGGGCTTCCTTTTGTCGCTCAGTTCCCTGTGGAGAAGCTAGGTGTCAGCTCTGTTGTATTGCTGACTCCAGTCTGACTGCAGTCCGATGGGAGGGGAGTAGAAATGACGTGGACTTTGCTATTCTGTAGATCTGGACTTGAATCCAGGCCCGTCCATTACTAGCTGTCTGACCTCGGACAAGTTGGTGATATACTCTGAACTCAATATTGTCTATTCTGCCAGGGGGATAATATCTGCTTCACCAAGTGTGTGTGGGGGACAGTGGGGAGCACTGGGTAAGACTGGCCTCGCACACTGAATCTGAATTGCCTGACGTCAGATCTTCACTCTGCTGCTTCTAGTTGTCTGCCCTTTGGTAAGTTTCTCAAACTTTCCAGACCTCAATTTCTTAATTTGAAAAATGAGGACATTATAATAGTATTTATCTTATAGGGCTGTTATGACATTCAATGAATTAATACATGTGAAGCACTTAAACTGGTGCCCAGCACATAGGAGGCAGTCAATCAATGTTAGCTATTTTGGGGATTAATTTGAGATGAAGGACGTAAAGAACCCTGTAGTGTCTAGCAAATAGTTTTTAAAAAATTAAATTTTAGTGGCAGTTTATTATAATATAATGCCACTATAACAAAAGTCCATTAGCCCCTGAAGTTAAATTAGTGGGGATTTGATCTTAAAAAGTCTTTAGGATGCAAAAAAGAAACTGATCATTCTTTTGCTTTCTACTTGTTCGAATACCTGGCAAAGACTCCTTTGGTGGACCCTTGGTCAAAAATGTGTTTAAAGGATTGCAGGCCGAGCCAAACTTCTGTGGAATTAGAAGAGGCCCCTGGAACAGCCACCTGCGTGCATGGAATAGTGAAGGAGGTTTGGGCTGCAAATGATTGTTTTTCTGGCCCAGCTTTTCAAGGAGAGGAAGTGGGGAAATAGCAGGAAGTTTCTTTCTTTTCAAACTCCATGTTCATCCGTGGAGTGTGGTGTGTATTAGGGTGGGTGAAGCGGTCCTTTCCTTCTTGACAGTGTAAGGGATTTAGACTCAAAAGTAATTGACGGTGGAACCAAATATTGGGTTGTACCAGTTCCTGCGGGTATTGAGTTTCAGACAGACATTTGTTGGGCACACATCGTCCAGCCCTTTCTTGAAATGCAAGAATATATTATCTCATTGTAAGATAAAGTGTGTGTAAAGTTCAGCCCAGTGCCTGGCACTGTAATGCTTTATTATTAAGAGTTAGCTGTGGTGGTCGCCAATGTCGTCGTCATCGTCATCGCCCCCGTCGTCACCATCATCATCATCATCGTCGTCATCATCGTCGTCATCTCATCATTGTCCTCGTCATCGTCATCATCATCGTCATCGTCATCATCGTCGTCGTTACTTTTAAACTTTATGTTTTCGTTTAGTTACGAAACGAAGTCTTTTCTATTCATTCAGCACCTCTATTCCCCTTTTATTTATTTTATTTTTTATTTTCACTTTTTATGGACATACACATGTTCAAAAAAGTGAACGTTACAATTCTATATCTTGATGAATTGTTACAAACTGAACACACTCATGCAATCAACACCTAATTCAAGAAACAGAATATTACCAGTACGCCAGAAACCCCACTCATGCTCCCTTCTGGCAATTATCTTTTAGTTTTGAGAAAAAAATTTGTTTTCTCTTTAGTGACATTCAAAGCCATTCATGGCTTTATGTAAACTTTTAATAGCTGTGGCTGACAGTTAAGCCTTAGGGATGGCCTTGTTATATACGTTTATTTTCTTTTGCTTTAAAAAGCACATCTGGAAAGGGGTTTCAGCCCTGCAGGTTGTTACCTTTGGACGTGGATAGGCTGAGGGATCTCACACTCACAGCTCTTCCTCTGCAAATAGGCGATGTGTTCTTTGGTTTTATTTGTTCATCCTATAGAAATTGGTTCATTGAAACCAAAAAGTTATCTATTTTATTAAAAGAAAAGGAAAATGGCTCAGCCTCACAGACCTCTTAGATGTCCTCTCTAAAAGCATTCCACATTCAAAAGAGCTCAAGGCAGCTGAAAGAAATCCCGCGGTGGAGGCAGGCTGCATGGGGCACTTGGAGGCCTTCATCTCTTGCCATCCAGTGAGGTGACGAGGCTGAAGGACTGACAACTTCCAAAAGTAATGGACTGCAGTGTGTTTACCCGGCTTTTGTCTGGATGCATTTAGAAAACCAATGGTAATTTTTCAGAAAGCAGCTTCTCAGAAGAATAAAAATTCAGGGTGGGGTTTGAAGCCCTTTATGTATCTTTTTGAAATCAAAGTACAGGACACGTGAACTCTGAAGCCCCCAGGACATTGGCCTTGCCTTCTGTCACCGTTAACTTCCGGGCCCCGTGACCTGAATGGCTCTGCTGAAATATGGTGCATGCGTTTCAGACTGTCATTTCTCATTTTTGACTGTTGTTTTATTTCTTGAGATTTACTTATTTATTTATCTTTTAAAATGGAGATATAATCCGCACAGCATAAAATTGACCCTTTTAAAGTGTACTGTTCAGTGGTTTTTAGTATATTCATAACGTTGTAAAACCATCACCACTGTCTAATTCCAGGGTTTTCTTCACCCCAAGGAGAAACCTCGTGCCCGTTAGTAGTCACTCTCGCCATCCTATTTATTTAGTTTTGCAAAATAAATGTTGTCATTAGTATTTTTCTTTCATAGAAGTGTTTTTTCTGTAGGGTGTCATGACGGTTGTGTGATCTTTCATATAGAGGTTTGCTCCATCCAACGTCTGTTCCAAAGTTGATTTGGGGGTGCATTTTTCAGCACTACCACCAACACCATGTTGACTGAAACTGTTACAGAACATGAAATGACAGTATGTTAGTCACAAGCACGAAAAATTCAGTGCAATGAACAACAGTGTAGTTCCCACAAAACTAACTGAGCATGGTGAGGATTTCTGATTATCACCCAAAGTTGGCCTGTGTTTTAAAGTTCAAATGATTGAGAAAAAATTTCTTTATTGTAGAAAGGTTTAAGTGTATTTGTTTCTTAATTAACCAGTTTTTGAAAAAAATGTATTTACACTTAGTTGATTTCTGATTTCTGGAGTTGTATCTACATTAATGTGATTAACCTACTTAAAAATATTACTTAGATTAAAAATGTTTTTGAATCTGTATTTTTATTATTTCAAAAATAATACATGCTAGTTGAAAAAATTAAATGTGTAGAAGAGTTAGTAAGAGTTAGAATAGTTGTTAAATAAACAGAGTTGCCATTCTATCTCTTACTTTATAGAGTTTATACTTAAAGTATTTTTATATCTAATCATATAACTTGCTTAATTTGAACTTAATTTTAAAATATACTATGGAAGTGCTTGTTTGTTGAATTGTATTGTTCCATAATTTAACACTGTTTGAAGCTTCTGGAAGGTTTTAAACTTTTTTTCTTTCCAAAGTGGTGATTGTTAACAAAACAAAACAAAACAAAACTCTTAGTAATCTTTCTTAAAAATTACTTTGGCCTGTTCTGAGCAACAATGGAAATGTACACGCTTCCAGAGCTGAGTCTGTTTATCATCAAAGGAGGCCGCATGAGTCTAGAGCTATTAAAGAGGTGTCCTCCCTCAGAGCAGCTTTTATCCAAAGCCTTCAGGACCAAATGACTTCCAAATTCTCATCTGCATCTTTTCAGGGACAAGCATTTCATTATGGTGACACAATTGTACATGCACTCTTTTTAGTGCTTCGCAGGAAGAGAATGGCATTTGTCATGTACTATGTATAGAAATTAAATAGTGGAGGCATCAAAATTCTGTGTTTGACTGGATTCACTAGAAAAAGCCCCCCTTCTCTGCCTATGAAATGTCCCTCCTTTGTCACTCTTGAATCCTAGTGTTCTGTGCTGTCTCCTGGAGTTTCCCAAAGGCGTTTTGTAATTAGGCAGAGATGCTTGACGTTATAACTGTGTTCTTGGGAATCAGGTATTGGACTGAAGAAATACCTTCCAGGTAGAAGAGATGGCTCTAGCAGTAAGCTTTTTGAAGTACCAAAAGAGCGATGTTGAAAAGAATCCTAAATTTATTTTAGGTCAGAAATATCTAGGACGACTATATAATGCATGTGAACTACTACTTAAAATAAACAAGTTGGAATCAGCTATGGCCTGAGCAACTACCTGATAATGGATTTAGCATTTTTGAATGTGCAACAGTGTTTTCATTCTACTAGGGTAGCTTTTAGCAAATTAATTTTAGGATACTTAATACATAGATCTGTGTGTTCACTGTATTTTAAAAATGGCTTAATACTGTTCTTATCTGCCACACTGTTTTATTCATATATAGTATCATTTACTGAAGTTACGTGGCTGTTGGAATGTGACTTGATGTTGATAATGGACTGGAAAAGTTGTAAAGAGCCAAACAAACCATCTTTTACTATATGAATAGTTAATCAGAAATAAGTGTTTTGCAGAAACTCTGGTGCTTTAATGGATATTAGATAGCACTCACTGTTGAAAGACAAAATGGAAAAAAAATACCACACAGTGTAAAATGAGGTCAGGTTACACATACTGTTTTCTCAGTAAAACAGAGAAGAATTTGTTGGCTCTCAAACTTACCTTGTGTGTTCAACAGTCCACAAAAGGTTGGACTTAATTCTTATTAAGTAGTATTTTAAAAAATTGTTTTTGTTTTTCTCCCTACCTGCTCTCTCACCGAAAGGCAAATCATTTCCTTGTATAATCACCCTGTCAAGCCTTAATTTATCTCAACAAATCCTTATTATGCTCCTACTATGTAGGAAGCACTGAATTTTGGATAAGCACTGAATTTAGGATAGATCAATGGTCAGTTGGGTTAGTTGAAAGGAGAGCACTTCTGTATGTCCAGATAAACCTTACCTAAGGGAAGAATTGGGAGGTTGAAGAAAAGGTATGCTGATCAACAAGCTAGGATTGGAAAGACAAAGATGGTGATTGTTTGGGGAAGGTATATTATCAATAAACCACTCTGACCAAATATATTTATTTGGCTCTGTGGTCGTTCTGAGGATGACTGAAAACTTTTTACGCCTTTGACACAACCAGGAAGTTATTTCTCCTATTGGAGGACTACTGTTGGGTAATACGTTTTGTTTCACCCAGTTCACTTTTTCTTTGTCTCATCCAACAAACATTTATAAAGTGTTTGCTTACTCTCTGTTAACCAATGTGCTAGTTATTCAAAACCAGTTAAATCATCAGAACTGTGCTTAAGGGTCTATGTATCCATATTATTACAGGAAAGAATTTTAAAAGTTTACTTCCTGGAACATTTTGAATGTTCTATATAATTTTACGCTTTGTATAAGAAATAGGAAATGATTATTTTATTTATTGAAAAGGAAAATAGCTATAAACTTAAAGATTATTTTATTTATTGAAAAGGAAAATAGCTATAAACTTATTGGTGACTTGTAGTACCATAAGTCTGAAAGTAAAATAAAAGACATATTATACTTTTTATAACTCAAAAATCCCCAAACTAAAAAATTCAAACAGTATAAAAATGTTCAATAAAAATAAATTTCCTTCTACTCCAGATGTTTCGACTCCCTCCTCTGAAGCAACTATCATTATTAGCTTCTTGTTGCATCTTTTCAGTAGTATTTTAAGCATGTATGCATTGTTTTGTGTTTTTTTTCCCTTTTGGTATCCCTGGTCATTCAGAGAACATGAAAGAATTCACGAGACTCAGAGAAGTAGTCAAACAAGGAAAGGTTTATCGGAATTCGGGCAGTGCGGATGCCCATAGCAGTATCTAGAGAAGACGCTGCCCCCAGACAGAGGGGCAGAAGTCAGAGAGAAGCTCCGGCACACGAGGTGCCGGGGGCAGAGTCTAGAGTAGACAGCTGCAGTGGGTTTCTGTTTAGCTGGGGCTTTATATTTTTCTATGCAGGATGTAGGGTGCTTGTCAGCTTGCAGGGGGCTTCTTTCAGGAACCGTTCTCTTCCCATCTATGATGAGTTAGCTTGCAGGGGCTTGTTGTTGCAGTTGGCCTCCTGTGGGAGCTGTTCTATTCCCATCTAGATGGATGTAAAGTGCTTGTCAGCTTGCAGGTGCAGTGCTAGCCAGGGGATTCAGCGCCAAGGGTTAATTTTTAAGCTCGTTCCTGCTAGCTCACAAGCTTGCTCATGTTAACTCTGCCTGTCTCATCCTGCTACCGTGTTTCCCCGAAAATAAGACCGGGTCTTATACCGTATTTCCCCCAAAATAAGAATGGGTCTTATATTAATTTTTGCTCCAAAAGATGCATTAGGGCTTATTTTCAGGGGATGTCTTATTTTTTTCATGTACAACAATCTACATTTTTTCAAATACAGTCGTGTTATCTTCTTCTGGAACATCGTCATAGCGTACTAAATGCATCCATCTGGCTAACGATCTTAACTGGGGCTTATTTTTGGGGAAACATGGCAACTCACAAGCTTGCCCCGTTAACTCTTTAGTTGTCTCATCAGTGTACAAACATATGTGATTCTAGTCTCCTATTCATGCAAATAGAAGTATATTATGTAAACTCTTTTCTGCTTGTACTTTTTCAGATCTACTGCATTCTTTTTTACTGGCTGCTCAGTATTCCATTGTATGGGTGAACCATTTATTATTTAACCATTCCTTTCCAATGGACCTTTAAGTTTTGCCCAGGTTTTTGCTCTTATGGACAATGCTAGTGGTTTTTTTTTTTTTTTTAATGTCTTTCCCATGTGTATATTTTTAGGATAAATTCCCAGAAGTAGAATTGCTGTGTTAAAGAGTATATAGTTCTAATTTTGACAGATACTGTCAAAAGGAGCTTCATGGTGGTTGACCAATTTATACTTCCATTTGTGCTAGGTGAGAGTTTCCTGAATTTGCATATTCTTACTGGAATGCTGTATTTTTGATCTGCGTGTTGGACAGGTGAAAATAGTATCTCATTTTAATTTTAATTTTCATCCTTTAACTGTGATTAAAATTGAACATCTTCTCATGGATTAAAAGCCATCTGTTAGTATTTATATTTTGTAAACTTAAGGTTCATGTCCTTTGCCTTTTTCCAATGGTGCTATTGGTCTTTTTCTCATCAATTTGTAAGAGTTCTGTTCTCTCTATATAAGAAAATCTGCCCTTTGTCATATGTGCTGCTGATACATTTGCAGTTTGTTGTTTGTGTTATGACTTATGGCATTTTTTTTCTTTGCAGATTAAAAAAATTCTTATGCTGTCAAATTTAGCTCTTTTATAATTTTGGGACTTTGTGTTTCTCTTAGGGAGTACTTTCACATTTAGAGGTGATAAAGATTATCTATTGTTTTCTTCTAGGATTTTTTGAATTCATTATTCTTATCTTTGATCAATCAGAAATTACTATGTTATGAGAAGTGAGGTAGATATTTAGTTTTTTCCCCAGCCTATTAATAATCCATCTTTTTTCCACCTTTTGAGGTACAGTTTTTATGCATACTGAATTCATGTCTATATTGGGTCTATTGCTGGACTTTTTTCTATTTCATTGCCTTTCATGTACCCCTTAAAACTCTTTTAATTATTACAGTTTCATAATGTTTTTTAAAAAGATTTTGGCTATTCTAGCATGTTTTATTTTACTATCTTACTTTTAGAATCAGCTTATCTGGTCGCAAACAACAACAACAAAAATTCTTTTGGTTTTTTTTATTGAGATTGCATTCCTTGATAATTTAATTGAGATAAATGAGTGATTTTACAATATCCAGGAATAGGATATTTCTTTATTTAAGACTTCTATTATGATTTTCTTAAAGTTTTTCATATAGATCTTTTACATTTGTTAAACTTATTCTTAGTAATTTTTTAGTTATTGCTCTTATACATGAGATCTTTTATGGCATAATGTTTTCTGTTTTTCAATATGTATATTATATATTAATATTATATATAAATATATTATTAATACATTTATGTATGTATATACACAGGAAAGTCTCCATACTGAATTCTATACTTATTAGTTTTTCCAGTTGATTCTCGTAGGTGGTCTTGTTATCCCATTATATTAGCTGTAAATACTGACAATTTTGCCTCTTTGCTGTTTATATCCCTCTTATTTTTTTCTCTCTTCTAATTCCATTGACTTATACGTCTAGAATAATATTAAATAATAGTGGTGATACTGTGCATCTGTGTTTTGTTCCATAGTTTAGTAGGATAGTTTCTAGAATTTCATTATTAACCATACATGATACAGGCTTTGGATTTCAATTATGTTTATGTATGTCTACATACACACATACATACACATATACGAGGTCTGACAAGTTCGTGAACTTGCCACTGTGTCCTTACATTGGCAGCACTGTACAAACAGCTCGGTAAGGTTTCATAACCTTGGTATCTCAGAGTCTCACAGCTGTGTTCGAGTTGACATGTGGCAGTGTCTTGCTTAATGTCATTAATTGTTGTTGCATGTTTTTCTGTGCCGTCGCGAGAATGAGAGCAACGAACAAACATTACATTTCTTGTTAAACTTAGCAAGAGTGGAAGTGAAATCAGGGACATGTCCAAGTTTATGGGGATAATGCCATGAAGAAAATGGCAATGTACAAATGCATTAAACGTTTTTCTGACTGGAAAGAACGGGTCACTGATTGAAGAGAGGTCAGGGTAGCCAGTAATGAGCAGAACTGACAAAAACACTTCAAAAATTCGTCGAATAGTGCGTCAGAATCGTTGGGTGACGAGAAGTATAGCAGACCATGTAAACATTGATAGAGAAAGAGTTAGGAAAATCTTAACTGAAAATCTTGGCATGAGAAAAGTGTGTGCAAAAATGGTCTCAAAAAAAAGCTCACCAGTGAACAAAATCAAAGGAAAGTCGAAGTTTGCCAAGACCTTTTGGAGAGGCAAGATGATGTTTTGGGCCGTGCTATCACAGGTGATGAAAGATGGGTGCATTAGTACGACCCTGAAACCAAGTGTCAAAGTGCACAATGGAAGTCAACCAATTCTCCACGACCAAAAATGTTCTGTCAGTCCAAATCAAGAGTCAAAACAATGTTGCTAACCTTTTTTGATATCAGAGGGATTATTCATTATGAATTTGTAACAACTGGACAAACAATTAACCAAGTTTACTATTTGGAAGTGCTGAAAAGGATGCATGAAAAAGTGAGATGAAAATGACCTGAATTTTTTGCCAACAATTCATGGCTTTTGCATTGCGACAATGCACCAGCTCACACAGCACTGTTTGTGAAGGAGTTTTAGCCAGTAAACAAATAACTGTATTGGAACACCCTCCCTACTCACCTGATCTGGCCCCCAATGACTTCTTTCTTTATCCGAAGTAAAAGGAAATGTTGAAAGGAAGACATTTTGATAACATTCAGTACATCAAGGGTAATACGACGACAGGTCTGATGGCCATTCCAGAAAAGGAGTTCCAAAATTGCTTTGAAGGGTGGTCCAGGCACTGGCATCGGTGCATAGCTTCCCAAAGGGAGTATCACCGTAGTGATATTCAGCAATGAGGTTCGTAACACTTTTTCTAGGATGAGTACGAATTTAATTGTCAGACCTTGTATATCATATAATCATGTTATATATCATGTTAAGGAACAATGTATAGTTTTTTGTTTCATTAGGAATTTTTAAAATTAGGAATTTATGTTGAATTTTATCAAACCTGTTTTTAAATTTATAAACATTATCATTTTTTTCTTCTTTGACTTAATAATGAGGTAAAACTACACTGCTAGATCTAATATTGAACCATCTTTGTCTTACTACTATGAACCTCATATAGTCATGCATGTATTATTCTTTTAAAATATTGATGAATGCTGTTTATGAATATTTTCATCAGGATTTCTGCATTGATATTTACATGAATATCAGTATGAATCATGATACATATAAGCGAGATGACCTGATGGGTTTTATATTTTTAAAAAGGTATGTGTATCAGTGTTACTCTGGTATTATACAAAGAAATTTAAATCTTTACCTTTTACTCGCAAACATTTAAATCTCATTGGAATTATCCATTCCTTTGAAGATTTGGTGAGGTAGGGCTTTGCAATGTGTCTTAGTTACATGAACTGTTATTAACTTATTTAATGAAGTCTAACAGTAATTAATGCCATGATGTTTGTGTATTTGATATTTATTTGTGAGAGTTCAATGATCATTTTTAACACTTAGGTTTTACTACTATTCCTCTCATTCCTCTGTAGCACCTTAGCAATTAGGCAGGCTTCTTTACCGTGTTTCCCTGAAAATAGCACCTAGCTGGACAGTCAGCTCTAATGCGTCTTTTGGAGCAAAAATTAATATAAGACACGGTATTATATTATTTATATTATATATATTATATCATTATATTATGTGATATACCTGGTATTATATTATATTATACCTGGTATTATATTATATTACATTATATAAGACCCAGTTTTATATTCTAGTAAAATAAGACCTGGTCGTATATTAATTTTTGCTCCAAAAGATGCATTAGAGCTGATTGTCCAGCTAGGTCTTATTTTAGGAAAACATGGTATAATGTGTAAAAGAATTTTTCAGGATAAAAATGTACTACAGTTCTTGGCAAATGTATTATATTGTATGTAAATATACACCAAGATGCAGTAAGTGGGAGAAGGCACACTGACCTGGCTGAGAAGCAGTGAATCCAGGGAGACAGACTTCTGCCTAGTGAAGAGGGTCACAGTTTGGGACACACACTGTGGAAAGCAGAGGTACCTGAGGAGAGCCTGTGAAATGGTGGAAGTGCTCTGACGGGAAGCTGTATCACCGCCATGAAATCCTCCTGAGGGTCCCGTTACTTGTGGATGCTCTGTGCAGTTGGATCTTCTCTCTGGAGATGGGGCAGAGCAGCAAAGTCAAGCTGCAGTGAAGTCAGTGAGGGATGGCAGAGCCTGCGGTGCACGCGCATCCATTTCTGGTTCCCTTAAGGGTTAGTGTTTCAATTTGTGTCTGTAACAACTTTCCTATTTTGTCGTCCATGTTAGTCACAGTGTGTGTGTTTGACTTGGGAAGGAAATGGTTAAGAACTATGTGAGTCAGGGTTCAGTTGATCAGTAGAGTTCATGGAGGATCCTGGGCTCTAGGAGGTTTCTTTGTCACCACTCAGTTGAATATGAACTAAGTGTTTTGGTCAGAGAGAGAGAGTCCGAAGGTTGTGGACTTGTAAACATCTCACCAGATCATGGTATTTTCATTCACTGTGCCCAGGTCAGTTAGTGCCCCTCTGCTTTCTGGTCTCACTCGCTAGTTTCATCAGGCTCAGGTCCTAACGACTGTCTGCAGCCAGCATTCTACGAGACTCCCAGTGGTCATGAGCCCACTCTTTAGTGAGGGTCATAAAATGAAGAATTAGGTTTATACGTTAAAGAAGGAGTGAAGAGAACACAGGCTTACAGTCAATTAGATGTGAAGTCATGTCCCTTTCGCCATTGACTTGCTTATTAGACTTCTTCTGTAAAAAGTAAACAGGAATAATAATGTGTACTTTGTAGAGTTTTGTGAAGATTTAATGAAATAATATACCTGAAGAACCTGGAGCATAATTAGATGCTAACATTTAATACATTTCTTAATAAATTAATTCCTCTTAGTAGCTTATGATTTAATCGTATTGAATGATTGTCTTTCACTTCAGCTTCATTTAATGTATCCATCATTCAAAAAGCATTCATTGAGCACCTGCTGTGTGTCAGGCACTGTTGTAGGGGCCGGACTTAGAGCAGTCATCAGGCGGCAAAGTCCCAGTTCTTAGGAAATTTACATTCTAGTGCATAGGTGGAAAGAGATGAAAAAAAAACAACAACTAGATAATGTGGTGATTTACAATGTGATAAAAAATTTAAACAAGGAGAAGTAGAAATTGAGTGTCAGAAGTGCTCCTTTAGGTTGGATGGACAGGAAAGACCTCTTGGATAATGTGACATGTCACTGATACCCGAATAACCAGGAGGAGCCAGCTGTGTTAAGATCTGGATGAAGAACATTCAAGGCAGAGGGACCAGCTAGTGCAAAGGTGGCAGGGAACTCGTCATGCTTCGGGAAGAGAAGGATGGAGCTGTTCAGACAAGGGCCAGCTCTCCTGGGACGTCACAGGCTCGCCTCTGGAGGACAGTGTGAGGGGAGTTTGGAGTTTCTCATAGGCCTAAGATCTATGGGTGTGTGTTAATTTTCATGGCTGAACGATTGTGGTAGTAGTCAAGTCTCAGCATGCACTGAATAATATACATAATATTATCCTTTGGGGAGAATGAGAATGAGAGCCTTATCTTAATGTAGTGAAGTAAGTGGATTAAAAATCAAAGTGAGCCCTAATACACATAACTAATTTTTGTGTTAGCTAATGAGAGGTGATTAAAGTAATATGCTCATATAATTAACTTTTAATTATTTTTCTTAGTGCCACTTAGTTTATGGTAATTCTTCTTGGGATATTGGGAAAAGTTAGGACTACTTAGGTAACAAATTTGTACTGAACTTCACTCATATTTGATGGCAGCTTAGAATTAAAAGTCTAATTTTAAAAAGAAACTTTTTTAGAATAGTTTTAGGTTTGCAGAAAAGTGGCAAAGATAGTAGACATATATTCCATACTGAATTTCCGCTGTCATTGGCACCTTGCATTATTAGTATTGTACATTTGTCAACATGGAGGAACCCATATTGACATGTTGTTATTAACTAACGTCCCTACTTGCAAAGCGATTCTGATACTACTTGGGGTTCGTGCACACCTCACAGGTTGGGGTCACAGTCTCTGCGAGACTCTTCTCATTCCCCACACCAGCCTCAAGCTCTGGGGTTCCCAGACCACCTGTGTTTCTGACCAACTAGCTACAAATTCAGGGGTTTCCACGACCCCTTAGGTTCAGTAATTTGCTGGAATGAGTCAAAACCAAGCAAAGCACTATACTTATCATTTCAGTTTTATTATAAAGGGCATAAATCAGGACCAGCCGAGGAAAGAATGCGTAGATTGAGGTCTGGAGGGCCCCACATGGGCAGTTTCCATGACCTCAGGGCTCATCAGCTTCCCGGCACATTGATGTGTGATTCTGGGGAAATGATCTGATGTGAGGCCAGGGCAGAGCCTGGGAGAAGGTCAGCCTTGGTTGTCTTGGCTGGGTCCATACCTACTGAAGAAGAGAAGCTGCTGCTTCTGCTTTAGCTGCTCAACCTCACCCCCCGGGCCTGGAATAACACTTCTAGGGAGAAATGTTACTTATGGACGGGAAAATGGGAAAGCACCACCGAGAGAGCAGACTGTCGTACACCGGGGTGCCAAAAAAGTGTCCACACAGGACTCGTACTCGTCTTTTGTTATTGGTGTATATGTATTGAGTGTTACAATTTTAGTACAGTTTTTTCTTTTCTTAAAATGTGTATACATCTTTTTGGCAAAAGGTATATACTTTTTTGGCAAAAGGTATTGCTATACCTTTTCTGTTTCAAAATTCTGATCCATCAGTATTTTTTCCCAGTAATTTTTGCAACTTGATTATTTATTTATTTATTTTTTATTTTTAAACAACAGACATGCTCCTTTTCTAATTACCTTTAGGCCAAGGTTTCTCAACCTGGACACGGTTGGCATTTTGGGCCGGATAATTCTTTATTGGTGTGCTGACCTGTGCATTGGAGGCTGTCCTGTGTTCCTGCTCAACACCCCCTTCCCCAAATTCTGACAAACAAAACTGTTTTCAGACATTGCCAAATAACCTTTGGGGGGCCAAATGCCCCTAGGTCAGAACCACTGCGCTAAGGTTAGCAAAATGACCTTCAGACCCCAGCTTTGACTGTGACGTGTAACTTGGCAGCACCACGCGCATCACCACCAGCCTCCTTTTCTCCAGCTGTAAAATGGAGAACATTATTTGTGCCTGTTCATGGTGTGTCTGGATTTGGTTTAGAAGATAAAATGCCAATGAATAACTTTGTATAGCAAATTTATCTCGACACAGTGTTGACAGGTTTAAAGTAATCCAAATCCTATTTACAAGTTAAGTACATTTCCTCCAGGTGAATTTAAACTATCTTCAGTTACTTAATTGTATTCTTGTTGTCTTTTTACTTTTAGGAAAATTGCAGACTTTCATCCACTTACCTATTTGCAAAGCCTCACAGGTCTTCCCCAGCAGTTTTTGTCTGCAGCTTTTGATCTTAGAGTGGCTTTGCTAATTATTTCAACTAATTATTTCTCTAGAGAAAGGCTGGATGGAGTCCATCTCGGAAATTTCTTACTACTTTTCCCTAAATCTGAACTCAAAGCAGAGAAGGGGAATACTTTCTTTTCAGTCAGGGAACCAACCAGCAATCTCCTCCCAATTCAAAGTTGGGAGCCTAGGAAAACACTGGGCTGGAAATACTTAAAGGGACAAATCTCTACCACTGTTCTTTGAGCATCTTATGCTCATTGTAGATAAAGGTACGTGATGTTTGCTTGTATGCCCTTATGTATAAATGTAGGAAAACAAAGGAAAAGCTGCATCTCTTGCGTCCATCATCTTTTCCTTTTGGATTTCTGTATATATACCTCTCTTTCCGGGAGGTTGCTATTGGTATATATGTATTTACATAGGCTAGAGGTAGGGGTGGGACCTGGGAAAGGGGTGCCATGAGCTGCCTAGACTCTGTGACAGGTATTTTTGGGCTTCATCTCTGCTACCTAGCTTCCTAATTCCCCCTTCATCCTCAATTTTGAAGGTATCTTTTACATCAATTAGCAGATTAAGTGCTTTTTGGGGAGATGACCTGAAAAAAAAACCAACTCTGAGAAGAATGTACACAAAGTCTTGTGTGGGAATCAGCTCTGTAACTTTACTTTTCCCTTTGCGGGACCTCAGTTATTTGAGCTAGTGCCATCGGCTGTCTAAGGGGAGCAGAGGAGCTTCATGATTAAGGGCTTCAACTCTGGAGTTGGAAGGACCTGCGTTTCGATGACCTGCATTTCGATTTGGTTCTGCCCCTTCCTTGCTCTGTCTCCTAACTTATTTATGCCTCATTTGTAAAGCAGGTGTAATAACACCTATCAGAGGAGTGTGGGTTAAATGAAATAATGTCCTTCATCGGACACTGAGTAGGAGCTCAATGAAATGTAGGTCCTATCTTTTCACATTCCCTTCTTTTCTTACTTTTCACCTACTAACGCCAGTGAATTCCAAATACTTTGAATAATCCAGAGTAAACAAAAGGCTCCCATCTCCTACCACCTCCCCCATGTTTACTCTGCCTACCCTTTCTAATCTTCAGCACCCCAGGTATGTTCATGACCCAGGGCCTTTGCATTTGCCATTCCCTGTGCCTGGAACATGCTTCCCAGATACCCCGCGGCCCACTTCTTCACTGTCTTCAGGTCTCTGCATATGTCACCAATCAGAAAAGCCTTCTCTGACCACCGTGTAGGAAATGGGACTTGCCCTCTATTTCCTGATACTTCCCAACGCCCTTACGCTGCTTAGTTTTTTCCATGCCACTTAGCATCTAATGGCATGTTTTGTTTTTGTATTGTCTGTCTTCCTCCACGAGAATATAAGCCTCAGAAGGACAGGGATGCTCTCTTCATGAATTGTGGTGTGCTCAGTGCTTAGGATGATACTTGGCCTGTATTTGGTACTCAGTAAATATTTCTTGAATGTATGAATACATGACTATTATTCTTTATTCATGCTACATTTTCCCTGAGTTTTAAGAAAAAAGTGTGTACTAATTAAAAAAAATAGTTAAAATATTTAAATTGACTCGTTGTTATTGCCTCAAAATACTATTCCATTTAGAGGTGACTATTTTTAGCCTTCACTGTTTTATATTAATATATGATTTCTTCTGAGGCTTTTTTTCCTTCATACAGTTTTAATTTTAGAGAACTTTTAATTGTATCATTAACATTCCTATCTGTAGGTCACTGTTGTGTGGTGGATTGGGAAAATAGGGAGAGACCTATGTTCTACTTATATCAATTTTTTGTGACCTCCAGCCGATTGTACTTTTTTTCTTTTTCTGGAGAAGTTGAAAATACATGATATATTGAGGTAGATTTTCTCACTTACCTAAAATGATACCCAGAGATGTTTTATGGCCAAAAACCAGTTGGTCACTGTGTGGAAAAACCTGCTGAATTGTTTCTTAAAATTTTCTTTTTCCCTGAAAGAATACCATGCAGTATTTAAACAACTACAATTGTTTTTTATTTTAATAATTCTGATGATAATTGCACTTGCCAGCCAGGTGAATTACTCTGTGTCATTAAAACTCTCACCTAAGATGCTGTTTTATTTCTGTTCTGTGTGGTACTTCACCTCTGATTCTGCAGCCAGACTCCTTTGGATTAATAAAATACTCTAAGAACAGAAATATCTGGTATTCTTATAATTCTGTGGCTTTCACATATTTTCTGTATTTTTATTTCAGGTAGGGAACAATGATTAATAGTTCAAATAATTTTTGAAACAAACTTTGATAAGATAGATTTTTTTTTAATGAGCTATTTCAGAAGTTCTGTTTCTTTTTTTCAGTAAGACTACATATAGTTTTTATCTTCTATTTATTACTGTGTATAAAGCCTGTTTAGAAAGTGTTATACTTTGTTATAGGTCAGCTTTCACAATTTAGTTGAGAAAACATGGACCTATAAATAAATTTTTAAATTTGGGAATGATGAGATTTACTAAACGTTTACAAATATTCATAAGGCACCTTTTTTGTCCTTTTAGTAATGATGAAAGAAAAAGCAAAAATACTTACCACATTGTTTACTGTACTTACCTAGACTATCCCAGACACTGGTGATTTTTATCTAGGATGTTTATCCATCTTAAGGCCAAACAGCCTTTTCTGAATATGAACATGAAACCTTTGCTTTGAAGGACATTTTGTACTTGGGGCAAAGCAAAATTTGTTAAGAAAGTGGATTTTATATCTTGCAGGGCTGGAGAAATAGTAATATTTTAGTTCTGGCAACCTGGGATGGAGAATGCTGTCCTATTTAAGGCCGTCAGTCCACGGGCATTCACCAGATGAGGAGTTTTTAAGGCAGGACCATCTACATTTTCTAAGTTTTATGTCCATCAGCAAATGATTCAAACTATGTTTGTTCCTACGTGCCAAGGAGCTTGTGTTGATGTGATGAAACTTGGCATCCTACCGTCCCCCAGCATACCAGTGCCTGGCTCTTTGTGCCAAGGTAACTTGTACTCTCTCGACTTCACTCAGGGGACATCAGCAGTTTTTTTTTCCTTTCCAAGCTGTGTCCCTGCCTCCAGTGCATTTCTCTTTTAGTGTTTTTCCTTTCCCACAGGGTTAAGCCTGAGATCATTTAACTCTCTATAGTGTATGAGAATTTTGGGACTTACGTTGCCCACAGATGAAGATGTTATGTGGATTCATATTGCTGAATCGTGGTTGGCTTCGTGTCACACATAGTTTGAACTTATATAGTCATTTCCAGCTCTCCTTCCAGTTTTTCCTTAATTCAGCAAGTTTCTAATCTGGGCTAGAGCTATTTCCGTCTGCTGCCTCGGTCACTGGGAAAGCAGGCTCCACCGTGCCCCCTCCGACCCTTAGCTTCAGAAGTGCTTTCCTTGTAACTTCACAGAAGGTCGGCTAAACCCTGGGTCCTGCCTGGCGCCCCCTACATGGAGGTCTTGTTCTAGGAATTAACTGTGCAAAACTCCTCCTCCCTGAACTGATTTCCTTACCTTGGAGGGCTCATCTTTGTGGTTTTGGTTCCACAATGTTTTGGTTCCACAGAGGTAGTTTTCTCGCACCTGTGTCTTCATGCTTTTGCCTGACTTTCTCTTACCTTGGGTCACCGCCCTCACCCCAGGCATTCTCTGAGCTGTGACAGTGATTAGAAGAGAAGGATGTGGTCCCCGTGTGGCTGGGCAGTAGTGGGTCATCTGAGCAAGTGCTGAGAAAGCTACAAGCCTGAGTCCGGAACTGAGGTGTAAAGATGCCATGTGATCCTACCCAAGTGAGCAATCCACGCTGAGTCAGAATTCTTTCACTTTTCAAAGGCCGTCAACGGGTCTTAAAAGGTAGGCAACAGGGTCTTAGGAAAAGCACTAATATTTATTGAGTCCTGTTTCCCTTCAGCCCTCACAGCATTCCTGAGGAGCAAGTGAGGGGCAGAAGCATTTAGGAGAACATGCATGTGGATGCAAACATGTGCACACATCATTTATACTGTAAATTCCAGATGGGCCTAAATAAAATCCCACGAGAAGATAGTGTGATATGGTGTGGGCTTTGGGAAGTCCTAGACGCCTGAGTTTAAATCTCTTTTATGTCAGCAAAATAAACAGTCCTCCAATGTACTTTTTAAAAATTAATTTTTAAAAGAATCAAAGAAGAGTTTTGGTTTAAAAAAATATATAAGTAAAAAAAAAAAACACCTCACCACTCACATCTCTGGTGTGATTGTACAGGCTCTTTGGAGCTAGAACATGGACTCTACTGAGGAAAAGAGAAAGGCGAAATTCCCTTCATGCATTAATGCAAGATTCCTAGATTTTCCAGGGAAGTGTTTCACTGAAACAGGTGAAAATGGAGCAAACAGTGCTGGCCAGCGGGTCTGGCTGCAGCACTCAAGTGAATCCTGGGCTTAACTCAACACTCCCCATAAAATATGCATAAGAGAAATTTAGGGTGCTTCTCAAAAGCGAATCCAGGAGTACTAGAAAGAGGTGTGTGTGCTTGTTTTCTCCCAATAGGCAGTTGTGTACTCATACAGTTCGTTTTGCTTCTTCTTATGTGGTGTCATTCATCTAGGCCTCTCTTCTTGGCAGAACCATCCCTATTCCAGCATCTGATGATTTGTTTAATCAGAGTGACATTTTCTTTGAATAAGAATTTCAGAAATTAAGGACTCGTGCCAAATTCTAAAGAAACCACTTAACTTTTACACAAATATTAATTTCTGTATCAAGAAAAAAATTAAAATAGTATGGTGAACAAGTTTAGATAAGACCTAGCGAAAAATATTCATGTTATTGGTGCAGTCTAATATATAATACATTCTAATACATGCTTTCTGGGTTCATGAAGGCGACTGTATTTTCTTGCTAAAAAAAACACCTAATGATTTTACTGCTGTTATTTCTTTACTTAGCTATTTAATTATGCATGACAATTGATGGAGAACAATTTTTCAAATCAAGCTTTGCGCCTTCATATTCAAAGATGTTTCCCCTTCTTTGCCTTAAGAGATCTATTTTGAGTTTATGTAATATTTAATCTTTAAAAAAACATTTGAGAGACTTTTAGCATAGAGATTGCTAAAAGCAATTTTACTTTAAATAGCTTCTTTCTTGGGAAAGAAAGGACAATTGTTTTTGCTGAATTATAAATGTTACTGTATAATTTCAGGCTTTCAGAGATTCTAATATCTCGCAATTCAGTGACCCCTCTCTGAAAGTCAGAATGCCAGAGCGAATCCCATTTCCATATCTAAAATTAGAAATGACATGCAGAAAGTACAGGCATTTTACCAGGCATGGTAATGATATGTTTTCTCTTTTTTTGTTAAAACCTGAGGGGAAAAAACCAAGCAGTTAGCTCTTTACTAAATAAACCGTATGTCTTTCTTTGGACATTACTTCTGTCCATTGATTTGACTTGAGAATCAACTGTAGCCATATATCTCTAATGTGTTTCTTATCACTACTCATTTTTTGATTTAGGATTTTTTTTCCCCTGATCAAATCTATGAGGTCATACAAATGTTCTCATTTCCTAATTTTGCTTATAGACAGCTATGTGAAATGTACCTTTGCCACATTTAAGCAAAGTGCCTTTCTATAGATTTTTTGGGGAGAATCTTCTCTAAGTGCTCTGCTTGCCATACATGGGGCTTTGCCTTGTGACTAACCAGATAATAATATCTTAGGGACGGTGTGGAGAATTCGCATTCGCAGTTGACTTTTACAGTATTTGACAACTGATCATTATGTATGAGGGATCTGCCTTCTCCCTTACATTTGAGAAATTGACCTGGGGGAAGAGATTGAGTGGGGACCCAAATGGAGCAATCAAAGTCCTCTCTGGGGACTGGCTGACCTTCTCCTGGCATCTGGGTTTTCACCCACTCCAGTCAGGCTGCCCTGCTTGGCAGCTGGCTTCATTCCCACCTTACAGAGGCTCATGGCCCAGGGCCTGGAGCTCTAGCCCAGTTTGGCAGATCATCTGCAATTTTTGATTACCACCTCTGTACTCCAGCAGCCTGTGTAATTCCAATCTGACTGTAATTTCCATCACCTTGAAGCCTAGTGAGTGTAGTCTTTACCGGCATCTTAATATTTGTCAAATTGTTTTTTCCTCCCTACAGTTACAAATAAGAAGGTCCTGTATTGAATGTGAGAAATGAAAAAGTAAGGGCCTAATTTCCAAACAGTGGTGCTTTGACTAGCATTACCGTAGGCGGAAAGCTTTGTACTATTGGATTTGTCAGATTGTTGTCCACAACACTGTAGTTCAGTTTAAACGTGCACTTGAATCTAAATTGGACACTATCCTTTAATCCTTTAATCCTCTCCCCCTTAATCCTTCAGTAATTTTTCATAATGTAGTGAAAAGGTGTAGACCATACCTACAGTCCACAGGCAGTATCTGGCCTGCAGACTTAGTTGTCCTGCTCAGCATTTAAAAACCTGTCCATTTCACGTAAGGACTAGATTCTCAGCCTCCCTTGAAAATCTGGACGATGTGTTAATATTGAGCCTTTATTGTCACATTGGCTGGAGCCAAGAAGCAATAGCACGCCCAACCCCTCGGCCCCCCTGGGGGTCCGTCTGCCACACCCGTTGTTGCCTCACACACAGACGACCCGGTCATTTACATCACCCATCTGGGCCCTCTAGGCACCCTGGGAAACCCCTCCATCCTCATTTCCCTCTTGCATTTACATCCACCCTCTGTCTCACTTGTAAAGAACAACTTGCAGAGCTCCAGGGAAGGGGCTATGCTCTCCAGCGTCTGGGCCTTTGCACGCTCCAGTCCCTCTTCTTGAGATTCCTTTGACTCTTAGCCTTCCAGACTAAGCGTGATCACCGTGTGTGAGAAGCTGGCCCTGACACCTCTCCGCCTCTGCCTGGTTAGATGCCCCTCCACTGCTCTCTGCACCTCCGTCATAGCACGTGGCTCGCTGTGTGGCCACTGCTCAGTTACATGTCTTTCTCCCCCTTAGATCGCTGGCCTTGAGGGCAAGGTCTGTTCTTCACTTTTCCTTTTTCTCAGTAACTCCCAAGTCTCAGTACATAGTGAGCTTGCAATACATTGTTTTTAATTGATATGTTTAATGTTGTCTAAGGCAGAAGTTCTCTATCTTGGCTACATATTAGAATTATCCGGATAGCTCTAAAAAACCCCCAATATCCAGGCCTCACTCCAGACCAATTCCATCAGAATCTCTGAGGGTGGGGTCCAGGCATTTGTAGGTCTTAAAACTCCTCAGATGGTTCCAATGTGTAGCCAAGGCCGAGAGCCACTAGGCTAAAGTATTTCAGGAGGACAATCTAAAGACATGCAATTGGCCCTGATTTTAGTTTAGGATGAGAACAGTGGCAATGTTTTAAGGAAGTCCACCCCGGATGAACACTTTTTAACTTTGAAGCACAAACAAGTAGGAAACCTTATTCAAGAAATCAGTTTCTCCTACAACAGTCAAATAATTCTGCAATTTATAATGGTGACAAATAGCCAATCAGCAATGTCACTGCAGCACATCAACAGCTTTTTATAATTTTGATAGTTTATGTTGTGTAGCGATGCATCATTTTCCACTTTGCTGCATTTTGATTTAAAATTCAAGTGGATTATTTTTCAGCCACTCTATAAATTAGCTTAGGCGTTTGCAGCGTTTCCAACACCAACTGCTTCTCTTTCCTGCATATTCTTCCCTGTTTTATATTGGGACTGCTAGTTGGAAAATAGACAAAAACAAAACATTAACTGGGGTCATGTGGAAAACAGACTTGGGATAAAAGCCATTTTAACTTGGTGAAAGCTACCACCAGCTGCATTATCTCGTAATTAAAGATCAATCCTGAGCTCATGACTGATTAGAGAGGGTTCAGGAAAAAAAAAAGAAAGAAAGAAAAATGAAAATTGTGAAAGAATTGAGGAAAAATTTATGAATTGGGATTATTTTTATTTTGGAGGAAAACAGAGGTCAAAAAATTTCTGTATGGACACATTTGGGGATGGTAACTTTTGTTTCCGCTGAGAATGAGGTAGTAGGTATTTGCTTTAAAATTAAGGGAGTTTCAGAGATTTACGTCTGAAGAATCTTGTTTATACAGACTGTCAGATAGTAGTATTAACTGTTTGATCTCTTTTCTAGGAGAGTTTTATGAAGAAGATTGACTATTGTCTGTCTGACCAGATAACTTTTTGAGATTTCATTTATCTCTGGATCGAAAAATCTCTTCCAGTTAATCTTTTGTATCTGCAGCAAACGATCTTTTTCAAACTGCCCGTTTATCTCACTGAGAAAGCTGAGTTATCTAGATTGAATCTAGCAATGGTACTTTATTGGAGTAGTACTGTAGATTTTCTAAATATTTCCTTGCTTATTCAACTCCATTTCCCCTTTGGGCTGAGGCTAGAAGGGAGTGATCTGGTGGTTCCGACCTCCCTTCACGGGGACCCTCGCCTCGCGGAGGGAGAGAGGGAGGACGCTGGGCTTCTGGAGGGATGCAGGCACTTATGAACCTGGTAGGTCAGGTTAGTGGCTGCCTGAGGAGCTCTGGCCGGGAGCTTTGGACTCCATTCCTTGGCCAGGCCTGGCTCATGCCCAGGCCAGGAGCAGTGGCATCGCCTGACCTGGAGGGAGAGGCAGCCAGCCCAAAAGGGCCAGACCTGAAGCTCTGCCCGGCTTGGCTGTCACCTTCAGGTACCTGAGGACACCCGGCATGTAATTATGTGCTTTGACAAGGGGCTCCCATCAAAGAGCAGAGAAAGGGCCTGATTAATCATCTCGTCAGCCTAGCGCACTCAGCTGGATCTCTTTCTCCAGTCGTAGCCCAGAGAATCGGGTTGAATTTTGAAATCCTGCCGCCCACCCTCCCTCCCGTATTTGTAGAGCAGCCGCTTCTTTTCGGAGAGGAGAGGAAGGTTGCCAGCGGTGCATTTTACCTTCCTGGTTTTCTCACCGTCCTTCTGCTCATGTTCCTGCTGCTAGCTTCCTTCCCTTCCGCCTCACACAATCCAGAACTGGCTCGGGTGTTTCATTTGTTTGCTTGGATGACTTGGGTAAAGAAATGGTAGCAGTGGCCCGCAGGAGGGTGACAGTGCTGGCAGCGAGAGCAGGGGAGAGGTGCCAGCTGCTAATGGTGGCATGCCTGGCACCAGTGTTCTCCCAGAATATGCTCCCGAGGCCCAGCTCTGCCAGCACGAGGCTCCTGTTTGGAAATATAAAATTCTGATCTCAATCTGGCAAAATACTTTTTTCCCCTTTAGTTTGCTTAGTTTATTATCCTGATTCCCTCTGTTCCTTTGATTGTGGAGATTTGGCCTTCTGTGAAGGTCATCAACATGAAAAAATGTAAAGGAAAGCTGTATGTGCAATGGCCCTGCAGTAAACCCCTGCCCTCCTCCCTCTTCTTCCGCACATTGAGTTTCTCACCTGAAGGCTCAGCTTTAGTTCCTGGAAATCTGGAGCCAAGACAGACAGTATTTCAACAGCTTCAGCCTCTCAATTGGTGGCGTCCAGGTTCCGTTGCCAGGCAGGTGACCCCACTGGACTCCCATGGTGCCATCTGAGTCTCCGCTCTCTTCCCTCCCTACTTGGTTTCTAGCTTCATGTTGACAGCGCTGGACCTTTGGAACTGGCTTTGGGAAGATCGTTGGTGTTGAGTATGACGTCACATGCAGCTGTGGCACTTGCATTCCCGTGCCATCTCTCCCACGGGATGGTAGAGTCCTGGCCTGAGTGTGGAGCCCTCCTCCAATACCACTTGCCTGTCTTACCCCGAATGTTGTCTACTCCATGCTCTGTTTTAGTGCATTTTTTCCCCCTGTGGGAGATGAAGCCTGATGGAGTGAAAGGGCAGGTGTGATCCCAGACAGACCTTGTTCAAATACCCGGCACTTACTTGTGTGATCTTGGGTAAGTTTCTCTACAAGCCTCAGTTCTTCATCTGAAATGGGGGTGCTAGTTCCCATCTTACAAATTAATGATGATTACATGATATACTATATGTAAAATGCCTAGCACACTTCCAAGCCCGTAGGAAGAACATGCAATTCCTTTCCTTCCTCTGCTTGGTGTCTTCATGACTGAGGTTGCCATGCCCTTTGGACCCAAGGAAGCCGTTTCCTTGTTTGACTGTATCTTGTAATTGGCTTTTTCAGGTGGTCACTTTTTCCAGTCTTTGTTTAATCCGTGTTAGTAGGTCTTGGCATGTCTTTTTCTAGGGGATTATGCAACTGGATAAAAGGGACAAAATCCAAGAAGAGCTGTTTTGATTGCTCCAACTCCAGTTCCGATTTGCTCGCTGTTCCTCTATTCCTGTATATATTTACCTGTAGGCTGTGCTGTGTGGTTCCACATGCAGCCTTATGAAATAAGGTACCAGCCTTTAGAATCTGGAGTCTTCTGGTTTCCAACTTGTTTAGCTCAGCAGTGGAAATAACATTTGTTGCTATTAAATTGGTCCCTAATGGCTGTCTTCTGTTTCTACTCTGTAGCTACCAAGCAGCGGTCATGAATCAGCAGAGTTGAAAATATTTCAACCAGAGACACTTGGACGTGGCACTAACGTTTGTATTGCCCAGACCAAGGCAGAGGTCACCAGCCAACAACTGATACGGTGCGTGGCTAGTGTATACTTCTGCATGGTCTAAGAGCAAATCCTGGACTCAATTCAGTACCTAAAGAGAAAATTAAGAAGCTCATAATTAGTTATTTTGCCTTGCGTTGCAAAATCCAAATGTCATTGCAAATGCTTCTCAGGTGCTCTAGTGTGGATGAGCTGGGTCCAGCCTGCAACACGTTAGGTTGACTTGATGGTTATTGCACGTTGCAGGTAGTGTACCGAAGCCTGTTGTACAAGTGTCATGAAGTGAATGGAAAGCATTTTCTATAATTTCAAGTAACAGTTCCCCAGAGGCCTTTGATCGTATTGAAAGAGGAAGGTCAGTTCAAATCTCCCTAGGTTTCTGTTCATTATGTTATGGCCCTCTGAAATAGTCAGCTTTAATTAGGCTGCAAAAACATTGATTTTCAGTGACAGATTAATGCCTAGGTTGGAATATGCAAAGACATGGAAATAGAATTCAGAAATAAATGAAGTAATTGCCGATAGCTTCTAAGACTACTCTAATGAAGGCGTCTATAAGCAAGGGGCCGCTATGCTTTACATTTTACTTGACAGTGGAGTATGTCTGAGGTGACTAGACTGAGTACTGATCATGTTCTAGCCTCTTTTCTCCCCATCCTGACGTGAAAGTGCCCTGGTAAGTCAGGACCTTGCGGCAGTGGTGCAGTTCTCATGTCGGAATCACCGAGCCTTGCTTGGATTATGTGTTCTGACGCAGGGGTTGGCAAAGTGGCCTGCAGCCAGCTTTTGCATAGCCTTATGAGCTAAGAATGGGCTCTGTGCTTTTAAAGCGGTGTGAGAAAACAAACGTGATGTTTGACAGAAACCCTCCATGGCTTGCAAAGCCTAAAATATTCACTGGCCCTTTACAAGCAAAAGTTTGCCAACTCCTGTTTTTAATATATTATGAATAAGCTCTTTCTCTTTATGAATTTAAATTGGACATTCTTCCCTGTGCTCACAGCGAGGCAGAATAGTGGCAGAGTGGAAAGGAATGCGCTGCAGAGCTGGACAGACCTGTTCTGAGTCCTGGCTGCGTGACTTTCTACCTGAGAACGCGGGAGAGTTGCTTCCTCCTCTAAGCCTCAGCCTCCTCTGGGCTGTTGTAACTCCGGGCCTTGCACTGAGGATCGTAGCAAGGGATACTTCTTGAGCGTCTGAAAAGCCCAGGAAGAGCTGTAAAAGCCCACCAAGCTTGTCTGCAAACGGGCAGGGGACACACCGGCTACTTGGTGTGGCACTGAGCAGGCGCCATCTCGTCACTTCAGCCCCAGAGCAGGTTCCCTGCAAACGGTGCTATTGCGTGTGGTTCTTCCATGCGGCCCCTGCTGCAGACCTCCCGAGGGCACGCTCCTCTCCGTCACTGTTTTGGTGCCTTCCGTGTCCTTTAGCTGCCTGAAGACGTTCATGTCTTTGAACCTAAGCACCGTGCACTTATCCAAATACGGTATATGTGAACCTTTGGGCCTTTGGTGGTGGTTTGCTGCCAAGAGCTGTTCTTTCTCCCACCCCCGTTCTCTCCTCCCCCTATTCCTTGAAGACAATGTGTGTATTAATTGGGTCCAAAAGAACTTGATCCTTCTTAACTGTCCCTTTCTTAAGTTGTCACTGTGATTTCCAAGTGACTTCAGGCAAGGAATTTAAACTGTGGGCTCTTTTTCGTCACCAAATGAAATAGACAATAGCTCTGCTTTATCCCAGGAGGACTCAAAAGCATTGCATTCTGGGATGAGTGTGCCTGGGTCCCTTGCAGTTGCTGAGGTTGTGGGTGTGGTTTTCAGATAAAGTCTTGATGTCTGTTTTGAAGTGATTAGGGCTGAGAAGTGCTCTGGTTGTATAGCTACGTACTACTTGATTTTTCCAAGGAAAAGTTCGATACAGTTATTCCTTTGGAGCCCTGTACTCAACCGGTGAGATTCTGAGAGGGAAAACCCAGAGCGTGTGCAAGGGTCAGGCGGTTCTCCTTTTCTGGAAGGGTGGGCCTGCAGGGCAGCTCTGACCTAGAGGAGAGCGTGGCGTGTGACCTGAGCGATGGGGCTGCTGGCCAGGATTTCTAACACTGATTCCAGGTAGCAAATGCTAATTAGAGCTCTGTACCCCTGGCTATGGCTGCACGTAGCAGGAAGTGAAGAACCCCAAACTTGAGCAAGTCCCTGCCAACCTGATAAGAAAGTAAATGATACTTACAATGCCATTTGTTTATGTAGCCATTTTCCTTCAAGGGCAAAATGGCTTTATTAAGATAGTAGTTACATATTCTTGAAGGATATTCCTTTTGTCCACTTATATATTATTAGTAAATAATGTTTTGTTGTTGTTTAATGATCAAATGGCATTTTTTTTTTCCTGATTCTGGATGTCAGAATCTACTTTATGTATTTAATGCCACTGAACTGTAGACTTAAAAATAGTTAAGAGAGTAAATTTCATGTTATGTGCATGGTACCTCAATTTAAAAAATTCTATTGTAGATGATCAAAATTCAGTTTTAAAGAAGTGATTAAATGGCATCTATTCGTGGTAGCTTTAATTGTCTTTTTTGGATTTTTTTTACATTTCCAAGTATTTTTAAACAGTAACTATGCATTACTTTATAATCAGATAAAATATAAATTTTTTTTTTCTGTTCTACAAACACTAACAGTACTTCCTAACCCCCTCACACTGCCATAGCAAATTTAGCTCATTGGTTTTCCTTCATGCATGTATTTAAGCCGTACATTTTAATTTTCAAATTCAAAAATAGTATTCTGTAATATCCCTTGCTTTAGAGATTTAGAAGTGAGGGAATGAGTTTGATTCAATGGAACAATGTGCACATACTTTACATCTATTTTATTCTAAAAGCAGTCATGTCTGACAACTTGACATACAGCTCTCTACATCTGAAATACAAATGCAATCGTATAATTTACATATTTAAGAAACTTTGTTTATAGATACATAGAAAAGTAAAGATTTTTTATTCTCAAGGATTTTGTCTTTTAAAAACCACAAGGGGCAAGATACATTAACTTGCTTAGACCAAAAGAGAGCTAAAATAAGGAAATATTGGAAGGAGACAGGGGAGAGATGAGAAGTTAGCTCACAACCGTCTTCCTCCCAGAAGCTGTCTCTCTTCTCCCATCTAAGGCCTCTGTGCCTCCCCGTCCTCTTCAGAGCCGGGTCTTCATGCCTGTGGGGGCGTCTGGGGCTCGCTGGGGTCTGAGCATAGCTTCTTCGCAGAGAAGGTTTGGCCTGGAGCACAGGGCAGGGCAGACTAGCTTCAGCCTAAGCCAAGTACACAGATGACCCAAAAAGAGCGATGTGAGGGGCGCCGCCCAGGACCCCCCCACGTGGACCCCCCCACGTGGCACCTCCCGGTTTCTGCGCGTTCACGTCTTACTCATCCGCCAGGACCGGGCTCCCGTGTCCTGCACGAGGCCATTACATGTCTCCTCCGACACAGGTTCTCTGCCTGCTCTGAATTCTCCGGGCAGAACTTTTCCCAAACCGTTTTGCAGAGCAGCAAATAGCTGTTCATTGACGGTCATGTGGTCAAATCTGGGGACCCCTGGGGACCACCTATTTTTAGTTTGATGGGGTGGGGGTGGGAGATAACATTAACAATTTCCCAAGAGCCTGTAATTTTATATTGAATTCTCCATCTGATATTTATCTATGATGGATGAAAACCCAGGGTCATATCTAGCGTCTGGTGAGATAGAGTGAAAAATCTAGAAAACTTTAATGAGAGAAATTATGTCCGCACTGCTTCTGGGTTCTTGAATAAATAGGCAGCAAGGCATATTCTTTATCCTCAATGAGGCCGCAGTTGTCGGATCTGAGAGCTTGTATGGCCTCACTCCTGACCTTATTTTGAATTGCAGTATGAAGTTGGATAGGCAGTTACTCCAGTGCTGAGATCTCCTTCCTACCACTTCCCGTTATATCTGAGTCTTTCTTATTAGTACCTGTTGATTAGAAGACTGTTGATTATAAACTTTTTAGTTCTTAGAATACTAAGGATGAGAAATTCCTGTTGGTGCCATAGAGAAGGTGAAAAAAATTAGAAAACAATCAGTAACCACAAGATGGCCACAGGGTTTTGAAAATTAATCTGGGGAACGTAATTTAGTGGTTACCAGAGGGTAAGGGGGTTGGGGGGTGGGGATGAGGGTGAGGGGGATCAAATATATGGTGATGGAAGGAGAACTGACTCTGGGTGGTGAACACACAATGTAATTTATAGATGATGTGATACAGAATTGTACACCTGAAATCTATGTAATTTTACTAACAATTGTCACCCCAATAACTTAAAAAAAAAAAGAACGTTGTAGAAAAGAAGAAAAGCTATGAAGAGAAAATAGGAGATAAAGAGAATAAAAAGGAAGTCGTAGATGTGAGTTGAATCTGCTAGTTAGTTCTTGATCTCAGATATGGATGGGTCCGTTCAGTCTGTGAACTGTGAGGATGTAGCTGAAGTGGAAGGGGTGCCCAGCCCCGATGCCAAGAATGGAATGGAAGATTATATGCCAGGAATTTGAGGAGTCGTTGAAAGTCTTTGGGTAAACGAACAGCTTAATACTTTTCAAGCACTGACTGAAAATGGATTGGAAGAGGGGCACCTGCTGAGATGTGAGTGACAAACACCAGAACTAGAGCATGGTGTCAGGGAGCAAAGAGGAAGGGCTGGCTGGGAAGACAAGTCGTGCTTAATGGGAGCAGCAGGAATTAGATGTGGATGATAACGGTACATCTGGATTTTTACGTAGCACGTACTTCAAATATTCTGTCCTCAAACTAGTAATGTTTGGGAAATCCCAGTATTTTAGTATTCAAACTATTTTTCTTTAATTGCTTTATTTTTGCGGTGTCACTTTTTACTTATTTATTTTATTTTTGTAGATTATATCCTAATTTTGGCTCTCTAAGTAAAGATTTCAGTACCTTCATGGACTGAAGGAGATGTAGAGGAAAGGTGACTCTGAATATGTTTCTTAGTAACTGAGAGAGCATTGGTGCCTCCGGTGAAGACAGGGAGGTGGAGAAAGGTAGTTGGTTTGATTGCGAGAGGAGGATTGTTTGGAAGAGGGTGAGTTCGGTTTTGGGCATTTTCAGATTGAAGCGACAATTGTCCAGATAAGTGTGTGTTATTGGCTGTCGCCTGGAATGGATAGTAGAGGTAGGGATTGGAGCTCAAGATCTGAGAATCACCTATGCGAAGGTGTTAGTTAAAACCGTGGAATGCAGTCTGTTCATCAAGGGGTAATTAGCAGATGAAAGGAAAATGAGGATTTAAAGAGAGATGGAACGTAGTATGAGAAAACCAGAAATGTGCAAGTCTGGGAAGCTGAAGGAGGAAAGAGTTTGAAGAAAAGGCTTAACATTGACAGATGCTGCAAGGATAGCAAAGTGAACTTATGCACACTGGATTCGGCCGGAAGTTTGGAAGTTTTCAAGAGCAAAATCAAACACAAAGGTTATGGAGCAATGACAAAACTGCAGCTTAAGAAAGGCTAGTGGTGAAGTTGAAACCAGTGTAAACTTAAGAAGAAGAAAAGTCCAGGACATGTTTCACATGAAAGTAGTGTCTCAAGCAGATTTATTTGTTTAAAAACATTTAAGTATTTATGACATAGTTCTAGTAAACCAGAATGCCTTTGATCTGATGTCCAACCGAGTTACTGAGCTGCCCTACATTTTAAATTCCTTACCCCACTTAGTAACATTCCTAGTACATCAAAATATTGACTAAAATAGTTAATTGATCATTTTTTTAAACTCTGAAAATTAATAGAGCCCACAGAAAAATGCAACAGTTGTACTATTAAAAATCTGATTCTTCTTGTCTTTCAACTTCCACTTGTCTTGTTAGACTGCTTTGCATCTGCTATCATTTTATGGTATCTTCTGATGTATTTTGGGGCAAGCAAACACAAGCCTTCCTTTGTTTCACTTGTATACAGTTCTAACTTTTATTGCCCCATCTCTTTTGGTGAGCCAGAAGTCTTGCCTTGATATCTAGAGTTTGGTCAAAATTGATAGATAATATTGCTGTTTAACTACAGTGGTGACAAAGATGAACAGCAGATGAAAAGAAATGCGATAATAGTATAAACTGAGTATCAGAATTATGGAAGATGGTGGCCCTGAGTCTAACATGATATTCTGAGCCCAAGAACTCGACACCCATCTTGAATTCAGGCAAATTGCTTAATCTCAGTTGGTCTTAATTTCTTCTATTAAGTTATAACAAAAGTTTAAAAAAATTGAACTTTGTCAGGTATGCTGAGATGGGTGGTTTAGTGACATTGCCTAGTGTCATGTAATCCAGCATAAAAAGCTGAGTAATTCGAGTCAGAAGAATCACTTGGTGGAGGTGTAGGCGGTAGACCTGGAGGTCTACACTGAAGTGTTCATTTGGATTCTGGCATTGTTGAAGGCAGGATGTCTTGCCTTTCCAAAATTGATTTCCCATTCGTTACCACTGTATGTGTGGTGGGCAGGCCGCACTGCAGATACAATGGTCATGGCAATAGCAATGGACATTTATTGAACACTTATTTTCCCATATATTGTTCATTCACTCAACAGCTGTTTATCGATTGCTTGCTATGTGTCAGGCGGCATTCTCGGGCTGGGGATACAGCACTGAAAACATTCTTGCTGTCTTAGAGCTCATATTCTAGAGAGAGTAATTGGTCAGTAAACAAAATAAACATTTCACTGTCTAACACGTTGTGTATTTTATGTATTTATTTGTTAATTGTCTTTTATCCATCCACTCGCGTGTAAGATCCATGAGGGAAGTGCGGGTAGCTTGGAGAGCTAGGGTGGCATTCTCATCATCCTTATTTTTTCAAATAGCCCTTAGGTAGATAGAATTAGATTAATCCTAATGGCGGCTTCATGACAAACTGCATCTTTGGTCATTTTATTGTCAGTTTGTTTATGTACTAACGATGTGAGGAAAATCTCCGAGCCCATCATTGATTGATGCTGAGAACTAGAGCCCTGACCGTAATTTGTACCTACTAGTAAGTTCTATTCATGCCTTATTTTGAAGTGAATTTTTTTAAAGCAGGCAGTGGGGGCAATGTGGAATTCAGATAGGGGGTGGGCAGAAACTTGGGTGAGGAGGTCAGTGAGAGGCGAGAGATGATGAGGCAGAACCTTAGCAGGGACAGTGGACTGAAAAGCTGGATGGGGGTGGATGTAAGACGGAATCCATTGTGCGTTGTCATCGTGGCACAGAGTTATTCACCAACTCTACACATGTGTTGACATAAGGTACGTGGTGATGAAATCATCCTTGGTTTATTTGCTTTTGTGCTTTCAGCAGTTAGAGAATCTCAAGTTTTATTTGAGATTTAAATTTTTATTGTAAAGTATTTAAGCCAAAAATATGCAAAAGGATATAAAATTGAATGCATTGGCCCCCCATATTCACACTACCTAATATAAGAAATTAAATATATTAGCCCCTTGTATTCTGTTCCTTGATTTTATTTCTTTCTCGTCAGCCTCAGTAGTAACTACATTACTTAAATTGGCTATTTATCATTCCCTTTAAACAAACAAACAAACAAACTTTTGTTACATATGTATGTATCGCTAATGAATTTATAGTATTGTTTTATATGTTCTTAAACTTTGTATGAATGGTATTAAACTGTATATATTATGAGATTCATTCATATTGATGCATGCAGCGTTCATTTTCACTGCCGTCCATTGTGTGAATATACCCTGATCCAGTGATCTCTTTTCCTGTTAATGGACATTTCAGTGTTTTCCATGTTTTGGTATTATAAACAATGTTGCTTTAAATATTTTTGGACATACTTCCTTGTGTGACATGTGCAAGACTTTTTTTTAGGGTATTTTTGTAGGAGTGGAATCTCTAGGTGATAAGATATGCACACCGTAACCTTCACTAGATAGTACTATTAATAAACTGTTCCCCAGATTGGTTGCACCAATTTACACTCCCAGCAGGAGTGCCCTGTGGAGCGTGTTCTTGAACTTTATTGAGGAGGAGACACCAGGGGTGCCAAACAAACGTATACACATGACTTGTATTCAGCTTTTGTTACTGGTATATATTGAGTATTACAATTTTAATACAGTTTTTTCCTTTCTTAAAATGTGTATATGGGGCGGCTGGTTAGCTCAGTAGGTTAGAGCGCGGTGCTCTTAACAACAAGGTTGCCCATTCGATCCCCACATGGGCCAGTGTGAGCTGCGCCCTCCACAACTAGATTGAAACAACTACTTGACTTGGAGCTGATGGATCCTGGAAAAACACACTTAAAATAAATAAAAGTTAAAAATAAAAGTGTATATATATTTTTGGCATCCTCTGTATTTTGTCGACTAGCGCTACTTGACAGGGCAAGGTAGTATGTGATACACGTCTTAGAATCACCTCCCAAAGCACACACCTTTTCCTCCCTACCTTTCTCTCTAGGTTTTGACCTCTTGGTGTGTATGTGTTGTTGGTACTGGCAATTGGAAGTTTAGTTATAAAAGTCTTATTTGGAGAGCCTTAGTGCTCTTTGAGAGCGGTCAACTTAGTGGCTAATCGATTTAATGGCTTATTACCATCCCTAAAGCTCCTGTAACCCCTCATTTTTATGTCTTCTTTTCGTCGGTTATTCTGCCCAATCCTAATCATTTGTTTTTTCTTTATTTCTGTAGTTTACAAAATTTAAATGTGTTAGAATCCTTGTCTCCAGTGTTCCCATATACTGTCTGAAGCAATGGATTGCAGTTTTCATACGTAATCTTAAAAATTCTTTGCTTAGTTAGCATTTTAAAGACAGGAATGTTTTAATATAATAAAACTATAATAAATAATTAGGTTTCTCTGGTGAATTTCAGTTTCAAACAGTGCAGCTAAGAGTTCTGGAAGAGACCGAGGATTCATCTAGTCAGCTCTGCTGGATTAGTTATGACTCATCCGTTTTCCAAAATTTTGTTGTTCTTGTCTTCTCTCCTGTTTTCATTATATTTGCAATTTTCTGTAATTTTATTTAGCTCCCTTGATAGTTTGAGGAGTGAAGAGGCAAAGATGAAATCGGAACGGAGGTCTTTGGGCTATAAAGCCTGTATTCTTTCCTGAATACCACACAGCCTCTCGGCTTCTTTTTATAATTTGGAAAACATTTATAATACCATGTGTATGTGTTTATTTTTTGTACTTTTTTGTAATAGTGTTAATTGTAAGCTATTTAAGATTAAAGAGAAATCACTCAACACAATTGTCATTAGAAGTCACCACATAGAATTGTCATTCTTTTGACATCTTTGCCTTTTAGCTTCTCTTTCTAAAAGGTGACTTCTTGGCAAATCATCGAATTATATATTCTCTGGATGGGGAAATTAGTGTTTTTTAATGAAAATATGAAGTCATCCCAGGATTTCAGTCCTAAACAAGGACTCGACTTTAGGTTCTTTAGAAGTCTGTGTCTTTTTAAAAAGAAGCCCTTTGTTCTCCATAAATAAACTTCCGGCCTGATTTTAATGAGTATCACGATAGGAGTTATCCATCAGCAATATAGATTGGAAGGCATATTTAAATTTTAAATGTTGTCAAATAGAAATTACCCTACTGCCAATGATAATTTACTTAGTCCCACGATGGTGAAAATGCATTTGTCGTAATGAAAACTAGCAGATCTCAGAACGCTGGGCATGGCTGAGCTGACCACAGAGACTTTGCTACAATTAGTGAACAAATAGCTGAAGTGTCTGTTATGTTTAAGGCCCTATCCCAGGCCCTGTTGCATGCAACAGAATGCTAAATTAAGCAAAGTTGAATTAAAATGTCTAAAAGGAAGAATTTTCCAAGCAGGACTGTTGAAGATAACATGAGATCAAAAGGGGAAAACACACAAAAACTACAAGACAAAAGGATATGAAAAGTGAATCTTAGAAGACAAAGGAAGTAAAAAAAAGTTGCTACTCATCACAATAAAATGGAACTGTCTTCAGTTATCTCCAGAGGGAGAACAGCCCGATTTACGTGGATCAGTGTGCGTAGTGTACGCAGGCGCGGGCTGCTGGGAAGGTCGTCAGTATCTAGCTTTTGGTGACAGTCCCCAAAGCTCAGGGGCCTTCTAATGTACAGGAAACCAGTTAATGGTGTTCCCCTTCTTTATCTAGTTGTTTGATTTTCCCTAATGTTCTTCTTGATTACAGATGGTTATAGAGTAGTTAGGGAGTTTTAAAAAATAGTTGGTATGTGCTATATGAGTATAAAATAATGTTAAAACTCAATCTGTTGTGCACATGTACAAATGATTATACTTTTTATCTTCCTACATAAATAGTCCTCTTTACAATGTTTATGACACATTTTCTATATTTATAACATCATTGTTGGTATAGATATGACCGTAGTTAATTAGTATAGCAGTAATACTGCTGCCATGTCTTCAACCTTTACTACGTGCCAGGTACCCTGCTAAGTACTTTTCACATATTAACTCACTTAATCCTCATGTGAACCCTATGAGGTAGTACCCCCCATTCACAGATAATGAACGTGAGGCACAGAGAAGTTAAATAACGTAAGTTCTCATAGCTACCAAGCCTGAGATGTACATCCTGGCAGTGTGACCTCAGTGTCCTTGGCAACAAGGCCGTTCAGTACAGACGACCGGGTCTGATCGATTCAAAAGTTGGTTTGTTTGAATCATTGTGGGCATAATATCCAGGGACCAGAAGAACCCTTGCTTTTATTTTTGCAGTTCATATCTAAAGTTCTCATTGAACTCCATAAAGGGCTATTTATGAGAAGTTGTCCAAGTGCTGAGTTATAAAGTTGATGGTATTTTGAATGCAAGTGGCAGCACCGTTGGGGTGGGATTAGATCAGGGAATGCCCTTATGAGGGCAAGGTCACGGGCTGCAGTTCTGGGGGTGTCAGCCCGCTCATTCTATGGTCAAAGTGCCCTTTCAACACTCGCTCCCCACATGACAAAAATGGGCATTTGGACATACGGGTCCCCGGATGTGAGGATGGGGGTGGGTCCCTGCTCCGCCATCGCTGGGATGATGGCCGCAGCCAAAGCTCTGTCACTGAAGGCCCTTGTGAGATAAAATCTGTATGTGAATGTATGATATACGTAATGATTATTATTTACTTCAGCATATGTATATTTTTATTCTCATATGTTTATACTCGTTCTGCTTTGGGCCTAATTTTATTTTCATTGGACCCAACCTTATTTTTCAAATTCTTCTTTTTGGGGTCTCTAAATCCCCATATTTTAATTTCCCTTTCCTTAGTTTGGAATGCCTCTGCTAGGACAGTGTTAGAAGCATAGTAATGGCTCAAATGGTTAAACTATGTAGCAGAAAGATCTCGTGTCCCCCCCCCCCCCCCCCCCCCCCCCCCCCCCCCCCCCCCCGTTTGTAACGTTCTGTATCCTGGTGTAGGCGGGGCTTCCTGTGCTGGGAGACGGTGGCTGATAAGTCGTATCCCTCCTGGTTGGCCTGGCTACCCGTGCTTTGACTTATCCTGCAAGGATTCCATTGTTTTCAGAAATGGCCTCCCTGGAGGGAAAGATAATCTTGCCTCTGAGATGAGTCTTATGATGGATATAGGACCATATTGAAATTTAGGTATTTTAACTTTTATTGCCGAAAGAATATGATGAATAGCAGTTTGGGCTTTCACATGCATTTTGATCATGGCTCAGAATATGGTTTGGGGTCTTTGTTAGACCCTAGCTTTATGATGCTATTTGTTTTAATTTTTTTTATTTATTATACTCTTCAGTATCATTAGAGGCCATTGGGACAACTGGTAAATTGTGTAGTAAATGAAATAAAATATTTTATGAAATTAATGAATATGGAGATCTATTAATAGTAAAAAAAGGGCACACTTGAGTATTATAGATGTGTTTCTTTGGCAGTTTTACTTATTAACTGCTAAGAATATATCAGCACATTTTATGTGATTATTCTTACCAGGTACAGATGAATTTCCTCCCTGATAGAATCATTATTCAAAGTCTATTTAGATTTATTTCATCTTTTTGTCTGTTAAAGTTCATTTTTTAAGGTAATGTGATCTTGGAGTAGGAAGTGAAGAAAATTGTGGAAGTGTTATCTCCTGATACTACTCAGCCTAGTTTTTCTTATTGAAAAGTACTATCTTTAAAAGAAAATGTATAATTACAACACTCATTGAAACGAATTTATAGGATAATGGCAACAATCCTTGGGTCAAAAACAGCAACACAAAATTTGACTTAGTTTCATCACTTGCAGGAATTTTCATTAGATCCCCCCTCCAGAATTTTCAGCTATAAATAGAGATCAGCTAATTTGATGAAGAGGCTGTAGGTCTACAGATAATTGAACAAATATATTATGGTTTAAAAAAACGCATGTGAGATGACAGTAATAGTGAATAGGACAGAGGAGAAAAAAGAAAGGGGAAAGAAAAGGAAAAGATAATATAAAGGAACAATGATGGATTTGTTTGCAACAAAATGCGGTTCCAATACCGACCTACTTAACACACTTTCTCACTAGGAGCCCATTGTTCTTTCTCAAGCTCTTTTAGCTTGGCTGCTTTCCTTCCCCATTTAAAAGGAGGACAGGCCCCCTCCCTGCCAGTCCTTTCACCAGAAAGTGATGTTGCTGAGGTTGTTGGGGGAAGTAATGGAATTTTGCATCTGCCTACGTGGTAGGCCTTTGGAAAGACTGACATCCAGCAGAAATCCTATTATACTCTGAGATACTTGTACCACTGGCTGATTTTTTAAAAAAATATAAATGTTTAAAGAGGCTTCTTTAGATAGATCAGTAATATTTCTTCTTTTTACTCTTTCTCCCTTTTTAGGGGTATTCATGCCTCAGTATATAAAATGCCTCCTGGGAAAGAGTTTTGCTATAAAGTGTGTGTGTGTGTGAATGGGTTTTAAATTCCAAAGGCAGGAGTGGCAGAACTGGGGAAGCTATGTGCATACTCTAGTATTCAGAGAAACTTCTTTTAAAGAAGACATTTGGAGTGGTAGAACAGATAGTATAAAAGTATGTGACCAAATTATAATGCCTGACAAAGGGATGGCTATTAGACCATGTTTTTACACAGGCCTTGTACTCCATCCAATTAACTAATGACTTAATGTCATTAGTGTAGATTAATGTATAGAGACACCATATGGATTAGTGGGTTAGTACTTCTTTTTTTTTTTTAATTAAAATTTGTCGGGGTGCCAATGGTTAGTAAAATTACATAGGTTTCAAGTGTACATTTCTATCATACATCATCTATATATTGCATTGTGTTCACCACCCAGGGTCCGTTCTCCTTCTTGATGCTATTATATAAGTATGGTGGTTAAGTATCTCTACATATGATAGGTAATCAGATACTTTGAACTGTGAATAGCAGATAGTAAGCTACTTTCCCTACACATGTATGCATTCTACGCCTGGCTTGACCATATTTGCCAAACCCTAAATCATGACACCTGATGTAGGTAGGGATATGTTTGTGGGGATAGTGTGACAAAGTATTTATAATTGGAACTATCCCGTAGAAGTCATACATTCAGAATGCATTCAACAATACTTACTGAATGCCTACTATATGCCAGGCATTATTATGAGTGCTAGAGATGCAGTGGTGATAAAATAAGAAAAATCCCTCATTCTCCAGAGGGGGAGATAGACAATAAATAGGCAAATAAGTGAAAAAAAAGGTAGGGTAGTGTAGATAGTGATGGGTACTAGGGAGAAAACCAAGCACATAGAAAGGCGAGCAGGTATTGCTGCAGTGTGTAAGGATTCAAGTTTTGGTAGGGAGTGAGCCATATTTATATCTGGGGCACATGGTCATGGTACCACCCATGTGCTCTGCCCAACCACAGCCCTTGTGTGTCCTGCATGATTTCCTTAGATTCCGTAACCTGCTCTGAACTCGAGAAAAGAGACTTTCAGCATATTGAGGCAGGTAGCACCACTAAAAACTAAACCAAAGCACAACGCCCCAAATACCTTATATTTATAGCAAAATCAGCTAATGCAAATAAATAGCAAATATGCAAATACCTTGAGAGAGATGCCTAATTAAAAAAATCTACTCTTCATTCAAACATTTCGGTCTGCATCTTTCAGTCTGCATTCAAACATTTCAGTCTGCATTCAAACATTTCAGTCTGTACCTCCAATAGGATTGTCATTCTTAGCTTAATTAAGGAGACCAGTGATTAGAAGGAAGCAATAATTCCAGGGTAGGAATATTACACAGTGAGAACAGGATACATGTTGTCATTTACTGGCCCAAGGAAGAGCAAGCAGTAGAAGACTCTGGTCTCCTCAGTATTCCAGAATATACCCTGTACTTGCCACCTCCCTCTGCATATGTTGTTTTCCCTTCCAGTTAAGTGGATTTCTTTAACCTGGAATGCCCGCCCTCCTTGATTTTGTTTATGAAAACTCCACTCATCTCCTGGAGGATAGGGACTCAGCTCTTTATCTCTGTGTCTTTAACAGCTTCTGGGATATCTGGCACCAGTAAATGACCAATGAGTGTGTAATACATGAATGATTGAGTGGGACGAAAGAGGGGAACACAACTGGCAATTACCTACCTCACTTTTCTGTCTACAAATAGCTCTTAGAAGCAGTGTTCCCAGGCTTTGTCCCACTTCTGACTTGTCTTAGACTGTCCTTCCTTTCACATTTCTCTAATTAAAACAAAGCAAAACTATGGTTGAGGAGGCTGCCAGACAACTCATCCAACTACCAGAGAGGAAGGCAAAGGAGACAGGAATATACAAAGGGGAAAAGACAGGCTCTTCAATATATGGTATTGGGAAAACTGGAAAGCTGGAAAACTGGAAAACTGGATATGCAAAGAAATGAAGCTGAAACATTTTCTTACACCATAAGCAAAAATAAACTCAAAGTGGATTAAAGACTTAAATGTAAAAACTGAAACCATAAAACTAGAAGAAAACATAGACAGTAAATTCTTTGACATTGTTCTTAGCAATATATATTTATATCTATCTGGATATATATATGGATATATCTCCTGAAGCAAGGGCAGCGAAAGCAAAAATAAACAAACGGGACTACATCAAACCAAAAAGCTTTTGCACAGGCAGGAAACTAGCAGTAAAATTAACAGACACCCTATTGAATGGGAGAAGATATTTGCAAATGATATATTTGGTAAGGGGCTAATATCCAAAATTTATGAAGAACTCATATAACTCAACATCAAAAAACAATCTGATTAAAAAATGTGCAGAAGACATGATAGACATTTCTCCAAAGAAGACACATTATGGAAAGATGGAAAGAAAGACATATGATGGCAAGATGGAAAGACATACATATGAAAACATACTCAACATCATTAATCATCAGGGACATGCAATTCAAAACTACAGTGAGATATCACCTCACACCTGTTAGAATGGTTATTTTCAAAAAGTCAATAAATAAATGTTGATGAGGATGTGGAAAAAAAGGGAACCTTATGAATGTTGGTGGGACTGTAAATTGATGCAGCCACTATGGAAAACAGTATGGACATTCCTCAAAATATAAAAAATAGAACTATCATACAACCCAGCAGTTCCACTTCTGGGTATTTTCCCAAAGAAAACAAAAACACTAATTTGAAAAGAGATATGCACCCCTAGGTTCATTGTAGCATTATTTACAATAGCTAATATATGGAGGCAACCTCGGTGTCCATCATATATACGTACAAGATGTGATGAAAATATACGGTGAATGTTTAAATAAAAAAATTATTACAGTGAAACACTCATTGCCATTAATTCCCCTCAAAATGCTCCCCCTCGTTTCGAACACACTTATTCCGTCATTCTTGCTACTTTTTGAAGCAGTTCTGGACGTTGTCTTTCGTGAGTGTCTTCAGTTGCTCTGTCGTGGCTGCCTCCATGTCCTGAATCATTTTGACTTTGGGGAAGAGCCAGAAGTCACATGGTGCCAGACCCGGTGAATAAGGTGGATAAGGACACACTGTAATGCTTTTATGTGACTGAAATTGCCATATACCAGAAGCGATGTGTGACACGAATCTTGTCATGATGGAAGATGATTTATGGCACACTTTAAAATATACCTTTCCTCAAGTGTAGCTCACACTCGACTGACGGCACCAAACAAGTTGAAACTTGTCACATACACTGTTACTAAGGTTTGATGTGCTCCTTCCTATATTAAAGATTCTTTCCTTTCCATTGAATGGCACTCGGTAGCAGCATTCACCATATTTTTTGATCACAACGGAAAGGCTCTGTGTCACACGTCACTTCTGGTACAGCAATTTCTGTCAAATAAAATTACGGTGTGTCCTCATCCATCTTATTCACTGGATCTGGCACCGTGCGACTTCTGGCTCTTCCCCAAAGTCTAAATGACCATGAAAGGTAAACATTGGTTGCCAGAGGGAAGGCGGGATGAGTGATGGATGAAAAAGGTGAAGGGGAATAGAGGTACAAACTTCCAGTTATAAAATAAATAAGTCACAGGGATGTAATGTACAGCATAAGGAGACTAGTCAACAATATAATAACTTTGTATAGTGACCGATGGTTACTGGACTTATTGTGGTTACTGGACTCATTGTAACATGTAAATGCCAAATCACTTTGTTGTACACCTGAAACTAATATAATATTGTATGCCAATTATACTTCAATAAATAATACATTAGAAAAATAAAGTGCTTCTCTTATAGACAGGAAAAACAAACAAACAAACAAAACTACCAGAGAGAGGGAGGTTTCATGTTTCTAAGTGGACATCAGATACAGCTTACTCTTTTCCCATCTACCTTTAAGAAAAATAGTTGATTGTCCCTTATCAGGGGCCTTTTGTTCCTTTCGTGCCTCACTAACTCCCTTCACATCCTGCAGGTAGGTAGGCTGGAAAAGGATTTTATTTGTAGTCTGTCAGCTGTACTCGTCAGCTGGAGAGATATATATGTATGAGTATTAAGAGGGTTTAGGAGACTAACCCTAAGCGAAATAAGTCAGACAGAAAAAGCAGAGAACCATGATTTCACTGATATGTGGTATATAAACCAAAAACAACAAAAGAACAAGACAAACAAATGAGAAACAAAAACTCATAGACATAGACAATAGTTTAGGGGTTACCAGAGGGTAAGGGGGGTGGAGGGTGGGAAATGAGGGTAAGGGGGATCAAATATATGGTGATGGAAGGAGAACTGACTCTGGGTGATGAATACACAATGGGATTTATAGATGATGTAATACAGAATTGTACACCTGAAATCTGTGTAATTTTACTAACAATTGTCACCCCTATAAACTTTAATTAAAAAAAAGAGGGTTTGGGAGATAGACTTATTAAGGGAGCAGCAGCTTTAGTTTCTCAGGGGGTAGGAGGTTCGGGAAGAACACACAGTTATTTTCCATTTCATTAAAGTGAGCAAAAATCTCAACCTTTGGTCTCCTCGGCCTGGCTTTCCTGGCCTGTTTCCTAACACGCTAGGGTGTCCTTCACACGTGCTCTACCTCAACCTGCACAGGTGCAGCCTGGCAGCTGCTTCACAGCCCTGGGAAACTCAAGCGGATTGGCCTGTCATATAAACAGGCCTGAAATCCTCAGGGCAGCTGAGAAAACAAGAAGGCATTTCAAAAGCCTGGCGTGATGAATCTTGGTTTTATGAGCTGACCTGGCTCTCTGTTTAGGCATTTCTTTGGGTACAATGGTTGTGAGCTCAATTTAAAGCAAAACTGAAGGATTTTCTTCTGTTATCGTCATCGTTCTCATCCTTATTATCCTTTATGGCCATGGCATAGCTGCTGTGTAGTGAATATCAGCTCGGAGCCAGCGTGCTCGTTATGCTTTACGTGGATTAGCTCATTTAATGCCCCAGCAACCTTCCCAAGGAAGGATCAACCCTGGGTTTCAAACCATAATCTCATCTAGATCAGAAAGGAAAATCATATAAGGAAAGGAAAACCATATAAGTTTTCCTACAGAGGCATAAGTTTGAAGTAGGGTAAAACCATGAAGAGAAGTCATTTATAAACTTTTTTTCCTGGGAGTGAGAGTATTTCATATCGCTCAACCCTAAAAGTTTAGTATTTAGTTTTCTAAATGGATTAGGGAAGCGTGAATTCACATAGAAGAGAAACAAGTCAAATTATAATTACACTTTGTTGCTCTGAAAATTAGACTCTAAGGCCTTTCCTTTCCATTTATTGCTGAATTTTTTTATCTCAAGATCCACGTGAGATTAACAGGTCAGATTCTATCCTGGCTACAGTTTATACATTCTGCACTGGGGAAAATTAAGACCTAAACATTGTACTCAGATCTATTTTTTTCTGTTGAATCTTGATGTTATATTTTCTCATACAATTTCAAAACTATTTTAAATAGTTAAAAATAGCCTTATGTTGGCTACTTGTAAGCATTCACAAGATTACAGCAGTAGTAGACCTAAGAATATTTCAGAACTATTTAAAGGAGCTTTCTAATTGCCCACTTTAGCAGAGATTATAAATCAACAAAACACATTCCAAATTCCTGTTGCCTGCCAGAAACTGTGTTAGGTTATTAGGGGAACTCAGGTGAACAGTCCCAGCTATGGCCGGCGCCTACCTTGGACAGCAACCAAGAGGCTTTAATATCGGATGCCCTGGAATGCGTTTGTTTAAACATGTTTCATATGTTGTCAGGGAAGAACCTAGGTTTTTATTTGTGGCCACGTGATTAAAAACCAACCTACATATGGTCTGAATTAACTTTTTAATAAAAACCAGTGATGAATTGTGGGCAAGGGAGGATTAGGTGTGGTTTCTAATATGAGTTGATGGCAATAGAGGTTCATATGTATTTTCTTTTTGTCAGCAATTCTTCATGATTCCCCCATATCATGATCTAATTTGAGTGGAATTAATCTTAAACACCTCAAAATTATAGAATTAAAACATTTAGTTTTAAATACTATTTTTCGTTCGTTTCAGCCCGCTAGCATGATGACCCCTGCTACACAAAAACTGGCACAGAAAGGATGAGGGGCAGGTGGCATTGCTGGTTCATGAGAACTGGTCTGGTGTTGTGTTTTTTGTCTGCTAATCATCTGTTAGGCCGCCTTCCACGGTCAGACAGGCTGTTTGTGGAAGCTTCAGGATCTGAAGTGAAGCCATGAGCAGAGGTATAAGAAATCTAGATTTGAGTCCCAGCTGCCTCCTGGTTACCACCTGTGGCATATCTAAACGAGGCGTAAGCTCTCTGAGGATTGGTTTTCTCATCAGTAAAATGGATCTAATAGTACTTATAGGTTGTTGTGAAGATTAAATCCAAAGTACCTAGCACAGTGCCTGAGACATTCCAGGCCAATGTTTGCAGGCTCTCCTCAACGCCTAGGGATGCCCAGCGGGGAAACGGTGCTAGGACAGGCACTCGGTATTGTTCTACAGGTATATTTGTGCGTGCAGCAGATGACAGTAACTAGTTCTTATGTTGATTGCAGTTAATGGAATATAATATTTCCATTATAAATCAGGTGGAAATTACTCCACATATATTTACTGAATACCTTCTATGCAGCAGGCTTTGTGGAAGATTAGAGACCTAAAGATGAATAAGACTTAATTTTATTCAAACAATTCTCAGTGTATTGAGGAAAAGGGATGCAAAGTTAACTAACCAGAGTGCAATGTGATGACATAGTTTCCTCTCTGAATGGATACACCACTGTGGAGAACAGTCAGAACTCTGCCTGGTGGGGTGGGGGCACTCAGGCCAGGTGGTGCTTCTCAGAGATGTCACTAAAGTGGCCGAGATGTGATGGAGTTCAGAGAGATAATAGGTGGGGTGGAAGGGCACTTTAAGCAGAGGAGATGGCGTAGGAGGACCTGGGGTTCGGGCCTGGGGACTCAGGAGATTCCTGCTCTTGTACTGATCTCCACGCTCTCTAGCAAAGAGGTATAAGCCTTTGAGCAAGTCATTTAACCTCATTTTCATACTTTGTAAAATACAGGGGCCAGACTGAGTTGTTTTCAACTCTAGAATTTTGGTATGTGTGATCCACAGATGCAGAGAAGCTGAGCGAGTTGCTTGATGTAGTAGTCAGTTTGGGCTGCTGTAATAAGATGCTACAGACTGGGCGGCTTAAACAACAGATGTTTAGTTCTGGAGGCGGGAAGTCCAAGGTCAGGGGGTCAGCAGATTTGGTGTCTGGTGAGGCCTTTCTTCCTGGTTTGCACAAGGCCCCCTTCTTGCTATATCCTCATATAACAGAGAGAAAGAGAAAGCTCTGGTCCCCTCTTCTACTAATTCCATGATACTAATTGATACTATGATACTAATTCTAGGATACTAATTCTATGATAGGGGCTCCACCCTCATGAGTTCTTCTAAAATGAATTACCTCCCAAACTCTTCACAAATACCGTCATATTGGCGATCAGGGCTTCAACATATGAATTTGGTGGGGACACAAACACCCAGTCCATAGCACTTAAAGTCACATGATTCTCTGTGTCAGGGTCAGCACGGAACTCTAGTGTCATCGTTGCATTCCACTTCCTCCCTTCTCTAGGGCCCTGTAGCATAGCACCTGCTTTGTACGTGGGTAATAGATGAGCTGATGGAGGTTGAATACCTTCTGTGCTTTCTGAATGAATTCCTTTAGTCAACCAAGCTTTAGTCAACCGAGCACTCTTGGTTATTACTTCGTACAGTCCAAGCATTTTCAGATTCCTTTGACTGGTTGGTTTCCTTTTGACCTCACAGTGGAGTTTTATAAGTTTCATTTTTTACGGATTATGGAAGCCCTAAATAATGTTCTCTAAATCCAAATTGGTATTTCACTTCTTTTCTTAAAGAGACATTAGCTCCACTGGAGGAAGAAGACACAAAAGCTTATTTCATCTTAAGAATCAGAGTTGTCTTGCCCTACAATCTAAAGCAGTATTTTCTAATATGTTAAATTATTTGAGTTCTACCTTGACATTTTTTCCTTTCTGGGTGTCACCCCTACTGTTATATTCTTAATAGTTTCATTAAATTGACTTACTTTATTTTACTTAAATACATTAAAAAAATTTAATAACTGTGAACCCACAAGTTGATTTCATTATATCAGTCATTTTATTTGTTCATTATATATGTTCATTATATATTGTACATGTTCGTTATATATTTGTTTCATTATATTATTTCCAGTTCACTTTAAGGTAATTAACTATGTTAAAAAATCATCCTTGTACCATCTAAAATCTTCTTGTATGTATGTACTATGCTTTGGAAAACCTTATTTAGGACCATTTGTGTCTATTGGTTGAATGTGGGAAGAAGAGAGGAACAAAAAAGACAAATAAAAATGATACTATCGGAAGTATGTAAGTTATATGGGTGATAAATGAGAGTGGAAACATGAGTTTATAACAGACAAACAAATGAGTTCCCTTGACATCAGGCTTCTGTTACTGTCAAGGTAAAGTCGTGCATGTAAAGAAGGAAGTCTGACAAAATGACATTCTATTTTGGGCCTTAAATGTTTGCCCTTTCTTTTCATAATTTTTTTTATTTTGCTTCATTGGGTAGCACTGGGGTCATAAGACCACAGAGATATAAATCTATGCTGTACATCTTGTCAAGAAGGCTAGTCTTTGTGCCAGGGAAAGGAATGCTTGTCCTTGTTGCAGGAAGGTAAAACAAACTTAGAAGCAAATGAGATCAGATTCAGATTGCCAAGCCATGGAGCAGGACCCTTTGCCAGCAAAACAGGTTGGAGAGCTTGGTTCAAAGGGAAGGGGTGGGTAGGGCTGGCTTCACGGTCACGGGACCTGTGTGGCGGCGTAGGTGCCCACATGTAGAAGGGCCTGTACTTGGTTTAATGCTCTGCTGTCACTCTCTTGAAGTTCTTAATAATTTTTGAAAAGGGGGCCCTGCATTTTCATTTTGCACTGCACTCTGCAAATGTAGCCAGCTCTTTGGGTAAGGTAGGGAGGTGTTTATAGAAAGCTTCATAGTTTAGCTTCATAGAATAGAAATGGATGAGTAAAAACTGGAAATGAGTTGCGCAAAGGAGGTTTTAGGTACGACTTGGTGAGTCCCCGCTGATAGACGGTAGCTTATAGGAGAAGGGATCCAACACTGGATTTGAGGATTCCTTTCACCTTAAAACTCCTAATATGGGGGGCTGCCTTCCTGCCTTTCTTTCATGGTTATATGGTAGTAGAGGGAACGGCAAATTATACAAGGAAAACTTGGGTGATGCAACGAACTCACTCTTAAGAACTTGAAAAAATTATGCAGTAAGATTATTTTCTTAATTAAATGGTAAAAGCAACCCATGGTGGGTAGAGCAGGGGCTGGCAAATGTAATACCCACCAAGACTGGCCTTAAGACAGCAGGGAGAGGTGGGCAGTGGGGGTGGGTACCAGAAGAAGCATGGCCTGTGTAAAGGAGAAACTGGATTCTTTTTCAGCTGTTATTGCCATGTTATGTTCAGCTGTGTCACTGTCCAGTGTGGCTAAACCCTCCAGGCTTTTTTAGGAGCTGGAGATCTGGATTTTTTGACGGTGACATTTTCCAATTAAAAAAAAAGTTACTGTGCGGACTAAATAAAACCTGTCTAATTGAATGCATTTTAGTCCTTACGAAGATTTTTTTTTTTTTAAATACTGCCTAAAGGTAAACATGGGAAGTCACCACGTTACTATTTTGGAGGAGGGAGCCATAGCAATGGACCTAATTTTAATGTTTGATGAGGCTGTCCCTATAAGGAGATGGAGTTAGGCAAGGGCGGCCAGTGGATGTTAGGGACACAGAAGGAGCTCCAGATTTTCTGTATTGGGGGGCTTCAGGGCTAAAAGGGAGATCGGTTTTGGGGGACCTGTTTTGGAGCTGTGTTTGCATAGTGAACTCACTGTTTTTACTTAGATTGTATGACATACATCAAAAAATTACCCAGCTTTATAATTCTTTTTTTCCTGTACTTCAGATAAAATTGAAAAGACAGCAACTGCCCATCTCCAGGAATGAACAGAGGACTTATAGGGCTGCTAGAGATTCAGGAAGAGTAAGAGCTTCTTATACCTCTGGACCAGTGTTTTGTTCACTCCTGTTATGGATTATTGTTAAAAGAAGATATTGTGAGATGGTCATATCAGGCTTTCTTAGTCTGATGCCATTAAAAATGCAATTTACTTAATTATCTTTTCCCCCTGATTGTGTGCTCACTTTCTGTATATGACTTGACTTCCCAAGTGGATCTACCAGAACGGGTAGGTTCTGTAGGTTAGAATATATGTGTTTCCGTGAGCACTTACTGCTAATTATAATTTAACAAATTGACCTTCTGGTGCACTTATGACTGTGGTCACTGGGGCTCTGCCAGTGAAATTTGGACTCTTTGGTGTGCTGACAAACTCAGTTTTGAACCCGTACACCTCAGGGCCAGACCTACACTATGGCAAACTTGCCAAATTAATGACTGTCACATTGGGAGGCCCTTCGGGAGGCCTTTCCCTAAGTGACATCAAAAATATCCCTTGAATGTATGCATCTTTCCTGTTTGAATTTCTTTAGTGATAGAGATGAGATATATAGTGCACAAAAAACATGGGGTGAAGAGGGATAGCCCCATGGAGGTATCAGTAGGATTTCAGATAAGCTTGGGAAATGCTGGCCTTAAGTGAAGGTAAATTAATTTCTTTTTTATTTTTTAATAATTGTTTTATTCTTCAATTACAGTTGACATACAATATTATGTTAGTTTCAGGTGTACAACACAGTGATTAGACATTTATAGAACTTAAAAAGTGATCATCCCGATAAATCTAGTCCCCATCTGACACCACACATAGTTATCACAATAGTATTGACTGTATTCCTTATGCTGCACTTTCCATCCCCATGACTATTTTGTAACTACCACTTTGCTCTTCTTAATCCCTTCCCCTTTTTCACTCACCCCCAAACCCCCTCCCAAGGGGCAACCATCAAAATGTTCTCTGTATCTATGAGTTTGTTTCTGTTTTGTTTGTTAATTTTGTTCTTAGATTCCACATATAAGCGAAATCACAGTGCATCTGTCTCTCTCTGTCTGACACTCCACTCAGCACAACCTCCTCCAGGTCCATCCATGCCACCTCAGATGCGAGAACCCATTCCCTTCCATGGCCGAGCAATATTCCAGTGTATATATGTACCACCTCTTCTTTATCCATTCTTCCATCGACAGACACCCGGGCTGCGTCCATATCTTGGCCATTGTAGACAATGCTGCAATGAACATATGGATGCACATGTCCCCTTAAATTATAGTTTTGCATTTCTTTGGATAAATACCCAGAAGTGGGATTGCTGGGTCCTTCTTTGTCTCTTGTTATAGCCTTTGTTATAAATTCTATTTTGTCTGGTATAAGTTCTGCTACCCCAGATTTTTTTTTTTCCCATTTTCATGAGATATCTTTTTCCATCCCTTCACTTTCCATCTATGTATGTCTTTTGATCTGAAGTGAATCCCTTGTAGGCAGCATATGTAAGGGTCTTGTTTTCTTATCCATTCAGCCACCATATCTTTTGATTGGAGCATTTAATCCATTTACATTTAAAGTAATTGTTGATAGATATGTAGTTATTGCCCTCTTATTATTCATATTTTTGACCTTTTTTCCTTCTTTTTAAAGAAGTCTCTCTAACATTTCTTATAATACTGCTATGGTGTTGATGAACTCCTTTAGTTTTTTCTAGTCTGGGAAGCTCCTTATCTGTCCTTCAGTTCTAAATGATAGCTTTGCTGGCTAGAGTACTCTTAGTTGTAGATCCTTGCTTTTCATCACTGAATACTTCCTGCCAGTGCCTTTGGCCTGCAAAGTTTCTTTTGAGAAATCAGCTGACAATGTTATGGGAGCTCTCTTATAGGTAACTATTATAACCGCTTTTTTTTCTTCCCGCTTTTAAGATTATCTCTTTGTCTTTAACCTTTGACATTTTAATTGTGATGTGTCTTGGTGTGGGCCTGTTTGGGTTCATCTTGTGTGAGACTCTCTGTACTTCTTGGGCTTGTATATCTATTTCCTTTACCAGGTTAGGGAAGTTTTCTGTCATTATTCAAATAGGTTTTCAATTCCTTGCTTTCTCTCTTCTCCTTCTGGTGCCCCTATGATCTGAATGTTGGTACGCTTGATGTTGTGCTAGAGGCTCCTTAAACTCTCCTCATTTTTTTATTTTTTGATTCTTTTTTCTTTTTGCTGTTCCTATTGGGTATTCTCTACTACATTCTCTTCCAAATTGCTGATTCGATCCTTTGCTTCAGCTAATCTACTGTTGATTCCCTCTAACGTATTCTTCATTTCAGTCATTGTTTTCTTCATTTCTGACTGATTCTTTTAAATATTTTCTATCTCCACTTTTATGTTTCCTATCTCTTTGTTGAAATTCTCACTGAGATCATTGAGCATCTTTAAAACCAGTGTTTTGAACTCTGTATTTGGTAGATTGCTTGTCTCCATTTTCTTTAGTTCTTTTTCTGGAGCTTTGTTCTGTTCTTTCACTTGGGACATGTTTCTTTGTCTCTCCATTTTAGCTGCCTTCCCTTGTTTGTTTCTATGTATTAGGTAGGGCTGCTATGCCTCCTGGTCTTCGTAGAGTGGCCTTATGTAGTAGGTGTGCTGTGGGGCCCAGTGACACAGGCTCTCTGGTGACCTGAGCTGGGTGCTCCAGGTGTGTTCCTTGTTTAGGTTGTGTGTGCCCTCCTGTTGTTGAGCCTTGGTTGCTGTTTGCACAAGGGAAGGATTGACCCTTGGGCTGAGAGGACTGGCCGTGACTACAGTGGAGGGGCTGTTATGCAGGGGCTGACCCTACAGAGTAGGATTCACTTGAGCAGGGCTCTGGTGCCTGCCCAGGCTGCCCTTTGGGTGTGTCACCTGGGGAGGGAGCTGGGTGGTGCTCTGGCTTGGTCTGAAGCTGGCCATGTGCCTGGGGCCCCACCACAGGCCAAGTTTAATTGCAGCCTGTGCCCTTCCCTGGCCACTTTGTATGAGCCAGAAAGCAATCTGCAGATAGCAGCCACCCACACCGAGCTTGGAGGTGCCTGGGAGAGACCAAGCTGCAAACCAAAGCTAGGTGTTGCTAGTGCTGGGCTTGGGGCTGCTTAGCAAGAGGTATGGGGCACGTTGAAGCTATGGGTTTTGTGAACCTTTGAGAAATGTTAGGAAGTCTGCAAAATGAGCCAAGACATGCCATTTGTATGGAAAAGCCAGGGGAAGTGGTTTAGGTGGGTCCAAAAGTTGGGTGGGGCACGGTCTCAGGGAATTACCAGGGCGGGATGAAGAGTGTTAGGCCAGGTTGATAGAGACTCAGAGATGGTGGCCGTGTATGTCTGCATGCAGGGATCAGAGAGGGCTAACAAAGAAATAATGGATTCTGCCAGCACTTCTGTCTGGGAGAAAGCTCTCCCTCCAGCCCTCACCTTAAGCCAGACAATTCAGTTCCTCACTGTATGTCACTGGCGCTTTTGGAGCTGCTGCCCAAAGTGTGGGAGTTCAGAACAAGTGAATCTGTCATCAAGTAAGTTTGTGTGTGGGCCCTTTAAGAGAATTGCCTGGGACTCTGCAGACCTCTGTCTCACTCAGCCACAATCTCCGTTGGTTTTCACAGCCAGAAGTTGTGGAGACTTCTCTTTTTGGCACTGGAACCCTGGGCTGGGGAGCCTGGTGTGGGACTGGGACCCCTTGCTCCACTGGGGGGACCTCTCCAGTGGAGATATCCCTCCCGATCTTTACATGCCACGTGTGAGTATGGGACCAGTCTGTTCCATGTCTCTGCCCCTTTTACCAGACTTGAAGTCACTTCTTCTGTGTGTCCTTAGTTGTATGCCTTCTGTTCAGCTAGACTTCAGGTGATTCAGAATAATGGTTGTTCTGTAGGTTAATTGTAATTTTGATGTTAGAGGAGGCAAGCACAGCATTTATCTACTCTGCCATCTTGACTAGAAATTGATTAATTTCTTCTTAAGAGGACTTTTTCCCAGAATATTTCATCTTTTAATGAGTGATTTCCAGTAGGAAAACATGGTTAAGTAGTGCTTTCCAACTTAATTTGCTAATAGTACCTTTAAATATTTCTTTTGGCGATGCCTTTGGAAAACACCATGCAATACTTGCAAAACATGGACTTAAGAATGCACTGAAATTGAGGTATTTCTAGAATTTTCCTGGGGGAGAGTTGTGTGTCAGTTTGGGCAATTTTTGTTGAATCCCAGTTTGCATTGGGTTGCCTAAGATCTAACCAAGAGTCCTGCAACCTACAGGAAAACCTGGTGTGACCATTTGTGTACTAAATATTTGAATCTGGAATTTTCCCAGCTTGGACCCGGGCAGAAATGGAATTTGGCAATCTGGTCTTGGAAATTTGGATCTACGTATTGTAGGTCACCCTGGAATTCTCAGAGTCCAAGACTTGATCTGTTTTTCTCCTGGTAGCTCACTTCCTAAAAGGGAACTTGGGAGATTGCTTATTAAGACCTGTCCCAGAACTCAGCCATTTTCTCACAGGTAGGACTCAGTGAGCACAGTGGTTAATTATCTTTATGGAGATTATTTTCAGAGGATCAAAGATCAGATTACAGAGTAATATGGTTTTATAGACATCGTTTTTGATTCTAGGATAAGGAAAATGAATGCAGAGCTCAATTTCAAATACGAAATGGTGATTTCAGGTACAACTCAATTGTGTATTCTTAGTGTATAAGGACGACATTGAGAGGAAAATTGATTAGTATTTTTCAAACAGCAGGAAAATTATTTACTGTCCAAACATTGATTAGTCTTTGAAGAGGCTTTTTTTTTATAATTCTTTTCTTCCATAGACTGCAGGGTGCAGCACAGTCATATTTTCTGTGGAGTCAAGCAGAGAAACCTACTTGCTGTGATTAAACTTATGCGGCTTCTTTCAGCAGGTGCAAATAGCTTTGTCTTCAGTAGTTACACTTTCCTGGCTTGATAACACATCAGGACTTCTTTAGTTTTACTTTGATTAAAGGGATTAAAGAAGCATTGTCTTATATTATGAAATGTGGAAACAATGAAATATTGAAATTTTCTGGTGATATGTATACCTCCCTTTGGCTTATAAATAGCAATTTGCTTAGCATCCTTGCATGAGTGCTTTAAAATCCTATTAGCTGAAGCTCATGTAACGTTAGTTTGTTCCTGGTTAGATGTTATATAAAGTATAGGGAATAATGTAGTCCTTTCCTTTAGGGAACTTAAGATCTCTTTGAGGGGCTGAGACATAGAAATAAGATAAATAAATATTTATGATGAGTCTCCAATAAATTGTTTAGAATATTAGATAACTGGGATAGGATTTCAGAGGGGTAGAGATTTTTTATGTAACCTGGGGGTAGTTGGGGGACTGGAACTTGAGCCGGTACCTGGAGATGGGAAGGATTTAGCTACGTGGAGAAGGTTAGGAGGGATGCTTGTGGCATTACCAAAGGTGGCTGGTTGGAATGTGCCTGCCTTTTAGCAGTGAGTAGACCTGTTTGGCTCCAGTAGAGAACTCATGAAGGAGAATAATGAGAAATAAACCTGGAGAGGTAGGTCAAATTCAAATCGGAAAGGGCTTTGAATGCAAGGCAAAGGAATTTGGACTTTATTCTGCAGAAAAATGGATAAACAGTGAAGCTTCTTGGACAAGAATAAGTAGAAAATGCAAGAAATGGCTTTGTGGTTAGAGCAGAAGTGGCACACTGCTCTGAACTGAGGTGCCTTATCAGGCAAGACTGGTGAATAGATCTGTGAGAAAGCTGTCTGCACTTCTGATAGGATGTAAGCTGGGTTAGCTGCTTAATTTTCATTCTTCCCTTCATATTCCCACTTCTCTTTTAAGGCTTGTATAAAACCTGTTTTTCAGTCTTAAAATACATTAATTCAAATTTGACCTTCCTTACTGCATGATGGTTTGGATACCCAAAGCTATTTTCAGTTGTTCCAGATTGTCACAAGAGTTTGATGTCCAGGTGCCAACTGGAAGGGCCAAACCTGGCCTGTGGAGGATTGTTTTTAAAATCCAATTCTAAATTAAGCACTTTGGGACAGAAAAATGAGATGTGGCCTACTTTTAACTCACCATTTAACTAAAAGTATATGTGTTTTACTTCTCTGCCTAAATATTTGTCTGGCCTTTTCAGACTTAAAAGGCATATAACTTCAAGCCAAGAATATTTAGATTCTTCTTTACTCCTTTTTTTCCAGAGTAATTTTTGGCTTCTATTGTGCTTAAAAAGTTATACTTATAAAGGAATTTCTCCAAATATTAGGTAATATGAGTAAATCTTAATTTTTTTTTTATTCTTGACCCTCTTCTTCCATATCTCACAAATTATTTAAATGGAATTTAATTTTTTCAAAGTGTGAGTCATTGATAGAAGACTTTTAAGCATCTAAAATTAATGTTTAATTTTAGATCTAGATCTAAATCACAGTGTCAATATTAACAGCAGGAGCATAGGGCGTAGATTATAGTATAAGGTCTGGAGCCAGAAAAACCTGATTTCAGATCCTCCCTCTGACTGTGTTACTGTGACTGTATGTTATTTTTCGAGTTCCATGGGTAGAATTTACAGCAGGTTCCTTCCTGTCTATATAAGTGGAATTTATTCCAAGATGCACAATGACAGAGTATGGATAAAACCACAAATAGACTTTTCAGGGTGTCTCAGCTTTGAGACTTTGTGAGACCTGCTGAGATACAGAGTAGGGGAAGTGGAGAGAAACTCTGGGCGAAAAGGGGGGTTAAGGGTTATGTCTCCACAGATTCCAGACCCTTATCTTCTCTGAACCTCAGCTTCTCCATTGTTAAAATGGAGAATAATGCTTACCATACAGGATTGTGATGAAGATAAAAATAGATAATTTAGCACAATGCTAGGTCCATACTAAGCACTCAGTAAAAGAGTAGCTGTTATTATTGTTGGTAGTGGAATCTGGCTGTGTTTAATTTAATTTAATTTTGTGTTTTCCAGCTCTGTCATTCTTTTCCCTTTGTTTTCTTTGCTTTCCTACTAACCTAGAGGATGTGGATGTGTTCCAAGCCTCGGATCTTGAGCTGGGAGAAAGGAAAAAACAAACAAAATCCCTTAGGGATCAGAGTAATTAGTCTTTTAAGGTGATAAGAAACTACCATGTGAACCTTACACTTTCATCCCATTGGCTAAAACTTAGTCATATGGCCATACCTTGCTGCAGTGGAGGCTGGGAAATGTAGTTTCCTCACTGGGTGGCCATTACTATGGAAGAGATGAAGATCAGATTTTGATGAATAATGAACAGTGTCTGCCAAGGTATTCAATATGCTCCTGTGACTTAGGCCGGTGTCCCCATGGAAACAAAACCAATTAGGGTGTTTTTCTCATGGACATATAACCATCTTAAATATTCTATAAATGTGTTTGCATTCTGCCTAGTATTACATTATTCCTTTTTATAGTAATGAGGTCTTAAGATTTGGAATCTAATCTTGTCAACAGTCTCACCTCACAGCCTCAACTGACATATACTTCATGCCAGGTTTTGCTTTGCAGTCACAGGTAGCTGTATTGGTCATCATCTCTAAATTCTGAGGGTCACACTCAGTAAAATATAAACCACGATCACAGTTACAACAAATATACAAAAACAATGATTGCATATCTGAAAATATTTTTTGTGTACCCAAAACTGCTATTGTAAAAACTCGTCTGTTTTTCATCATCTATTTGGGTCTTTAAACTGTATTTAAATTTTTTTAAAATTTGGAGATAATTGTAGATTTAAGAAATATTTAAGAACTAATGCAGAGGTATCCCGCATACCCTTTACCTATTTTTTCTCAGTAGTAGCATCTTGCATAACTATACTACAGTAACATTACTGCAATCCACAGTGCTTATTCAGATTTCGCCAGTTTTACATGCACTCGTTTGTGGGTGTGTGTGTGTGTATGTGTGTGTAGTTCTGTGCAATTTTATCACATGTGTAGAACAGTTCCATCAACACAAGACTCCTTTGTGTTACCCTTTTGAGCCCCCTCTCCTGCTCCCCAATCCTGGGAATCACTAATCGTTCTCTCTCTTGGTCATTTCAAGAATATTATATAAATGGATTCATGCAGTATGTTGCCTTTTTTGGGAGGTAAACATGCAGGGCCTAAGAACCACTGTTTAAATCTTAGTCATTTACCACAGGGAGAGGGCAAAGAACAGCTAATCCCCTGGGCTTTAGATACCTTCCCTACTTCACAGATATGTTTATGAAAATACATAAATCTCATATGTATGATTTTTTAAAATTAATTGCAGATTTTAAGGTAATCATGTGTGTAAGCTTTTGAGATTGCCTTTTATAACTCAGCACGAAATACATCCAAGTGGTTGTATGTATCAGTAGTTCGTTCCTTCTTATGTGGAGTAGTATTCCACGGGACGGACGTACTATGGTTTGTTTAACCATTCACCCCTCAGAAGGACATTTGGATTGTTTTCAGTTTTTGGCTAATATGTGTAAAGGTGCTTTGAACATTTGTATACAGCTTTTTGTGTGAACATAAGTTTTCTTTTCTGTAGGATAAATGCCCAAGAGTGTGCTAAGTCATATGTGAAACTCATGTTTAGTTAATAAGAAACTACCAGGCTCTTTTCCAGAGTGGTTGTAGCATTTTACATTTCTACAAAGTATGAGTGATCCAGTTTCTCTGCGTTCACTGAGTCCTCTCCAGAATTAGTGTTATCACTATTTTTTTTTTTTACTTTAGCTATTTGATAAGTGTATAGTGATATCTCATTGTGATTTTAATTAGAATTTCCCTAGTGGAAATATATCTCTAGTATGCACATGAAGAGAATATGGCATATCGTTTTTGGAGAAATATCTTTTTGAATTCTTAGCCCATTTTAAAGTTGAGTTATTTATCTTTTTATTGTTGACTTGTCAGAGTTCCTTATATATTCTGGATATAAGTTTCTTAGCAGAGACTTATATATTATGATTTGCAAATATTTTCTACCATTCTTTGGGTTGTCTTTTCACTTTCTTGATAGTATCACTTGCAACACAAAGGTTTTTGAATTCCAATAAAGTCAATTTTTTTTTTCTGCTCTCTTATTTACTTTTGATTTTGTATCTAAGAATCCATTGCCTGCTGGAAGCTCACAAATTTACTCCAGTGTTTTCTTTTAAGGGTTTTATGGTTATAACTCTATGGTTATAACATTCAGATTTGTGGCCCATTTGGATTAACTTTTGTGTATGGTATAAATATTTCATATGCTTTAAATTTTTTTTCAGGTTTATTGAGATATAAACATATAACACTGTGGAAGTTTGAGGTGTACAATATGATTTGACACACATATATGTTGTGAAATGATTACCACAATAAGGTTGGTTAACACGTCTATCACATCACATATGAGTCTGACAATTAAGTTCGTAAACTTGCTATACTATGCACTTACATTGGCAGCACTGTACAAACAGCTCGGTAAGGTTTCATAGCCTTGGTATATCAGTGTCTCACAGCTGTGTTCCTGTTGACGTGTGGCGGTGTCTTGCTGAATGGCATTCATTATTGTTGTTGTGTGTTTTTGTGGCCGTCGCGAGAATGTCTGAGCTTGAATTAGAGCAATGAACAAACATTACATTCCTTGTTAAACTTGGCAAGAACGGAAGTGAAATCAGGGACATGTAAGTCCAAGTTTATGGGGATAATGCCATGAAGAAAACAGCAGTGTACAAATGGATTAAACATTTTTCTGAGGGGAGAGAATGCTTCACTGATGAAGAGAGGTCAGGGCAGTCAGTAATGATTAGAACTGACGAAAACATTGCAAATATTTTTCAAATTGTACATCAAAATCGTCAGCTGATTGTGAGAAGCATAGCAGACCAAGTAAACATGGATAGAAAAATAGGTAGGAAAATCTTAACTGAAAATCTTGGCATGAGAACGGTGTGTGCAAAAATGGTCCTGAAGGAGCTCTTGCATCACGACAATGCACCAGCTCACACAGCACTGTCTGTGAGGGAGTTTTTAGCCGGTAAACAAATAACTGTATTGGAACACCCTCCCTACTCACCTGATCTGGCCCCCAATGACTTCTTTCTGTACCCAAAGATCAAGGAAATATTGAAAGGAAGACATTTTGATGGCATTCAGGACATCAAGGGTAATATGATGACAGCTCTGATGGCCATTCCAGAAAAAGAGTTCCAAAATTGTTTTGAAGGGTGGACTAGGCACTGGCATCAGTGCATAGCTTCCCAAGGGGAATACTTCGAAGGTGACCGTAGTGATATTCAGCAATGAAGTATGTAGCTCTTTTTCTAGGATGAGTTCGCAAACTTAATTGTCAGACCTTGTAATTACCATTTTTTTTTTAGTGATAACATTTAAGATCTACATTCTTAGTAATTTTCAAGTAATAACCTTATCTTTATCTGTATTCACCATGCTGTCCATGAGATCCTCAGAACTTGTTTATTGTATTTCTTATGTTTTTTTTCTAAAAATTTTATAACTTTACATTTTACATTTAAGTCTGTGATCCATTTGAGTTATTTTTGTAAAAGATGTGTTCAATTATGACAGTATCATTTTTTGAACTCAAATCAAATTTTTAGGTTAAAATTTAACTCTGATATGCTTTCAGACTTTAAGCTGGTTTTCCTTGTGAGAAGGAAGTGTATCTGAGATGGAATCTTACACTTACTAACCTTTAAAGAAGACAAATAAATAGGAAATAGAGGCATCAAGAATCTAAAAAGTAGGTGTACCCCTCAGTTTTTCTACCTGAAAAAGGAAGATAATACTTCTTGTCAAAATAAATATGAGGATTAAAATAAGAAATACCAATTTCTTTTTAAAATGGTACTTTATAATGTCACTTAACAGAATTAGAAATGGAATAGTGTTTGATACGATTACCTCCCAATAAAGAAAATACAAAGAAAGTTGTCCTTAAAGACGATAACAGATGTATTATTTAAAAGTTCTAAAGTCTTCAAGCTAAAATAATGCATCACAATAAAAAAGACTTGGATTTTCATATTTTAGGTCTTATTGTCTGGAACTTTGTTCATCCATGGTTTTTATTAGGTTATTTGTGAATAGTGGGTGCACATATGGCAAAGTTATACCTCATTAACAGAATATAAATTTTCCATGTAGTTTTGTTGCCTCTTTCTTTGCAGCTATTTTGCTTTAAGACAAACTTCTGTTTTATGAAACGTTGGACTTTCTGTCTTGGGAAATCTCTGCAGATACTTTATATTTGTTTTAAAACACCCTTCTCTTAAGGTTTGCAGTCATGCATTAGATACTTCATATACCTGATTGTGTTCCTTTAAAAATTTGTTTCATTAGGTTGCTCAGTTTGAAAGATATATTTTAAAAAATCATTATCGCATATAAGATGAGCCTTTAAAAATACAGCCATCTCCTGTTATCTAGCATAGCAGAATAACTGAGAATTATATGATAAAAGGATTCCTTTAAAGATATCACTGCTGATTGACAATGCACCTGATCACTCAAGAGCTCTGATAGAAATGTACTCGTATGAGATTAATGTTGTTTCCATGCCTGCTAACACAATACCCATCCTGCAGCCCAGGGATCATGGAGTAATTTTGATTTTTATGTGTTATTATTTAAAAAATACATTTCATAAGGCTATAGGTGCTGTAAGTATTCCTCTGATGGATCTGAGCAAAGTAAATTGAAAACCTTCTGGAAAGTCTTCACCATTCTAAATGCCACTAAGAACATCCGTGGTTCATAGGAAGAGGTCAAATATCAACATTAGCATGAGTTTGGAAGAAGTTGATTCCAACCCTCATGGATAACCTTGAGGGAAGACTTCAGTAGAGGAAGTAAGTGCAGATATGGTGGAAATAGCAAGAGAACTAGAATTAAAAGTAGCTGAATTGCCGCAATTTCATGATAAAACTTTAATGGATGAAGAATTGCTTCTTGTGGATGAGCAAAGGAAGTGGTCTCTTGAGATGGACCTTGCTCCTGTTGAAGATTGTTGAAATGGCAACAAAGAATTTAGAATGTTACATAAGCTTAGTTCATAAAGCAGTGGCAGGCTTTGAGAGGATTGATTCCAATTTTGAAAGAAGTTCTACAGTTGCTAAAATGCTATCAAATAGCTTTTGCATGGTTCAGAGATATCGTTTGTGAAAGGAAGAGTCAATAGATGCGTCAACCTTCGTTGTTCTCTTATTTTAAGAAGTTGCCACAGCCACCCCAGCCTTCGGCAGCCACCTCACTAATTGTTCCACAGCCATCAACACCGAGGAAAGACCCGCCGCCAGCACAAAGGTTGTGACTCACTGATGGCTCAGATGATGGTTAGCATTTTTTAGCAATAAAGTATTTTTAAATTAAGGTATATACATTTTTTTTCATACATAATTCTTACACATGTAATGGGCTACACTATAGTGTAAACATATATATACTGGGAAACCAAAAAATTGTGACTTGCTCTTATTGCAATATTTGCTCTATTGCCGTGGTCTGGAATCGAACCCACAATATCTCTGAGCTTTACCTGTAAATGTTGTGCTTGATCTCAGCTGATAAGAGTATGATCCCAGGAACCCTTTCATCCTTCCAAGTACACGTTCTTTCTGCCACTAGTGGTTCTGCTTTGGAAACAACTGTGAAGTTCTGGCATACCAAACTAAACAAACACACAAACAAAACAATCCAACAAACTCTAAAACCCTACCCTCAAATCCTTAGATTGGTATGAAGTCCCTTCACAATGTACTAAACTTCTCACAGATCTGGGCTAAAAGCCAGCTCTTTTCAGATTCTTTCTGCCTGGGATGCCCTCACTGTCACCCCATCTGCCCCATCCTGTCAGATTTCCCCTTCCCTTCCTCCATTCCCAGCTGGTGTAACTTATGTGCAGGTGTCCCTATTTCTGTGCTCCCCAGGTTATGTCTTCCTGCCTCTGTTGTTGTATTTTGGAATCCAGGGCAATCTGGTTAAGTGGAGACAAAGGTGGTAATGGATGCATGTTTCTCAATAACTGTAGACTTCTCAAAGGCAAGGCTCATCTTTCGTTTTTATTTGTTTTTTTGTTTGTAGTTCTCTGTCTTTTTTTAAATTAAATTTATTGTTTCACGTGTACAATTCTGTAACACGTCATCTGTATGTTGCACCATGTGTTCATTACCCCAAGTCACATCTCCTTCTGTCACCATATATTTGACCTCTGTTACCATCTTCTACCTCCCTCTCACCCCCTTACCCTTTGGTAACCACCATACTGTTGTCTGTGTCTATGAGTTTTTGTTTGTTCGTTTGTTGCTTTCTGTTTTATATCCCACATAAGGGCTCATCTTTTATTCATCTTTTTATCATGGTGCATCATAGCAGTTCTGACATATGGTGGATATTTAATAAATGTTTTCTTGAATTAATGAATGAATTCTGGATGCCAGTAAATTGTATAGTAGTGCAGATAATTCTGCTTTTAGAGACCTGGTAGATATATGTATTTTAAATTTCAGGATAAATTGAGGTGTGTGTGTGTATTTATTTCCTCTTCATTGCCCTGTGGTTAGGCTTCTAGCACCCACCAGAGTACTAAAATTACTCTTGCTAGATCAACAGTGACCCAGTTTTCACATCCAATGTACCAACCCTTCCCTCCCACCCCGGCTGCCCTCTTGCTATCTTTCTGGAGCTCTCTGCTGCAATCTATACTATTATTACTTCTCCACTTTTAAAGCTCTTTACTCCCTTATTTGTGGAGCAGTGCGTTGGCCCACATATCCTCATGTCCACCATCGTAACTCCACAGGCTTCTCTTCCTGTGACTGCATCTTACATTTTTGTTGGTGTCCCCAGGTTGTGTCTTCAGCTCCCAGCCTTCTTTATAATGTCCTGGGGCGTCTCCGTCATTCTCCCTGTTTCTGTTCTCCGACCATAATTGCCAGGTTGGGGTGCTCAGGGAGTCCTCCTGAGGGAGCATCCTTCTCATCTCGGGGGCTGTCTCTTTGGCGTTGTTACCAGGAGAGTCCAACGCTTTACACACTTTGCATGTCTAAAATGAAATCCCACTTCTTTCCTGCGGAATTAATTTGTCTCCAGTATATTCCCCCTCTCTCTTTTATTTGGTTAAACTACTATCTATTCAGTTACTGAATTTAGAAACCTAGCAATTCTGCGGGCTCCTTCTTCCTCACTTATCTCCTTCAAATTAACCAAGAAGACCTCTCAATTTCATTCTCTGGTATTTTGCAAATTAATTTCATTATTCAAAAGCTACTGCCTTCTCTCTCCAGTACATGTAGGGAGTGGAGAAATTAACACTGTCCAGCGCAGTGACTTCATTTTGAACCTCAGGCTGGTCATTCAAGACTTATCCATTATATGGGCATATATCAGACATGAAATGTTTGGGTTGGTTTCTGTTCATGACATTTCTGGGATCACTCTTTTTTCTCCTCACCCACATATGTACTATTTCTTGGTTTCTCTGCTGGTCTGAACTGCTCTATAATTCTCTGAACTTCCCTAGACCTAGAAAGACTTGAGTCTTTCACAGAGCCACGTGGCATCTCTGTTAAGGAATGTTCTCTGACCTGTCACTTTCAGTGTACCCTGTAGGCAGAGACCTCCGTTGTGTTCAGGAGCCCTGTGTTCTCTTGGTTGTCCCCGAGCTTGGGCTGGAATTGGGGGGCAGTTTCAGTGTTTTCTGTGTTCGGTGGGGAACAGGGGGCTTAGCCGGCTGTCAGTTGGTGGTTCCCTGTCACGGCCCCACCACTATTCCACGGGAGGAAGGAATGTTATGAACATCTTAAGGAATGTTCTTTTTTGTCATTATTTTCCCCCTCTGTCCTTTCCTATATGCGTCAGAGAGTAATTTCTTTCCCCGTCATTTCTGCACTGCCGGCTTCCTGTGTGTCTTCAGGCCCCCAGTGCCCATCCCGCTATAAAAAGCATTCTTGTAAATATTGTCCTTTTACACATTTATTGTTATTCTCTTCCTCCCATCACAAAGGATTTGAACTATTCCACAGCTGAAAGACTTTACAGATGTTAATTTCACTCACCTTGTAGGCAGGACTTTTGTTTTAAACACAGAAGTGGTATGATGGGATCTTGCTAAGAAAACCAGAGGATGGCGCCTGCCATCAGAGATGATGAAAAATTAAAGACAGTATCTGTTTCTGATTAATCTGTTTTTACGTTAGTAGGTATATTTTTGATTGTCTATCGTCTAGGGTTAAGAAGCGATATCAAAGCAGTGCCTGTATTCTTTTCTTTGAAAAACTGAGGGTTATGTCCAAACTTAAGGCCAAACTATGTGAAAATAAGCAATTCAAATGCCCATTTTTTTCTTAGAAGTAAATGACTTCTGCCGAAAGGAGAATTCCATGGCTGCTTTCAGGGGTAATTTACTCCAGTACAGTACTTTCCAACTGGAGGTAAATTATTCCTTTTAAGATGTTCAATCTTCCTGGAAGAAGTAAATACTTCATCTTTGACAAGAATAGCTTATTAAAATATTGAAAGCATTTGTTGCACATCTAACATGAAAGCTTTGATGGGGAAAGAAAAGAGAGACATTTTGGGGAATCAGATTTTATAAAGAGGAGGCCTTTGGGAAAGTGCTTAGTAAGGAGGAACATTTGTTAAAGAGCACACACTCCGGGGCTGGAGACAGGCGGCCGGAAACGGGAAGGACGAGGAAGGCAAGCCTTAGAGGGAGCCTTGCTGGAGCCGGTTTGCTCGGAGCCCAAATCTTCCATTGTCTTTCCAGGGTAACTCCTGCTTTTGCTCTTTACAGAAAATGAGTTCTCTGCTGTTTGTGACATGATGTCGAGTTTCCCCCCCAAGGGCTGGATAATTCGAGCTCTCTGATGAAGAATATGTCCTCTGGTCTGTTCTATAGATAATCATTTTCTGAACCATCAAGTGAAATCCAGCTTTAATCTTCAGAGCAAATGAAGATTGGTTAGGATGTATTAAGCTCTGAGCTTAATGTTCATGACAAGTGTTTCGTAAGGGAAGATGCTGGCTATTCGACCTCCTCAGAAGGAAATAGTTGGTAAGAAACCATTCTGAGAAGTAAGATTTATGGCCACATCAGAAGCTGAAGAAGCTGGGCAGCTGAGCAGCCAGGACAGTCAGGGCAACTGGGACAAGGGGGTTTTATTGCATATTTCTATAGTTCCCTCCCCCCAAAGCGATTAAGGAACATATTTACTCTTTAAATCCTTCGATCCTTATTTTAATGAAGGATGTTAATTCCTGACAGAGACAGTTCCATGAAAAGGGATACCAGTGAGACAGCTTCCCCCCATTCTTGTCTTACTATTTTCCCCCTCAAATAAAATCTTTATAGTTGAATAATCCACCGATTCAGGAGACAGCAGGCTGGTGATTTTATCTTGACCTCATTCATCCAAAGGAGCATATGACCCAAATGCAAAAAGTCAGAAACTTGTGCTGCAAAATCCAGCTCATCCCATTTAAACAAACGGGATGGAAGGGTCCCAGCCTTTCCCTGGGTGTCAGTCAGCAGCTGTGCTTTTAATATTGTACTTTTCCAGTTGTACCCTGTGGATAATAGTCATCTCTAAAGGTACTTCAGGTGGTTTATTGTAGAATTTATGTTTGTAATACAATGGCAACTATATTTTCTTTTCTTTGGGGTTCACCAAAAGCAGTGTCATTCCCCCAATTAACTGAAAACAGGTATTCTTTAGGGAACTGTATTTAGTTTCCTGTGGCTACTGTTACAAGTTACCATGATGTTGGCGACTTAAAACAATAGAAATTTATTCTCTCACAGTTCCGGAGACCAGATGTCTGAAATCAAGGTGCTCGCGGTGCTGTGCTCCCTACAAAGGCTCTAGGAGACGGTCTGTTCCTCGCCTCTTCCCACATCTGGTGGCGCCAGGCATTACTTGGCTTGTGACCACATCGCTCCAATCTCTGCCCCTGGGGTCGTGTTGCCGCCTCCTCTGAAAACGCCCTCTGATTGCATTCAGGGCCCGCCAAGCCCCTCTTGTCAAGATCCTTAATTTAATTACATCTTTTGCCGAATGAGGTAATAGTCACAGGTTCCATGGATTAGGAGATGGACATACCTTTTTTTTTCCGGGGGGGGGGGAGGGCATCAGTCAGTCCACTACAAGTACTTTGTCCTTTCTTGTAGTTCTGTAAGATTTAGAATGTTCAGTCTACCTATTCTGCCTGTATTAAGACTATTTCATCATTTTCTTTCTAAAATTCTGAGTGAAAATATGAACATTTGCCTTTCCCAATAATCAACTTAGATTTAATTATTCGTGCTATAGACTGCACTAGTGAAATAAAAATACAGAACATGAAAGGTAAGATGATTTCAGTATCATTTCTATTTGACCTTGGTCAACTATGAACAAATATTAAAATTTTTAGAATATTAAATCATTTTTTAACATCATTTATATACCTGGAAAATAATTGAGTGATAAGGGGTACATTTGGGTTATGCTGAGTGGGTACTGAAAATGATTTATTTGGGGTTGAAATTTTGTCAACGAAATAATCCATAAGATATATACGTTATGAGCAAGTAGCGAGAGTACTTTGATACAAAGTATTTGTGAAACTACTGGTAGTTTGTACTGGATTTGTTTCCAATTTAATTCATTTTGATAGATGCCAACAAAATGTTTCTCCTTTTCAGGGTATTCAGAAAAAAGAACACATTGTGATGTCAAACTTTAATTAACATTACTCTGGCTATACACAAACAGGTATTTATGTTATAATTACAAATCTGCAGTCATCAGTTACTGACAGCAGTGTGAAGTTAATGAGTACCCAGCTGGTAAGGTTTATTGAATTTTCAGGTGGTCTTGGCATGCTAGGCAGGCAGTGTCATGTTACTTAGAGAGATCTCTCTTTTAGACTTCAGAAATGTATCAGCCAGGTAGATGTCTTGACCCCATTTTGTGGTTCAGTTAGTTTAATGATGAAGACTGGGTCCTAGGGAAGAGTTACCCTTGTTGCCCACGTCTACCTGAAATTCAGGAAGCTCATGTTGAAGGAGCCAGAGCCGGTTGGTGTATGTCTGGGGACTGGCCACATGCTTGTCCTTGGCTGGGTTGTGTTTTCCCAGTACTTCTGTGCAGGGCTACAGGTGTGGAATGTGTAAGGTCCTGTGTTTTTAGGATATACCTGTCTGGGTGTCACCGAGGGCATATGTAGGGAACAGTAGAAGGTAAATGTGCGACCATTTGTTGAATCCTAATCATGGAAGGCCTAATCAAAACCAGGCTTAGAAATTGGGATTTTCTTCTTTTTCCTATCTACTCACTCTCATGTAAGCTCTTTTTCCCTATTTATGTCATCTTACATGGCAATGCATTTACTTAGATTATTTTTTGGAGTTGATCCATAGTATGTTTTCTGCCTATAATTTTAAACAAACTTTTGAAACTTCCTTCTAAAAGAGTATTTTGGTGTTTTTTCTAAATTTCCTATGCTTTAATTGCCAAAAGTAACAAACAAAACACCGTTGAATTTATGTTGCTATCACTTTAAGAAAAAGAAAGAGGTTATATTCTTGATGTTACACTTCTTTTTAAAAAATGCCTTTTGTTTTCAGAGAAAATATGGTAATTTTGCTTCCAAAAGATCATGGTTTCTTCTTTCTAATTATGTTCTTTAAAATTTGGACAGCCTGGGCCTCGAAAAAGTATACTACCATAATTCTTAAATGTACTTTTAATAAAATTCAACACATTTTATGTTTAGCCCGAACAGTTCTTAAGACTTAAACCATTATTCCTAAAATCCGTGGGTTTAGAATTTTGAAAAAAACCCAAAACTCCTGCTTTGCTATACAACTGAAATTGTCTTGGTTGGGTTTCTGGTTGGATCATCAAGGTTAGATTCTGATTAAGTGGCGTAATTAAGATGGTTGCCTTAAAAATATTATGCAGAAAAACCAGTCACCTCTTGTCTTTTTTCTTGCAACGGGGACCATATCGTTTTCTGAACTTCATATATGTGTAATCATCCTGTTTTGTATGGACGCCATTCATTCATATTCTAGTTTATATTCTACTATTTATTCGTTCTCTCATACTGAGTGTGTATTTGGTTCCAGTGCCCTGAATACAGAAATGTAAGGCATGATCCCTGTCCTTAAAGAGGGTATAGGCTTGTGGGAGAGAAAGGCATATAAACAAATAATTACAGCCTAAAATAATAAATGCCATTATAGTCGTAAGACAAAGTTCTGCTTGTGGCTTAAATTCTCTACCCACCTCCCCTGTGGGTATTGTAGCTCTTTATTTTCTTCTGTGGATCTCTTCTTGTCCCTCAACCTCTTTTTCAGATAACCATGTATACGTATTGCCGGCTCACTCTTTTCTGCTTCCAGGTTTCCCTGTTTTAGGTTTTAAAGCCTTCTCCTATGTCTGCTCCCTTTCCTGACTTTCTTGGTAGCCCTCTCCACTATTCCATCTTTGCCTTTAAATTCTAACAGAGGGAAAAATAGTATGCCTCATTATTAGTGAAGCATTTAGGGTGTTACAGTTCATATGAAAAATGGCAGAACCTAATGTCCTAAAAGGAAAATTATCCATATTACATAATGTGAATTATTTATAGAATAAGAAACCAGGTGTGTGTATATATATATATATATATAGATATAGATATATATATACATATATCTATATCTATAGATATACACATACATATGCAAAAGGTAAACCAGTGCCTCCATTTTAGGACAAATAACTTTCAAAGCAGCTTCGAGTGCAATGAATCACAGTAGAGTCTTATCTCCTTATTGTTAGATTTGTTTTTATAATGAAAGGGAATATCTTACCCTTAAAAAGGGAAATTTCTCTCTTTATTTCATATCAAGTATATCTTGAATAAAAATACAATGCTTAAGGGAGAATTTACTATACGATGAAGCACAGGTAAATAAAGATTGTCTATGTAGGTAGCATTAATTTGTCTGTTTAAATTCGTAATGAATTACTGAAAGCTTGAGATGTAGTCCTAACTCTTGAACTTGTTTCCCCCTCTGTAATAAGGGCTTGGTATGGTAGACATTTGTTTGGTCGGCTCAGCTTCCATTCCTCTCTGTTCTTGGGAAGGAAGCTGCTTTGCCACATTTGGTCCTCATTGGTCATGTGAGTCCGACCCCAATCCTTTTTATCCAGAGATGTGACCCAGCCCCCGTCAGTTAATCGCTACCTCCCCGGCCACAGTGATTGGTTAGGGTCAGCAGGCAACTCTGGCTGGATGAATCAGAAGTTGACTTCTGGGCTTTGTCTGGAACAATACTGTCCAATAAGGTTCCTAAGCTAAGTGGGATGGAAAGCTGGAATTAATTGTAGGGAATTTCCACGTGGGGAGAACTCGAGATGGGGCCTGCACAGAGGAGAGCAGGTCCAGTAGGTGACTACATCTATTACTACATCTGCTGTTATCTTCTCAGATATTTCTGTTGTTTGTCTTAAGCTGGTTTGTGTTGTCCTTTCTTTTGTCACATCCAAACGGCAGGGTCCAGCCTACTTTCGTTGAGTTAGAGGACCTCCTAGGCTTTTCTCTTTTCCACATTCTGTGATTCTCTACCTTCCTCTATCTCATGCAAGGTAGATTTCTTTGATTGAATGAGGTTAGACAAATAATAAACGGATATTCTCAGGAAGAGGAAGTTCTCCATCTGAGACATAGTAGTGGAAGGGTCAAGAGTAGTTGTTCTGCCTTTTGATCTCATTTATCTTTATTTTATACTGTATTTCACCTTCTATGACTTTTAGCTACCCTTGGTTTAGTTGTATCCACTCCTACTAGGGTCTATAAAGTAAAACAAAATGAAAAGCAAAACTCTGCTTGGTATTAGAAATGATAAGCAAAAAACGATCTCTTTTAGAATCACATACATAAAGGATCCCTTTCTGAGCCTTTCCACCCCTGGGTTAATATGTGCATTCTGTCATGATAATTTTTTAAGACTATTACATGAGAATGGAAGAAAAGGAAAGCAGCTGCAGGATGCCTGATTAAAGTGTAAGGTCTTTGTGCGGAGGTTCCTGAGGCAGTGACTGGTCCTTGGTACACGGAAGGGAAGTAACGTGGCTGTGGCAGCCTCACTGGAGTCCTGGCTCCACCCCCTGTTTAGCTGTAACCTTGGCCAAGTCTTGTCAATGTGCCGCATCTTTCAAACGTTTGGGTTTTTATGGGGAGGATATAGGATAATACGTGGGAAAGCAGTTCACGAATAAAACCTGGTAGTGGCTGAAACTGTTTAGGAATGAGTGAGCCTCGCACATTCAGTGAGTTTCATTTATGAATGTGTGGCAGAAGCGACAGATTGGGAAATATGGGGAGATAAGATCAGGTTGGAGATGGTTTCAGATTTTGAAAGCCTGAGGGATTTAAACTTGTTTGAGTAAGTGAACGTTAGGTACCGCTTCCAGGCCCCTTCCTCCAGGTCATTTCTTAAACTTTGTTTCTTTCTTTTGGTTCTTGCAACAAGTAGGAACTCCTAGCTCATCTGTGGATGCCAGTCTATTCCACATCCAACATCCTGTTGCCACACTTATCTTCCTAAAAACAATATGTCCTAATAACACGATGAAGCCTGGATGTGCCGACTGATAGAATACAGAGAATGAAAGCTATGACTGAATACAAATATATCTGAGAGACAGGGACAATGGTGGCATTATTAACAGAAGGGGCCAGTGGGTAAGGGTCCCATTACGAGGTGCTAAGACACCCAGCTGGAATCATTGCATAGGAAGTTGCAGGATTAGGAATAATAGTTAGGAAGTGGGGGGAGTGGAGTCCCTGTATAGATTTGGGTTATAAAGTCGAGGAACTTCGTATCCCAGAGGCTCCTGTGTTAGTCAGTTTGGGCTGCTATTAACAAAATACCGCAGACCCGGTGGCTTAAGTAGTAACCATTTATTTCTTACAATTCTAAAGGCTGGGAAGTCCAAGATCAGGCGATGGCAGATTCAGCGTCTGGTGAGGGCCCTCTTCCTGGCTTGCAGACGGCTGTCTTCTTGCTTTATACTCACATTGTGGAAAGAGAGAGAGAAGAAGCAAGCTCTCTTGTGACTCTAATGAGGGTTATAATCCCGTTCATGAGGATCCACCTTTAGGACTAATTACCTCCCAAAGGGCCTACCTCCACCTACTGTCACGTTGGGGATTAGGGCTTCCACATATGCATTTTAGGAAGACACAAATATTCAGTCCATAGCAGGTTCTTAAGGCCTCATTTGACTTTTGTTGTTTTCATATAGCAGGTTGAATTAAAGTGGAAGGTCACATAGTATATTGTTAGCAGCACCGCTCGGCCTTTGGTCTTCCTTAGCTAACTCCATAGCCAATGTTCTTTTCCACCACATGGCCTCCCTGTGACATTCACCCAAAGATTACAGTGGAAGCTGGAAGGGCCGAGGAAGGAAAATAATGAGGATCAAATAGGTACTCAGCAGAATATACTGTGTAGTGTGGTTTCCTGTTATTGGCTAGGGACAGCTCTGAAGATCGTTGATATGAAAAAGCTAAGATGCTGCACCATTCGGGTAGGGTGAGTGACAGGGAACAGCTGGCTCATCAAGTGCTTAGCAACCAATATAAAGACATTTTCAATCATTCTTAGTCTCCCGCCAACTCATCTTATAGGTATTATAGTGTAATTGTTTATTTAGAATGTGGGTCGATGCCAAACACTCCTGCATTTGCTTCCTGGCTCTGTTACTTGCTGCCTGAGAAGCCTTTGAGCTTCAGTTTTCTAATCTATAAAGTGGAGACAATAACAACTACCTCAGAAGGTAGCTGTACGGATTGATGATTGTGTTAGTTTCCTGCGGCTGCTCTTACGAATTACCACAAATTTAGTGACTTACAACAACACACGTTTAATGATTACAGTTGTGAGGGTCAGACTTCTCAAAGTGGGTCTTAGGGGCCTAGTCAAGGTGTCAGCAAGCCTGTGTTCCTCCTGGAGGCTCTGAGGGAGAATTCGCTCCCAGCCTTTTCTAGTTTCTAGAGACTGACGGCCCACATTCCTGGGTTCACGGCTCCCTTCCTGCAATGGCATCACGCCGACTTCTGCTTCCATTGTCACATTTCCTCTTGACTCTGCTGGTTCCTCCTCCACCTTTTAAGGACCCATGTGAGTACGTTGTGCCCACTCACATAATCCAGGATAATCTTCTAATTTTAAGATGCTTTACGTCATCATATTTGCAGGTGCCATCTGACATGTAAGGGAACATATTCGCAGGTGTCAGGGATGAGGGTGTAGACATCTTTGCAGGATCACTGTTCTGCCTCCCTCATTGGTGATCGCAATGAAGATGATGAGGAATAGTAGCTATTACGATTATTTCACTTGTTCCAAAGAAAATAAGCTCTTCTAGCCCCAAACATATAAGAAGAACAAGGCTGGCCTAATAAGAGGATTGAATTTCTCATTTGATAAAAGCTCCTTCCCTGCAGTTGAAAATGGCTTTCGTTACAGGGCTGCCTGGAAACCCCTGGAATGTTTTACATTTACATTAGTCATTCTTCTGGTTCAGGCATTGAAAGGCGAGCAAAATGAAATTGTGTTTTCTGGAAAGAAACCAGCTACCAGTCTAGTACAAGTGACCATTAGGAATATTGAGTGAGGCAGTAAGGAGATGTGAAACAGAGCAGGGGTTTTGATTTAGAGTGAGACAAAGGAATTGGTTATAGAGAGGGTCAGTATTCACGTTTAAAATATTAAATAATCTTTTTGGCCCATGTCCTGGTGAGGGGACGGTCTTACACAGAAAATTTTAGTCTCCATCTCTGATCCTATAAACACACACACACACACACACACACACACACACACACACACACACACACACACACACACACCTGAAACCATGTCAAATTGCCGAATGAGTCTTAGTTTTCAGGGAAAACTGTGGATGAAGAGGCCATATTTAGGAAAGTAAGACAAAAAAGAAAAGCTTGAGTGAAGTGGCAGTAGAATGAAATGATCAGCTTTTAAAAAACACCAGCGTAAAGAATGCCTCTTTCTTTAATTTCCCTTCTAATTTATTATAAATTATAGGTCTGCTGAGTAGAAAACTAAAGAACAGTCTTTCATTTTTTTTTTTAAATATACAACTCGGGCAAATTGTTACACAGCAGGAGGGTATTCCACTAGTGTTGACAACCACTCAGTGTGTTCATTTACTAGCATTTTTCAAACACAGTACCTGTGTGGCTTTTATTTTTCCAAACATTTTCAGTAATACATTTTCACATATAGGGCGTTTTTGTCAATTTATGACACGTATAAACTAGATTTTTTTCTTTTTTACTTCAAATGAAATATCACAGATTAAAATTGTAATTTTAAACTAATGTCTGTAGAATTTAGAAAAGCAGATTTGCAGACCACATTTAAAACAACCTATAGCAACCTAGAGACTACCAGTTATCTGGTCCTGTTTGGTTTTCTAGCCTTCTTTCTCAGCTCCTGGAACACCCAATGCTGTCTACCATCCAGCTAAATTCACTGTTTTCTGCTTAGCACTTGTATATTCCCCTTTACCCCACTAAATGTCTTTTGTGATAAAGTTATTATTTCCTACAGAACTTTAACTTCATCCATCACAATTGCTATCTGGAGAAAGCTTTGTTCTCATCACCCTGTGGAGAAATAGGTTGACATTTCTGATTAAAGCTCCAACCCCTGGTTTTAGCTCTGATTTAAGTCATGTGCTGTTGTGAAAAGTGTTCAGAACCTGCATCAAGTATGCCTTTGAAATGATTAGACTGTGAGAGGCCACTTTATAGAGTGGATAGCTATCAGGTGTGTTGTTGCAGTTTGAACCTTAAAAATTTATAATCAATAGTGGGCTCCTTGGTCACACAAACAAGCCTCATTCTTCAAGCAAGCTACTCCTTCTGCCTGAAACCCTCATGTCCCACTGTTCCCTTTGAATACTTTTCTAATCCAGGTATCAAGGGGGAATTTTAGGGATTTCATAGTCCCTTCCAAGCCCCTATGGAGAACTCAGGGTGCGAATGTTCATTTTATGAAGAAGTTAACTGATCTAATTGAAATAGTTGAGTTGGAAAAAGCAGCTGGATGGATGGAGGGTAGGTAGAGGAAGGAACCCTGGTCAGGTAAAGAAGCTGAGTTCAGTAGGGCCTGGCCGTCTCCTGACAGACCATCGCAGAATCTCTGCCGCCCTCACGCAGAATTCTGATTTGCTCCCACCCTATATTGAACTAGAGGGGTCCCACGGACTCTTTTGAAAAAATCATGTCTCAAGATCGTAGAACCTCATTCTCCCTTGTCTTTCTTGACCACTCTCTGTTACTGCCCCAGAAAGAAGGTGTGAAAGGATATATAATAATGAAAATTAGAATTCTTGAGTAGTCCATTTACCTCTATTTAGTTTTAGTTGCTTTCAAATCTTGATCAATTCTTTTAGCAAATATTTTTTTGAGCAGCTACTGTTTGCCAGTTGCTGGGCATAATAAATGGATAAACCAGATACGCATCTTGTCCGCATGCATAACCTCCACTCCTGACTCGGAGCCCTTTCCACAAGAGATCCGTCCTATCTCCAGGGAAAGGTCTAAGACTCAGTGTTCATCGGGGAAATACAGTGTTTTATTCCCAACATGAACTAAAGGATAGAAGGTTGTAGAAATCTCTGGATAAAGTATTCACCACGATTGCTTAGGGAGTTTATATCTTATGAGTGGGTAGAAAAATTGGCCATGAATTCAGAATTGCAAGTTTAAAGAAATGCATATCACAAAAAAATCCAAAGATATTTATAAAAGATGGACTTTAATCTACCAAGTGTTGTCTGCAGATGAAGACAACCTACTGTAGCAGCTTATACAGGTCAGTAAACACCAGACAAAAGAAGGGTTTTTGAAAAACAAATTTTAAAAAATCTAGTATCTTCCTGGTGAACATAATTGGTTTCTACTGTGTCCTGTTCTGATGCCAAATATCAGAAAGCAGAGAGCTGAGGTGTTCTGGAAAAGTCAATAGTTGAGGCCCTAAAGTGGTTTCAGAATAATGACTAACCAGGAAGCCTGACTTTCCAGAAAGGCGAGGACTCAGTGGACACATGATCCAGGTTGTTGAAATCATGACTATGTGAATGGGCGAATCTGAACATGTTCATCAAATTCTGGACATATTTTAAAGCTTTGAAAAAGTCATTTTAGGGTTAAGTGGATGGTCATGGAGATGGTACTTTATTGCTGACCTTAAGGTCTAAGCTGTAGGATTGCCTAAGATGAAGCCACTTTAAGATAAATACCTTTTGCTATTATAGTAATCAGCCCCTGCCTTGGATTAGTTTTAAAATTGTTCTGCCTTTTTCTGAATTTTGTTATAAGGCACATAGGTCTTTTAGCAGATTTTTCAAATACAAGTAGGAAATTCTTTACTTCAGTGAGTGCTATAAACTTATTAAATTAATACTGATTGAGTAGTGGATGGTGGATTCATAGTGGGTCATTAAAGAAATGGATAATGTTGAATGTGTATTTCTTAGCATTAGTAGTTGCCATGGAGAGCAAATGTATTTTTTTCTCAAAATGCGTTTTGATATTTCTGTCAGAGACCAAATACCAAGTTGACAATTGATCTCATTGTATGAGGCATCTCTTGTGTTATCCTGTACTATTAACAGCTGCTGTGCTTCCACCCTTCGCCCCTCCCCCACCCTTCCCCAAGAAACATGGGGAATTTTTCTCCTCTCCGTGCCCCAGGAAGTCACTCTGCTAAGCTCTTCTGAAAGAGTGTAAAGCCTCCTTCTTACAAAATATCTGCTTTGTACTTAGTATTATGCAGAATGGTCATGTAGATACACTCTTTGAGATTTTAATATTATTGAGATGGTTTCACTTTATTAGTTTTCTGAATTATAAAGGCCAGTGGAACTGTTTGCTCGGTTTTACCACAGGTTCAAACTGGTGGGGCCTTGGTCCATGGGAACACAATAAACCTTTAACAGTTTTATTTTGCTTTGTTGGAAAGATCCAGGTCTCATGTACATTTCATGACTTACATTTCCTTTAGAAATACTGAACATTTAGTACTTAGTTCCTGCTACTTTAGATGATGATATACTCGTGATGAGAACAGTAATACCGAAATAATGGTATGTATCACCACATAATACAGCTGACCCATGAATAACACAGGTTTGAACTGCGCAAGTCCATTTATGTTGATTTTTTTTCAACAAATATCTGTATTGTTTTCTATCTGTGGGGTTTGCAGATGCGAGAAGCCAACTGTATGCATTGATCTCTGACATTTATATAGGGGACTTGAGCATCCGCGGGTTTGGGTATGTGTGGGGGTCCTAGAATCAACCCCCATGGATATGAAGGGACAACTAAGTTTGTGAAGAGTCAAAAGTTGTGTGCGGATTTTTGACTGCATATGGGTTGGCACTTTTAACCCCTGCATTGTTCAAGGGTCAACTGTATAAACATTGAGTGTCTTTGAATTTGAAGATTTTTCAGCTGAAACCCACTTTAATAGATGGCTCTTGAAAGCTGAATGTGATATCCATGGTACTGTACAAAGGTGATAATGGTAAGCCATCTGTCCCAAAGCAAAGAACTCATTCTCCTTTATTTTTCAGGTGTTTTATCTTTATTCCCAAAGTATTTTGATCAACTAACATGACATCTGGTTACCTCTCTTTTTCTAATTCATAATCTCCCAGACTAATTTTTAGATTCAAACAAAATCTTCTTATCATTTATCATTGCCTTTTTATACTCTAAGAATCAGTTTATTTTACAACTTCTAAAAGAATTGAGAGTAAAGATGATCAGGAAATAATATGTAGTTACTGGAAATTACAGGACTGTTTTTGAATTTTTAATGAACTCTTAAAAAAAAAATTTTTTTTAAGGAAGAAATTTTTTTATTTTAAGGAGGGTGCAGCTCACAGTGGCCCATGCGGGGGATCGAACCTGCAACCTTGGTGTTATTAGCACCTTGCTCTAACCAGCTGAGCTAACTGACCACCCCCTTTAATGAACTCTTAAAAGTACCTAAAGCCCTAACTGATTTAACAGGAATCTTAAAATCAGGTTCCTATTTACTGTTTGGCCTCAAGTTAGTTACATATTCTATTTCTTTCAGTATTTCTATCCTTTTTTTGCCAATATTAAGGACACATATGTGTTAATCTAGGTTCTCCGTCTTCCTCTTCCTCTCTCCCTCCCCTGACACACACTTTGTACTGTTATGTCATTAAAATTATATTACTTATAGGTAACTTTCCTTCATACTTCACATTTCCTAGCCTCCTTTCCTCCCCTTTTTTCTTTAGATGTTTAAATCTAGAAGAAATTTTTGTCCTGCATAAAAATTTTTTAGTTGATATTGAAAAGAGACAATTGTCAACCTCATCTTTGTTGATGAAATATTTGAAATCAGATTAATTTTCTCCTTTGTTATTATGGTTAAAAAACAGAGATAATGTTTTGATGAATGGCTGGTGGAATGCAGCTGACATAGTACGTTTGGCAGCATGCTGTCATTCTAAAGGTTCAACAGCTGTGCCGAAAAGAGTCCTTTTGGTTTTAGTTTTTTTAATCAGAAACTTTTTTGGAAGTTGAGGTCCAGGACAAAATGTCTATGACACGGTAGCATAATTAACATATTCTCAAAAACAATTAGAATTCAGGCTAAATAACCTCAAACAGCTTGATTTCCCACTGGGTTACATTTTAGTCATCAAGAAAAAATAAAGTTAGTTTTTAAAAGAGCAGGCTGGTTTGCGAAAAGGCTATGAAGAAATAGCGTCTTTGATGGAAATTGAGAGGTATCACACGAGCCTTAGGCCGATACTGTAGAATGGCTTCTAAGACCGAGGAATTGGAGGCATCCTGTTTTAATCCATTGGAAACCGGCCACATGCGTCAAACTGAGCACTCTAAATACCTGATTATTTTTAAAAAGGGTAAGAGACCTGTTCTTCTGTACAGTGGACAAATATAAAAGTGACATCTATTGCCTGTCTCCTCAATTCTCCCAACCCTGGTCTCAGGAAAGGAGGGTCCTCATTTTCACCGGGGAACATAGGTGGCTGGCAGCAGATGCCACATTGGTGACCCCCAGGACTGTGGCTTGTCTTCAGGGTGCCCTGCCAAGGCTTCAATGTTGGGGCAGCTGGAGGATTAGGGTCAAGTTTCAGGGCTTCACCTGTACAATGTGTGCATAATATTAACTCCCCCAGTCCTGGCACGCGACAGGCCATTTATTCAGCACTTCTGGCCTACTTGTCACTGCCCCTCTTCCTTGGACATGTTTCAGTAAAAGTGTGTTTTTTTGTTTTTCCATTGGGTCATTTCCACCTAAAACTGAGGATTAGGGATCTAGTTATTCTTGATGCAACAGCTTTATTTTACTAAGATGGACCAAGCTAAGATGACATTTAAGAATTAACTTTTTTTTTCAAGTCATGGTTTCACTATTTGTAAAAAGCTATTTCTATTTTAAATAAAATACACTTGATCTTTGAATCTAAACATATTTAATATGACACTTAACTTTTGCTTCCCCAAAGTGAGAAAATTGCAGACAGAACTTTAAGAAATCTCCTATGCCGCTGGGTACAAACATTTCAGATTTAGGAAACGTGATGCCTCTGGTCTTAAGTTACTGCTTTGGGTTTAAAACTCTGAAGCCCAGCCCTTGTTCTGGGGGAATCTTTGATCTGAATAGAGTTTCTAAAATGGTACTATGATCAGAAGCTGTATCAGAGCTCTGAACTTGAAATCTGGGCTTTGTCATACCTGCTCAGAGAACTGGCTTAAATCACTCAGCTTCGCCAGTGCTTGATTTCCTCATCTGTACAAGGATATGAAGCTCACCAGAGTGTTATGAGGTTTTAATGAGCTCCTGGGTGTGAAATCTAGAAGTACAGTGCCCGGAACAGAGAAGGTTCTTTCTTCTGTCCTTTTTCTTCAGCGTACATTAATAACTGAATGTTTAGGAGCATTTGGGGAGAGGCAGGTCTTTAAAATTATCATTATCGTAATAAAGTTATGTTACTCTTTAGATATAAAAGTTTTCTGCCTCTTTTTTTGGTGAATTTCCTGTTCACATCCTCTGCCCATTTCCCTATTGTTTGCTCTGCCTTGGTTTGATTTGTAAAAGCTCCTGGCTATTAAGGACATAACCTTATGTCAGGCATGTTGTGAACATTTTTCCTGTTTCACCTTTTACCGGTATATACGGTGTTTTCAGCCTGATAAAAATTTTAAGTTTTGTTTTCATGTCTTGAGATCTGTTGTTTTTCTTTGAATGTAAGTACCATCGATTGAATGACATAATTGATTTTAGAGAGGTCAAAAGGCAAAGAAACAAAGCCTTAGAGTCAATGAAATAAAATAAATATTAATCTTTTCTTTTATAGTTCCTGCCTTAGGTGTTGTGTGTGTGTACAGATGGTTGCATGTATGTAAGTTGGGCTTATTTTCAGATATTGCAGACATAATTGGGTATGGGAATGTCCTCTCTAGCCAAGAAAATTCTAGAAAGAATGTAGTTGCATAGAGCTCAGAAGCCCTGGCATGTACTTCAGGTCTTGCTATGGGAAGCTTTAAGTCTGGGCTTGTCAGGTGTCGCCAGAATCACGTGCTGCCCTGACCCGCCTGTCCCTGTAACTTGGTCCCTCCTGATATCTATCTCTAGTAGCAACAATTCAGCATTTGCCCTGAGGACAGGCTTAGTATTTCATGCCGGCACCTGCCACTTTTCCTTCCAGATCCTAACTATATCAGGACGTGGGGTGGTGCTGGGGGGTAGGGGGTAGGGGGGAGGGTGACATAGCCTGTAGAGCAGGGCACAAAGAAGAAGCCCAAAATAGCAGGTCAGGGCTCTCAGGGCGGTGCTGCCCCTACCCCTTCTGCACTGTAAGGAAGTTGTCCTGCCCTCCTCTTCACAAAAGGACTTAGGATTGGTCTAAGGCCAAGAAGCACCTGTCCTCCCAAAGTAACCCGAGACTGCAAGAATGTCATAAAAGACTTTCTTTAGGAGTCAAGATACCAGAAGTATCTAAGTAGTTCAATTAGGACTTTAAATTTATTCTGCATTTGAAAAATAATGCCGCTGTAATAATTAAGAGCCACTTGCTCTGGTGCCGGCATGGGAATTACCAGCGAGTCACTAGCTGATGGTGTCGCAGTGGCCAAGACCCACGACACAGACGGGACGGCGGGCGCTGGGCGGACCATCGCTGCTATGGCGGCGTCTCCGCGGTAATTCAGGGACCGCAACAGTTCTTTGTCATTGCCATGTTTTGGCAGGTGATGGTGGCTTTGAAGGCACTGAATCTTAAAGCCTTGAAATCTTGAAGCCTTAAAATTTGTAATTCATTGCCCGATGCTGATAATTAGACTTATTGAGATCCTCCCACATAAGACAGGTCTTTACACACAATTTATAAAAACAGAATAATTACTAGAGAATTATTTAACTGTGTCTTCAGTAATATTTCATTTAGACAAATGTTGTAGCATGGTTTTAGCTCTTGGCAAATCCTGAAATAATAATAACAATAATAATAACAATAATAGTAATAATAATAGTAATAATAATAAAGACAGCTGTGGGGAAGAACGGTTATTTTTAAATCTCGGTAGGCAAGTGGGAGTTGTGCACTTGTCTGTTGAGCACACTTTTATAATTTTTCAGAAATTAAATAGTATGACCCTTTGATTGTATTCAAAGCTGGAAATTTAAATAGGTAACTTTAGACTAATTGGCTTGAAATGCAATGTTTATTCTGGGATGCTTTAGAATTTTTTTTCCCTTTTTACCCCAGCTGTAAATGTAAATAAATATCAAGGCTTCCATTCCAAAGTCTGCTGTTATACTTCTCTGAACTATTTTCTTATAATTGGCACTGTTCAAATCCTTTCTGGAATAGAATTTGAACTTGAGTGGGAAGAGAAGATGGTTTGGAAGAATCAAGAAGTGTAAAACATTGGGGAATCCCAAAAGCAAGACAAAATCAGGTAAGGGATAGATCTGATTTATTCCGAGGAGCAAGAGTAGAAAGGTGATATATTATAAAGGTTTTCATATACATGAAGTGTTCGATTTTAGACTTTGGGGATTAGCTGTTTTTATCTCTGCTAAGGGCAAAATAAAAGGAAATGGTTTTATGACTGAAACACGAAGAGGTTAAGGTTAGAGAAGGAAACATTTAGAAATACTTGTTTGTTAAACTAAGTACCTCAACCATCTAAACAAGACTAAGTATGACAATAATTCTACTTTATTAGTTTGATTAGTATAGAATCTTGAATTTTCCCTGAATGGCTTTTAAATGGACACGGGGTGGTTAGGTATGTCTCAAGATGATTTCCAATCCGAAGATTTAATGAGTTATTTCAGCAGGCTTTGTAGCTAAAGTATGTGCTTATTTCCCTTACTCCTTTCTTTCCTCCTCTCCCTCCCTTTCTTTCTTATTTTGTATAATATTGAAGAACATTTTACATTTATGTATCATTTTTTAAAAATTATTTTAAATTCTTCCTTTTTACTGTGTTTCTTGTTATATTCAGATAGCATAATTAGAATATTTTTATTGAGCAGATTATGTCCACTTTTGTGTTCTAATTAAAGCATCCCTTTAATCTATTATTTATTTTTTCAAGCAGTCCCTGAACACTAAAGTTATGTTACATGCAACACAGACCTTTTTTCCATCTTACTCAGAACAGTCATTTCCAAAGAAAGAAGTCTTTGCCCAAAGCGAGACTCTCCTGTAGAGTTGGAAGGGGGATACGGGGCTTTTAGGGTGCACTGACGTTAACAGCTGGCAATCACTCAGCGGTTAAAAAGTGTGTGTTGGCCATTTTCTGTCATTTTGGGGGGCAGGGGGCAAAGAGATGAGGATACTGGTTTAGAAGGTATTTACTGCATCCAGCACTCTGGAGGAAATGTACCGTCCTTACAGAAGACATCATTGACCCAAATATCTTTTCTAAAATAATCCATTATTATGTTTTTTTCTTCTTTTTGCTATTTTCTTATTCCCTCTCTTCTATCTCTTTAAAGCGTCAGCAACAACTAATATTTATTGAGCACCTGCTATATGCCCCGTTCTAGGAACTGGGGATATAGCAGTGAGCAAGATGGACAGGTCAGGTCCGGCCTCTGCGCTCATGGAGGTGACCGTTCTCCATTTTTTTGTGCTCACTTGTATGACAAGGAACAAACTGGAATTAGTGCCTCAGATGTGGCACATAGATAATATTTCAACTGTATTTTAATTTATTATTAAATCAATATTAAAGAAACACTAAATATACGACTAGCTTTATACCTCCAAAATTTACATAAACATATTAGCTCTACTGTTTAGGATTTGGGGAGAATCAGTTACTTGTCTGCCAACATTTGCGTTCAAAATGTTGTGAAGGATTTAGTTAGATCCTTTATCCTAATATTTGGGTAGTGTCTAGGTTTAAAAAAAAAAAAATCAATGTGCAAAATTTCCCTCCAAATGAACAATCGCCTTAGCATGGAAAGTCTTTTCTTCCCACCGTCACAGGGCACCTCCTTTCCTGCTGCCAGTGAAGACAGGCAAAGCAGTCTTTCTTTTGCCGAGAAGGCTAAGCAAGGGCGTTCAAGGTTCTAATGAGCCATGGGCCTCCCTCCCCATCAGAAGCCGAGTTCTCAATACTGTGGATATTCTGTAGAGAATGTTACTGGCTATAGTCAGCTACATGCATTTTCAGACTAACTAGAAGCTTATGTGCCATCCAGGCAAGTTAATCATTATTTGGAAAATTGTGTTTTAAATTCAGAATAGCTGACCTATAGGTGGACTTTGGAATATTACCTACCCTTTTGCTGGGTATATACAAGCCTGTCTCTGTGAAGAGAACCAGAATATTTCTATCTGTGAGATGGCCATAGTGTTAGAATTTAACTTTGCTCCAGCAGAATTACGATCTTAATTAATTTAATACACTTCACTGTGAGGAATTTTCTTCTCCTCCTGGGTTTCATCATGGATTGAGGATTTGACCTTCATTCCAGGTTAAAACCTGGTTATTAACCAGGCTCTGCTCTTCCTCGTTGCTGCCAGAAAATGGTATGACTTTTCATTTCAAAGTGGTAGAGGCCTGTTAGTTTTCTGTGTGTATCAGACCCTTACTGGGATTTTGGCGACCCAGCATTTGAACTTCTGTTCTCATTTGGGGTGAATTCTTTGCTGTATGGACCTCCTCCAGCAGGGACCAGATGCTCCTTGTTCTTCGGTGCTAGGGATCAGGCATGTGACATAGGCCAAGGGAAAAATTCACGATTCCGAATCACTCAGAACTGTGAGTCTTAAAGGCATGGCTCAGAGAAAGTTTATTCTTGTTAGCAGTGGGGTGTAGAGAGTCTGGCGACATGACAGCCACCGCATGGTGGTGAGAAAGGGGCATCGGCCTGATTCTTCTGTGGCCGAGACTCCTGTTTCCCAGCCTCCCTTGATTCTGACTCATTCCCAGGCCAGGCTTCCAGCTTTTCCTTTTGAGTCTCAGAACTCTCAGTATCCTTCAGAGAAACTCTTTTTCCTTCTTTAAGTCTGCTAAAGTTGGTTTCTGTTGCTTGTAACCAAGAACCCTGACTGATCCATTGTGTGAAAGCGAATTGTGGCTGATTCTAGTTCCCCAAAATGGTCACCAGTATATATATATACATATATATATATATATATCCCATCCTCTGTGCCCTTCTTAAAATGTGGTTTCAGTCCTCCTGGGAAAAGTGGCTGTCTGCGTTCCCACCCCTTAAGCCTGAGTGGATCGATAGAATGTGGTGGAACTGAGGACGGGGGCCTTCCAAGGTGAGGTCATAAAAGGCAACAGGTTCCTCCTGGTTCTCCTTCTTTCTTGTGCTTGTGCCTTGTGAGCCCCAAGTCCAGGAACCCTGAGTCTGCCGTGTTGGAGACAGCACATGGGAAGATAACATCGAATTAGAGGGGGAAATGCCAGAGGAGCCGCAGCTGTTCTAGTTTCCAGCTGATTGAGTTTTTTCCCGGTTTAGATAATACACAGACTTCGGAGCAAGTCCGCTTTCAGGTGATTTCAGCCCCAGCCTTGAGCTGTTGATTGGAACCGGAATAGACGAGCCCTGTCCAGAATGCAGGTTTATGACAAAATAAGCATTGCTTTTGTTTGAAGCCAGGTGGGTTTTATTATATAGCATTATATATCCCGAACTGTGGCTATTATAAATATTCAAGCTGGCACACCTCAATTGCAACTCCTAGCAGAAAATCAGGCCTTTAAGATTCTTAAAAGACATGATAATTGATGTGGAATGGACTTATTGATCTAGGTTCCCCCATTCTATAGATTAAGAGAGGGGTACTTGTTTGGTCCATTGTAGAATTACTTGACTAGAATAACATTACAGAACTTTATTTTTGTTGGAAATACAAAATATCAAGGCTATATTCAATATTGAGATGTTAAAAATAGTAGTTTTCTGGGTATTTATAGCAGTTTTACATCTGAGCCCTGAGGCCATGATAAAATGTTGCTTGGCATTTCCCTTATAAATGTGTCTCTAACTGTAAATTCATTCCTTCTATTAAGACTTGAATGCATCTTTCAAGAAGCAAGATGAAAATCCTACTTTTCTTTTGGATTGGATGTCCTACTTAACAAGGGGATTGTCATGCAGGGTGTCAGGCGGGGTCTCTGCTCTCGCTCCCCACATAAGAACACAGGATGTGGTGAGGCCAAAAAGGAACACCCACAGAGCCATAGGTAGGGGTGTCATACCACTATACTCTGGCTGGCAGCTGGGTTGGAGACACAAGAAGCAGGAGCCACACTGTCTGCAACCTGCTGTCCACTTCTCTGCAAGCTGCAACCCACACTCTGCCATACTAACTGCAATCCGCATTCGCCAGTCACCATCTTCTTGCTAGCCCCCATTTTCTGCTAGCATAGCCACAGCAGTTATATTAGTGGCCAATGGCTCACTGATTACAGCTGATGGCCAACAAGCCACGGCTGATGGCCATCCAGTCACAGTTGATGGCCATTTACTACCTGAGCCAGCACCTTTCCACGTGAGGCCGAGAGCCTGGAAACTGCACTCCTGGCTCTGTCCCCACACTGCCCCCCTACAGGGTCTAGCCTCACAATCTATGCGACAAGCGTCTTCCGCGAGGGGCCCTGTGTGAGGAGCCTGGAGGTGAATGCAATATCCTGGATACAGCCAGGCTTTCTGGGCACAGCCACGGTTTCTCAGGGCTTCTTAGGGTACCACCACTCTCTCTGGGCACAGCCAGACTTCCTGGACTCAGTCAGGGCTCTCAGGGCACTGCCACTTTCTCTGGGCACAGCCAGACTTCCTGGACTCAGCCAGGGCTCTCAGGGCACTGCCACTCTCTGAGCACAGCCAGACTTCCTGGACTCAGCCAGGGTTTCTCAGGGTACCACCAGTCTTTCTGGGCACAGCCAGACTTTCTGGGCACAGCCAGACTTCCTCACATATTCTCCACGGTGGCTGGTCAAGACATAAAAGCAAACATCCGCCAGTTCCACTACATGGTGATATGTTCCCAAGCAAACAGTCAAGCGGTCCATTAAATTAGGGATGGAAGGCAGTTCCCCATAGTCCATAGTCACTCGCCAGGTCTGTCATGGGAGTGAAGGAGGACCTTGACCTCACCCTCAGCTCCCTCGGAGGACTCAGCAAGCGTTTCCTCCTGGGACTACAAGTCCTGCATCCGGGCTGCCTCAGCAAGCACTTCCCAGCTCACCGGGCTGCAACGACCTTCGCTTTCTCCAGCCTATGCTGGTTGGGGAACCATCCACGTCTTCCCACCCCTCCATGGGGGTTCAGCTCTCCCGCAGCTGCTCCTCCTGGTCTTCCTGAGACTGAGTGTTTGTTCATATGCACAAACTGCTCCACCACCTTTCGGAGAGCTTTGGCCGGCACGGTACCCTGCTTGCTGCGCCATTTGTCATGCGATGCGGCCTGCGGGGTCTCTGGTTCCGGTCCCCACACAAGAACGCAGGACATGGTGAGGCCAAAAAGGAACACCCACGGAGCCCTAGATAGGGGAGTCATACTACTATACTCTCGCTCTGTTGGAGACACAGGAAGCAGGGGCCACACAATCTGCAACCTGCTGTCCACTTCTCTGAAATCTGCTACACGCACTCCGCCGTGCTAACTGCATTCCGCACTTACTAGCTCAGCCACCTTCTTCTTGCTAGCCCCCATTTGCTGCTAGCATAGCCACAGCAGTTATATTAGTGGCCATTGGCTCACTGGTTACAGCTGACAGCCAACTAGCCACCGCTGATGACTTTCCAGTCACAGTTGATGGCCATTTTCTACCTGAGCCAGTACCTTTCCACATGAGGCCGAGAGCCTGGAAACTGCACTCCTGGCTCTGTCCCCACAGGGATTTAGAAGGAGTTTTAGAAATTAAGTGGAAATAGCCAAAAGTTATTGGGGATTTACCCTTGCCAGGCAGTAGTACTGAGTGACTCCAGGTTTTCTCATTTAAGCATCACAATAATCTTATGAGGTAGATTTGTTACTCTCCCTATTTTATAGGTGAAGAAACATTAGTTTAACTAAAACTTGCAGGGTCACCTAGCTAGGGCTAGCACCTGGGATTTGAACCCAGGACTATGTGTGTGTCCAGGATCAGGGTATTTGCAACCACCATGCTGTATAGCCAGAATACCTATGACAGATACTTCAACATCTTAGCTCCTATCTTCCTCTTCTTTGTCACGGACGATCTTTCAGGCCCCTAAGATTCAATGACTGCACATACACAGAACCCTTTTTGCACATTTCCCTTTCAGAGTCAGACAAAGATACGCTTTTCATAACTCCTCCCACTTGCTATGAGCCCTGGTCTCAAAGTGTTTTAAGGATCTCCACTTACTCTTTTAGGAAAAGTGTGAGAACATAAGCTTTATGGGGATCTTAATAGCCTGTGTGGCACCTGTTTCTACCAATTCTTTGGATCAAATTTACTTTTTGTAGGAAGTGTACAAATTGTGTACAAGTGATGTGAAATAATTTGTCCTTCATGATGACACTAAATGTTAAGCGTTTAAAGTAGAAGATTCCTACGTCTAATACTTCAAATTTGAGTGACTGGTGATAGTAATTCAAGGGTTTGAGGGCTTCTGAAGGAAGAGCTTGGAGACTATTCTGTGTGTGTGTGTGTGTGTGTGTGTGTGTGTGTGTGTGTGTGTCTGTGTGTATTCTTATTGCCACACTTGTTAGCAATGAATGATGGCAAACTGCTGACCTAGAGTTGAAGGGGAACAAGGAAAATTAAATTGATGTTGAATGAGATTTGGATTCTGTAGTGTTTTTTTATATGTACATCATGACGAGCTTCGTCAGCATAGATGATTTATAGGAGAAAAACTGGCAAACAAGATGTTAGAAGAAATTGACCTCTGTGCTCCTCACCAAAGCCCAAGTCTCCTCCCTGAAAGCGCTCCTGTACCTTACTGTAGACACTGTGCTATTACCATATGCCAGCACCATTGCATTTTCGATTTAGAGGAATTGATTTCCTAGCAAACAACAAGCCCCTGGAAGCTCGGCACTCCCATATACTCTGCATCAAATTTCCAGAAGTCCTTTTAATGCGGAGGCTCCTGGAGGACAAAACCACAGTGGTTGAAATGCTTTGTTGGGAGCCAGGCATGTCCCATTTTTCCTAATGATACAGAAGGGAAGGAACAAAGATTTCCTGTTGCTTTAGATCTTACACACAGCAACCTGAGCTTAGCATGTGGCAAAAAGCCTTTGCTGTTTTTATATCCTTTGAGAATGACGTCTGCACCTAGGCAACCAACCATAGGCTGAGGACCCTCAACCAGAGGGGGAAAGTAAAGTTTTGCTAATTATCCACAGAGAAAGAAAGGGACATTGCCAAATTCTAGAGCATCTCCCGTAGGTTTGCAAGAATCCAGCCAAGGACAAAGCTTTGCATTTTTGAAGCCTAATATTTGCTCTGGTATTTCACTGCAGAGACCTAGATTTAACTTGAATACTCCTCTAAGGGCTATTTATTATGAGCTATGTGTGTCATAGGAATAAATCTGTCTTCAGACTCAGGTTGGTAAGAAATATTCACAATTAAAAATTTGGGGAGGGTAGCTTCATTTTCAGCACAGGACCTTCCCCATTCCTACCCGGCTGGAGAGGAATTTGACCTTTGTTATCATTAGAGTTCTTCCCACCTCATAAGCGCATGGGAAGCTGGGATGGCAGTCATTTCTGCTGAAAGGTGTCTTGCCTCATGTGTGCACATTCTCTTCAGGTCTGCAGCTTTCTGTTGTTTCTGATTATGCCCGGCTCATAGAAATCATTTCACTTGTTCAGGCTAGGCCCCTGATACCTGCCATCTCCTCTCCACTGGTCATCACTTATGCTGCCCCATTTGGACTGCATGCAGATAATTCAGCTCACACGTGCGTTGACATATGCAAACAAAAGGCCTCCTTATCTTTACTAAGGCTTTGGGGTCAGAGGCCTAGTGAGAAGCCAGGAAAGACAAGTTCTGGTCTGCTCAGATTGCTATAACAAAATATGATAGGCTGGGTGGCTTAAACAAGAAACATTTATTTTTCGTAGTTCTGGGCAGTCCAAGATCAACCTGCTGGCAGATTTGGCTGCTGGTGAGAGCCCTCTTCCTGGCTTACGTACAGCCGCCTTCTTGCTTTGTCCCCACATGGCAGAGAGAAGCTCTCAGATGTCTTACCAGGGCACTAATTCCATCACGAGGGCCTCATCCTCATGACCTGGTCATAACCTAATTACCTCCTGAAGGCTCCATCTCCAAATACTGTCAGGGTTAGCATTTCAAAAATACATTTTGGGGCACACAAACATTCTGCCCAAAACAGGGCCCCTTTTCAGATCGGCTTGAAGAACCTACAGATGTATTAACTGGAGAAGTGGAAGAACCTAGAAGACACCTCACTCTTACGTGTGCATACACTTTTTAAAAATACCAGCTCCAGGACAGAGGAGGCACAGGTGATCCTTTCCATCATAATGTGCACTGTTCTCTGCAAATTCGTTTTAATAGGATACAGGCTCAGTGCTAAGAGAACACACCTGAACAGATTTCATTTATTTATGCCACTGGGGGAATTCTCCTGTGGTTAGATCCTCCCAGGAACCGTCATTAAGCTCCCAACATTTAGTAAACTCTGAGCAACTAGTTCCACTTTGCTAAAGGACAGTGAGGACACCCTGCATGTGAGGGGAAATGTTGGCCTTTTATGTTTTGAATGTCACAGAAAAAGAAGGCAAACAAGAAAGCATTCTCATATTAAAAGAGTTTGGAAGGTTGTATCGTGCCACAGGGATAACTAATGAACATTCCCGTATATAGATGACCCCTACTGTGCGCTTCTGAAAAAGAAATGCTGCCTTTTCTTCCTACCCTCTCTATTCAAGATTGCCAAGCCTTTGGGGGAAATATTTTATGCAACTTTTAATTTGTTTTCAGTTGGATTACCCAAATTATGAAGCTGAGCAGTTCCATCCCAAGGGTGAGTGAATCCTCTCTAGACTATAAATTGGAGAACTAGGGCCTTTTTTCCTAGATCATGATTAAGATAAGTAGATTTCGTGCTTCCCCGAAAATAAGACCTAGGTAGACAATCAGCTCTAATGTGTCTTTAAGAGCAAAAGTTAGTATAAGACTCAGTATTATGTTACGTTAAGTTACGTTACATTGTATTGTGTTATGTTATGTTATGTTATGTTATGTTGTTATGTTATGTTATGTTATGTTATGTTGTTATGTTATGTTATGTTATGTTATGTTATGTTAAGTTATGTTGTGGGGACAGAGCCCCAGAGAGCAGTTTCCAGGCTTTCGACCTCACGTGGAAAGGTGCTCACTCTGGTAGTAGATGGCCATCAGCTGTGGCTGGTTGACCATCAGCTGTAACCAGTTAGCCAATTAGCCACTGATATAACTGCGGCGGCTGCGCTGGTAGGAGAGTCGAGTCGAGAGTTGAGTCAGTCGGTTGGCAGGCAGAGAAGCAGACAGAAGGTTGCAGGTTGTGTGGATCCTGCCTCCAGTGAGACTATAGAGCCACCAGCGAGAATATAGTGGTATGACTCCCCTATCTGTGGCTCCGTGGGTGTTCCTTTTTGGACTCACCATATCCTGCGTTCTTATGTGGGGAGTGGGACCAGAGGCCCTCAGGCCGCCTCCCAGGACAAATGGTGCAGCGAGCAGGGTCTCCCGCACGACAAATGGCGAAGAGAGCAGGGTCTCCTGCACGACATATTATATTATATTATATTATATTATATTATATTATATTATACTATATTATGTTATATTATACTATATTATGTTATATAAGACCTGGTCTTATATTATAGTAAAAAAGACTGGGTCTCATATTCATTTTTGCTCCAAAAGACTCATTAGAGCTGATGGTCCAGCTAGCTCTTATTTTCGGGGAAACGCGGTAGATCTCAGGTAATGGGAATGTCATATTCCAAAAGGGAGAACTCTCCCCAAGATTCCCCTCCCTTGTTCCTGTCATGAATGCTCATTATGTTTCCTTTTGCTTATTCGCTCTATGTAAAGCACTGGTGGGTGAGGGAAAGGGAAACAGACAAGGGAAAAGAGAATTTTTGCCCCAGGGATCTTATAAATTAGCTGGAGAGCATATACACAAGAAAATGTTTAGTAACAATTCTGATGGCATAAGATTAAAAGTCAGAATGAATTGGCAGATAGTGAGTCTGTAGGACATGGCTTATCCAATCAGAATCCCATGGGAGGCTTGTGGAAACAGATTCCTGTGTCTTGCATCTAGAGTTTCTGATTCTGTAGATCTAAGGTGGGGCCCGAAAATTTGGATCTCTAGTATGTTCCCAGATGGTGTTGATGCTTCTGACCTGGAGACTACAATTTGCAAACTGCTGCTCTAAGATCCCAGGATGGAGAGGTGATGGCAAAGGTATGATTGCCGTGTCCTGAGATACTGCTTCCTGTAATCTTTCCTGCCCTGCAAGTCACTCATGCTTCTCTTTTCGGGCCCCATTTTACGAAGGCAGCTTGTAGCAAGCACTCCTTAAAATATCCACTTTTGATATCATAAAAAGAGAGCCTGCTTTTGCCTATAATTAGGTAATTCTCCACAAGGAGAGAAATTTATACTGTATTCTTGGCAACAACAGAGAAACAATATTCTTGTTTTTGCTTTGACTATTATTATTATATCTTTTTACCATTCTCCTGCTTCCAACATTCATCTCTACATTCCCTAATATATATTAAGAACTTTTTTTCTGCAGCCAAATGCAGATAGGAAACACCTGTTTTTGTATTCACAAATCATTAAAGTTAAAATTAGGAAAATGAAGAGGAGAAACATTCAAAAATAATGTAGGGTGAAGAGTTCAGACAATAAGCTTCCTCAGAAGGGATTATTTGGTGCTTTTCAGAAGAACACTTGCTGATTGAGTATATACATTTCTGGAGAAGAAATGCAATAACATTTCCCCATCCTCTAAATGGGTTTTGTCATAATGTTTTACTGCAGTGAAGTGGGCTGTTTCATTGCAATGAAGTTAGTAGCAATCCAAACGATTCTACTCCCTAATACGTTCCTACTACTTCGTATTACTGGGGAAATAGTGTTCTGCAGGTTTCTGTTCTTGTTGTTGTTAAAGCAAGGAATTTGTGCATGTTTTAGTCATGGGTTCAAAATGATTACTAAATTATAATATAAAAAAGGGCAAAAGTTTTGGCTTACCTCATGATTTAAGAAAATTTTTCTTAGACTTTATTTTTGAGAGCAGTTTTAGCTTCACAGCAAATTGAGAAAAAGAAAGAGAGTTCCCATAGACCCCTGCCTGTACACATGTATGGCTTCCCCAGTTATCAACATATGCCTCACCAGAGTGGCACATTTCTTACCACTGATGAACCTACACTGACACATCATTCTCATCCCGAATCCATAGTTTACATTAGGGTTCACTCTTGATGTTGTTTATTCTGTGAATTTGGACAGATGTACAGTGATCCCTCCCCCCAATCTGTGATTTCACTTTCCACAGTTTCAATTACCTGCAGTCAACTGAGGGCAGAAAATATTAAATGGAAACTTCCAGAAATAAATAGGTTTTAAATGGCATGCTGTTCTGAGTAGCATGATGAAATCTCATGCCATCCCGTTCCGTCTCATCCAGGACAGGAATCACCCTCAGTCCTTTATGTCTACCTTGTATAGTCACTTGGCTGCCATTTCAGTTACCAGGTTCGCTGTGGCGGTATCCCAGTGCTTGCGTTCTAATCACCCTTATTTTACTTGCTAATGGCCCCAATGCACTCATGGCCCCAACGCCAGTCGTGAGCCTGGCAATGTGGATATGCCAAAGAGAAGTTGTAAAGTGCTTCTTTAAGTGAAAATGTGAAAGTTCTCGACTTAACAAGAAAAATCGTGTGCTGAGGTTGCTAGGATCTATAGCAAGAGTGAATTTTCTATTTGTGAAACTGTGAAGAAGAAAAAAGAAATTTGTGTTAGTTTTGATGTCATGCCTCAAACTGTAAAAGTGATGGCCACAGTGAGCGGTAAGTGCTTAGTGAAGATGGAAAAGGCGTTAAACGTGTGGGTGGAAGACATGTTACACCTGAAAGCATTGATCCTATACCAAGACTTCAGTGAGAGATCCCCTGAAACGAGTGGCACCAAGCCATTTACTGCAAGTAAGGGATGGTTATACAGATTCAGGATTAGATTTGGACCGAAAAATATAAAAATTACTGGACAGAGAGAGAGTGAGAGAGAGAGAGAGAACGAGACCACATTCACATAACTTTTATTACAGTATATTACTCTAATTGTTCTATTGTATTATTGTTGTTATTCTCCTACAGTGCCTAATTTATAAATTAGGCACTGATCTTTGTACTGCCTTCACAGTTTTGGCTTTTCCAGGAATCATACAGTATATAACCTTTTCAGATTGGCTTCCTTCCCTTAGTAATATGCATTTAAGGTTTTCATAGCTTGATAGCTCATTTATTTAGCAATGAATAATATTCCATTGTCTGGATGGACCACAGTTTACCTATTCGTTCACCCACTGAAGGACATCTGGTTGCTTCTAAGTTTCGGCCGTTATGAATAAAGCTGCTATGACATCCACATGTCAGGTTTTGTGTGGACATAGTTTCCAATTCCTTGGGGGAAATACCAAGGAGCGTGATTGCTGGACTGTGTGGTAAAAGTATGTTTAGTTTTGTAAGAAACTGCCAAACTGTCTTCCAAAGTGGCTGTATGATTCTGCATTCCCACCAGCAATGAATAAGAGTTTCAGGTTACTTCACATTCTCACCAGGATTTATTTGGTATCGTCAGTGCTGCAGACGTGGCCATTCTAATATGTGTAGTGGTATCTCGTTGTTGTTTCAGTTTGCATATCCCTGCTGGTACATGATGTGGAACATGTTTTCATATACTTATTTGCCATCTGTATATCTTCTTTAGTGGCAAAACTATGAACACAGTAAAAAGATCAGTGGTTGCCAATGGTTAGGGTGGAAAAGGGATAAATAGGCAGAACGCAGGATTTTTAGGGCAGTGAAAGTACTCTACATAATATTATTATGGTTACAATTTGCCTGTTAAGGTCTCTAGCCCATTTTTAATTGGGGTGTCTATTTCCTTATTGTTGAGTTTTTAAGAGTTCTTTTTATATTTTAGATAACAGTCCTTTGTCAGATATATCTATTGCTAATATATTCGCCCAGTGGCTTGTGTTTTCATTCTCTCGAGCTTACCTTATTTTAATTTGATTAATTTTGAATACGTGGTATAGTCACATTGTACTATTTCAAAGGTATTGTGTTAGTTTCCTAGGGTTGCCATAACAAAGTACCACAAACTCTAGGAGGCTCTAAATAACAGAAATGTATTCTCTCACAGTTCTGCAGGCTGTAAGTCTGAAATCAAGGTGCTGGTAGAGCCATGGTCTGTCTGAAGGTTCTGGGAAAACCCTTCCTCATCTCTTCTAGCTCCGGCAAGGGGAAACCCTTGGTTTTCCTTGGCTTGCGACCACGTCACTCTAGTCTCTGCCTCTGTCATTACATGGGGCTCTTCTTGTGCGCCCCCGTCTTTGTATCCAATTTTCTCTCTCTTTTAAGGACATTAGTCAGTATATTAGGGTCCACTCTATTCCACTGTGATCTCTTCTTAACTTGATTATATCTACAAAGACCCAATTTCCAAATAAAGTCACATTCACAGATAAGGGTAATGGTGTTAAGATTTGAATATATCTCTTTTTGGGAATACAGTTATACCCACTACAGATATCAAAAGTGTGTAAGTGAAACGTTTCCCTTTCATTGCTGTTTCTAGGTCACCCAGTTGCCCTCCTCAGAGGTTACCAGTGTTGTTTTAGTTGAATTTAATGAACTGCAACTCATCTAAAAATGACTTAATTGGGGGAAAGTCTTATTTTCTCCTAGAAGAGTCAGTGTTCTTCTCATCTCTTTCATTCATCAACACTTCCTGAATTTTTAGTCATCAAATTTATCCCATATCCTCAGCTGGGCTCAGGGATGGGGAAGAAAGGTGAAATGTTCAAGTACAAACTAAATATAGTGAACTATATTAATCATTGAGTGAAACATATTTTACATCAATGTGACTCCTTCATTAAACGTCAGACATTGTGTGGGTAGCAGTCACACCCTTGCTGGCAGAAAGGAGATTGTTGCTAGTTTTAAATCCTAGTAGCATTAAATCCTATAGCATTTTGTTGTTATAGTGCTTAATTGGGACCATGTTTTTAAATGGGTTAGAAATGAAATTGTTGCTATGTATGTATCATATTGTGAAAATGATACTGTTAAAATGAAACTATGTTAGGCCGCACTGCTATATTGAATTAGAGGAAATTTATGAAAGACAGTTTTGTCCAATGATACATAACCAAATATGTGTTAATACCTTGTTGCCTTCTAAAAGTATGAAATATGTATACAATAACTAATGCTGCATAATAACATATTAAATGATCTGTGAAGTCCTGCAGTAAGCAACCGATATGTTAAACTTTGTTTAGCCTACAGTTTCCCATAAAGCTCTTTTTAAAAACCAATTACATCTCTCATTACTGTTGTTCCCCAGAATACACTTGGAGAAATGAAGAGCTAAGAGCAGAAGGTAGAGTTAAAACATTGAGTCAGAAGCCAGGCAATGAGAGCAGAAAGGTAGAACTTTTATGCTGGCCGTCTCTAGTAGGACGTGACTTAGGTTGTTTTTGTTGCCGTAGAAACCATTGGCTTGCTGGGTAAGAGGCAGTGCGGTTGGCCGGGGTTGGATTTACCATCTAACTGGAGGCTGAGATTAGAACTATGGTTCTGTAACAAGAATACGATTATATACACAGTGGCTGGGGGTTTAAAGGAGGTAGAAGCTAGCGAAGTGTGGACAATCGGAAAGGCTTCATGGAGGATCTGGCATTTAGGTCGGGGGGTCGACAGGAGTTAGGAAGACTGATGCTTGGAAATCTAACCGCGGGGAGCACATTCCAGTCAGAGTGCAAAGCAAGAGCAAAGGTATAGAGATGGGACAGAAAAGACAGTAGCGAGAAAAGGAATAGCAAGTGGCCCTGTTTTTCCCAAGACGGTCGAGATGGTGCAACCAGTTGAACTTTGTGGCCCCTGTGCCGTTAGGGACGCAGGGGTACAGGTCGTTTTAGCAGTGCCAATGGTGGCTTTGAGTAGACTACCGTGTTTAATAATCACCACGACACCATTACCAAGTAAATAACCTTGTACTTGAATAAAATGTAACTTCTTGTGGATGTGGTTGCTGTACGAAGGTGCCTGTACACAGAATGTCATCTGGCACCGAGCCCCCAAACGACGGACTAGAGCAACTTGCGTAAATATTTCAGGATTTCTAAATTATTTTCCCAAATTAGTGTCGAGGGAAAGCTTAAGAGATGAATAAGATTTTAACACCGTTACATAAAGTAAACCAGTTTTCTTTCCTCCTTAACGTGGAAGGTTGACTGTGTCAACGTCAGCGTGGGTCCTGTGGAGGGAGATGGGGTGTGTGGCATTTCCCGGATTTACTGGCCCTCAGAACCTCTCGTTTCTTGAGTTCGTATTAACATCCCCTCAAAGATGGTCTCTTCCAGTCATGAGGGTCAGTGTTCTTTTTGCTCACGGAGCTTTGTCCAAAGTTCTCAGGTCGGGAGCAGTGCAGGCTCCTGTCACGTCTGCTATTTCCTGTCCACCTCCACCCTCCCGCTCCCTAACCCCACCCCTTCCCTGACCGGACCTGAGGAATTATAAATCACTGGCAGTTATGTCAACAGTCAAGGCCCACTCTCCTAATCCCTATTTGCTAAACTTGCAAGAAAAACCTCGTTAAAAAGTTGTGAAGAAAAATATAAATGCAAGCGTAAGTGAAGGGGAAGTAGGTTAGCCGTCATCTGGAAGAGCAGGAGACACTGGGATAGAGTGAAACAGGCCTGGACTATTGTTATGCAAAGGAAATATATTTTAGCGTTTACAACTTTATTTCTAAGCCTAATTTACTTTGATATTTTATATGTTACGTTAACATTTTAAACCCTCATTAATGTATGTTTAAATCCACATTAATGTATCTTCAAGCCAAATACTACAAGGTGTAGAAAACTTTCTGCTACAGATTGGGGTTGTATTTTGAAATTTAAATAAAACAAACAAAATTTGGCTCAGAATTACCAAGGATCTACTTTGCGACTGATACTTCTCTTTGCGTGTTTCTTTTGTTTCTTCATTATCAGCACTTCTTTAAGAGAAGAAAAAGAAGAATTGAAACTTTTATTGCATGTTATCCTCTCTGAAGATGTGGGAGATTACAATTACTGATGAAATTCCTGGGATTCATTGATAATACGTATCAATTATTTTAGTAGAAATATTCTTTTGGCTGTATAACTGTATTTCTTTTTTTAATCTAAGTGTTGGTATTTTGACAAAGATCCCCATGGTAATTTTAATAATATAATGATTTTATATGTCATTGCCTGTTAAATGTGTCATGTAGTAGACCAAAGAAGGCTGTCTTCCATAATTCTTCAGCAAAATGTCTTCACTTCCTGAGTACCTCAAAATATACTAAACTTGCTTTTCCTCTCATCATCAAAATGCATGTGCTTCCTGTTGGAAATTATAACATCCCTCCTTTCTTCTATGATGCATAAATTTTTCTCTGTATAGAAGGCAGGGAACCAATAAAGGGAAATGCCTAAAGGAATATGTATAAGTTGCCAAAATATATACCTTCTGAGATGTTTCTAAAAGCATCATAAATAGCATATAGTGAATGCCTTCCCTCCAGCTGAGCTTTTGAAATAGCTCACTCAGCACTTTTGTTAAATAATATCCCTGGGACATGAACTAAATAGCATTTCCAGTACAGTCTCATTTATCATTTTCCTGATTCCACAAACTAGCCTCCAGATGTCAAAATATGAAGGTGAAAGTGAATGAAATTGTTTTCATTTACAGAGCTCCCTAAATCAAACCAACAGACCAAGATACCAAGATTATCTCCTGCCCGCCCCCCACCCCCCCGCCCCGGGGCCTCAATAGATTGGTCAGTGATCCCAGGCTTGACCCTAGAAGTTTCTAAATCATCTTTAGTCTTCATTGTAGTTTAAAACAATGTACTATACTTGGAGGCCATTTTAGCCGAGTTATATAATTTATCATTTTGCCAGAGTAAAATTATGATAGGCCTTGGATAACCATTGTGACAAATACTTCCAGGATCTTTACACAAACTACACTGAAACTCTGGTTGCTCTTTTAATATCTCCAGCATTGCAAGAAAGATTTAGACCATTGGTTCCTGTTTGTGTTGCAATTATTTATAATATGAGCGTAGCTTCAAGGTGTGGAGGAAATGTGGAAATGTGCTGTGTACGTATTGGGTATTATATTGGTTTCATGGAGCTTGACTTACCTGTTTTGTATGTATTTTAGGTTTTCACATGTGTAAGTTTTATTATATTCCTTTAGGGGGAACTGGCTTGTGTAGTCTTTTGAATTATTTCTCATATATCCAAAAGCTTGGGAATTAATAGACTCAGTTTTAGCAAAGAAGGACCCATAAATATTACCAAGTTGAGTCGCTTCATTTTTCAGATCAGAAACCAAGGCCTAAAGAGATGAGAGACCTTAGTGACAGAGTTGAGATACGAACATTCTAATCCCCGGATCCCTGGGTTATTCTTCATTCTTCAGTTCAGTAGATGTGGACTCCTATGTCGCAACAACATCAATAACCACAAAGTTTGTTGGCTTTGCCCATCTTGTCAGTATATGTTTCCTTTTTTTACTTTTTGCATAAAAAAATATACTTGATAATAAATATGCATTCAGCAGATTTGCTTTTCCCATAATTAGGCATCATGATCATTTTGGAAGTGTGGATCTAAAGATCTTGAAATGATAGATTCCTATGATATTTTAATTCACTTCGTAGGACTTGTTAATTTAGTGTTATCTGTTTTTATTGCTTTTTGCTAAACCGTGTGTATTCCACCTTTTTCTTCTATGCCTTTTATTATACAGTGCCTTGGGGAAGAAAAGGAAGTTTTCATAGCTTGTATCTGATGTTACATTCACATTATTGCTTAAGAACAGGGGTTAGATGTAATTTGGGACTTTACTGTGGTACATACAGCGTGACTAAATTTCATCCTCACCTTGGTGAGCTGGTGGAAAAAGCTCGTAACTTGCCGTTGGAAGACCTGGCTGAGTTCCTGCAGTGATGCTTTTCACTCACGATTCTCATTTGGGTCATCGCTATCCCCTCTGAACCTATTTCATGACGGACAGCAGTGGGAATAATAGTTGTCCATTCAGTATCTTAGAATGTGACACGTAGCATTTCTGAGAAATTTATAAAAGAGTGCTTTGTTTTGTTTGGGGCCCTTGATCTTTGGGTATGTTGTCTAATTAAGGACGTCAAAGGTGTCACCACCAAACCCCCAATATCTGTAAATGAAGAAGAAAGGAGGAGGAGGAGAACTCCCTCCTTTTATCAGTTGAAAACTGTATTCTAAAGGCACTTGTAAAGGGGTCTAACCTTGTTAGCAGGAACTCCACTCCCCAAATTGCTATCTTAGGACCAAGAAATTGCTTCATTCTGCTATTTGGTCTCTTCTCTTATCTTTTAAAATCTTACCCTTCCCTCAAGTCCCCCTCTCAAATGCTGCTTCTGTTTTAAACTTCTCTGATTCCCCTCTCCCTTCCCACGTTAGGTTAGGTATTATAGTTGTTATTACTGTTATTTTTTACTTAGTCTAGAATTAAAACTTCTTCAGGGACTGCTCTCATGAAGCATTTAGAAGGGTTCACACATTATAGTTGCTCAGTAGTATTTGTTGAACTGATTTTGGGGGAAAATACATTTTTCAGTATTGTTTTTCAATTAATTCTAATTTTACATTGAATTATTTACCTAGGGTTGAAACAATAATGTGGAAGAAAAAAAAATCTTTAACTTCAAATGCCTTTCAGTATATCTCCTTTTATTGACCAGAATTTTAGAGGTTAAAAAAGTGGTATTTTATAGTTTATACAGTAGTCCCTCTTATCTGTGTTTTCACTTCTCACAGGTTTAGTTACCCACAATCAATTGTGGTCTGAAAATATTAAATGGAAAATTCCAGAAATAAACAATGCGTAAGCTTTGAATTGCTCACTATTCTGAGTAGCGTGATAGAATCTCGTGCTGTCCTGCTCTGTCCCTCACGGGATGAGAATCATCCCTTTGTCTGGCGTATCTATACTGTATGTGCTCCCTGCCCGTTAGTCACTTACTCGCCCTCTTGGTTATCAGATGGACTTTCACGGTATCGCAGTGCTTGTGGTCATGTTACCTGTATCGTAGCCTAGCGCTGTGTCACAGTGCCTCTGTCATTCACCTCGCCGCATCTCATCACACAGGCGTTGTATCATCTCACATCATCACAAGGAGGGCAAGCACAGTGCAATAAAATATTGAGAGACAGAGAGCGAGCGAGCGAGAGAGAGAGAACACACATCCACAAAATGTTTATTACGGTATATTGTTATAATTGTTCTATTTTATTATTAGTTATTGTTGTTGATTTCTTACTGTGCCCAATTTATACATTAAACTTTATCGTAGATATGTATATACAGGAAAAACATAGTATAGATGGGGTTCAGTACTATCTGAGGTTTCAGGCATCCACTGGGGGTCTAGGAACAGTATCCCCTGTAGATAAGGGGGGACCACTATAAATCAATTCAGATTCACGTCGTTTTTAAAAGCTTAATTTTTAAATCCTATTTTTCATTCCTGTTTTTCTTTTTTCTCTAGTGATCATATTTAGTTTTTAAAAGGAAGTTTGTATTTATGCATTGCACATTGATTTTTTTAGGATAGCAGTAGTTTGTCTTAAAGATTGATGACATGTTCAAGATGGTAAACCAGAGCCTTCCTAGCCCCTTTACAAAGTAAGTACAGGAGCCGTTGTGAGCAACGATGCTTCACAATTCATTTTCCACTACTAGAGTGTTTTTAAAGTGATAGAAATCATTCTTTGCAATATTATGGTAGAAAAGAAAAGATATTTATTGGCTGAGAGCCTTGTGCTTCTGATAGCTTTGTCTGGAATTATGATGGAAGTTTTGACAGAATCATAACTCAAGTTGACATTGATGGGAATCACTTCACTTGATCTTGCCCGACCTTATTAGAAGATGATTTAGACATTTTACACAATCAGATAGTTCCATGACCAAAATAAAGCAAATAGAAATAATGCTTTATTTTGTGTGTTTTGATCTTTGATGCTCCCACTAAGTGTAACTTTAGTGCGCACCTTTTCTTTGACTGTTAACACCTGTAATAGCGATTACTAGTCTAGACACAGTAAATTGCTGGCATTTCCACTATTACTGACTTTTGTAAAGATTCATTATCAGATGATGCCGCTGAAGTCTCTGACTAGATAGTCCCTCTTTGCTTTTTTTCGTCTTCTGCTATAACCCCTGCATGCACCTCTTTAGTGGAGGTGGTCCTTACCCTGAATCCTCATATAAATGGGGCAGAGAGACCAAGAGCGATCAAGACCAGCATTGGCTCTGACAGCTAATGAGATTGAAATCTTTCAGCAAATGACATCTCTCTAGACCTTATTTTCCTGAAGTGTAATATGGAGGTTGTATTAGGTGATCTCAAAATGCCTCTGACACTAAGATTCTATAATTCATCAAAATCCATCTGCCAAAATGCCACTGTGATAATTAGACTGACAGCTGGGTTTAGGGAAATGGCAGAGCTAAAAGCTCCAGTCTATACTATCTTTTGGTGAACATTCATGTTTGCATATTTTAATAATAATATTCTCAGCATTCCACCTCTACCCAATCACTCACTTAGCAAGAGAGTTTCTCCCCCTTAATATTTTACAACTGTGTGATTTAATGAAATCTATTAGTACCAACAAAATGAAGTAACAGTGATATTTTAATATACCTTTAGTATTGTTCCTAGTATTTGAGAAGCCAAACGAAAGATATTTAGATTTGACTTTTAAGGAAGAAAAAAAAAATCACCCATTTTTATTTAATGGATGAAGAGAAATCTCCAATAAAGAATAATGCCCCAGAATCGTCACACTTGCTTCTCTTTTGGCATGCTTAATGTCATGTATTCTTAAGCATAATGGGAGGTGACACATTAAATGAAGAGTCATTCTGAAAAATTAAGTAGACCAAAAAATTGCTTTACTCTCAAGGATAGTTCTGAAGTAAAACCCCAAATAATAGCTTATTTTTAACTAATATTTGGAAGTATTTCTCAAGTCCAGAAAGGTCAGAGGGAAATCCAGTAAATGTCAACACTGTTTGTCAGGTGGGGAGACTCACATCTCCTGAGGAATTTAATTTATATTAATGAGGAGTGAGATCTGCCTGGGGCTCTCTCAGAGATTGTTCTGGTGTCAATTTTAATGATGTAACTTTATGAAAAGGATTCCTAACAAATTATTCAGCAAGACAACCTCATATGAGATTGCTTTTTAATTGTGAGGCCTGAGTTATTCTGATCCCTGAACCCCAGTCACATACTGGGGCCTCTTGAGGACTTACCTCACTAAATTGATAACTGGCTCTCATTTCTGATCCTTGTTTGGTTAATAGGGAACCAAGCCAACCTCAGTGAGATTCTGACAGTAAAGTTCTCATTCAATTCAGACATTCTTGAAGACCTATAATTGAAGCAATGTGGGAGTGACAACAGATCTATGATTTATGAGCCCTTACTGTGTGCCAGGCTTCCTAGTAAGTGTTTTATATTCTCGGTTTCTAATCTTGACAACAAAGCTTCCTAGCAGGTTTTTCTACTTCCCCACCTTTGGCCTCTACAGCCCATTCTACACAGAGGAACCAGCCCGCATCCATTTCATTAGGAGTAAAAGTCCTCATTCTTATACTGGCCTAAAAGGTCTGTACCCCACCCCACTCCCAACCCCACGCTGAACTTATTTTACTTTAAAACTTTCTTCCTCACTCACTCTTCTCTAGCCACATTGTTCTCTTTCTTGTTCACAGCAAGCATTTATTTCCTTGTGTTTGCTGTTCCTTCTGCCTGAATGCTTTCCCTCAGATTTCAACATGGCTCCCTGCTTCACCTCAGGTCTCTTCTCAGAGTTCACCTTATCTCCTGTGCTTGCAGTGTGCCTCATGTGTTGAAGTTCCTTAATACGTATTTGTTGCTCTCTGTGCATACAGTTGGAAAATATTTTGTTTTTGTAATCAACTCTGAGTGTAAAATATTATTCGCTAATCCTTTTTTCTTCGAATCCTGATCAGACCGATTTTTAACTATCTTTTGGGGAAAACTGTCCACCTTAATTCATGAAGTGCAAGGAATCTCGCCTAGGCTTATTTTGGAAAAGTTTGATCTCATTTATTCGTCTTTCAAAAAAATTCTTTAAAAATCTGATTTATTTATGGCTTCCTCATTTTTCTGTGCTGCATTTCTTCGTATAATTATTGTTTGTCTTATTTTCATTATAGGATTTTTTTTTTTTTTTAGAAGGATGAGAGGTAAACGTGTAGGCTCCATTCTGAATTTTTAAAACAAAAATACATAAAAGTGTGTTTGGATTTAGCCAATTACAACCATATCTACCCATTTGAAAAATTAAACATTTCTCAGAGTGCATGTGTTTGTTTTAATTTGCTAAGTCTAATGACAATGCTCAGTGGTGTGTATGGATTTCCAGAACCTTTTGCAAAAACTTCACAGCCCTGGAATTTTGGAAACCACTGCTATGAATATAGAGCAGAATCATAGTTGCTATGAACGGTGGAAACAAGGGTGTTAGGTGGTATTTCTAAAGATTATTTTCATTTAGAGGAATGCCATCGTCTTGTTGCATATTCAAAAGCTATTTTATGTCCTTCCCTGGTACTATCTTAGAAAATTCAGGGTAAGGAACACAGGTGCAGGAGAAATAAAGGTTAGGCAGCTCTTCAGAGATGTTATAACAATAAGATTTTCCTTCATTTTCTGAAGTCTGTAGAGAAATGGTTGACAGGAGAGCTTGAAAGTTCCTGTTGTTGAACACTGGACATTTGAATCTAATAATGTGGTAACTCTAGAGATCAGATTTTCCCCTTTCCCCTGGGTTTACTCCTTTTTTCTTTTTCGTTGTTATTTTTTTGATCTATTGGTTTTTAGATTGTTGTAGTTTGTCTCTGTGCTGAGGGTCAGACTGAGGTGTAAACTTAGTATCTTCTCAGGTCTTTTCTGAGTCTTTCCCTGGGCAGTCACTTTTGAATGTGCAGTCACTTTCTAATTTTCTCTGTGTGCAGTTGTTTTTGAATGCCCTAGTCTTTAATGTCTGGCTTCTGAAAGAGAAAAAAGTCGAAAATGAAGAGAGGAAAGGGGCACTAGCCCTTTAAACCCCCTGAAAGCCCTTTAAACGCCCCACTTCAGCTAGAGGGCGAGGGACTACAACCATGTGGGGAGGTGCAAGAACAATGGCTGTCCACCTTTTTGTTTGCACCTCTGTGACCTAAACCAGTAATCAGCGACCAGTGCACAGATTCCCAATGTTTGGAGGACAGGGTTCTTTTTGCCCACCCTAGCTCCTACAAGTTATATTCAAGGTGCTCCAAGAACAAGTGCACAGCTGCCTGCCACATGGCTGGGGGGGAGGGGTGGGCAGGTGCTACTGTGTTAAGAGCTTAGATAGACTCTTAAGTCTCTTCCTGCGAGTTGCAAATTTTCAACAGAGCCCAGAATCGCAAAATAGTTACATCAGACAGATTCTGCCATGCAATTATTGTCTAGGTGGGTAGACAGATTCCTGGTACTTCCTATTCTGCCATCTACCCAGAATCTTCTTCTACTGTATAACTTTTATATCAGAAAAAGAATCTGTAATTAAAGGGGAACAATTAAGTTTCTTTGATAGATTATATGCTTAAGCAGGAAACACAAGTTTGTATAAAAATTGTGAAAGCTGTGTCTTGGTATTTAAGTACTGCAGTATTTGACGTTACTAAATTCAGAAAAGGGAAAATGGGCACCATGTGAATATAAACTTTTGTGAGTTTTTTAATCGACAGTAATGAATGAAAGAGGCTGCCTACCAAAAGCTAATCAACTTTATTAAGAACTTCGCTGCATGTAGTTTGTAGGAAAGGTGAATAAGGAAAGGATCCATGTTTCACTTTATAAGGAAGAGATCTCTAGGATTTACAACATTGTTTTCTAATGAATGAGTAAAAGAGAGAGGTAGAACTGAGTCTGGTGCAGATGGACATATTTTACAAGAATTTGATTATTGGTCATCTGCCCCAGGCTTTCTGGGTGTGGCGCCAATGTGGATAGTGAATGTGGCCAACCGTCCACATTCTGAAACGATGTTTTCAAAGTGTGGCCCTCTGACCAGTCAGGCCATCAGCAACATCAGCACCACCAGGGAACTGGTTAGAAGGCGAAATTCTACTCAGGGAGGGAGTCTTCTGCATTTATGAAGTTCTTCTGCATTTATGAAGTTCTCCAAGTGATTCTGATACACCCCTATTCTATAGGAAGGGGTCCTTAACTTGAACTTTAATATCTAGACTATTCCTCTTTGTTCTTTGCTCTATTTGAAAGTTTTATATGTGTGTGTGTGTGTGTGTGTGTGTGTATATATAATAGAAAGGGGATATTTCATATCGTTTTATTCTGATTGATCTTTGCAACATCTGAGTGAAGCTGCAAAGGAATCAGAGGCATAGAACTTAAATATTCAAAGGCTATGGAGGCAGTGTCAGATCTTTAAATTCAGGTTCTATAATCATGTCTTTAAATTCTAGCTTCAGAACTCTATCCACAGGAACAATGGATGCTTAGATGTTCCTGTCAACAAACTGACAAATGGTACAATTTAATTATGGAAGACTTTAGTTGATGTTTTTGTTCTGTTTTTCTTTTAATTATCCAAAAGTTGATGATAATTAAAAATTGTTAATTAGTTAAAAATTGCTTTGCTGTTGTTTTGCTGTTTGTATTGTCACACCCCATTGCTGTTTATTCTTCGTTCTAGGTACTCTGTATTGGCAAAGAAAATGTTTTTGGATCTTAGAGTGAGTCTAGGGAACCAAGGCCCTCTGTGTCTACTTTTTACTGAATGCTGTCTTTCCTTCAAAAGTAAGATAAATCAAGATCAGTGCTTTGAGGCATTTATTTGATATCATCTTTATTTTCTTTTGAAATATATTTGTTTTCTGGTAGGTGTGGTAAAGTGAAAGCCAACAAAAAAATCAAGAACATGGTATTTGAGGACAAAAATCAGTTGAGACTTAGGGCAGTACAGCCTATGGATAAAATATTCTGAAATACATTCCACTTACAGCAAGCAGTAAGATAGAACAGTGGAAACTTAGAGTGTTTTAGAAGCTGATATGAATAGAAAACTCATCAGTCAAAGCAGTTTATCAGACACGTGAATCCATTTTCTTGCACAAAGTTGGTATATAGTATATACCATGTAAGAGCAAGGTTTTTCTATCTGTTGGAAGAACAGGCTTTAAAAAAATACACTTTTCAATGTCATTAAATTATATTTTCTAAATTTGAACTGGTTCTGTGTTTTTGAATTAAATTGCTCTTTGATGGACAGAAGCTAACTAACATAAACATGCTAATTATGTTTTTTCATATCGTAATACTTTTCAAATAATTTGTTTTTAATTAACTCTCTTGTGTGACATAAATGTTCTTGTCCTTAACCTTTCTATTAGCAGAATTTTGATTCTAGGAATTGTCACCTCTTTTTCTCTCCCTTTTAAAATCTACCTTTTAAACTTAAAAAAAAATTATAAGAAGGGTATGTGTGATTTTTATAGCAGAATAAAACCCCAGATAACCTTCTTTGACTTTTCTCTTATAAGCATATCACCTCAGTTTTAAACAGGTTTTCTTTTTCTGTGTAAGCCCAGACCACTGTCCGTACTTTGGAAGCACGCTGGAGGCTAGAATCCACATGACGCCTTGGACAGGATTTGATGTGGCGAGTTTGTGGATTAGTACAAGGAGCTAGTGAGGCAAGGGCATCGGTGAGATGGCCCAGGAATCATTTGTTTCCCGTTCTTCTGTAGGTGAGGCCCGGGCTTCATCCGAGTCAGACATTTGCTACAGTTTTATTCCAGTAACAACATCATCGTCAGCACCCACAATAACACCGTTGATTTGGAGCTTACAATGTGCTAGACCCCATGCTAGGTGACTTATACACATTATCTGATTTGTCTTCCTAGCAATCCTGTTATAAAAGGATATTATTTTAGAAGGGAAAACAGAAGCTCAGAGAGGTTAGCAACTTTCCCATGTCACAGGAAGGGTCAGCACTGGGATTTGTACCCATATTTATTGGACATCAGAGCCCAAATTCTTAATCATTAGGCTCTAACATGTTGCAAGAGATTCATTATGGTACCAGAAAAAAAAAAAGGTTTCAAAACATGATATAGTAGTAGATAGAGACATAATGCAGAGTTGAAAATTACTTTAGAGAGATCACTGTCTAGGATAACATGCTTATATTTTTAGAAAGAGAAAGCTGAGGCCTAGAAAAGTCATGGGACAAGTTCATGTTTACACACCTAGTTCAGGGTAGATGCCGGGTCTCTTGACTTTCAGAGCGGTGCTGTTTCCACCCTCCCTTCGCGTGTCTGTCTTCCATTGTACAGGAGGGTGAGGGTAATCCAGTGTAGGAGAGGGTGAGGGTTCGGAAGGTGAGTTTAGGTCAATGGGCTAAGTTCTTACGGACCTTGTCTTTTAAATACATCGGTGCTACACTGCTGTCAGCTGCTGTTATAACTAGATCTTTCCACCATGTTCAACTTCAGTGGATTATTGTCATATGCACATTATGGGAGTGGAGAGAGACGGAGAGAGGGAAAGTAACATCTTTGCTGACAGCAAGCCTAGGATGTGAGATGTGCATGTAAACGCTGTTCGTCAGTCGTCTTGGTGGCCTCGTGCCTCTCGTGCTGTGAGCCTCTTGCTATGCAGAGTGTGGTTTTGGTGTTGAAAGATATGTGACTTTGTACAACATACTCTAGCTTCTTTATCTGGTTCCATTGTTGGAGGAAGGACTGGCTGGGTTGGACCCACTGAGAGATGTACCATCTGTATTTCCAGGACCCTTTCTAAAGGATCTTAAGGGTCATTTTGACTGTGTGATTTGCTAAGCTAACCTCATATAAGGTTACTCCACGGCATTTCTTTTGGTATTTTTCCTACCAGTTCTAATATATATCAATGTCTTTCTGAACAACGGTTCTTCCCATGGTGGCCCTACCATTCTCCAATTATAAAGAGCATGTTCTGCCAGTCTCATTACAACCCAGCTGAATCCTGTTCATCTTGGACCATTACGTTTTTACAGGTTGACACTGATTTATTGACAAGTGTGGAATATTGACCTTTCAATCACTTGGATACCTCTATAATAGTTCTGAGAACTATATTTTATTTAACTAGATATTTGGTGATTTCTTCCCCTCCCTCCATCATTGAAGTTAAGCTTATAAAGCAGTAACTTTGAGGTCTACCTTCTTTTAATAGTCATAATCAAAATCATAATATATTTATAATTTCTGTATATTACAGACACTTTGCTTTAAACAATTATCACAAGTGGTCAGCAAGAGACTTATACAATTTCTTTAGTATCCTAAGAGCAAGTCATCAAATCTACAGATTCCAATCTGTGTAGTTTTTCATATAATCATTCAATAATTCTTTCCCTTCTTTAGTCCTTGCTCCCCTTAAGAACAGTTTTCTGTTCTTGACATTCTAGTATTGGTTAACTCTATTTCCATTGACTTTTTGAGGGGGAAAAGTAGAGCTAGAGAGAAAATATTTTAAAACATTAAAAATATATCACATTTATAAGACAGTTTTTTTTTTTATTTGGGTGCTATACATTTTAATTTCTCATTTAGGCCTTTGAAAATCTTAGTTCTAGTTTTTCCTTATTAATCAGTTTTAGCCTCATTTCTCTTGTTTCCTTTTGGGCTTCTATTCATTGAATAATTCCTAATTTTAGCTAGACTTCTATTTCCTACCCCTTCCTTACATTTTTTAAAGGAAAGACCGCGTCTTCTGATGTTTTAGTGCTGTTAGTTTCCTCAGGTTGTATTTCAATAGGAATATATCAATTGAAAAAAAGACCTGACTAAGATGGCTGGGGATGTATGTGTGTTAGGTATTTATTGCTGTATAACAAATTACCCAAAAAGTTACAGTTTAAAACAACCACCATTTACTTTCTCAAGGTTTTGGTGGATTAGAAATCCACAGCTTACCTGGGTGCTTCTGACTGCAGACCTCTCATGAGGTTATAGTCAGATGCTGGCGGGGCTGAAGGCTCACCTGAAGGATTGACAGGGAGGGATCCACTTCCGTGCTCACTTACGTGGCTGTTGGCAGAATTTAATTCCTTGTGGGCTGTTGGTCCGAGGGCCTCTGTTTCTCACTGTCAGGTGCCTGGAGGCCTCCCACAGCTCCTTGCATATGGTCCTTCACAGGGCAGTTTACAATATGGCAGCTGGCATCTCTCCGAGAGAGCAGGACAGAGCACCCAAGGTGGAAGCCCTTGTCTTTTTGTAAATCCAGAATCATCGCTTTTGCCACATTCTATTTCTTTGAAGTAAGTCACTTGGTCCAGCCCACATTCAGGGGAGGGATTACACAAGGGCATAAATACCCAGAGTCAGGGATTACTGGGGGCAATCTTAGGGTCTACATACCACTATATGCGTGTTAGGAACATAATACATACTTGGATGCGGCAAAAGCATAGCTTCCATGAAACATGCAGTAAAAGTACAAGTTTGAGTTAATACCCTGGGCTACAATAGTAGAGCAGTAGTGGGGCTTTGTAAAAATACAGATAATGAGAAATAAGTAGTTTAGGATGAAAATTAAAGAAAACTTTATCAACATTAATTCTAGTCTACTTAGAAAAAGATCACATCACAAACTAAGAGTAAGCAATTTATGTTGAGGAAGTTATAAATTTTAAAAATAATGTATCTATGCTTTTGTCTTTTACTCTCAAGTTTCTATTTTTCATTTGCTCTACTCTTCTTTATTTTTCTTAATTGGCAGTGTTTTCCCTCTTTGGTATATGCATATTATATTCTATTTTTACTTTATTTATCGCTGAGATTCAGTTATTTTCATCATAAATTATCTTGCCAAATTCCTTTCCAAGTATTGTCATTATGGTTAATGCAAAGACTATTTACAAAAATGTGGTAGAGTTAGGGAAAATCAAAAAGGGTGACTGATGGTGAAGGACCCCCCGCCTAGCAACAACTGGAATCTGTTACTGTCCTTAAGCCTCAAAGGGAAGGGTGTCATGTTTCTAGGAACCAACTGGCATATGAGAGAGGGGCTGTTTAATAGGAGCGGGAATCACCGCCACTGCCCGCCTGCAGTCTGGCTGGGAGGAATCCGGCACCATAAATAGTTAGAGAATTTTTTTTCTTGTGGTGACAACTTTTAAGATTTACTCTCTTAGCAACTTTCAGATATGCAATACAGCTACAATACATATACTATGCAGCTACAATACAACTGCAGTACATATACTACAGTCAGCATGCTGTACAGTACATATCCCAGACTTACTTCTTTCATAACTGGAAATTTGTACCTTTGACTCCCTTCACCCATTTTGCCCAACCCCAAATCCCCCATCTCTGGCAACTGCTAGTCTATTCTCTCTATGAGCTTGGTTTTGTTTTCTTTTTGTTTTGTTTTTTAGAATTCACGTATAAGTGAGATCATATGGTGTTTATCTTTCTCTGTTTGACTTATTTCACTTTGAATAATGCCTTAAAGGTCCACCTGTGTTGGCAAAATTTCATTCTTTGTTATGGCTGAATATTCCAGACAGAGAGAGGGAGAGAGGAAGAGAGGGAGAGAGAGAACGCTCGTGCAGTGAACAGGGGATGCATAAATCTTTTGAGTTAGTGTTTTCATTTTCTTTGGATAAATACCCAGAAGTGGAGCATATGGTAGTTTTATTTTTCCATTTTTGAGGAACCTCTGTACTGTTTTCCATAGCGACTGCACCAATTTACAGTCTTACCAGCAGCGCACAAGGGTTCCCGTTTCTCCACGTCCCTGCTAATAGTTATTTCTTGTCGTGTTGATGGCCATTCTAACAGGTGTGAGGTGATAGCTCATTGTGGTTTTGATTTGCATCTCCCTGATGACTAGTGATATTGAGCATCTTTTCATGTGCCTGTTTCAAAGATATTTCTTGAACTCAGGGATTCAGGAACTGAAATTTGAACTTACCGTACTCTATAAACTATTTCACCACTAAGGTATTTTATAAAGAGAGAGAGTTCAAGTTCCTCCACATCTTTGCCAACACTTGGTATGGTTATTCTTTCTAATTTTAGCCTTTCTAGTAGGTGTGTAATGATACATCCTTGTGGTTTTAATTTCCATTTCCCTGATGACTAATGATGTCCTTGCTGGCCACTCATATGTCTTCTTTTGTGAAGCGTCTGTTCAAGTCTTTGGTCATTTTGTTTTATTGTGTTATGTGCCTTATTATTGAGTTGTAAGGGTTCTTTACATATTGCAGATATGAATTCTTTATCAGATATTTATATCCAGCACGGATGTATGTGCTGTGCATATTGAAACTAATTCATGACCACTGGAAATTACTGAAAATCTTGCTACAGTAGTAATTTCAATGCACAATCGAAATAAAAATAATGGTCTAGATGCTAAAATATAACACATTTGCTGTGATGTAGCTCCCTTGAGTATAGTTGAAAAATATAGATTAAAAATACCCTTTTTGTCATCTCCAACTTTCATGATCTCGGATTTCAACCAAGATTCCTGCCTACATATTTTCCTTTTCAGTAAACTCTGAAATCCACTTAAAAAAGTATATATATATATTTTAGACAGCTGCCAGTTCAGTGCTAGTTTCATATTCCAGTTTTTTTTTTTTTCCTGGCAATGACATTGAGAAACATATGCTTTCAACTTCAGCTACTGCTTTTTGGTCCATATGCTTCTTGTTCCATTTCTAGGTATCAGAAACACAGTTGGGCTGAATATGTGCGTGATTTAAGATCATGGGGTGTATTGGTGCAGTCGGGCCCTCCAAATAGGAGGGAAAAGGGAACTTGACCACCACTCATTTTTTTAAAAAGTGATTTAGAAACATTGAGCACCAAACCCTTTCCCACCAGTGAGTTTAAATTTTAAGCTATGGGAACACTTGCTCGTTAGCTATTTCTTGTGCCATCTCTGGGCCTAGCTCTAAGCTTATCTTTATGGTGGCAGACGAGAGACGCCACTCTCAAGAGCTCAGAGAACAGGTGCTGGGGACGAGAGAGGATTCTTGAACGCTTCTAATACCACTGGTTTCTGTTCTTCTGGAACGCCATAGCGTCATCTGTTCTCATTGGATTAGAGGCCCACATGATGGTATTTGGTTCAGTGACATTGAGTAGGCATTCTGCAAAAGCATTAGTGGGACAAATTTGGTCACAATCCCACTAATGCTTAAAGGTATTAAAGAAATCTCCCAGTCTACTTGCATTATAAATAGCCTGTTCTAGCTCGATTCATCTGAACTTACATTGTTATGTAAAGTATGGAGTGACAGGTCAGTAAAAGTGTTTCTACTTTCAGAAATTGTTAACTTTTCTAGAACTTGCAATTCTGGGCTTGATTACTTTGAGTATAACTAGTCAATGGACAGTAAGCAAAGTGATCTCTGGATGCCTAAAATAGATACTAATATGGTCTTTTCTTCTTGTCTCATATACTTAGGCATAGCAGAATTCCTTCAGCCTCTCTCAGAGCATATGTGTTCTTATATTAGACATGACTTTCATAAGCCTGGTTATCTGATTTTCTGGTCCATAGCTATCAGAAGCAAAAAGGCAGGTGGAGTAGAGAGGATCTCCTCTATGTGAAACATTGATAGCAGAGACCAGAGACCACCGTGTGTGTGTGTGTGTGTGTGTGTGTGTGTGTGTGTGTGTGTGTGAAAAGAAGAAGACAAAAGGACTTATTTCAAAGCCACAGCTAATTTGGGACCATTTAGTTTAGGTAGCAAATCCCAGTGGACCCCCCTCAGGGCATACCAACAAGGTGATGGCCCTGACTTATAAAGAAATGTTAAATTATCATCAGTGTTCCTTTGGTTCTTTGTTTGTAATAAAATTCTAGGTAGCTTCAAACTAAAATGATTACATAAAAGATGCTATGCATCAAGATTTAAGGCCTTGGCGGTAGGAAGACTTCCTGATGCCTCTGTGCCCTCCCTCTGCTCCCTGCACGTGCACACAAACTCTTCTCAGCCAGGACTCCCCTGCTAAGGGCATTTCCCCTAAGAGAAAAAGGTTTAGCTGCCCCTTGTTTGAATGCTGTATGCTTGTGCTGTCACGACATTCACAGCCCTGTGTGGTAATCACATGTTTATTTGCTCGTATCTCTAGCACTTAGCTCAGTAATACCTGGTACATAATAGATGCTTAATAAATAGCTCTTGATTAATAAGTGGCTGAATAAATGCGAATGAATCCAGAATAACTTCTGGGTGGTCAAGATTTGTATGTACAGTACTTTGGAAAAGGAGCATGCTCAAACCTTTTGAAAATTTGTGCTCTAATGTGTTTGGAAATTTCTGTTACAAAACATAACAGTGGATAAGAGTTCAGAGTAGAAATCAGATGTGAAAAACAAAACTAAATCTCAAAAGTGGTAGTATGCATAAATATTCTAACAAAATAGAGAAGTTATGGGTTAAATGTATCTTCCCTTAAGAGTTCTAGATTGATAATAAAATACCCACATCAAATTGCAAAATTGGATAGACTATATTCCTATAACTTAAAAATTATTTTGGAAAGTGATAGTTTAAGAACTATTCATCATTGCCTTGGCTGATAGAGAACAACATGTCATGGATCTAGTAATTAATAAAATACTGTTGTCTGGAATAATTAGAATACAGAAAAGATAAACAGATTATTACTGACAAGTTTGCTAATAATCAAAAATTAGATGGTGGTGGACAGCATTAGGTGATAGCATTAAATTTCAAAACGCCATGCTCAAGTCATTAGATTTGGAAGCAAAATGATACATACACACGAAAAGAAGATAGGGTTTAAAGTACAGTACCACAAATAAAACAGAGATTAAAAAGAAGGATTATTAAATCCTGGACATTGAGTAGGCATTAATGAAAAAGATTTAGTTTTAGAATAAGATTAGTGGAATCCATTAAATACAAGAAAAGCTGGGTTAAACTGGATGATTTTCGGGCCAGCTCTGTGAGTCCTTTGCTTCAGCAGGCTGACTGCCCTAGAAGACGCCTTTTCTGAGGGCAGGATTCTCTGTCCTTGCGCCTTTCCCCCTCCATCTGGCCTGTGTCAACTGTGTGCTTCTGCTTTTTCATTTATCTGAGATCATAACTGGGCCACTTAAGAACTGGGCTGTCTTCCAAAACAGGATATTTGGTTGTGGTCATTTTGACATAAGATTTAAGGCCTTGAAGATAAAAAGGCACGCTGAAAAAGAAATCAGTGGGTACAATAGGTACGTCCGGGCCCCATCCTCACGCCACTGACGGTCAGTACCCGCCCGCATGGGCACAGGGATGAAGGCAGGCTCTTGGAAAGGGAGGGGATGTCTGTCGTATATGTTGTATTATTTGTTATACAAAACTAAAAGTTTAATAGTTTGCTTTTAGACTGAAGAAGAACATCCTCCTGTGAGAAATAACTGCCTCAAAATGTCATATATCTGCTTTTGCCTGTTTTAGGTCACACACACACACACACACACACACACACACACACACACACACTCTGTATTGTCCTGGCCTCCAAGGGTGTAAATGGTCCTGGGAACACCAGAGAGGCCTGGTCCTGAGCCGTAGTCATGGCCACCGGGGCTCCTTCTGTTCACTTTGCTAAAGCTGAAACGGCACTTCATTGCTTGGGAGTGGGGAGCTCTCAGGAGAGCACTTTTTTTTATGTATAAGTCAGATTACACTTAGTAATAATTTTAAGGGGCCTTTGGATAATGTTTGGTCCCATTTACAAAATTGGTTAATTAAATATTTAAATGGTGCTTACAATTTTAACAGATTCATTTATTTTCTTTTTAAGTATTTAAATTGAGTTAAACAAAATATCTGTGGGTGGTAAATAATACTTCCTAATCATCATACTTATAAGTAGAGTGATCCTCACGTTTTTTTAAATGTCCTAAATACATAAAATTCCAAAAAAATGTATAGATTCCTGAACAGGAAATTATTTAATTTTTAAAAATCTTTTACATACTTACATTTAAGTTTTGAAACTTCTGGGGCATAAAAGGCACAACTCCATTTAAGGAAGGCAGTTAACCTCTCAGTTAACTAAGATTACTTATGACCAGAGATTTCAATCAGTACAAGTCCTCGAGTTCTAGAGACGAGCACTTCTCATCACCAGCTATGGAAAGCACAAATACCAAGTAATTGAGAGCTATTTCTCAGCATATTGAGGTTACTAATGACCAGGGATTTCCATCTGGACACTGATTAGATTCCAACTGATTAGATTCCAATCAACCTGGATGAGATGCTTAGAAATTATTTTATAGCTGCTCTATCGTGGACTTCAAAACAGGCATTTCATCTTGTATGTCCTTATGTCCTTGGGTTTAGATGGTATGCGCATTACCAAGTTTGTCTGATTACTCACAGAAGTCTCTGTCGTATGCCAGCCTCATTGCTTGCATCCTTCTGGTTCCTAAGTTAATATAAATGACTTCCGTTTAAGTCTAAAGAGTTTTGAGGTAGATGGGATCTTACATTCTTTTATATTTTTAACAACCATATAACTCCAACTTAAAATGATACAGATGGAATTTGGATATGTTATTATCTACCTTGATGTCACCTCTTAGAAAGTCATGGTTCCCACAGCAGTAAGAAGTGAAAAGATTTAAGCATTTTTGGTATTTGCAGATAAGCAAACATGTAATAACTTTTTCTTTTTTTTTTTTTTTTTGAGAATCATCTGTATGTCAGATACTGTTGTCGGCAAAAGGAACACAATCATAGTTAAGACAGGCATGGATTCTCTCCTCATAAAGCATATGATGAAGTAAGATCAATCAGATCCTGATGGTGAAATTTTGGAAATATAAGGGCAGGTATTTATATATTGGGCCTGATTTCTGCCAATGAATAAACTACTAAAGGTCCTAATTTTCCCCTCCTCTGGAGTGTAACTAATGCCTTTTCAGTTCAAACGGCTATAAAATTAACTTGGAGATTATTACTAGCAAAAGAGCTAGACTTTGTGTCTGGTTACATCAAGAGTAACCTCATACAACAAAGAAAAAAGTTCACTTGTAACAGCAGTCAGTTTATTCCCTATTCACTGATGAGCTTTATTTTTAAATGAAGCTACTCTGCCTTTTAAGATCTCACTATAGATACCACAATAAAGCTTGATCATAAAGAGTTTGGGCAGCTTCCCTTGAAGCCAGTCAGGAAATTGGAGTGAGTCACACATTACAGAAACCAATTAGGCTGATTCCTGCCTTGTTTCCACTTGGAGATGTTTTTGAATGAGCATTTTATCATTCTGAAAGAGCTTCATAAAAACCATGTTTTATTTCCTGATTCTCAAAGAAAGGGTTTATAAGTTTTTCTAATCAGTCAAGATGACTTAGAAAATGTGGTCTTACTCCTCTCTAACACTCAGGCCCATAAGTTTAGTTCCTATGTTTTCTTCCATGCATTTTATTATTCAGGTATTGTATTTAGGTCTTTGATCCATTTTGAGTTAATTTTTCTGTATGGTGACAAATAGCAGTCTAGTTTCATTTTTTTGTATGTGGCTTACCAATTTTCTCAGCACCTATTATTGAAGAGGCTTTCTTTTCACCATTGTATGTTTTTGGCTCCTTTGTTGAAAATTATTTGCCCATAATTTTGTGGGTTTATTTCTGTGTTTTCAATTCTGTTCCATTGGTCTATGTGTCTATTTTTCTGCCAATACCATACTGTTTTGATTATTGTCACTTGGTAGTATAATTTGAAATGAGGAAGTGTGATACCTCTAGCCTTGCTCTTTTTTTCTTAGGATTGCTTTGGCTATTTGGGTCTTTTGTGATTCCATACAAATCTGATGATTGTTTTGTTCTATTTCTTTAAAAAAATGCCATTGGGATTTTGATGGGGATTGCATTAAACCTGTATATTGCTTTGGGTAATATGGCCATTTTAACTACGTTGATTCTTCTAATCCAGGAACATGGAATATCTTTCCATTTCTTTATGTCTTCTTCCATTTATTTTAATGATGTCTTATAGTTTTCAGTGTAGAGTTCCATCACATCCTTTGTTAAATTTATTCCTAGGTATTTTATTCTTTTTGTTGCAGTTGTAACAGGAATTTTTTTAAAACTTCTTTTTATAAAATATATTGTTAGTATATAGGAACATAATGTATTTTAGTACATTGATTTTGTATACTACAACTATACTGTATTTGTTTATTGTTTCTAATAGTTTTTTCTTTTTTTGGGTGGAGTCTTTAGATTTCCTATATAAAGAATCAGGTTGTCTGCAGAAAATGGCTTCTTCATTTCCAGTTTGGATGCCCTTTATTTCTTTCTCTTGGCTAATTGCTCTGGCTAGGATTTCCCATATTATGGGCCATAGAGATGACTTTATGAATTTGATCTCAAAGGCAAGGGAAGTAAAAGCAAAAATAAATGAATGGGGCACATCAAATTAAAAAGTTTTTGCACAGCAAAAGAAACCATCAACAAAACAAAAAGGCAACCAACCAAATGGGAGAAGATATTTTGCAAACAACACTTCTAATAAGGGCTTAATATCCAAAATATATAAAGAACTCATACAACTCAACAACAACAACAATAACAACAAAAAACAACCCAATTGAAAAATGGGCAGAGGTCCTGAATAGACATTTCTCCCAAGAAGACATGCAAATGGCCAACAGATATATATGAAAAGATGTTCAACTTCACTAGTTATCAGGGAAATGCAAATCAAAACGCAATGAAATACCACCTTACATCTGTTAGAATGGCTATCGTCAACAAGACAAGTAATAACAAGTGCTGGAGAGATTGTGGAGAAAAAGGAACCCTCCTACACTCCTGGTGGGAATGTAAATTGGTACAGCTGCTATGGAAAACAGTATGGAGTGTCCTCAAAAAATTAAAAATAAAATTATTATATGACCCAGCAATCCCGCTTCTGAGTATCTACCCAAAAAAATCAGAAAACATTTGTTCTTAAAGATATACATACATCTATGTTGATTGCAACATTATTCATGGTGTCCAAGACATGGAGACAACTGAAGTGTCCTTCAATAGATGACACTTTGGATAAAGAACATGTGATACAAATATATAATGGAATATTACTCAGCGAAAAGAAAAGATGAAATACTGCCATTTGCAGCTACATGGATAGATCTTGAGATTATCATGCTAAGTGAAATAAGTCAGATGGAAAAAGTTGCAAACCATATGATTTCACTCCTATGTGGGATATAAAACTGAAAGCAACAAACCAACAAGACAAACAAATCAGCAAAAACTCATAGACACAGAAAACAGTTTAATAATTACCAGAGGGTAAGGAGAAAGGCAGGGAGGTGGAAGAGGGTAAAGGGGGTTAAATATATGGTGATGGAAGGAGAACTGACTCTGGGTAGTGAATACACAATGCAATATACAGATGATGTACTATAGAATTGTACACCTGAAACCTATGTAATTTTATTAACCAATGTCACCCTAATAAATTTAATGAAAAAAGAAAAAAAAAGAAAATGTGGCCTTATTTCAGCAAGTTTAAGTCATTGAATAGTATATGCAACTGGTTTAGTGAGTTCAACTCATAGTAACACTTGGAAAGAGCTTTGTTCTCTAATCACTGCTCCCAAATTATACCATATAAAAGAATATTGAAAGGGGTGCCAGTACACTAAATACAAAAGTAATTAGCCATAAGAAAATACCGGTTTCCTCTTCAGTCATCCTCATTTTTAAATTAGTGTTGAGGCTGAATTGGAAATTCAGACAGTACGATGCTACCTGTGTTTGATATGACCCAAGAATGATTCTCTGCTTGGGAAAATAGTTTTTTTTTTTCAGCAAAGTATGTGCACGTGCATTTGAACTGTTGAGAATGACAAAGTCTCAGGACAACCTTCTTGGGCTCTGGGACTCCTGACATATTCACAGGATGATTTTTTTCTTCTCAGGGGAAGCAGATGGAATTAACAGACTATTATCTGCTACTCTTAGGCAAGCTATGCCAGAGGATGAGTGACTTTAACAAAAAAGTTATAAATTTTTCCGTAAGTATCCTGCTAAAAATCTCTCTTTAGAAATTTTATTTACTTGTTTCTGTTTGTTTAGGGCAGAAGGTGAGGTTTACCCTCTCTCCCAAATGATGAAAGAGGATGTGATTAGATATCACCATCGAGCAATAATTACTGTCTTAGGAAATATAATTATCCTCTTTGGAATATTCAATTGGTTGCTTCCACAGCAGTTACCTGTGGGCTATGAGCAAAAACCTGCCTTATCAGCTTGAAGCCTAGAAAGTTTAGGTACACTGAAGAATCCAGTCTTTTGCAGAGTATTAGAAGCAGTGTAGGTAATAGCTAAATATTGTATTTTAGGGAGACATTAAAAACTTTTGGCTGTTCTTTGCCTCTTTATATTCTGAAACTTTCAGAATCAAAAAAAGATGTAGCCAGAGAGAAAAGTCATCACTCGTTGTGGCAGGTTCTGTTTCAGGGAGCGAGAAAATCAAGTCTAGCCAGGTAAATCTGATAGTGACGGGGGCACCTTCCAGATGTGGAGTCAGCACCTACCTACCCATGGTTCTGTAGGACAACATAAACTAGTTCTATAAGCCAGAAAGCCGCAGGGGTAGGAGAGTGTCGTATCCTCAGGCCAGTTGGTGCCTGGGGAACATTTGCTATTTCAAGGTGTGATAGAGGTGCTGACATATGCCCTCCTGCATCTAAATTAATAGCTAGCATCTCCTGGCATATCACAGAGAAAACTCTCTAGAGCAAAGGGAGCTGTTGTGTCTGTCATAGGCTTACTTCTCCATGTGGCACCGCAGTAGGTCACTTAATGATATTTTTGCAAAGCGAACCTAAAATTATAAGCTAAATGCTCACTTAAGTCTGATGATAAGAAGTAATTCACATTTAGATTTCTTTTCAGATATGTATCCTTCTATCAGTTCTTTACTGACATAAAACTTCATTGTAGAAGTGCTGGAGTTCATTTTTACCTAGGTCAGCACAAAAATGACTATTGTCTCCTGTTTGTTTTATATTCCCTTAAGAATAAACTGTATCTATCTAATAAAAAAAAAACACAAAAAAACTCAACTTGTAAAACTCAGAAAATCGGGAAGCTGTTTCTAATCATTGAAATCATCTAGAATTCTAAATGTGGAAACGACATGTTACTTTTAATGGAGAAGCACTCATGTACAACAGCCGCTGTTCTGCAAATCTGATTTACTAGTTTACCAAAACCCCTATTTATAAGTGTCACATTTGCGTGCATAAAATTGAACTTCTCAATCCAATTCATGCAGCCAGTGAGTTTTGGAAGTAGGAATCATGAAATTTTTGAGAGGGTTTTAAAATTTTTATTTAGTATCTGTATGTTATAGAATACATAGATGGAAAGACAATACAGTTTTACTTGAAGCTAGCCATTTGGTGATCAAAACAACAACTTAGTTGAGTTTGACTTATTCTAATTGGTCATTATTAAAATTTATGGTCTTAAATTTTTACAGCAGTAAATTGTTTTAATAAGTGAATCCTTGAGTTCTCAGGAAGCTCCTCCCCCTTTCCCCCCGCCCCCCCCCCCCGTAAACTAGCCCACCATTACTGGAAGTAGAATACCAAATTCTTAATTCATCATCTCAATAAGTTTTTATATCTATGCAATTAATAATCAGATAGAAATAACTACTTTATGTTTTTAAAGAACCTTAAGGTTTAGTTGCACCGATTATCTCATGTAGCTTCCTGAGATGAGATTGATAATATAACTGAAGCAGATATTTTGAAGGGAGAAGGTGAAGCCTAGGGAGGTAAGTGGTCCAGGGATGAAGAGTTCGTTAAGGGCAGGGCCCAGACAGAGGACGGAGGACCCACCTTCTACCTCTGCTCATTCCAGTCTTCCAGGGAGCCATGTAGCGTTGGGTCTTAAAACGGTTGATAAGGATAGATGATTAAACCTACTCTGGCTGTAAGGTAAGCTAATTTCACAGCCACGAACCTTTGGATTCGAAAATCTAGCAGCAGGGAGTACTGCTGATAGCAAGAGTGGAGGCAGAGGTGAGGGAAGCAGGATGAGAGAGGTGGTCTGTAACTGGGAATTCTGAGGCAGGGCTCCGTCAGGGACCTAATGTACCTGTAGCAGAAAGGCAGGCTCTGTACCTACCTGCCCCCTTGCCCCTTTCCTCTGCTTTCTTATTCTCTGCCATTTCATATAACTCAAATGAATCCCTCCCTTTATGATTTCGGAACTTAATACAGAGGGGACCAAAAAAAATGTATACACATTTTAAGAAAGGAAAAAAAAACTCTATTAAAATTGTAATAATATATACCGATAACAAAAGATGAATACAAGTCAGGTGTATACATATTGTTGGTACCCTTGGTATATTGTACCATGCATTTTGGTACTTGATCAGAATACTAGAATTTGGGAACTGAAGTTTGCAGATCATGTAGCCAGGTCCTTTGTTCAAAGGAGTGGAGTGATGAGACTGCAATTTTTGAGATGAAACAGCTAATAAATAAGCCTGGAAGCAGACCTTCTAGTTCAGCTCTCTTTCCACTACGTGATTGCTCAGTGTTGTTTCATTTCGCTAACCCAGTCTCCACACCAAGAATTTAAGCTCTTTGAGGACAAGGGCTATTTGATCTCCCCATGACAGCTACCCAGTGCTGAATACATTCTCGGGTCATGGAAGTGTGTATTGAATTGAAAAACCATGTAGAATTCGGGTTTGATAAACCAAAAGAACACTGTTAGCTGTGCTGTCTGTGGCAAGTAGGGGGATGTTTGTCTCAAGTAAAGAAACCTCTTTTCTGGCCCTGCTATGGATGTGCTTTGGCAGTGGGTGATGGGTAGAAAGACAAGTGCTAATGTCACAGAACGGCACCAAATAGACGGTCCTCGTGACGCCGTTCCCCGAGCCCTCTGTACTTGTTTGGAATGCTGGATGTGTGGAGCATGAACTGATAGGGGAACTTCTTTAAGAGGCAAGGCACTTGTGCTTGTTTTATTTCGAGTATATTCCAAGGAGCTTGTTACAGCCCCATAAATAATCATTGATTCTCCCAGGATACCTCACAGCAAACATTTCTGGTTTGCAGATGAATCAAGAAAGCCAGAGCTGGTAGGTTTTCTACCTTAGGCAAATGGGTTGATACTGTGCAAATTCGATGCTCCGAAGGATGACGGGCAGGAGGCCTTTTTCTGCATCTCTACCTTTGCCAGATGTGTGTACCTGCAAGCCACATCCCATGCCCGCGCCTAAAGGCAGAAACCCCTCACCTGTGTCCCTTTAATACATCAGCAACAGCAACAGCTCAGAATCAAAGCGGCTGCCTTATCTCTTCTAACCAGAAGCTCTCAGGGAAGTACAGTTGGAAAAGCAAAATAATTTTTAGTTGTATCTTTGAAGTTGTCTGGTGTGATAATCATGTGTGCTTAATACATGCTGTGGATGTTCTTAAAAAGGAGAAATTATAAAGTGATAAATAGAAGAACTGTTTGAACAACTTAAATTTCAGGCCTAAAAAATCACCTACATAAAATTGTTTTCCTCCTTTACTTTGCAGCGGAGTCTGTATTCTAATGCTGATGACTTTTCTTTTGGAGACTTATACATGCTAGTGGTGAAATTGTTACATATTATGTGATTTTTATAAACTTACCACTAAGTTTCTCATTTTTCCTGTGTGTGTGTGTGTGTGTGTGTGTGTGTGTGTGTGGTTGTGTGTGTGTGTGGGGGGCGGTGATTGACATGTCTATAAGAAAATCTATTTGCTTCTGTCTCCTGTGGCTGGTCAAATGAAACTTGCCACTAATACTTTTAATTGTGAGTATGTGAATTTATTATACTAATTTTTCCAGTTTTGTCAGGTAGTTGGTATGTTGTTCAAAGGTTTGGTTTGGTATTTGGGCTCCTAGACGTGCAGTAAGAAAACAGTGCCTGGCACATAGTAGGTAGTAAGTACTCAATATATGTGCATCGGATTAAATAAATAGAGGAATGAGTGTCAAGAGCAAACCACAAACCTGGAATAAACTGATTAGTGACCTACTTTAGAATCATAGAATGTTACAGTTAAAAGTGACATTAGAGGTCACTTATCTAGTTCCCTACTAGGAGATATCAAGTGAATTAGCTGTTTGCTCTAGAAAATCTTTTAAAAGAGACATTTGGAGTATTGGGAAAGATACTAGATTTACATAATTAGATAATCTGGCTTCCCCAGCCAGCTAATCATTTGCTTTTTTGTATGACCTTGGATGTGTTACTCAGTTTTTTCCCTTCTAAAGTAAGGATACACTGAGGCAGTGAATGTAAATTGTGGGGTCCGTGTACTTAATCTGCCGGGCACGCTTCTTCACTACCATCCACAGATGACACACTCCTCTCGATCACAAGGCACATGGCTAGGTGCCTCATCCCCTCTGAAAAGCAATTGGTCTGGAAGGTGGAAACTTGATTGGAACAGGACCCATTACAGTCTTTCTGTGTGATTCTTCAAGCCAAACCTCACAAGGCCTTTTCTTCTAGGATAGTATTGCTGTAAGGATTTGAACTTGGACCACTGTTGGAGAAAATAAGATGACAGAGAACAGTAGAGATATAGGGCAGATAGGGCTTAGGTTCCTTGGACCCACAGCAAACCTGACTCTTACGCTTAGAGTAGTTTTCCTTGTTTTTAACCTGAAAATTCCCATTTAAGGTTTTAAGGTAGTGTGCTCGTTTGCTAAGGCTGCTATAGCAAAGTACCACAGTCTGGGTTGCTTAAACAACTGAAATTTATTTTTTCATTCTTCTAGAGACTAGAAAGTCTAAATCAAGGTGTTGACAGGAGTGGTTTGTTCTGAAGCCTCTCTCCGTGGCTTGCAGATGGCCGCCATCACCCTGTGTCGTCACACAGTCATCCCTCTGTGCGTGTCTATATCCTGACAACCTCTTATAATGACGTCGGTCGTATTAGAAGAGGGCCCACCCTAATGCCCTCATTTTAACTTAAATACCCCTTGAAAGACTGACTCTATCACCAAATAAAGCCACATTCTGAGGAATTGAGGGTTAGGATTTCAACATGTACATTTGGGGGGGGATACAGCTCAGCGCACAGGTGGTATTTTGTTGGGTTTCTATGACTTACTACGGAAAGAGTTTCAGTTCATCTAGTCACCAGAAATTGAACAAATCAGAACTATAGGATAGAATCAGAAAACATCTTTATTTTTGTTTCCCGCTGTCTAATTAGAATGTATTCAGCAGAGGAACTTCTTTCCCTACCCCAGGATGAAACTTTGGGCAGGCCTGTTATTTTTCTGATAACTTTTAGAGAACACACTTGATTACAGTTGATTACAGACTTTTTTTTAAGTTACAAATAGTTTCAGACGGGAGAGTGAGTGGCCAGTTCGATGAGGTAATGAAAACTTCAAACTCGATTTGAACTTAAATCTTCTTGCTTTCCTCCCCCATCTAAGGCCTTTGGCAATTGAGAATCCTACCTTAAGTTTCCACTTGATAGCCATCATTTCTCATCCTGCAAGGGTCTCAGCTGGAAAAGAAAGGAAAAAAGGAAAGGAAAAGAGAGGGGCAGTACAGTACTTACTGACTGAGAGTGACGCAAAATGACTGACTGCATGCTGTCAGGTGCCTCAGGGACTCAGCTCTGCTGACGCTTTCTTTCCTGGTCCCTCTCTGAGTTTTTCAGCCACTGCCCAGCTCCCTACATTTAACTTGTAATATAAGCAGTGCATTTTCCTTACCTCCTGGTTTTCAACAATCCATTCCATGCAGACTCATCGTGGAGCCCTTTTACCCCTCTAAGTAGGCCTCTTGGGCGGGATCTAACCGGCTTCAACCAGCCCTCTCCCCCTTGTGGCCCGAAGCTGTCCACCGGAAGTACAAGGACGCCAGAGCCTGGGCCAGACTTGGGCTGGGACTGCAGGCTGGTCGGCTGTAGTCCCTCCGCCCTCCCACCTCTCCTGCAGCTCTTGTTCTTTCAGGCCGGAGTCAGACATACACCCCCGTGTAGGGTAGGAACACAAGCCGGCCTTCCAAGACGGTCCTTTTGAAGACCCTCTCTTGACATAAAGTGTAGGGAGACGCACCCCACCACCTCACCCTTCCCTCCGTGTTATGTGTGAAAAGGGGCACACAAAGCGGCACTCTCCCAAGAAACCTTCCCGAGAAACCCTTTATTTACGTTTTCTTGACCCTTCATTTTGAATGTGGGTTAGGGCTTTTTAGAATCACAAAGTGGGTTGTTAAGTATTTTTTTTTACAAATTTGCATGTGGGCCTGGAACTCGCATGACTATTATCTCTAGGTATCTCAGTTGTAACTTTCAGCTTGAAAAACCTTTCCCAAAAAGTGCTTACATTTCTGAAGTGCTCCACAAATGTAAGGAGTTAACTCCCTTTGCCCTAAAGAACCGAAGGAGACAGAACAGAGAATAAAATGTGACTGTACTTCTTGAAGAAGCAAACATTTCCAAGAGATTTATGTAGCTTAGTCTGGGTGACTTTGTTTTGTGTCTAGTAACACATACTTTATTACTTAGTTAAGGTAGAATTGTTAATAGCACACAGCTTCCAATTTGTGCCACTCTCCTAACTAAATGTATACATTGCAGTAATCAAGATAGTAGGGGACAAACATTTGAAATGAAAAATGAGAGTTGCCCAGGAAGCCAGCATTTCTCTCCCTTTCGGATTAGGCAGCCTGCAGCTGGTACAAATACACGCTATGCGGTAGACTCAGTGTAGGTTTTTGTGGTTGTGGTACTTCGCTAAGGGCACAAACTGATCGACCGTCGTATTCTCCACACAGAGAAGCACTTTCTTCACTTGGGGTTTGGAAGCATTGTCAGCGAGAGGCAGAGATTCCATGGGAAGCTGCCGTCATGACTTGGAATCATCCACTTTGTTCATTCAGCAGTTATTTACTGAGCACCCACTGTTTTTCCCAGGCTCTCAGACCAGCCACGAGGTCTACAGTGGTCAAGTAAATAGACAGAACTTGCAATCTAATGGGGGAAACAAACATCAAACATTTAAATGCACCATTGCAAATTGTGCTAAGTGGCAAGAAAAAAATGACAGGATGGGGGAGGGCAGGGATCGCCTGCCTTATTTAGGGGGTGGGAAGAAGAATCCCTGGCTGAGAATATAAATGGTCCGTCTCGCTGTTTTTCCAAGTTTGCAGTTCACATGTATTCCTAATTAAGTAGCAGTAGTCAGTAATTCTATATGAAATACTACATTTGATTAGGACATACTATTTTCCATGGAAATAACTCAAGCCTGTTCTTCCAAAATGTTGTCTTCTTCATACTCTTTTCCTAAGTAGAGTTTAGAAGTTGTTTAAAAAGACTACTTCGGGAATTCTTGCTGTTTATTGGGATAGAAGTTTGTGTATAATATTTTCTCTAAGTGGTCAGTACTGTCCTCTCAGAGCTTCTTGTTATCTGAAACCTGAAGAGCTCCCACAGAGGAGTCCTTCTTTTGTTTTCTGCCTTCTCATTCTCTGTGGTTAATCCCTCTGGTTTTTAAAATTCTATCTCAAAGCAGGAATCCCCGGGAAGTGGAGGGAGTCAGAAGGATGAGTTAGGAAATCTTTTTTTTTTTTTTGCCTATGATCATTTCATTAATAAGAATGTTTTCTCCAAAACAAATTACCTGCAGTTTTCTTCAAGAAAGCAAGCAAGTAAATATGGTTGTGAGTACATTGTGAATGTAGAACAATTTGGCTAGACTGTGAATTGAGAAAAGGCCTGTATTTTCTCTGTGATATAATATCTACTTAAAGTGTGGACCACAGAGAATGCTTGGCACCTGTTCAAGCTCTCAGTTGTCAGTTTAATTTTGATACAAATTATTCCTGAATGCTGGGTGACATAGGAGAAGCGCAGTACAGTACCTTAAGGACCTTGTTTTCTGGCTTCTGTTTTGCCACTGAGTATTGGTCATTCTGGGTAAGTCACTTGGTGCCCCGTACCTCCGTTTCCCTAGCTACAAGGTGAGAGGGTGGGGTGATACCTGCCTCACTGCCACTCAGGATTATTGTGGGCGTAAGTGAAGGAACCGTAAGATGTTTTCTGATGATGAAACCTTCACATTAATAAGTTATTATCGTTGCTATTTGTTTGTTTTGAGTTTTTGTCCGTGACTGATCTCAGCCCATAGAACCATCCTCCCCAGCTTCACTTATCCTGAGGCCAAGATTCATGACATCTTGCCTATGTACCTGCTTGGGTAGTAGTTTTATGATGTGGCTGCTACTGTGTTTCCCCGAAAATAAGACCTAGTGGGACAATCAGCTCTAATGTGTCTTTTGGAGCAAAAATTGATATAAGACCCTGTGTTATATTATATTACATGTTATTTATATTATTTATATTATATTATAGTATATTATATTATGTTATATTAATTATATTATATATACCCGGTCTTCTAGTAAGATAAGACCCAGTCTTATATTAATTTTTGCTTCAAAAGACGCATTAGAGCTGATTGGCTAGGTCTGATTTTGGGGGAAGCACGGTACCCATATAGATGTTCCCCATGGTTGTGTATATTAGAAAAATGTGTCTTTTGAAGCAGGAAAAACTGGGTTTGCATTTCAGCTCCGTCATTCATTGCTAAATGACCCTAGGGGGATTTATTCTTTCAGTGCTTCAGTTTCCTCATCTGGGAAATGGCTTTGAGGATAAAATGAGAAAAATTACGGAAGTGTTTAACACACTGCCAAGTGTTATGAGGGCTTTTAATAAGTGCTAGTGCCCTTCCCCTTTAAAGCAAACAGTATGGAACCCAGTATTTGCAAAACAGATTTTTTTTTTTAAATAAAATGATCCAACAGGGGTTATGATTAACAGATTTAGATTCTTATCCAATTTGGCTGCAGCTGAGAGAAAGTGAGGCACATCTGCACTTGTTTTCTAATAAGATTATATTTTAAAACATTTTGGTCTTGTATACTTATTATTTATAGTGAACTGAGTACAGCTGTTTTTTGATAGAAATATAGAAAGCAATTCGTTTTTATTTTATTACAATTTGAAATGTTACAACTTGAATAAATGATTTTTGTTATTTATGTGGGATTCATAGCCTACCTATTTTCCAAAAAGTTTTTTAAACTGTTTATAAAATTAAGCTCAATAGAAAGCAAAGCAGTTAAAAATGAAGAAAATTAAGAAAAGCAGAAGAGCAGGACAATCTAGAGGTACGAAATACCTCTAAGGGAAAAGGAGAGCAAGAGCTCTTGTTTGTTGCCTTTCTTGCTGGTCCCTCATCCATTTCCATTGACATGCCCCCCCCCGCCCCCCCCCCCACCGCCTCCCTCCCTGCCCTGCTCTCATTATTTGCAGGAATGGGAGATATGGGAGCTTGGGAGCTTCGTGGGAAATGAGCCACAGCTGACCAAGAATTCGCATCACACAAATAGAAAGTGTACATTCTTTTTGTTGCCTTGACAATTTTTCCTGAATTGAGAGCTTCCAGTATTGCATGGGTAGGTATGTTGTCTCTTGCCTGGGCTATAACCTAACTTTCTCTCTTTCTCTGAATTATTTCTGGGCTAGGAATGGTGGAATAAATGACTTCAGGCAACCTCATTACAGAACAAAAGGATTTTGATGCATAGCTTTCTGTGTATGAATTTAAAATGACTGGATTTCGCTTTAATAACAGTGCCTCTTGAGGAATGTGTTTAATGGAAGTTTGTGCTGTTATGGCTATTTCAACCTAATGGTGTAATTACCATATATCATTAATCCTATTCCTACAAGGAATCCTCTTGTTTTTTCTTTGAAAGCTAGAGGGTAACAAGAGCAAATGTTTTCAACTTGAGTGTATTATTTATTTTAAATGTTAAGTTGACAAGTTGGGGGTATGAAAAACAAGGAATCTAGATGATCCATTCCTTAAAAAGCAGAAACTACTAAATTGCTTAAAATTTAAAAGAAGGCCTCATGGCGTCCTTCTTCTGTGCTGGTAGGAGTGTAAGAGCTTTTCGCGGCCTCTTCTGTTTTTAGACTTTGGTTTTCTGTGGGTTACATCTGTGCCTGCTCTGCTCCTCCCCACCCCAAATACTTTTTTGGGAGGTTTCCTCCTGCGACCAAAGTCAAATGATTGCAAAGGAGGGAAGGTTAACATTTAAGAGGTAACTTGAAGAGAGTACACAGTGTCTCCTGCTCACTCTTCTCTGGGAGAAAGAGATGTTACCACGACGTGTTGTTTTTCCTTTCTTCCCTTCTTTGCATCCTTTTCATCCAAGATTATTTTATTACAAAAGAGATATGTATTCATTACAGAAATCCTAAAAAAAAGTACAAAAAGCTTAAAGAAGAAAAAAAATCGCATGCAATTTCTCCACCCAGAGAGAACTATTAGGTTGGTGCAAAAATAATTGCGGTTTAAAAGGTTAAGAATAATTGCAAAAACCGCAATTTCTTTCTCACCAACCCAATGCTATTGCTGGTGGGTCTGTGAGTGATATCTGTGCTTATGTTATGTGTGTGTGAGTTCTTGCCATAGCACAGTTTGGTAAACTTTTTTTTTTTTCAGTTAGCAATATACTGTGACTATTTCACATTATTACAACTTCTTTTACATTGTCATTTTTGATGGCTCTATATGGTGTTCTCTCTGTCATATAAATGTGTCTAGATAGGGACCAAACATATTTATGTGAAGACAGAAGTCTTCACGCCCCAAGCCCCGAAAGTAAGTTGCAATCCGCCTGACCCAGCCACTCGAGGACCTGGGCGCTGCTTGCTGATCCCCTGCTGCTGGGCTGGTCCGAGAACGAGCGGGACTTTGAAGGGGTCTGGACGGCCCACCTCTGCTTTCTCATGCCTGGCGCCTCGCATCCTTGGTGGCCATGAGAAGCCCTGGGAGAGGCTTTCTCAGCTGTCATTGTTCAAGGTGGACAAGATGATTTATATACAATTTTCTTTTTCTTTAAAGCCATGAGAATGTGTAGTTCTGCAGGGACTATTCAACTCCTTTTAATTATAAATAATGACTCCTGTGAACTTTACATTGGCAATCATTTAATTCTCTCATCCTGCAGGATGTAGTTTAGATTCTGATCTATTAATCTAATCACATAAAGAACTGTGATTTGCAACAGCCGGGGTAGCCTTTCCAGCTGGCCCGAGGGTCAGGGAGTCACTGGATGGATGCCTACCTACTGGATGCACACACGGAAGTGCCTCTTCCATGTGTTTGGTTTGGTGTAGTCAGAAGAGCAGGGATCCATCAGTTACAGGAGTTTTTTTTGTTTTTGTTTTTTAGGGAACTGAAAACAACACCCATTTCTTAGCTCACAGTTCTGTGGGTCAGAGCCAGGTGGGCTGGAACGGGTTCTCAGCACAGGGTCCAAGGGAAAGGTGTGGCGGGCTGGTGTCTTGTCTGGGGAAGAATCTGCTTCCAAAGTCACTGAGGTCGTGGGTAGAATTCAGTTCCATGTGGCGACAGGACTGAAGACCCTGTTTCCTTGCGGGCTGTCGGTCGAGGTTGCTTTCAGCTCCCACGGTCCACACGCTCCTCTCCTGTCCTTGCGTGCAGCCTCCATCTTCAAAGCCAGCAAAGGTGCTCCGAGGCTTCACCTGCCCTGAATCTCCCTTCCGTCAGTGCCAGTGTGCCGGGCCAGAGGTGCTGCACTGCAGCAGAGGCCTTGCAAAAGGTGAAGACAGCACCTGCTCAGGCAGCGCTGAAGTCGCGTTGCATAAACAGCGGACGCTGCCGCACCCGTTGGTTTTCCGGAGGACAGTCCTGGCACCTGGAGCTGCAACCTCAGGAATCTGAGAGAACGAGCCCCAGTGAAGGAGTTCTCATTGCACCAAATCAAAGCTCATTGAGTCACCCAGGTTATTAACTCCTCGATATTTAATTACTAGCTGCTCCACTGCTGGAAGCAGGCCCTTGTACTGTCTCCTCAACAAGGCAGTGTCCCTTTTAATGGGTCATGTTTTATTGTGCTGTGGAAAGATCAGAAAAATATTTTGCCAGCCTAGGAAGCTGGAGGTGCCGTCTGCTGTGTCCTCCACCATCACTGCTCCCCCAGGCCTGCTCTGACTGCAGGCAAGGCCCTGCAGAAGGAACATCCTCCAAGATTTAGAAATAACCCGACTCAAATTTGTATTAGGGATTTGAAAGGATACATGACCTAGGTGTTTAGTTTATCAGTTTGTTTCTCTTATCTATAACGACTGTCATGTGTGGGGAGTTGGGGGAGAAGTTTTCATTTAATTTCTTGACATTATCTTAATGGCAAGATTCATTCAATCCTGGGTATCAGTCTAACATTACGTGAAGAATTTAGGCAACATTTTCTCTTAAACAGCTATAAACGTCTCAGATGTTTAGTGTTCCCAAGAGTGTGTTTTGTTTTGTATTTTGAAATATGGTTTCAGCATCAACAAAATTGTTTTTTAACATATTAGGTATTTTGCTTGTGTAATTATATGAGTTAACTAATGCAGAAACATAATACAAAACACCCTAAAATCTGAAGCAGTGGAATTAGTTGCGGGATTTAGGTTTCTTAAATGGACTTAATATCGCCTGCTTGTTATCATTATATTTCTTTTTTAGGAGAGAGTAATTCATCTGTCACCATAATTATTTTATTGATCATGACCTTTTAAATCACTTTGTTCAACTGAAAAAATGAAATCCTGATTTAATTTATAATTTCCCAGTTAAATTGATGTATGCATTGGACTTGTAGAACTACTTTTAGTAACTTCTGCTAAACAGTGTGTTAATAAAGTAAATTTTTAAATCTTCCCTCAAAAATTGTTTTATTTTCCATCATGTCACATAGGTGGAGCCCCATATATATTAATAATTATGCAGTGTTTGATAGAATGACTTTGCAGTGGAATGAATTTCACTTGAGAAAGCCAATCTAGTATAGTTTCTGTGCTGGCCAAGTGGATTTTTTCCCCTCTCAATTTTAGTTTACTTTCATTGCAATAATACATGTATGATTCTTGGCTCAGTGCCTGGCCCATATAGTAAATGCTCAGTAAGTGTTGGCACTTGTGAACATTTTCATTATATTCACCAAAATATTTCAGTTCATTTTTCACTTCTTGTAGCACTTTGTATGTTTTGTTTGAAATAATTAAATCTGCGGTATTTACATAGTCTTACAGACTTAAAAGGAAAGTAAACTCTGAATAAATTTTAATAAAATGTGTTTCCCAAGAGCTAGTAAAATAATTTAAATTCATTTCATAGTTGTCTCTGAATTAAAACTCTTCTCATTTATCACCCATTTCATTTAATGATAAAAGAATGCACAACCACATAAGGGAAATCTTTGACACAACAGGAATATAATGCCTGTTGTCTGGTTAAAACATTTCAACATTCTTTACTGTTTTTAAAATTCTGTATTCATCTAGGTCACAAATGTTTTATGCCCTGAAGTGTAATGAATTAGCATCAAGAGTCATTAAATGGTAGAAAGTGTTACCACAAGTTCAGGATACCTTCTAAGTGTGTATATTTCAATATTTAAATTACTGTTCAATATTAGTTTTTGCAGGTATAGATCTACATAAAATTAAGAGTGTGTGGTTTAAGTTTGATGATATTTCAGTCTTTTTAAAAGACTGACATCAAAAGTGCTTGATCTAAGGTGTGTTTTAGAGTTTTTACAAGTATTTTTTTCTGCTTCATTCTTATATTATGATTGCTTATTAACACCACATGCTTGTAATGTTGAAAATCAGTCCCACTACTTCTCATTTTTGCTGCCTTAGTTAAGACTCAGCAAGAGAATTGCTGTTATTTAAAAACTGGATTACTTCATTGTCGCTAATGTAACAGCAGGAATTTGAAGCCATTTGATTTCTTAGCTGGTTCTGTTAATTCAGCAACGGCTTCATACTGCCAGCGGATGGCTGCTAAGTCACAGAAGCGCACATAGGGGTTTTGGAGAAACTTCTATTCCAATGATACATGAAAATATGAGCATCTTTTTAACCATCTGGGTAGTCAATATGCTTTCTATTAGTTAGGCTTATACAATTTAACTTTGAGAGATTACTACTTAATATGATAGCTGCAAAACAAAGTTTGCAAAACGGCTCTTAGGAAACTGTGAGCCATTCCTTCCTCTGCTGTTAGTCTATAGAATTATAGTTAATTCTCAAGCTTTCCAGGTTATATAGGTTTTACAGATTCTTTGTTTTCTGCCTTACATTACTCAGTAGCACCTCCAAAGTAGGATGGTTTAATAAAGAGGAAAAAACAAACAAGCAAACAGATAAATACATTTTAAAAATTCATAGAATAAAATTTAAGACAGAAAGGGATTTGGAAAATCCTCCAACCCAGTATTTTCCCTTCAGCCTACTTCCCTGTCTTGCATGAGGAGACTGAAGACCAGAGAGGTTAAGGAATTTGTTCAACAGCACACAGCCACAGAGCTGGCCAATTGCTGTGTGACCTAGAACCCAGGTTTCCTACTGTTGTTCAGCATTCCTTCAGGAAGAAATGAAAACAACAGGAAACTTTATTGTCCCACAGTTTACTATGGGATAGAATGAACTGCCCAAGAAAAACACGCCTCGCCCATGTCTAAAGGTTTCTAAGGTATGCAGGTGCTGGGGAGAGAGTGTTATTACTGGGTCCACAGCGGGACCCCACGGACGGCCCTGTTAACAGCCCTGCTCCAAAGTGTTGTTTAGAATGAGTTGTGGGAATTCGATGAGAAATGTATTTTTTAAAACAACGTCTATGAAGTGGTCCCCCTATTCTTTTAAAGTCACAGACAGAACAATAACTCCATTTCTCCATGCATTCTCAAACTTCGATCCATCATATTTAATTCACAAGTCCATGAAATAGCTCCACAAGAGTGTTATATTTCTTCTTCCACCAACTACATTAGAAAAGTAAATTACCATCTAGGTCATTTTAAGTCATCCCTTCCATGATTATTGCCTGCTTAAAGAACAATTAAATTGTGTAATTGAAATTTGCTAAGAGAGTTAACTTGCATGTTCCCATTCTACCCCCCCCAAAAAAAGATAAATATGAAATGATGGATGTGTTAATTAACTAGATGGGCGTATCCTTTTATAATGTATACCTATATCAAATAACCGTGATGGACACTTTAAATGTCTTAAAATTTTATGTCTATTATACACACTCAGTAAAGCTGAAAAAAGAACTGAAACTTGACTCAATCATACCTTGAAATTTCTTTGGGAAATATTTAGTTTATGGGGCCCCAAAGCATAAATGACTATGTAGCCTGCCATTGTTTTTTTTTTTAAAAAAAGCTTTTTAATAGCAGTATGATAAAGCCAGCTTAAGGCTCCCGGAGGCAGGTGTGTTTGAAAATAAGTTACCTGTTTCCATCTTATTTAATATGATGCACTTCATATGTCTACTTCAGATCTCGCTTCTGCCAGACTTTTCCCTGTCAGTGCTCAGTGCATGCTTCATACTGCTGCCCCACTTTCTGTTTTAAATCACAAACTTGGTGGTCTATTTTGTCTTTTTGTTTGTTTGCTTAAAACACTTTAGGAATTTGTTTGTACTGTAGACTCTACAGGAAGGTTCTTTACAAGCTATGAATTTATTAATGTGGTCTTAGATACTGACTTGGGTTGAAATCCCAGCTCTGCCGTTTACTAAGCTTGGCAAGTTAACTAACCTTTTTGGACCTTTTCTGAAAAATGGGAATAAAAATAGTACAGATTTTTGAGTTATAATGAGGAGTAAATAAGATAATGCATTTGAATGCTTAGCTTTGTATCCAGCATATAGACAAGTTTCAATAAATATTAACTATTGCTGTTTATTATCATAGAATTAAAATTCCCAAGTATGCATACATGATTCCAGCCTGCCGTTAGTTCCTCATCTTCTGCTATTTCCTCCACCTTTCCCTTTTCCTTGAAACATACATACACACTCTTCACTCCAGTCCTAACACCTAATTGTAGCTTCACACACACCAGGCTTTTCCGTGCCTCTGTGTGTGTGGGTCGTGCCCTCTGCCTGGGGTTGCTCCCCAGCCCATTGTTCTGCTCGTCTTACATCCCTCGAGACTCAGCTCACAGATCCCTTCTGACTTGGTGTTTACAAAGCTTCTCAATTAGAGAAGTTTGCAGTTGTCTCTTTACCACTTATCTGCTTCCTTAAATCATAAGCGTTTTGAGGGCAAGGACTGTTTTTGTTCTGTGTATGTGGTCAGCATAATGCCGGGAGCGTCGGTAACAGTCAATATATGTTGAAAGAGAGAATAGTTGAATGAATTACTAGGCTTGCTTTGTAACCCAGTACAGGCAGCCATCTGCTTTTCATCACTGAATTTTGACATTTGTTCGTCTAGTAGACAAGAGGACAACCATCCCCTAACAACGTTTATTGTTTCCCTCTTGAAGGTAGGCATTTCTCTTGATTCATGGATGCCATCTGGTGGAGAAAAGCGTAACTACAGGTGCATACTTAACCAAAACCACATGGACATTAAGATGACTACTGTCCGTTAATATGGAAGTTTCCACTGCTTCATGGTAGTTTCCAGAAGCATAGTCAGGAAAAACTCCCTAGCAATTGTTCTTGTACATTTGGTTTTTGATATTTTAAGAAGTCGGTCAGTCATGAATAAAGTTTGAAAACACTAATTTGGCTAATAAGATGTACGAGGTGTGACAAGTTCGCGAACTTGTTACAACGCGGTTCCTAACCTTTTTTTATATTGGAGGGATTATTCATTATGAATTTGTACCAACTGGACAAACAGTTAACCAAGTTTACTATTTGGAACTGCTGAAAAGGCTGCATGAAAAAGTTAGGTGAAAACGACCTGAACTTTTTGCCACCAATTCATGGCTCTTGCATCACGACAATCCACCAGCTCACAGGGCACTGTCTGTGAGGGAGTTTTTTGCCAGTAAACAAAGAACTGTATTGGAACACCCTCCCTACTCACCTGATCTGGCCCCCAATGACTTCTTTCTTTACCTGAAGATAAAGGAAATATTGAAAGGAAGACATTTTGATGACATTTAGGACGTCAAGGATAATATGACGACAGCTCTGATGGCCATTCCAGAAAAAGAGTTCCAAAATTGCTTTGAAGGGTGGACTAGGCGCTGGCGTCGGTGCATAGCTTCCCAAGGGGCATACTTCGAAGGTGACTATAGTGATATTCAGCATTGAGGTACGTAGCACTTTTTCTAGGATGAGTTCGTGAACTTAATTGTCTGACCTCATATGTAACAATATTATTGGCCTGTTCCAGTATGTGATAGAATAAAACTGGAAAGCTTTATAATGCTTGTTTACAAAAATATTTAAACCCTATGACTTTAGTAACTTTCCAGACCCCAAGTACTTTAGCTTATATAGAGACTAGTGAAAACCAGTGGCAGACATCCTAGAGCGAATGGTCCATCTTATGTGTACAACTCTAACTTCTTAGCTTGCATGTGCATTTTTTCCTTATAAAATGGAGAAAAATATGGTGTAGTAACCTAAGTGATTTAAGGCAAACCGATTATTTAAAATTTGGATACTGAATTTTTAAAATGTTTCTGTGACACTGTCTTTTGATTCATTCGTTCACCAAGCATTTATTGAGCATCTACCTAACCTAATGCCTGATATTGTACAAAGAGCTAAAGAACCAGAGATGAAAGCCATAGTTTCAATTATGGCCCCAAAATGAATGTGTAGATAAGAATATAAAACTATGCAAACTTGCATAGGACAAATCATACCAATTCCATTTACATTTTTGTAAGAGTTCCTTATGTTTGTTGACCCACATGTGCATTATAAATATCATAGATACAGTTACTGCTTTTAGTCCTTCCATTTTGATGGATTTTTTTGAGTATATGAATCTAAAGGGAAATTCTTCATGATTTCTAATAAAAAAAGTAGATATGCATTCAATATTTACATTTCTGACTTCTTACACTCACTTATCTGAAGGTTCGCCTTTTTTTCCTTTTCTTTCCATGATCTCGGGCACTATAATGGACCAGAAAGGAAACAAAGGAAGGACTAATGGGAAAGTAACAACCACAAAGCCCCGTGCACCTTTCTCCAGTAAGAAGGTTCAACATTTTCCAAGTCTTTAGGCTAGATGTTTGTGCATAAAGAAACCGCTGAGAAGCAGGATTATCTGCCTCTGGAGGGAGGCCAGGGAGCTTTTCACTGCAATCAGGGTGATTTGGCGTGGGAACCAGCTTCAGATGCAGGAGACGTGGATGTTACCACCCTCCCTTTATGTTCTGAAGATGGCCTTAATTCATCAAAAACAAAACAAACAAACAAAAAAACTAGATTTTCTTCTGTACATTCTCTTTGGAAAACTGTGGAAGTATGTGTTTCACTTTAGAAACATTTCTCTTAAAAGAGGTTAAAATAATTTTTCATTATTTAAACTAGTAAAGTTGAGTTAAATGGGACATTCACTTATGTGGAACTCTTCATTCCCTGATGGCACTTGTTAAATGAGGTATTACGAAATTGAGCTATCATTTATAGAACTTCCATTTGAAAAATTACATAGGACACACACACATATATCCGAACTTAATTTTCTCTTTAGCTGAAGAACTGGAAAGGAACCTGAGAATTTACCTAGTTCTTGGGAAGGGTATCAGTCAAGTATTATATTGAACTGTGTTATATGTCAAATTTTGTTTTGTACAGCTCTTGAAGGAGAGATTTCAAACAGAGCTGGCAACTCATTTAATTTATAAATAACTATTCAAAGCAAAAATGGCCAGCCACCTGTCTTCTTAAGTTTTATTAACCTTCACTATTTAATTGTCTGAATGTAGACATATGATTTGTGTTAGAAAAGAAAGCGTGGTTTGTTGAGTGTGTCTCATATGTCGTGTTGATTTGTTTAATGACTTCTTTATCCTAGGGCACTTAGATCAGCACAGTACGTTTTGAAGAAGAATCATAGGTACCATCTTGGGGAATAAAAGGAAATTAATCATTGAGCATTGTAGATGGCAAAGTTTGTACTTTTTCTAGTCTGACTATTTCCATATTGATTTATGATATTTGGAAATTGCTTGTTGCAGCAATAAATCTTTAGGTGGATCTCCCTTGGATGTGGACTGGCTGGGTATAGGACATAAAGATAGCACACTGCTCCATAGCAGATGGGTTTTGCTTGCTATTTCAGAAACACCAGCCCTCACTAAGCAATTTGTTATTTTCTAAGGTTGAAGCAGCTGTGGATTAGTACAATTATGAATTTATTATGTCCCTACCAATCTACTATGAATCCTAATTTGAACTTTACATATCTCTTTGGAACCTTTAAATTTTCTCGTGATTCTGTGGTTCTGGACAAATGACAGTTTTGAGAATTCAAAGTTGCTTAAGTTAGTTTTTATGGGGCATTGCCAGTTGCCTGTTGTTTTTAGAATGTCTACTGACCTTTTCACTTTTAATGTTACAGTAGGTTAAAACAGCCACTCTTTAGAATGCCTGGCTGCATTTTTATCTACCCATTTTCTCTGAGGATTACTACAGGGCTACAATACCCACGCTCCCTCTGACTTTTTAGGTTGTATGGTCAAATGGAAAGCAATAGAATGTTTAAGAAATCTCTCTAGGGCGTTAGAATTTTTAGATGACTTTTTTGGGCTCTCATAATAAATTGTATGTACTTAAGTTTTCGAACTGATCTTTTGTGATGATCTCTTCAGTCATTTCTGTAGCCAGGTTGTGAGCTATTTCAAGGTGACAACTCTGTACAACTTATTTTTATACACCTGGAACCTAACACAGTGCTCAATATATGAAGGCAAATAAATAATACGTGTGAGCTAAACAATATCCATAACACACACACACACACACACACACACACACACACACACACACAAACACACACACAGATTTTGCTTTAGTTCAGCCATTCAACTATACCAGGGTTTGGCAAACATTTTTTGTAAAGAGCTATACAGTAAATATTTTAAGGTTTGTGTATCAGACGTACTGTGTCTCACCTGCTCAGCTCTGCCACTGAAGTTCAGAAGCAGCCATAGACAATATGTAAACAATTGGGTGGATGTGTGTTCCCATAAAACGTTATTTACAAAGTTTTTAGACCAAGTTTCATAAACAGGTTTCATCTTGTGTGCTAACTTTAATTGATTGGTGGCTGCTTGGAACACGGTATGGAGAAGGGTTCTCAGGGTGGGTGTGGGCTTAATGGCAAACAAGTCTTTGGCTGATTAATAATGTCTGCCATGGGCATTATTTTGATCCTCCCGCTAATTTATTTTAAGAACACTGTGACCTGTGCAGACGGTTCCCTTTATTTCTTTACTTTGGGTGCTAAAGAACTCAGTCTATGAGTTTTTGTTTCTCATTTGTTTGTCTTGTTCTTTTGTTGTTTTTGGTTTATATACCACACAGACAATGGTTTAGTGGTTACCAAAGGGTAAGGGGGGTAGGGGGTGGGAGATGAGGGTAAGGGGGATCAAATATATGGTGATGGAAGGAGAACTGACTCTGGGTGGTGAACACACAATGGGATTTATAGATGACGTAATACTGAATTGTGCATCTGAAATCTATGTAATTTTACGAACAATTGTCACCCCAATTAAAAAAAAAAAAAGAACTCAGTCAGTTTTTCATTCTTCTCTAACAAATAAAAAGAATCTTAAGGCATATATTTTGTGTCTCAACTTTATCCCTGGCTTCATCTGAAGTTTACTATCTTACTTTTCTTAGCCCCAATTCCTAGACGTTGCCTACACAAGGTATTTATGACACTAAAGATTTTGTTGAAGAGCAAAGGACTATTAGAGGTGTGCAGAGGTGCATCTGTGAAGCACTGATAACCATACCTACCTTGTAGGGTTGTTACGAGGATTAAATGCGGTAATTGATGTAAAGTACCAAGTACCTGACACACAGTAAGTACTCAATAAGTAATATTACTCAATATTACTCAATGAGTAATATTAATAGCTGTGAAATATATGCCTTCTAAAGAGCTGGGCCAGCCCACCTAGAAGGGTAAATGACATTATTTATGATTTCTCTAGCCCTCCTCCCAGGTAGATGGGAAAACCGCCGGAGAGGTGAATGCTCTCTCGATCACCCAGATTTCATACTTTCTGAATGAAGTGTCTCCCAGTGGGAGATGCTAGCTACACTATGCTGCTGAGTGCTTTTTCTCACTCTTCTATCTGTGGGCTCTTTTTGCACGGAATAGGACCACAGATCCACACAGGAGAGGATAAAGGCATGGGATTGGGTGTGACCCACCTTACCCCCGAGGCAACCTCCGTACATTTCTGAAAAGAGAAAGCTCATTTTAATTTTATTCCTCTGATCTTTGGGGCATGAATTTTACAAACTGGGACAAATGATTCCAAGCTAGTTGATGTTTATCAGTTGATGCTATTTTAGCTCATAATTCCCTTCATAAACAAACATCTTTTCTGACTTAAGAAAAATGAATAGTGTAAGATACCCAGATGTGTTATGAATGTATGTATGTTATGGCAAGAAGGCAAAAACGCGGTGTAAATTTAACACTTGAGAATAATGTGGAAGGAGAGCGAAGGCTCTCCCAGTCGCCTATCCAAAACAAAGATAGGCAACCGTGTGAGGACTGGTGGGAAAGAGAAAGGAAGTGCACGAGGCATTGACTGGCAGTCAAGGCTTGTTGGGAGCTAACATTGTGCTTACCTCAGATTCTTTACAATAAGCCCACATTCATAAAAAGAATCCCCCACCCCCGTGCCCCACCACAGCAGAAAGTTTTTATTGGTTTTATTTGGGTAAGTGTAGCGCACACGCTCCCTTCCTTATGTTTCTCAACAGACCCAGTGGCTGGTATCTATGACAACATCTCACAACACAAGTCCATCTCGATGCCTTCCCACCTATATATTGCAACTTTTATTAACTCATGGCTCTCATGTATCCATGTTTTTGAAAATTCATGTCAATAACATATGCTCTCTTTATTGCCTGTATTGACCTCTTCTTCCTCCTTCCTTCTTTACCTGTGAACCTCCCCGATGGTGTTTTAGATTTTAGCTCAAGCATCACTCTCTCTCAGGGAGGCCTCCCACCCTGACCCGTTGTCAGGCTTTTTCGATTCTTTTGTTACATTCCTTCAAAGAACCTTGCTCCTTTGCTTGGAGCACTCTGCTTATGTTTCTACATTGAAGCGGTGATTTGGTTAATTGTTGCATCCCCACTGACCATAAATGCCAGGAGAGCACAGACATGTCTACTTTTGCCCACTTGTGTTCCTAGCAGCCAGCCAGTGCCTGGCACGTGGGGGATGTAGTTCTTGCCCATGACGCTTATCCAGCTGTTGTCTTTCCCAGTTGAAACAGGATTGGGAAAGGATGTATTTTTCTCTGTAAGGTCCATGAACTATTTACCTATTCAAATTTTAAAACGTGTCATTTTATATTTACTCAGGCAGGTGCACTCACTGCCGAAATTATAGCTTTTCCACGCAATTAGGTATCCCATTTTCCTCTTGCTAAAATAAGGTACCCTTTCAAATTCTGTAGGCAGAGTTATACAACACTGCAGGTGATGCTGATTTGCTTTTCTTTCTGCTACATTTTGCTGCGTACAAAATTTCCATTCTTCAGAATTCCACTGGTACTGCCCAGCAGAGGTCAGGTCAGTGCTCTGAGCATGTCTGGGCCCGGTGGAGAGGAAATGACTGTGTTTTCAAGGTGCTTTGCCACAGGTCGTTTGGGGGCCTGTTTCACACAGCTTGCTGAGATTTGCTTCATTGCCCACAAGCTGTTGGAAAAGGGTTCCAGGTGCTCTTGGCATCAGAAGAACTCAAGGTCAGTTAGCTTGCTTAGGGAGGGCTCAGCCTTTCAGAGACTGAACAGATTGGCAATTTTATACAATAAAAGATAAAACAAGCCCGTGGCAGTTAGGGTGGACAGGCCATGTGGGACTGTCACTGCATACAGTCAAGGTTTTTACAAGAATTAAAAATATTTACTTGCCAAACTGAGTCCTGGGGGATGCAGAAGGGCTATTATTGTGCAGGGTCTGGTACGGTTTTGGATATAGATCAGAATTCATTATATAGCTTTGTAAAAATATACGTGCTGAGACCTTGCAACCTCAGAACTCTAAGGGGTAGAAACTGGCGGGTTTAGTGAGCTAGTGAGCTTGTTAAAATACAGCACAAGTTTAAAAAGCAGATTCTAGTGTCACACTGGAAATATCTCAGTTTATTAAAAATGCAGCGGGACAAATATTCTGCATCTTTCAGAAGACATCTCCTTCCCATCTCATGGATTCAAGAGCAGTTGGCTGGAGTACCACCCTTGAGCACCCAGATCAAGTTCAAGCCCTGAATTTTGCAGCTGTGGGGCAGGAATCAAGTGAGGCCCAAGGCCAGTTCTCTGGCCCAGCTGCCCCCCAAGGAACATTTTGTCTGACTATGGCTCCTTCCAAAGGGACTGCTCTATTGTGATAGCTACAGAGTTCTTTTTGATTAATAACTCATGAGTGTTTTATAATTCATTTATAATAGTTGGTCCCACCCACTGGCTTTCTGAATCCCTAAGGGCATTTCCAGTTAGCATTCTGCGTGGAAATTTCTAGAACATATTTGGATAGCACTCACAGAAGTTAATTTTTCCTCATGTTTTATAGCCCAAGATTCAGAAATGGAAGGGAATTTTATCAATAATTAATCATAATTTTCTTTGGAATAGGAAAGAAACATTTTTCCCTTTGTAAACAAATGTTACCTTGCATTTTTCTTCTATAGATATTAGATGTACAGAATGGGAAACAATTTCTTACTTCTTTCTATAACTGCTGAAAAATAGGAACTCACCTATCAAGAATTTCACCAGACTGTTTTGGCTGAATGCTGCTCCTTCACTCAACAGATTTATGAAAAAGTCTGCTAGTAGGCTGTTTTTATGTTGCCATCTCTCAGGAGATCTTAGATGTGTGTGCTTTAAAAAAAAATTAAATGAAGTACCATGAAACTAGTATAGCCTGTTTCCCCTGACTCTGTAATGTGAACGGTACCTGAGGGGCAAAGAGCACTAACCATCACTCTAGTAATAGAGAAGTAATCTTAACTTTTCTTCAGACTATACACAGACACGTTTTTTTTAATCCCTTAAAGTTTGAATGTAGATTTGACCAAAATAATAAGATTAGGAAAATAGACCATGTGTCTAAATAGCATTTGATGACTTACTGCGATTAAAGAGTAGGGATCTAGAAAAGGGAGGTAATTTAAGTTTTTATATATATAAAAACAATCGTTTTGTAGTCAGGGAAGCCATCGTTTAGGAAATGGAGTTTGAGTTATATCCTCACACCATGGCATGCTTGGTAGTACGTACCACGTGAAAATGGCCTCTGGTTAAGTGTGGATGAGATGACTGATAAAGTTGTTAAAGGTTTGTCACTTGAGAAATTCCAGAGGAATTGTCCTGAATAACCTATAACTTGACAGTCATCACCTTAATGTGTAAATGAAATAAAAACTTCCATCTTCATGTGAAGTAGGTTATACGATTTCAAGTGTCTCACGTACGCCGTTTTGCCGCACGGTTGACCAACGGCTTCAGGTGTCCAGCGCAGTCTCCAGTCTCCACACTAAGCATCAGATTTTATTGATATGCCTCAGTTTTAAGCCTGGGACTTTTTCCTGATGCCATCTCTCTTGAAGGAATCAAATTTGCCTTCTTGGAGCAGAATTATGAATTTGGGAGTGCGAGATGGTCCCTTCACAGATGCTTTTCTTACTTGAATAACCCCTCCATGTTAGCAGTGGCAAGAAATGGTGCTGTTGCCAGGGTGAGAGGAACAACTCCCTTGCAGTTGTCCTCTTCCTGGTGGGCTCACTCGGACTTTGTTTTAAAGTGCTTGGAGCCAAAGAGCAGTTGTCAAAAGTTGATGTTATGTTACCGTAAGACAGTTGGATTAGGCAGGCAAACCCTGTCTGCACGAAGAGTATCACTTCCTTCTCTCCTCTGTCCTCCTGTGGCATGAATTTTGAAGGATTTCCTTCCTTTGTGATCTCTCCTTTATCTCGTGAATACCCAGCACTCATGCCTGAATTACCATTTCCCATAATTCAGCTCTATTCTTACTCAATATTCGCAGAATTGATTTCCCACCTTCCCTCTCCTGTATGTCTGCCTCGGTGCCAAAGTCTCCTTCTCACCCAGAGGGTCACTGATGAGCTGCCCGTCCAGCCAGATCCAGCACCGTACTGTGTATGAGATGAGCGTTAACTTGACCCTTCACGTGGGTCACAGATCAGCCCCTTTGCTTTAGTCTCTTTTTGATCCAGTTTTAGAAGGCTGCGACCATTCACCATCAGGGCTCGTGTAGGAAGCAGTTGCACTGTGTTCCAGTCAGGCAGCTATGTGAGGTAAAAACACCCATCAGGCACTGCCATCCATTATTTGTCGCATTCATTTCAACGGAGCTTGAGGCTTTCTGCCAAATTGTAAGTGTGTGTGTGTGTGTGTGTGTGTGCGCACGCCTATACACGCATTAAATAAAATGAAGGGGGAAGGGTAATCATAAAATCATAGAATTTAGAAGATTAAAATTCTGAAACCTTTTTTTTAAATCTTGGCAAAGCACACTTGGCAGGCCACACTTGAGGCAAAAGTGGATATTTCTTCTTAAAATGCATTTCCCAGGTTTTGTAATCTTAGAATTTCATCTGTTGGTTTTTCAAAGTTGCTTTGAAATGGGCTATTTATGGCAGAACCAACATTTGTAGCACAAAACGTTACAAACTTAGTGATAAACTTCAATGCTTGGTTTTAAAAATATCTTCTAAGTAAGAATTTATTAAGAGTATAGGGGTAGCTTGCTTTCTTTTGGATGGTATACCTAAAAATTGAAAATACAAAATTGCATACTATAGACTGTCTTAGAATTGGTAATAAAATAGAACATTTGATTAAAAAGGAGGGGACAAAAAATAAAAACTCCCAGTGCTATGAAACATGAAGTCTGAAATAAAAGTTGTAAGGCATATTTTCACAGTTAAGAACATCAGAAGCCTGTCCTTATTTTAAGTCTATTAAAGTTGAAAATAAACAATAACTTGACCTTTGCAAATTCCCAGAGAAAAATACATACTAAAAGTGATTTGAACATAGGTCTAATGTACTCGTGATGTTTCTCTAATGCAGGCCCTATTAGAGTTTAATTTAATATCACTGAATATCTTCTTGAAAATAGCTTTTGCCTCTCTGGAACTTACAACCAAAATCATCAGTCTGGTATTTTTCTTTGGAGTTCTAGAAAATAAGTCTAATTAATATCTTTTCCTCGGAATTGGTGATTCTTTTTTGAGGGAGGCGGTGGATATTCCATAACATACGAAGCAGTGGATAGTTTTCAGGCTTACAGTTAATTGTTCAAAAGTACATTTAATATGTTACACTTTACTCGGTTTACCCATTACTCTCCATCATCTTTAGCTTCCAGTTTTACAATATTGAAGCCATTTTACATATTTTTCTTTCCCATCTGTCTCCAATTTTTGCTCTTGTGCTCCACTGTTCTCTTCTCAAGCACTTTATCATAGCCTGGGACTGCTTTACCTTACAAAGGAATCACCTTCTTTTTAAAAATTTATTTTTTTTTTCTTTTGTGGTTCAAAAGCTTTGGTGTTTCCTGCCCCACTACTCACTGCATAACCAAGGATAAGTTGTTTAATCTCTGTGAGTCTGTTTCTTCATCTGTAAACACTTAGAGAGGGTGGTCATGTGGATTAAATAAGCCAATACGTGTAAAGCATTAAGTACCATGCCTGGCAGATAGAAAGTGGTCAATTGTTGTTTTGTTATTTTTATTTTAAAAAATTTGGAATGTGCAGAAAACTACATAGAGAAAAAATTAGTATCACCCAAAGTCTTTCTTACTCTTAACTAATGATACATATTAATATAATTTAGCCAATTTTTGTTGTATATATATAGTATACAAATTGTTTTGTAGTCTGTGTATCATTATGAACATTTCCTCACGTATTAGTACTGTTTCATAACATGATTTTTTCCTGATGAATTTTTAAAAATTTATTTATTTATTTATTTTTTCAAAGGTGAGAGGGTTCATACTTCATTTTTTTATTTTTTTATTTTTTAAGATTTTATTGGGGATGGGGAACAGGACTTCATTGGGGAACAGTGTGTACTTCCAGGACGTTTTTTTTTTTCAAAGTCAAGTTGTTGTCCTTTCAATCTTAGTTGTGGAGGGTGCCGTTCAGCTTCAAGTTGTTGCCCTTTCAGTCTTAGTTGTGGAGGGTGCCGTTCAGCTTCAAGTTGTTGCCCTTTCAGTCTTAGTTGTGGAGGGCGCAGCTCAGCTCCAGGTCCAGTTGCCGTTGTTAGTTGCAGGGGGCGCAGCCCACCATCCCTTGCGGGAGTTGAACCAGCAACCTTGTGGTTGAGAGCCCACGCGCTCCAACCAACTGAGCCATCCGGGAGCAGTTCAGCTCAAGGTGCCGTGTTCAGTCTTAGTTGCAGGGGGTGCTGCCCACCATCCCTTGCGGGACTTGAGGAATTGAACTGGCAACCTGTGGTTGAGAGCCCACTGGCCCATGTGGGAATCGAACCGGCAGCCTTCAGAGTTAGGAGCACGGAGCTCTAACCGCCTGAGCCACCGGGCCGGCCCCAAAAATTTATTTTAAAACGATAGTTGGCATACCATAACATGATTTTTAATAGCTGCATTGTTTTCCACTGCATGCACATCCCATAATCAACCAGTTTCCAGACAAATTTTCATTATCATGAATAATAGTTTGATAAGTACGTTTGCACACATGTCTTTATGCTCATCTTTAACTTTTTCTTAAAATAAATTCCTAGAAAGACAGTTGATAGATAAAATGTGTAAACTATTTTAAAGTTTTCATCCCATTTTTTCATTTTCTGTCCGGTGCAATTGTCTGATTTATAGTCCAATCACAGTGTAGAAGGCCAATTTTCCTTCCCTTCAGACTTTTTCCTCGTTTCCTTGCTTTCATCTCATCTTATTTTGGTGTCTTTTAAACGCAGCTCCAAGCACATTCTTCCTCAAATAAGATTTGATAATTCACTTCACTCTTTAAGATGTTTCAGTTATTTCTTTCCTGTTACTAACTACTATGTACCAGTCAAAACTCCTTGCCTAACAGGGAGTTAAGATTTCTCCAACTGGCAGCTCTCTCCTCCGCCTTCTCTTATCAACTTCATTTCTTGTTATTTCTTCCATTGAACTCACATTCACTATGTTCTAGGTTGTGTTTCTTTCCTCCAGTAAATGCTTCTTATCTCAAAACTGATTTTGAAGCTCCCCTCGAATGATTTCCTGATTCTTTTTCTTGTCCCCTCTCCCTAATTTCTCTCCCTAGAGGCCGGTCAGCACTTAGCATAGTTCATGTATTATATAAGTATGTGAATTCCTCTCAAGATTCCTGTCTGTTTACGTATTGCTTTGTAAAATGCTTTTTCCCCCAGTGTTTCATGTGTGTTTTTTGTTTGCACATTAAAATCGCAGGTTCCTTTGTGGCAGAGGTTTGTTCTCCCAACAGTGTCGAGTCTAATGTGTTTTACTCAGCAGACACTCAATAAATTGGAATTGGATGGCTGACAGGTTTTCTTTTTTAAGATGAATTGTGAAGCATTTAGTACCTTTTAAATTACACTTTGCACTCTAGCCTGCCAAATTCTTTCATATATGCTGCTTATTTCTTAAAGAACACACCACTCTAAAGCTAATAGTTTTTGTAGCATAATGACCAGCGTCAGCATTATACCTACTAGGTTCCCAGAATTTAGACCCTTAGTCATTCTGCTTCTTTTCTTTTATCCTTTTCATCCATTGAGTACTTTTTACACGGTTTACTCTATCTTTACTGTTTTCCAGACTGAAGTTGGCATGGATAATATATATGTATGCAATTTCTGTAAGAAGGTGCATTGGACACCTTTTGTGCCTTACCTAAGCATTTAGCTCATCTTTTTATTTCAGCTGTTAACCATCTTCTCAGGTGTACCCAGAGGAACCCGTGAACTGGATGGCTCCCACTTTCTGCCCTGAGGCTTCTCTGCCACCACATGGGGTTCATTTGGGGACCTACTCAGCGGTTCAGATGAGCACAAACCTAAACATCCTGGAGTTAACACCCCCCAAAGCAACCCTTAACTCAGGGGCTCCATTCTAAGGTGCTCGACAGGACCCTTCAGAGGGTCCCGGGGAGAATTGAGCCAAATGAAGAAATAAAGGCAGGAATGGAGAAGCTCAAACAGTTATGGAGAGGAAGTCGTTAAATAAAGCTCCATATACAGCTTTCTATGTGCAGTACTCATAATTTACCATTTGGGCATGTAAATTTCCTGGGTTTCCACTCTTGACTTTCCTAAAATAATGGCAGCAGTGATAATAAAAGACCAAGTGCAATTCTATTTGCCAGTAGAAAACCAGACTTACGTGCTCTATCGGGAATCATCAAAGGAGGTTCTGATTGCAGACAAAGAATGATGAACGGTCAGAAAGTCTTCTCCAAAGGCTGTCTTCAAGTCCCTGGTTCTGGGGTATACGAGCAGTCAAGGTACTAAGCTGCTGTGGTGTAAAGCACTGAACCTGATGCTGGGTACACACAAGGATATGTGAGATACTGTCCTATTTCAGCCAAACGGGGGAGGTGAAATACCTATACTTATACAAATACCAATATAAATACTCGCCAGTTTGTTGGCTGCTATGAAATGTGTTCACTAACAGGGTTTATAGCATTTGAGCCAAGCTTTGAAGTATGTAAAGGATTGGCCAACACCAATAATGGCTCCTTTCACTCCAAGTTATTGTGAAGATACAGAATGATAATAGCGTGAATTGCTCAGAAAAGTATTAAGTACCACACAAATGCAAGATACCGATAATGGTAACAATATTAATGTTTCTGGAACAGTCAGGTAATAAGAATATGCAATTTCAGAATTAAATGCCCAGTAGCATTTATCATTGATTAAAGAGTAGATAAGTAAAATCCTATATTTTAATTTTGTTTTTACATCATTTAAAAATTCCAGTGAAATTTTAAAATTTAAATTGCTCTTTGTATTATATATTACTTGTGCCATAATTCCAATCTCAGTTAATGTGACAGCCTGTTTTTTTTTTTTTAACTGAGATATAATTGACATTATATTAGTTTCAGGTGTACAACATAATGAGCTGATATTTGTATATATTGTGAAATGATCACCACAATAAGTCTGGTTAACATTTCTCACCACACATAGTTACAATTTTTGTGTGTGTGATGAGGATTTTTAAGATCTACTCTTTTAGCAACGTTTAACTATACAATACAGTATTATTAACTATGGTCACCATGCTATACATTATATCTTCAGGACTTATTTACTTTATAACTGGAAGTTTGTACCTTTTGATCACCTTCACCCATTTCCCCCCTCCCCAACCCTGGCAACCACCAATGTGTTCTCCATATCTATGAGTTCAGCTTTTGTTTTGGAGGTTTGTTTTTTCTGTTTTTTAGATTCCACATATAAGTGAGATATCATATGGTATTTGTATGACACTGGTTTTAAGCACAGATTCATGTTTGAACGTAAGGTTTTAACTGCCGTTTGAATATTACATTTAGAGTATCACCGCAGTATACAGGAGATTTCTTGAAATATCTTGACAATCTAGTATTTTGCTAGAATTGTTTCTTTCTACTTCTCTTAAGAATCTTTCCTAATAGAAAGAACTCTATACATAAAGTTTTAGAAATGAAATGCCAAAATATAACTCCAATATAGTAAAAAATATAGGTCCTGTTTTAAAGACCTATGTCATGATTTTAGAAAAGTAGATCAGTGGACACAATTGGAAGGAAATGTGTGGTGTGCTTTCAGTAATATAGAGTCTGCCAGTATTTACAAAAAGTGCATTATAGAATTATTTCCTGTGCCTCACAAATATTTCCAAGGAAAAAAATTAAAGACAGATGTAACACTGAATAGCAAGGTAATGTGAGTATGAGTTTAAAAATAGTTTTTCTGCACTGTGTCTCTTCATTCTTCAGTGTCAGAAGAAAATTGTTATTAAACTCTAGAATTAAATATGTTGTGCTGTGTGCTGAGTCCATTTACATTTTATGGCATAATTTTATTTGTTCTGTACTAGGTGGCTGGCAGATAAACTGAATAATGTTTGGTGATATTTTAAAGTTATAATTTCATCAGCAACTGCCTTAGGGGATATAAATATAAATCTGGAAATAAAAAGTGTTGTGTGCTATATTTGGCTGCTCTAAGGACTGAAATATAACTTTCCCCACCACTTTCCAGTGGGCTCTTCCTGGGAAGTCAGTTGTCATTGTTCTGGCAAATTTCTTTTCATCCTAAATCACACAAATATTTAAAAGGAAAACTATGAAGGTTACAAAAACCTCATTTTAAAGATAACTTTTAAAAATTACAGGAATTTAAAAAATTAAACTATGTAAATGTGTCTTTGCCTTATTCTAGGCCCATACCCGAGACATTTTTATAGTTTTATATTGTTTTATTTGTATGTATTTTGCATATTTAAATTTATTTGTTAAGGCATACTTTTATATACAGTAAAATGCACAGATCTAAAGTGTTCATTTTGCTCCCTTTTGATAAGTGGATACACCCATGTAACCCATATCTCAATCAAGAAATAAAACATTTCCATCATTACAGAAAGTTCTCTTGTGCCCATTTCTACTCAAATTCCACACCTCCCTCCCTCAGAAGTATTAGGAGTAATTGTGGTTTTGCAATTATTTTTAACCTTTTAAACCACAATTACTTACTGTCCTTAAATGTCATATAAGTGCAATTATGTAATATGTTCTATTTTGTATCTGGCTTCTTTTGTGCAACATGTTGTTTGTGAGATTTATCCATGTTGCTGCATGTATTAATAATTTGTCCTTTCTATTGCTGTGTAGTATTTCATTTTATGAATATGATAGTTTTTCTGTCCAATTTTCTGTTGATGGACATTGGTATTGTTTCCAATTTTTTGGCTATTATGAAAGCCACTAAGAACGTTATTCAAATCACATACGTACAGATACATACATTTTGTTGATGGGCTATGCAGTTCTCCATTTTTCCCACTTAACTTGATTCATTCAACCAGTATCCTATGGATATATAAATGGGTATTTACGTTGTTTATAATAATCTCTTTCTTTTGATTAATAGGGTAGGAGTATATTTAACTTTCTAATAAATTGCCAAACAGTTTTCCTAAGCGGTTGTCCAGTTTTATATTTCCACCAGGAATGCATGAGACTTCCAGTTGTTTCACCGTCTTTGCTACCATTTAGTCTGCTCGGGTTTGCAAATTTAATATAAGTGTATAATGCATTAATTCTATTTTACTGAACTTTTTATGGATTATATATCACTTTATTATGGATTGTACACCATTATTTTATTTTTTTTCAATTACAGTTGACATTCAATATTATTTTATATTCGTTCCTGGTGTCTAGCATAGTGGTTAGACATTTATATAATTTATGAAGTGATTCCCCCCCAATTAGTTTAGTTCCCACCTGGTGCTATTCATAATTATTACAATATTATTGACTATATTCCCTATGCTGTATTTTACAATGACTGTTTTGTAACTACCTATTTGTACTCCTTAATCCCTTCACCTTTTTCACCCAGCACCTCCAACCCCCTCCCGTTCTTAAATTCCACATATAAGTGAGATCATATGGTATTTGTCTTCCTCTGTCTGACTTATTTCACTTAGTGTAATACCCTCTAGGTCCATCCATATTGTCACAAATGGTAAGGTTTAATTTTTTATTTTAATGGCTGAGTAATATCCCATTGTATATATGTAGCACATCTTCTTTATCCAATCATCTATTGGTGGGCATTTAGATTGCTTCCATATCGTGGCTATCATAAATAGTGCTGTAGGGAACATAAGGGTGTATATATTTTTTCGTATTAGTGTTTTGGGTATCTTTGGGTAAATATCCAGAAGTAGAATTGCTGGGTCATAAGGTAGCTCTAGTTTTAATTGTTTGAGGTACCTCCAAACTGTTGTCCATAGTGGCTGCACCAGTTTGCAATCCCACCAATAATACATAAAGGTTCTCCTTTTTGCTACACTCTCGACCATTTGTTGTTTTTGGATTTACTGCTGATGGCCATTCTGACAGGCGTGAGGTGATTGCTCATTGAGGTTCTAATTTGCATTTCGCTGACGATTAATGATGTTGAGCATCTTTTCATATGTCTGTTTGGTCATCTGTATGTCCTCTTTGGAGAAATGTCTATTCAGGTCCTCTGCCCATTTTTTAATTGGATTGCTTGTTTTTTCTGGTGTTGAGTTGTATGAGTTCTTTATAAATTTTGGATATTAACCCCTTATCCGATGTAACAGGGTTAATATCTTCTCCCACTCAGTAAGTTGTCTTTTGCTTTGTTGATGGGTTTCCTTCGCTATACAAAGCCTTTTTAGTTTGATGTAGTCCCATTAGTTTATTTTTTCTTTTGTTTCCCTTGCCCAAAGAGGTATATCAGAAAAAATATTACTAAGAGCAGTGTCAGAGAGTTTACTGCTTATGTTTTCTTCTAGTTTTATGGTTTCGAGTGTTACTTCTAAGTCTTTCATCCATTTTGAGTTTATTCTTGTGTATGGTGTAAGAAGGTGGTCCAATTTCTTTCTTCCTTCTCTTTCTTCCTTCCTTCCTTCCTTCCTTCCTTCCTTCCTTCCTTCCTTCCTTCCTTCCTTTCTTTCTTTCTTTCTTTCTTTCCCCTTCCCTTTCCTTTCTTCCTTCCTTCTTGCCTTCCTGCTTTCCTTCCTTCCTTCCTTCCTTCCTTTCTTCCTTCCTTCCTTCCTTCCTTCCTTCCTTCCTTCCTTCCTTCCTGTCCAATTTTCCCAATACCATTTATTGAATAGACTGTCTTTACCCTATGGCATATTCTTGCCTCCTTTGTCGTATATTAAGTGACCATATGGGCATGGTTTTATTTCTGGGCTCTTTTTTCTGTTCCATTGATCTACATGTCTATTTTTATGCCAGTACCATTCTGTTTTGATTACTGTAGCCTTGTAGTATAGTTTGATAATCAGGTATGGTGTTATCTCCAACTTTATTCATCTTTCTCAAGACTGCTGTTGCTATTTGAGGTCTTTTATGGTTCCATATAAATTTTAGGATTGTTTGTTCTAGTTCTGTGAAAAATGCCATTGGTATTTTGATAGGGATTGCATTTGGGTAGAATGGACATATTAATGATGTTAATTCTTTACATCCGTGATCATGGTATATGTTTCCATTTATTTGCATCTTTTTCAGTTTTTTTCTTCAGTGTCTTATAATTTTCTGAGTACAGATCTTTTACCTCCTTGGTTAAATTTATTTCTAGGTTTTTTGTTGTTGTTTTGTTTTTTGTTTTTTGCAAATTGTAAATGGGATTGTTCTCTTAATTTGACTTTCTGATAGCTTGTTATTGGTGTATGAAAATGCAACCAATGTGTGGATATTAATTTTGTATCCTGCTACTTTACTGAATTCATTTATCAGTTCTAGTTTTTATGGTGGAATCTTTGGGGTTCTCTCTATATAGTTTCATGTCATCTGCAAATAATGACAATTTTACTTTTTGATGTAGGACTGTACTGCAAGGAGATGTCAAACTCTTGGCAGTCTCAAGCAGTATGTTTTAAGAAGTTCAATTTCCCTGATTCATACATGAAACTGCATCACTTAATTTCTCCCTTAAAATTCTGTTTAGCTTTAACTGTGATTCTCAACTGGAAGGGAGAAAAAGAGTATGGGAAAAAAAAATTTAAGGATTTTATATATACATACATACATACATATACAAGGGCCAAGACATTTAAGTGGCAAAAAGTTCTTTTTTCCAGTTAAGGGATATCATTGTCTTAGATTTTTTTCATTTTCCGTTTATCTCGTTATTCCATTATCAGCCTTAGCAAAGGGCTCGACTTTCTATTCACTTCACAAGAGTTCCTGCATCAGCATTAATGAGCAGAGAACAAGAAAACAAAGTAGAGAGATGGATGCCATAGCATAGGTGGGCTCCCCACTGAGATGAGTGACTAGCTTCTGCGTTGTAGACAAGGGCAAGTCATATTTATATCCAGTAAAATTACTATCACGGGGCCTTCAGAATTCATGAAACAGTAGTTGGAACTCTGAGTATTAACTCCATGAATGACAAACCAAATCCATCATCTTTTATTCCTTTAAACCTGGTAGAAAACTCTCAGAGGTCTGTGATTCTGCATATTTGAGGATCCACTTTACTTGGTACAGTGGAGACTAAAATGACAATGACAGGATATGCTTGTCTGTAGGGTTGGTTCCATGGTGCTTTGAGTTCTCACTGCACCACCTGAGGTGAAGTGAAAAGCCTAAGATAAGAAATGCTAATGGGGTTCTCTACCTGTTTTGTTTGCAGACTGCAGCTGAATATGTCAAATCTCGACTCCCTGAGGCCCTTAAACAGCATCTTCAGGACTACGAGAAAGACAAAGAAAATAGTGTGTTGTCTTACCAGACCATCCTTGAACAGCAGATTCTGTCAATTGACCGCGAAATGCTAGAAAAACTGACTGTATCCTATGATGAAGCAGGTATGTTTGTCTTTAATTCACACACATTCACACAATTTTTTCTTCTTGCAGAAATTTCTTTATAGACTGGTTAAATGTAGGCCCTTTTCTGAGGTAGAAGATGAAGGGCAAACTGGGTCCAGTTCTATAGCATGGATTAATAATAAGTTTCTTCTCTGCAGTTTTAGTATCAAAAATTTCATCAGGAGGCTCTTAAAAATAGCTCTTAAATATTAATCCCTTTTAAATTTTTGCTCTTTTTTAAATGGATTTTTATCAATCATGTCTTCTTATTGATTTACTCTTTTAAAGTGTCACTTCAATTTTGGATACCAGCTGAAAACTTTTATATCTGAAAATCCAAGAACTGTTACTTGCTTCAAGTATTATTTTTTAATATCAGAGATTTTCTTTTCTAAAGGGGTGCCATTTTTTTTCCTTAAAGTTTCAATTTGAACTTCATTTTCTTTTCCTTTAGCTCCTCAGATGAATCCTAACCCCTAATACCACACTGGACACTTCAGTTCACTGCCTGTCATGAGTTCATCATATCCAAGGAAGCTTATTGTTGAAGACATGAACAGACCACTTTATAATACCATTTTTATCTATTCTGTGGTCTAAAACCCAATTTCAATGAAACTAGTGCAATGTTACTTGGAATTATTGAAATCTTTAATAAAATTGAACTTAGGAAAAATACCCTGATTAAAATTGTCACACCCCCTCCAGAAAAAAAAGGAGGAAAATAAGTTTCTAATGGTCAAATGTTGGAAGTATTAATCCCTATTTTAATACCAGGAACTTATGTTTTTATTGCCACAAGGAAGTTTTTAGTGTGCATCTTACTGTCTTCCTCCTGATCTAAGCGGTCTCAGTGCTGACATTCTTAACATTTCATTTCAAACTTGAATAGCAAACAGAAGAGCAAGTTAAAAAAACAGAAAAACAACCAAAAAAACCCCGAACGTTATGCTACGTGTGCCTAACTACTAACGTAATTTTTCTAGTTATTAAGCTGTCTCCATTTACATCCCAGCCTCTAACCCCCGTGCATCCCTCTCAGGGGGGATCCACATTCTAGCCTTGCCCGGTACATCTCTACCATCTCTGAGTCTCCTTTGCTTTATTTATTTTCCAGACACATTGGCTTTCCTCTGTCTGCTGGGTGGTTAGTTATTTGATTTGTGTATTTGTGTTGTTTTTAACATTCTTGTCTGTGGAATTCTCATTCATCTCCTCTTTCATCCTTAGTGGAGTAAAGGAAGGCTACAATCAGCCCAACCAAAATAATATTTACTGTGTTTCCCCGAAAATAAGACCTGGCCGGACAGTTAGCTCTCATGCGTCTTTTGGAGCAAAAATTAATATAAGACCTGGTCTTATTTTACTGTAAGACTGGGTCTAATTAATATAATATTATAATAATATAATATAATATAAAAAAATATAATATAATAAATATAATACCGGGTGTCATATTAATATTTGCTCCAAAAGATGCATTAGAGCTGATGTCCAGCTAGGTCTTATTTTCAGGCAAACAGGGTAAATATTTACAGCATCTCAGAGTTCATGGAACTCATATACTCCACCTATTTCCTGCCCCCATAACCATTTTATGATGAGAAGACTGAGATCCAAGACTTACGATGATACAGGTACTTAGTTGAAGAGCTGGGACTGCAGCCTCCTAAGTACTGATCAAGCTGGGCCTTCACCGCACTAAGACAGGTTCTCATTCACTTATTAGGCGTTTGTTGAATGCATAGTGATATACTAGGAAGTTGGAAGGAAGAGGGAAGAATATTGACGAAGTAGGGAGGAATCTGAGATGTAGAAAACAAAGATTTTGCTTAAAGTCTAGCTCGGGAGCTAAAACACACAGGTGTGGCTTCTGGAGAAAAATTCCTGAGTGATTTGGGAATAAGTACACTCAGTAACATCCACAGCCGTTAAAGTTAAGCTGAGGGGATGTGGAGTAAAGGAATAGTGAAAATGGCTCAAGTTTTCTATGGAATTCTTTAGGGGAGGACATTAGTTTAAACCCTGGACAAATGACGAGTGCGGGCTTGTGAAGAGAAGAGAGATGCCGTCTGTGTAATGAAGGGGCCCAAGTAGACACCAAGGTGGGAGTGAACATCAGCCACGACCTCCCACTACTCAGATCTTTCTTCTTTGGGAATAATTTTCCACTCACTGTACTGTTGTTGAGGAGCTACTAATCGCAGAGCACCCTTGTACACGGCCTTTAGGGCCAAATGCTTTGGCGCAGAATTAATGTATCAGTAACTCTGCAGAGTGAAACCGTGGAAATCACTACAGGATTGGGAGTTAGAGGACCTAAATTCCAGGCCTTCCTCTAGCTTAATACTGGTGTAATTGTTAGCAAATCAATGTCTTAGAGCTTCCGTTTCTTCATCTGTAAAGTTGGGCTACTATCTCACAGGGTTATGATGACAAAATATATCATATTTGAAGAAGTACTTAGAAATCATATTACAAATGCCGCTAATGCAGAATGAGAATGGATTTGGATCCTATCTAGCCCTCAGACCAGTTTAAAGTAGTCTTAGAGTTTTTTCTTAACATGTAGTATTTGGGGAGGTAGATGCAAATTTTTAAAAATAATCTTCAGAAGCTTTGACAAGTCAAGCAACATCTATTGTTTAAATCAAGCAGTCCTTAAATCAAGGCTCAGTTTGTCCTTGGTCATTCCTGTATGAGGTGACACATTTGATGAGGGCTCTGTGCATATATGAATAAGTGAATGTCACTGTGTGTTGTAAAGTCAAAAGTGTGTCCACTGCCTTCTCCTCCACTATCCATATATCAGTGATTTCATTCAAAGAAAGAGGAGAAAATAGCAAAAGTTGTTGCTATTTAACAGAAAAAGATCTTCGTCATAATACAAAGCAATCAGGAAATAGAATTGAAACCTGGTAAGAGTATCTAATACTTTCAGATATAAACATCCTAGACTAAGACACTCATTTGCTTCAGCTGCTTAGCTTCTTCTCATGCTATCCCAGCTTTCCTTGCTTTATCACATTCTTAATTCAACTTTCCCAGTTTTAGGAAGTAGTTGTTAATTAAAAAATATTATGGTCTCTAGAGAGGTTAATTTGTCTTTAATGCTTATCCATTGATAAAATCAGCCTGAGTGACTTAATGACAGTTTCTGTTTTCTGTGGCTTCTAAACTTCTAAAAACCAATTAATGAAAAATCCTTAGACACTTGCTAAAAGTATTGGCTCAGAAGCTGTTCTCCCTCCCTTTTCTGTCTTTCTCCGTCAGTATGCACACTTCTCCTCTAAATGTATACATATCTTAATGCTTTACTCTTCCACAATTCAACTATCCAGCAACCTGACATACCTGAAATTCAGCAAGGAAATCGGAAGGAAGAAAAAGCCACATGCAACCATACCATGTTTGGTTTTAGATTACCATCTAGAATCTACTTTTATTTTATAAAGTTCTGACCAGTTAGGTTATATTTTCCAATGTGATATTTAAAAAAAAAATTTTTCTGACTTTGAATGTTACACTTTTATTGCAGAAATAAATAGAAATATATAGAATGGTATAATTATGTAGAATGGAGTAATGATTACTAATAATCTTACCATTATAAATATTTTGGTGTATTTCCCTCACTCTAACCATTTTTGAAACATGATTGATATCCAGAAATTTTATATCCTGCTTTTTTCACTGAACATTATTACTTAAGTATTTCTTCATTTTATTAACAGCTTTTCATGTGAAGATAATTTTAATTACTGCATAATATTCTATTCTTTGAAAGTGCTACTCACTAAGCATTCTCCTCTGTTGGACATTTATGGGGTTTTTTTGTTATTATGAATAATGCTGCAATAATTATGATGAACATTTGTCTGCATTTCATATTACGCTAGAGAACAGACTTTAGAAAACATGACTTTAGAATTAGAAGGTAGGGGCAGGGGATGATACTTGGAGCAGAGACTCTGAGAGCAGCAAGAGTAAATACATAGAAATCCATAAAAGCAGTTATCATATCCCCAGCATTGTACTGCACTCTAAATCAAATCAGCATTCCCAGACTCTGTATTATAGAGTTGACATCATTAATATTCATAATGGTGATCTTGATTCACAGAGAAAAGATGCAATAATGTTAATTATACTCTGTATATCAAAATAGGAATTGTGCAAACCAGTTTAGAAAGATTTCCATACAAATGGTTTATTTTTCACTTTTGACTATTACAGGAATAAATGTGTTTTGTGGTATAGCTCAAAGAGGTCTTGGAACCAAAAGATCCAGATTCTAGTCTAGCCTTGTTGCCAACCATATTATGTGACCTTGAGTAAGTCACCAAACCTCCCTACTGCCCATTTTCCTGTGAACTGAAGGCATGAACAGAATTTCATAGATGTCTTCCACTTCTGTATGTGCTGCCGAAGCGAGCACAAGTCTTCCACTTCTAAGACTATGATTCTGGTGACTTGACAATGGAAAACTCAGGTAGCCATAGTTTCTGCAAGGTAGCATGTGGCTTCTTATTGACCTTTCTGCTTGCTCGGCTACCTTTCTCCTCTCTCCTCACACAGCCCATGTAATTTGTACGTAATATCAGGCTAAAAGAAGACCATCACTGAGCCTTTGTGACATCTGCGTCTGACTATGCCTGACATACTTTGGGTGGGGGGATGGGGAGTGAGACTGAATGAGTCAGGTGAAGCTAGATTTTGGAAGGAGAGGTTCTGAGCTATCATTCATGGACCCTCGTTAAGATAGATTAGGTATTTTTATTAGCATTTATCAATGCTAAGCAAAATTCAGAGTACAGAAGTAAGATCTGGTTTGCATTTGATCTATTGATATTTTAATTTGAAGTACAAGTTTATACACATTTCAATAGATTGGGCTAAATGGAGACATTTCCAAGGAAAGCATGATTTGAGAAGAAGGGATCAAATACAGTATTTCACCCTGCCTCAGAGAACATCAATAACCTACATATTTATTATTTGTTATGGTGGGCAAAAGTTGAAGGGCTGAAATAGCCAGAGAGGGAATCTTTCCTCGCATTATTTATTTTTGTGCTGATATATGATTCATGTTTCTTTAAGTAATCTTAAATTGTTTTAAATTTTTTTTTAAAGTTTGGGCATGAATAATCTACATATTCCCTTGTTAAGGCTAAAGTATTATGGCTTGTAATGCCCTGTGTTTGAGAGAATTGTAGAAGAGTACGTTCATTTATTTGAGAGTGATACTCTCTGTCGCCCCTCAAGCACCTTACGGCCTGGGAAACGGGAGTCTGGGAAAGCTGAGTGTACCTGTGGTCGTGGACTGGCCAGAGGATGCCTCAGTTTTTGCTTAGATCGCCTTCTCAGAGTTAACCCAGGAGCAGTAAGAGTTTCCTTTCTGTTCTTACTAGAAACCCACATAGCTTTCCAAGCAGCACATGTTTCAACCACATAGAAAGAGCGCTTACAAGTAGAAAGTGAAGCAGACAGTGCAGATGTGGGGAGGAGAGAACTCCGGTGGCAGTTCGTGGTGTTCATTCGGGCATCAGCTAAAGCTGGGGAGCTACAGATCCATTTACTAGTGTCAGGCAGTCACATACAACTTCCCAGAGGAGGTGGGAAAGAAGAGACCATTCATTTTTCAGCCTCTGCTTTGTGATTCCCTGATGCTATTCTACATTAGATATTCCTGAATACTGAGCTTGGGCAAAGCTGCCTGCTGTGAAGACACACCAAGTACTGGAATGTACCTTTTGCTCTTTGGAGAAATAGCTTTTAAAGGGGGCGGGGTGGAGGATATGTTCTAAGCAATTTAGGAAGTAGCTGTGGAGGGTTGCCTCCTATTGAGCTTATTTTATTCTTAAAACATGTGGTAACTAAAAGTTACATCTATGATTTAATTGAGCCATTAATGTCAGAGTAATCAGTGATCTCAAAAGGAAAGCCATTTACTGTCATGGGGAAAAAATTTAACGCTTATCGACAAACCAAACCCTAGAAAAGGACTGTGAATTATTTAGGGCCCTTTCAGGTTTTCTAAGAACATAAAAAATGCAGTAAAAGTCATTTGCGAGAAGTTCTTCACTCTAACAAATAGAGTGAATTTCTTGGTATGTTTCTCAAACAGATCCTAAGGGAAGGGGTGACTCTAAGGTTTCCTTCCTTTGTGTTTTCAATCAGGACACCATTTCTGGGCTCAAAAGATATTCTTGCCAGAGACTTGCAGTAGGATTTGCAAGGAAGAGAAAAACAGGGACCCAAAAGAAATTTAAAAAGGGAAATTTAATATTGATTATGCAACCTCTGACACCAGCTTCTGAGTTTCTGTAAAAAAAATTAAATCTGTTTTATTTTTCCATTATAAGAGTAATATAAATACATTTAAAACATTTTTAAACTATAGAAAAAACAGAAGATGAAAAGGTAATCTCTAATTCTACCACTTAAACATAACCATTAAATATATTTAGTATATTTACTTTCAGTCATTTTTTTTTGCTGGGTTTTAATTACTTATACCCTGTTTTATATCTTTTTTAAATTTAACGTTGAAATATAACCATAGTGCTCTATGTTCTTATAAACTACTCATCAAAGTAATTTGTAATGGCTGCACGGTAGCCCATTAAGTGGCTATGCCACCATTCCTGTCACCTTTTAGTATTTTCAACATGGTCCCTCTCTTTTATCTGTGTTTCAAGTCTCGTTACAATATAAAATCCCTGAATTTGGAGCTCTGTTTCGTATTTGTGAAAGGATGAGAATGGTACTTTGATTAACAAAAACATAATGAAGGCTTTTGTAATGCAGCCAGTTATTAGTCATATAGCATTGGGAGCAGAAGACTAAAATAGGTAGTGAAAATCCACTTATAAACAGAGAAATTCTTTCTGGCCAGTAATACCAATGTTTATAACCAAACTGATTCGAATTTCAGTTATATTTCTTAAATTTCTCCTTTTATATCATGGATTTCAGGAGCCAAAAGACAAGGGGTTAGTAACTAAACGAAATGTCCTTCCGTTTACAAGCTAGAAAACGGTCTGCCATGGCAGTTTGAAAGCACCCAAACCTGTGATTCACCAGCCAGGGGCAGTTTCTGTGTATGTGGAGAGACATTGCAGCTCTCTCTGGGTGGTGTCTTCAACTGTAAAATAAGGACGTTGGATTAGATGTTTTCTTAGGTCTCTTTCAGCTTGAACAATGGGTGATTCTGTGTCCAGGTCACTTGGCATTCATTGGCTCGTTCCTTTACTCACTTTGTAAACATTGACCGCACACCAATGAGCCAGGCGCTGTGCCTGCCTCTGGGTTCTAGGTGACCATGTGTCCTTTCGCTCCAGGTGTGTGTGTGCACACACATGAGCATACTTGTGTGTACACGCATGCATGGTGGTGGGAGTCCAGGGAGATGGTGGAAGAAACAGGTAAGTAGAGTCCAGTGAAATCGGTGCTGTGTTTCGAGGACAGTAGACACGCAGAGGAGGAGCGAATTAGATTTGGGATTGAGAAAGAGCTCTTTAAATAAATCAGAAAATCGTAAGAGAGCCTGTAAGTCTCTTGAGCTGATCATCTTCAACTTTCGGGTCACTTGTATTTTTAAAGGCAGGCTTATTATGCGTTGTGCTTTTTTACTTCTTTGCTTCTGTAACCGTGGTTTTGTACCAGTGCCTTATATAGCCCTGTTCTTGCCCTCTGCTATAGCATCACCTTCCACATTCTGTCACTCTCCAAATAATGTTAATTAGCTTACATTAATTAGCTTGTATCAATGTGCTATCAGCATTGCCTATTTTCTTATGAGATCACCAAAATTTTTTTGAAAAGATAATTCCAACTGAATTTTGTAAAAGTGATATGATGGGAAAAATACATTGATCCAAGTTTTGCAGTGGGCAAAGTAAAATTGTAAAGAACCTTGCTGAAAATACTGGAAACCACCAGCTGACGCTGAGATTTCGAATGAGGCAGTGCCACCTTGGTGATTAGCACGTTGACGGGAGCTCTTTATCTTTTCAATCAAGTTGTCTGTTGTTAGCCACGAGGGAAGTGCTGCTTCTCCCGGCTCTAAAGGAGCATTTCATTATAAGGGCTGGAGAAAAAGCGTGCACGTCGAAGAAAATAATTGTTCCAGGTGGCCCGGCTCAGGCTGTGCTGGTCGGCCAGAGGCAGGATGCCGACGCTACCTGGAGCGCTTCGTCTCTGTGCTGGTGGAATTTCGTCCCCAGGATTCTGCAGAGCTTGTTGGAGTGTGCTTGTAATACATTTTCATGAGATCCAAGTTAATGGTAAGACCTTGAGTCTGTAGGGAAAAACAGGGTAGTTTTTAAAGTGCCAGAATGTCTAATGTGCTGTGACTCTCCATTTGTATGTGCGAGACAGAAGCGGAATGCATCCTCTGGCTGACTTTCCGACTCAAAGATCTGTGATCGTAGGCAGCTGGGTTGCTGTTTCCTGTCATAGTTTAAGAATGTTAAGTTTCGTCTTTGAGAGCTACTAGGCACTCTGATTCCTCTGACAAATTGCCTCCTAAAAGGCACTGTTTTCAAGCCAGCTTCTAGGGCCCTGAGAGATTCTCTTTGTTTCTTTCTGTGGTTAATGTCCTCCCTGTCTCAAGGCTGTGTGGCTTAAGCCATCTCTGATGAGGCTGGTTTGAGGACGAGTTTCTATCATTTGTGCCCCCAGGAAGCACCTGAAAGTGCTCTTGCAGTTCTGTAGCCAATCCACCACGGGAACTGTCAATCACTACGCAGAGGTCACCAGGGCAAACTCGGGTCGTTTGCGCAAATATTTCCTGTGTACCGGGCCCTGGCTGGGTGCTGAGCTCTAAGAAATGGGGAAGGACAGTCGAGTCAGAAGGCTTCTGCCTTTGAATTTATTGCTAATCTTGGCTGTTGGCTCTATAAATCCATCTTCTAAGACAGGCTGCAGAATCACACTCTAACTTAACTGGCTTCTTCCTTTCCTCAGTCAGGGCTTTCCATTCCTCTGATCTCAGTCCTTCTCATTCAAGGAGGTAACACAAATTACGTTTTTGTTATTTATATCCTAGTTGCTTCCTGAATGTTTAATTTTACAATAAAAATAGAGAACCAAAGCCACAAAAAGAGAAGGAAGCAAATGAACCATGAAGAATGGACAAAATAAAACAGTTTTTCACTGGAGACAACTTCTCTTCGGGTATTAAAGTTTATGGAGACTTTTTCACAAGGTACCTTGTATGCGGGACATTGAACATTATCTCAGCCTGAGTTCCCCGAAAGCAGTTAATTTAGGAATGCAATCCCAAGGAGCTGGAGTGAAGGGCATTGGGCGAGACACAGGAAACAAGGGAAAGTTAATATGAGGACACATGACGGAGTTGGCCTCCCTCGAGGGCGACTGCTTTTTAAGCTACTAAGTAAGGAAGCTTAGGACTAGCACCCCAGAACCCTCCACCAGGAGGTGAAGGAGGGAAGCACTTAACCACCAGTGTCCTCCCCTCATTTGTCAAGGGTAGCTCCACAGACATTAATTAGCTCCCTCACAGTTCCTTCTGGTTTTTGGCCGCCTGAGTGCTGAGTAGGTTCTACAAGCATCTCACACTTTGGCATCAGGGAAGCTAAGGAAAGAGCAAGTGATAAATGGTTCAGACCAAGGCTGCATCTGTGCTGAACTAGTCCCTGTACCCATGGCTGGGTTAAGAGGTGGCACCAAGAGAGTATGAAATGGTAACAGGAGATGTCCAACACAAGTACACAAACGAAATCTTATAACAACTTTACAGGAAATATATGGGAGTTCATCTTATGGTTCTTTCTTGCATCACAATCATCTGTAAAAGCTGAGGATAGCATTATTCATGTTTTTCAAAGCTCCTGTTTAAGCAGGAGGTTATGTGGCTCTGTCCAATGCAGAGAATATTCAATTGCATTTATAGAAAAATCATACATATAGCAGAAGACAAAGGAGAGGGTGTTTTGTTTGCTGTAACAGTTGGCAGCTTCCCAGCTCAAACCAAAATAACTGACTAATCCATTATTTCGAATGAATTGAAGTTCCTGGGCCCTTCAACCTGAGTGGCACAGTGACATTCAGCTTTCAAACTGGGTTGTGTATTTTCATATGAGTAAAAAATAATTACCTTCCCTAGATAACTCACAACAGTGGTTATTCTGGAGAGAAGAAGCTAGGGTAGGAACCTTCCTTTTTTACTGAATCCTCTTATTGTATTGTTTGAATTTTTAACTTTGTCCATGTATCCTCTCTTTTTAAAAATTTACAAAAAAAAAGAATAAAACTAAACAAAAATCTTCCTAGTACATTTACCCTTATCTTCAGTGCTGGAAATGGAATATAATAAGGCAGAAAATCGTTCTCTTTATTTTCAATAGAGCTTTTCACCAAATCATGCATATACCTGGAATAAGTCAAGAAAGGAACTCAGTGACAAGAGCAGCCGTCATGGACCTGCAGTGTCAAGGTCAGAGAAAGTCAGCAGTGAGCCCAGCTCATCAGCATTGTGCCCGTGAGCACCTGGGCTCCAGGATCCCTGTCAGAGGGTTCTTGGCGGTCTTCATGCCCTGAGCCGGAACTTGTTCCCGAGTCCAGAGAAGGCTGGCCTTATCGCAAAAATTAAATTTGATTGATTGATTATTTAATTAATTCACCTGAAAGAGAACAGGATTCGTGAATGGTGAGCTACTGGGGATGCAGCAGTTGCTGATCTCACTTCCTGTTCATTGCCTCTGCTGCATCCCAAGCTTGGTCTTCCTGTGTCTGAGAAGCTACCTGACTTGCTGCTGTACTTGGCCTTTTGGTCAGATTCTCTTTCCTGAACTACAGCCAAACTTCTACTAATTTTCTTGCAAGGAAAGGTAGTATTGGAAAGAACCAAGGCTTTGAAGCCAACCTGGCTTCCTAATAATTCCTTAGGACATCATTCATATCTTATGGGGCTTTTTCTGAAGATTAAAGATAAAGTGTGGGAAATGATGGACATACGGTAGACACTCTAAATGATGGCCTCTCTGTTATTATCGTTGCTGTTACTCTACTTGGCATATGCTTAGCTTGGTATACAGGAGTATTTTCGAATCCTCTTCATGGTAGAGAGGATGAACTAGTTTGCACTTTGCATAAATTAACTTTCTACATACAAAACAAGAAAAAAACAGCAAAACACTGGTTCTGTTAATCTCTTCTTCCTTCCTCACCCTGTCCTGGGTGGAAAAGTAGTTCCTCAAGTTAAGTGTATTGGCACTATGTTTTGATATGTTTGTTTGTTTTTACTTTTCTCTAATGCTGTATAGTAGTTATCTCTTGCTGCATAACAGATTATTCCAAAACTTAGTGGTTTAAAACAGTAAATGTTTATTATCTTACACAGCTGAGTGTCCAGAATCCTGGCTGGTTCTCTCGTGAGTTTGCAGTCAAGTTGTTACCAGGGTAGTAGTTTCTGAAGACCTGGGTTGGAAGTGCTACTTCCAAGTTTACTCATGTGGCTCTTGGCAGGAAGCTTTAATTCCTTTCTACCTAGGCCTCTCCACAAGGCTGTTTGCTCCATGGCTTCCCTCAGTGTCCGCGATCTAAGAGAGAGAGCAAGGGAGTACCCACAACAGAAGCTGCAGCCTTTTATAACCTAACATTGAAAGTGACATACCATAGTTTCTGCCACATGCTATTGTTCACACAGACCAACCCTAATTCAGTGTGAGAGGGGACTGCATAAGGGCTGAATGCCAGGAGGTGGGATCATCGGGGTCCTCTGGAAGGCTGGCCACTACAGGCTGTGTTGTGCAAATATCCACTCCGGATCTGCCAACTCCTCTGTCTCCCCTCTATTTCATCACCTTTCCCTCTCATTTTCTAATTACTGTCTACCTCCCACTTCCCTTAAGTGCAAAGCTGGTGTGTTCAGCCCTCAAACCAGTACCAGGATGGCCTTAGGATTGTTTAGACGCAGCATCCTTTCCCATAATTGCAATTTATGTTTCATTTGACCAGTGGCAATGCCCTCAATGTATCACTGATTAAATATTGTGATTCTCACTTCTGACTCCTGTACCCATGAAGATATTTCTTTCTAGAGCTTCTTAACACAATGCCCAATATCTTAGTGTGTTTGGGGTGCTATAACAAAATACCACAGATTTATACCATCGGCATATGAACAACAGACATTTATTTCTCATGGTTCTAAAGGCTGAAAGTCTGAGATGAGGGTGCCATCACGGTCAGGTGAGTGCTGGTCAGAGATTTCTGACTTCTTGTGTCCTCACATGATGGAAGGGGAGAGGGAGCTCTCCCGGGCTCTTCTGTAAAGGCACTGATTCCGTTTATGAGGGCTCCATCTTCATGCCTTAATCACCACCCAAAGGTTCCACCTCCTAATCCCATTATTTTGGGCTTTAAGATTTCAACATGACAATTTGGGGTGGATGCAAACATTCAGACCATAGCTTCCAAGTACCTCTACAGTTATGAAATTGCGGTTTAGTTTTTTACATCAGTATTCTAAATGCCTCAAGATTAAGGCATTACCTTCTACCGTGTTTCCCTGAAAATAAGACCTCGCCGGACAATCAGCTCTCATGCGTCTTTTGGAGCAAAAAAAAAGACGCATGAGAGCTGATTGTCCGGCGAGGTCTTATTTTCAGAGAACACAGTAGATGGTACTGTTCCTCTCTCCATCTTCTTCCCTGTCTCTCTCTCTCTCTTTTCTGTCATCATTCCTTCACTTCCTACCCCTCACTTTACTTTTCTCTCTTTGTTTCTTTCCTTTAACTGGTTATGTTCTAAAATTTAACACATTTAACTTTTTAAATTTTTATTAAATAATTTGATGACCTGTGCTGTTTTAATTTTTAAAATGGATCAGTAGAATAACTAGATAAATTGTTTTTATATTTGACCCAGAAGTTGCCTTGAGTGAAAAAAAAGTTTCCTGTCCTTCCTTATTGCTTCTTGGCTCTTCTGTTGTGTAGAGAAAAAGTAAACAAGCGAAAATGAGAAGGCCACTGCCCGTCTTGTCTGTCTCTTCCACTTTTTATGATGCCATAATTTCCCTTACTTGTGCTTCTCTACTTTTCCACCAAATCCACATCTCAGATTCATCGTTTCTAAAGAAAACAGCAGTAAACAAGTGAGTTATTGCGTCTGCATTAGTGGAAGAAGAATGTGGATCGAACTAACAAGTAACTTTCCCCCCTTTTCCTAGGGACTGTTTCTTTGTGGCTAGACTTTCAAAAAATGTTTTGAGGAAAACATTATTTTTGACAGAACTCATGTATTTTAAACCTACCACTCTTTTCAGATTGCTTTCTGATCTACGGGAAATTCAATCTGAGATTAAGCATATAAAGAGCTAGGGAAAATGAAAATGCCCTCACGGAATTAGAGCTGCATTTGATTTTTGCAGTCAAGATTCACCTTATGAAAAGTATTGGCCCACATAAATAGAAAGAAATTCAGTTGAATTTGCCTACTTGTCGGCAGGTCTGTGTGTTTTAAAATCAGACCTTTCAGTGTTGTGGGCCTGGTGTAATTGCATTTGTAAATAAAATGCAGGAAGGTCTAGTGCTCAGAGTACAATTAGCTGTGTTAATTTTCCTTTTTGCTGTAATGTCAGTACCTTTAAGCCTTTTTGGTTGACTGTACTTCCTTGTAAACCTTCCTCTGTAGGGGAAATCAGTATTCCAGCGCCACCACAGAAAATGAGCTTGTCTAAAAAATAGTTGCCTGTTGACAAGATTTTAGCAGATTTTAAAATTTTATTTATTTATTTATTTTGTAATATGAAAGCTTTACAAATAGAATGAGGTCAAATATGACAGATGTGGTCAGATCCATTTCCAATCTGTAAATCCCTGACTAGCTGCAGTTGTGCCAGTTTTTAAATGGATATTTTGAAGTTTTACTGCTTTTATGACATTCTTAGCATTTATGTATCTCTGATCATTTGCAAGGTTGCTTTCTGTGCTTTGGCCATCAGTGCCCACTGGGTCCTTCTCGCTAGAGTCTCTAATGAGGTTCTGTTTTGCTCTGCTTTTGTTTGTCAAATATTGTTTTCTAACGGCCCAAAATAATAAAATTGGTTTATTACAATACTCTTCACAGCAGTGATTCTCAACCAGGGGAAAATTTGCAATGTGTCCACCCATCCACCTCGACATTTGGCAATGTCTGGAGGCATTTTGGTTGTCGCACTGAGGAAGGGGAGTGTCGGGGAGGGCTAACGGTATCTAGTGGGTAGAAGCCACGAATGCTGCTGAACTGCTGTGATACACAGGCAGCTCCTCCCAGCAAAGAGTTATCTGGCCCAAAATGGTAGTGCCGACGTCGAGAAACTGCTTTAGATCAATAGTTCTCAGCCTTTGCAGCATGTTAGAATCACCTGGGGGGGGGGGGGGTTATGTCCCAACTGCGCCCAGACCAAGTCAATCAGACTCTCTGAGCAGTAGGATCCAGGACTCAGAGTTCTAAACTATCCCCAGGTAGTTCCAACACACAGCCAAGTTTGAGAACCGCTCCTTTAGAGCAAACGTTTTCAGAGGGCAAGACTAGCTTAGGCATCATCCCAGACAGTTTCCTTACAAAGCACCTGAAAGGACCCCATTAAAATGTGGTTCTACGTATTGGACAATGTCCCATTATAGTATTAGAGTGAGGTTCAAATGAATTTTTAATAACTTTTTATATTCGCTAAAGCCGGTTCTTAAAACTTGAGAAACTGCTTTTCTAATTGCCTTATTGGAAGTTCGTTTACACCTGGTTCTTTCTATGTAATAAAATACGTTCTTTCTTCTTCTAGTAAGGAGATAACAAGTATTTATTGGTAGCTTTAGTCAGTAAAGTTCTCTCAGATAACATTTGGGGTGTTGGAGCATTTGTGATTTGTTCTCCTAGAAGGTTTCTCATTTATCTTTATTACTTAATGAACAAGTCTCATCACTTGAATCTACCTGAATTGATGTGCTGTGCAAAGGAGCTAAAGTATCCTCTCTAACAATATTTTATTCAAACTTTTGCCCTTTCACCCCTTTCTTAACTATTTTCTCTCACCAAAAATTAAATCTTAAAATACATGGACAGTCACTCTGAACTCTAAACAAGTAAATATTGTCCAAGTATTATTAATGTATAAATTTTTATTTTCATGCCTGAGTTGATAACACAGGGTCTCAGGGAATCCCCCCAAACCATAAATGCATCTCAAAGCTGTTGACAGTCAGGGTAGATTGAACAGTTCTTAGTGATGTATTGTAAAAACCATTTCATTTATCAAAACCAGCACACCTGCCGAGTAAACAAAACACTAAAATTGTCTTTTTCCACTTTTGTCTCAAAGCCTTAGTGGAGATCAGGTTGTTGAACTCTGGAAAAATCGAGCTTCTTTGCAGAAGTAGAGAGTGGGTTAACTCGGAGAAAGCCATCTGATAATTGGGGTCATTAGCCTGCTCTGCTGCCTGTGCCCCACAAGCCTGTGAGCAGGTGCTGGTGAGGCAGCAGAGGAATGGGCACGCGGAAGGAAGTGTGGCGATGCAGAGCCCGAGCTGCGCGGGTTCTGCCGGTGAGTCAGGTTCTGCAGGCGGGCAGGGACGGCCCAGGTTTGGGGGGCCCGAGGCTTACACAATTTGGAGAACCCTCTTTAGGAAAAAAGGATAGAAATTAGGTACAAAAGGGGGATTTATTTAGAATGAGAAAAGAAATTATAACAAATTGCAAAGTTAAAGGGCTAGAAAATACTCAAATATCACAAAAAATAGAAAACAAACAACATTTTGATTAATTGATTGCCTGTCATATACTGTAGTCTGACCTATGCTTAGTGTTTCCCACATCTTTTCACAGCATCCTCTCTGGTTACTTCTTCATATAACAACGAGTTAGTAAATTTCCTATAAAGGGACTAGAAAGGTAATTCAATCTCTCCTTTAGCATGATTGAACAGAATTTGTGGGATTCTGTTTTGTTTCTTTGTTTTAACTGATACTTTAGAAACTCTCTTCAGCTTTTCAACTGGTTATTGATAATGTCATGTACATTTTTAGGATTGCTGCCAAGCTTGCAAAACCTCGATCACAGTTTCTAGCCTATATGAGATAAGAGATTTGAGGTCATTTGAAGTTTTCTGATGTAGTGACTAATCCTAAATACTCCTTGAATTTATAACATTCATTAACTGATTTGTTGGTATTGTCTTTGTTGGAATGATACATTATGAGGTTTGTTTATCTTCGCTGAATGTCAGATTATCAACAAGAATGCTAGCATGTAACAGAGCAAGGCCATTTCAGGTCAAGGAGAGCACCAGTGTGATCTGGCAAAAGCATGGTGTCCAGTTTGGCTAGAACAGAGTGTAAAGTAGGGTAGCAAAGGGCAACAGGATTAGGAAAGTGGGCCAGGTAGGCAAATGGGACAGAGGGTAAAAGTTGGTAAGTGGCTCAGGATAGACTGTCTGTTGTACCTTCAATTTAATAAGTCCAAGACCATTGGTAGACCAGCAGGCATGCGAAAGGCAGCATGGTGTGATGTTAATATTGGCCTTTGAGCCAACCAAATTCTCATTTGAATCCTAGCTCTTCTCCCAACAGGCCTGTGAAACCTTTCTAGAAAGAACTTAACCATACGTGAAAGTACCTGCCAACTACATAAATACATTTCACTGTGCTCCGAACTTAAGTCTCCCTTAGCTGGATCCCAACCCGAGGCCAGTCTAACGTCACTCTGTACAAGGAGAAATATGACCAAGGGGAGGGCAGAGTGAAAAGAAACAGTGGTCTTACTCGATTACTTCTTACTTTTCTAAATTTTTGAAAAACATGACCCAGGCCTTGGAAAGGGTTTACGCAACGGAGAGGCCCTCAAGTTTTAGCTTCATTAACCCTAAGTTAATTTTCCTCTGGTCAGGGATTATTCTTCCTCTCCTATATGGCTTCAGAATTAAACAAATGATTTTTATTATAGTTATTAGGCAGTTACTATCATGTCTCACAGTAGTGTAGGAGAAATAAATTTCAATTACATTTTAGACTCGGTCATAAAACCCAAGCAAAGAATGTAAATGTCTGATTCAAGACTTAAACAGGATGACTTTTCTGGGCAGTCAGGATCTAGTGCCATTCAACGCGGTCAGCCACCCACTCCAATCCAAATATGAGTTGATGACAGGCAAAAGTCTAAAGGGTGCAAGACATGTATCATAATTTCAGCAGAAGGTGACCTGGAGAGTTTTAGAAGCAGCAGAGTTGTAGGAGTAGGAGGCCCGTAACAGCCAGGAATCTGGGTGGCAATACTTAGTCCTGAATCACTCAGGGATGAGCCTGTCCTGCCCGGAGGCCTCGTTAGCTGTAGGAAGCAGAAGCTAGGGCAAGCGACTGATTAGTGGCCTTCAAAAAAAAAAAAATTCGAGAACTACAGATTCTTCTTGCACATTTATAAACTGACATATAAAACCTTTCATCATAAGTTTAACCAGTTACAAAGGATATCATTTCTGGCATGTTACATGAGCTTTAAATATTGAAATCAAAATCTTGAGCTACAAATTTAGATAATTAAATTTGGGGAAATGGCTATTATGTAGCCTAGTTGTCAAAGTGAATCTGTACTGTTAGACAGTAAGTCTAATTTGGCTTTTTTTGTTTATCAGACAATGCCTATCTTCATTTTTCAATTCAAAATAAAGATATTAAAACAATTCCCTATAACAAACATCTTATGTCTGAGTTCTAATTCTAAGATAGATAGCTAGATGATGGATGAACGGGTGGAATGGATAGAAGGAAGGAGGGAGGGCACGAGGGACGAAGATGGATGGCTAGATCAGCATCTAAGTGACACCTTGCCGTAAGTATGTTAGCTGGAGGAAGAATACACTTTCTAAATCTTCCTTTGTTTGACCTCCAGTAAGTTTTTACACCCTAGGCAATGTTACGCAGTAAGATTCTTGATGCATGTGAGAGATACTGTTCTTCTGTTATATGGGAGGAGGCAATTATGAAGGGAAGATGGAAAGGAGAACTGGAAAAGGTATCATCTCAAGCTGACCTGAGTTACAAAGAAAGGTCTGGAAAATGGGATCTGAAAATGGCTTTCATTAAAATTGTGTGTCCTTGTGTTTTGTGTATCCCTACGGGTAAAGTTAAAGAGAACTACTCTAAAACAATAGTTTTTTTTACCCGACTGACTATCAAAGTCAGAGGCATCTAGAGGAACACTACCTAGACAAATTTGTTTAATACATTTCTCAATATGGGGAAAAAGTTATGCAAATCTGATAGTGGTAACTGAACTCTCACATCATAATCTGTGGGATAATATTTCAGAGTCTAGTTAGACTATTGGAATAAGACTAGGTGAACCCAAATTGGCTTTTAAATCCCGGCCCAACCAGTTATCAGCTATGTACCTTGAGCTAATTACGTAGGTTCTCCAATTAATAGTTTCCTCATCTGAAAAATAAGTAAGAATGGTACCTACAATATAGGGTTGCTGTTAAGGTTAAATGACATAATACACGTGAAGCAGTGTCCAGGGGTTACATGAATGGGAATTTTTATTTGTTTATTTATTTATTTATTTATTTATTTATTTATTTATTTATTATTGCTAAGGGAAGAAAGAATAGATCTGTTTGTAAAATGGGTTCCTGATATATGGGATGGACATGCACCTGAGGACAATGGAGAGGACGTGATGATGGCGTGCCAGGGATGGCATTTCCCAGAATTCAAGACAAGTTTCTCAACATTACAAAGCGTGGAGCGATAGGTAGGCTTTATTAGGGAAGCAAGAACTTACAAGGCCACGATTAGCCAAAGAAAGTCTGGGTTCCCCATACTGCAGCAACCACAGAGAGATGTGCCCATGGCCAGGGGGCCCTACTGGATGCGCCATGGTGTCTATTATGTAGAGAAACCACATCTTCATACACACATTATTTTCATTTTTCTATAAGCAAGTCTCACAGCATCCTTCTCAGTGACGGGGGCACTTCTCAAGCAATGCAGATTTAGGTGCCAGCTTTTCACAGTTGTTAGCTGGGAATACCAGCTTCTCCGCCCCTAGAGAGCTGGGGCCATGGGAAGTTGTAGCCCCTCAGGCTGGAGCCTCCTCCAGATTCCCTGGGAAGCCGAGCTTGGGTCAACCCCTCCTGTTGGGACAATCCTGAATCCTAACTAGCTCCTCATCCAGGTAATCAGAGTGAGCCCTCAGTGTCCCTTGTAGACGGTGCTGCTCTTCCAATCACAGATATCATGTGGTATCTGCTTAACTCCTAGTCTAGATTTGAGCCCCCGTGACAACAGGGATTTGGGCAAGGAATCTAAAGGAATTCAAAGTCTCTCTCTTGTTGGAGACTCTGGGCATCGTTAGTGCTGCTTTAGGACCAAGGGGTCAAGGCGTAGTAGAGGACTAGTGTCACACCATGGCATGGAACTGTCCTGACATCCATTAGGCTCCTCAAAAATTGGCAGCTGTGGTTGCCGGGGGACGTAGCACTTTCATCGTGGAGAACCTCGCGGTGAGCGTTCCCTGCAGTATGTGCAGTATAAGAAGAAACCTATTCAAATATCTCAAGAAAAATAGAGGCGTACTAGAAAAACAGAATCTTTTGGAATTTAAGGAAGAGCTAAACAGCCAGGACTAGAGAAGGGTATAATCAGGCAGCTCTAGAAACTCACAGAATTGTATCGTTCTTCATTCTGGGCAGTCTCGTTCATGTGATTGGGTGTTTTACTTACTATTGCTGTATAAAAAACCACCCCAACTTCTGTGGCAAAAAAGAACAATCATTTTATTATGTTCATGGATTCTAGGGGTCAAGGCATCAGGAGAATGGCTGGCCTTTCTCCTTGACGTGCGGGGCCTCCGCTGGGAAGACGCAAATGGCTGGGACCTGGGGCTGGAGGGGCCACTTCCAAGATGGATTCTTCATTCAAATTTCTAGCACCTTGGTAGGAATGGCTAAAGGTTGTCCACAGTGCCTGCACATGGCCTCTTTAACCTGGGGACCAAAAGATACTTTTTTTTTTTTTTTTTTTGGCAATGCAGTGTTTTGAGAGAGGTAGCGTTCTAAGAGGGAATGTCCAAGACGTGATGATTCCAAAGACCCAGATAGAAGTCGCGTGCCTTTGTTACCTGGACTGGGAGTCACCTCTGCCAAATTCTATTGGTCAAAACAGTCAAAGTCCCACCCAGATTCAAGAGGAGGGAACAGAGACTCCACCTCCTCATGGGAGGAGTGTCAAAGCATTTGTGGTCATTTAAACAAATGGTTACACTGGGCAACCGGCTTCACGTTGTTTCTTGGTTTAAATTCTTGAACTAGGGGCTCTGATTGGCTCAGCTCATTATATGGATCAGTTCCTCTGTTCCTATCAGCTGTGGTGAAAGGGGCAGGCTTATGTATTTAGTAGAACGTCCCTTCCCTGGCTCTGGAAGCAGTAGGTTCTCTAAGAAGAATTCATGAATGAGGAGGAAATAAAGGGATCTCTAGTGCAGACACTGCCAAGAGTAGCAACTATATTACTGCCTTCCATCGGCAGTCTGGTGACTAGAGGGAACCTGGACAAGACAGAAGAAACAGGCCAAATGCCTTGGGGTGACTGAAAGCCTTGTGAGGCACAGGTTCTGACATTTGAGTTATTTGTGTTTATATGACATCCACACGAATGTGAGGTCTGGAAGCATTCAGGTTAAGCAGTTAAGTGAATGATATGAGAAAATTAATCTTGTTCTTGAAATGAGAACAGATTCAACCTTGAGCAAAATAAAAAGCAAAAACAAAAAAAACCGATAGAACCACTCCACAGCTGCAATAGATTTCCAGCTTTTAGAAGCAGATGTTCAATATCAGATTTTCTTGGCCTTTAGTCTGTCGGTCCCAGTCAATAATTAACAACACGGAATGAAACGTCTTTCCTCTGAGATTCTCAAGCTGCTTAACTGATCCCCTTAGCTCGGCTGAACACCCTGGGGTACTAAGCAAAGGGAAAATAAGGTTCCAATTTGGGTGTGTGTGCTACCAGAGCTGGCACTAAAAAAGAAATAAAATGTTTTCTAACCTTCCTCTCTGCTGAGGAGAACTAATTCATGGGGAGGTTAGTGACTTTCGCAGGGTCTCAGAACAACTTAGTAGAATAGACCAGCCCGTCTTTAACTACCAGAGCTTTCCTGAGAGCTGCCACTTATGCTCCACTAATCTGCTGTCTCTGTCTAGACAGAATGTATAGTGGGAATGAAGTTCGCTGAAGATGTCTGTGTTTGAGTCATTATGCTTGAGAAGAGGACAGGTAATGTCTGCGATTTCATTAACTAGTCCTGTGGCTCTCTCGAGCAGCATATTTGAAGAGTAATCGGAACTTTTACTAGAAAAAATATTTGCTATGGAAAGGCAGAAGTCATGATTCTTTTGTAGAAAAGATAAAAACAGAGCTATTGATATAAAACTGAGTGTATTGATTAAAGTGAATGTTATTACTCACTTGTTATGTCAAAGGGAAGAAATAGACTGAAACAAGAGTAGAAATGGTCACAAGGTGTTAAAAAATTGACCCTTACCTGCCGTAGATCTGTCAGTTGGAAAAGATTGTTCTGGTAATGATTCTAAACCATCAGCAGCAATCTGTCCACATTGGGTGACTTAGCTCACAGGCCTCAACCCTGGGGACTGATTTGATAAACAGGGAGGGTCCCAGATTCCCAGGGTAAGTCTGATGTGCAGTTAGACATGAGAACTGCAATAATCAGCCTCTGTAATGTATAGAGGAGCAAATGTCATAGTAAAAACACAAACTGGACATCCACGATCAGTGGCTCTCAAACTTTAGCAAGCGTCAGAAACACTGGAGGGCAGGGCTTTGCCTTGGGGTATTTCTGTCAAGTTTCCAGGTGATACTGATGCTGCTGGTTCTAGGGTCTCCATTTTAGAATTAACTGTTCAAGACAATACCAGATGGGTATGGTTTTTGCAAAAAGACAATCTTGAACTTGGGTATTGGGCAAACTACTAGTTTCAAATGTACTGGCTAAGGGAGTATCTGTTGTACTTAGAATGTGATGTACTAGAGACAATTCAATTCATCAATTCAAATTCAGTCCATCAATTCAGATGGAGACTACAGCCAAGAACTGAAGAGAAGGCTGAGACTCAGAAGCGCGGCAATGGAGAATTAGGAAAGATCACCAAGAGCAAAGATGTGTCATTAGAGATCAAGGCTAAGCTCATCCACACCTTCTATCCCCAATTACTATGTATGGATGCAAAACTTGGACAGGGAAGAAGAAGGCTGATAGGAAAAAAATTCAGTCATTTGAAACATGGTGTTGGAGGAGAGCTCTATGGATACCCTGGACCGCTGGAAAGATAAACAGGTGGGTTGTGGAGCAAATTAAGCCTGAAACATCCCTGGAGGCAAAAATGACAAAACAGAAGCTGTCCTACTTCAAGCACATCATGAGAAGGTGGGATTCTTTGGAAAAGACAGTAATACTGGGAAAAATAGAAGGCAGCAGGAAAAGAGGAAATCCAAATCTGAGATGGACTGATTCCATATAAGAAGCCAAAGGCAGGCGTCTCCAGGAGCTGAGCAGGGCTGTGAGGACAGGACACTGTGACATCACTCTTTCTTAGGATCACCGGGTATCAGAGCCAACTCAACTTAATGTAACACACACTGAAGGAAAAGAGTCACAGATGATGCATTAGACTGGGCTTTTGTTTTTGTTGTTCTAAGCTAAAGTAAAGTCTCTAGCTAATTTAAGTAAAAAGGAATTTATTGGAAGGCAGTTGGGTAGATTATAAACTTGCTAGGGAGGCTGGAGAACCAGGGTTGAAAAATGTTCAGGAAAAGAGGGGGCTGCATATCAGAGCAACAGCTAAAATATCACCATTGATCTAACGCAGTAAGGTCACTGCTTCCGTAGCTTCCATCACAAACACTGGGTGCTGGACTCTATTGCTGCCATTGTTTCTCCTGGACTGGCGGACACTACTACTGCCTGAGAGAATGCGCCCCTGTCCCTGCAATTGTTCGTGCTTAGCTCAGATCAGAGTCTCAGGCCAGGTGACCCGATCGGCCAGACCTTGCTTGTGGGCAGCATCCTGGCTGGCAAGGGAGGCTGCAAAAATAAGTATCCCAGCTTTTCAGTTTCTGTAGCAGGAGGTGTCCTCTGCCTTCCATCAGTTACTAAAGTATGTGGATATTCGCAATTACCTGAAATGCCCACTGGAGATGACGTTTCATTATTTGACCTTGAGCGAAAGAAAGAAGGGTAATGCTGTTGGCAGAACTTTGGATGCTGACAGGGGAAACCAGATTGGGAAATTATTTGTTATATTTTTTCACATGTGTCAGTTATGGCTATTTCCATATGTCCTAGGAAATCTGGGCAGTTCCAAGCAGTCACATTGTCTGACGCCACATGGGCTGGTTTAGTGACTAACTTGTCATCTTAAGGACACCCTTTCATTTACAGCTCCCAGATCTGAAGTCATACCTGGAAGGCCTTCCCTACCTCGAGATTATGAGTAAAAATTATTGAGATTTATTATATGGTTTAACTTTTTACATTTTAATCTTTGCTCCTTCTAAAGCTTATTTCATTCTGACTCATTTTTGCATGTCTAACTCCTATTTATCCTATCTTTCAAGGTTCAGTCTAAAGAATAATAGCTAACTTTCCTGGAGGACTTACCTTGTGTTCTAAGTGCTTTACATGTCATAACTCACTTAATACTCAAAGAGATTCATAAAGTAAATACTACTTGCATTTCATCGATGAGGAAACTGAGTCACAGACAGCTTACTGAGTAACTTGCCCAAGGTCATTCAGTAAGTGACAGCCAGGGTTTAAACCCACGCACGGCTAGTTTCAAATCCCCCTTTTTAATCATGAAAACTACACTCTCAACCATCTCTCTTTTCATAGCACTTTCACTCTCTGAGCTTGAGATGGCTCTCTCCTTTCCGGAAACTCTAGAAAACCTGTACTCTTCATTAAAAAAAAAAAAAATCTTATTTAATTGCATATATTGCATGTTACTTTATAAAGTAGCTTTTATATCTAACTCACGTTATAGTTCTCACAGAAACTAGTATTACGAAGAAAGCTCATAAGTATTTATCGGTGAATAAATACAAAAATTAGAAAAATGCTTAAAATGTAAATACGCTGGGAGGGTTCATATTAAATCCACATTAAGTTATGAATGGTTGATAGTAGATCCTTTTCCAATCCTAAATTCTAATAGAAGGGAGAAGAAGGAGAGCTTGAGGGCACTCATAGCTAGTGATGTTCTGATAGGAGGAAAAAAGAAGACCTGGGGGCATATCTTTAAGATACAATTTTTTTATGGCTGGGCCTGATATGTAAATATACAGCATAGAGTTTCATACACTTTCCTACCATTGGGAAAAGCTGGTTTAGTTTGCTTTAAAACTACAGGCTTTTAGTTCCTGGGGTATTTTACTGCAATCTAGCCTGTCCGGATGCTCTGAGAATTCGCCAAATAATTGGTCTGTGATTCTTAGAAGAATAACAACTGAGAGGAAGAAACAACTATTATTATCAGACTTAATCAGAAATTATAATTATTTATAGAAGATCTGAAATCTTAAGAGTTTGAAGTAGATTCCAGCCATGTTCCTGAAATGAAATTCCTCAGAATAGTTTAAAATACATCCTGAATCTTAGAAGTAAAATGAGTTCTTCAGTGATCTACTGTTCTTATAGAAAGAAAGCACCCAGCATGGCCTTTAACAGGGTCATTGATGGATTATTGGGGTTTTAGTCAGATGTATCCTTGAGCTGTGTAAAGTGTTTAAAAACACACACACACACACAAAAATCAGACGGCCTGTTAAAGAACGTACTCTCTACACAGTAGTACTGGGGAGAAATTTCAAGTGATTCCAGTGAACTGGGATCAACCCAAATGACTATTTCTAATTGGTAAATTTCTCCAGTATACCTTATAAAAATGACAAAAGGCTACATATTCCTAACAAAACAATAGTGTGTTTTTTTAAGAGAAATCAATACAATCAATATACATAAGTCAGAAATATGAAAAACAAACGACTGCGCTAGATACGTACTTTTGAAGGCCTCTGATAACATTTTTGTTGTTGCCAAATTCATTGGCCTTCTCTCCCTCATTTTTCTTGACTTGCCGTGTATATCAGACCCTGCTTACTGGCCATGTGTGTCATTCTGTATTTTTACTGGTCACTTTTTGAAACTCAGTTCTTCCTTAGCTTCTGATACATGCATGGTCTTGAATTGCTTCCAAGGTCTCTGAATACTACCTCACTAGCTCCTTTGCTAGATTCTCCCACACTTTGTGTGTGCGCTTCAAGTTTCATGCTTTGCTTCCTGACGCTTTACAGCTTTTCTCTTTAAGACCTACCTTGGATTACAGCTTCAACCTTGAATTCTTTATTGGAAATCTGAATGTCTGTATATGTAGTTCTGACCTCTTATCTGACTTCTGGCCTCTAATCTCTAATTACTTAAAGCACGCGTGTATTGAATGTTTCAGGATCAACTTGCTGTGCCAAAGAGCTGTTCCTTTCTAGGACCTGTTTATTCCGTCATCTGTTCACATAGCACACATTTACTAAATGCCTATCATGTGCACGATTCTGTGAATTCAAAGGTGAAAAGAACAGATCCTGCTCTGGAGGGCCTCAGAGTCTTGGGAAGGAAAAATATCTGGAAATCGATACCTAGAATATAAATGCACAAAAGATTTTGCAGCCATAAAACTGCCATTTTATGAGTTGCAATTAGAATTGGGCTGCACAGACTCTTTTGATTCTGGGAAGGGCACTTTTAGTGAACCAAAGGTAAGAACCTTTGCTTTGTTCTTGGTGATATTGAACAGAGCAAAATGGCCCAAATTATAGAAGCTTCTGATTGAGACACTGGCATTTCAACTGGGCGTTTGAGCAGGACTTTGAAAGTTGCTAGGTGATCTCAATTAAACTCTGAGGAGTTTCAGGTGGCTGTGTCCTTGCTGAGGTCAGGATTGGGGGAATACGGTGGTAGCATCCCCAAAATGATTATGCCTGGCCCAGCAGCAATCTCGGAAGAGTATAGCTGAAACTGCAGCAGCAAAGTGAGAGGGATGGAAAGAAAACACTGAACACATGTGAAGCGGTCCCCTGGGAAGCAGTGTCCTGGGATCAGTGGCTGGGGTTTGAGAGGTCCTTATTTCCCTCAGACCAGTCGGGGCTATGGTACAATAATCTGGATCAAAATGTATACGATGAGTCATAGACGGATTAGGGCAGTGGTATGTGGCTTCCTAAGTGCGGCACAATATGACACAAACTTCATTAGACTATAAGCTCTGGAATCAGACTGTCTGCAGTAGAAACCCAACTCAGCCATTTGTAAGTAATGTGGTCTTGAGCAAGTTACCTTTCTGTGCCTCAGTCTCTTCATTTATAAAAATGGACATATTAGTTGTTCTTCCTTCATAGGGTGGTTGTGAGGATTTAATCAGTTACTACATCTAGAAGGCGTAAAAGAGTGCAGGTACATAAAATGCGCTTTTAAAAAAAAAACTAAGCCATCATTAGTGTTTTTACATTCTACCCACATTGCCCTCAAACTGTGTTTGAAAACAAACACAGGAAGTAGCAACAAGGCTGAGGAACTCCAGGTCTTGGCAGCTGGTCTCATTCTGGCTCTAAAATTTTCTTGATGTGATTAAAAAATAAAAGTCAGTGGGACAAGCAGGAAGCAATGAAGTAGATATATGTAGCAGATATATTTCTGTAGTTTTGTTTTTCAAGTATTACAGATTGCTTCTCTTCTAGATTAAATAAGGGCAACCTATTGCTAACAATCTCAAAGTAAAATTATACATGTTCCTAAGAACCTATTAGGACTCAGAACACTGAGAACCACGAAAGCAGGACCCTACTCTCATACACAAGGAAATAGATTGATGAAAAACTTCAGAAGGTTATATCACAGAGCCTTTTGGGAAAATATAATAGAGGGAAACTAGTAAGTTGCTTTAAAAGCTCCAATTATACAAATTACTTTGAATATACAAGTAGAATATTCAAGACAAATAACACTACTGGAAAAACTTCTCTCTGTTGGAAGACTTTTCTACATTCCAGTTTCCACATTAAAAACAACATAATGAAAATGCCCCAAATTTTGCTGAAATGACCCCAAACACCATACTTGGCATAACAGGACTGATTTTCATTTGGGACTCACTGTTCCAGTTGTTTACAGCCAGCATCTGTTTTAATTGTTTAGCATCTGTGCCTTGCTGGGTGTTAATGTTTTTATTATCTCCCCTGCAAGCGCATGCATTTATTTGCCAAATAGCTAAACGTATATACAAATAGATATAAAAGGAAAGAAACGCATAAAATACTATTTAATCTGACATGATTTTTATTGTTATTTTTGTACTCACTCTCCCTTCCCCTTTTTTTCTTTGACAGCAAATCACAAAGGTGACTTTGTCATCACCTTCATTAGAGTTACAAAACTCAAACAGGATTTTGTTGAGGAGATTTTTGACAGGCATCTTTAAGGCGATGTCTGGGGAGACTCTGGGCTCCGGATGACATTTTAGGAAATTGAGCAAGAAAGACTAAATTTAGTATTGGTAGTATTGGCAAGATTGTTAAAAGTCTTTTCTTTAGTGTAAATTTTTATGAAGCAAGAATAAATATTGACTGTTAAATTTACTGCTATAACACAGGGATTATTTGTAAAGCACTGTGGGTGGAAACTAATCTGAACCTGGTAAGACAGAACTAGCAGGGTTGCCCTGAAAGTTATTTCATAATTGAATTTATTAACAATGAATTAATAAATTCATGGCTTTTTAGTAAAGAGCTTGACCTGTAAGAGAATGAGTTTCAGTCTGAAAGGAGCCATGTTTTCTGCGTAAACCCACTCAAACTATGACATGGTTGCTACTTCCTGGCAAAACAAACACATTTGAGGGCATTGTGGGTAAAATGTAAAAACCCTAATAAAGGCTTAGTTTGTTTTTTTTAGTTTTTTTTAAGGGCATTCTATGTACCTGCACTCTTTTACGCCTTCTAGATGTAGTAACTGATTAAATCCTCACAACCACCCTATGAAGGAGGAACAACTAATATGTCCATTTTTATAAATGAAGAGACTGAGGCACAGAAAGGTAACTTGCTCAAGACCACATTACTTACAAATGGCTGAGTTGGGTTTCTACTGCAGACAGTCTGATTCCAGAGCTTATAGTCTAATGAAGTTTTGTGTCATATTGTGCCGCACTTAGGAAGCCACATACCACTGCCCTAATCCGTCTATGACTCATCGTATACATTTTGATCCAGATTATTGTACCATAGCCCCGACTGGTCTGAGGGAAATAAGGACCTCTCAAACCCCAGCCACTGATCCCAGGACACTGCTTCCCAGGGGACCGCTTCACATGTGCTCAGTGTTTTCTTTCCATCCCTCTCACTTTGCTGCTGCAGTTTCGGCTATACTCTTCCGAGATTGCTGCTGGGCCAGGCATAATCATTTTGGGGATGCTACCACCGTATTCCCCCAATCCTGACCTCAGCAAGGACACAGCCACCTGAAACTCCTCAGAGTTTAATTGAGATCACCTAGCAACTTTCAAAGTCCTGCTCAAACGCCCAGTTGAAATGCCAGTGTCTCAATCAGAAGCTTCTATAATTTGGGCCATTTTGCTCTGTTCAGTATCACCAAGAACAAAGCAAAGGTTCTTACCTTTGGTTCACTAAAAGTGCCCTTCCCAGAATCAAGAGAGTCTGTGCAGCCCAATTCTAATTGCAACTCATAAAATGGCAGTTTTATGGCTGCAAAATCTTTTGTGCATTTATATTCTAGGTATCGATTTCCAGATATTTTTCCTTCCCAAGACTCTGAGGCCCTCCAGAGCAGGATCTGTTCTTTTCACCTTTGAATTCACAGAATCGTGCACATGATAGGCATTTAGTAAATGTGTGCTATGTGAACAGATGACGGAATAAACAGGTCCTAGAAAGGAACAGCTCTTTGGCACAGCAAGTTGATCCTGAAACATTCAATACACGCGTGCTTTAAGTAATTAGAGATTAGAGGCCAGAAGTCAGATAAGAGGTCAGAACTACATATACAGACATTCAGATTTCCAATAAAGAATTCAAGGTTGAAGCTGTAATCCAAGGTAGGTCTTAAAGAGAAAAGCTGTAAAGCGTCAGGAAGCAAAGCATGAAACTTGAAGCGCACACACAAAGTGTGGGAGAATCTAGCAAAGGAGCTAGTGAGGTAGTATTCAGAGACCTTGGAAGCAATTCAAGACCATGCATGTATCAGAAGCTAAGGAAGAACTGAGTTTCAAAAAGTGACCAGTAAAAATACAGAATGACACACATGGCCAGTAAGCAGGGTCTGATATACACGGCAAGTCAAGAAAAATGAGGGAGAGAAGGCCAATGAATTTGGCAACAACAAAACGTTATCAGAGGCCTTCAAAAGTACGTATCTAGCGCAGTCGTTTGTTTTTCATATTTCTGACTTATGTATGTTGATTGTATTGATTTCTCTTAAAAAAACACACTATTGTTTTGTTAGGAATATGTAGCCTTTTGTCATTTTTATAAGGTATACTGGAGAAATTTACCAATTAGAAATAGTCATTTGGGTTGATCCCAGTTCACTGGAATCACTTGAAATTTCTCCCCAGTACTACTGTGTAGAGAGTACGTTCTTTAACAGGCCGTCTGATTTTTGTGTGTGTGTGTGTGTTTTTAAACACTTTACACAGCTCAAGGATACATCTGACTAAAACCCCAATAATCCATCAATGACCCTGTTAAAGGCCATGCTGGGTGCTTTCTTTCTATAAGAACAGTAGATCACTGAAGAACTCATTTTACTTCTAAGATTCAGGATGTATTTTAAACTATTCTGAGGAATTTCATTTCAGGAACATGGCTGGAATCTACTTCAAACTCTTAAGATTTCAGATCTTCTATAAATAATTATAATTTCTGATTAAGTCTGATAACAATAGTTGTTTCTTCCTCTCAGTTGTTATTCTTCTAAGAATCACAGACCAATTATTTGGCGAATTCTCAGAGCATCCGGACAGGCTAGATTGCAGTAAAACACCCCAGGAACTAAAAGCCTGTAGTTTTAAAGCAAACTAAACCAGCTTTTCCCAATGGTAGGAAAGTGTATGAAACTCTATGCTGTATATTTACATATCAGGCCCAGCCATAAAAAAATTGTATCTTAAAGATATGCCCCCAGGTCTTTTTTTCCTCCTATCAGAACATCACTAGCTATGAGTGCCCTCAAGCTCTCCTTCTTCTCCCTTCTATTAGAATTTAGGATTGGAAAAGGATCTACTATCAACCATTCATAACTTAATGTGGATTTAATATGAACCCTCCCAGCGTATTTACTTTTAAGCATTTTTCTAATTTTTGTATTTATTCACCGATAAATATTACTGAGCTTTCTTCGTAATACTAGTTTCTGTGAGAACTATAACGTGAGTTAGATATAAAAGCTACTTTATAAAGTAACATGCAATATATGCAATTAAATAAGATTTTTTTTTTTTTTTAATGAAGAGTACAGGTTTTCTAGAGTTTCCGGAAAGGAGAGAGCCATCTCAAGCTCAGAGAGTGAAAGTGCTATAAAAAGAGAGATGGTTGAGAGTGTAGTTTTCATGACTAAAAAGGGGGATTTGAAACTAGCCGTGCATGGGTTTAAACCCTGGCTGTCACTTACTGAATGACCTTGGGCAAGTTACTCAGTAAGCTGTCTGTGACTCAGTTTCCTCATCGATGAAATGCAAGTAGTATTGACTTTATGAATCTCTTTGAGTATTAAGTGAGTTATGACATGTAAAGCACTTAGAACACAAGGTAAGTCCTCCAGGAAAGTTAGCTATTATTCTTTAGACTGAACCTTGAAAGATAGGATAAATAGGAGTTAGACATGCAAAAATGAGTCAGAATGAAATAAGCTTTAGAAGGAACAAAGATTAAAACATAAAAAATTAAACCATATTAAAAAAAATCTCAATAATTTTTACTTATAATCGCAGGGTAGGGAAGGCCTTCCCAGGTATGACTTTTGATCCAGGAGCTGTAAATGTACAGGTTGATAAATTTACCATTAAAATTAAATCTGCATAATAAATACTAAAAAAAAGTAAAATTTTGCAGAATTGAATAAATACCAACAAAGATAAACTTAAATAATAACTAACTACTTATGTGATTATTATTAAAAAGTAAACTTTGAGTATAAAATTATGAAACTCCTAGAAGAAAACATACGGGGAAAGCTTTGTGACATTGGATTTGGCCATAATTTTCTGGATATAACACCCAAAGCACAGACAAAAGCAAAAATAGAAAAAATGGTACTATATCAAACTTAAAAACGTCTGCACATCAAAAAAACAATCAATGGAATGAAAAGGCAATCTGAAGAATGGGAGAAAACAATTGCAAATGATGTATCTAATCAGGGATTAATATCCAGAATATACAAAGAATGCCTTCAACTCAATAACAACAAAACCATATTATACAATGTGCAAATGACCTGAATAGACTTTTCTCCAAAGAAGATATAGTATAAATGGTCAACAGACATATGAAAAGCTTCTCAACATCATTAATATTAGAGAAGTATAAATCAAAACCACAATGAGATACCACCTCTACCCATTAGGATGGCCACGATTAAAAACAAACAAACAAACAAAAACCAGAAAATAAAAGTGTTGATGAGGATGGAGAAATTGGACCTCTTGTGACCTGCTGGTGGGAATGTAAAATGGCATAGCCACTATGGAAAACAGTATGAAGGGTCCACAAAAAACTAAAAATAGAATTACCATGTGACCCAGCAATCCCACCTCTGGGTATCTACGCAAAGCAATTGACAGCAGGATCTTAAAGAAGTATTAGCAGTCATGTTTATTGCAGACATTATTCACAATAGCCAGGAGGTGGCAGCAACCCAGACATCCATCAATAGATGAATGGATAAAGAAAGTCTGGTATATCCACACAGTGGAATATTTTTCAGCCTTTATAAAGTAGGAAATCCTATTACATGCTACAATATGGATGAACCTCAAGGACATTTTTCTGAGTGAAATAAGCCAGTTGCAAAAGGACAAATACTGTATGATTCCACATACAGGAGAGAGATATAATTCATGGAAATGGATAGTAGAATGATGGTTGCAAGAGGCTAGAGAGGGGAAGTGGGGAGTTGATTGATGGGTATAGAGTTTCAGTTTTGCAAGATGAAAAAGTTCCAGAGACGTGTCATGCAGCAATATGAATATAATTAACACTACTGAAATGTACACTTAAAAATGATTAAGAGGGTAAATTTTATATTTTTTACTACAATTAAAATTTAAAAATTTTTAAATAAACTTTGAATAATGCTGAAGGTGAGGTGGAAAAATTTATTTTTAATAATTGGTTTTTCTCAAAAATCCTATTTCTTTCCCTTCACTCTGGTGTTTGAAGCTGTTATGCCATAGAATACCTTCTGAAATCCTACCCTTTCCAATGTGACTCCTTCCATTTTGCATTAAGAAAATGTGCCACTTCTAATTACTCCTCTTACCATCCTAATCATTCATTCACTTAATGTTTATTGAGCACGTAATACATGCTAGGTATTGTTTAGACAGGGATTTAGAAGTGAACAGAACAAAATCCTTACAGCCATAGATTTATATTTTAATGGGGGGGAGACAGATAATAGTCAATAAGTAAATATATAGTGTGTCAGATGGTGTTACGGGCTCTAGAGAAGAATTAGAGGGAGGAGGGGAAGGAATACCAGGGCATAAGAGAAATGCTGTTCCACGTGGTATAATCAAGGAAGGCCTCGTGCAGAGGTTGACATTTGAGCAAATCTATCTGAAGAAAATGAAGAAAGATGAACGGTGGGTGTGTGGGAGAAGACGTTCCATGGAGTGGGACCATCGAGGGCAAAGGACCAGAGCTAGGAACAGCTTGATGGGTTTGGGGAAGAGCAAGGAGACCAGTGTGGCTTGAGAGCGAGCAAGGGGGAGAGGAATAGGAGATTAGGTCAGAGAAGCGGTTGGCGCAGGGCACTGACTTTGTGGGCCATTATTTAGTCTGTTTTTCCTGTGAGGTGGAAGCCATGGGAGGATGCCGGGCGGAGGAGTGATGATCTGACATGATTTAGATGATCTAACATTAGTGATAATCCAACACTATTTAGATGCCCTCTCTGGTATCTGGGTGGAGAACAGACTGTAGGAGGAAGAAGAGGGAAGCAGGAAGCAAGTCATGAGAGAAATGACAGTAGCTGAGACCAAATGGTAGCGACAGAGGTGTGAGAAGTGCCAGGTTCTGGGCACATGGTGAAGGTAGAGCCAGCAGGGACTGTAATGGATTGGGTGTGAAGTGTGAGAGAAGGAAGAGTCAGAGGTGAGTCCAAGTGATTGGACGCCCGCTGCTACGGGGACGGAGTTGCTGTGTCCTGAGGCAGGGCCCACTACGAGAGGAGCGCTTGCTGAGAGACTCGTTTGGGACGTGTCAAGTCTCAGATGCTAAATTAGGTCACGTTGGTAATTGAATGTGTGAGTCTGAAGCTCAGTGGAAAGATCAGGGCTGGAAATGAAAGTTTGGGAATTATCAACACATGATACTTACAGCCATTAGACTGGATGAGACCAGCTCGGGAGTAAGTATAATTCAGGAAGAGCTGTGCGGACTGAGCCCCAGCGTGCCCCACTTCAAGGTGGGGAAACGAGGAAGAAGCTGCAGAAGCTGAGGAGCACCCAGTGAGTGAGGTGGGAGACTGAGACAGAAAATACCCCTTTGCTGGTGACTCAACACTCACTGCTAACACATATTTCTGCAGTGTTTTATCCCTTGCCGGTGTAATCTCTACTCCCAGTTCCCTGGGTGGTGTTGATTTTGGATTACTCTTAAATAGGAAGACCAGTTACTGGATAGCTTCTGTGGGGACAGAGCCCCAAAAAGCAGTTTCCAGGCTCTCGGCCTCACATAGAAAGGTGCTGGCTCAGGTAGTAAATGGCCATCGACTGTGATCAAACGGCCATCAGCTGTGGCTAGTTGGCCATCAGCTGTAACCAGTGAGCCATTAGCCATGAATATAACTGCCGTGGCTGGGCTAGCAAAAAAAAGGGGGGAGCTAGCAAGGAGATGGTGGCTGAGCCTGCAAGCAGCGCAGTGAGGGTTGAGGATCGTGTTGCTCCTGGTTCCTGTGTCTCCAACCCAGCCGCCAGCGAGAGTGTGGTTGTGTGACTCCCCTACCTATGGCTCCGTGGGTGTTCCTTTTTGGCCTAGTCATATCTGCGTTCTTGTGTGGGGAGCAGGAGGAGAGACCCCGTATGACACCCTGCACGACAGCTTCCCACAGCGTTTTCCGCATAGGTGGCTTCCATTTTTTTTTTCCTATTCAGAATGAAACATTTACTGTTATGTAAGCGTATCTATGAAAAGTGAAAAAAAATAATGTGACCACATATTCCCCTACCATTTCACTTAGAGATGCAGTGTTTGTTTGATTCATAGGATGCAAATCGACTTTCTACATTGTCTTAATGAAAATAATGTTTTGAAATCCCAGTCTGACTAGATTTGTTCGCTATGCTCCCTGCTCCTCCCCTCTGCAGTGAATGCAGCCTTTCCACAGCCTCTTAAAATGCAATGGAACCGTATTGATTTTACTTGTTCTTCCACCTCCCTCTTGCCTCTGGCCACAAATTAGTCTGAGTCAGAGAAGTTGGTGAGATAAAAAGACTACATCTAGACTGTCCTTTTCTATTCTTTCCAAAAAGCCTTTTAAAAAAGTAATAAACTAGAAGGTGACAAAAGTGAAGCTCAAAACCAGCTGCAAGCTATATGTCCTCCAGATGAAATCCTTTGTACTTGAACAGCCAACATTTAGCTTACTGTACCCTATCAGTTAAGCACAGGAAGCAAAGCTGGCCAGGATTTGTTTTTTCCTAACAGTATATTATAGAAGATATTCAAATTCAGCATGTCGCTTAGCAGAAGTAATTGTTTCTAACATCAACCCCAAAAGGTAAACTATCCATGTTGTTTTTATGGGTCTATTCTCTAATTTAGGGAACAATAAATTGAGCTACTGGCTCATATAGCCGAACAATATCACTTACTTTCCTCAAGTCAAGAATGTTGATAGTAGGAGAAAGCAGGGCACGCATTAACTTGAGACAAGGATGAGCCCTTGCTTTCATCTTTTGGTTTGGGATGTCTGGGGATTTATGTTTTATTACTTTCAAGCAGTTGAATTTTACCACTCATGGAGCAAAATGAGTATGCCTGAATTTCCCTGGTGCTGTGTGCCAGCAACCCTATTTCCATGACGAGATAGCAAAGAAGAGAGCTGCTACCGGGTAAAGGTCACAGTTGTAAATCAAGGAGCAATGGTAAGTCTAGTTGTGTGTGGAGGGCAGTTGGTAGGGACAGGAACAAAAGGGCAGTCGATGGGGAAAATTGTTAATTCTCTAATCCCTCCACCACACACACACCGAAAGCATCATGATGTATGTTTTTTTGGAGATGTTCTATTTTTAATTAATAACCATGCACTGCATTGGGTTCTACTTTCCAGGTTTTGACAGTTGACCCTAGAATCCCATGGCAGACCCTGCCTCATTTGTGAGATGACGCTGGTGGTCCTTTCACGTCAGTGCTTCCAAACCAGCTGGGAAGCTAAGTGGTCGTTTACAGCATACCTCAGTGAAATTAACGGTAGTCTGAAATATAGTTGGGCCATTGATACATGCAAGATCTTCCTAAACCCTCACTGCTGGGGCCTGGAAACAATACTGTTGTCGTAAAAACAGTTTGTCATTAAATGTGATCTGAAATCCTAAAGGGGATTTTCCAACAGATGTGTTCTATTAATGCTGGCACTGACTCAGTTGATCCGAAGATACAAACAGCATCTCTAAACTGGTCATTATTTATATCCTTCCGCTGGCATTCCCTGATTAAATCCCCTGAGTTTGTCTCGGGCGGCTACCACCTGAGACACTTCTCTAGACAAAGGCTTTCTTGTGGCACACAGCTGAGCCAGGCCTGTTTCTTGTCAGAGTAAATATTTTAGCTCTGATTTCTTTTTGTTCCAACTGGATTCATCATTTGCTTGTTGGTTTGCTTTACTTCTTCAGCGAGAATCAGTTTTACCAAGCTAGCTGCTGTTTGGACTGGCTTAATTAAAGCCTGGTTTCAGTGTGTGCAGGTTCACCTCCGAGCCAAATACTACCCCCGCACAGAACTTGAGTGCCATTTTTATTTGTTAGAACAGATGGGCAATTGTGAGTTGCCCAGGGCCGATGTGACCCAGTGTTTGCTTTTTCATGGCATAGCCTTGTGAAGGATTTCCCCACTTGAGAAGAAAAGTACGCAGAATCCCAGTCGTTGAGGAATCCTGTGGAAAGGAGAGCTGTGACCTGAGTGTTTCTTCAGAACACTCCTGCTGTTTGTCAGCTTTGTGGTTATCCAGGTCGCCAAGAGACGTGGTTATATCACATATGATATTTGGCCTCTGGAGATACTTTGGAATTAGCTATTTATAATCGCTTCCTCCTCAAAGGCTCATGCAAAGTTCATAGCCAATTATGGAAGCTTTCTTAACACTACAATTCCTTTGACTGGGCCAGCTAATAAAACAACACACACACACATATTGTGTCAGATAGTTAACTGCGTTACACTGTTGACCCTCCACCAACATTAAACATTGATTCACTCTGCGGTACTGTGTGGTCTATATTCTGGGAGAGATGCATCAGATAGCCCACTGAGAACGAACAGTCTTATGGATGAAACAGCTGTGCGAACAAATAATTCTGTTTGCAAACGTCTCCAGACCGTCTAAATGAGGTGGAATGGGTGGATGATGACACTCCAACCAAATTACAGAACTCTGCAGAAGGGAGAGGTGGAAGGAGAGGGAGAGCTGTTCATTTGGGTTTCTGGGGCTCACAGGCCACCCAAGTAGTTGGTCTAGTGGGCAGGTCTACCTTCGGCTTTAGGAGACAGACGAGGAACTGCTTCTTTCAGTAATCTATTCTTTCATCATGTCACTGCCAGAAAGTAAGGCCATGTACAAACAGGTTTTGATTGGAGAGCGAGAGAAATAAAAGGTTGAGAGTGGAGGTCAGAGTGACGGGACACCAGGTGAAGGGAATAGTCAGTTGTCCGAGAGCGCTTCACTAATTCTCAGTCTTGTGTAGAGTAGGCCCTGCCTATCACAGTATGTCTGTATCACAGTATGTCTGTTTATTTGGAAAATTTCTGAAGAGGTTAACCAGTGAGCGGGTCTTTAAGGGAACAGCACACGCTCACGGGTTGGGTATTCACTTGGAGGAGCAGATTGTCTTCCAGTTTTCTTTAGAAGATGATAGAATTTGTAATGTTGTCTGAACCAAATATAATCCCCCCCTTTTTTTTTTTTTTTTTTTTTTTTTTTGCTTTTTGTTAATGCTTGTCTTGCCAGATCATGAAAGAGCCAGCTTAAAATTTTTCAACTGGTATTTCTAGCTAGAACTTGAATGGATTTATGGACTATGTTGTTATTTTTAAAGAACTGTGAATAGAGGTGATTCATAGCCTTCATTTTTGCATGTGACTCCTTAGAAAGAGGGAGATGAGGGTATGTCTCCGTTATCATAAGGAACATAGGTGACCTTGTTCCCCAGATGACCCCAAGTTAAAGAACATTTTTGAATCCATGCCATAGTGAAAATTAAAGGGGAAAAGGAATGTCACAGAACAAAATAAATAGCAAATTGTCAGAACTTTAAGGAATTTGAGGGAGATTAAATTATGGAGTCTGAGCATCTTGACCCAAGTGATTTGCTGGTTGGCTTCTTCAGAAGCATTTTCGTTTCTTCACCAATTTGCTGTTCTCCAAAGACCTTCAAGGTTTTAGCACATAGCTTGATGAATTGCCGCCGACGTTTTGGTGTTTTATTGAGGGTCCACTGGGTTCCATCTCCATAAGTAAATGCCAACTTCAGAAGTAAAATGGCCATTCTACTATTGTGTTACACTTTTACTAAACTCAGAATTGTTGTTGGGTAGTTGAAAGCATTTCAGTGGTCAAACAGAGGGTAATTAGCTCATTTAAATCCTTTTCCATGTCCCATTCTGTGTGAAGGTGCCAGCCTATCTTTATAAGAATAATGGGATATACAACCCTGGCATTACTTTATTCAGCTATCAATCTTAAAAGAAACTGGGCAGATTATAAACCAAATTAAATTTGCATACAGACTGTGTGTGAATGTGTTTTATTCTCATGTATTAAGTGCTGGCAACCCCCATTCTCTGCAATAGTTTGTCAGGAAGGGCCATCTTTATAGAACAACGGCCCATGGGCAGATCATAAATACAAGATTTACCTTTACACATAAAGACCAAGATGAGTCAATTTTAAAAGGCATGCTTTCATTTTAAAAATAAATTGGCTTTAAACAAGAATTTTTCAAGTAGAAATCTTTAAATGTATTTTGTTCAACAGTAATAATATCAAGTAGTTTTCATATCGTCTGTAGTTTTTCTATGAACATAAAAGGTAGCATAGATATTTTTATAAATGGAAATTCCAATATTTTGCTTTGGCCTTTCAAAAATTGGATTTAAGATATCACATAATGTGAAATGTCAAACTGCAATTGGGTGACAAAGAACATTAATTAGGTTTAGGATTAGATTTAATTAGCATTTTATTAATTTAAATCATGTATTTTTAAAAGGAATTTTGGTAGAGTTTCCGGATTGTGAATATTTTTTTCTTGTACTGTAAATATTTATTACACACTGTCTAATTACCAAAAACCTGATATAAAATTTAAATCCAGAGTGATAGTTCTTAAAAATAAAACGTAATAGTCAGAGAAAAATTTAAGAAAAAAAAGAATCTTATTACTGTAGGAAGCTATGATGAGAATCAAAGCGGAGCTGCACATTTTCCAGTGTTTGTTCCTTGGGACCCAGGTATTCCAGGGAAGAAAATGTTTAGGGTATGTTGCATGCCATAGCCCCTCTTGGGATCTACCATTTGACAATACATTATAAGCACTATAAAGACCAATGGTTTACCTTTGATAACTTGTGTTATCAAACTTACGAAAAGCATGAACCCTTTTACTGAATAACCCCTATTTACATCAGCTAAGTTGGTACTTTATGGAACCACTTTGGGAAACACTGAAGTAGACGATAAGATTGTTTGATGAATTTGGTCAACTGATTATCAATTTATATAATACTATATCTGATGCTCAAATTTCATTCAAATTTAGACATTCTGGCTAATTATGATTCTTGTTTTTAACTATTAAGTTCTAGATACTTTTTGGTGAGGCCAGTAGCTGGCTTTTAAATACTACAACATATGGAAATGCATTCAGGAGTAAAATAGAATCAAAGTACCATTTATCGGTAAGAGTTTTGTGTATAGAACAAATTTATAAGTAAATAAATTTGAGTAGGTTTGTGTTATCTGCCACTGCTGTATCAGTAAGTCTGCTTATATTTGCTGAGCATCTATTATGGGATATATGTCCACTGGGATCACAGTAGCATATTAACGAGATGATATGTCATATAGCAAGTCATATAAGCTTATAGCAAGTCATATAGCAAGTCATTTAGCTTATATGTTATATAAGCTAAAATCTTAAGCCAAGCTAAGTGGGAGATGTGGTAAGCCTAGGAAAAAACAAGCCAACTCGTAACTCAATTTTATCCTCCCATATATTCTGGCATATCAAAATATTTGAAGATGTACTGCTCTTATGCAGTCAAATTTGTTTCATTATTTCTTCAGTGGAACATCTAAATAATACCCCTTTTTCCCTTTAAAGTTTATAAGCAATTGAGAAATAAGACACAGGAGACAGTTAAGTAGCAATTAAAATACAAGCTTTATTTGGACAAAGCTGATTGAGGAACCTGACTTTAATAACAGCAGGCATTTCAGACAAAAGGAAATAGGATAATCCTTCACAAAGATGCTCAACCTCATTACTAATCAGGCAAATGCAAATTAAAATCACATGAGATACCATTTTTATCCACATCAGATCAGCAAAAATTAAAAAGTCAGCGATATGAGAGCAACAAGAGTTCTGCGGTTGAGCATGAGATTTGGTAGAATTACTTTGGAAAAGAATTTGACATTATTTAGTAAAGTAGACACTGTGTCTATGCCATGACTCAACAGACCCATTCCTAGTTATATTTCTTAGAGAAAGGTATGTGTTTGTATGAGAAACCATGTACAAGATTGTAGGTGCTTGCTTATAATTAGAACAACAAGTGGAAAGACAAATATTTATCACCAGGAAAATGGATAAAAGTATGGCATATACAAGGAATGGAATACGATATACATCAGTGAAAAATGAATTACAGCTACATATATCAACATGAATAAATCTCAGGAATATTAGATGAGAAAATCAAGTTGACAATCAAGTATAACAACAATGATTCTGTCTTTATAAAATTCAAACATTATAAAACAAAACAATATATTGCTTAGAGAGCCATCCATGTGTAATGAAACTACAAAGAAAAGCAAGGGAATGATGCACAGTAACTTAGGGTGGGAGGCAGCAGGGCGTCGTAAAGGCTTCCGGTCATTCTGACTGCTTTAAGCCAGAACCTTCATAAGGCACCTGCTTGCAGGGTAGTTTAGGTTTCCTTTTGCTGTTGTGGTGCTTAATTGATGTTTTTGTTCGATCTGCATATCCTTGATAGGGAAGAAAAAAGAATTTTGCTTTTCTTGGGGTGGAGAGAGGAGTTTTATGCCCCCACAACCTTTAGGCAACTTCCTGGAGACCCATTGCTCTAATTTCTCATTTATCTGGAGTTCTTCTATAAATAAGTTTGTGGATTCTGACCCACAATCAGAAAAACCTTCTTTTAATAACTAATAATAACTATATGGAAGAACCACAAGGGAAAAATCTATACCTTCTCATTAAAGTGATGAGTGAGTCAGCTCTGGGCACGCACCACCTCCTGCGGTAGTCAGAATGCGAAGATGGTCCCCCAGAGCCCAGCCTCCTCCTGCGCACAGGCTGTGTAAATCCCTCCCCGTGAGTGTGGGGGGGAAGCTGAGACTAGGCTAGAGGCTGCCTTGATTAGGTTATGATCCATAAATAAGATGATGGTGCAATCATTCCACAACGGTGTTACATTATATAAGATCGCTCCTCCTGCTGGCTCTGAAGCCACCATGGTGTAGGAAGGCCATGTGACTTGGAACAAAGGGCAACCTTCAGGAGCCGAGAGGGATTCCCTGCCAACAGCCAGCAAGAAAATAAGGACGTCAGTCAGTCCTGCAACCTTAAGGAACTGAATTGTGCCAACAACCTGAATGAGCTTGGAAGAGGATACCAAGTTCCAGATAAGAACCATAGTTCTGCTAACACCATGATTACCTCCTCGGGCGATTCTGAGTAGAGACCCAGTAAAGCTGAATCCAGACTCCTGGGACCCGAAGAAATTATGGGATAATATGTTTGTGTTGTTCTAAGCTGCTGAATTTATAGTAAGTTGTTACACAGCAATAGGAAGTGAATACACACCCTATTACTGTATCTAACTGCCAAACAGCCTGGGCTGCCAACCCGTTTGGGCCCCTCCTTTCTTTCCTTTCCTCACATTTCCAGAGTTATCAGTTTTTGGGTCCAATCCAGAGTTGATATCCTCTTTCATCATGAAAAAGAACGAAGACTGCCACCGTTTAAAACCTGCACTCCAGACAGTTCTCCCTCCCCCTTTTCCCAAGAGATTTGTCATTTGTCAGGACAGGCTGCCAAGACTGTAAACACAGGTCACTAGATAAGACACGTCAAGCTTCCCCTCCCTCCTTCCTTCCTCCCTCCTTCCTTTCCTTCCTTTTTCCCTCCATTCTCCCTCCCTCCCTCCCTCTCTCCCTTCCCTTCCCTTTCCTTCTTTCTATATTCCTCCCCTCCGTTCTCTCTTTCCTTTCTTCCTTCCTTTCACAAACTTTTTTTTTTTTTTTTTTTAATGAGGGTGCAGTTTGCAGTGGCCCATACGGGGATCGAGATCAGGTATCGAACTGGCAACCTTGGTGTTAAGAGCACTGCTCTAACCAACTGAGCTAACAGGCTGCCCCCTACACAAACATTTTTGAGTAGCAGCTGTGCTATGTCCCATGCTTGCAGAAAATTTTTTTTAAAAGGCCTTTTTTTTAAGGCGCTCATTATTTAAATGGTGGAGACAAATTACCATATGGTAATTTCTCTGCTCTTGGAGGAGCAGCTAAGAGTGGGAGAGAAACCTTAATTATGCTGGAATCTCTTCCTTTTCCTGTTGTTACACACCCACCCTCTCCATTCTCTCATACACACTCATTAGGATCCTATATAAATAAAATCTTAGGTTTTAGTAGAGGTTGATTTTTGTTTAAATCACTAAATTGCTGCTCAGAAATGATGAGGTCTTTTGAAACTGATTTGTGAATCATTACATAGAAAGAAACAGGTAATGGAGGAAGCTGATTTGGTTTTTAGGCCTGCATTTGCCTGTAAGTTTGAGTAAGGACGTTGATGATGTCTTTATGCTTTATTTCCTAAGTGTGGAGTTTGTTGTCCTAATAGGCAGTTGAAGATGATTTCAGAAACACCATCCTGAAACATTAAAAGTGGCAGGAATACAAAACAACTATTTGTCACTAATGCCTGCAGCTGTTTCCGTGACTGATGTTTCCGGAGTTTTATAGTTAGAGCATTTTACTCTCGCACCACCTCTCATATCTAGAAATGGTCAACTTAAAAATAGGATGTTGCTAATCTGTTCTCATAACAGGTTCTCTAGATAGCTGCAACATACCTGGGCAGTTTTAACCGGAGATAAATTAACTACGCATGATGAAAATGCTGCCATCGAAAGGAATTGTTGACAGTGCTTAGATTTTCAAGTAAAAACGGGCCTATCAAAATCCCAGGGTCACAGTTGAGGAAAGCAAGCACAGAACTAAGCAAACCTAAACATTTCATCTTCTATTCTTCTAAATCCTAAACCTATGTCCAATTACTTACAGCTGGCATTTCTAAAACCAAAAAAAAAAAAAAAACAAAAACAACTCCCCCCAAATTTAATATAAAAACAATTATAGAAGAGAACTTAATCTCTGCCTTTGGCTCAAGGACGGGTTTTTATTGCTGTCCTTTTACTAATGTTCAGAAATAAATTGCTTGATGCCTCTGTGGGGTGAACATTTAGAAAATGAAGAGGCCGCCGAAGGCATTCTGTTATTTAGGAATTGGCTTTCCCGACTGCGCTCCATAACTTCATATAAAAGTGCACTTATGTTGAGCCTTTCATTTCATTTCACAGTGATCATTTTGCTACGCAAGCTTTAATTACAGACACTGTTACTGATGTTGCAATCCTCTGCATTCTCCTTCTCCATTTGACTTAAATTGGATATGGGTGGCCATGCGCTACTGTACACGAGACTGGAAGGAGGGGGAGGCTGCCTCTGCATAAGAGGGACAGACCAGATTAACCAGGACCCTCCAAAAGGTCATAGTAAGCAACCCAGAAAGGATGAGGTAATGAAAGGGAACTCATCACAGACTCCCAGCTGGGGTGTTTAGCGTCTACTTTACAATGATTACTTCTGGATTTAATTTCCTGAAGGAACAAATGTGGATGCCTGACTTTTGTTTCTTAGCAAGGATTATTCAGGGTCTCAGGGATGCCAATTTGAAGTATTTGTACTTGCTTTTATATCCAGTTGACCCTTGAACAATGTGGGGGTTAGGGATGCCAATCCCCTGCACAATCGAAAATCCACATATAATTTTGACACCCCCCCCAAACTTAACTAGTAATCCTCATGATTGATCAAAACTTTACTAATAACATAAACAGTCAATAGCACATATTTTGTATGTTATGTGTATTATATAGTATACTCTTACGATAAACTAAGCTAAAGAAAAGAAAATTAAGAAAATCATAAAGAAAAAATACATTTACATGATTTATTGAAAACAATCCACATGTAAATGATCTGTGCGGTTCACATTCGTGTTGTTCAAGGGTCAACTGTACGTTTAACAGTTTTATTAATATAAAATTCACAGACCATAAAATTCATGCCTTTGAAGTGTACAATTCAGTGGTTTTTTAGTATATTCATCGAGTTGTGCAACTGTTACCACTATTTAATTCTAGAACATTTTCATCACCCCCAAAAGAAACGCCATGTCTTTTAGCAATCAATCCCTGCCGCTCTACCTCTGTACCAGCCAGTCCTAGGCAACCACTAAACTACTTTCTATCTTTATAGCTTTGCCTATTCTGAACATTTCTTATAAGTAGAATCATACAATATGTGACTGGTTTCTTTCATTTAGCATAGTGTTTTCAAGGTTTATCCATGTCACCCTATATAGCAGTACTCCATTCCTTCTTATAGCTGAATAATATTCCAAGATACGGATATAGCAGATATTGTTTATCCTTCATCAATTGATGGACATTAGATTGTTTCCACTTTTGGAGCATTGTGACTAATATATAATATATAAAGTATGTACAAAATTTTTTGTGGACATATGTTTACATTTCTCTTGTGTATATACCTACTGTGTTTCCCCCAAAATAAGACCTAGCTGGATTATCAGCTCTAATGCGTCTTTTGGAGCAAAAATTAATATAAGATCCAGTCTTATTTTAATATATGACCCGGTCTTATATAATATAATAAATATAATATAATGTAAGATAATATAATTAATATAATATAATACTAGGTCTTGTATTACTTTTTGCTCCAAAAGATGCATTAGAGCTGATGGTCTGGCTAGGTCTTATGTTTGGGGAAACATGGTATAAAATAAGCCCTACCATATTTCCCCAAAAATAAGACCAGATTTTATATTAATTTTTGCTCCAAAAAACGCATTAGGGCTTATGTTATATTACGAGTATCCTGAAAAATCAGGCTATAGCTTATTTTCCAGTTAGGTCTTATTTTCGGGGAAAAGTGGTAGGACAACTATTGCTGGATCTTGTGATAACTTTTTGAGAAACTGGTAAACTGTTTCCCAAAGTGGCTATATCATTTCACATTCCCACTAATAATGTATGAGGGTTCCAAATTCTCCATATACTTGCCAACAGATGTTACTGTCTATTTAATTTTAGCTATCATACTGGGTGCAAAGTGGTATCTCATTGTGGATTTGCATTTCCCTAATGATTAATGATTATTGGTTCACAAACTCGCCCCTGTACACAGATGACAAGGAGAAACCAAAGGCAGAAGCAGACCACTCCAGATTGGTAGGTAGCAGGTTTAACAAGCAAGGGAGTAAGGGGGGTGGGGGGTGGGAGATGAGGGTAAAGGGTATCAAATATATGGTGATGGAAGAAGAACTGACTCCGGGTGGTGAACACACAATGGGATTTATAGATGATGTAATACAGAATTGTACACGTGAAATCTATGTAATTTTACTAATAATTGTCACCCCAATAAATTAAAATAAAAAAAATAAGCAAGGGAACTTACTTACGAGGCTTGTCTTGGACAGTTGCGAGACAAGTAAATCTCCACACCCACTCACCAAATGTTAAAAGTTTATATAGAGGCCTTAACTGGGTTCAATCTCATGTACAATCCAGAGGTTCTCAACAACACCTTCTCTCTCAAGGCTATATCCTTGGCACATCTCCCAGTGTGGGAACGGTGGGAAAAATACATTCCAAGGACAGAGGAGGGGGCGAAGAGCCTCTGATTGCCCAGGTCCAGCTCACAGGTTAACTGGCTGTCACATCTTCTCGATCACCTCCTTCCTTCAACAAATGATAGTGCACATCTTCCTATATGTTTATTGCCCATTTTTACATCTTCTTTGGAGAAATGTCTACTTAAATCCTTTGCCTATTTTTTAATTGGGTGGTTCAATTTTTTATTGTTGAGTTGTAAGAGTTCTGTATTTTTAGATACAACTCCCTTACTAGATCTGTGATTTGCAAATACAGTCTCCCATTCTGTGTGTGTCTTTTCCTTTTTGGAAGATGTCCTTTGAAGCACAAAAGTTTTTAAATTTGATGAAGTCCAATTTATCTAGCACTTGTGCTCCTGGTGTTATGTCTAAGAAACTGTTGCCTAATACAAGGTCACAAAGGTTAATCCCTATATTTTCTTCTAAGAGTTTCATAGTTTTAGTTCTTACATTTAGGTTTATGATCCATTTTAAGTTAATTTTTGTATATAGTGTGAGGCAGGGATCCATGTAGATCCATCCCTTTTGCATGTGGTTATCCAGTGGCCCCACCACCATTAATAAATGGTTCTTTATTAATAAATGGAATAGACTGTTCTTCCCCCCTTTGAATTGTCTTGTCAAAAATCAATTGGCCATAAATGTCACGGTTTATTTTTGACTTTCAATTCATTCCATTGATTTGTAGTTTCATCTTAATGCCAGTATCACGCTGTTTTGATTACTGTAGCCTTGTAGTAAGTTTTGAACTTGGGAAGTCTGAGTCCTCCAACTTATTCAGTTTTTAAGATGGTATTGATTATTCTGAGTCCCTTGCATTACCATGTGAATTTTAGGAACAGCTTGTCAATTTCTGCCCCCAAACACCTCAAAAACAAACAAACAAAAAAGCTGTGATTTTGACAATGATTGAATTGAATTTGTAGGTCAATTCTGAGAATATTGCCATTTTATCAATATAAAGTCTTGTAATCCATGAACATGGAATGTCTTTCCATTTATATACATTTTAAAAAATTTCTTTAACAGTGTTATGTAGTTTTCAATGTACAAGTCTTACACTTCTTTTGTCAAATATATTCTTAAGTATTTTACCTTTTTATGCTATTATAAATGGGATTATATTTTTAATTTCATTTTAAGTTGTTTATTGCTAATATCTAGAAATAGTATATTCATGTTGGATCCTACAACTGCTCAACTCATTTATTAGTGGATTCCTTTGGATTGTCAGTATGCAAGTCATGTCATTAGTTGCCTTTCCACTCTGGATGCCTTTTATTTTTATTTTCTTGCCTATTTGCCTGGGCTCCAGTACAATGTTGAATAGAAGTGACAATAGCAGATACCCTAGTCTGTCTCCTCATATTAGAGAGGAAGCATTTAGTCTTTCACCATTAAATGTGGTATTAACTTTATGTTTTTTGTTATATTTTTTATCTGGTTGAACAAATTCTCTTCTAGTCCTAGTTTGTTGAGTGTCTTTATATGAAAGACACTGGATTTTCTCTAGTGCTTTTTCTGAGTGTATTGAGAAGATCATGTGGTTTTTGTCTTTTATTCTCTTAATACGGTGTATTATATTGATTGATTTTCATATGTTGAACCAACCTTGCATTCCTAGGATGAATTACTCTTGAACATAGTATATAATCATTTTTATATATTGGTAGATTTTGATTGCCAGTATTTTGTTGAGGGTTTTTGCACTATTTTCATGAGAGATTCTGGTCTGTAGCTTTCTCTTTTTATGATGTCTTTGTCTAGTTTTGTTATCGGTAATGCTAGCTTCATAGAATGAATTGGAAGTATTCTCCCCCCTCTTATGTTTTCTTGGAGAGTTTTTGAAGGTTTGGTATTAATTCTTCTTTGCATGTTTGATAGAATTCACCAATGAATCCATCTGGACCTGGGCTTTTATTTGTGAGAAGTTTTTTAATTACTAATTTAATCTTTTTACTTATAGGTCTATGCAGATTTTCTATTTCTTCTTGAGTCAGTTTAGGTACTTTGTGTCTTTATAGGAATTTGTTAATTTCATCTAGGTTATCTAATTTGTTGGCATACAATTTTTCATAGTATTACCTTATAATTCTTTTTATTTCTTTAAGGTTGTTAATGATGTCCCTTCTTTCATTCCTGATTGTATAATTTGAGTCTTTTCTCATTTTTTCCTTCATTGATCTAGTTAAAGTTTTTCTATTTTGATGATTTTTTCAAACAACCAACTTTAGTTTTTGTTGAATGTTCTCTATTCCCTATTTTTGTTCTAATCTTTATTATTTCCTGTCTTCATTTGGATTAGTTTGCTTTTTGGGTTAGGTTTACTTTCAACCTATTAGGTCTAATTCCTAGGGTTACAACTTACTAGCTCTATGGTAATAAGCAAGGACTTTAGCCTTTCTAAGCTTCGGTTTCTTATCTGTAAAATGGGGATAATATCTGATTTGTTGTTTATAGTAGTAAATGTTTGGTATCTGGGCTATGGGGAGCCCTCCATATGTATAGGTATAGAAGCTGTAGGCATAGAAGGAAGTGTTAATGTTAACTCCCAGGTCTCTGGATTTGGATTAATTCTCTGATCCATTCTCTGATCCCAGCTACATGAATGAAGAAGCAAGTTTAAGGCAAAGGAAATTGCCTTATCTATCTATGTATCTATCTATCTATCTATCATCTATCTATCTATCTATCTATCTATCTATCTATCTATCTATCTATGTATCTATATCTAACTCTCTCTCTCTATATATATATGTATATATATACATATACATACACACACACACATACACACACACACACACACACACACATATATATATAGAGAGAGATCCCTATAGGAAAACAGAATGTAGAGATCCCTATAGGAAAACAGTAGGTTGGACACTCAGGCTGGACATACAACTATGGCAGATGTAAGAATACAGGTGGGTATGGCGGAAGATGTGGATATGAGTGAGACAATCCTAGGCAAGTACAGGAGGAGACAAGAAAGGGAACCAAGGACAGAACCCTGAGGAACAGGTGGAGGAAGAAGCTTCTGCAAAGTAGACTATAACAAGACTGAGCAGAGGTAAAGGAGAAATGGGAAAATGGAGGGGCCAGAAATCCAAGAGAAAATCAACTCAAGAGTCAGTGCAAAGAAGGTCTACATCAGCTGAGAATCCCAGCCATTCTGTGAGGCAGAATCTGATAACCACCCCTTCTCCTACCCGCCCTACCACAAGAACAAACAGGGATACATCACACCAAAGACTAAGAGGCTCTCTCAGATGGTGGAATATTAGGAGAGGATGCTATCGGCCTGAGGCAGTCATTAATAAAAGCTTATCAGGAAGTTTAGTCTGGCTGACAGAATGCCAGTGTGCATGCCCTATACATTGTTAGTTGCTCATACTGTAGTCTTGCACACGTACTTCCATGTAATAGCAGTAATCTGGATGAACTCTGGTCAGTGTAGATTCAGGGAGGTCATCTGTACTAAAAGGAGTCTAATTCATCATAGGCAATGGACTTCTAGTTTTATATTACGCTCACAGTGCCATCATGTACTTACAGTGATTGGTCATAATGCTTAGTGTTTTCTCACCTCAATTCTAGTGTCAGAGCCAGCACATACGCAAACAAACAAAGAAGCACTCAAACCCTAACTAGATAGTCTAGCGGCAGCTCGTGTGTGAAAGGGCAGATGTGGACTGGAAGTCTCAGACATAGGGAAATAGCATTTACTGAGTGTTCATTGTGGCCAACATTTTCCATAAGTTACCTGATTTTATCCTCTCTATCACCCTCTGAGATAGTTATGGGAAACAGCTTGACTTATGAACAAAGGAGGAAGTTGAGTTTCAGAATGCTAATAAATTACCAAAGTCATATACAGTAAGTAAGGAGTTAAGAGTAGAAAACCCTGTCCATCTTCCTCCCAAAGCTCATATTATTTCCATTAACGTTGCCAAAATGGAATCAATATTAAATCAGCCTGCTCACTTTATGACTATATCATAAAGTCAAATAAATAAGCTAAATGAAAACCCTTTTCAACTTTGAGAAGAAAGCTATATGCAGGCAGGATATTTTTAATTTCTACTATTAAGACCAGTAGTAGTATCTGAAACTATAAAAGACACTTCAACATAATCTCTAAAAGTACATTCTCGTTAGCCCTTCAAAAGAGAATCTTAATATATTACCATTTTCTCTTGGCCTTGCTGTTTATCACCTTCAGGAGCTCATTCTTATACATACTAACTGGTGAGAACCATCTTCCTCTCTGCTATCACCCTTAATACACACCAGCTCGTAGCATTTCTCCCTGTCTTGCTATTCTACTGAGATATAGAGCAGTAGTGGCAAGAGGAACAAAAAGAGCCTGAGCCTTTAACCTGTCTGCTGTTTTATAAAAGGATATGATTTGATTATATTCCTTGTATCAAGACCCTCCCCCCCCCCACACACACACACTCCCACCATATGGCTTCCCTGAAATCCTGGGCAGCCACAGAGAAAGCACTGGACCGAAGCTGACCCATGGAAGCAAGCTTGGGAAAGTGTCTTGACCTCACGCCTGCCTACTACCGTGGAGCAGACTGTGGACTGTCTCATGGCTGTCTCAAACAAAATCTTGCAGACTCTCTCCTGTTTCTCATATTACAACACCCTCTCCATTGTTTCCCAGTCAGCAATCTCCTCCAATCACCGTGACAGTCACATCACATCTATTATCCAGAGATATACAAGTGGGAATTCAGGTATTTTGTCATTTAGAGGACCACCAGTTAGAGTCACACATCTAGACGGGACAAGCTCCCAATATTTTTGCTTCCAAATGTGTTTTCCAAAGCTGTATATGACCTTCCCCTGTACATCATCCATATATCAAAAGCTTAAGTTACGTGAAATAAGAGAAAGGAGGTCCCCAATGTACCTATTATATTCTAATCACAACACAAGTTATAGCAACAACCTTTCCTGAGCTAAAAATGAAATTTTGCACATTTCCTTTTGTGTAATCCGTTGGAGCAAAGGAATGGATGTCAGAAAAGACTTCTAAGTACGAACACAAAAGGAGAAATAAATCTTAGGCAAGTAGGCTTGACCCTAAAGACTGCTCCCCACCATCCCTCCTGAAATGGGGACCCAAAATGATTACCCCATTCTGTTTCATTATCATTATAAGTTTCCATCAGACTAGATGACCATTAGTGTACCTTCCCCCAGAAATTCAGACAGGTCAGAAGGTTGCGTTTTGGAGAAGTACCAAGGAAGGATTGTATGTCCTTTATCTGTCTGAGCAGGCAAAAGGTCAGGTACAGTTAGGGCAGAAAGCTCAGGAAGATACCACAGGTGCAAGCTGGTGGGAGGGATATGGTGGCTTTGTAGTGATCTGGAAAGAAAATCTCAGGGAACAAACAATCATTGAGCAACAATTACGTGCCAGATAATTTCTTAGGCCTTGCTATATATTGCCGAAACCAATAAATCTTAGATCATCTGCCTGAGGGCATTTAGCTAGACTGTTAAGCTAGGTTGTCTGATCTGAAGTTCATGTTCTTTCTGTCACACCGTCTGGGAGAACAGCTCTTCCATGCCCATGTGGAGGGCCGCCATGTGTTCTGCATCCTGAAGCAGCCCCAGCAGCAGTGTGATGAGGGCTCAGCTGGTTTAGCTCACCTGCTCACGGTGCTGGGATTCCAAAAGCTTCTCTGTAGGGGCCCACAGAGTATGAAGTAGAGCAACCAGAGCACATCAGCAGCAGCTTCCTCTGCCTCAGGGGGGAAAATGGGAAAGAGAAAGGACAGTCTAACTGAGTTCACATTTCCCCTTTTTTGTCCCCCCCTACCTCCCATCGTCCCCCAGCCCACTTTATTTTAGGGCTTGAACACAAGAGGACAAATTTTAAAATACTTCCTTGTACTACTCAGTACATTTAACCAATGGTTAAAGTGGAGCCACTTCCTTTCCCCATAAGTGGCAGCAGTGAAATTGTCTTCGTTTTATTTTGTTATGGTTCAATATTCCAGTATTTCAAAGAGAGCTCCTACCCGCACCTTCATTCATTGCTCCATCACTTAGTAGTTCACCCCTGAGTAATTTGCAAACACCCAAAGGGACACTCAAAATTTATTACAAGGGCGATCCTTATAGATAAATGGGGTTAGTCATCACCTACTTGATATGCTTTGAAAAAGCACAAGAAAACCTTTTTTCCTCAAATATCTACCTCCTACTAGCATATGACATTCCCTGAAATTCTACCATTGCAGATTCCTGACCTTGTGCTGGTAGGTCCAGTTGTTGTTATTCATTGTTCACCTAACACCTGGGATCCTAAAACAAAGGTAATAGAAATCCGAATGAAGGGGTAGGGGTGGAGAGAGAGGGGTAGAAATGGAAGATTTTGGACACTTGGAACATTGCTTGTGAAAAACAGACACAAGGAGAGTCAGAAAAGCCTTCAAGTATTGAGTGCTAGAGGTGGGGTCCCCCTAGCCCCACCAGGGGAAGAGAGTATATGAGATTTTGGGACAAAATGGGGCTATCTCACAGTTTTCCTCTGGTTCTGCTTATTGAATAAATAAGTAACCTAAGCAAAAGGAAATGGCGGGCAATGCAGGAAGCTCTCAAATCAGATGTAGAACGTAGCGTTTTCATGTTTATATGGTACAGGACCCCTTGGCCAAAGAGGAAAGAGCTAATTGTGAGAGAAGTAACCATTGCTTTTAAGTCTCTAGAAAGTGATTTTGACTGTCTTCAGAAGTGCTGAGGACTTGTGTCTCATCATTTGAAGGCAAGATACTTACAGCTTCTCTTTGTTGTGGATATAGAAATACTGGCGGAAAAAATGGATAAAAAGAATAGGAGATGCAACATTAAAATGCCACGAATAGGAGAGGTACAGGCTAAAACTTTTTCTTTGGAAAAACAAAATTGACTCCACCCTGACACCTTTTTAATTCTTTATTGTAAGCACATCTCCTTGGTGTGCATTGTATAACCCAGTCTTTCCTCTTCAGTAATTACTCTGAAAATCACAGGAAAATTCTTCCATTTTCTTCAGTGGTCCTGCTTCTCACCAATTAAGGAAAAGACAGCCCTGAGAACTCTCCTAGAAAAATGATTGGTTTTCTTGGTGCTCTGCCCTGTTAGAGCAGGGTGACTGAATGGGGAAGCAGTAAGGAGGAAGCATGTAGTTTTGTTTTGTTTTGTTTTCATCTGAAGCTCTTCTAGCATTAGAATTTCCAAGGTTCAGTTTCTTTTGTAATTGTGTGAAGCTCATACCTCATCATATTTTAAATTATTATACATAACTTCAGCCATTTGCAAATTTAGGTAGAAAGCATTGAACGAATCTGCTTCCCATCTGTTGATTAGGTTGGAGCCTGAATTAAATAAACTTCTCCAATATAAACGCTAAAATCTCATTTTTGCAAGCCTTTCAATCTTTAAAAGTTGACTTCCAGAAAGGTGGTCCTGGCGCTCAGGCAACATATACTCCCTTTGGGAAGCTGGGTATAAATTTACCAGAATTGAGTCTAAAATGGGTTATTCCATTTGTGTACCCTCTTAAGGCCAAGGAATTTTCCAAAGTTCATGATCAGACTTTAGAAAGTATTAGCTGGCCAATTGCTTTGTGCTTAGTGAAATGCATTCTTTTATCTCTGGATAACCCTTTACTTTTGTCTTTACATTAAGATATTTCTTTCCAGGAGTGCTAGTTCAGCATTTTTTAATCAAAATTTTAAAGTACAATACATAGTTTTATAATTATTTCTAAATTATTGGCTTAGAGATTTAATTCTTAGGAATTGCTAAGACACTCTTCCCCTACTGTTTTAAAAATCATCAGCTGATGTCATTCAGCCATCGTAACACATGTGTTCTTAATTTAAGACCCTCAAAGCTGGGAATTTTCCCTTGCACATTAGTTTCAATTTGCAAGCAAGCAAGACAAACATGTTCCCTAACTCTCTATAATGTTAAACATGATGCACTGAAAATAGAGGAAGAGAAATCAGGTATGGTAATTTACCATCTACAATGTGGAAATTGGGCACTATAGCATATGGTCAAAGTCTTTACACTATTAATTAAGTAATCACAGAAAATCCTATATGGATGATTTATGAACATTCTAAAGTCAGGTTGGGAATTTGCTTCTTTTTTATGTTTTCTTTCTAAATACAATTTTCTTAAACAGCCTGTGGGTTTATATTCATACTTGCAACTCAAGAATGTTTAAGAGCTTTGACATTTCTTAATAGCAGTCATTTCCATATTGAGATTTGAAATATATTTGGAGAAATGTTAAATCAGGTGTCCTAATCATCATCATATTAAAATAATATTTTTAAAATGTTTCTCAAGTATGGAAAAGGAAAAACAAGCTTTTTTATTCATTTATTTATTTAACTCCCCATACCCATGTGCCGCGCGCGCACACACATACACACACACACACACACACACACAAATCCGAATCCCCACCAACTTTGTTTGGCTACTTCCTGTGCATGTTGAAACTTCTCTCCTCCTCGTACCACTGCAGGCTGCTCTCTCAAGTTCAGTGACATTAGAATTGCTTTTCTACTCTGTCCTCTCTGGCACCCCATTCTCCTGTGACTTCTTCACAGGTCCCAGCTCCTAGCAGAATGGCTGGCACAGCAGAAAGTGCTTATGGAAAGCCTGCTAAATGAATGAATAACCGGAGCCTCCAGGTTAGCTTGCAGATGAGTTCAGAGGCTATGTAAGCATCCTTTACAAGCTCAGCCAGACTCATGTTGCAGCCAGAGTGGCAGAAGCCCAGCAAGTCAGGGACATGCCACCGGAGGCTTTAGAAGCTCCTTTCGAGGCTGTATGAGGCCAGACCAGCAGGGATACGGCACCCCCATCCCAGATCCCTGCTACTTAGCAGTTCTGCGCCGCTGTCTTTGGACTGGGACCCGCTCTGGGTGAGTGAGGCTACTACAAACTTTTTGCTTCAGGAACTCTGAGAAGTGGAATAGGTAGAGAGAAACATTCCTTTGGTGGAGCCCTAAACAAAATTCAAATACGTGAATCCTGCTTAATGTTTAAAAATCCTGTTTTCTCATCAAATCAGAGGTTGATGTCATTACATTTGCCTTGCAAATAGTCTGGTGACAAGTGAGAACACTACCTTCACAAGCCCATTCCCCTTAGGGTGGATTCAGAAGGACAGCAGGGCTGTGAGAAGCTTCACCGCTCAGCTGTGAACCAGATGCATGACTTTCCAGGGATCCTGGAAGGAGCCTTTAGCTAAATGGAGGCTGTGCCCCTTGAAGTGTTCTTATTTTTCAGTTCTAAAAATGTCTCCTGCAGTTCGCATATTAAACAGTTGGTGGTCAAGAGGGGATTTAGACTTACTTACAGTCCAGTGTTCCCTGCTTAACTATAGAATCTCCTCATTTTTTAACTGACCTGGCCAGCTCCTTTATCAGTTATATTCATGGAGCTCATGCCTTAAGTGTCAATTAAACTCTTGAGCCTGTACCTGCTGAGACTTTCTTTTCACACTTGGAAACTATGAGTCTTTAGGTTTTATTCATCAGAAGCTCAAGCTAGCAGCCTGGAACATGCCCCAGTTGTGAGGAGGGGCCCAGAGTACTAGACATAGCAGCTTAAATGCCGTGTAAGTTCTGGCCTGTTGCAAAGCAGTCTAAGCCTGAGCCTGTTGCCTCATTTGATAAATGGAAATTAACAGTATCACTCAGGGTCATTGCAAGAAGTATCTGAAAGTATTTGAAAGAAGTATATCACTTCGCACACGCAGCAGGCTATGCAACCCTCTCTCTGATGCGCTGGAAACATTCCATTCCGAGTGCATCAGAGCCCTTCCAAGATGGCTTCGTCTCGGGGAGCGAGCGGGGAGGCGTGTGCCTGGTGGTGTTTCCAAACTCCTCTCCCTCACTGACTCCTCGGGCTTTTCACTTTCTTGTTGTTTCTGGCCTCCAAGAAAATCACATACCTATTTTCCAGTTAGCCATAAATTAAAAAATAAGTTTTAAAAATATTTTATTCATCATTTGTGTATTGTATCAGAAAGGTTTCTTTGAATATCTAGTTTGTATATTGCCCTGTGTTGTTCTTTAGTGGAAGCAAATATAAACTTTAAAGAATCCTTAAATAAAGGTATTTGCTGCCCAAACTGACTGCTTCCATGCGACACTCCTGATAAGGTTCCGCATCTTCGAGAAAATTTTAAAAGCCTGATTGAGTGTGTCAGACCTGGGTTCAAATTTCAGCTCTTCCACTCAAAAGCGATGTGACCTTGGTGAGCTTCTGGGTCCATATTTGTACAATGATGATAATAACTTGTGCCTTGCAGGATTTTTGTGGAACTCAATGAGGTCAGGTATGTGTGAGCAGCAAGTGGAGTGCCTGGCCCATTGTAGCTCGTTTAATGACGTTTTCCTTTGTGACTTGAGATTCTGACATCTTGTAAATCCCCTTCGTTTGTCTCCTGTTTCCTCTCCCGACCCCACATCAGTCTCATTTTCTGGCTTTCCCCTGGACAAGGCTTCCTGTACAGCAAGTGTGTCATAATTAGGCTGTGCCTGCTGCCCTCCACCCTCAGGGTCATCCCTTGTCCCTTTCTGGGCAGCAGCAGCATCTAATCATGTTGCATGGTGGTGTCACAGAAGTGTGGTGATGAGTCTGGGCCTGGCATTCCCCTTGAACTGTTCTTTCTTTCCCGGGAATTATACTGACCCAAATGGAAATGGGAAGCAATAATTTTATCAACATTTAACTTGCATAGCTGCAGTCTTGTTTCTGAAATGGCAGGTCAGTTCAGTGAGGAAAATCAGACCACTAAACAAAAAATCCAGTCAAGTCATTGTAGAACTTAGCAGAAGACTCTCAGTAAGAAGGGAAAAAAAGCCTCACATCAAGGAACATGAAAGTGAAAAGTGCTGGATTTGGTAAAAGTGAAATTATTCCTATATATGAGCCATATTAATGTAGAAAATTTGAAAAAACTTAGAAAAGTCTTTTTAAAATTTTAAATCAACTTTAATAACCAATGTTCTCTTTCTGATTTTTCTGCATATATTTATTGACATGTATTTATTGAAGTAAATGAAATTGGAATAATATTTTATATACAGTTTTTTCAAGGAAAAGTGCTAATGTAATATATTTAAAGAAATTTGATGTACATTTTTATTTCATTTTTCACTTATGAGCACTTTACCATGACAATATATATTCTTCAGAAACACTATATTTAATGCCCATGCAATGCTTTATTATTTGGATATTTTATACTCATTTTTTTTATTTCTGTTGTCTTGCTGTTTTAAATAATTCTGTGAGGTCATTCTTTGTACATGAAGTTCTGTTCACACCTCTCATTATTTCCTTACGATAAAATTCAAGAATTGGCATTATTGAGTCAAAGAGTATAAATAAGTGTGTGTTCTGTTCTTTGTTTTAAAAGTGAAATATAAAGAAATCCCCTTTTAAAAGCTGCTTCTTTCCTTTACTTTTATTCTACAGATTCTTTTTTTTAATTACCTCTTTCTTTGTGCCAAGAACCATATCAGGCGATGTGAATTCCTTACCCTGTTGCATCTTGAAGAGAGAGGTAAAGTCTCACTTCCTCCCAGCCAGTTCTCCCCACCACCCACCATCTGCCCAGATTGAGCCCCCTCTCTGCCATCACCCCCATCCACACACCCAGGCTCTCATTGCTCTATCATAGCCTTTCCCAGACTGGGTTCTAAGTTTCTGGTTCCATGTGCCCATTAGGTAGTAAATGGTTTGAGGTGAAGGACTCTGTCTTGCTCACTTGATTGTTCCAGCACCAAGCCTAGTAATTTGCATGCAGAAGGCACTGAATGAGGGAACAAAGAATATAAAATGATTTAGCACACACACATACACACACACACTCACACACACGCATCCTATTTTACCTTATTATTAGGTACAGGAGATAGAGCTAGGAGAGAGAAAGAGGGCCATTTTCATGAAGTAACATGGTTGTATGTTCTCCGTTGTTGATGTGTAGATGGGATCTCACTTTTCGCTACGTGTCCAGATGGGCCAGATGGCATTAAAGTCAGGATTTTATCAGCTCTTTGGGGTCGCAGCCTTCTGGGAGACATAGTGTTAGAGTCAGTTTTGTCGTCCACTGAGCTCAAAGCAAGCTAGAGAGCTAATTACTGGATCAAATTGGGCCCAAATCTGATTTGGTTTTATTTATTTACGCTAAATGAACATAATTATACAACCTTTATTTTATTCCTTTAAATGGGGAGGGGGGTATAAATGACTGTGTTCTCTTTGGATGGAAAAGATTGTCTGGAAATAATTTATGTGCACATAACTGCAGAACTGGCTGATGGCACGATTCACAGGGGCCAATTCAGCTTTGGTTATCTAACGCTGGTGCTGGCTATAGCATTTTTTACATTAAATTTCATAATTTCTAGACCAGGGTAAAATTTAAGATATGTAATGTGCAGTGGACATCTGATATCTATCCATCCATCCATCCACACACATTATACAAAATAAACACGCCTAAAAATGCAAGTTAATTTATCTCTGTAGAACTGAATATAACTTACATTTGAGTCAGTATTGGACCAGCTACTAAAATCTTACTCTCTTCACTTCCAGGTGTATTCCATAACTTACTGATTTTTCTCAAGTTCTTTTGTGTAAATACCAAGTTGAGTTCAGGGTTCCACCCCGTTTCCCCAGGGGTGATCTAAGGATCACGATATTGTTGCTGTGCTGGCATCTGCTGAGATGACCTGGGTGGGAAGACCTGTGGTTGGAAGGTCCACTCATCCCAGCTTAGAAGCTCCTGAGAGTTGCCATTCCTCCCTCGGGAGAAGCCCAGCAGTTCTCCGCTGTTCTCTGGTCCACACTAGGCTGTCTAAAAGAGCTTCTTATTCAACCACTGCCTCTCCATTCTGGGGCAGAAGTTTGTGATTTTTTTGGGTTGTGCCCTGGAAAGTGAAGTCCAGGCTACTTACTGTGCTTGGAGCTCCACATAATTCTTGGAGATGCACGCATCAAAGACTCTCTCGTGTTCCTCTTTCTCTCCCCTCCATCTCTTGTCCCACCACCAGCACCACCGCCGCCCTCCTGCCAGGCCAGCCTTAGTGGTCAGGGGGAGCAGGAAGAGAGGACTCCTGGGCAGGAAGACGCGCTACTTGCTCCATCTTCTTATGTCTGTGGTTTAGACCAGAACCTGGGCGAAAGAAAATTTTTCTTTTGAGAATATTGTCTCTCCATGAGTTTCCATAGTCACCAGGAATTTCAAAAGCTCAACATGACTATTTGTTTCTCTTTGCACTTGAGCCATAGCAATCCTGATCTTCGCTGGGACAGTGAGTGCCTCAGACTGAATGAAGGAGGGTTGCGTACCTGCAGCGGGACAGGAACTTATTACCGTCTCCAAATGTCACCCTCCAACACATATGTAGGTAATAGATTTATAGCTGTGTGGTAATTTAAATAAAGATAACTTAACAACCTATAAGGCCAGGTTTGTTTTCAAGTAAAACCATAGGACTGAGGGTTGATTCTATGCTAAGCGAAAAAAGTCAAAGAAAGTGTCATTCTCTGTTACACACCAGATGAATCAGGCTGCACCTCTCATTTCCAGCTTTCTCCTCTCTCTTCCTGTCTCCTCTCTGCCTTTCATTAAAAAGTGAACACCACTTTTAAGAAAGCTCACTTTCACAAGTTCCTGTTATACCCCACTCGCATAGATTCTCAAAGGAGCAGAAACAGTGCTTATAATTTGCTGGGAACCTGAAGAAACGTGAGGTATCTCACTGAAGAATCATCAAATAACATGAAGACATGAAAAAAATAGAGCCAGTGTTTCTCTGGCCTATCTAGAAAGAATCAAAGAACCATGAAATTAATTTTATTTACTGTGACAAGATATCAGAGTCCAGGATGTGATTATGTAATTATAAATTAATTTCAATAGCGTGCTCTCATCCGAACTAAATGTCAGCAGTAGATGTGAGAAGTATGTTAATGAGTACCACAAAGGCTGGTCTGCTTCCTTGCACCTCAGTCAGGCGGCTGAGACTCACCTGACTGTCACCACGCTGTGCCCAGAGAGCATCGCTGGAGCCTCTTGTAACAAGAGGACCCGCTGCTGTTTGCTAAGCCTCCCCAGTGCATGTGACCAGTTTAATAGGAAGTGACTCTCTTTAACATGTTCATATTGAACTGAAAAGGAAGTGTACCCACAGGCTACACTCAAGTGTGAAATAAACATTATTATTATAACAGTTGAAATGTGAAGTTGAAGAATATTTCAATTTCAAATGGTGTTCAACAGCGTCTGATGACACATCTATAGTTTAACTCTGGTGAAGTGTGAAAATTAAATGAATGTTCCGTTAGATTCTAAAACCTTGAATTATGAGTGCTGCCCCCCCCACACACATCCCATTAAATAGATTGCTTTTCGTAGTTAGGGTGGCACACCTCATTTGTAGGAAAGACCTTTCTGGCACTCGTGCACTGTTTCTAATTTCTTCTAGTTATTTTATTAATTATATATGTTTGCCAAGGAAGAACTCAAGCATACCTAAATCTAGAATTAAACTACATAGCACTAGGGTTTAAAATAAATAGAATTTGACATCGAGTTGACTGCCTCACATTTAGCCAGTGTCAAACTCAATGATTGATCATTTTGCCTATGCAAAAATCTCATGGAATAAGTGACAATTCTAATTTATAATAGACTTTTTTCTCACAAAATGTTATTCTTGCCACTCTACCTTCCAGAATGTGATGAGAGGACGTTGAGGCCAGAAAAGGAGCCGTTTGGGTGGGGGTTGGGGGTTTCTGTCCCTGCTCCGTCTGGTGGCTCACACAAGCTTTCCTGCATATATGGATGTGTCCCATCTCTGCTTCCTCCACGTGGAAGCCCACAGAGAGTTTAGCATCCGGGTACTGCAGGTCTTGATGCAAAAGGCCTTAGTGCGTTCTCAGTAGCGCTCAGATGTGTTCCTGCCAATGTCCCCGTCTTCCAGGTCGGGCTTTATGCTGCCACCAGTCCCTGCGTGAAGGAGAAACCCTGTACTGGGCTGTTGTGCTGAAATTCCTCACTGAGTGACCGCTCCCATGGTAGCTTTCTTCTTGGGGTGGGTGGGAGCAGGATATGGCCTAGAAGCAGGGTTGCCCTTTGCGTTGTGCAGGTTGGCTGTCCAGCTCTAGGAAGCACCATTCATACTGTGACCGTTGTCAATTTGGATATGGATCATGGCCATTTATGGAGATGGTAGTAAAGTGTCTTAAGGAAGAGATAGCTTTTCCTGGTTTGCACAAAAACATTAAATAGGGGCTAGCAACAGCCTGCCTCAAGGTTGAAAGCGACACTCGGGCAACATACTGGGTGAGTTCTGCGTCTCAGCAGCCGTGTGACCTTGGACTAACCCCTGAATCCCAGTTTTATCATTTGTAAAATGGGGATAATAGTACCTAGGTTTTGGGGATTAAAGAAATGACATGTGCCAAGGACTGAGCATGGAGCCTAACATATAGTGAATGGTCAGTATATGGTAACTCTCGGAATTTGGCCTGGAATGTGTCTCTGTACACATAGATCTCTTTCCAATCACTTTGCATTCAAGGCTTTCATAGCATAAAATAACTTTCAAACTCATTACCACAAGACTGATTACAGTGGTGCTATTGATTTATGGTATGAATTGTTAATTAGTATTAATTCAGTGGCCTCCCACAGTTAGACTAATGTATCAGGTAATTCTCTCAGCACAGCCATACACATTAATTTAACCCTAAAGAGGGTCTGCCTCCCAGAGAATTTAGAGCAGGGGTGCCATGACTCAGGCAATAGCTGGGAAAAAAAAGAATAAAGAAGGAAAGATGAGAGCTCACTCTTTAGTTTTCCAGACAAGGGATTGTCCCTGACAGGTGTATCGCTGCCATGGCATTAATTATTACAAGAAAGACTGGTGAACAAACTCGAAGCAGGTCAAACTTTGGCAGGCTTAACGCTGATGCAGACGGGGTGGGGGCCGGGAAGCCTTCTCTCTGAGCTGCCTGGCGCGCTGCTTCATGGCTCATCGCAGTGTCAGCTGTGGGGAGCTGTGGCGGAATCCCCTCCTGTCCGTGATCTTACCTTTCCCGTGATAGGTCTGTTAACGACTGGCTCCACCCACTCTTTTTCCAATGGGTTGCCCACCAACGTCATTCCTGTCGGTTACCTGATGTCCTCTAGGCCCTAAAATTGTGTTACAGAGCTAATACTCATTGTTAAACCTTTTACAAGATAAACCTATTTCTCCTCTTCCTATAAATGTGTCGATTGTCCTATGCTGTGTATAATGAACGACCTTTAGGCTGTTGTAACACCTTCACTGAAATCCATTCTCCCTTTCTCTCTCCGTCTCTCTCTCTCACTCTCTCTATTACTCTCTTCCCCCTACCCTTCACGTCTTTGTGTGTCCCCTTCTCCACTTTCTTTTTCCTACTTTCTGTCACCCCTTCTACACTCCACCCCTGATTTCTTCCTCTCATTCCTAAAGAAAAAAGTGGCGGTTTGCCTTATTCTCTCACAAAAGACTGTGTGCCACAGACGAGAGTCACTGTGAGCTGAGCCCTGTGGCATTGTCCAGAGTCCCCGTGCATTAGGAAGCCAGGCTCCTCAGGCATGACAGTTCCACCCCGCTGTGTCCACTTTGCCCAGCTTCCTACCCGCACCCTATGAAAAAGTGAAACTGTAGTGTCACTCACATAAGGAAATGTTGCAGTAAGGTGAACTATCAGAAAATAAGCATTCTCATGACTCCAATTTTTACATCGTATCTGCGTGCATACGGAAAGAGGGGCCGAGAGTGCGAGGGACAGAAGGTAGTGTGTTTTGGTTGGTACCCAGGTCAGGGCATTCTGCTCTGAGTGGATGGCACTGCTCTGAGACGAGGGGCGGCTGCGCAGGGGGAGCGAAAGGCAGCTGTGGCTCACCTGTCTGTCACCACGCCATTGGTGGGTCGTCACTGGCGGTCAAAGCTGAGCTTGAACTGTCTGTCAGCGGTGCTGCTGCCATCACGGTCACTGCGAGTCCTCTGGGCCTTTTTCTACCTGTACCACTCTGCACTCTGTAGCAAGATTGTCAGTTCTGTTTCTTCTGTTTTCTATTTTGTATGCTCTGCTTTATAGAGTGAATATACTCCTAAAGTGCTGTGAATAAATTGTGGTTTTAAATAACATAGTAAATACATTTTAATACAGAAAGGTAAAAAGAAGAAAATAAAGTAGTCTAAAATCCTATCACCAAGATAATCCTGTTAATATTTTTTTAAATAAGAGTGTATATTTATATGGTTCGAGTATATATATTAACATAAAACAAAGGTTTTAATTGTACAAATACTACAATTAGTACAACTGGTAAATTAAAAGCACCACCTCCTCAATCTATAGCATCCACCCCTGCATTAGGAGTCTGTACCATGTACAAAACACTATCGTAAGAATACAGCAATGAGTTATAAAAATCACTTTGTAATAAAATCAGTTAAAAAAGAAAAGGAAAAAGAACAGAGCGATGAATAAGGCGTCCCCCTGGCCCTAAGGAAGAGGCTGGTAATCTAATGGGTAAAGAGTTATTGGACTGACTGTTGACCTTTGTTTGGCCAGCACTACTTTCTAAAATAAAAGTTGCCAACATTTAAAAATCAGGAGAGTTCACATAAAAATGGCTTCCCTTGAAATAGCTGAAGAACTAGCTCTTCACAATGGGCCTCCATTCCCACGTGGCAACCGTCGCCATTGCTGAGGAAGTGCTGTCCTCAGTATGTGGTCCCTAGTTTGCCGCAAGTCCCACCACTGCTTCCTGTGGACCCAACGCTAAAACCTGATGTCTGCTGGAACTTTCTTAGAGCAGAAAAATATTTCCAGAACCCATGTTTCCATTAGAAGTAGGGGGAGGAGGGTGTAGCTACTCTAAGAGGGCCACGAGAGTTTTCTTATGCCTGCCCTACTTCCCTGAAGGCACTGGAGTTTACAATTCTAATTCAAGACCAGTCAAATATTCAAACTGAAAAGGACCTGCAGGTCAATTTATCTGAAGAGCTTGTTTTTGAGTTCAGAGAGGTTCAGATGCCTTCTGATTGATCATTATTGAGGAGTTTAAATGTACCAGCTTTAAGTTAATTATTGAGAAGTTTAAATGTACCAGCTTTAAGAGTCACAATTGCATTAAAGAAATTCATGTCACAGGGGTCAAATTTTTTCCTGACTTACGGACTTTTCTGTGATATGCACCAATGTGTACTGCAAAAGGAATTGAGTGGTTGGGAACAATTCAAAACATAGAAATGTAAACACTAGTCAAAGAAATCATTCCTCCTGGGGGAACAGGAAAAACAGCTTAGAGTGGAAAGAAGTGCTGGTTATTAAAGGTGTGGCCTAGTGGAGTCAGACAGGCCAGCACTGTGACCTGGGCAGGTTGTTATCCTTTCTGAGACCTAGTTTCCCAATCTGTAAAATGGGGCTAGACCTATTTCATAGGGTAGTACAGATTAAGTTATATAAAGTAAATAAAATGTTTATTAAGCATTATAATAAAATGCTTAAGCAGTAAGGTCTATCATTGTTATTCTTACGGGAATAATGATTCTGGATTCCCAGGTGTTTTAGTCTTTTAGTCATTCAATACATATGCAGTGAGTGATGTAGCCGTGGTTAATACACTTGAAGTCTCTGAGTCCAGTTTTTCCTCATCTGCTCAAAGGGAAGAATAATGCCTGCCCCTCCCCTACACTAAGGTGTTAGGAAATCAACCGCAAGTGTGTATGCAAGCCACTAGTGGCATTTATAGTACTGAACAAATTGTTATTAATACTTTGTTATTAATTAAGCTGAGTTTTTAAAGTATTTATAACTAGGATTTCAAAAGGTGCCTGAGATACCCTAAGTTACTGAACCTTCATTAAAATTTACATTTTTCTCAAGCTCAACTCCTCAAATGATTTAAAGGTCTAATATTTTCCAACCAGATTATTTGGATAAGTCCAGAATAGATTAACTTGTGGACCGTTAGTCTGTCTGCCTCCCAGAAATTAAATCAGAGGAGAGAATGCTAGTTTAGAAGAACAGACTGATGAATAGTTTGCATCTGTGTGTGTTCCCTAAGGAAAACAAGAATTAATAGGACAACACACAAATGTGCCTGTTTTGCTGAAGTACAAATTGAGGTCCAAAGCAGACACAGATTGCCCATGTAATGACCACCGTGATGCACCTTTGTGGCTTCACCAGAAGCACCAGCTTTGGAAGCTATGGTGAGGGTAGGAGCCCTGCCCACGCGGGTTTCATTTGCATTGGACCAGGAGCCTGGACTAGAGGAAAAACCTCTGAACAGGCCTAGGCTGAAAGTCCTCTCCCCTTACTGGCCGTGTGCCTGTGAGCATGTGTCATACAGATTACAGGAGGGCCGTCATGTTTTCATCAGTATGTGAAATGTTTTTTGCTGTGGTTGAGTCTCTCCCCACTGTGGTAATACCTGGAAAGGGGTGTATAGTGTGGTACTGAACTGGGTTGACGTGCTCAGAGCAAACCAGCTGGAGCTTAGTGCAGTGTCAGATCAGGACCAAAGACACAGTGTGTGACTATTTATTCCTTCACCTATTAATTCATTTAATTAGCAGATATTGAATGCCTGCGATGTTCTAGACATCAGCATGATAGTCGGGGAAACAAGTAGATAACATCCCTATCCTTGGGAAGATTGACATTAAATACACTGTTTACATAAACAAACAGGATCTTTACATAATTGTGTGTCTGGAGGGCAATAAAAGCAATAAAGAGGAGATAAGATCCCTTAGTCAGAGAGGCCTGTCTGAAGATGTCACAAGATGTCACACGAACTAAGACATCACCATATGCATTCGTCAGGCAATGTCAAGGACAGGGAAATGTACCAGGCAGAGAGAACAGCAAGGACAGAGGCCCACAGACGATGAAAGGCTTGGCATATTGGGGCAACAGAAGGGAGACCCTGAGCAAGAGAGAGTAATGTGACACGACTTTGGGCAGTTTAGATGGGGACCAGACCACATAGGATTTGGCCACCGTTGTTTCTCACCCGGACTGCTGAAGGTGCCTGCTGGCTGACATGACGGTGGCTTGGACTCGAGTCAACACAATGAGAACAAAAGAACTGGAAGGGTTTAAGCTGTAATTTAGAGGTCAGAGTGACAGAATTTAATGATGGATTGAATATCAGGAGTGAGGAAAATAGGAAAACCAAGGATGCCTCCGAGCTTGAACACCTGAGCGGATTGTGGGCGCCATTTCCTGAGGCTTAAACGTTAAGTGCCAGAGCTCACTCATCGAGGACATTGAAATCTAGTCTGTGTGAATTCAATTTTTAAACTTTTTTTTGGGGGGTGGGGTCTGTGACATGAGGTTATTAGGTTAAATAGATTTCCAAGATATCTTCCAGATTTGCAATGAAGTTCCCATCTCAGTTCAATTGTTCATATAGAAATATCCTGAGGTTCAGAATTACGTAATGTTGTTAGACCCTGGTATTTTTGATAAATAGTACTATGGTGGAGTAAATCTTTTATCTCAAAACTAGAAGGCAGAATCTTGGGGGTGTTTTTTCCCTGATTCATGCAAAAGAAAAAGTGTTTGTGTCCATTTTCTCATGGGCGCAGTGTTTTCCTGGAGTTTCTCAGCAACAAGATAGTTTGTTCTGTGAAGTAAAATTAGATTCTAAACAGTCTCTTCCAATCCCAAGCTCAGACTGCAGAGCCCAAACAATAAATTGCTTACAGGAAAGCACTCTGGTTTGCTTTATAACATGCCTGGGCCTCCAGCTAGGATGCAGGCAGGTTTCTCTAGAAGAAAATGGTGACATACCTGCAACTCTAATTCCATCATCTGGGGCTCACCGTTTGGGTCAGGTCTACAATTCTGTTGTTAACTTAGTCCCACTTTCTTAAAGCAGTACAGTCCTGGAATCCAAATCCTGAGGTAGATCTTATTTACCTATAGAAACATGGGATTGTGTTCTTGACAAAGGAATTGGCAGGCCTCAAATCTCAAGTATATCCAAAGTGTGAGTAAAGCAGAACTGCCACACTTTAAATCTCTCCTCAACGAGCCCCTTATTGGACGATAAGCCCCTGAATCAGCAGCCTACAAGGAACAAAAAGTCCAGCCCAAGAAGCCTTAAGCAGTAAAGGCCTTTAATGTCTCAGAACAAGAAGAGGGCTGGTCCAAGCTGGTTCAGCAGTTCCGCGATGTCTCAGGAATTCAGACTCTTCACCCCTCTGCCTCCTCCTGGGCACAGTACCTTGACCCTGAGGCAATTCCCTCATAATTATAAGATTCCAGGTGCCACAGTTCTGGGAAACTCATGAGCCAACACCTGGCCAAAGAAGCACGGCAGTTTCTGCATCATGTCTCTTAGTGAGAGAGAAAGCCCCTCCCAGAAGCCCCAAGCAGACGGCCCCTAAGCCCTTGTTCATGGAGCACCCAGTTCCCCCATCTGGACCCCAGGACATTACCCTAGATCTTTCCTTCATTCTCTATGACCTATCCGTTCTGGTTTTAAATAGCTTGTCCTCTACCGTCTATCCCTGTGTTTTCCTACGTTAATTCGGATCCTCATTAACTCCACCTGTTCTCCCTGCTTCCAGTTTATCTTCTACGATGCCATTGAAACGATCTTTAAAACACAAATCTTGTGTCACTATCCTTCTTAAAACCCTTCACTGGTTCTTATTAACATATATGATTAAATTTCAATTTTTTTCCAGCTATAAGAATGACCTCTCCCCTCTTTAAAAAAAAAAAAAATCCTGCATGGTAGCGTAATGCAGCTAACGATGGGTGGAGAGCAGCTATGGCTGCCAGGGAGCCAGGAGGGGCCCATAGCTCATTCAGGTGGATCCCTCTGCTGCCCTCGCGTGGAGACCCCACAGCCTTTCCCTGGATCCTCTGTGGTCCAGGAAAATGGCAACGTATACTAGCAGTTGATACAGACTTCGGGAGTGTCAGCAGGCTAGCAGTACAGACTTCGATGGCAGTGGAAGCGAAGGTCAGAACACACTTTCTCAAAGTGTGCAGAGTGAGAGGGAAGAGGGCCTGAGAGACGCAGCTCCAGGAGTTATACGGACAGACGTGATGCCCCCAAGCCGTGTACCATTCAGTAACAATGTTTCCATCTCACCTTTCAAACTCTAAGAACATGCCTGGTAGGAGAATTTATGCTCTGACTGGGTTCCACAAGCTAACCCAATCAGATGCTTGAGGACAGTGAGATGGTTGAAGACCGAAATGCACGAAAGTTGGTCAGGAAATCGGGAACATCGGCTCCTTGAACCCAGGTGGTTGGTAGTATCGGCCGTCACTTTGTGGAAATGATTCATCGTGGAGAACAGAAAACAGTTTATGTCTCGGGATTTGGGAACGGGAAAGCGAAAAAGATTCCTGAGAACGGGTGGGAATTCCTGCCTGGAAACCCTAATACTTGGTGACACTGTCAGAGGGAGGGAGGAGAAAGAAGAGGAGCTGGACAGAGGGCGCCAGGCAGGTAATGAGGGCAGCCTCCAACCAGACCAGACTGTCCAACTCTATCTGCTTTTATCCATTCTCCTGCCAAGAAGAGTTTGAGGACTTGTCCTTTTGTGTCTTTTGTGGGCTCCGGGCAAGCAAGTCTGCAGTGTCACTTCCCGTCTGCCTCTGACCACCGCCTGTCTTCCGAGGCCTCGTTTCTGTCATGGCAGTAGGTTTTTCTGCTTCTGTCTTTATAGCCTGCCCCCGTCACACCCTGCAGCGGAGCTGTTTCTGACCTCCAGTCTTTGCTATCAGACTGTGTAGGAAAGTTTGTACAGGTGGCTCCCTCATGGCTCTAGCCGGCTCCCGATGGCTCCATAGGATCTGGCTGCTGACATCTGTCATTTCCTGGCTGTTCCAGGCCCTCCCGCTGAGGAGCCCACCTTTCCCCCCTCCTCCCCACTTTCAACTGAGACTTCACAGAAACTCGGCACCAACAAGAAGCAGAAAATATGTATCAATTGTTTGAGCTTCAAACTTATTTTGATTCCCTCCTAATCCTTTTAAATGTGATATGTGTTTAAATTAAGAGTAGCAGAGACAAAAATTATTTGGGAAAATGATAATGTTATCCTAGCCTGGTTCAGTGACGCTCTAACAAGGTTAAGAAAATTGACTGTCAGATCTGATCAGTGCTGTTGACGTGAGCAGCCATCATTCCTGGCGTGGCTGAAGTCAAATGCTCACCCAGCAGGAGCGGTTTTAATGACTGAAGAATCCATTGCCTCTCTCTTCTGTGTTCCAGGTACCACGTGTCTGATTGCTCTACTGTCAGACAAAGACCTCACCGTGGCCAACGTGGGTGACTCACGTGGGGTCCTGTGTGACAAGGACGGGAACGCCATTCCTTTGTCTCATGATCACAAGCCTTATCAACTGAAGGAAAGAAAGAGGATAAAGAGAGCTGGTGAGCTTGTGAGCGCCCCGAGCCTTGTCTGCCGCCTTCTTTGGTGGATGACGGGGCTTGCTCAGCCCCTGGCAGCACGATGTCCAGTTACTGTCACTAATAGATCAGCACGGAGGCTGCCTCTGAGGGAGCTGAGGCTGGACTTTGTAACATTTCCTATCAAATAAACGGCCACTGAATTGGCCCTTCTTCATGGCCAAGGATTCCAAAAAGGCCCCAAAAGGCCTTTACTAGTTTCAAGCTAATGAGATCTTTGGGCCCCTGCTGGCCATACCCCGCTTCTCCCCACCCATGTTTCTGATACCTCTGTGCCTTTGCAAGTGCTGCCCCACTGTCTAGTGGGTAACAGTTGTCCTATAAGACGCAGTCTGAGGTGTCCACTTGGAAGCCTTTCCTGTCTCGCTGTGCCTCAGGCTCCCCAGTCTGGCTTAAGTGCCCCTTCCATCTTTCCCCAGCGTCCTACGTGGACCTCTGGTGTCACCTGTCACAATGTATGCACTTCCCTGGCTCTCTTACCTGTCTTGCCTTCCCAACTGTGAGCTCTTTGAGGCAGGAACTTGGTCTGCTCATTTCTAGACTCCGAGCACCTACTTCAATGCCTGGTATAAGTAAATATTTGGGGGGGTGTGGTGGTGGAGAATCCCTTTGTGTTTCATATTTTTTAACAACTGAGGACTGAGAATATAAACTTACATTCTAGAATTGGAATGGGGGTGGCGAATGTAGTAGACAGACAGACATTAACAAATAAATAAGTAAAAAATCGAGTATATTGCAAGGTGATAGCTGCTATGGAGAGACAGAAAGCGAGTGAGGGAATGGGGAGTGTTACGGGTGGTCTGTGAAGACCCCACTGAGGTATCACTGGAGCAAAGAATTGTAGGAAGATTATCAATCAATGGTTGCATTTTTATAATTTGATTTTGGGGAGATTCTTTTGTATCTGTGGAAGTGAGGAGCCCTTCCCTTCCCTCTCCAGACTGACAACTGCAGCATGTAGGCCCTGTACGATCTGCCAGGCAGCAGGTCCCGCTTCCGGAGGGGGCTCATATGCCCTGGGTCTCTGATCAGGATGGCCCCTGCTGCCTGCGGGCAATCTGCAGGGAGACTCTCAGTCTCTACAGGGCAGCTTCTGCTCAGAACCTAATCAACGTTTGAGTTTGCACAGTAGGAAGCTGTACTGTCGAGTCCAAAAGTGTTGAATTTTATTATACTGTCCTGCTTCAGTGACTGCTTGAGATGCAGAATAATTTAAATGAAAGCTTTGGTCGCGTTTTCTGTCAATGGGATGGACCAAACAATGTTTCAGGAGCATCTATCAAGCTCCGATGAACTGCAGGCAGCTGTGAGTGTAATACTCTGGCTTCCTTACTTATGAAGATGATACCATCTCCCCATGAGTTGGCTGTGACCCTGAACTTAAGATACAGTTAGCCTACTCTTGTGTAAGCACAGGCAAGGGTGTGTATACGATACACCTAGAAATGTCATCTTCGCATCCAGCGCTCTCTTCTGAAACGTAACTCCCATTTTACCCTCCTTCCTTTTTTTGTGCCAAACCCACCATTTGTAGAAGCATATTCAGACCCATCTCAGAGGAGCTTAACCCAACCTGCTGTGTCCAGGGGGTATTTTATAGCAAGGCTTAAGGGACCATGAGCGGTTTGATTATCTTTATGTGTATTTTCTCTGACCTCGGCCTTCCTTTCTGGACATCTATCCCCTCTCGTGCTTTGTGTGGTGATTCACTGCAACCAGTCCTGGCCAAATACATGTTGGTCTTTCTGTCTCCACTGCCGATACGTTTCCAAGAGCACCAGTAATACCAGCGTCATGTGCTCGCTCTGTACTGGGAGCCAAGCCTAGTGACTTACACTTTCTCTTTCCCCACCTTTTGAGGTCATAATGTTATGCTCCAAGAGGCAGTGTGCCTGAGGTCACAAAGCTAGTGAGAGATCAGAATTGAGATGCAGGACTGTGTGGGAGCAGAGCCCATGCTCTTGCCATTCGACCACACTTCCTGGCAAGTTCTCATATATCCCTTCCCACACAAGTCCTACTCGTCCTTCACAGCCCAGCTTTAATACTCACTCCTCCCTGCTCACCTGCTCATCACAACAGGAAACCATCCCATCCTCCTCCATCGGTCGGCAGCATTTAGCAGGTACTGGGCTGTCCCTGGAAGAAAACTGCTTTGTGTTTGTAGTTTTTTATACATGTGGCTTTTCTTTCCTGCCAGACCGTCCACTTCTTTAGTGAAAGGTCTGGACCTTGTATAACTTTACAGCCCGCAAGTCCCCTTGCATGGAGTATATATTTAATAACTGTCTGACAAGCACTATGTAAATGAACAAAGTTCTAACGACTTTAAAGAAAAAGAATAATAGATACCATTGGGTGCATATTCAGACACTGTGCTGGTGATTTATATGGAATAACTCCTCTATTTCTCACAACAACTCAGTGGAATAGGTACTCTTATTGTCCCCATTCTGCAGCCAAGGAAACTGGGGATCAGAGAGGTAGGGTTGCTCGTGCAAAGTCACACATAGCTAGAAGTAATAGAAGCAGGACTCAAATCCAAGCAGTCTAACCCGAGACCCCAAGCCTTGAAACACTGGCTAATGCTGATCCTATTTGGGGTGCTGTTTTGAAATCTGTATAGTCCACGCAAGGGCAGCCTCAAGCTAAACGGTGGATCCCCCTGCTTGTCTCTGGGACCCATCTCGCTGCCTTTCAGCTCCCTTTTGCCGCTCTCCTTGAAAACCCACACTAGTGCTCCCCGCTGTCAATCACTGAGCTGTCATGGTGTTGTTAGGTTAAAACCGATGCCCTCATCCACATATATCTCCTACCCTCAATATTCTTATTGATATTTTCTTGAAGTCGTTTAAGATACCAAGCATGAGCTCTACTGGTAGAGTGTCAAACCTCCAAGCAGGCAGCAGACGTGCTGGTCCTTCCTGGCAGTTCCAGGGTAGGGTGACGGGAGCACATGCAGTATGTCACATGTACTAGGTCGGCCTTTTGGGCGCCTGCCCAGACTGTACCAGCTGTGTGAGATAGCAGTTGGTTGATCTAATGGGCTCGTTCTCTTTCCAGGTGGTTTCATCAGTTTCAATGGCTCCTGGAGGGTCCAGGGAATCCTGGCCATGTCTCGATCCCTGGGGGATTATCCGCTGAAAAACCTCAACGTGGTCATCCCAGACCCCGACATCCTGACCTTTGACCTGGACAAGCTGCAGCCCGAGTTCATGATCTTGGCATCCGATGGCCTCTGGGATGCTTTCAGCAACGAAGAAGCTGTTCGATTCATCAAGGAGCGCTTGGATGAACCTCACTTTGGGGCTAAGAGCATAGTTTTACAGTCATTTTACAGAGGCTGCCCTGACAACATAACAGTGATGGTGGTGAAGTTCAGGAATAGCAGCAAAACAGAAGAGCAGTGAGCCCTTCGGGGTGGCAGCTGCCTTAGACTACAGGGCTTTCAGCACACTGGTCTCTTAAGGTAGTGAAATGTGTGGGATGTCCCTCTCTGCGGGGCGTAGGTCTCCAGTCATGACGCACAGAGGGTGCTCTTGGTCGAGACAGTTGAGAGGCTGGAAAATGGTTTCTTCATGTTTCCCAACTCTTCCGTCCAGTGTTCAAAACCTATAGATATGTAGTTGTAGTTTCACATGTATGAAGTGAATGGCATCTGTGCCATCTATTCTCCCTTTTAAGACTCTTTTCAGGATCCCTCCCAGGGTCCTTCAGGCATCAGACTTCGTGTGCTCTCTCTGGAGCAATGAGCAAGACAGGCCTCCGGGAGCTGCAGGAGACAGGCCACGGCGTCCCCTGTGAGGCAGGGCCCTTTGCTGAGGGCACAGCTGTCCTGAGAATGCTCTGTCCTCCTGAGCCCAGGTTTTCTCCTTGGCAGCAGTCCAGAAACAGATTCGGAACCATCTGTTATTCCGAGGCTGCTCCTGGAGACTGAGGGAAGCCCAGAGGATGGGAGCTGCCTGCACCCCAGAAATAACCGTTTTCTCTCGCTCCCCTCTATTAGTTAAATAGACTTTGTGTGTCACCTGACCAGTCTGTGTGTGTTTATCCTAATCGTGCATGACCTTAACCTTTCGCTTACACCTTCCCTTAGGTAATAGGCAGCTGTTAAACGTCAGTACCGGACACGATTTTTTGTCTTTCATTACCAGAAACCTATTAGCGGAAGTGAAAAAATGCAAATCACAATATCATAATTCCTTCCATCTTTCAGGGTAGATAGAGGAAAATAATGACTGACAAGTCACAGTGTCCCTTGGGAAGTGTGTTGTTTGCGGCGAGAGAGAAAGCTGGTGAGGTTACCGCCCTGCACTGAGCTCCAGCTGCCAGTGTGCGTGTACGTGTGTGTGTGTGTGTGTGTGTGTGTGTGTGTCCCTCTCCTCTACCAGTAGCTTTCAAGTGTCTTTTGAGCAGTGTTCTGAGAAGCAGCAGCCTGGACCTGCATATGTTTGAAGCCGAGTACAGAGTTCTCAGCCACATTTTGGAATTTGGTGGCAAACTGCTGGCATGTGCATGACATCCCAGTGGAAAAACTGCCGCCTTTAACATTTGGTTGCAAATCACCATCCACACTGGGTAGCTTTCCTCGGGCAAACCATTCAGGGGCAATGGAGCAGGTTGTTTGGGCATTTCAGCTCAGACCTGTATTGTTAAGCGGCCCAGAGTTATTTGGTGGCCAGGCTTGCTGCTCTCCATTTTCTATCACCAAAGTCATGTTTTCAATCTCAGTATTTTACAAGTTAGTTGACAGAAACTACTAGGTCATCCTGTTTGCCTGACTGAAGTGGCTCAAACAGCCAAGCAAGATTTTTGTCGTGTTCCTGGTCCTCTGTGTCTGAAATGCCAGGGTGTCCACCTGGTTATGCTCCTTCTGAGTTGGCGTTTGTTGTTAACAGCCCCATTCACCAGCCACCTCCTGCCCTGCCTTTCTTCAGCTTGGAGCTTCCCTGAAGCAGGTTCCAGGAGAGAACTTGGGTGGATGAAAAGATTCCCCTCTGGCTACCAAGGACTGCAGTCTGTTTCAGTTCCTTGGAGCGCTTAACCTTTCTTTGACCGCAATAAGAATTAATAATGATGTCCCAAGGATTTGCTTACTTTTGTAAACTGTAACATAGAATTTCCAACATTAGAATTAGAACCTTGGTTATTTGTTTTTTTTAGCCATAGAATGTTCTAGTACAAAATATCTACCACCATTTTAGACTACAGTATTAGCCTGTTGAGAGGCACTGAACATTTAGATGTGTGTATTTGGAGGTTGGCGGGGCGGGGGGGGGTTGGGAGGGGAAAGTGGGAAGCCTACTGGCTGTGGTCAGTGATGGGACAGTCAGGCCAGGTGGCCTGAGTGTGCGTGGAGATGTAGGACGTTCTGACTCGAGAGTTGCCGCAGCCCACCATCAAACTGGCGTTCAGGAATAAGCGATTTCAGCATTTTACGGTACACAGTCAATTTTTCTTTTTTCTTTTTAACTTAACCCCAAAATTCATAATAACAAGGAAAAGACATTTTAAAATTCCATGATCATTGTTTTTGTCTAAAATGAAAATAAGTAATGTTTTGCTGAAGATGAAAAAGAAAATCTATTAAATGAGCACATTAATGTTTATTTGCCCTACAAAGTAATAGACGGTGCTGACGGTAGGGATGCATGACTTTCTCTCTGACTGAGGTTCACGAGACATCTTCTAAATTTTGCTGTGTAGAATTGATTCCTTTCTGACTTTAGCCAAGTAGTGTGTGTATTTCCTTTTCCCTTTCTACCTCTTTTTCTCCCACTTTGGCTTGTAGATTTTTAAAGATAGATGTTCTAAGCAAAATAGCAGTTTGATGAATACCTGTGTCTAAAATCTGAGTGCTTTGCTCCCTGCCCCTGTCCTGATCTCTCTCCCTGACCCTCCTGCAGCTGTTGGGGGTCTGCAGGCTGCTCCCGTTTTTTTCTAGCGATAGGGAAAGTTGAATCTAGCTATTAGGAAAATTGATTTGAGAAGTTTGCATGTGAAGCTTCCCTAAACAGCACTGCCAAAGCTTTGGAATTGTCACCCGAGGCTGCCCAGACTGCCTCGCCCGAGTTCGCGTTGCCAATAGCCCCCATGGTGCCAAATTTGGGATGGTTTTACAGTCTTTTAGAAACGAAGCTGGGAACGAGCGAGTCACCACGTGTCTGAGTCCCCAGCAAGATGCCACGCCCAGGGCCTGGTTGGTGCACGCTCCGTTGCTGCCGCTGCACTGGCAATCTGTACGCTTCCGAGGGGCTGTGGCTTGCGTGGGGGGGAAGGCAGGGACATTGTTTTTATAATTCATTGTATTTGCAATTCTCTAATCAAAGAAATAAACAATACCTACATAGAAAATTCCAGAGCTAGTTCCCAAGACCTGCATTTATTTCATGTGACCTATTAGCCCAAGGCACTTAACTCTGAAGTTGCTGTTCTGATTCGCATATGTACTCATTACTGGTCACCAGTGGTTACCTTCTATTCCTGCCTTAGATTGAAGGTATTGGCTTCTTGAATCTTGTCTGCGCAATAAGAGTATTACAGAGAGTTTTATAGAGCAAAGGAGCATATGCAATCTGGATAACTGAAAACAGGCCTTATTTTATACAACTTGAATGATTTCAGCCCAGGAACATTTTGTGCCAACAGCATTGTGTGAGGGTGATAACCATCTCGATCCTATCTGAAGTAATGCTAGGAAACTGAATACACTATTGAATTGGATCACTGGGATATCTGGCAAGGCATGAGGGATTCACAAAGTCAGTGTTCACTTCTTTCTTTGCCTCGATTTTCCTCGTTTTTTCCCCCCTAAGTTGTTGCCAGATCGAACTCTCTTGGAACTGTGTTAACAGAAGGTTTAAAAAGGGCAACATTTCATTGTACATTTGAAAGTATAGGAATACATACTCTGGATAAAGTGTTATTTTCCAATGATTTCAGAAATATTTTTCCTCCTTTTGACCCATCACGAGACTGATCTTCCCCCAAATTGCCTTAGCTCGTCACACCAGCATTCCTGAGCCAGCACTGACCTGACTGTTACATACCACGCTGGGGCTATGTAACTGCCTCGGGATTAAATCATTGAGATCTAGACTTTTGAGCTAGTTAGCTGCACACTGCAGGAGGAACGGAATCCCAGTGTTCCCCACTGTCTGTTTTACAGAACACAAGTTCCAAAGATACTGCAAATACAGGGTTTCAGGGTCAAATGACTCTGGAAAACAGACTGTCTTAGAAAGTTAGTGTGATAAGTACATGGAAGCTTCTAATTTAAATGCCCTGCCAGGGAGAAGAAGCACATCGCAGATTAACTGCAGTTAGCTCGGTGTTTTGCAGATGAATTGGACCACAGACACTTTTCTAAGTAACACCTAGTAACATTCCAAGGAGCACGTGTCCCACAGGAGCCACTTGGGGAAAGTCTGGTATGTGGAAATATTACTGTTTTCTCATTCACTATGACTCTTTGTAGTAGCAGCACAATTTGCAATTTAGAAGCCCTAATCCATTCGACGAAGAAGCTGATCTGTTAATGAAAGCCGTGTTAAGAAATAGTATGATTTAATATGACCATCAGCAGCCTCACATTGATAGCAGAAGCTCGATTAGCCTAGGTGAAGCCCAAGGGAACCACTGTTTCCCTTAGTTTATGTGAATAATAAGCAAGAGAGCTTGCTATAACTAGGGTTTCTCAAATTCATTCCAAGAGCTTTCAGTTGCTTTTTTGAATTTATCTTGGCCTTCCAGATGGAAGCAAAATAAATGTTTTTCCATTTCATCATTATGTGACAGTAAAAGAAATATTTAAAATAGTAGAAAATGGGGGAAAAGTTATATTTGGTTTTAATTCATTGTAAAATTTTTAACTAGATTTTAAAATTCATGTATCCGTTGTATAACACAAATGTAAGCTATTAACACTTAATTTGTTTTTTTCTTTCCTCTTTTGTCCCCAGATTCAATGAAATAATCTGAAATCAATCAAAGCTCATTTGTTCTAAAATCCCTGTCCCTTGCTGTGACACCTTTTCACATTGTGTGTGAAGTTTGGCAAGTTAGCTCTTGTCTAAAATGTCAGGCTTGACTCTAGCTACATCATCGTTAGTCTCAACCTGGACAGTGGGTTTGGGAAACTCTGGGAGATAATCCCCAAAGAATGGATGAGACAAATCTAGGTGAAAACATGGTACAAAGTGAATTTAGGGTAAAGTCATTAGCTTAAAATTACATCCAATGTTTAGGAACTCACCCATCCACTGTACGTTATCCAAAATAGTAAAAAACTGAAAGTAAAATCTCTTAGACTAGGTGGCAGGTTACAGAGGGCAGATGACAGTTGACACCATAATGCTTCCATTAGATATGTGCTTCTAAACATGTTTTCTAATAAGTACATTTTTGCTAATTCTTCATAATGTTGATGCTTTGTCCGTTTTTTTATTTTTACCATTGTTAAGGGGCAAACTGTTTAACCAAGGGTTGATTATGATAGTTTTTATGTGTTTAGCGATAACCACACCATCATTTGTGCAATCACTTTAATAAATCCAAGTTAAGGACTTTGAAGCGAGAGTGTAGTAACTTAACTGTTCATTTTAACAAACATTTTCACAATTGTTTCACAATAGGCATTTTCACAATTCAAAACTTGACCAAAAAGCAAGCAAGCAGCAAAGATGTAGGTTATATTTAGAGGTGTGATTACATTTATTTTAGATGTCCTATAATCTGGCATTATTTAACCACAAAATCCGCTCTGACATTTGCCAAATCTAAATTAATCTCAAAAACCTCTAGGGCCCAGAGTCCCTCGCTCTGAGCAAAGCAGCTTACTGTGAAGGCTCAGGTGGCAGATTGTGGTGGGGGCAGGCAAGGGGTAAGTACAGCCTCGCTGGGTCGCTGGCTACATCTGTAGGGGATGGACCGTGTGTCAGCCACACTCGTCACCTTTTGTCATGAGGAAATTCAGAGGTTAAATGTGCTATCAGGCATTATCTCAACATATTTCTAGATTAATTAGACAATGCATAATTTGAAATGTGTTCATGCAGAAGCAAAGGTAGAAGCCATAGTCAAGGGATTGGGGAAAAAAAATCTTTTGATACCCAGATCTTAAAAAATGTAAACAGTAGATTATCTAAAATTTGGGTTCTCAGACTTTTGCCACGCACGTGTTGTGTTTAATTGTGGTTGTGGGCAGCAGCACAGATCAGTCAACGGCAGTTGTTCCCACTTTTAATCTGTCCAAATGCATGGCTTCCCACTTACAGTTTTGGCTAGCGCTTTGCTTACATGATAATGAGGACTGAATTCTAAAGCTCCTTTTTGTAGGACTGATGACACAGTCCTATAGGTGGATTCCACAGGTGGAATCACATTTAAGAAAAATAGTTTGGAACATTTTTAATTAAAAGAAAATGCAAAATAAATTTCCAGTGTGGTCAAAATCAAAATGTAAAGAAAAATTTTTAAAGAAAATATAAAAAACAAAATCAAAGGAGAATACTCTAAAAGGAAATATTTTAAATTAAGAAAAGGAGACACATTTTATTACTTTATGAATCAAGCTTTCTGATATTTGTGCTCTTTCTGAAATTAAGGAGATCACACTGAAATAAGAAAATGAACATTGACTTATTTGTAAAGTTACTAAAGTTACAGTCCCTATTTCATTCATTCCCAAGGAAAATGGATAGATATGCTCTCATAGATAGCTGTCCTAAACTACCTTTACCATCCTAGGTTCTGTTTACTTTCCAAATTCTAGACATGGTTTTACCCTGAATCCTAAGAATTCGTGCATTTTCGAGGAGGAAATACCCGTTTCAAATTTTAAAAAATAATGCCATAGACTAAATGACAGACCTTCCATTTCAGAGTGGCCAAATAAAACTGAGGTAAGATAAACATAGTCACAGCTACAACCAAGAGTGAGTTTTAACATACTGGAAATTTTCCACATACCAACGTGAGTACCCGTGAGTATTCAATTTAAAATAGACGATTTCACAAAAAAACAAGCTACAGGGTAATTTAGTGTTCTTGCTTATTAGAAAGTTTCTAATCCGTATAAAGCAAAGGGTCATTTTGCTCATCTAATTTTTAAAAAACATCCTGTAGAAATGATGTAGTAGACATCTGTAACCTAAGAGAACGGTGTCTCTTGTGCAATTTTGAAATTCCCATCTGTCTCACTATCTGTAAGGACAGACAGTGACTGCTTAGTTTAGTAAGGAAAAGGTATGAAGCCTGCTATGGGGGAGAAAACTGGAACCATGGGCCCATAAGCAAGAAGACTCCCCTATTTCGGCTCCAAGACCACAACCAAATAGTCTTTATGTGTTTCATCTTGATTGCCCTTTTACCTCAGGCATACATTCAGAAAATGGAAAGATAAATACAAAAATGGAGAAAACCCATAACCTTTGTTTCTAGTTTAGACGGCAGTGTTTGCCCTTTTTAATTTCTCCGAAATACACGTTCACATTGGAACATGAACACCGACAATATTGTCTTCAGTTTAGATTCCTAAAGCAAATGGTTCTGGTTTATAGCGCTTACATAACTTCATTTCAGATTACAGAGTTGAAATCTATTTTGCAAAGCCTCAGCATTCCCATGCTCAGCCAGTAAAAAGAAAACAAAAACAAAAGAAGAAATTCTAGTGAGTTCGGAAGAATGATTATTCTGACAAGCCTGGAAAATACTAATGAAACAATTCCCAGACACTCCAATGTGAACTACGTGCCAAAGGTACAAGATGTATTTCTTGTTAATAGAAGCATCATCGCGTTTATAACAGATTGATTTACCTTAGAACAGATTGAATTGAGAAAGCCAATATTTTTACTATCAGTAAATAATGCTTACATATTTTATTCTTTCTTTTGTTAATTTTTTTTTCTGAGCACCCCCATGTGCCAAGCAGAGATAGTCTAGTTGAGTGTACGCGTATCTAACTGAGTGTGCTAATTGAGTGTAGTGAGCAATCAGGCACCATCCCTGCCTCCTTCGAGCCCAGTGGAGGCTTCACAGATATTAACGCTCAGTATTGGCTGAATGGGGTGAAAATTGGCATCTTTCATGATTTCCTCCAATAGGCTTCGATCTGTGAGGACAGGCAGAATTAGAGTAATTCTTTCCTACACATACTAGAGAGTCAATGGTAAGATTGGGAATAGCTTGCTCACATCCAAGCGAGCTGCATCAGATACTTACTCCAGGTTAAGTCACCTGAGTTTCCCAGGATGGAGTGGGGAGGTGAGACAGGAAGCCATGGGGACCAGGGCAAGGAGAGGCGAGTCCCAGTGGCAGGCCACCACTGGAAGCCTCCACCCAAGATGGACAGCATCTATGCCAGGGCTCAGGTACATATGGTCAAAGTCAGGGTGTCGCTCCCTCCAGGATCCTTCTGGAGGAATGAGAGAATTATAGAAAAGGAGAACAGGGAACAATGAGAACATCTTTCCATGGCTTATTTTTATTTTTGTTCCCAAGAGGCTATTAGTGTAACAACCTCACACCCTAAAAGAGAACCCAGAACCGAGAGTGTTTATCATCAGTGTTCCTGAGAACATAAATTAGTGAATTTGTTATATAGAAAATGAACATATTTCAGAAATACAATTATTTCTCAACTTGAAATATGAACAGAAGACTAAATGCTCGATTTTTTTTAATCATAAATTTAGTACCCATAGTTACTTTAGAGATTCCAGAACCTAGGCATGGAATTTAAGTTTTATATTTGATATAAGAATAGCAACATCTGTTTTATTCATGGCAAAGCAAAATTAAATACCAAACTTTTATTTTTAACCACAAGTCATCACTTCCTTCTAAGTTATTTGCTTAGTCATTTCCCTGAGACATCTCTTTCTTTTTATGCCAACTGCTTCTTTATCCAAGTAGTATTTGTTATTGCCAAATTACATTAGGTTCCTTTTGAATTAGAATAATAGAGAGTGAATGAGAAGAGATTGGGAATATCTCATGATCATAAGTGAAATTTTTGTTGTGGTTTTGTTTTTAAGCATGAGAACATATAAAAGGAAATTCAGATTAAGTCAAGACAATTCTGATTTGGTAAGATTAAAACCGTAGGTGGAGCCCAATTTTTAAGGAAAGAAAGGAGGGTTGAAGAGAGTACGAGAAAAAAAAAAAAGCCCACAGAATTGAGTAGTGTTTCCATGAATGGTATATCTCAAAAGTTCTGATCTCTTTCCCTGCTGAATTTTGAAAAAGTAACTTTGTATAAGCTTTTACTATACCTATTTCAACACCATAAAATTTTGCATCAGCATTTTCTTGCTGTTTTAAAAATCATAAGAGCTGTTTGTTTGTAAAAAAAAAAAAAAAAAAAAAAGAATACCAGTATCCATAATTTATTAGACAATGCTTTCTTTTAGGAATCTGCTAATTATATTTAATAATTAAATCACAGGTTAGAATGACTACTGAAATTAATCAGGCTTTCTGTTAAGTTAGTCTCTGAAAACTATCCATAATAAATACAACAGTACCTTGGCAAAACTTCATTACTCTTGCTACTCTTCGGAGATTTTATACCTACTATTCTATATTTGTCTCTAAGAGACATTTGAAACAAAGTTAAATGTCAATTTGGTGTAGAACCCAGAGTACATGGCAGTGCACGGACACTCAAGATGCATGTGTGTCATTCAGGTCCCTTTGATGTGTGCTAGGGGTAGATTTAGCCTTGTAGAGACTGATGTGTTCATGCAATCACTGATTCTCTGTTGTATACAAAATGAACAGCTAAAAACTCACCCTTAACAAGAAGATTAAAGCAAAAATAAACACATTAAAATGATTGGACTTTATACATGGGACTGTTGCTGTTTCGTTTGTTTTTATTTGGTGAGAACTCATTTTCCATTCTAATGTTCTGGAACTTAATAATTTCTTAATGCTTTTGAGTTAGAGTAGCTGTTGCGCTTGGAGTTCAGGTAGGAAGTAAAGAAACAATTCATGGCGGAGGATAAGAAGACCAAAGCATAACATGTGCCAAGCAGAGCCAGGTTCTGGCGAGGGCTCTCTTCCGGGGTGCACTGTGGACTTGTTGCATCCTCATGGTGGTAAAAAGAGAGACCAACTCTCTGACCTCCTAATAAGGTCACTAACCTCATTCGTGAGGGCTCTAACCCTCGTGATCTAATTACCTCTCAAAGGCCCCACCTCCAAAAATCATCGCCTTGGCCATTAGATTTCAACATACGCATTTTGGAGGAACACAAACGTTCAATCCATTACAGAGGGCCACAGACTGTGGAAAATGTCCTTGATGAGGAACGTTTAATTATCTAGGCATAACAAACCACCCCCAAACTTGGTCGCTCAAAGCGAAATTTGGAATTTCTCATGGTCTTGTGGGTCGATGAGGTTCAGTTAGGAGGTTCGCAACTGGGGGCTGATGCAGTTGGGGCTGGAGTTGTCTGAAGGCTCAACTCAACTCCAAAATTTCTTCACTCACGTGCCTGGTGCCTCAGCTGGTTGGCAGGAGCGTGGAGGGCTGGCCGGGCATCTCTCTCTTGTTCCACACGGCTAGCTCGGCCTTCCTCTCAGGGTATCGGGCTCAGGGTAGTTGGACCTCTTCCAGAAGCATGTATTCTGAAAGACTGAGGTGGAAGCTGCAAGACTTCTTTTGAAGGCTATTTCATGGGGACATTTTTGTGTCCTCATGGGGATTCACAGTATATTACAACACGGAGACGCAAATACTCTATTTGGATATTGATGGGAGAGGACGGCTGGAGAATTTGGAAGGATCTGGGCACACACAGTGCAGAACACATTACACGCACACATTTGCACACAATCTCAAACTTTATTTTAAATAAAGTGAGGCTCGTGACAAAAAAAGTTTTGACAAACATTTTTAATGGCTGTATTATATTCGAACTTAGAACAACACTGAAATTGAATCAATGTTCTCTCAATGTTGAACACTGAGAGATTTTTAATTTTTTTTTAAAAATAAAGAACATGGCAATGAACATCTCTGATCAATTCCTTAGGAAAGAGTCCTAGCAAAATTTCTGAGACAAAGGGCATGAATGCTGAAAGGCAAACTGCCAAATTGACTTTCAGAAACATCTGATAATTTACACACCACTTGCAGTGTAGGAAATGCTCTCTCTCCTCAAGTTGAGGCCCATAAATCCGCTATCGTTCCCTTCTTCTCATTATGTTCTGTTTTTGCCATGCCCACTGTGACCATGTCCTTCCCCAGGGCACACACCACCTGACTCACCATTTTACTAGAGAACGTCCCTCTCCCCTGAAGCATTATGACTGAGTCTGAAGCTCAGAGCCATCCGCCAAGGACTCAGAGAGTCCTCACCTGGCTGGGGTCGGGGAGCCTTCCCACACCATGGGAAATGACAGAGTGTGGGATGGAGTGGGTTCTCTTTGGTTACAAAAGGAAGGATTCCCCATTCTGAAACTGGCAGTCACCAGGGCACTGCAGCTGGAGACTGAAAGAACCATCTGCTAACTGGACTTCCTTCTCATGGGATGGACCTGGTGGCCTCATCTAGGAAGGGGACAGGCCACTTATCACTCCACAGATGCCAGAAAAGAAACTTGTGCAATCAGCCTGGATCCTCCTACTCCATCTCTTGGCTGGCAGAGACTGTATCAGAGGCCCAGAGATGGCCGACCTGCCTTTCTTCCCTTCTCTCCATTCTCCCAGGCCTGGTGCTGAGTTCAGGCTTGGGGCAGTGGGAAGTAAGGGACGTGACAGAGGAATAGGAGAGCAGTGAATGGAGACGGACATCAAGCCCAGAGCACTGGGAGAGTTGCGTCTGCGTTCAACTTGGGTGGGCAGGGCTGCAGCGGGGCTGGGGGGCCCCGAGAACCTCAGCTTACAACATGCCTTAAAATGACTTCTCCAGCCGGTACAAAGTGTGGATTCTCTGTGACAGATTCGGAAATACTATGTTAGAAGTCCAGAAGCAGTTTTTCATCAATAACAAAAACAATAACAACAGTTACATAGCATTTACTATGTGCCAACAACCCTATGAGGTAGGCGTCATTTTCTACTTTTTTGTAGGCAAAGAAACTGAGGCACAAAAAAGGTAAAGTGACTTGCCCAAGGTTCCAGAGCTAGTAATCAGAGAGGCCTTGGTTCAAACCCAGGCAGCCCGCGTAGGCTTCCTGAAGAACAAGAGAGCCCACCTTAGTGTTTCTGGCATTGGGACCTGAAATGGCAAGTAAATATATTCCCCACTACCAGTCGCTTGAGGGTTGCAATAATGTCATTTTATTGAGTTCTTTTCTTTTGGGTAATTGATACCCTTTCACTGAAATTGTAGGAAACAAGTGGAGGCCTGTGGTATAAAGACCACAGCTTCTATTTGGAGCTGTCGCACTGGTCATGGCCCTCGTCCCCTTCCAGAATCCCTGTCCCCTACACTGCCCAAGGCATTTCCACAGGCAAGCCCCCAAGCCATGTACTGAGGACACACTTTTATTTTGAAATGTAGCTGCAGCAAACTGTATGATGTCATCATAGACCCCAGTGTTCTCGGCTGGGGCCCGGCTACAGGGACGTGTCATACAGGGAACCTGCTGCTGGGGACAGCACTTGCCCACAACGGAGGAATCACTACCCATTTTTCTCACTTTGCTGCTGCCCACTGGCATCTTGCCCTATAGTGTGTCCTTGTCATTCCCCCAAGATGTCCAGCAGCCACATCTTTAAATCCTTTGGCAACTACAGCCTGGCTCCTCACACTCTCGGTTCTGAGTCAGGGGTAATGCTTTCTGGAAATATCCACAATTCCAATGAGGGAGTTCGTCCTGAGGCCCTCCAACCTAACTCAGGGGCAGTAAGGGAACAGCAGTGGATCTGGACCTGGAACATTCTAGTCCTGGCTTGACCAATGACCTTGGAGAAGTCACATGGCACTACTGAACCTCTCATTGTTCTTCCCTCTCAACAAACCACCATCCATGGCTCTGCACTTACGAAAGTATAATTCAGTGTCTCCATTCTATTAGTCAAAAACAACCCCAATAAAGCTTGTTTAGCATCAGCTGACCATAGCTACTGTCTCAGTTGATTAAATTCTAGCCAACAGAAACATTTTCCTCAGCTTGAGCAACCTTACCTCAAGTGACTGTATGACTCCTCTCAGCGTTTGGAATATTGAACATTGTACATGAGTTTCTTTACCACTTTCCCTATCGCAGAGAAGTTTGGAAACCATTTCCAACTCTCTCCCAGCTCTAATCTCTGTTTCACTACCCCTGGCTGTGTTGTCCATACTCAGAACTCAAAGACTATCCAAACACAGGTTTTGTGCCTCTCCCAATGGCACATGACACCTATTTTGATAGACTCCTTGAGGGTTTGTTCCCCCATTAACCACACGTGGGATAATCAAGAAGCTGATGGAAAGAGAGGGGGTCTCTGTGAGTTAAGTCCTCAGCTCACACAAGACCCAGGAGTTGGCTTGTGTGTATATAAAGATGAATTCCCGGTGGACTCAAGGGTAGAAGAACCCCAAAGACAGCAGAATGGGCCTGCCACATTTCTCAGATTCACCGTTTCTCCCTCCCAAACCTGGCCCCCTTCCAATCCCTTTCTCCCTCCATCCTGCAATAACTGCCTAGCAGACCTCAAGAGAAAAGGGCTTTATCCCCAACCTCGTGCTCAGAAATGCTGTTGTTATAAATAGCTCGGCTCTGGCCACTCTGCATCTCGTGCGTTGATGGGACATGATAATGCCAAGACCGTGCAGGGTAGAGCGAGGGAAAGATTAAGGAGAGTGAAGGGGCAGCCCTCTCAGGGAAGGGCCCAAAGCACCGGCGCCAAGTGCTCTCGAGCCAGCCTCAGAAGTGCACATCTGAGCCCCTTTCATACCCTAGGGGGGGGCCGATTTTATTACTGTACCCAACTACCCATTCCCCACCCTGTAGAACAGTACATTCTGGCCTGCCACGTGACTTGCATTATTTCCTGTGAGAATACATACTGACTGGGTCTGGTATGAAATTTGCTTTGGTCAATGGACGCATACACCAATGTGTTTCCACCAGCTCTTCCCTCCTTCCCTCTACAAGAACAGCATGTTCAAGGCAGGGGCTGCCTTTCAGCCTGGGTCCCAAGATGCGAAGATACATGTAACAGGGTCGTAGCCAGTGATGGCAACCAGTGTGTGCAATGTGGATAGAAAGAAAACACAGCAGCTGTTCTTGCAGCATAATCTGGCAAAAGCTAATGTGCCATGGGTCACAAACTCAATGCTTATGGGCACACAAAGTAACAGAGCGAGGCAGAAAGACGGTGTAAGACCAGGGGATGGCAGGGCTGTGGCAGACGGAAGAGAATTAGCCTAAGGTAAGCTTCAGTATTAATTTTTGTTATGAGTGAAAATAAAAAAGGCCGTTTATGTGGTTAAACATCAGAGGCCAAGATTTTAATAACACCATTGACTAATTGTTGGGACGGAGTCCCAGGAGAGCAGTTTCCAGGCTCTTGCCCTCACAGGGAAAGGTGCTGGCTCGGTTATTAGTTGACCATCAGCTGTAACCAGTTGGCCATTAGCCACTATTGTTTTGTATATAACTGCTGTGGCTACGTTAGCAAGCGCAGATGGTGCAGATCTTGTGGATCCTCCTTGCTGTGTCTTGACCTGCTGCCATCAAGACTGTGGTACAGGAAGACTCCTTGTTGGGGTACTGGCGGATGTTTGCTTCTTGTGTCTCCACCAGCTGCCATTGAGAATATAATGTAGTGATATGAACCCCCGATCTATGGCTTTGTTGTTGTTCCTCTTTGGCCTCAACATCTCCTGTGTTCACCTGCCGAGAGCTGATACCCTGCATTACACTTGGCGCAGCGAGCAGGGTACGGTGCCGGCCAAAGCTCTCCGCGGGGCGGTGGAGCAGTTTGTGCGCATGAACACTCAGTCTCAGGAAGCCCATGAGGAGCCCGGCGTGAGCAGGAAATGCGATCTGCCTGGGAGAAACACGACTCCCCAGTGAATTGGTGGTCCTCTCGAGCCTCTGGATGGCATACCACACTACTGGCCGTAGCAGGCGTCGCCTGCTTTTTGGTGGTCCGCTGCTGCCATGGGCTTCCAGAGTCTCGGACACCGTACACCAGGGCCACCACCCACTCGGACACCTGGAGCTGTGAGAAGGATCCCGGTCAGGTAACGGAGTCGTCTGCCCCTGGGCGGAGGACGTGTCCCCCACACAGCATGTGGTGCCTGGTGTGGCCGCTGTTCCCATGAGCTGGCCCCCAGTGGAGGGGTGGGGGGACGTGGATGGTTTTCCGACCAGAGGCTGGAGAAAGCGAAGGTCGTTGTGGCCCTGTGGGCTGGGAAGTGCTTGCTGAAGCAGCCCGGATGCGGGACTTGCAGTCCCAGCAGGAAGCGCTGCAGGTTCCAACGCCAGCTGGAGGAGGGGCTCCTTGGCAGAGGGCCTGAGGCAGAGGCCACTCGGGAATCCGTGGCGGAAGACGTGGGTGAGATTGAAAGTCGTCCCTCACCCCCAGGTTCGGCCCCTTGTGCAGAAGTGTGTGGCAAGTCCTTGCCCTCGTGGATGCAGATGTGGAGTGTTCCTTTCTGCACAGGAACCCTGAGCACTTTGAGGGGCCACTAGCTGCTGTTGTTGGAGTAGGTGTGGAGTGTTCCCTCCTGCACGGGAAGCCAGAGTGCTTTCCAGGGCCGCCAGCTGCTGTGGACTATGGTGGGCAGTGCAACCGGGTAAAGGCATCCCGCCTGGCCCTGGTGGATTGGGCCCACGCTTTCACTGGTGTGGCCCATCAGTCATCTTGTCAGATCGGCATGGAACTGTCTGTTCTGCCTCTGGGTCCCGGTGGTTAAGGCGGTGAGATGTGGGCATGCTCACCACCCACCTTGTGTTGCCCCGGCCCTGGCGCGTGGTTATAGTGTGAGTTCCGCCTGGGGGGGGGGCAGGAGGAGTTGGCTGTACGCTATTAGAACTGGAGAAGGCACACATGGTGAGGACAATGCACAGCCCTGGCGAATGACTGTGGACTATAGGGAACTGAAGAAGGTGATGCCACCTGTGCACGCTGCAGCACCTTCCACCCGACATGATGGACCGCTCGACTGTTTGCTTGGGAATGTACCAATATGTGGTGGATCTGGGGATGTTTGCCATGGGCTTGTAGCCCAGGATTTGGCACACTGGGACCACCCGTTGTCTGTGAGCCTGGCGGTGCCCGGGAAACCTGGCTGTGCCCAGAAGCATCCACCTTCAGGTCCCTAGTACAGGGCCCCTTGCGGAAGACGCTTGCATAGGTTGTGAGGCGAGAGCCTGGAGGGTTGGAGTGTTGGGACAGAGTCCCAGGAGAGCAGTTTCTAGGCTCGGCCTCACCTGCAAAGGTGCTGGCTCCGTTATTAGTTGGCTGTCAGCTGTAACAGTTGGTCATTAGCTACTGTTGTTTTGTATAGAACTGCCGTGGCTACATTAGCAAGCGCGGATTGTAGATGACGCGGGTCATGTGGGGACTTTTCCTGTGTCTCGCCCGCTGCCAGCGAGATGGATGCAGGAAGACCCCTTGTTGGGGTACTGGCAGATGTTTGCTTCTTGTGTGTCGACCAGCTGCCATCGAGAATACAGTGTTATGAACCCCCTGTGGCTCCGTTGTCGTTCCTTTTTGGCCTCACCACATCCTGTGTTCACCTGCTGGAAGCTGAGTCCCATCATTACACTAATATTTTCTATCTGGAAGCTTAACTACTAAGAAACATGTAGTTAAAAAAAAAAAATGACCCAACCTTTTTTAGCCACCAATCTCTAGTTGAGAAGGAATAATCTGAAATTTGGCGATTATTCACATTCTACATGTGTGTTTTTGTCTTAAGTTGAAGGGAATTTTTTATAAGTTCTCTCAAAAATTTGAGTTAGCTTTCTAAACATGGATCAATATAAACTTCTACAAAATTGATCAATCCTAATCATACCACAAAAATAACCATTTCTCTGAAATAAAGTGACTCCTATATGAATAAGGATTAGCAAGGGCTAAGGATTCCATAGAATATTTCACTGATTTCTCTGTAACTGGATCAGGTCTGAGGCTGGGGAAACAAAAATAGCCTTGTCGCAGAGACTCACACACAATAGTTCTAATTGAACATTTTTCTTGTAAGAGTATTATTATTATTTGTGTATGACAAGAGCTGATTACATACTTTCAATTGTGTTTTCTGCCAAAGGGCTTGATCATTTGCCATCATGTAATCCAGAAAAAAAGGAATCAGTTGTCCCTACAGTAGCAGATCAACAAGACACATCGCCACTCCTACGAATAAATAAATGTGCTCCCCCAAGACATGACAAACCAGATTTGATTTTAAGACCACACATTAGGGTTTTCCTCTTGATCTGAAACTAATCAGAACAGAATAGCACTGTTTTTAGTTTTTTCCTCTTTATTCTCAAATTGATTATTAATGAGAAAACACATGGAGCAGATTGATCCCGTAACTCGAATCCTTAGTCTTCTCTTTCCAACTCAGGGACTGGAAGACGATACTCTTCAGTGTATTCAGGCCATCAGGTTCTGTCTTTCCTGCCTTTAAAGTCCTTTCCAAAAGGAAACCTACTGCCTGGCATTCTATATTATTCCTAATTCCCAAGTGGAAAATGAGACAAGTGAAGTGACATCTAAAAACATTAGGGATTATATTTTTAAAAACAAGACAACAATTCAGATCTTCTTTCTTTAATTCTTCTCTGTATTACCATGGTAAAATATTTATCAAAGTCAAAGAGATTACTGATACGCAATAATGACCAAATACTTTACCTTAGTGGAACTATCAATAATAAACTCATCAGTGAAGTAACTGGAAAAAAGTTCAAATATAAAGGGTGATTCACTATTCTGTTTACAGTATTGAAACAATCACAACATTCAAACACCCAGAAAGTTCTGAACAGTATTAAATAATATTAAATAATAAACATACTGCAACATCTTGAGGTACCTCCTGAATGACCAAAACCAGATGAAATTTTGTTTGGTATAATTCTAGTTTTTTTTAACATGGAACTACGTATTTCCAAAAATTGGTAACCCATTTTAAGAGACACAAAATCCTTAACTGACTAGACTGTTCATTAAATAGAGCGCCACACTGCTTTGTTGTTATGGACTAATGAGCTTATAGTTCAATGAAACCCTTTTAAGAAGTTCTAGTCTATAGATATACCATGTTCAAATTGTTTGGTCCTCATATTAACAAAATCCTTCACATTCCTTTATGTTTAATTCCTTTGAATATCATCTTTAAAGGGCCTGACTGATTTCTGTCAAAATATATCACATGTATAACCCTGCAGTCTTGAGCCTATGGATTCTTCGTGAGTTTTAGTCCCACGTAAGCCAGCACAGTGACCTCCCTGTGAGTTTTCCATCGGAGATTTTACAGTACCACGCTTTCCACAAAGAACCCTGTCCTCCTCTAGGTTTTTAGCAGAATGTCCAATTAATAATGGCATGTGGTGTTCCTTAGCATAACCTGCCAAAATGTGATAATTTCCTTGGAAGAAAAACCATGGGCTGCAATCACACGTCTGAGTTGACAGACATCCAAATGGATCCTATATAAAAAGAAAAGGTTTGTGTCTTCTGGAATATGAATGTCTACTTTTAATAAATTCAAACAGATCCCGACATAAACATCTTCAAACTTGATGGGTTTTACGTGACTCATCATTTCATAGATTTTTGGCACCAAATCTCTGGACATTATATAACCCAACCCACTGCAGTAGGGAGGAAACACTTTGAAGGGATACTCCTGGTATGAAATATGGGTTTTCTGGTAAAATCCTCTATAAGAATAATTATCAATGAGAGGATAACCTGTGAAAAACTTCTCTGAGTGGTTTAAATTTAAAAGATACTTCACTAAATTGCCAGTATTGATGAAAACATCAGTGTCTGTCTTCATGATGTACTTAGCATTGGGGCAAAACTCAGTTACCCACCTGAATGCCATAATTGTTTTCAAGGTCAGGTTGTTATATGTGTCTAAAAAATCTTGTCGTATTATGTCACCATAAAGAAGGTGTTCATCCTCTAAGGACAATGCTAACACTTTGTCTTCCCTTTTACCTTGTTGGCCTAGTAAGAAAAATGTAAGAACCTCATATCCCCACCAAGACTTTTTTTCACCCCAAGTAACTCTAATGGCCTGTCGGGCTTTCACATCTGAGGGATGTGAGGTCACCAGGATGACAAGAAATGGGTTCTGATGAGAGCAGTTTGAATGCTCTCGAAGTGTGAAGCGAAAGTCTTGTCTGTAAATCGGCTCATACTCATAGAAGTACATCCAGTTCACGCGTTCTATCACGTTGTAGTGGGGTAGGCTGAGGTACCACATCACCAGGAAGCTCAGGACTGACAGCAGCAGGAGGCTCCATTTGAGGGATCTCAGTGACATCCTACTGGGGAGGGTGGTCAGGAGAGCCAGGGCCATCCACAGCGGCTCGGGAGCACGTGACGCTCAGGTTCTGCAAGATTTAGCAAAGACCCAGTTAGTAATCCACCCCCCAAAACATTTACAAACGACATCCAATTATCCACTTAAAGAGAAAGAGTAGAACAAAGCTCCAAACAAAACCCCAAATCCTGACCTGAATCTTATTAATTTTATTTAACTGTAAGCAAATGGCTACCAACAACCAAAAATGTATTTTAACTTTTTAGATCAAGGTTAAAAACATATTGTTGACTATTTTGGAAAATTAGTACCTCTTGTTTGACATAAATAACTGTTGAAATATAATTTTGTCCTGAATGTCCAGAGGGACAGAAAGAGATGAATAGTGGGGCAGGTTTAAAACACAAATCTACAATAAAAAAACAAAAAGACTACTTCTCTTTACCAGTAGGAAAAAGTAAAGGATTTAATGCAAGGAGCTAGTACCAGCAACATGTCCAAATACACCAAGGGTCTTTCTCAACTGCGTGATCTGATAGGGATTCTAACAAATCTGGAGTAAGAAAAACTCAGTAGCTATAATTATTTGTGGTGACTTGCTGATGTGAGGTGAGATAAAGGTAGAGACTCTTTAGTAGACGTAAGTCCAGTAGACAGCAAACAGATGAATCTGGAATTTTTCAATTCTCAGACTACGAAATAGCCTGTAGTTGCCCAAAATACACCCCAGCCCATCTTTTACACCTCATTGGCTGAACTCAATGCTGTCTGGATAGCAGGTGCTTAAAGGCTACGGGACTTCAGAATAAGGGACAGATCAACAACATGAGGGGCAGGCTGAGGAGACTTCTGACGGTGCCCTTTCACCCACAATCATCGGGGAGAAGGTTCCTGGAAACCCAGAATTTGCTATGGAGGACGTACATTAAGGTCATCATATGGGAAGGCTGGTCTAGCAAGGGTTCCACTTTGGGTCAATCTTAGATCTTTGGACACACTGCTCTTCTGCCTCTTAATACATATCAAAATGATAAGATCTTGAGGCTCCTTATCCTTTCTTACCTGCCATGATTACCGTATTTTGCCATCTATAATCCGCACACACGTTTTTGGCCCAAACTTTCAGAGAAAACAAATCTTTCATTTTAATTTTTTAATTCAAATTTTTATTTGTTTACATTTAGGTACTTGTTTTTGTATTATTAAGGAATTTTAGCATTTATTTTTTAACATATTATGGTACAAGAAATTTTATGTAACAAATAATTACAAAACACAAGAACAGATATAAGGTACAAGAAATTTTATGTACCGGTAACAAATTTATGATATTTAAGCATCCTAGAAGGCCAAGAACTCTTCGTCGTTGCAAGTTTGTTGTAAATTCAACAAAACCGATTATTGTATTTCAGGGTATTATTTTGCATACGGATATCATTATTGATTTCCAGAGTTACACTTTTAACTCATAAGCATAAATAAAAGAATTGAAAACATTTACATAGATACAGAATTAGTACTATGCATGTATAATGCACACCCTTATTTTTCCCTCACAAATTTGGGCAAAAAAGTGTGCATTATACACTGCAAAATACAGTATGTCTGGCCACAATAATCTTTATTTCTAATGCTTTCTGAACTTTAAATCACAAAATGCAATGCAATGTTTTCACAAACCTCTCCAGTTTGGTTTCATGTGTATGTGTCTTGCCATTCCACTTAGGTTCTATGACCTCGTGGGCAAAGAACATTTTTTTCACAATAGTCAAAGTGCAAGAGAGAGCGCAGCCTATAGCAGGAGTGCAATGAACACTGAACTGTTTGCTACGCTATTTCCATTTGTAGAGGGATAAAATGTAGGTCTGTGTACGCCACACCCTACCCTCCTACCCCCCATTACTAGCCTTACATAGCCAGCTCCTGGAAAAACCAGCAACAGAAGAGCCCTGCGACGAGAATTACGGAACTAATTACCATCTTCTTCCATTTTCTCCTCACCTGGCTACTAGACACTGCACAACCCTATAGGGCTGCATTTACACCTCAGCCATCACAACTTGTACATTTCTTACTAGAGTTGTCAGACGGCAGTTTTGTGTCTCGTCCTAACAAATCAGCACATTATAACAAATTTTGGATGAACAGAAGGATAAAGTGTCTTGAGTAGGGGAGTCATTTATAATTGCATAAAGACAATAGAAACTCTGTTACACTTCAATAATGGGAAAAATGCAAAACAGCAAATCGTTATTATAAAACTTATCTTTTATGCATTCTACAAGCCATGGTTTCCACGTGGGAAAATGTGACTGTGGTTATAATGTCTACTGCTCACAGACCCACAAGGACAATAAAGCAACAGTAAAACGAAGAGGAACTATCTAGTCCAAAAGGAGGGAAAGGCCTTTTAAGGATTGACCAAAACAGACTTCCGGTTGTGCAAAACACAGGTGGCTCTAAGGGCAGAGACCAGAGTCTACACCCAGCTCTTTCCTTTACCAACCAGGGAAAATGGGTTTGCTATTTATCATGTTGGGGCCTCAGTTTCCTCAAGCCTACACTGAAGACGTTAATACTGCACAAATTAGTGATAATGTGTGCGAAGCATCTGGCTGGTGTTCGCTACTCGACAATCAGAGGCTGTCATCACCAGCTGTGCTCTACCCTTGGCATCTTTTCCATCCTGTTTGTGTCTCTAAATTGATTTTTATTATCAAAAGGGAGTATTCTAAAGAAATAATCTGGATAAATTCTTACTACTTGAAAAGTAGGTTTCAAAACCATGAATACATTTCTAGTTCTTACCTTCTTTTTATTTTTTCGGAGTGAAAGGCCTTCAGTTTCACCAACTGAACATTCAGTGGTTAAGGAGCAGTCAAAAATAATGCTTGAAATCTCTGTAATGTATATAACAAACATGACAGCATTTACATATGGAACAAAGAGGGGAAAGGATCCCCCATTCCCTTCTGAACTAGGAACATGCGTTGAAATAAAAATTTAAAAAAAAATACCGCGGGTCCACAGGATTCAGAGTTCCTGGCTTCGTCCTGGAAGAAGGGCACTTGGTATTCAGGACTTAAAACCTATGTCTAAGTGCTCACGTCAGCTGGTGCCTTGTTACTCCATGACAGTTCTACTCCCCCATAAGGAACCAGGGGTCACTGTAACAAGTGAAACACGAAGCTTCTAAGAGACACTGTGCTGCTGTCCTCTCTTTAATCCTGTTTCAATAGCTATTTTTTAAAGGGCCTGCAGGAATACCTTCCACACTCAGCAGCGTGGGTGTTGGTGTGAAAGGAAGGAGGCGTGTGGTGAGAAGAGGAAACAGACGAGCCAAAGGTACTGTGAGATATTAGTTGTTAATTCAAGGTGATGGAAATAGAGGCATTCTCTTATATTTATAGTTTTCTTTGTATTTATCAAAAAAAAAAAAAGAAAGAAAGAAAAAGCATCATGAAAATGTCTGGCTATTAGAGTTAGACGGCCTACCCTAAATCTTGGCTGCAAGACTTAATGGTGTGTGACCTTGGGGAAGTAATTTAACTTCATACAAGTTTCTTTTTTCAGCTATAAATTAGGCATCACAGTACCAATTCAATTCCTTACAGGTTTATGGGGAGAACATTTAACCAGGCAGCTCAGAAAGCCCTCAGTAGTTTCTCAAGTTCAGTGACACACAGGCACGCGGACCAATGCACACACTCCGATGTCACAGCAATCAGTGGCCTGGCCTCCTCTCTGGCACTGGCTCACGCTCTGACTGGGGGGGCACAGGGCAGCGCGTCTCCCAGCCCAGAGGGGCCTGCTGAGGACGGCTGAGCAGTGGGTTCTGTGAGCCTGACCTTGTTTTAAATCCCATGTGCAAGGGGAGGGACAGAAAGAAGATCCTAAAACACTGATGACTGGAAGAATACAAAAAGGCCCAACAGGGAAGTAGACCATTCTTTTAAGACTGACTTCTTAAATAAGTCACATATCACTAGCAAGAAATAAATTATAATTTAAAAATAATGTCCATTTTATAAAAGATAAATTTGGGATTATATAACTACACATGTATTCACCACCTGGATTCTACGCCATGTATGTTATGCAAAAGAGGAAAATCTTCTCTCATCCCACAAGCCTGTGCAAGGCTGGGTACACAGTAGGTCACCAGTAATTATTCGCTGATCTGGTGGTTGATCCACAACAGATGAGGTAACATCTCAAATCACACAAAAGCCCAGGAAACCTCCAGAGACGGAACTTAGCTTCCAAATTATGAAACGGCCAATCCTCTAACCATCAAAGGAAACCACTGTCCTCAAGAGACATCGCACAGGCCAGTCACAGGCTGTATCTAATGTCTTATCTACAGGTGTTTTAGCCTTACAAGGGCTCTGTGGACCAGAAAAATTGGAAATCATTGATTCAAACAATGATCTTTTAATAAAGAGCTCCTCAGAGTTTTTAATGTTCATGTACATTTTCTCAGAAGAGGATATATTATGTATCCAATGTTTCTCCAATTTACCTGAATAAAGGACCTATTTTAATTTTCAGAGTCTCTGGCAGGACTGGAGTTCTACAATTTGGGAAATCCTGTCTTAGACCATCTTGCACTCATTGAATTGAGAAACTAGTTTGTGTGAATTAATAAATAAAAATTTAACACCAGTTTGGAGTAAAAGAAGTTTTTTGAACCAATTGGTTTGATTACTTTGGAAAACTTGTCCGTGTTATTCACTAAGGCTGAACACATACGTAGCCTACGATGTAGCAACTCAACTCCTAGCACACTCAACAATGTGTATGTACATAAAGACACCCAAAAGTGTTCAGAAAGGTTCATAATGGCACACTATTTATGACAGCCCCAACCTGGAAACAACCCACAGTGGAAGAGAGAAATAAACTTATAGAACGGCACTCTATACAAAATGAAAACAAACCTCGCATGACGTCATGGAGAATCTCTCAAACAGAACGTTGAGCTAAAGAAATCGGGCATATAAAGAAGAGACATTATGATTCCAGTTTACACAAAGCTGAGATGCAGGCAAAAGGAACCTATGGTGTTGGCATCGAGGACATGGGTCACCTTGGGAGGAGGAGGGAATACAGTTGGGAGAGGCTGCCAGGGACTTTCTGGCCATGTTCTATTTCGTCTTCTAACTTGTGTACTTCTCTTTTTGTTACAGTTCCACAGAAACATTACAAAAGCTTGGCAATGCAATCAGTCATTCTGCATATCTGGTTACTGTGTGCAGTCAGTGTTGGCAGGTATCCACACGACATGCCAGCCCTTGGCTGCCCCAGTCATGATGAGAGCACCAACAGGTGCTGCCAGGCACTAACTCATGTAATCTTCAAGAAAGCCCACAAATCAAGGCACTTTTAAAACAGTTACTGTTTTCATTTGATAGGTAAGAAAAGTAAGGCTTAGGGACAGTCCATGGCTAGCCCAAAGTCGCAGGTTCCTAAGTAGAGGAGACAAAAATCAAACAGGACTCTAAAACTCACATTCCTGGCCACGACCTTCCTATCTGAGGGAGTCTGCTGCAAGCCTCTTGACCTGCTCTGGGTGGGCTCTAACTTCCTGCAATCATTGAACCTTGATAAGAACTGTGAAAGCATCACAGCTTTACTGTCTTTAAACAGAAAGACTGAATATTACTGCTCTTAAAACCTGAATTTTGAAGTATTAACAACAGTTAATAGCTAAGAACTAATCATTCATGCAGATATAGACCTTTTTATTTTTGCATCAAAAACATGCTGGGCACTAGGAAATAAATGTTTTGGGAGTGAAGGAGAGGCAACATGCAGGAATCAGGAAAACTGCAAGGACTCCAGAGAAACAAAAAGTTAATGCAATGGTACAATTTTTTAAAGCAAAAATAACCTGAAATTATTTTCTGGGATGCAAAAACGTTATTTTCTGCAAAGAGAAAGCAAATTTAATTATTTTAAAATTCTGTGAAAAGTTTTCTAGTTGCAAATGTAATGTGTATGTTCATTAGAGAAAATTTTGTGAATGCAAAAAAAAAAAGGCACAAAGACAAAGCATAAAGGTAACTGTTAACATTTTTAACGAAGGCCTATCAGGTCTGTCACTCCATAGGAGGACACAGCCCCCAGCTCATCTGCTGGCACGGCCTCCTGCCATTCCTATTCCCGCCACAATGGCTTCCTTTCAGCTCCCTGAATATGTCAAACTCTTTCCCGCCCTCGGGGAGGCAGCAGGTGCTCTCCTGCTAACTAAGAAGCTGGTTCTTGAAAAGTCTGGCTCTTTCTCACGCTGCAGGTCTCAGCAAAACATCATTTAGGAGAGTCCTTCCCTGACCTCTTCTTATCTCAAGTCATTCACCAGCCCTTCTTTTCTATCACATTGCTCATTATTCTCTCCACAGCATTTCACCCGATCTGGAATTTTCTGTCTATCTGTTTATGGTCTGTTCCCTTCACAAGAAAGTGAGGTTCGTGAGGGGAACATCCCCTTGCCCACCTTGTTCACTGCCATATCCCCAGTGCCCAGCGCACAGTAGGTGCTTGCTGGACATTTGAATACTGTGCAAATGGTCAGGTAATGTGCTTCTATCCACTTACTATATTGAGAAAGTATTCCCAAGAAATTGAACCCAAAAGTAAACTCCCGAACTTCTGTTAGATCATGCTTACTTCTCTTCAGCCATCTTTGACTGCAAAGCCCCCCTATTCTTATAGGCCTAACTGATTATGACCATGTACATTTTAAAAGGAAAAAAACAAAAATTAAACTTCAATGAAAATCAAGCATGCTAGATTCAGGGTCATCCAAGGAGAAAACGTGTTATTAAAGATAATTACTAAACTACTGGCAACTGTTCGACATTCCAGCTTTTCTTCTACATATAAGACAATACTGAAAAAGGAGTGGAAATTCTAAATGACTAAAAATGGTCCTATGTGTATTGAGTTTGACACAAATCATAATTACACACATTAATCATGTGCTATTCCTTGTAAAGGCGGGGACCACATAGCAATACTCTTTCTTGAGGAGAATTTCCCTAGTAGTACTCTCAAACCGAGCACATTAATTCATAAAGCAATACAAAACTACCATTCGGATCCCTCTGATATTAGAAGTAAACACAAACAGTGACGTTTAACCGCAACTTCTCGCTTCTCTCTTCCTATTTCACCCAGTGGTTCTCAAGTTTTGCTGCGTACTATAATCTCCTGAAGAACTTGAAAAAGACCTCTGGGCACAAAGACGCACACATGACCACCTGAGTCCGAGTTTCAGGGGGTAGAGAGGCCCAGGGAGCAGTATTTGTAAAGCTTCCTCGGTGACTCCAACGTGCTGCTCCAGACCCTCCACGTGCACTGCAAGGCATGCTGGGAGCGTGTTAGCAAAGCAGAACCTCAGGCCCAGCCCAGGCCTCCTGGATCAGAAAGTACATTTTATGAAATAACGTATTAAACAGTTAGGATGTGGGTGGCACCCAGTAAGAGCTAAGTAGATGGTTCTGCTATTATTATTGAAGTCCACACTATATGCTCCATCCAACTTTTATTTGCCCACATTCATTCCATTTACAAACCTCACTGCCAGTCCCCAATCTCTTTTACATGACAGCATATGCTCTATGACACACTCATGCAGGCAAATAAATAAACCTTCATCGCTCCACCTTTTCCCTCCAAATCAGTATGCCTTCTTTTAGAGTCCAAGGATTACATTTCCTCCGGGATCTTAAAATCCCTAATGCTATGCTCTCCTGATCACATAAGCCCACAGGAACTACCATTAGCCGTGCCCAGCACCAAATGGGGACTTTTCGGGTTCCTCCTCCACATACATGCTCCCCTCCTGCCCCCCAGTCTTCCCATAACTCAATCACATTATTTTTCTGGCCATGATTTGTAATGTCCAAAGGCCTACAACAGGAACTTCTAGCCACTGGAGGAAGGCTACAAAACACATTACCCTTTTCAAACTAAGGTGTGAGACATCCAAGTGGCATCAAGCTACTTTAAGGACTATGTATATTAGATAAGGCTTACATATTTCTTCTTACTTTGAAGCACGCAGCTGGATATACAATAGAGAATCAAATTTTATTTATTGAATGAACTGGAACTGCTATATTTGCCTAATTTGCCTAATAATGATTAAAAATAAAACATGCTTTAACCTGTCAGGGCAAACAGGTTTTCACTAAAAAGAACTTGCTTTCTACTTCATTTTGTCACACTCCCCTCTCTCCGTATTTTAGCAATAGCCCCAGCTTGGTCCTCGTACTGTAGTAAGCACTTTTCATACTTCCATTTGTTTCACGATCAAAACCACCTTACGTGGTAGCCCCATTATTACGACATTTATCTGTCAGCTAAGGAGACTGAGATTTGGAGACCTGCTCACTAGGGTCACAGCGAGCAGGGCTGGGAACCCAGGTCCTCACCGCCTAGGTGGGGGCGACCACTGCACTGCAACACACACTTCCTTCTTGTTTCTACCCTGCTGGCCTGGCATTCTCATCCTTTCCTCCACGTAGGACAGCACCTCTGATCTCCTCAGGGATGAAGGGTTGTCAGAGCCCAAGGAGAGGCTTTAAAAAGGGGGAAATCCTAAACGCACCCATGGTTCAATCTCCGAGCAGATCATGCTCAGCTCCTAATTCTCACCCAGACGGTTTTTAACTAGTCTCCCCTTCCAAGTACACTTTTCAGAAATGAAGGCATTGCTGGAGATAGTAAATGAATTTATATTCAGAATATCCCTGAATAAGTGGCTGAGCTTCTGCAAACATCAGTGGACATTTAGACACAAAAGCAACGACCACCATGAGCCAACAGGACTCACTAAGATCTTTTCATCTGACTAACCTCATCCGCATTTTCAGTCGAGTTCCTGGACCAGATCCGGGGAAGCCTGAGATAACACACAAGAATTAAACCTCACTGAAGACGACAGGACACTGCAAGGTCCTTCTGAACAAAATGGAAAAACGTGAGTCCAAGGACAGTGCCTCGATGGTTTCAAAATTGGCTCATCCATCATAGACAGTGTACTTTTCATGCAGTCATTTGTTCACCACACATTTCCTGGGCTCATGCTGGACTGTGAGAATACAGTGTTGACCAACACAGCCCCAGACCTGCCCTCTGCTTATGTTCCAAGGTTGTTAGAGCATCTTTGTCAACCTGAGAGAAAATCTCTAGGGTTTGATTACAGCCCTATCGTTAGCCTTTTCCTGTTTAACATTTCTTATTAACGACAAACGTATACAGACTTATTCAATTTCATGGACAAGAAAACGCAGGAAAAAACCCCCAGTAAATTCATTACACGATGTAATCTAAAAAGGTTTCAACAGGTTGGAACAAATTTACTGTCTGCTATCCAAGTTCAAAAAACAAACCGCACCAGGGCAGGATGGGGGATCATTTTAACATTAGCCTAAGAGAAAAAGACCTAAGGTTTCAGTTGCCTAGGAGTTCAATAGGAAGAAAGGTGGTGATGTAAAGGAATAGCTGGAGAATCAGGAGACAAGGATTTTGTTTCTAACAGCTGGGGAGGCGGGTGGCAAGTCACTGAATTTGGAGAGTTGCGTTTTTCATCAGAACTCCAGGGGATTGGGCTAGGACGCCTCTCAGGCCCAGCATCACCAGTGCAGATGACGTCATTTCTGCACACCGCCGTGTGTCCCCGGCATCTGGCACAGTGTGGGCACACGGAACGCATTCTCCAGGTACTGGTGAGTGACTGACAGTGCTAACAGAACTTCTGCAAGTGAATACTATAGCGTGCCCCCACACATACCCCATAAGCCCTAATATACTCTCAGATACAAAAAATAGGAAAAACATTTGAGCAAAAGGGGTCCTTATCCCATAGCTACATATATGTTACCTTTTACAAGGACAAGTGAGATATAATTCAGAGGAGGGTAACCCAGTTTATGTTTTGGTGTATCACCTCCCACGAGGACTAGATGAAGTAGTGGCTGAAGAAACTGGGGAATATTCTGTTCTGGGGAGAACAAAAGCTCAGAAGGGCTGTGGTAGATACTTTCAAACATTGTGAACAATATGTCAGTATCAACTCCAGAAAGCAAATGGAAACCCAAAGATAAAAATTAGTGAGAGGGTCTAATACAAACTTCTAGAATGGGCTGCTTCTCACCAATGGAAATCTTCAAGTGGCAGGCAGGAACGTCATGAAATTAATTCCTCATTGATTTTTAAGTTATTTTAGGTAACTTCTAAGGTCGCTTCCAACTCTAAGATTTCATGACTTTGTTATTCATAATGTTTAAAATGCAGTATGTAGAAAAGGTTTCATTTTTATGCAATTTTTAAACTGTTCAATTTTTAAGAATAAATCTTAAGTATTCACTGAGTTCAAGAAAAAACCCCACATTAAGCACAACTCTTCACGGTTGTTCCAGTTTTACCCTGTTTCCCCCAAAATAAGACCTAGCTGGACAATCAGCTGTAATGCGTCTTTTGGAGCAAAAATTAATATAAGACCCGGTCTTATTAATATAAGACCGGGTCTTATTTTACTTTAATATAAGACCCGCTCTTATACTATACTATTATACTCCAAAAGACGCATTAGAGCTGACTGTCCAGCTAGGTCTTATTTTTGGGGAAACATGATAAGTGTTAATCGACAGTGAGTATAAATACTTAACCCTCCATTACCATTTCCCAACCCCGCTGGGCGCAACACTACCACTGGCAGGCGTATTCCAAGATGTCTGGGAGAAGGCTTTCATTCAAACCTTATGAAGTAAAAGCTTCCTGTCTCTGTGTGTTGAAGTAGAAGACACCTGGGTTTTTTAAAACATATTTTAAAATGACAAACACTGTTTGCAAACAAAATTCTTACTTTCTTGCAGGAATAACAACACATAGAAATTATACATTTCTGGTGGTGTGGTGTGTAGTCTTTGGGCTAAGGAAAATGAGGAGCAGCCAAAAGTAGCAGGACCTGAGAAGGAAAATTCAGCCGCAATTTTTGTTTTGTTTTTGCCCTAGCTGTATCATAGCCAACAAAAGAACATGCTTCTTTTTTTAAAGGTATCTGTATCACTTCTGTATCACTTCTATAGCAATTTACAAAGCACAAATAAATGTTATCATCCCATTTTTTCAGAGACCTGTGCAGAGACCTCCAAGTATAGGCAAACCTGGAACCAAAACTCCAGCCCACCTCTAAATGCTGTGCTCCTTCTCCAGAGCACAGTGCCCGCCTGCAGAAGAGCCCAGCGTGACACCCTATCCCAGTCTTTTGAGATTCCTGGGCAGGGAGCAAAGAGGAGAGAAAAAGTGGACTCACCTCTGCATTCAGGTCTGAGAGAGCGCCATGACAGAGCAGCGTGTGGGAAGAGGCAGCAGGATGGCTGGTCCGGGCAAGCTAGGAAAACTGGGGCAGGGCAAAGATCACTCAGATCAGGCAGAATGGCAGAAGGCTGACTTGAAAGTTGGAGTGCCTGACTCTGTTACAAGCAGCTTTACCATTTGGTACATTTCACTCCTTCCTTCACTTGGTATGCTGGGTCTGTGTCAGGCTGGGGCTGCAATGGGGAAGATGCCCTCAAGTTGCTGACACTCCATCAGAGCAACGAGGAAGGTTCACGACTGACTTCAAGTTTCAGACTAAATGCAATGAGGAAAGCTCACCTGGAGAAGACGAAGGGGAGACCTCACTGCTCAAATGTCTCCAAATTAGCGATCAGCCTCTACGGTAGAGAGCTGAGTTTGCACTCTCAGAAAGTGTGGGTGCTCAATTAAAGTGCAAATTACAGAACTTGTATCAGTTTAGAGAATGGAACTATTTAATACTAAGAATAAGAGTCAATTATACTTCTTTCTCTAAAGTAAGTGGGTAACTCAACCTTTGAAAACAAGTCTGTTACCAAAATAGTAACAGATAAGAGACATGGTTTGAGCCCTGTCACACTGGGGGGGTGGGGGGGGGGTAGGTGGCCGCAGACCTGTGAAATGTTTTAACAGGAGCAGTACACTTCTTTATTCCAAATTAAAAGAGCCTGTCCAAGCACAGCTTGGGAGTTCAGCAGAATTCTGTGTTCTAGCCCAAGAGTGCGACTTTTTTTTTTTTTTAAATAAAAAATCAGATAGCAAATATTTTCTTTGTGGGCCATATGGTCTTTATCCCAGCTACTCCATTCTGCCTTTGTAGTAAAAACAGGGCCAGACAATATTACATATATAGGTATGGCTGTGGTCCAATAAAACTTTATTTACAAAACAGGCTGCTGGTTTGAAGTGTTCGTTCTAACCATATGAAATGGCATACCTTAGAACATCAATAAAATCTCCCCAGGTCTCTCTTCTGTTTCCTCATGCTCCCAATGGGGCCATGCTACTAAAACGGGTGTCCTATTGCGGATAACTTTGTGTCCTAGTGCGGATAACTTCTTTCCTACATGCAATGTTTCCCGGAGGACAGGTAGGGCTGATAATTATTAACCTGGGCTGTGGATGCTATCAAGAGGACAACAAAAGGCCTCGGCTTTCTGGTTAACTACCTGTATTCAGGGTCACACACAGAATGGGAAACTCTGATCATCTACTCTTAGCTTTCTGATTTTTATTCCTTAATTTATCAGAGCTTCAAGAGGCACAAGATATCTCCGTAGCCAAATCTTTCATCCTGTAGCCTCTCAGGGTCCTACCCTACAAATGTTCTATGGCTTCATCTCACCTCATCTAGATGTGCGCCCTACAAATCATCACCCTCATCTCACCCTCTCCTCTAATTCACAATGTGCCAAAAGCTCTGATGTCACACACACACAATATTTATAATATCCAACTTTTTAATAAAACCATTGTTCATTATCCCAAACGAGATATTTGCCAGCTGTTAAACGAACTGCAACTTTTGAATGCATCTGTTGTGCAAGGTCATTTAAGAGCACCCTGTGATCCCACACATTTGACTTCTTTCATGAATGTATGGTTTTATACTGTATGGTTATCTACCACACAGTGAGCAGGGATGAGCAATGACAGCTTTTAGAGCTACATGAGAAGAGCATATCTGGCCTGAACATTACATAGCTGTGAAAGGGTAAAGGCATTTCCTAAAATGGGATTTTAACTGTATCATTCAATGGTGGACAGAACAGAGCTGGAGACTGGGCACAGAGAAGGCAAATCATTTGAAGGAGAAGGAAAAGAGAAAATAAATATCCATTGTAGTCTTTTCGTAGGGATGAAGAGAGTTGAGTCTGAACTTGAAGTTGATTATGACCCCCAATAAGTTTATATAGTTAAGTTTCCCAGAGGTACCATGGTATATTAATAATAATTCACTTTTTAAAAATATATATATTTTTCAGTAATTTAGAAGACCTTAATTAAGTCTTGTACCTCATCAAATCCTATGGGGAAAGAAATATACTACAATATACAACAAAATTTCAGCTGTGTAAATGACCGTTAAAATTTTTTAAACCAGACTACTGTGGTCAATTTTGATCAATTAGGATAATTTCTAAATTAAAAGAAGATGAACTTACGTGTAGGATCTCAGCACTAGCTGAAGTTCTTTGTTGTTTTCTGTATTCCATGCTTTAATTAAAACAGATTTGCTGGGAACTATTGAACAGAAGAACAGAAAAAGAATATGCCTGTATTGTAAGAACAATGAGCACTATAACATGTATAATCAATGTTCTATACCTAACAAGTGGTTATAGGAGAAAATTATTATATATCTGCACTCTTCATTTTTGGAAAAGCCTTGATCTCTCTTTTTCTTCCTTGTTCTCAAATCACCTCATGCATCTAATCTGGAATTACATTTGGCTATTCATTTGAATGAACCTTCTAGTGTAGAAGGGAAAAAAAAACTAAGAGTCATAAACTCATCTCTTAATTTGAAGTAGTTCCTTTCTCTAGACTGATCCACGGTCAATTTGCGCTTTTACCAGGCATCAGACATTCTGAGAGCAAAAAATCAGCACCCTGCCTCTGTCTAAGCCGCCTGGGGAAAGCTAAAATACAAACTTGTTGCCAGTTGGAAGACTGTGAACTCAAATCTTTTATCTCTGAAAACAGAAATAATAATAATAATAAGAAGAAGAATAATTTGTTCATTGGTAGTAGCTCTTTTTGACAAAGCAGCCACCTCCTAAACGCTGGCACTATGTGCAAAATACAGAGTTAAGAAAACCATGTCTGCTCTGCCAATATGCCTCCTAGTCCAGCAGAGAGGAGTGGAAGAGAAGGAATATGGAATGCAAACCGTTGCTTGCTGCTGGCACCATTCCTTACCGTTTGGGAAAGTGAGACTCCAGCGCACCTTTAAGATTTTTTTTTAAATGCCTTGTATATATGTACTCGTTAATTTCGCCTCTTACAAACCATGTAACCACTATGGGTTTCCTTCCCTCTCTGCCCAATTCGCCCATTCTTCTCTTTAGGTCCACATTCCTCCCACAATTGAACCCTGCCACACAATTCGGTTCTTGGGCCCTTCCCTTGAGCAAGGGAATGCGTTCGCCTCGGGCCTTTTGGGGAATCCACTAACACCAAAACAATCTCGGTCTTCTCCCCATCCCGCGGCCCACGCCCTCGCCCTCTCCACCCCCGACCGCCCCCGCAGCTCCCCGAGATCGCTACGCGAGAGGCCCGGTGCTATCGACAGGAGGGTGGGGGCTGCGCCCGGGAGCACAGAAGGGCCGACAGTGTGCTCCTAGCAACCGCGGCCTGGGTCCACCATGCGCCCCGGCGCTCCTCCGCATCACCCACGGCCCCGCTGGGCCCCTGCTCCCGCGCTCACCGGGTCGAGCAGATGTTCATCTCGGAGACCCCAGCCCAAGGCGCGGCTGCATGTGGCGCAACCCGGGCCGCGCTCCCGGAGAGGGCCGAAGGAGTGGGCGGAGCCGCCCCGCCAGCGGCCCGGCCTCGGTGTCCACCGGGTCTCGGTGTCCAGGAGGGGGGAGGGTCCCCGGAGAAGCGGGACCCAGGACCACGCCCGCCACCCGGCCCCGGGGTCTCCAAAGCCTCCGGGCCGCCCCACTGCCCCTGCCTCTCACTCACCTTCCGCGGGCGGCGCGCAGCCAGCTCGAACGCGGGCGGTGGCCGATTCTCCCGTTCCGCGCGCACACGCACCCTCTCCACGGCCGGGCGCGCGCAGACCACGCACCAGGGCCCGGAGCCCCTCGCTCGCTCGCTCGCTCTCTCGCTCGCACGCACGCGCGGGTCCTGCGCCCCAACGAGCGCGGCCTCACGCGAGCCGCGGCACGCAGCCCTACACACTCGCCAGGGCGCGCGCTCTCGACCCTCGCGGTCACCTAGCAGTACCATCACCGTGGTATTAGGTATGCATTTTACACTTGAGGGGCAGAGGTTAGGCGGTTTAGTGGAGACCTCCCGCAGATTTCTGTTTAAGATCGATCCTCTTTGCTTGCTGCCACTGTTTCCAAGTTGAGTAAATATACGCCTTCAAGGCAGTCATATACGGATTCACTTGGTACTAAAATCCTCATGGAGCTATGAAGGCAAGAAGAAACGTTGGAGAGTTTTTTGTTCTTTCAGAAGAAATGCGCGTTCACTTTCTAGAATCCATGGAGAATGAAGGGTGGGAATACAGCGGGGTTACAATGGTCTGCCCTAGAAAGAGGAGTCCTGGGGAGTTGTGTGATCTCAGGAAATGCCTCTCGAAATTTTCCTTTGGTCTGGAAAATTCAAAGGTCTGCCCCACCCCTAGTTGGCACCAATTAAGTAACCTAAAAGGAGTGGAGAAGCTTTCAGGCGTGGGCCCTGGGTGTTAGCCAAATGGGTTGTGGTCATTCTAGTCTTTGGGTGGAGGTGCTTGAATTAATCCAGAAATATTTTTTCTTCTTTCTTAGTACCCCTGGAAGAGTGCCATCTGCAAACAGCTCCCCATTGTGGCTGCTTGGCTGTGGGACTGTGAACAGCTTGGCTCCAGCACCATTGTGTGAAAAGTTGAAAGAATAGTTCATATGTGTGAACACTCATATATATTCCTCCAAGAGTGCATAACAACATTTTGCTGTAACTGCCTTCTTTGGCGCTCTCCTAAGTACTTCAGCTTTCATCTCCTAAGAATAAAGACAAAGACATTCTTCTATACAACCAGGTAAGAAAATCATGTCTAAGAAGTTTAATAATTTGACATCCCCTAATATATACTGTATACAAGTTTATCCACTTGTCAAAAAAAGTCATATGTTGGCACTGTAGAAAAATAGTCCAGTGAAGATTCATGCATTGCATTTGTTGTTATGTTTGTCTCTTTTAATGCTGCACAATCCTCCATCTTTTTTGTTTCATGGCATTAACTTTTTAAAGAGGTTAGGCTAGTTATCACAGAGGGTTCTACTTTCTCGATTTGCCTGACCTTTTTTGCCTCCTGATATCATTTAACTTTTTCTCTGGCACCCTAATTTCTGGTAAGCTAGAAGGAAGGTTGAGATGTTTGATTAGATGGCAAGAATCCTTCTTACTTTCCAAGATGCTCTTCATACTTTTTGCCATCAGGAAGAACATATTAAGCACATAATTTTAATTCATAAATGCATGTTAGGTTGTCCCAGTATCAATGATCACCGAAATCTGAAGTGTCTTTCAGATTTCTTTGTTATAAAGCCCAATTTCCCTTTTGAGGTTAATAGGTATTCTGTGGGGTGGTGACTTTGGAACTTTTTGGAGGAGAAAGTCTTAGATCCCTGCAAAGAGAACACAGGTTACAAATCAGTTTTCCTAGGTGGGTAGAATAATCATCTGGATCATTCTGGTACCTACGGCTTCAGATCATCCAATGGTAGATAGATGCTTCGTTTAGTTAAATACTAGTTCATTCAAAGAACAGTAAAATTCTGGTCTCTGTGGAGTTTGGGCCACTTAGAGTTCCTGTAGATAATTCTGGTAAAGGCAGTGATGCATTCTACAAGGTCTTGTGATGAATGTTTTAAGATTTGATAAAATCCAGGCGGAGTTTCCTATATTTAAGCTCACAAACCCTGCTGGGCCAGAATCATGTCAAGTTTACTCTGTAGAAGTTGACTCTATATGACCACCTCAACTCCCAGAAGAGAACTCTCAAAGATCGTCATCTGTCTATTCCACAGACAAATGTAGGCTTCTAAACAGAAAGTCTGTAACCCAACTTCTCAAAAGAGGATAATTTTTAGTAAGACAGTCCAAGTCAGTGGGTGGTATCAGTGGATTTGTTTCATCAGCGAATTTTTTGCTGTTGACTTTGCCAGCTGATCTGAATTGCATCAGTCAGCATGCTAAGAGTCCAAAACAGAAGCTACAAGGCAGAAAGGCTAGCCTCAAAAGTTTTGTAGCATCATTTTGCCACATTCTATTGGTCAAAAGCGAGCATAGGACCATTCAAGTTTCAAGAGGAGGGGATCAGGGCAAGGGAGTGGTTACCAGGAGAGGAGGCTCACTGGTGCGGACGGGGGACGTATTTGGAATGCAGCTAACCAAGCCAAATACAAACTCTGATGTGTAGTATCGATCATACTAACCTTTACCCAAAATCACGTGGGTCCGGGTCATCTCCTTAACTTCAAGCCATAATCACCCATCCCCAGTTATAACAACCCACACATTCACGCTGACGATTAATACGGCCCACCGTTTCTTTTTGTTTACAGATTCCTTGATTCAGTGATTTCTCCCTTCCTTTTTCTGCAGAAGGAAAAAGAATAGGGGAGTGAAATACACATTTAAAAATCATTTATGCTAATTTAAAAGTTCTCTGAAACAGATTTGAATATAGGATTTAACATGGGTGTACAACAGAACTGTGCTTAGATAGTAGCAGTGTAAGTGCACGCGCTGCACTTTGTTGGCACCGTATCAGTAGTCAAATCTAAATCGTGATCGTGATTCTTTTCCTGATTCCAGTCCTGGCAGGTAGCGGTGCCCTTTGCAAAGGGTAAAGTGATTGCTGCCTGCCGATGCCTTTATCACAGCCATTCTTCACCCCATCTTGGCTGACAGTTCATCTCACTAAGTAAAGGAAACCCACTGATAACTAAACGAGGCAGGCTCAATTGTGAATCTATTAATACATGAAAAAATAGACCTCTGTATGTGGAAGGATGCTGTAGGACGTTGATCTTAACATTTTACAAATTCTATATTTTTATTTTAAAAAGGTTATATTCCAATACCTGCTTTTAAAATGTTTTTAATGTCCCATGAATAACTAGTGGGTATGTGTGTTCATACCTGCCAAAAACCTTCCTAGAATGCAAAACAGAGCTATGGACAACAGTTTGAGGGCAAGAAATCATCCCAAATGAAATGAGTGAGAAGAGAAGGTCCAGGACCTTTAAAAGATCATTTCCTTCGGGGCGGTCTCCTTGTTCTTTGTGTAGCGTTTATTACTAGCTTGTGATTCAGTTATCTACTGCTGCAGGGTAAACCATCCCATATGTTACAAATATCAATTTAATATTTCTCACAATTCTGAGCATTGGTTGGGCGTGGTTTTGTCTGGGCTTACACAGTTATATTCAGCTGTAGTAGGGGTTGGCAAAAATATCTGTAAAGGGCCAGATAAAGCATATTTTAGACTTTGTTGCATATTCTTTTTTGTTATCTATTTATTTATTTTACAAACCTGTAAAAAGCAAAAGCTATTTTTAGCTCAAGGGCCTACATAAAAACAGGCTGAGGGCCAGATTTGGCCCGCAGAGTAGGGTATGCCCACCCCTGACCTGGAGAGTCAACTGAGCTGAAGGTCCAAGGTGGCCTCACTCACGTGTCTGGGAAGTGGTGGTGCTGGTCACTGAAGGCCACGGTTCTCCTGGAGTGCCCTACTGGAGAGGAGAGGAAGCTTCTCACCCTCCACGGGTACGTTGTCAGTCTGTGGAGAGCATCCAAGAGAGTGGAGGCGGCAGCTGTCAGACTTGTTAGGACGTAGCCTGGGGAGTCAAACAAAATCACTATGCCACATTTTGTGGATTAGAGGAAACCATGAGGCTAACCGAGATTCAAGGGCAAATCGACTCCCTCTCAACGGGAGGAGCTGCAGATGTTATGGCCGCAGCTAGCAGAACTGAGTGGCAGATTTCTCCTCTGTGCACCACCAAGGGAGATCAAGGGCTGGTGCTGACTTTGACATTAGATTGTCTCTCAGCACCTTATTCAGGTACCTTCAAATGGAGTCATAAAACGGAATTTATAATCTCTGATGACAGCTATTGTTCTTACTCTCCTTTGCCCATACCACGCCAGCCTGCTTCTAATTCTGTGAACACTCCCTCATTTCCCTCAGTACTTGATTACAAGTATCTCTGCCATGAGGTCATCAGTTCCCTAAGAGAAGAGACCACGCCCTACCACTCTACCTTGCTGGGATATATTAATATCTTCAATAGACATGTACCGAATTTCATTGACGAGCCTTACTGAGGTTTGAAGTCAGGTTATTTGCTTACTTTACAAAAGCAAAACTAAGTTCAGAATCTAGCACTACCTACAAATCCCAAAAGAACAGTGTGCATCAAAGAGTTACATCTCACATTCAAATACTATCTCATCAGATGATTAAACTTCTTAGCAGTTTTCCAAACATATAATCAAGATTTAGGAAGCAGTATGCTTAGTAAGTTTGAACTAGTAACTGCCTTTAAAGACTATAACATTTAAACTCTAGATTTGTCAGCAGATGAAAATCAAAATATAACAACAGTCTGTAATATATACTGTGTATGTTCCAAAGTAGAAGTGATTCTGGAGGGGTTTCTAATCTATAGTAAATGTTGCTACTAATTGCTCAGTTGAATTTTTTAATACGTTTTCTCCCAAATCTCATTGTAAGTCTGTCTTCTTCCACTTGACGGAAAGCTTTGATAATTTATTTGTTTAGTAGCAGCTGGGGTGCATTTCTAATTGATGATTTGTTATGTTCCTTACTTGACTACCCACATTTTTCATTCTCTTCAGCATTTTCCTCCAGTGTCTCCTGTTTTGCTGAACGAGATAGATGGTGATGCTTTTGTGCAAATGCAGACAGTATTTCCATCTCTCCTCTTCTTCCTTCCATCACACTACAGATGCATGCAGGACTCATGCGAAGTAACATGTATGTGGCACTCAAGCTTTAAGTGTACTTGCGTGTGCTCTATTGGTTGGTTTTTAATACATAAGTCCTGTGGGACGACCTCCATTTGGCCTCCATTTGGGATGACCTCCATTTGGTGGGGAAACTGACGAACAAATGTCCCAGAATACCTCAAATTTAATGTGTGCATGTCAGCCTCAGTAGCTTCCCATAAAATCTGTTTATTCTCTTGGATTCCTGATTTGGTTAAAGCAGCCCCATTTATCAGTTACCCAAGGTTGACCCTCAGTTCTTCCTCCTCTCTTACTTCACATGTCCAGTCAGTCACCAATATCCTGCGCTTGGTCTCTCTCTCTCTCTCCCTCTTTTTCTCTGCCTCCCTTCCTCCCTCCCTTTCTAAGACCCTTGACCTTCTGATTCTTCCTCTACTCCTCAGAAAGCCTCATCCCTTCCCTGGCTTTGTGCCAGAACTTTCTTGTTAAAAGCAGATTCTGATTCAGTATGTCTTGGATGAGGCATGTGATTTTGAACTTTAATAAATGGATTGGTGATAGGATACTGCCGGCTGGTAGACCACACTTTGAACAGCAGGAGTCCAGAGCTGCACTAATAGAACTTTATGTGATGGGAAAAATGCTCTCGATTTTCCAACTCCATAGGCACTAATCACTTGCAGCTATTGAGCAGTTGAAATGTAGCTAATGAGATTGAGGACCTGAATTTTTAATTTTACTTAATTCAAATTAAAGTAGCCACGTGTGGCTAAGTGGCCACCATGTTGAACAATGCAGATCTCTGTATATCCTTTCCCATCCTTCAAAAGTCAGTCCTCAGGACTAGGGACATAATTTGTGGAGCCTGGTGCAAAATGAAAATTCAGGGGCCCTTGTTAAAAAATTATGAAGAATTTCAAGACAGCAACAGCATTGGTAGAAAAATTGACAAAGTATATGAATAGGTAATTTACAGAAGAAGAAATCTGCATGGTCAATAGATACCACAAAAGATGCACATTTTCATGGGAGTCAGGAAAATGCAAATTAAAGCTACAGTGAGATACATAATGTTAAATAAACTTAGTTGATAAAGCAGTGTGGCAGGGTTAAGAACATTCTAAGTCCTTTGTTGTCACTTCAGCAGTTTTCACAGCATCTTCACCAGCGGTAAATTCTATCGAAATAAACCATTTTCTTCATTCGTAAGAAGCAACTGCTTATCCATTAAAGTTTTATTATGAGATTACAGAATTAAGTCACATCCTCAGGCTCCACTTCTAATTCTAGTTCTGCTATTTCTACCACATCTCCAGTTACTTCCTGCACTGAAGTCTTGAACCCCTCAAAGTCATCCATGAGGGTTGAAATCAACTTCTTCCAGACTCCTGGTGATATTGATATGTTGATCTATTCCCATGAATCACAAATGTTCTTAATGACCTCTAGAATGGTGAATCCTTTCTAGAAGGTTGTCAATTTACTTAGATCCATCAAAGGAATCACTGTCTATGGCAGCTATAGCCATATGAAATCTATTTTTATTTTTTTTTTGACTTTCAATTTTGGTTGGCTCCATCTGATTTAATTGTTTATCTGATGGAATTATTTAATAATCTCTTCTTAACATTACATGAAGAAGTATTTTTGGAATTCAACATAAATAACAAGATAATTCAGCCAGACAAAACTAAACACATATAAATAAACCATATGCTTAAATACCATATGCTTGCTTATACCATATACTTAAATCTATGACTACATTGACTAGTAATTCACTTATGCATAAATGCGCAAAGAAGGAAGCAATGCTGAAACATTTCAGCTTGTATTTTACAAAATAGTTTTTAAGTATTTGACATAGTTTAGTAATAGTCAAGAAAAATAGTCTACCTGGTTTGGATGGTTTATTAGTTTTCTAGGGCTGCTGGGAGAGCATGACACACGCTGGGGAGCCTAAACAACAGAAATGTATCTCTCTCAGTTCCAGAGGTTGGAGTTCAAGGTAAAGGTGTTGGCAGGATTGGTTCCTTCTGAGGCCTCTCTCCTTGGCTTATAGATGGCTGCCTTCTCCCTGTGTCCTTACATGGTCTTTCCTCTTTGTGTGTCTGTGTCCTAATCTTTCTTAAAGGACACCAGCCAGATTGGATTAGGGCCCACCCTAATAACCTCATCTTACCTTAAGTACCTCTTTAAAGTTCCCTGTCTCCAAATAGAGTCACATTTGGAGATACTGGGGGTCAGGACTCAAGTATGAATTGGGGGCAGGGCACAGTGCAACTTATAATGAATGGACAGTCTCCTCAGCCTTCCTTCCTTTGGTATATTAACACATACGAGGTCTGACAATTCAGTTCGCGAACTTGTTGCAATGATGCTGCTAACCTTTTATGATATCAGAGGGATTATTCATTATGAATTTGTACCAACTGGACAAACCATTAACCAAGTTTACTATTTAGAAGTGTTGAAAAGGCTGTGTGGAAAAGTTAGACGACCTGAACTTGAAATGTATTTCTTAAATAATAAAAATTGGAAGTCAACGTTACTCCTTGATCCATGTGCTATAGAATAGATGTTGTTAGCAGGTATGGAAGCAACATTAATCTCGTTGTACATCTCTGTCAGGGCTCTTGGGTGATCAAGTGCATTGTCAATGAGCAGTGATATTTTTAAAGTCATCTTTCTTTCTGAGCAGTAGGTCTCAACAGTGGGTTTAAAATATCCAGTAAACCATGTTGTAAGCAGCTGTGCTATCTTCTAGGCTTTGTTGTTCTCTTTGTAGGGCACAGGCAGAGTAGCATTAGCGTGATTCTTAGGAGCCCTAGGATTTTCAGAATGGTAAATGAACATTGTTTCACCAGCTGCATTAGCCCCTAACAAGAGAGTCAGCCTGTCCTTTGAAGCTTTGAAACCAGGTATTGACTTCTGTCTAGCCATGAAAGTCCTAGATGGCATCTTCTTTCAATATAAGGCTTTTCCTGCTACATTGAAAATCTGTTATTTAGTGTAGCGGCCTTCATTAATTATCTAGCTCTTCTAGATAACTTGCTGCAGCTTCTATATCACTTGCTGCTTCACCTTGCATTTTTATGTTATGGAGATCGCTTCTTTCCTTAAACCTCAGGAACCACCCTCTGCTAGCTTCAGACTTGTCTTCTATAGCTTTCTCACTTCTCTCAGCCTCATAGAATTGAAGAGAAGTTAGGTCCTTGCTCTCGATTAGGCTTCAGCTTAAGGGAATGCTCTGGCTGGTTTAACCTTCTGTCTAGACCACTAAAACTTTCTCCGTATCAGCAAAAAGGCTGTTTTGCTTTTTTATTATTCGTATGTTCACTGGAGTAGCACTTTTTATTTCGGTCAAGAATTTTTCCTTTGCACTCACAACTTGGCTACTTGTTTGATGAAAAAGGCCTAGCTTTCAGCCTGTCTTGGCTTTTAACATGTCTTCCTCACTAAGCTTAATCATATCTAGCTTTTGGTTTAAGGTAAGAAACATGAGACTCTTCCTTTCTCTTGAACACTTAGAGGCCACTGTAGGGTTATTAATTGGCCTACTTTCAATATCGTCGTATCTCAGGGAATAGTGAGGCCCAAGGAGAGTGAGAGAGATGGGGGAACGGTCAGTCTGTGGAACAGTCAGAACACACACAAGTCTTATATGGACGTGGTTCATGGCACCACAAAACAATGAGAAAAGTAACATCAAAGATCACTGATCATAGATCACCACAACAATAATATAATAATGAAAAGTTTGAAATATCGCAAGAATAACCAAAATGAGACAGAGACACGAGCAGAGCAAATACTGTTGGAAAAATGATTACTCAACGCAAAATCACTACAAACCTTCAATTTGAAAGAAATGCAGTATCTGTAAAGGGCAATATTGTGAAGCACAATAAAATGAGGTGTAACTGTAATAAAGATTGAAAAAGCAGAAATTAATGATTGGAAAAGGAAAAATAAATGAACTGGTAAATTAATATTTGGAAAAAGTAAACTAAATAGTTCTTTGGGGAAAAAAATAGACAAATTACCAGCTAATCTAATCAAGAAAAGAAAAAAGAGAAAATATACAAAACAGGAAATGACAAGGAAGATATAAGTATTGAAACAAAAGGAAAATTTAAACATTTAGGAGATGACGTTGCATAACTTAATGCAAATACATTTAAAAACCTAGTTGAAATAATATCCTTGGAAAATAAAAATTTCCGAAATTGTCCCTAGTAGGGATAAAAGTTTAAACAAATCAATTTTCATGGAAGAAATAGAGAAAAACCTACATTCCCATGTAACTAAAACTAGTTGAATAAATGATGGTATATACAAACCATGGAATACCATGCAGCAAAGATCTCTATGAACTGATACGGAGTGTTTTCAAGGAATAGTAGATGAAAAAGAGCAAGGTATAAAAGAGTATATTATAAACGTTTTTGTATGGAAAAGGGGAAATTAAGGCTAGATATACATTTGCTTACTGTTTAAAAAAAACAAAAAAGACAGATGAGGAGGATAAACCAGAAACTAATGAAAATGTTGAAAATGAATGAGTGCAACTTCTCTGAGCTTACCTCTTTATACATTTTGATTTTTGAACCATGAAAATGTTTTGCATATTAAACCAACAAAAATGTAAAAAGCAAACCCTAATATTGAACACAAATAGCCACAAATTAACCTAATTAATGAAACTATGATATTCATATCATAACTACACAGAAAAAATACCTAATTCAACTAACTTTGGAGCACAGTACTCCCTTACTAGAATGTATTTTAAATGCAAAATGAATTGCAAAGAAATACTGATACTTTCTTAGTAGGTTTTTTAAAGATATCAGTGAAGAACTTCTGAAATTATTTTGTAAGTATTATAGGTTAAAGAAAATTATTAGACCAGGAGGTTTTTTTCTCCCTCTGGGAGAAGGGTGATACCAGTTGGAATAGGAGAAGTTTAGGAAGAACCATGATTTTAAGAATTTGATTTGATTTGAATTGGAGATAGTGGTATCAACTCATAGTTCTTTAAAATTTTTACTTTCTAGCTCTGTCTCCTGCAAAAGCCTAGAAACAATAACATTCCAGTAACATTGGGCATACCTAGTATGCAGATGCTAATTTCTAAATACTATTCTCCACTGAAAGGAACCCAGGTTCTTTGGAGAAATGGCTGATTCCAAGTCTGGGATATGGGAAGCACACTGTCAGTTGGAAACACTTGTGCACAAAAGTGTGGAAGTGCTCAAAGTTAATGGGGACATGTGAAAGGATATAGGAGCCAGCTTAGTTGTTCCCACTAGCCAAATCTGTGATAAGTTGAACATCAAAGAGAATAATGATGGTAATGGATTACATTATCTTGAGTCAGGAAAGAACCCATGAGTCCATAGCGACACTCAAAATAAAGGTGGTGATAGAGGTGAGGTTTCTTCTTTCAAAGCCTGCCAGTTATTAAATATAGAAAACAATGATAGAATTAGAAAAATCACCATTTTCCAACCACCATTGTAATAATTTAGGCAAGGATCATCAATGGATGCTAAAATTATTAGGTGAAAGATTGTTTGAGGATTATTGCGCAATAGGAGATTCACACATTATCACCCACAAATTATTTATGAATTACAATATAGTACACACACACACACACACACACACACGCACGCACACATAATGTGTTGAGAGTAAACCTTCAGTAGTCCAGAAACAGGAGATCTTCAACAGTAACCTTCATCGGGAGGAGAGACTTCCATCTGTCTTTGGGTATGATGTTTTGAACGCACCTATCTCTAGAGACACAAGAGTATTGTTCCTGAGGGATACTGAGGCTACCAGAGTAGAGAGGGTTGGGTTGAGAAGCTAATCCATGTGCTTTATTTTGTAATCTGGTATCTTGCCACAGAGTGGTATTTAGCAAAGCCAGTTGAATTGTGTCTTCCACAGGACAAGGGATTATTTTCCATATTGGGATTTAGATTGTGCTCTGTTTCGTTCTTATCACTGGGGATGTGTATATGTTGTTCTTTGTGAAGTAGCACACAAAGACTCAGGAGCAGAACCCTAAAGCTGCAGGAGAGAGACACACACCTGATCTTTCTCTAGGACTTTGAAGAAATGACCTGGACGTGGTCCATTTTGGACAGAGTGGATTGTGGATACATACAGCCATTAAGATTCCATCCCTGGAATGTGCTGATATTGGCTGCTCTTATGTTATAATCGTCCTAAAGGTTGGGAGCAGGTAGAGCTCAAGGTAACCATAGCCCTGGGGGTTAGGGTCAGGATTCTTTTGAAGGGAAACATAATTCCACTGGCAATAATCCATCAGAATAGTAGTTATAAATTACTGAGTTGCAAAACCTGAGGAAGGAGGAGGGGCTGGAACTAGAAAAGAAGGAGAACTTTTTCCTGGTTTGGGTCCTCATTGAGAATTAGGCGTGAACCTTGAGGCATCAAGATAGTTGGGAGCTGAGCAGGGAGGCAGTCAAGGCAGGGTCCCACTGGAGGGTGGCATCTCTCAGATGCCACTTCTAAGAGCAGTTGGAAGTGACTACCTACGTGAAGCTTCCCTGCCTGCCCTTGGCAGCTATGCTGGAGGGATTAAGGGAAGGACCTGTCTCAGGTCTTAGTAAAGGGTAAAGCACTGCCTCTCCCCTGAGGGCAAAGTTGAGATAGCAGGCATGTCCCAAGTTAGCCCAGATACAAAAGTATTTTCTGAAGGCTATAATCAGGCATAAATTCTATATAAGTTGATAAATTAATGTAGTATGTACCCATTACTCATGCGTTGTACCTCCCCATTATAATAGGTCCACAATCTCCTGTCAGTACTGAAATCCCAACAATTTTTAAAATAAAATTTTTTCATAAGTTTGCAACTACAACTATGATCTTATTTGGTGGCAAAACTTGACTAGAATTTATGTGAGATTATTTATATTATTTATTTATCTCACTTGATTTCTGAATATTTGTATGATTTGCTGCAGAAAAAAATTGATGTTTGTTAATAGGGCACTGCCTCCGAGTTCTCTTGACAAGCTGCATGGCATGGGCCCCATAATTCTGAAAAGGAAAAATCTGAAAACCTTTGAATTCCAAAACCTGTCCAGTGACAAAGGATAAGGAATTCAATGGAGATAAGAGAATTGTATCTGCATTAACTTTCATCCAAACTGGAGGAGATCTGCCTCAGGGCCCTTAGGGAAGCAGAGCCTGTTTCCTGTAATTCTTGGAAATAAATGTAACCCCCACCCCATGCACACACCGTTGCTCCAAGCTAGAACCTGCAGACTGGGGTGTTCCACGTGGCCACAGGTCTTGCCTGGTCCACACAGGTTTAAAATACTTGAATGTGTTGCCAACAGTTACAACTCAGGAGATTACACACAAAAGTCTAAATTTCTAGGGTCTCTTGGGAAATTGGAAAGCTAGCAATATTGAGTCTGCGTTCTGGCAGCTCAGACTTTTGCCGAAACTGAACAGCAGCTGCTTTCTGCCAGTTTCCATCACTCCCAAATATGCTATCAACTATGATATGAGGCTCGAATTAGTGGCAACCTAGAAATCCATCTTCCTTCAAGTCAGTAGTTATTATTATTATTATTATTATTAGTACTATTTTGGAGAGGGATGGAAAAGGATGGAAAGCTCACTTCATTTATTTGTATTATCCCTCTAGCCACTGTAGGCCTTTTCGTTTTCAATCCCTGCTGTATCCCCCAGCCAAAGCTTTGCCCTCAGAGTCCCTGGAAACCCCATGTGGGTTACCATCCTAGCTGTAGCTCTGACCCAGCAATGACCTTAAGTTGACCTTGGCCCTGGACAGAGCCCTAGACATGTTTCCATAAGAGGCTTGCTCCTCCCCTGACTCACTCCTCGTCTGTTCCTTTCCCCAGGCCTGGGAAATCTCCAAGACTTGGCTGTCTTCATTTAAACCCTTCCTAGTGAGTTCATTTCTTTCTAACTGCCCGGTAGCTTTTCAGCCTGTGTCAGCTGGTAATACTTTCATTCTTTCGCACTGTGGTCCTGGCCCTGGCAGGCAGGGTATGACCTGGCTACAATCAATGATCCTCTTTTGTGTTTCTGGCTTTGATGAGGTGCCTTTATTCTGATCCTCCAGCTCCTAAGTGATTCCCTGTTTTTCTTTGTGTTTCCAACCCCAGCCTGCTCACCTGTAGTTTTTTTTGCCCTGGAGCTGGCACTTTTGTTAAACCTACCACTTATCTCAGCCAGAAAGACCTAAGGCCTTCTCCTGACACATGATGAAAAAGAGAACTAAGGAGCCAGGAGATCTGGCCTCTCTACTCCCAGCTACACCCTCCTTGGTAGAAAGTCCACGAATGCATCACTTTCCTTTCTGGCTCTTGGATTTCTCAGTTGTAAAATGAGGCAATTATACTGTAAATGTACTCAATATACTTTTCATCCTGCTCAACAGGCACCCCCCTCTAGTGGATAAAACATGTTTGATTTATTCGTGTGAGGCCCGCCTTTTTTCCTGTTGGTCTTGGTTTGGGGGACCTTGATAGAAGAAAACATTCATTTCCTTTTTTGGTGCCTGAGGAATCTCTCACTGTAATAATATTAAGTATGTACAAGCATACCTCATTTTATTGTACTTCATGTTGTTGCACTTCACAGATGTTGGATTTTTTTAACAAATTGAAGGCAAAACACTCCATCAGCAAAAAGATTATGACTAGCTTGATTGCCATGGTCTGTGACCAAACCCGCACTATCTCTGAGTGTGCCTGTACTCCAGCCGCTGGCCCTCCTGGGTGCTGACTTAGAGCCTGAGTAAGACCAAATCCTTCAACTTGGGATGTGGCAGGAAGGCAGGCAGGCCCCAGACCTGGAGATCAAATCCTGGGCAGGTAAGTGCTTTGAAGAGTAACAGATGGAAATGGAGGTAATTGCGTTTCCTCCTCACTTTCTATCCTTCCTGCCAGGCAGTCTGCTCCTGTTCTAGAGGTCAGAGAGTGGCCTCCTGCTGGCAGGCCTCCTTTCTTATGGGCACTGGGGACAGCAAGGACCTTGCCTCAGACCTCTGTTTGAATCAGGGTGGAACCACTTACTGCTGTGTGACCTTGAGCCATTTACCTCACCTCTCCTACTCTGAAAAATGGGGCTATTACAGTGCCTTTTGCATTGGGGTGTCAGGACTAAATGAGATAATGCATGTAAAGTATTTAGCACAGAGTCTGGTACATTGCCTATTCAAAAGGTGTTACATGGCTTTATTGTTGTTACCACATTTTATTTCCCAAGAGCCTCCTGGTCTCTCAGTGAAAAATTATAGTTCATCTCAGGAGTATGCAAAAAACTTTTTTTCTCAAAAATTAGCATATAAAGGAGGTTCTCCATTTAACTCCTGCCCTTTGCCCCCCTAGTTCCCACTGACAGCCTGAGTAGGTACTTCTAGCTGTTATCTAATAAAAAAAGATTAGAAGCCACTACTACAGCCCCATTAAACCTAGAAGAATCAATTCTAACCGAGAAGGTCACTGATGTTTTTACCTTCTCATGTAGCCCCTAATATACGCGATAGATGTTCTTAAGAATTTTCTTTCAATAAAAGAACATTTCCGTGATAGGCCATTTTCATTCTTTAAAAAAATTTTTTTTTCCTGGTACAACATACAAGTATGTTTTATGGACTCCAGTGAGGATTTTTCTGGATTCGTATTTTTTTTCAATTACACATATAATACTTTAATTCATTCTGGTAAAATTCAAACAATGCAAATAAAATGAAAGTGTGGAAAGCCCTTCTTATCACCACCATTCCTTCCCCTGCATCTCTACTCCACCTTGCCTCCCCCCACATTAAAATTCCACTGCCCTTCTAGGAGAAACCTATACTGTCGCCTGCTATGTGGCTTTACAAGTCCTCTTCTGCCCTCCTGCCCCCAAGCTATTTGAGAGCTACAACCGGATTTCTACATGTATGTAAATGAGTGTGGACTAGACTTTAAAGACTCGCTTCTCATCACTAGAATAGGGTAAAAGTGATGTCATGTTACTTCCAAAATTGGGGTACAAAAACACTGAATGCTCTCTTGTTCTCTTTCTCTCTGAGCCCTGCTCTTGGGGGTGCAAGCTGCCACATTGTGAGTAGCCCTAGGAAGATGCCACGGGAAAGACTGTGATCTCTGGTCAACAGCCACTTAGGACCTGAGACTTGAAAACAGCTGCACGAGTGAGCTGGAAGCACCTCCATCCCCACTCACCCTGGGATAATTGTAGCTTTAATTGCTGCTTCCTAAGAGACTCTCCGCTCTACCTGATTCCTGACCCACAGCAGGATAAATGTTTGCTGTGTTAGCTGCTAAGTTTTGGAATAACTTGTTAAGCACCAGTAGATGTGGTGGTTAGTTTTATGTGTCCATTTGACTGGGCCGTGGTGTACCCATTGGTTCTATTTCACTGGAGAACCCAGACCAGTAGAGATTTTGGTTTTGAGAGTGATTCTAGAGGAACAGTGTGTGAAGGGTGAGTTTTCTGAATTAGTTCTGGGGTTTCTGGAATTGGCTTTCCAATCCGATTAGATTAAAAGACACTAATAACTCTATTTCAGTCGTGGAGAGAGCGCTGATAGTCCTGGCATGATCTGGCGCTGCAGATACAGACATTGTCTGCACTGGACGCTCTCAGTCAACCAGTTATAAGAAGCAAGGAGCTGGGTGACTGTATATGATCCTTTTCAACATTTTTGGAAATCTGACAAATACAATGAGATTGGCTGGTTGCTCCTAATGTTGCTGGACAGAATAGTGAAGGAAACTTGGAGCTCAGGGATTCAAATTCCCAGCACAGGCACCACATAAGGAATCCAAAAACTTCTATATGTGCCTGAAGAACCCTAATCCCCTGTAGCTGCTGGGCTGAGAGGCTGAAAATCAAATGCAAAATCTCATCCTGTGATTGGCTGAATCATAACACAAGTTAAAGTCCCAGCCACAGCAGGGTGTCTATTGTTAAAGTGAGGGTATTGATTGGGAAAGAAGGGGATCTTGTAAACTGTAATGGGAACCTATGGGAAGACCGTGATGAAGCTGGAGACATTGAGCCCCTAAATTCTGATGAGTCATTTTGCCAGTGGAAGAGGCCTCCACACCCGCAATGGAAGCAGTCTCCTGACCCCCAGTAAAGTGGTTCTCTACCCCTATCTGAGGGGATTAACCCTGTCTTGTCAGGAAACTGCTGGCCTCCCCTGAGGCAGTTGCCATAGGAGAATGCTGGTTGTCCTCTGGACCCATCCCCTCTACTCCTCTCTGTTTCTAGACCTATAATTAGACTCAAGTCCCAGCAGGCTCCTGGAAGTGTGGTGCGAAGTATGACCCACAGGGAGGTATGCTACACTCCAAAAGAACTAATTGAGTTTTCTCATTGCTGCAGACAAAAATCTAGAGAACATGGGTAGGAGTGGGTATTGAAGTGAGGGGTAATGGTGGAAGAAACAAAGCTGGATCCAGCCAAATTTATCGATACGGGCTCACTTAGCAGAGATTAATTGGGCAATAAATCTGACAACAATACAGGGGCTTCTAAACTCAGTGAAATTTGTGGGGGTCTAGTAGTATGGGGCATGTCACGGTATTCCTTCTAATATAAAGGTTAGATTGTTGCCTTTGGCCCATCCTAAAACCAAGAGAGTTGCAATGCCTGGTGGGACTCCTTGGATTTCAGAGGCAACATAGTCCTCATTTAGGTGAGTTCCTCTGGCCCATTTATTTGCTTACATGAAAAGCTGCTAGTTTTGAGTGAGGCCCAGAAAAGAGAAGACTCTGCAATAGGTCCAGATTCCTGTGCAAGCTGCTTTGCTGCTCGGGTTATTGATCCAGCAGATCCAATGGTAGTGGAAGTGGCGGTGGCAGGTAGGGTGCTGTTTGGAGACTTTGGCAAGGCCCCTAGAGGTGTACCACAGTGTAGGCGTTTAGGATTTGGGAGCAAAACCCTGCCATCTTCTGTAGGTGATGGTTCTCCTTTTGAAAGGAAAGTTCTTGGCTTGCCACTGGGCCTTAGTATGGTCTGAATGCTTGACTGTGAGCTCCCAAGTTACCATGTGATCTGAGCTGCCCATCGTGAGCTGGAGTGTTATCTGACCCACAAAGCGGTCAAGTTCTGTGTGCACAGCAGCACTCTATCATCAAAAGGAATTGGTGGACATGTGATCGGACCCAAGTGTGCCCTGAAGGCACAAGTTACAGGAAGAAATGGCCCAAACACCCATGTTCCCCACTTCTGCTATGCTACCTTCTTTCTTCCAGCCTGCACCTGTGACCTCCCGGGGAGTTCCCTACAATCGGTCAGTTGGCAAAGGAAGAGTAGATTTGGGACTGGTTTACAGATGGTTCTGCACAATATGCAGCAGTGCTGCAGCCCCTTTCTTGGACATCCCTGCAGGTTAAGGGAAACCCTCCCTGTGGGCAGAACTTCAGCATTGCACCAAGTTGTTCACTTTGGTTGGAAAAAGAAATGGCCACATCTGTGATTATATACTGATTCATGGTCTGCGGCCCATGGTTTTGCTCAGTGGTCAGAGATTTGGGAAGGACATGATTGGAACATTGGTGACAAGGAAATTTGGGGAAGAGGTATGCAGATAGATTTCTCTGAGTAGGCAAAAAATCATGAAGACATTCGAATCCCATGTGAACGCTCACCAAATGGTGACCTCAGTAGAAGAGGATTTTGATAATCAAGTAAATAGGATGACCCTTTCTGGGGATACCAGTCAGCATCTCTCCCAGCCACCCCTGTCATCACCCAGTGGGCTCTTGAACAAAGTGGCCATGGTGGCATGGATGGAAGATGCATGGGCTCAACAACATAAACTTCTGCTCTTCGAGGCTGTCTTGGCTATGGCCACTTGCCAGCGGAGGTGACCCACACTGGGACCTAAACAGGACACTCTTTCCCAGGATGATCAGTCAGCTCCCTGTTTGCAAGCTCCTTACGTTCACTGCAGCTTCCGTCATGGAACGGGCAGCATTTTGTTCTTACTGGAACAGATCCTTTTCCTGGGTACAGATATGCCTTCCCTGCACACAGTGCTTCCGCCAAAACTACCGTCTGTGGACTTACAGAGTGCCTTGTTTACTTACCCGCGGGGTATTCTACACAGCATTGTTTCTGATCAAGGAACTAACCTCACAACAAAAGAAGTGTGGCAATGGGCCCATGTTTGTGGAATTCACTGGCTTTCTGTGTTCCCCACCATTCTGAAGCAGCTGGCTTGGTGGGATGGCCTTTTGAAGACTCAGTTACAGCACCAAGTAGGTGGCAGTACCTTGCAGGACTGAGCCACGTTTCTCCAGAAGGCTGTGTATGCTCTAAATCAGCATCCAGCATGTCTTGCTGTTTCTCCCATAGCTAGGATTCATGAGTGGAGGGGTGGAAATGGGTGTGGCCCTACTCACTATTACGCCTAGTGACCTACTAGCAAAATTTTTACTTCTTATTCCCATAAACTTTTGCTCTGCTGGCTTAGAGATCTTAGGCCAAAGGGCAAAATGCTTCTGATACTCATTCCAGAAAAATATTTCCAAAATTGCTTTGAAGGGTAGACTAGGCACTGGCATCAGTGCATAGCTTCCCAAGGGGCGTACTTCAAAGGTGACGGTAGTGATATTCAGCAATGAGGTATGTAGCACTCTTTCTAGGATGAGTTCGTGAACTTAATTGTCTGACCTCATAGTTCAATTGCAAAAAAGTGGGGCAAGAATGGGAGAGCATATGCAAAATAATGTGTAACATTTTCCAGTAATCACATTGGTGGCTTGCTATTGGCTCCTACTGACTAACGATGAGTATCTCTAAGGAGAATGACTGCAGTGGATCAACACATGTCAAATATATTGAAATCCGTGATTTCATCCCGATACAAAAATTGGTCATCACTGGAGGATGCTAGGGAACCAACTCTTTGTTTTGAAAACTGGTAAATAAAAGAAAACAAACATTTATCCTGCCTTATATAAACTGTAACACTAGATAAGCAAAGAGTAGATGATGTGAAGCTTCTCTTTACGGAAGTAGTCCATCAGATAACCGAAGAAGAAAGAGTAGAACTGAATATCAACATTTTTTGACAGTCCCCAATGAATTATTGAATCTAAGCCTTGAACATCAGTGGCTGCTAGCATCGCAAAAAGACAGGTACACAGGTATTTGTGCCTGGACGAACACAGCACCATCTATAAAGTGGTATCTCCTCCCCTCACCCCCGAAATTAATAATCAGACCTGAATGTGACTCACCCCGGAGCTGCAGGAAGGTGGTTTCTGTTGCAGCCTGCAGTCCAAGTTCTGGCAGTCTATTTTGGAGCTTGAAAAAGCCAACTGCTTCTATGCGTATGTTCCAGACGAAAGCTATTTTAAACATTGGTGGCTGTAAAACAGTAGCTTTACAAAAGACTGTGTCCTAACCTTTTTTTCTAGTACATTCTTCTCAGAATCTCCAACTAGAAAATAAGAGCAAAGTCAACAGCAAAGATCAGAGTAAGAGTGCCTCTTCAAGAGAGATACAGATGGAGAAGCCAGTAAGGAAGTGATAAGCATATACATTAAAAATTACGTCTGAGTGAAGTATTTGCCTATGGTTCCCACAGTACACCTGAAGTCGGATAACTTCTGGGATGACCGCATTGCCAAAAAATGTCTCAGTTCTTCAAAGCAACAGCTTATGAACGTCAACCCTTCAAATCGGGGCCTGGGAAGGCCCCTAATCTGCACCCAGTGTGAAGTCAGCTGCAAACGTCGTGCAGGCCCAGGAAGGACATCCTCCCAGATCACACCTTGAGTCCAATCTTGGAAGAAGGCAGACCAGGAAAATCCTCCTGGCATAATTTATGGAATATTTTTCATTGAGATGTTTGCTCTCCTTTAAATTTATTTTTGTAAGAGGAATGAGGTCTCAATTCCATCTGTTGAACTGCTCTTTTCTCTACTAAGTTTTGAAATACGTACTACCAATATCATATATTAAATTTTCCTATGTATTTGGGTCTATTTCTGGAATCCGTTCTGTTTCTTTGATCTACTTATTTATGTAGCACTACTAAATTTAAAGATGGTGCTATAAGGATGCCGTATTAGTGCATGAAATACAAGGAACTGCTGAAAACCTAAGCCTGTGGAGTGTCAGAAATCAGGAAGCTTCAAGGAATAGGAGATCTTTCGAGAGTGCTGCCATTCAGGTGACTCAGCTCTAACAATTCATGGTCTGGGTGATTTTTAGTCCAAAATTTCAAATTCCTTGGAAGATCTGACTGGCTCAGCTTAGGCTGGGTGTTAATCCCAGAGTCAGTTATTTATTCTCGGGGGGACAGGTTTGTTTATTACAAACATGACTGCTGGATGCCTACTCTGTGTACCAATGGAGGTTTCCAAAGAAGCATAAAGTGTTGTGAACTGAACAGTACTCCAGAAACTGTCTACTGCACAATGCCTGCCCACCTTCTCATACGTCTGAAGCTTTCCTATTTGTATGGTGCATCTCTCCCACACAGAATTGCAGCCACCCCTGCCCAATAGGAGACGATACGAATGAAGTTCCTGTATTGATCAGGAGGCAATGTTATAGCATGTTACAGCTGTTAGCCGAGGATTTCCTAGAGCATTTCTCCTCCACTTCTGCCAGAATATCCTTTACACGTTCTACAACCCGTGAAGTAAGTGGAAAATTTAATCATCACTAACACATCTGAAATAACAGTGATTTTCAAACTGGGGTACAAGTACACGTAGAGGTACATAAAAACATTCCAAAGGATACTCCCACATGGAAAATTTTGAGGGAATCAATATCCAGTTCCTCAGCTTCAGCATGAAGTCTTTCTTCTAATTAATCTGCCTGAGATGTGTGTGAGTTAGAGGACTCTTGCCTCTCTCTGCTTTCCCCATTTCCTCTTTTATAATAGACTTACTTTACAAGTATACCATTTCCCCTTCATGGATCTCACATGGTGCATTTACCAAGGTGTAAAACCCCAGGAGGAGGAAACAACAAACTATTTTTGGCCATTGGTATTGGAGAAGCTTTCTTTAATCAAGGAGCCTTAAGGAAAGCTTTGTGTCTTTGGCTATCTAGTGTGTTTTTCAGTTGAGAGTGAAGTATAATATTATTATTAGAAACAGGTTATTCTGAATTCAGATGTATCATGAAGTGGCAGAGCAGGGGAAATGACAATTTTCCTTCAATGGCTTAGTCTCTTTCATCCCCTGGCTCTTGTAAAAGAAGTATTCCTTCTGTGTGAGGATCCTCTGAAACCAAAGAGAAGACCATGGGCAGGAAATGGGGGCTCAGGCACCTTACCTCACCCTGATAGCTAGCCCATGACAAGGCTCTGTGCCCTGTCAACCTTGGGTACTCAAGATTTGATGTGACCAAATTGAGAAATACCCATTTGCTTGTGCTCGCTTCGGCAGCACATATACTAAAACTGGAGAAATACCCATTTGCTTAGAAATAAGCTCTCTCTCGTTTATACCATTCTCAGCTTGGTGGTTACTTTCCTGTACTTATATCTTGGTGTATGTCTCAGTTTCATGTTTTTCAAAATTACAAGAGGAAGCTAAAAATTTTATTTTTACTTCTGAGAAAAAAAATCTGTTATATCTTCATAAAAAAGAAATGTACATTGAGGGCGAGTTAGTGTTCTATCTTTTGTTGACCATTTATTTAGACTGGTAGAGGAATCATGTACGTTAACTTGTTTTTCCTCACTGCCTCTTGGATCAGGTTTTTATTCAAAAGTAGCTGTCCAAAGTGACTTGACCGTTACGGAATAAACTAATTTAAGTTTATGCTGCAGGCTTCTTTTCTTCTGTGGTGGGTTTCTATTCTGTGGGCTTCGTCTCAGCTGCTGGTTTCTTGGGAGCCGCAGCCTTTTTTCTCACCAAAGGCTTCCGCTTCGTAACGCCAACAGCCTTCTTTCCTTTCTTCCCCACCGCTGGCTTCTGCCTGGAACCCCCTTCTCAACTGCTGTGGCTTCTAGCACTGCTGCTGCTTTATCCACCCAGAACTTCTGATTCTTGGCCTGGTGAAGAACTGTGTTCTGGTGCACGGTTTTTGATGTGGGTTTAGCTTCAATGTAATTATGAGGTTTTTTAGTGGATTCTTCTTCAGAGCTCTGTGATAAATATTCTTGCGTGGTGCTTGGAGGGCTCTTTGGATCTCTGGGCTTTTCAAGATTCTGTACTGAGGTCTGTACTGAGCATCTCGTGCGTGGGAAGGTTGTAGTTACTCACGAAGGAGGCGGCTTTATGCCAACTGCCATACAGATCATCTAACTTGTGAAAAGCACTTTCAGTCCAAGGGCAGAAACGGCCCGCATGCCCACCAGGAGCAAGTTTCAAAATGTTCCGTTTGCTTACATAAAGCAGAGTAATCCCAGGGATGACAGTAATTCCAAAGGCTTTGGTGGTACCGTTGTCCTCACTATAGATGATGCGGGGTTCCCTGCACTGGATATGACGACGGTTTCCCATTTTGCCCTTGCCAGTTCTCGTTCACTGAGAAGCGTAGACCTTTATTCTATCATTCCAGGCCTTAAGTTTCTTAAGAAGCAGAACAGCCTCCGTGGTCTTCTTGTAGCCTTCAGCTTTATTTTCAAAGGAAGTTCAGGAACTTCCTCAATACGATGACCTTTAGACATGACCAGCGCTGGTAAGGCCGAGGCAGCCAGGGCAGAGCAGGTGGCATATGGCGTCTGTGTTGTGTTCACTCTGCGGTGCCAACGGGGACAGGTTTTGGTTGGTGCAAACATGTGGCCTCCACCAGGCATATTTCCAAAAAGCACCCTAGGTGCCAGAACCGTGAGTCCCACCACGTTGAACTCTGGGAATTTCAGCCACACTCTGCCAGGACCCCATGACTCAGCACTGGTTTGACGACCTGCTAATTCACTGACAGCACAGGGCTGTCTGTTGTTTTTGCGTAAGTCAGTGTGAACAAAGTTCACAATATGTGGTCGAATGGGAACTTTGAACACAGCAGGTAAAGTGGCATTTTTGCCGAATGATTCCCTCTTTTTAGAGTACAGTAATATCCGTGGGTGAGCACACGTCATGGCGGGGCGAGAAGGCCACGCCCCTCAACCCAGCAGCTCCCACAGGAAAAGGCCATTCTCATTAACTTTTCACAAGAGTGTCGCTTACTCCAAATCTATCTGTCTATCTATCATCTATATATATATACACACACACACACACACACACATATATATGTATAGAATATATATAAATGTGTATATGTATGCAATTTTTTTTTTTAAGGAGGGTGCAGTTCACAGTGGCGCATGCGGGGATCGAACTGGCAAACTTGGTGTTATCAGCACCACTCTCTAACCAGCTGAGCTAACCGGCCCACCCTCCATATTTATTTTTACTTGGAACAAAGTCTACTGCTGGCTGTCATTAAACAATTCTGTGATTATTTATTTTTTTTCCTAAAATATACCAATTAGAACTATATTAACTAACAGGAATATGTTTTGAATTTTATAGAAATAATGCATTTAACAGCAATCACTGAAATACTTTCTTTAGATCTGCTTTACTAGTAACCCAACACCTTTTTTTTTGGTGTTAATTTGCACAAAATAGACTAAACTGTAGTCTTAGAAACTATAATTATGATAAGTGTTACCCAAATGCAATCATAATAATGCCCCAAATTAAAAATTTTATTCAACTAAGATTAGTTCTTTTGCAGATGGTAATTTACTGTTCTAATTCTGTCAAATGCATACTTACAAACTTTACCATTTTCAGCCATCAAATGAAATTGCATACACACACACACACACACACACACACACACACACACACACACGTTTCCCCAAAAATAAGAGCTAGTTGGACCATCAGCTCTAATGTGTCTTTTGGAGCAAAAATTAATATAAGATCCAGTATTATATTATATTATATTATATTAAACCCGGTCTTATATTATATTAAAATAAGACCGGTTCTTAATTAATTTTTGCACCAAAAGACGCATTAGAGCTGATGGTCTGGCTAGGTCTTATTTTCAGGGAAACATAGTATATATATATATATATATATATATATATATATATATACATACATATATATACAGATATACACATATATAGTAAAATGTATATATTTTATACAGATAATCTATGTACATATCTATTATCCACACATATCATGCCATATTAGTATCCATCTGTTTGTCCATCTGTTAGTGTTTTAAGGTCCTCTGAGACTATGAAATATTGAAATTTGGTGTCAATATTGTCTGTAGTCAATAGTAAAAATCATGTGAAATTTCCAATTTTATGGGGTTGTTTTTAAACCATTTCTGTCCAATTTTAGCTTGAAAAATAAGGTATTTCTAAACAAAATAGGTGTAATTAATAGTCACTTGATAAGTGTTGGTTAAGTTTTTAGGTTTTATTTTCCAGAAATAAGAAAATAACTGATAATTGGGTGTAAAAATTCCTTTGCAAGTCAAGTGGTTTGTAATTCTTGGTTCTGCTGCCAGAGTACGTGATAAGAACAGTATGAGCACTACACCACTGCTTCTGTTTTTTTCTTTTTCTTTTGCCATTAAGTAAATTCCTATTTGGAGGCAATACTGACTAAGAAAAAATGGTGGAGTCTAGGGTGTTCAGTAAGTACACAGACGTTAGTGCTGGCAGAAGAATGAGGAGTAGGGTAAGCCTATTCAAATGCAGAATTAAATATCTGTTCTACGGTCTACATGATGAAAGGGGTCAGGTAAAATCAGCCTGCAAATAGGCAACTGGCCGTCAGTACCCTCGAGGTAGGGTACTGTCCTGGTGCTAGGGTTTGCTACCTTGCTGCAAAATAGGTGCTCAAGGCCAGTGGCAGCGCTGGCCTTGTGACGGAGAATCCCTTACTGAGCTCATCCATGTGCAATGCCTGCCAGCACCTGTTGGTATTTTGTTCATTAGATATTTGAAGACACAGCCAACAGGTTGAGGAGGAAGGATGCGTGACATTCAGGGAACTGGTTCTCCTGTATGGTAAGAGTCCTTTTTTCCTTTGTAGAATTGTGTGATGAGTTAAATAGGATACGGATTAGTTGGTGAATCTGTTTGCTATGTAATAAAATCAAAATTAACAGTGGCTTAAGTAAGATAGAAGTTTAACTCTCCCATAATAGTTTAAACATAAGCAGTCTGGGGCTAATATGGTATCAGGGATCCAGGTTCATTCTATCTTGTTGCTCTGTCGTCTCTGGAACGTTCCATGCTGCATGCTTATGGTGGAAAAGACTCCCACTACATTCACATGCCAGGAGGAGTGTCTAAAGAAGGGAGAGTGAAAGCTAACTCCCTTCCATTTAGAGGCATGATCCAAAGGTTGAGTCCATCACTTCCTTCTACTTCCTAGCCATTAAACCTTAGTTCAAAGCTGCAAGGCAGGCTGGAAGATTCAGTTCCTCAGTTATTTCAAGCGCTCACTTGTCACGTGTGGCTCATAGCTATTCTATGGGACAGTACAGACAGAAAATGTTTATCCCTTGTAGAAAGTGACATTGAACAGTGCTGCTTTGGATCAAACTACCAGTGTCTAGGATGTATGAAAGCTACAAGAACAAAGTAAATTAAATGATGCCGTAAAGAAACAACCAGCCAAATTCTGCATCTGGGGCAAATGACCAAGTTTTGTATTATGTTCTCTATGAAGGATCTGCTATCCATCTCTTTTGGGCCCCATAGGAGAGAAGAAAAAAGTCTTTGGAAGCAAGATCTTAATATTTCATGCCTTTTTGGTTTCCTGCACGATCATTTCCTCTTTTCTCCTTTTATAATAGTTTGCAAAACATTTTAAAACATGCTGACTTGTCATAGCAGTGCTAAGTTGGACAAAACATAGAAATTAAAATCCATTACCCGTCTTTATGTTTCAAGGCATGTAAACCTAAACTGGGTTAAACAATAAAGAGAAGTTAATGGTTTCTGAACAGTAACTGGAAAATCTGGAGGTAGGGCTAGCTAGCTTCTGGTGGGCTGCGCTGTATCAGTAATCGCAGAGTCTTTGAGAGACACTAGGAGAACCCAGGAGAACAGACAGGACACAGTGGCACCAGCTGCCGACTTGGGTGGCTGACAGCAGCAGGGCGCCCATGGTGCCTCCCTGGGAGCCAGTCTAGGAAGCAGTAGGGTCCTGCCACTCTGTCTTAGACCATGGAGAATGTAGGGGACATTATATATTTTCCAGGACCTGTCTGCACCTCCTGGCCATGACCTCATGTAGCCATACTCCTCACTGGTGGACCCACAGCCCGCCTTGGAGAAAATCCGGGAATAGGTCTGGAAAATAGCATTTACTTGGGTCATTCAGGCAGAGACTGAGTTACATAGAAAAATTTAATTAGTTGGACTGTAGTGACCAGATTGGAATAAAATTTAGCTTTTTCTTCTTATCCATTGGGTTGAGGGCTTATTAAAAAGATCATATCAGTTATGGAGAAATTTTTGAAGGTCATATTTTCACTGGACATCTGATCATAAAATGAGTAAATTTGTGACCATGTCGTTAAGCTTATTTTACCATTAACAAATAATGTGTGTTTATTAAGAAGAATTTGCAAAGTTTGAAAATAGAGGGAAAATATGACTTAGTGGTACCCAAACACAATCACTATAAATATTTTTATAAAATATGTTCCATTGTTTTTTCTATGAGTACATTTACGTAGTCAAAATCATATTATGTATGTAGGGTTTTTATTTTTTATTTATTGTATCAAAGAACTTCCCTTTATCTCTATACATATAATTTAAATGAGCATGTATTATTCCATTAATATTCTATTTCATAATACCCCAGAGTTTACTTAACTGATCTTTTAATGCTGTATCATATTCCTTAAAGAAGAAGAGAAAGTCAAAAATATATCTATGGTGAAACATACATAAAAAGGACTAGATAATTTTAATTATTTCTTACCCTAGACAGATCCTTTCCCTGAACTCTATCTTGATTTATAACGAAGTAAGTTGAACAATTGGTCCAAAGTACCCAATAAGATCTAAAAGTGAAGTGTCACATGCCTGAGCAACGCAGAACTTGTTCATCTGACCAATTTTGACAAAGTCAGATCATCAGGCAGGGGAGAGTTAACTGGTAAATGTGGGCAGTGTGTATTCCCAGCTCACACCACGCAGGGTTGTTCACTAATTCGTGGACATGAAACCTTGTGAATCAGTAGACTGGATATCTGCTCTGCTTTGGTTGTGCAGAACTGGCCATTTCTGTGCTATAACCTCTTATAACCTTTCAGACTAACAAGCTCATAGAAAGGATTTGAAAAAGCTGGAGCATTATTTTCTTTTTTATTTTAGAGCACATACAATCTACCCAAATTGATTTTCATAAATGATTTCTTAAGGAGAAATGTGCGCGCGCAGTTTCAATGTGAGCAGCATTTCTTCATTTCTTACTCAACAGCATCTCCTTTAGTCCACATTCGCATCAAATTTCTTGGGCTGACTCCTTTTCCTTGCGGGAGATGAAACCAAGTGGAGAAAACAGTTAACATTCTCCATTTCTTGGGCCCAAATGAGCTGGATCTTGCATTTCACTCAACTCTGCATAACTGGCTCCACAAATGTGCATATAAAAAACATAAAATCGAATGAGGAAAGAGTAGGAACATACAAAACACCGTCTGTCCTTTTATTTGATGAAGCAACAAGCTTGTCTCTATTTCTCATTGTGCTAAAAAGCATACATTGTTTCACGGTCATTATGTTACATTTCTGGTCACATATGTGTATTTAACTGCACATACATGAAAAAGTAATAGTTACAAGGTAACAACAACTGTAAAATCTGTTCTTGAACTTTGTTTCTGGTAACATAGCCTCTATGTTGTGTGCAAGCTAAATTTCATGTTTAAAGTATTTCATGTTTTAGCACTGACTAGTATATACTTTATCTATACCCATTCAGGAAGGGGCTCCGAAATGAAAATGTCTAAATTATGGTCAGATTTTCCTGTAGGTCAATTCTGATCCAGTATGCAGGGTCCAATTATAATGGAGCTGCACTTTGGTCCACTTCTTAAGGTCAGCAACAATAGAATTCTATACATCTTAATCAAATCTCCTGTGACTAATTCAGTCCATAGGACTGTGCTTATAAATATTTTATATGTAGCTTCCAGTAATAGTGCTCATTCTATCAATCAATATCAAATTAACCCTAAGATTACTGAAAATCTGGGATAAAATATTAAATCATTCATTTTTAATAGTATAGGTAATAAATGTGTATTTCTCTGGAGAAATGACTCGACTTTTTAATGTAGAATTTATGAGACAATTTGGAGCAGTGGAGAAAGTTCTGCCTTCCCTCCTCCACGTTGGAGGCGCAGCTCAGTGGGAACAACTGGCAGCCACATTGGTCTACCCATGTGTTGTATTTTTGAGGCCGCCCAGTCCCAGTTCAACTTGAAGAACTTCTAGTCAATGGAATGTTGTATAACACTTCAATTTAATAAACATTTAAAGAGCAAAGCACGATGCCAAGTTGTTAAAAGGGACCCCTTGGTTGTAAGGAAAGACAATTCTAACCCAGGTTTGCTTTATGTAAAGTGTCAGGATGCCGAGAAGTCTCATAAAACCTATGCTAGCTAGGCCTCACTGGAACTGGAAAGCTGCCAAACGTCTTCTTCCTTTGACTCACACACCCATTTCCCTTTCCTCTTTGACTACATGATCGTCTGACTCTGCCCTATTTCTGCTTTATTCTGCTTTCTGTAAGCCTCTTGCCTGCTCTCACTTACTTGTACATGACACATCAGGGATACTCCCAAATGATAGCGTCAGATCCTAAGTCTACATGATCTTCCAAGTAGATTTGGTGTGTTTACATGAGAGTGTGTGTGTGTGTGTGTGTGTGTGTGTGTGTGTGTATGTGCTATTTCCAAATTCGAAAGAAGAGAATCTGATTGACCTAGCCTATGTCAAGTATCCACTCCTGCTCCAAAAAGCTGTTGCCACAGGAAGGAGTATTCAAATGTCAGGTATGTGTGTAATTAGCTATGCTCCTTTTATACTGTGGACTGCACAGGTAAATTATCCAAGAAAAAGTGGGAGGATGAAGGAAACACTAATTCTGGTCCCTAGGTTTCAATTTTACGGAAGAGGCTAATTCGTGTATCATTTTAGCCCAGGACAGATTGTGGTAAGAGTATAGAAAGCCCCTGGAGGATGGAGCAGGGCACATTGGGACAACAAGGGAGCAGGAAACCTTCTCATGTGGGTGGACAATCAGTGCATTAGGAGCACCTCGAAGGACAGCCTGCAGATCAGGAGTGGGGAGTGAAGCCCAGGGGGTGTGGTGTTGGGGGTGTAGGCACGACTTGAGAGGCAGCTGGTGTTTATTCTTCTGCGATGGGAAATCATCAGAGAGTTTTGATCAGGAGAATCACATGATCAAATCTGTTTCCTGAGGATGCCTTAGGACATAGACAAACTGGATGTGGTGGAAGTGTTAGGGCCCTGTCCTCCTCCAGGAGCTGGCAGACCAGTGAGTCCGCGTGAGGTGTATGAATGGTCTGAATTAGGAGAAAAGCCCATGGAAGACAGTGCTCATGAATAATCAATATATTTAACAATGATGGTGTAACTTTGTTGTGGAATGTATGCATAACAACCGGAGTTTGAAATGCTGGCAAAATAGGAAATATTCCCGGTAAAATTTGATGTGATTTTTAAACAGTTAATTTTTAAGGGCCAGAAAGAGGGCGAATATGAACATGGAGAAGTATTAAGATGGTTGTTTTTAGTGTTTGAGAACATGCTTTTTGCCAGCCCTGGTGGACTGCTGCACAGGATGGACGGAGCCCGCTTGGTCCACACCTGGTGTGGTAGGTGCCATAGCTGGTGCCTCAGTGGTGTAAGGTACAGCGCAGGGAGTCGTGGAGTGGTGGGAGGGAAAGAGGTGAAGTACATGCACCAATGCAGCGGAGAGAAATCTGGAATCTTGGATTAAAATGCTGACAAGGAATGAGGTCCCAAGGGCCCTAGGTTGGAGTGTTCCGTAAAACAACGGCTTCCCAGTTCTCGGGAAGGGTAAAGAGAGAGAAATTGGACTCGGGATGCTGCGAGAGGATGATGATGCAGAGAACGCTAGGCTGATCAAGTTGGAAGTGGTCTTGTACGTCCTCCAAGGATGGTCAGGCTGTGCTAGCCTTGGCGGATGTATCCTCAGTCTTGGAATATGTTCTCAGTGAGGATTTAACACATGCTAATCACTGAACATGCACCAGGGGGCCCGCGAAGCCAGTGGGCAGAAGGACCAACATGTATTCAAGGTTCATTGTGAGAGGCTTTGTAAATGGTATTTTAATTTGATTTTGTTTGAACCTGTAGAACTTTAAAATTATTGCAACTCGGAGGACTTTTTCCTCTGGCAAATCCGTGAAATTTCAGGTGGACTTTTTCTCCATCCAATCTCCTTCCTTCCTTTGTGCCATACTCTGGAATTGATTACTTCCCCCCAAGCATACGAAGGGAAAAGTACTTCTCTCTGGAACTCAGTGGTTGACGTGAGGAGAGTACCTTGTCCCCACGTCATCTGACATTTCACCCAGCCCGGGCTTCTGCCTCATCCTTCCTACTCTCAAGTGCCTCTTCGTCCTGTCAGCTCTGGGCTCTGGCCCTTCCCTGGGGCTCTGAGGCTCCCACACCATGAGCTGCTGCAGTTTCTTTACCTCAGGCAGCTGCTTGTTTCTAACCAGAACCCACAATCCTTTTTTGGGAACTTTGCCTTCCCAAACCTCCCCTTCCAATGCATGGGAAGGACTCTTCAACAAAAAGACAATGTTTTTTAAAAAATACAAAAAAAAAAAAAACCCCTGTCACCTTACTCTCAAACACAGAATTTTTTGGGTGGGGAAAAAAGCATGCTGAGAAGATAACATATGGCACTATTTTTTTCTCTCATACCTCATTGCTTTGTAATCTCATCTGTTTTTTCATTTATGCAAATAAGAAAAATGTTTGTATTAATTTCTTTTTGTAATAGTTGGTTTCCAGTTTACAAATAGACAGTCATTTGAGATTACAAATAGGTAAACCATATATGCAGGATAAGGACTGGAATCTTTTAAAATTAAAAACAGTTGTGGAGTGATTGAGGGTAAGTTTTTGCTGTTCTCAAGTCTTGCTCTAATGTTACTATTTTGAATTTACAAATCAGTGTTTTTTTAAGTACTTTGAATATAAAGTAGAAATCTGGATTTTTTTTTCTTGCACTGATGCAGGATTCTTTTCAGCTCGTTTCCTATCTACCTGGATGTGAGTGAATGCCCTAATAACAATTAACCCAGTTTCTTCCCTGCGTGAAGAATTGTCTGCGTTCCAGCCCTTAGCTTAGTCTGAACACTATCTTGAACGCAATAAATAATGTTGCATAGGAAATTTATTGTAATAGTCTAGATCATTTTAGCAATTAATCTTGTTAGTAAAAATTATATACATATAAATGTTAACACAATTATTTTGGAATTATTTTCTACACATTTAGCTATTTAGATCAATCTGACTATTTTCTCTACCTGGAATGCCCTCCCCTCACACATTGCATAAACATGAATTCTTTCTAAATTAAACGCACACACACTACGTAAGTACATTTTTATAAAAATGGAAACAATACAGAAGTATATATAGAAATATTTTTCTCCTTTAATATAAAAAAACTTCTGATTACGTTTGGGGTATCAGTGTGCCAACTGAAAAGCTAGGTTTCCCAGGCTTCCTTGCAGCCATCGGTGGCTGCATGACAGTTCTGGCCAATGAGATGTAAGTTTAAGTCCATTGGGAAACACTTATGGGAAAACTAGTTTTTTCCCCTGAGAAAAAGAGGTGAATTCATCTGGTACACATCTTTTTCTCTTTATCTTTTCTTCTTCTTCGTGACTAGACTTTGGAAGCAGTGCCTGGAGTAAGAATCTTGTGACACCGGAGCTAGAAAGAGCCCAGAGCCTAGAGGTGCTCCGACAGCCTACCTGTATTAAAGTTCTACATCCAGTCTAAAACATTTAAAAGAGTTTATTAACTAAGTTAGATAATGTAACCAAATATTAATTGAAGGCATTAAAAGTGTCTGTTCAAATCTGCTAGGCTTATAATGAAATAATGAGATTTGTAAGCCGAACTTAAATGTTTAAGGAGGAATTAAATTAGAATCTGTGAATTAATAAATGGATCATTAATTTTTAAAACCAAAGTTCTCTCTAAATTGCCTTTTCTCTGATCATAAAGAAACTTACATTTATGCAAGGGGAAAAGAAACCTGAAGCGGCATGTGAAGAATCTTTGGATAAATGCTTCTTCACCTTTTCAATGTATTGTGTCTTGTATCCCCTAAGGTTAATCCAAGACTATGAAAAAACCATTAAGGATTTGTAGTCATTATGTTTTTTTAAAATTATGTTTTAATTTTAGCATTGAATGTTTTTCTGCCGTGAAAGAGAACAGGATTAACACTGGGAAAATAGGGTGACCAACCATCCTGGTTTCCTTGGGACTGAGGGGTACTCAGGAACTAGGAACCCCCAGTGCTAAAATCGGTATCATTGGTCACCCGAGTGGAAGGCATTGTGGCAGAAATGCCAAGACTATAGATTTTAACACCTTCGTCTCAGACTTCGCTCTTCAACTGACTACCTGCTTATCATGGGCAAATGATTTATTTTGGTTCTTCTGTTTTCTCCTCTGTATAATAGTAATAAAACAATGAATATCTACCCTAAAGAGTTGTTGTGAAAATTAAATGAGTGACTACGTGGAAAGCACGTGCAGTTGTACCTGTAAGGTAGTAAGCACTAAGTAGATACGCTCGGCCATCGCTGCGGCCTCACCCCCTTTTCTAGATTGTGTTCCTTGTGTTATTCCTTTGCTTCCTCAGTTGCGGAGCCTTCATTTTATACTGAAATAGATGTGATGATTACCACCAGTTCTTTTACCACTGCTTGTCCAATCCTGACTTTTTTTGTTTTGGTTTTTTTCTTATCTTGATTTATTTCTTGGTTGGCTGGGTTTCATAACCAAGCAGATTTTTTTTACAAGGATCTCATAGGAGCTGTATTCTCTGAGGGCTTTGGTCTTTGAAAATGTCTATTGCTTTGCTATGACTGAGTGATATTCTTGGCTGGATATAATATTCTTGGGTTCCCCTTTCTTTCACCTCTTGGAAGATAGTCCTTTTTTTTCTGGCACTGAAGTTTGCCATACCAAAGTCTGAGACCAGCTGTGTTTCTTTTTCTCTTGTAAATGACTTGTTTTGCCTGAAAATCTGACTAATATTTTAATTTTAAAAAATTAATATTTTTAATTCAACTACATTGCATCTTGATCTAGATCATTGTTTTTCAAATATACAATGTATCCTAACTATAGATTCAGTTCTTATATTTCAGTGAAATTGTACTGTATTTTATTCTTTAATACTTTTAATACTATTTTTAAATAATACTTTTGGCTCAGGGACATCAATTATTGGATAGGTCATTGTTGTCTATTCTTCATTTTATCATGTTCTCTGAATTACTTTAATTTCTTTACCTTTCCCCTCTGCATTCATTATGATATTGTCATCTTTCTTTCATGCCATCTAGCGGATGGTGGTAGGTACCTACCTGATGTAAGTTTCTTCTTCCTTACTAACAGAACCCCACTTTGTTTTTGATACACACACACTCACATATATTTTATATATATGTTTTATATATGTTTTACATATATATATACATATATATGTGTGTGTATATATATATATATATGTACTTGATTCAAAACTTGATTTAATGGGCTTCGTTGAAGCTAGGGGTGGACGTATGACATACAATACAGTTCTGGCTAAGGAGTTATACGTCTACCATGGAATATAGATCTAAGGCAGAAGGAGAAGAGCTACTTTGGTATTATGAGGTGTTCACAAGGATAAAAGCCACATGGTAGAAATGCTAGAGCAGAGAGCTAACACCATTTGCAATGGTTCCTTTGAAGAATCAAGAAAAATTGTCACAATTTATTTAAATTATTTAGTTAAATTTCCTGTTGCATGCAATTGAAAATAATTTCTGCTGATGCAGAGCATGCATTTAATTTTTCGCAATGTAAAAATGTGGAGTGCTTTGGTTTTTTTTTTCATGTCATTTTGAGCTGGAGTCATCGAATCCATTTTTGCGATATACTCCAATTTTGATATATGTACTACTGAAGGGAGCAGGATTTTTTTTTTTCTTTAATGGCGAAAAAAAGATTTAAAAGCAAGGATTTTCAGTGATTTAAAAGTCAGGTCATCAAGATCAAACAAATCTTGTCATCCTCAGTGATAATTATATGAGTCAAGGGGGAGAACCACAGAAAGGGAGAAAGACAGGCTGGCAATAGGCTATTCTCCTTAGAGAGAGGGGCACTATATTTTTTCTTTTTCTGCCAGGCTTTCAAATTACACTTTTCAAATATTGGACTATAAGATGTTTTAAAAAATTGTTTTCTTCTGTTTTATAGGGAGTAATCCAGAGTCTAGAATTCAGAATTCAAAAATGAGTTTGAGATCACCCTGATAATATGCATGTTGGATAATAAATTTGATGACAGGTAATTAATGCAAGAAAGAATAAAATAGTTCAACTCAGAAAAAAGGACTATGGCCAGTATTGGCTGAGGATTTAGAACAAATCTGTACCTTTTGTTATTACTGAGTTAGAATCACCGCCCGGTGGCTCTACCCAGCTGTTAATTAAGCACTTAGGCCCCACAGTCATTAACGCCTTCAGGTCCCCAGGATACGCTTGGTTGTTGCTTCACTTTACTGCTAAGCTCACTAATAGGCAATGCCTTAAAACACTGAGAATATTTAGCTTATAATATGTTTAGACTTCTATATGATTAGAAGGAAAAAGCAATTCTAATTTAGTTTCTCATTCATTTTAATTTGGGTTAGCAGATGTTCTATGAATACTGCAGTCAACTATATAATTTGCATTATGGAACAGCCTATAATAGCAATTTGTCGTTTGTTGTTGTTGTTGTTATAGTGTAGTTTTAATTTCCTCCAAAATGTTGCTATAAAAAAAGGGTACATTTTATTTTCTAATTCATAGAGAAGATCCCAAGAGCAAAATCGGGCTCATAAAATTCAAGCAATATTTTAAAATCAGTTTGTTTGAAGGGGGAATGAGGGAAATAGAGAAAGGAAGAAAAAGTAAAGCAAGGGGAAGGAAGAGAAGCAAGCTGAACAATAAAGCTCTTGGCTTGCATAGGATCCACAGTCACTGTGATGTGAGAACAGGTGGGGGTGGGTGTGGGAAGCTGTTCACCTGGTAAACTTTTCTATTTCTAGTATACCATTACTATTCAAAAACTTATAAATAGAATTTGCATATATATTTTTTATGCCTGTGTGTATATTGAGGAAGATTTTTGTACAAGCCACCACGTGGATAAATGGAAGGGAATGTACATATAAGCATTTTAGTTTTGTAATTGTATAGATTTTCCTAAATCTTATTTAGGGTTAATCAAACAATAAATGTTTATTGTTTTAAGCCTGTAAGTTTTTGGGGAATTTTTTTTATGCAGTAATAGATAATGAATATAATCTACATCGTAAGTTATCTTGATGACTAAATGAGATCAAGTGAAACAATGCATTTTATCATTATGAGTTTTGTCTACCAGAACTTTGGTCAGAAAGTTACTTCTTTTATATACTCTACACTATTCTGTTGATAAATTCAATGTTTCATGTTCTGATAACTTTTAGTTCTTGTTTTCAGTTTCACCAAATTCTCCTGTCACTAGTAAGTTAGGGGTTACAAACGTTTCTACTTTCATTTCATATTGGGAATGTGATTGGCAAAAATAGTGAATCCATAGATCTTATAATAAACATAAAATAAATTATATTGAAAAAGTATTCAACTACTCTCTGAAAACCTACATATATATGTATGTATATATGTAAATGTATATATGTGTGTATATATAATATATATATATATATATATATATATATATATATATATATATATATATGAATAGAGACCAAATAGTTTTTGGCTTATATGTTGAAAAGTTACTTTAGCAAAGCCTAGGTAGTCTCTGTAGGGGTGTAATTAAAGCATGATTACTCCTGTAATCTCCTGTATTTGGGGCTGATTCTCAAAGATCATGGGCCTTTTCAGTAACAACTTCATCTTTACATATATTTGTGGCTAATGCTTACAAGACAGTAGTTTAATCACATAAGGCCTAGATCTCAAACTCAATTCCTTTAGGGGTTGAGCAGGTCAGGAGAACAGATGGAGTGAGCTGGACATGGAGCACAAGTCCTTTCGGACCTGCAGATACTCAGCTCAGTCCAGTGTCCTCATGCACGAATTTGAATGCCAGGTTGCCGATTCTTCAAGTTTCAAGAAAAGATGGACATCTGGGGGGTTTCTTTAACTTAAAAAAAATTTTTTTGAGTGGAAACTCTCCATATTTTAGAAAACACAAATCAAATAAAATCTCTGTTGACTAGAACCATTTCTCCGGTACCAAGAGGTGAGAGAGAAGCAGAGTGTATGACCTGAATAGTAATTATTTTGTGGACAAAGCCTGTTATCTACTGGAAGTCTCAGAAGTTCATGTTTTGTGCATTTCTGGGGGTCGTATAAACCCATGCATGATTTCTGTAGAGACTAGCACCCACTCTGCAGCCTTAGACAAAGGTAGTGTTTAATGGAGTCTTCTCATCAAGGATTGTCATTCATACAGTCTAGTTAAGATTTCCAAGACATTTCCCCATACCTATAACCACTTTTGTGTGGATGCACAGTGGCCTACATTACAACAGTGTTGTTTAATCAGCTGCAAAAACAGTAAACGGAAGCCAGTGTAGAAAGGATCATCTGTCAGCTGGCTAGCACTGATTCATAACCATAAGAGCCAAGAACGCTGGGGTTCTGTCACCCCGGCTTCAGCTATGTCAGCACTTCGGAGGGTCCAAAATAAATATGCTCTACTGTAACCTTTATGCTTTCCACTTTCACAGTGTTTATTACTTTACTCAGCATGATTGCTCATATAAAATGTGAGTCTATGGTCCTTTAATCCTAATCTCAGGAATATTATAAACGCATAATTACAAAGCAGGAGATGCATTTTGAATTGTTGGAAAATGAGAGAAGATGACATGGTTAGCCTCTCCCAGATTGGGTCACGTTCTGCTATTTCTACCATATGTATTGTTCTTCTTACAGCTATTTTGGATCCTATTAATTTCTCGCTGTTGAAAAAAATAATAATACAGGATACTTTGTTTTTCTGATAGGTCTGTTGGGTAGGATTTATTACACCCTAATTTTTGGCCTGGAAAATATACTTCCCCTATTAAAATAGCAAAGAGAATGGCTCCATTAATTGTGTACATTACTAAATGTGTACAGCTTTTGTAAAACCTTACCAAGTGGCTGTATTTTCCCAGACTACTGCTGATGATAAAATGTTGAGCAAGACCCTAAATTAGTCAAGTCCGTCCAAGTGGAAGACAACTCATCACTGACAATATTTCCCTTTATATATAAGAAAAATTAACAGTTTTATCTGTTTTAGGTATATTAAGACAACGGACATTTTTCATTAGCCTGTTAATAAAAATGAACACTTTTAATATTAGCAATTCTTCAAAGAAAAGAATTAGGATATTTTATAAAAAGCAAGAATAAGCAATTTTTATACAGATTTTAATCCTCTTCATATTATATATTAACTGAGGTTGAATACCTGAAAATTGTCATATCTCTTTTGTATTATGAAAGAAAATTGTGAAGTAACATCTATCTCCAATATGACAGCTATCAACTCTGGGCAAAAGTAAAAAATTACCTGAAGGCATTGGAGACGAAAAGCCGCTAAAAACTGGGTCTACAGTTGGAAGAGGAGAATTGCATTGGGTGAGTTTCCCCATTTTTAAAGACTTTTAGCTTGAGGACAAGCCCTGGGAGGCTTAGCTAAAACTCCTATGCACAGAAATCCACAATTTTACTGGCTTGAAAAACCAGGGGACAGAGTTCAGAGGAAGCAAAACAGCGGGAAAATAAAGGGGAACTTCCTGGAAGGAGAGACCCAGAGAGAGGGAACCCCAAATTCTGCGTATAAGCTCTATCCAAATCTCTGCTTGGGCCCTGAACCACGCATGCATGGGGAAGGCTCTACGCAGCCCAGCTAAGGATAAAAACTGATGTCCACCCACTGCAGAGAAGACAAAATTCAAGTTTGGCTCCACCCAAGTAAACTTCCTGCTGGAACAATAACTACAAAAAAATAGTACTTTTCGGGAGAATGAAACCAGAATGGGATCACATGCTCCTGTCCTAAGTGCCATTGAGTTAGGATGGTGAAAGTTTACTATTTTCAGTCTCTCTGGTGGGAAGCAGACAGCCAGAAAGGAAGAAGAGGGTGGAAAAGTAGGGAGATAACCTAGAGAGTCTGTAACTCCGGGCAAAATGATAGAGACTGGTTTGGGGCAACAGAAGCATGTCTGTTGAATTAGACTAGGAACCAAATTTTACCTCACTGTCTGGTAGTGATCCCTGTTGTATACTTTAAAGCTTTTTATTGTGAAGTGTCACTCATAAACAAAACCTGGTATTCTGATCCCTACATACTCATTACTTGCCTTCAACAATTATAACCATTTTGCCAATATTGTTTTCTTCTGTATTTGAAATTTTATTTCCCCTTAACTTCTAATTTGAATAATTTCTAATGTACTTAAAAATGGAAAGAACAGTATAGAGAATACCCATATACCTAGACTTACTAATTACTAATATTTTGACATATTTGCTTTACCTCTCTCAACTATATATATATATGCATATATATATATGTATATATAAATATATATATATTTGAGAGACTACATATGTGTCTGTATATATGCTATATACTATATATAGTTCTTTTTTCTATAACATTTGAAAGTAAGTTGCAGACATGATTGTACTTTACCACTGTTCTCAGTTGACTTTTCTATAAAATAAATCACCTCATGTTTTAAAATAACCATTTATTTGTTTATGATTCTGTGGGTTGGTACTTCAAATAGGGCTTAGCTATGGTGAATTTTTCTCTGCTCTGTGAGGATTTGTCTGGGCTCAGTGATACATTTGTGATTAGTTGGCAGGTTGGCTCAGGAATAGTTGGTTCTCAGGGGCCTCATTCACATGTCTGGCAGTTGACTGGGGCCTCAGTTCTCCCCTATATGGCCTCTCCTTCTCCAGTAGGTTGGATGAGAACAGAAGCTGCAGCATCTCTTGAGGTTGAGGCTCAGAAGTCACACAGCATCAGGTCTACCATATTCTGTTGGTCGTTGCAAGCTAAAGACGAGCTGAGAGTCAAGCAATGAACCTGTCTGTCCTACAGAATCCCCGAAGGACTCACATATCAGCGATACCAGGTGTTAAGATGTGGTATTGGAAACTGAGTGATCTCCTGAAGTCAGTATTCAGAAAGATTAGACCCTCCTATGCATCCAGTGACTACTTCCAGACAGACATTCACTGGCTTATTTTCTGGAGAAAATGAACTGGAGGAGTAGGTCTTAGGCACACCATGGTTGTAGATGCAGAGGTGGAGGGCAGAACTTCTAAAATCCTTGGAATTTCCTGCCTGTAGGAATGGCTGTTATTCATAATGAACCCCCTTGAATACAACTGAATTTATACTAATGAGGTGACTTAGGTTGGGGCCCCTAGCCGGCCTTACAGGTGGCTGGTCACCAGAAAGGCCAAGTGATTAGTCCCACCCATTGACCTCCAGGGAGGGAAGCAGAGATTGGAGATTAAAACTATAAAAACCTTTGAAAGACCAGATTTGATGAGCTCCCGGGATGGTGAACAATTGAAGTGCTGGGAGAGTGGCAAGCCAAGAGAAGGCGTAGAAGCTCCCCCACCAGGCCCTGTGCATCACTTCCATCTTACTGCTCCTGAGTTGTGTCCTTTATCATAAACTGGTAAATGTAAGTCAAGGTTTCGCTGAGTTCTGTGAGCAATTCTAGTGAGTTATCAAACCTTAAGAGGGGGATTATGGGATCCCATTTATGGTTGGTCAGAAGTATGGGTGGCCCGGGTTTGGGATTGGTGTCTGAAATGGGGGGTCTTTCAGAGGACTAAGTCCTTAACATGTGGGGTCTGTGCTAATTCCAAGTACTTACTATCAAAATTGGATTGTAGGCCTCCAGCTGGTGTCCAGAGAATCCGGGAACTGATTGTTGGTGTTGGCAAACACCCCAGACATGCACACACATCCTTTTCCTATATGCTCATGACTAACATCTTATTAATTCAGACTTAGTCTTACATTTCCCCTCCTTGAAATTAGAATATTAAGTAGTTTTCATGGGTAAGTAGAAATGCAGAAAGATTTTCATTTGGTTTACTGGCAGGAACTTTTTGCCAGTGTGTCTGACTTCTGCCATCAAAATGATAATCAGCAATGCTATTATTATTCTGATTGTTGATGTGTCAGACATTTGTATTTTTCCTAATTAATAGATTTTAAGATATTAGATATTAGGATAATAGATGTCATTCCCTTTTCTTTTTTCACAATCTAGTTTTATTAATTTTTTAACTTAGCAAGAATATAACAAGGAAATCAGAAATCTATAGAAAACAGTTATAAAACTCTGAAAGTAAAATTAAATATATTTTCTAAAATTTCATTTATTACCTAAGCTTTTTGTTTTTCACATTCAAAAGATTAATTTTTCTCTTCACTTCTTTTTGATGTTTCCAAAAATGTTCTATACAGAGAATGTATTAATCACAAACAAACAAAAAAATCATATATATATTTACAAAGATGGAGCAGGGAAGAAATAAAACTCAGAAAAAGAAAAGAGATTGAAAGGAGGTACGTAAAATTGTTAATCATGGTTTTCTTAGCTGACTGGAAAGAGTAGCAATTAAACCTGAAATGTGCTTCATCTTTTCACTCACTCAAATGATATTATTTATCACCATCATATTATTACCTCCTGTTAAACACCTGGACAACCCCAATGATGTCACTGTTTAAATGACAATGACTTGGAAGGTAGTGAGATCCCAAGCCCGAGACGTGTCCTAGTAGAAACCAGAATATCACTTGTGAGGGATAATATGTGAGAGACTCAAGCATGATAGATAACAGAACTGGGTAACTTCTCAAGAGTCTTCTAAATGGTGAACACTGGCTCCCTGAAAAAACTACCAAGATATCCTGTTGATAAAACAAAGCTGAGTTTATTGCTTACAATGATAAAGGAGAAGACTACCTTGCACAGTCTTGGCAGTGTTTCAAAGTGGGGAGAGCAGAGGAAGGATGTTTATGAAACTCTTTTAGGATGTGGTTTAAGGTGAGCCTTGAAATGCAGGGTGAGACGGATGAAGGAGAGGGTCTGGGGTTTGCTGGGGTGGAGGGAGGACTTGATAAGAAATGGCAAAGTTGGGACATAATAGTTTGCAATTGGTTGATACAGTGAGGGGAGTGTTTCAAAGCAAGTCTCAGAGAGTTGATAAACTGAGTTGAGCTAACTATTGTTATTAGTTTAGTACTTTCAGGAAATTCCTAAAAGAAACAATAAAGTTATTTACAATTTTATTTTCCTGAACAAGAGTTTCTTAAGATAGTAAAGTCATTTTTTACGGACAGTCACATAGGAAAATCATAATGATGAAGACATTCTTAGTTCTCCATCCTATAGTATTGCATGGCTGCTTTCCGTCTTCGCAACTCTGGAATACTATGATTTCTCTCCAAATTGTAACGCAGTTGGGAATGGGATAAATGAAAGAAAAGAGGGCTGGTTGTCTTTTAGCTACCTGTTTTCAGACGGAATAGATTGTAAGTAGATTTCATTTTATTTATTTAAAATTTTTCGTTTGTTTTTTGTTTGTTTGTTTGTTTTTACTGTGTCCCAGGCTTCTTTATTTAAGATCAAAGTGATGAGTGATGTGGGGATTATAATCAAGAGCGTCATTGAACCTCATCTTCCCTCCAACCAGTTGCCCGAAACTCCCTGCCCCCACACCCTCTGTGTTCCCAATTCCTTAGTGAACTAAGAACTTAACCCCAAAGCCCTGGTACAATCCTCAGGGTTCTCTCCCTGGCTCTCCCCTTTCTGGCAAAGGGCAGGCACCTCAGTTTGAATGCATGGGAGAGCCCAGAGTGGCCACAGACACAGAGGGAAAGGCTTCACCCTCAGGGAAAGGGACTGAGGAGTACAGCGTAGTGAAGTGAGGGCCCGCATAGCCTGGGGTACCAAAATGGGGCCCTGGTGCCAGAGGAAAGGATACTGGTCCCCCTGAGAAAGGAGGCCCAGAAGCCTCAAAATCCTCTCGTTGAGAATAGTCACTGCTTGATCGTTTGCCCTTCTGGCGACGGTTGCAGAACCACACTCGGACCACATCCTTCTCAAGCCCCAGCTGCTGGGCGATGTGGCTGATCTGCTGCAGGGTGAGCTTCGGGCACTGCAGGAACATGCTCTCTAGGTTGCCCCTCACTCGGTTCTCGATGCTTGTCCACTTTCTCTTTCGGGCTTGCACCAGCGTCTCTGCTTTGCGTATCTCCTGCAGATTCTCGTTGTTGTCAGCTTCCTCCACCCACTTCTGCAGCAGGGGCCGCAGCTTACACATGTTCTTCAAGCTGAGCTGCAGAGCCTCGAAGCGGCAGATGGTTGTCTGGCTGAACACCTTCCCAAACAGAACCCCCAGGGTGAGCCCCATGTCGGCCTGGGTGTACCCCAGGGTGATCCTCTTCTGCTTCAGGAGCTTGGCAAACTGCTCGAGGTCTTTCTGCAGAGCTTTCATGTCCTCCTCTTCAGGGTTTTGCTTGAGTTTCTCCTTGTCCAGCTTCACCACCCCAGGCGGAGCAGCGCAGGGTTCAGGGGAGGTCCCTTCAGAGCTGCTCTCCACTCCGGCTCCTGCCTCGCCCTCGGGCTGAGGGGTCTCCAGGCCGCCTTGGGGCACCAGCCCCACTCCAACCTGAGGTCCACAGTAGGCCATCCCCCTGCAGATCTCATACGGCGGAGGGCACGAGGGAATCCCCCATACCTCTGCGCTGGGGCCAAGGCCCGGCCCAATTCCTGAGCCGCCGGGAGGGCTCTGGAAGCTCAACCAGGTTCGAGGGTCAACCCAGCCGGGCTCCGGCCCTCCTGGCCCATCGCCTCCACCACCCGGTGGGGGCGAGAAGGCAAAGTCGGAAACCAGGTGTCCTGCTATGGGGAAGGACGGCGCCCCAAACCCCCCCAACATTTTTTTATTATAAAATCAATACATGTTCAATTGGAATTTTAGCAAAATAGAAAAAAAGTTTAGAGGAGTTTTCTGCTTTAATTTTTTAATTAACTTCAAGTAATCACAGGAAGTGAAATTTTACATTTGATGACATCTTAGACTTTAGAAAAAAACAGTTTATGTAAAACTCGAGGGAAATGGGGGAAGGACATAGTTTATTATGTACATGTAGTACTTGATTACAGTTCTCCCACTAACTTCCATACATATGTGTTTATGGATTGAACTCTGTCCTCCCCAGATTCAGATGTTGAAACCTTAATTCCCGGTACCTCAGAATGCGGTACCTGTTGGAGATGGGGCCTTTGAAGAGGTGATTAAATTAAAATGGGTTTATTAGGGTGAGGCCCTAATCCAATACAACTGGTGTCCTTATAAGAAGAGGACATTTGGACACACAGAGAACACCAGAGGTGAGCACGTAGGGAGGAAAGGCCATATAAGGACACAGCAAGAAGGTGGCAGTCCCCAAACCAAGGAGACAGGCCTCGAAGAAATCAGATCTGCTAACACCTTGATCTTGGACCGGCAGCCTCCAAAACTGAAGAGAATTTCTGTTTGAGCCACAGTCTGGTTTTTTGTTACAGCAGCTCGAGTAGACTAATACAATGCGCCTACATAGTTACCTCTTTTCTCTTTCATATTGAAATGGACATTCCAGTCCAGGACTTGCCCATTTTTTGAATATGAAGGTTCCCTGCTGACCCTCCCAGAGACGTGGTCATGTTGAGAACGTGTACTCCCGATTGTGATTTCTTCCCCAACCTGCAGGTAGACAATTGCAGACAGTTTTCTTTTGAGGCTTATCAAGGAATTTCAGTGTTTTGACTGTGTTATCTATTTGGTTAAACTCTTTAGGTGAATTGAATTCTTTTTTGAAGGAAGTTAAATAGCTTCTCCTAAATGTCATCATGAGACGTTTGACAGATTGATGGTCAATATCTTAGTCAGAGTCCATCATGAACACAGATGAGTCACATCAACCTCCCGTAGCCTTGAAAAGTCTGTGATTTATTCCGAACACTCTGATTGTTTCTCCAGCCTTTTGGCAGCATTTCCTGGCATGTGACAGGCAGTCATTTTGCACTTGTATTAGTGACAATGAGAAAGACAGCTTAATTTATATGGGGTCCTTCCTTAGTTGCTAATATTTACTTCACATAGTGAACACGTTTGCAGCTCTGTCTCGGTGCTCTTTGGGTGTGCAGTGTTTGAAGACAATTTCAGAAAATTGGGACTCCGAACGTAGGTTAAAATTTAACCTTGAATATGGTTATCAATGCCAACGTCCTACTCCGCTAGATACTGACAATGTATTTTTAACTTCTCCGGTCTTACAAAACCAAAAATTTTGCTAATTTCACTTATAAAAGTGGTATTTCATCCCTTCATGGCATCTCAATTTTTACATGAGACATGAATAAAAATAGGTATCTGAGGACAAATAAATATGAAAAACCCGAGAAAAATAATAATTTAAAAGCAAACCCGAGTACAGCTGTTTCTGCCTTCCGAAAGGAGTATGGAGGGGGAGGCTGGCATAATTCATATCAGCAATTGAGTGATACATCTCTGCCTTTCTCTTCCTTCTCCTCGGAGACTGATGGGAAAAGACTGAAATTGCGAAGCTTCCGTCCATTTCTCTCTGCAGATAAAGGGCAGGATCTGGAGATGATGCCCACAGTTATTGAAGAGCAGCATTAGAGCATTTGGGGGTGCGGAAAGGTCACTGAGTTTTCAGAGCCCAGTAGTGGATGGAAAACGCAATTGCTATGCATGATAATACAAGGGAAATGGAGTTTCTTGGGGGAAATCTAGGGGGAAATGTGTCCAAAGGGGAGAAGCAGGCAGTGTGAAGTCAGAAAGGGAATAAAGAAACACAGCAGGAGGACAGAGCCTGCTGAGATAGAGGTGCTCTAGACAAAATTCCAGTTGGGATGGCCAGAAGACTTAAATAACAAAGATATCTAAAGTTCATCTTTCAGTGGTTTGTCAGGTGCCACTATTATGTCGTTCCACCCTTCATACACATCATTCCAAAAGTCCAACAAGCTGCTACATACATGCGAGAATAAATAAAAACAATTTTTCTCTGCCTGTAAAAGGAAAGAAGAATGTTCCCTCTTTCTTTCCTTTTGAAAGGATCTCTTTAGAAACAGAATGGGCCTTGAGTTTCTGTTGTAACTTTTTGGAAATTTGTGGGTAGATAAATCTTTCCAGGGTTAGATAATCCCCATCTCCTGTTTCCCCTGTGCAGAGATGTCTCCAAGCTCCATGCTTCATACTCCTTTGAAATGTCTGTACACAACTCTGGAGTTAACCTAGCAGGGTACCTTGACTATTTGTCTTTTGTCTCTCAAGGAGATAAAAGGAGTTTCATTATTCTTTCTTCTGCTTTACTTAACTAATTGTATGAAATAATTTATGACAAGCAAATGTTTGGAGCCGGAGAAGACAACGAGAAATGTAGTAGCCCCTTCTCCATGCCCCCCACCTCCAAACAGAGACACATTTTAACTCCTAGAGCTGTTCAAAGTGACTCTGGTTTTCCAGTTATGAAGTTGGAATCAATTGTATTAGGATCTTCTTACATAAATTGACATCTGGGACAAACACATAAGCTATTTAATGATTGGCCTAATGGGGATCATCCTGTATGAATTATTGATTTCTACTTTTTTTTTAAAAGGAACATTGATGTATCACTTTTCCAGGTTATGGAACATTTTTTCAAATACCAGTTTTATGACTATGATAACACTGAATGGATACAGAAAAATTTCTTTAGTAATTATCTTCTTTTTTGCTTTTACAGATATCATTTCAATGAGTAGCTCTATTTTCTTATATAACTTTTTATTTGTCAATAATTTCAAACTTACAGATAATTTGCCAGAATAGTACAAAAAAAACACTCATATAGCCTCTGCCTAGATTAATTTATCATTCTCTTTGTTGTGGATTGGGGGGGTGGGAAGGATGGACATTTTCTTTACCAATTTAGGTCAGAGTGGGGTGATGTGAACCTGGGAGTTCACTGACAATATCCAGATTCACAGGAGAACACGTAACAGTTTATACAGCAGCAGGCCTACTCATAACAGTTTATATAGCAGTTTAATAAGGGAAAAAGTTGGGGGGTAGTGGTTAAGGGCTTCTTTGGGAAAGTTGAAGATTTTACTGGGCAAATAGGCAGTCTCTTTCCTACCTGGAAATTGCCCTATAGGGGAATTTGTGGCAACTGAATTCTTACTTCCTGGGACTGAGTCTGTTTCCTCCCAAACAGGAAACTCTCTTGAAGTGGGGTTCATGGCGGCTGCATTATCAGGGGTTTCTGCTTTAGTAAGATAAGGGAAGTTCAGATTAGATGTCTTTATTTCTTTAAATCTCTTTCTCTCTCTCTCTTTCTTTCTTTGTGTACATACCATAGAATGACAAAAAAAAATGTATACACATTTAAAGAAAGGAAAAAACTGTATTAAAATTATAATACTCAATATATACCACTAACAAAAGATAAATACAAGTTACATTTGACTTCTGAAATTACAAGAGGTGCTCAAAGTGGTTACCATCAGTGTAATTTCAATAGTTTTTTCCTTTCCTAAAATGTGTATACATTTTTTTAGCACCTTCTGCGAACTTGTAATGATGTTGCTAACCTTTTTTGATATCAGAGGGATTATTCATTATGAATTTGTACCAATTAGCTAAACAGTGAACCAAGTTTACTGTTTGGAAGTGCTGAAAAGACTGTGTGAAAAAGTTAGATGAACTGAACTTTTTACCAACATTCATGGCTCTTGCGTGACGACAGTGCACCAGCTCACAGGGCACTGTCTGTGAGGGAGTTTTTAGCCAGTAAATAAATAACTGCATTGGAACATCCTCCCTACTCACCTGATCTGGTCCCCAATGATTTCTTTCTTTACCTGAAGATAAAGGAAATATTGAAAGGAAGACATTTTGATGACGTTCAGGGTAATGCAACGACAGCTCTGATGGCCATTCCAGAAAAAGAGTTCCAGAATTGCTTCGAAGGGTGGACTAGGCACTGGCTTCCCAAGGGGAGTCCTTCGAAGGTGACCGTAGTGATATTCAACAGTGAGGTATGTAGTACTTTTTGTAGGATGAGTTCGCAAACTTGATTGTCAGACCTGTGTGTGTGTGTGTGTGTGTGTGTGTGTGTGTGTGCGTGTGAGAGAGATAAGGTATATATATCTTATTTATCCATTCGTCTATCAGTGGACATTGATGTTGCTTTCATATCACGGCGATTGTAAATAATACTGCAGTGAACATAAGGGTGCATATATCTTTTTGAATTAGTTTTTTTGTTTTCTTCGGATAAATGCCCAGAACTGAAATTGCTGACTTGTTTGGTAGTTTTATTTTTAATTTTCTGAAGAACCTCCATAGTGTTTTCCATAGTGGTTGCACCAATTTACAATCCACCAACAGTGCCCGAGGGTTCCCTTTTCTCCACATCCTCGCCAACACTTGTCGTTTGTCTTTTTGATGACAGCCGTTCTGACAGGTGTAAGGTGATGTTGTTGGGGTTTTTACCTGCGTTTCCCTGATGATTAGTGAATTTGAGCACGTTTTGATGTGACTGGTTGCTATCTGCATGTCTTTTTTGGAGAAATGTTAGTTGAGGTCTTTTGCCCATTTTTGAATTGGATTGTTTGGTTTTTTGATGTTGAATTGTATAAATTCTTTATATTTTTTGGATATTAATCCATTATCAGATATATCATCTGGAAATATCTTCCCCCATTCAGTGACCTTTCCATTTTATTGATGGTTTCCTTTGCTATGCAAAAACTTTCTGGCCTAACATAGTCCCATTTTGTTTTTTATTTTGTTGCCCTTGCTAGAGGAGACACATCGAAAAATATACTTCTAACACTGATGTCAAAGAGTTTACTGCCTATGTTTTCTTCTAGTTTTATGGTTTCAGGTCTCTTACATATAAGTCTTGAATCCATTTTGAGTTTATTTTTGTATGTGGTGTAAGAAAGTGGCCCAGATTTTTCTAACACCATTTATTGAAGACTTTTCCCCATCGTATACTCTTGCCTCTTTTGTTGTAAATTAAATTGCTTATATAAGCATGAGTTTATTTCTGGCCTCTCTATTCTGTTCCATTGATCTATGTGTGTTTTTGTGCCAGCACCATATTGTTTTGATTGTTAAAGCATTGCAGTATAGTTTGAAATCAGGCAGTGAGGTCTCCAACTTCGATTTCCTTTACTTCAGCTCTGGTCTTTATTATTTTCTTCCTTCTACTAACTTTAGGCTTGTTTGTTCTTCTTTTCTAGTTCCTTTAGGTGTAAGGTTAGATTGTTTGAGATTTTTTTTTGTTTCTTAAGTTAGGCCTCTATTGCTATAAACTTCACCCTTAGAAACGCTTTGCTGAGTCTCATAGATTTTGTAGCGTTTCCATTTTCATTTGTTTCAAGGTATTTTTTGATTTCCTTTGCTTTCTTCACTGACCCATTAGTTGTTTAGTAGCATGTTGTTGAGCCTCCCATGTGTTTTTTTTTTCCAGTTTGCCTCTTATAATTGATTTCTAGTTTCATGCTATTAATGTTCAAAAGAGATGCTTGATCTGATTTCAGTCTTCTTAAATTTATTGAGACTTGTTTTGTGGCCTAACATGTGATGCTTCCTGGAGAATGTTCATGTGCACTTGAAAAGAATATGTATTCTACTGGTTTTTTTTGCATAGAATGTTCTGTATATATCTATTAAGTCTATCTAGTCTAATATGTCGCTTATGGCCAATGTTCTCTTGTTGATTTTGTCTGGATCCACATGTAAGTGGGTTTTTAAGTCCCCTACAATTATTGCACTACTGTCAATCTGTCCATTTATGTCTGTTAATATTTACTGTATGTATTTGGATGCTCCTTTGTTGGGTCCACAGATGTTTACAAGTGTCATCTCCTCTTGTTGGATTGATCCCTTTATCATTATGTCTTACCCTTGTTTCTTATTATAGTCTTGGTTTTAAAGTCTGTTTTGTCTAAGTATTGCTACCCCATCTTTTCATTTCTGTTTGCATAGATTATCTTTTTCCATCCCTTTACTTTCAGTTGTGTCTTTAGATCTGAAATGAGTCTCTTGTAGGCTGCATATGTGTGGGTCTTGTTTTGTTTGTTTGTTTGTTTGTTTGTTTTATTCGTTCAGCCATCCTATGTCTTTTGAATGGAGCTCTCAGTCCATTTACATTTAAAGTAATTGTTGATACATATGTACTTACTGTCATTTTCTTTTCATACTGGCTTTACAAATGCTTGGTCTATCTTTACTATATATTTTTACCTTTACTAGTGAGATTGTTTTTTTCTTTCATATATTTTCTTATTTCTAGATATGGCCTTTTTATTTCTGCTTAAAGAATTCCTTTTAACATTTCTTGTAATGTCGGTTTAGTGGTGATGAACGCTTTAGCTTTTGTTTGGGAAACTATCTCTCCTTCAATTCTGAATGATAACCTTACTGCGTAGAATATTCTTGGTTATAGGGTTTTTCCTTTCATGGCACTGAATATATCATGCCACTCCCTTGTGGCCTGCAAAGTTTCTGCTGAAAAATCAGCTGATAGTCTTATGGGGGTTCCCTTGTATGTAACTAGTTGTTTTTCTCTTGCTGCTTCTAAGATTCTTACTTTAACTTTTGACATTTTAATTATTATGTGCTTTAGTGTGGATCTCTTTGGGTTCATCTTGTGAGGGACTCACCTTCCTGGACTTGGATGTTTATTTCCATCGCCAGGTTAGCAGAGTTTTCAGCCATTATTTCTTCAAATAGCTTTTCTGTCCCTTTCTCTCTCTTCTTCTTCTGGGACTCCTGTGATGCTAATGTTAGTGTGCTTGATGTTGCCCCAGAGTTCCCTTATGCTATCCTCATTCTTTTTCATTCTTTTTTCATTTTGCTCTTCCAATTGCATGACTTTCACTATCCTGTCTTCCTGACAGCTGACACATTTCTTTTGCATCATCTGATCTGCTGTTGATTCCCTCTATTGTGTTTTTTTTCACTTCAGTTATATTCTTTACTTGTGATTGTTTAATTTTTACATGATTTATCTCTTTGTTGAAGTTCTCATTGCATTGACCCACTATTCTGCAGAGTTTGATGAGCATCTTTATGACTGTTACTTTGAATTCTTTATCTAGTAGACAGCTTACCTCCATTTTGTTTAGTTCTTTTTCTGGGGTTTTTGTCTTGTTTTTTGGTTGGAACATATTCTTTTGTCTCCTCATTTTGCCTGTTTGTTTTTATGTATCAGGTAGATCAGCTATGTCTCCTGGTTTTGAAAAAGTGGCCTTCTATAGAAGGTGAGGCCCAGTTGTGCAGTCACCTGTTAGTCACCAGAAGCAGGTTCTCCAGAGGTGTTCCCTGTGTGGACTAGTGTGGTCTCCTGTTGTAGCTGGGCCACAACTGCTACAGACGCACTGGTAGGCGGGGCTGGTTTCTGACTGTGAGGCCTGACCACAACTGTTGTGGGTACACTGGTGTGCAGAGCAGCCCCCCGCCCTTCCCCCGGTACAGCTGGCTGGTGGGTTTCACTGCAGCTGCTGCTGGCATGTGGGTGTGTAGGATGGGCCTCTGGTGTGGCTGGCTACAAGGTTCAACTTCAACTGTTGCAGACACACTGTGTGCACTGGTGCCGTCTAAGGCTGCCCACCAGCTGTGGCGAGGCAGGGACCACTTTGAGGAGATACCAGTGACGGCTGAGGTTGGCAGAGTAGGAACCACTTTGGAGAGGTGCCAGCTGGGGTGGGTCCTCAGGGAAATGCCACCATGGGATGAACAGTGTTAGCAAGATCAGAAATGGTGCCTGCCAGTGTCAGACCAGATAGGTGGAAGGAGAGTAAAGAAAGGAAAAGGAAAAAAATAAGGCACCCACCAGCACTTCTGTCCCTGGAGAAAGTTTGAACAGATCCCTGCCCCTCCAGCACACACGCTAAGATTAGTTAATGTATCACCTTCACTTATAACCCTGGTGCCTTTGAAAATACTGCCTCTGCACTGGGACTTGGAAAGAGTGCGACCTTGGTTTCCTACAGCCCTTTGGCTTTCCCAGATGTAAACCCTGCTGGTTTTCAAAGCCAGATGTTATGGGGTTCCTCTTCCCAGTGCAGGTCCCCCAGGCTGGGGTTTGAACCTGTTGCTTTTCCTGGGGGACCTCTGAGGTTGTGATATCCCTCCCGCTTGTGGGTCACCACACAGGGAATGGGGGGCAGGGTATGTCCTGACTAGATTGAGTCTCTGCCCCTCTTCCTGTCTCAATGTGGTTTTCTATCCTTGGTTGTAGAAAATCTGTTCTGTTGGTCTTCCGGTCATTCTTAGAGATAGCTGTTCAATGAGAGGCAGTGAGCTCAGGATCTTCTTACTTCGCCATCTTGAACCTGAAGTCAGGAGCCTGGATCTTGAACGCTTGTCTGTGAAATGTTGTTTCTTGCAGTTGTTGCACAGTCCTGGCAACAAACATGTGTCCAGATCGCTACGTCACTTGATTTGTCTTTTTATTACAGGGTGGAGGGGAGGGTCAGCCAAGAACCTAGAAAGGTAGAGGAAATTATTTTTCCTCCCCTGCACCTCCTCCTGAAATAGATAGACCTCTAACTAAACTGACCTATTCTCAGGACTAAGAGACTGGTTCAATGAGATGGAGGAATCTACCAACTGAACTCATGGACTGAAACTTCTTGGAGATTATTTTTTAAGAAAGAGCAGATATAATAGAAGCTCTAAAACAGAGTTGAATTTACCCTTTTTTAATGGAAATCTCTATTGGTAAGTGTGTTTCCCTCTCTGTACCAGGAAGACAAGGATGATTCTAAATAACAACAAACTCTTACCAATGGAGATGGTATTGACTTAAATCTGCATAACAATCTTACCCCGTTTACTGATAACCTCCTATACCTGGCCTCCCTATTCCCTAACATCTGTCTTTTGTCTTTAGCTGAAGATGGTATTTAAGTTGGTGGCTTGGACCATTTGGGGGAGTTTTACTCAGTTTTCTTAGCTATCTCCTATGTGTAAATGAGGCACATATGTTAATGAACTCCTGTTTGTTTTCCTGTTGTTAATCTGTCTTCTAACAGAACCTAGAAGGGTAGAGGGAACATTATTTTTCTTCTCCTACAGTGGGGAGACACCATAAGACCATGAAAATATTCTGCTATTGATCAAACTTGTTTTTTTTAGATTTAACATTTACTGATGACTTTTGCCTGAGCCAGTCTATACTGTTTTGAATGAAAAAATGAAGACTTTTCCAATTCAAGCATTCTTTTCGCATTTATAAGTAAGCACTTTCTTACACCTGCAGTGCATGAAATTGTACTTCTCTCTCCACCCTCATTAACATTTATTATCTTTCTAAATTTATATATTATAAATGATAATTTTTGTTTTCTAGAATGGTAGAGGGAAACTCATTAAAAGGTTTATTATTTTTTTAACTGTGTTCATTAAATAATCTTTTATTATGTCTACCTTTATCAGGAGCTTAGTGTTTTATGTATCTGCATAGGTGTTTATACATATATTAATGCTGTTAACCCATTTTCACATTTGTGACAATTATTTTTCTAGTCTGTCATTTGCATTTCAATTTTGTTTATACTTTTACCTTAGATTCAAATATTTAATTTTTATATTGAGTCAAATGTATCCATATTTTCCATTGTTATTTTTTTCCATCAAGATAATACTTAGAAAGTTTATTTTATAGATTACATAATAAATTATATAATAAATATTTTAGTGTTGGTTGTAGTCATGCTGCCCATATTAAAAGGGGCTTTTTTTTTTTTGTAGTTGTTGTTTTTGGTGGAAGAGAGAGGAGATAAGGAAGAATGACAATTAGTTCCAAAGATAATTTCATAAGAGTAACAGTTATTAATACTGGAACTTCTAATGAAAAAGATTGTATGTGTGTTTCTAAGAGCCCTTTTAGCATCAGAATCATTCACAACTTTCTCTTTGGGGTCAGGTGTAGTTGAAAGGTAATATACCAACATTATGCAAAAGATTAATTGCTGTTATTTATTTTTACAAAAGACAAAATGGGGTAAAGATGCCCTCTAGTGGAAGATTAGATCTTTTGTACAATTAAATTGAAAGAAGAGAAAATCTCTGATGCACTGTTTTATAAAATGCTTCACATATGCAGTTACAATGTGGGGCTTTTGCTTTCTTTCTGAACAACAGGATCAATAGCAGAATAAAAAAATTAATTTTCTTATATGAGAAATTATTTTCCCATTCATATATTCTTCTTGAATGGATTTTATTTATTTTAATTATTTCTGCAGTACATTATCCTATAAATAGGAAAAACCAAATTGTCATGATAAACAAAATCTCTTGGTTTTTCTTTTGGAAAAAAAAATCAATCATTCTTTATTGACAAGTAAGTCTACTCTTTCTCTTAAGTTTATACATGTAAATATTGACTTGTTCAATAGCTAATCTATTTTCAGAACTTGCTTTAATTTTATGAAAGAAATTAATATTATGAAAGAAAATGGTTTGAAAATTATCAAAAGATAAATATCTAGGAAAGAAAGACATTGACAAAAATGCTTACTTTATGACTTTCAGTGTCATTGTGCTTAGAAAAGAGAAAAAAGGATAAAGGGATTGAGTGTGTAGATCTTTTTTTTTTAATGTGTCTGTGTGGTGTATATTCTCAGAGGCTAGCCCATACATAGTCTTGCTCATAATGGAAATCAATAAACGTTATTGATTTGAGGTGAGAGAAGTTATTCCCTAACCATATAAAATAAAATCTCTTCTCTCTTGGATGAATTATTTAAAATGATTGAAATGATGGAATATCTGTAAAATGCAAAAGTCCATTGTTTCATTGATTTTAAACTGTCCTATAAGACTCACACATATAGTTTTGGTTATGACAAAAAGAATACTGAAGTACAAAGGTGAATAGATAGTCTTTTTAACAAATTACTGGGCCAATTGGATATCCATCTGGACAAGAAAATGAATCTTAGCTTCCACCTCATAGCATAAAGAAAAATCGATTCCAAGTGTATTGCAGATCTAAATGTGACAGGTAAAACAGCAAAGCTTCTTGAAGAAAACTTAGGCACCTCAAAGACAGCAAATGTTTCTCAAACTGGACACACACAACATTAACCACAAAGGAAAAGGTTGATAAATTGTACTAAATGAAAATCAAGAACTTCTCTACATAAAAAGCACCATTACGAGAGTGAAAAGACAAATCATTCACTGGGAGAAGACATTTGCAATACATATATTGAATAAAGGACTTACCAAGAATATATAAAGAAGTCCCACAAATCAGTAAGAAAAAGAACACAGTAGAGAAATGGACTAAAGACTTAATAGGGACTTTACAAAAAAATGATATTCTATTGACCAATAAACTTATGAAAGTGCATTCAACATCCCTAGTCATTGGGGCAAGTAAACTCAAATTACAATGTGACAGCGCTATAACCAGAGGTGTGCCGGTAAATGTTTGACAACTGGCTTTCCAGAGTGGGATAAAGGTGTTATGTTCATGCATCACAAATTGAGAGATAATAATAAAACATACAGTATAATATATACTTTTTGTTATAAATTCTGTATAGTCAATTGATTCTTACAGAAGACTTTTGTTAACTTTTGTTGAACTTTTGTATCCATATCTAAGGTTGTAATTCACCCATGCTTTGATAATTATTTTTAGCTTTTCACAACATTATTAACTACAAACATGACACTGAGTTTAATCTGCATTGTTAACATTTTCCCCATCTCTTTCTTAAGTCTATGTAAATCAACACAACAATCAATCAAGCCCTGATTAGTAGCATTTTCCAGTCTCCACAGTGTAAATACTCCATTGTGGTCAATTTCAAACCACCCACAGGATATTGCTGAAAAGCTGCACAGCAGCTTATTATATAGTATTTCCGCCACACAGATACAATTGATGTAAATGTCCTTCATAGCACAGATGATAGTCAAGTGTAATAAAATAACTAGGAGGAGATGAATTTGCACTTATTACCATTGTTTTAATATAATTTATGTAAGTTTATGAAATATAATCTTTAATAGTGGTTGTATTTAACAACCAGCTCTCAGTTACTGAATATTTAATTGTTGGCTCTGGAGAGCAGTGAGAACCAACTGCGGCACACTACTGAACCTACTAATGAAAAGAGCCAATACCACGTGAAGCCCTATGACCCGAAAACTCAGTTCCTAGATATATCCCCGATAGAAATGCACACATACATTCAGCAAAGACATGTGCAAGAATGTTTACTATAGTAACACTACAATAGCCCTGAACTAAAAGCAACCCCAAAATCCATCAGTAATGGAATAAACTACAGTGTATTTAATGAAAATAAACAAATTATTATTACATGTACTAATATGGATGAATCTCATAAATGTACTGTTGAGTGAAAGAAGCCAAACCCACAGATAGACATGCTGCACGTTTCCATTTATACAAAGTTCGAAAATAAGCAAAAGTAATCTACAGAAGAGTGGCTACCGCTTGGAATCAGGGTGCATCTGGGGTTTTGCTTATGTTCTTTTTCTGATTTGGCACTGTTTACACAGGTGTGTTCAGTTTGTGAAAATTCATCAAACTGTACAACTTAAGATATGTGTGCTTTTCTATAGATGTTGCATTTCAATGAAGAGTTTACTTTAAAACATTATTTTAAAACCCACTCTCTACATTAAACAAAATTAAAACTGACCTAACTGATAATTCCAAGGTCAAAGTAAATAGGCTAATTTAATTATATCTGAAGGAGTAGGGGAGTAGAAACCAGAAGGTTAAGTAATGGAATCCCATTATCTCACTAGGAGACACTGTGAAAGGACTGTTAATCCCTTGTGACTCTATCCTTTCCACTACAGAACAGCAGTATTACACAACGCAGAAAATGAAAGAAAAAAACTTACCAAATATCTGTATTAACCTTGAAAATGCTTGACCCTTTATGAAGCTAAATTATATCAGAGTAATGTATCTGAAAAAATTCTACGTAGTTCTTAAACATATGACTTTTATGATGAGTGAAATAGCCTTTTAAAAAGTTTTCAAGGACGTAATAACCTTGTTCACTTTTTCCCCTTTGGCCTGGATCCACAAAGGGAAAACAGCTGCAAGTTACTGGTAGTAAAAATGAAAAGGAAAGGATGATTCTTGGTAAAAGATATGGTAAATAGTTAAAGGAAGGCTGGAAATAGAGTGAGGGCTCCATCAGCCATAAGCTCAGTCAGAGGCAAGGAACAGCTTTCTGCTGAGTAGAAGTTAATTTTACATTATATGTTGCAGATAAAAATATTTTCCAGAGATTATTAATGCCTATAGAATTATATACCTAAACCTTCGAATTAGTATCAAATTACTTTTGAAGATTTTCTTCTTCCATATATAGCATATCAAAATATTACACACAAAAAGACTCTTGCTACACTAAGACCCTCCTTTTAGAAGGTTTACTGCTACTGCACATTTCACATTGCTTAAATTTGTATGCCTGTTTTGCCCTAAACTTTATTTTTTATGTGAGTTACTTAGCAGAACTTAGTTTAAGAATCTGTGATAGATGTAAAAGAAGAATCATGTTAGATGGATGTGATAGAAAGAGATCCGTTCTGGAAGGTCCCTGCGAGCCTTACACTTTGGTCAAGGAAGAGAACCATCACTGGGCATCAGCTTTACAATAAACGTACCCAATTCCTTTGAAAAGCAATCAGAGATCTTGGTGCTATCGTAGACATTTGGTTCTGCACACACACCAACTTGATAAATGTGAATAATGGGCTCAGATTGACTCAACAACCACAGGAAGATACCACTTGGGTAAATCAAAGAATGTTTACATATTTGAAGGTGCAGCACGAAGTCAGAGCTGGGGGAGTATGCAGGAGAGAGATCAGCTCTCATTTCATAGTAACAGAGAAGTGCTTCCACCGGAGGATCCCTCAAAAGGGCCATACCAACAGACATCCAGTTGGGGATGGCAGGTCTGAGCAAGTGAGGCTCACATCAGACCTTTCAAAGTTCCCTTCAGACCCAGTCTTACCTACAGGGAGCTAAAGCGCTCGAGGACGTGCTGGAGACACCTGCACCCTGGCCAGGTGTACCTCACCTGTCTCAGAGTCGTCTGACACACATTAGGTTTGCAGGAGTAGAGGGCATAGTACCCATACTCCTAAATAAACTCCTCATTCATTACTTAACCTCTCCAAGCTAGAACAGCTTTGGCCAGATATCGTCCTGAATACCGTGCTGTGGAGCTAGAGCAAGGATCTGGTACCCAGGTGACTCTGGGAGTCATGCGAAGGCGCCCTTGCACCAGCTCTTGGGCCTAATCTACAATGTCAGGCTTATTATGCATGTTGACAAGTAATCTTGAGAGTAAAGAAGGAGAAAATGACTGCAAAATATCTGCCCCAGCTATAGACTGTCCAATTATATATGTCGTCACTAGACATTGCAAGACAACTTTTCGACATCATTATTTTATATGTGGTTTTGTTTTATTTTGTTTATTCATTTTTGCCTTCTAAGCCTATGCACTAAGATATGAGGAGATTTGTATCTAGCTAGCCATCCTTCCTCATTTTGGGGCAGCCTTTCATCGGGTGAAACATCCATTGGCTTTGGACACGTCCTTCCTTTCAACCCCGTTTTAAATGATGGGGTGCCAAGATGTCGTGTCTCAATGAAATCCCAGCAATTTGGTTTCATCATTGGCTTAATTTATATTTTAATCAGAGAAGAATGGCTCAATGTTATACATCTCTTTCCAAAGCTTGGTCTACCTTGACTATTCTTTCATGTTGAAATGCTTAGTCACCCTGGATCATTCTGCAGAGGCAGAGAGCTGGTTTGGATCAGGAGCCAGGCTCAAACCCTGGCTTTACCACCTTCTAACTTTGTGATCTCTGTGAATTCCCATAGACCTTGAGCTTTGCTTTCCTCATCAGTAAAGTAGGATTAAATCTACCTCGTGTGTTTGCAGTGACAGTTAAGACAATGTTTATAACCTTGCCTAGAATAGTTTAACACTGAGATCTATGCTTAATAAGTATAAATTAAGTTGAAATTTGGCAGTTTTGTCATGTGGAATGTAGCATGTGCAATTGTTTATAATTGTTCATAAAATTGTTTATAATTTTTACTGACATGGACGGGTTTTATTGAAAACCCTCTAAAGCTCAGCAATAAATTAATTGCTCAGATTTTAGAGGATGACTTTGCTGTGTTTTGAATAGAAGATAAAATGCTTGCAGCTAAAAGCATTTCCTTGTATGTGAAATTAAGGCTATGACTACATGCCAAGCGACTCATGAATAAATATCACATTCTGGCCCACCACTTACCCTCTTGGAAGCTTTTTGAGAAAATTAACGAGTGTATCCAAGAATTTGTTGAACTCAAGTAAATTTTCAGTGATCTGTTTGATTGCTCACTCTGTTAGATGGATTAGCATTTATTGGAGAAGGGCCTTAGTTGACAGTGCAGCTGATGGACCAGGAAGCAGTGAGCCTGGACAATAATGCAGACAAGGAAAATCACTCCATGTAGGGATTAAGATTTTAATTGGTTTCTGAAGGCACTCATGGTCTCTATTTAGGAGCTAATTCTGAATTTTAAAGGACTACTGGAAGAGTACTGTCACAACCAATAGACCATTTAGGGCTACATTAGACCATTTAAAGCTTTCTATTTTACATTCATAAATATTAAGTGAATGCATTACCACTGCCTAAAAATGGTCTAATAAATATTTACCACGAACAGCCAGCTATCAGACTTCTTAGTGCTTCCAACTGTGCTAATTTTGTCAATGAATGTGCAAATTACTAAGCTTGTTTAGGGGTTCTGTACGTGGAAGGGGCAAAGGTGGGGCAGTAGGAGGGAGTTTTTTGAAAATTAGCAAGAAAGGAACAGGATGGTAGCAGGCTGCGTGGCCCAACTCTCCCTGATCTCTAGCGGCTGTCCAGTCTCCTCTATCTGCGCACGTATCTAGGCTCTGCTGATTATAGCTGCCTCCCCTGAACTTCGGACTTAATGATGACAAAGAAGCAGGGACTGTGGGAAGCCCTATGGTGGCCAAATAATCGCGTTCTCAGGGGAACAGGGACTTCGGTGCCAGCAGCAGTAGCTGTGTCTGAGGTGCCGGCTACGGTGTGTGTCCTGCCAGAGTGGCCTTGACTGGATGAGTCGGCTCTGCTGTGTGATTTGGGTGCTATTCCTGGCTGTACGACCCTGAGTCTGGTCCTCCACCCTCCTCTGGATTCTGGGGCCAACCAGGAGCATGTTCACAAATTCCTTTCTGCTTCATTAGCCGGAGTCAGTTTCTCTTGCTCCTCACTAAGAATACTAAGTGCTAGATAAATTAATTCTATTTTTAAAAAGCCAATGTTAGGCTGTCAAAAATTTCCATAAATTGGATTTGGTGGCGCACCAGATTGACACCTCCCTGGTAAATTATAAACTCCTTTATAAATGAAGTGGGAGAAGAGAAAATATGAACAGCATCCATACAAGTTAGGTTTCTTCATTTTTTTTCTCCTTATTATCAAAGGAACACATCATCCTATCTTTTTAAAACAGTATTTTAAACAGAGGAATAATTGTAAAGTAACTCTTTAGCAAGTTGCTACAGGTTCAAAGAAAAGGCAAGGGTCAGGGGAGCACAGGGCATACGCTTGCCTACGCCCTTGACACGCTGTGGTGCCTGTGACAAGCTGGCTGGAGAATGGGTATTTCCAAATACCTAGAACAATAGTGTCGCCTGGTGAGAAAGACAAGAAGACTTTTCCCTTTCCTTCTTTCAACACTCATGCAATCAGTAAATGTGTCTACTCTGGGCAAAACATTGTGCTGGAAATCTGGAAAAATTCAAAGAGGTAAGAGTCACCTGACTACACTTAAAGGAAACTCATTCATTCATTCATTCATTCATTCATTCATTCATTCATTCATTCATCCATTCATCTTTCAAATGTTTATTAGACTCTACTGTATTAGATCCAATGGATACAAAGGTATACAAGGTATAGCTCTGGTCCTCAGAGGCTTATGGTTAATAGGTATGATCATTTGCGTGACTAGAGGCCTATGTGACCTCACGATACACAGGAGCCTATTAGATACATTTATTTATTTACTAGGTTATTTATTTTTGGTTAACATTTAAGCATGTAAAACCAATTACCATAGCTTATGGAGTTATTTTAAAAATTGATATTCAGTGCAGTATCTTAAGTTCATAGATTTAAGCATTATTTGGTCAGAGTGTTATAATAAACTCAGATTATACAGGCAAAGGTATGTTTCCAAAGGTGTCATGTACAAGTACATTAATTAAAAGCATGCATCTAAAAGTATGACCAGGCTCTTTTTAAGATGCAGAAATGGAAAATTATACTTTTTTAAAGAAGTAAAGAAACTATCTGTACACTTTGAAAATCAAATGTCTTTTATATCAGAGATGGATGACAGCTACAGGACTGTACTCTTCAAAGCCAATTGCCTGATATTGTCACCTAAACAATAGCAATGGTATTAAAGAAACTTATACCTGCATTGTAATCACAAATCTAGCATTAGAGAAGTTCTGCAAAAAGGTAATGCAGCTGTAAGGCTTCAGAGTCCAAATAAAAAATCAGCTAGGCCCAGATTAAATTAGGGAATGTTGCAGATGAAAAATAAAGATACTAATTGGTGAGCTTAAAGATATTCTCTGCAAATCCCTGCTGTTTGCTGCTGTTCCGACAGAACAAAAACTGTTCTGCATTAACTTACCAATATATGTATTTTTGCTCCAAAATATTACCACAAGAGATATTTAACAATTTTCCTGCTAAAACAAAAAAAAGTATAATATTTTTCTTCTATCAGCACTGCATTTAAAAAACATCAGCATTAAACACAAAGAACCATTATCTCATTTGGGTGGTAGGTACTGAGTTGGAAAAACCTAGTTCTTCTGTGTTTCTCCTCTACTCTCACACTCCTGCCATACTCATAACACTTCTGGTCACCAAATGTGTGGGGGTATCTCTCCCCACACCAAGCAGTTCTCCAGGACACCAGCTGGGTGTCCTACAATTTAACTGTCAGATCTCACAGGTTAGGTACTCAGTTCTACAAGACTGCTCCCCTGCCCCTTCAGAAGACAGTTGCACATAGTAGGTCCCCAGGTTGCCCACAATTCCTGTTGGACTTGGCTACACATCGGCGGTTTCCACAAGCCCCTCCTCAGGTTATGTTGATTTGCTAGAGTGGCTCACAGAACTCAGGGAAACACATTTACCAGTTTATGAAAGGAGATAAAAGAGCCAGATGAAGAAATACATAAGGTGAGATCTGGGAGCTTGTCTCCAGGAAGCGGGGTATATGGAGGAAGCTTGTCTTCCTGCTGGTATATGGACGTGTTCACCCACCTGGAAGCTCTCTGAACCCCTCACTTACATGAGAGGCTTCCTCATGTAGGCATGACCAATTATTAACTCAGTTTTCAGCCCCTCTCCGCTCCCTGGAAGATGAGGGGGTGGGGCTGAAAATTCCAAGCTTCTGCTCATGGCTTGGTCTTTGTGGTGACCAAGATGGGGGGGCATCTAGGAGTCATCCAGGAGCCCAGCCAGAGTCCCGCAATAGAATGAAGTTGCTCCTCGTGGGCTTATCACTTAGGAGTATACAAGGGTTTTAGGAGCCATGTGTCAGGGGATCAAGACCAAATATACAATTTTATCATAAATTACAATATCACAGATACATTGTCAATCTCTTGAAAGAGGGAAAGCCTGTGAACAGAATGCAGAATTTCTTGAAGTTTAAAGGTTGAAGAACTCCAAAAGGCAAAATCTAATCAAGCCGTTTAGCAGCCTAGAAGGAGGTTAAAGATGCTTACTATCTTAAGACCTGAGTCAGAATCTGAGCTTCTCCTCTTTCTAGGTACCATACCTTTTTGCTAAGTAATAATCTCTCTGAGCTTCATCTTTTTTTTTTTTCCTTCAATCTGTCAAGTGGGAATTAGTGCTTACTTCACAGGACCATTGTGAAAATTAAACAGTGAGTGTAGGGTGTCTGGTTTGTAGCATCTAGCAAGAAATATTTATTCTTTATCTTTCCTCTAGGAGCTTGAGATCTAGTTGGGACGATAAGCTGTAAACTGAAGAAGAGGTAAAGAAAAATCCAAGAGTTAAGCCACGATTCACATGCACTGAGGTGGCTGGGGAATATGACATTTAATGTCACTTCCAACTCTAAACATTGATTCTTCTGTGACAGCTGTATGAGAAGTCTCATGGGGCAGTGCATGATGAATTTGCAAATGGGAGGGGCAGACAGTTAAGTACTGTGAGGTCAAAGAAGGGAGACTGCCCAGGGCTAGAATGGCTTAGGAAGACCATTAAAAAACTCTGAGCTGTCTGAGTTACAAGAAAAGCCCAATTCAATTAGAAGAATTGGCAAGAGTCTGATTACAATACAAATTCAGGCCAAGCTGAGGAGAATAAGAAACATAAAATACTGTATCAGCAATTTGGTTTCTGGAACACACAAAGAATTATTAAGTAGCTACCATGCTTTCCACCCTTATAACAGTCTTTATAAGATAGGCAAAGTATATCAGCCCTGCTGAGAATCTCCTGTGAGTGAGAAACCTGGCCAAGAGTGGCTTAAACAAATATGGTGGTTTCCCCCCCGTCCTCCCCTTAAATAGTAAGAACTCTAAAATGGACAGCCCAGCGTTGGTGCCAGCACATAATGAGGCAGCCAAGTCACAGGCTCTTTCTAGCTCTCTGCCTCACCATCCTTAGCATGATGGCATTTGCCCTATTGCTTGTTGCCTTATGGTCAGGACAGGGCTGCTGTATCACCAGGCATCACATTTGCATTCCAGACAGGAAGCAGACAGAAGGACAAAGGAACAAAGAGTGAGGGCAAAATGGCCTACCCACTGGGTCTGTGCCTTTTATTAAGAAAGCTCAAGTTGTGCAGTCCTGGAAGATGCCCAATAGATTCCCCCTTGTAACCTGCTGGCCAAAATTGTATCTCATGGTTGCTCCTAGTGGTAAGGAGACTGGGGAGAAGGGGCGTGTGTATGGGGTTAGTCAGCCATCCAACAATGAAGACAAAGGTGTGGAAGGAAGCCTTGTGAAAAAAATTATTACAAGAGATAAAACCAGGGAGTTGTTTTCCTTAAGCGAAAAAATGTACCTTATATTTTAAAAAAAATCAAACTTTTAAAAACTTTGTGATAATTGTAGATTCACATGCGCTTGTAAGAAACAAAACTGGGATTCCCTGAACCCTTTAACCTGTTCCCTACGATAGTAGCATCTTGCAAAACTTGACTACAGTATCGCAACTGGCATAGTGACATGGATACAGACAAAATACGGAACAGTTCCATCACCACAGGATCCTTCATGTTGTCCTTTTATAGCTACACCTATTTCCTTCCTGCCCTTTGCCTCATTCTTAATTTCTGGCAACCACTAATCTGTTCTCCAGCTCTTTACTTTTGTCAATTGAAGAATGTTATATAGATGGAATCATACGGTATGTAACCTTTTCGAATTGGCTTTTATTCACTCAGCAGAATTCCCTGGAGATTCACCAGGTTGTTGTTTGTACAATACTGTAGTTCATTTCCTCTTTTGCTGAATGGTATTGCATGGTGTGGATGTAACACAGTTGGTTTAATCATTCACCCTTTGAAAGATACCTGGGTTGTTGGGCTATTACAAATAAAGCTGCTATAAACATTCATGTACAGGTTTTTATATCAACATAAGTTATTATTTCATCAGGATAAATGCTTAGGAGTACAATTGCTAGGTTGTATGGTAGTTGTATTAATATTTTTTGTCTTTTTTTTTAACTTCCAGTTGTTTCTAGAGTGGCTACACTATTTTGCATTCCCAGCAACAGTGTATGAGCGATCCAGTTTCTTCACATCCTTGCCAGCACATGGTGTTATCACTACTTTTTATTTTAGCTATTCTGACAATCTGACAGATGGGTAGTGATATTTCATTATACTTTTTATTTGCATACCCCTAATGGCTAATGACATTAAACATCTTCATATGTGCTTATTTGACTACTGGATATCCTCTTCAGTGAAATGTCTCTTGATGTCTTTTGCCCATTTTCTAATTAGATTTTTTTCATGTTTAAATTTTGAGAGTTCTTTATATATTTAAGGTACTAGTCCTTTCTTGGATACAGTTTACACATATTTTTCTCCCTCTCTGTGGCTTGTTTTTTAAATCCTCTTAACAGGGTCTTTCAACAAGGCAAGTTTTTAATTTTGATGATATTCAGCTTAACAATTTTTCCTTTTATGAATCATGCTTTTGGAGTCATGTATTTGACTAGTCCTCCATCCCAGAGATTTTCTTCTGGGTTTTTTTGTAAAAGTTTTATTGTTTTACATTTCATCCTACATCAGTGACCCATTTTGAGTGAATTTTTATAGGAGGTGTGAGACCTATGTCAAGGTTTATTTATTTATTTGCATGTGGATGGATATCCACTTGCTCCAGCACCATGTGTTGAAAAGACCAGCTTTCCTCCTTTGAATTTCTCTTGCACTTTTTTTCAAAAATCAATTGAGTATATTTGTGGGAGGTCTATTTCTGTTTTTTTTTTTTTTTTTTATTCTGTTCCGGTGATCTATGTGTTTATTCCACCACCAATATCATACGATCTTGAATATTGTAGCTCAAGATCTTAAATTTAATAAATCTTAAAATTGGGTGAAAGGATTCCTCCCACTTCATTTTTATTTCCAAATTGTTTTAGCTATTCCATTTTCTTTGCTTTTCTATATAAATTTGATAATAACCTTGTCTATGTCTACAAAAAAATCTTACTGGAATTTTGACAGGAATTGAATTAAATGTATATGTTAATTTGAAGAGAATTGACATCTTTACTAGTTTGGTCTTTTAGTCCATGAATAGGGCATGTCTCTCCACCTATGAGTATTTAGATCTTTGATTTCTTTCATCAGCATTTTTTAGTTTTCAGCATATAAGTTTTGTACATGTTTTGTTAGACTTACCTAAGTTTTTCATTTTTTGAGTAACTGTAAATGGTATTGTATTTTTAATTTCAGTGTCTCATGTTCATTGCTAGTGTTTGTAAATACAACTGATTTTTTATTAGTTTCAGGTGTACCAAAACAGCATAGTGATTAGACATTATATACTTCGCAAAGTGACAACCCCAATAAGTCTACTACCCACCTGACACTGTACATAGTTATTACAATATTATTGACTGTATTCCCTGTGCTGTACTTTATATCCCATTGCTATTATTTTTATAGTTGGCATTCAATATTATTCTATATTAGTTTCAGGTATACAGTGTATTGGTTAGACATTTATATAATTTATGAGGTGATCCCCCCGATAAATCTAGAACCCATCTGACACTTCATAGTTTTTACAATGTTATTATTTTCCCCATACTGTACTTTACATCCCCGTGACTATTTTGTAACTACCAATTAGTACTTCTTAATCTCTTCACTTTTCTCACCCAGCCTCTCAATTCCCTTCCCATCTAGAAACTATCAGTTTGTTTTCTGTATCTATAAGTCTGTTTTCGTTTTGTTTGTTTATTTCGTTTTTTAGATTCCACCTATAAGTGAGATCATCTGGAATTTGTCTTTCTCAGTCTGACTTATTTCACATAGCATAATACCCTCTAAGGTCCATCCATGTTGTTGCAAATGGTAAGATTTCATTCTTTTCTATGACAGAGTAATATTTCATTGTATATATGCATATGTACCACTTCTTCTTTATCCAGTCATCTATTAATTGGCATTTTGGTTATTTCCATATCTTGGTGATTGTAAATAGCACTGTAGTGAACATAGGGGTGCATATATCTTTTCGAATTAGTGTTTTGGATTTCTTTGGATAAAAACCCAGGAGTGGAATAGCTGGGTCATAAGGTAGTTCTTTTTAAAATTTTTTGAGGAATCTCCAAACTGTTGTCCATTGTGGCTCCACCAATTTGCAATCCCACCAACAGTGCACGAAGGTTCCCTTTTCTCAAATCCTTGTCAACACTTGGTTTTTGATTTATTAATGATGGCCATTCTGACAGATGTGAGGTCCATCAGACTGCATAGCAGTTGTGATTCCGTTCCATCCTTTCCACAGGTGTTGATTCTAAGTGTACTCCCTAATAAACCTCTCCTGCACTAATCTCCAGTTAATGATATCTTGATATCCCAAGTGTGCTATCACATTTGATAGTGTGGAAAAATCATATTACGCATTTGAAAGTTTTATGTAGAATTTCATTGATTGAAGATACTTAAAATTAATAAAACTGTACTTCTTTTAAAACACTCATTCAATCGATCTTCAAGAAGTTATACTGTAATCTAAAACAAAAGAGATAAAAATCAATATTTATGTTTATCTTAATTGGTTGAAAGAGATTTTATGGATTCTGATTTTAAAAAAGTTTTTTTGATGAGTTTGTGGATAATGAATCTGGAAAAATGAACCTATAAGTTGCGAGGAGTTCATAGTTATCTAGTCCTTTTAGGAATTCCAATTTAATACTGAAGTCAAACACACAGAATTTAAATTTGTAAAAACACACTAAAGTTAAGATTTCAATAAAGACAGATATCCTGAATGTGAGGACTTATGAGACAAGAACACCCATTTTTCCAAGGTGAGATTTGAGGATTAAATAAAAAGTGCAAAATGAGTTTCTCTCTCGTGTAATTTGCCAAAATTATCCCACTCTGATAACAATCCTAGCAAGCTCATCCTAGGTTTGTGGCAGAGATAGTTGACACCAAGCACTTAACTCTGACATATGGAGATCTTAGTATTGACAGGAGGGAGGTAGGAGAAGAAATATAGGTACTGTCTGCCACATAGGTATTTCTTTTATCAAAAGCCTGTGTGGCCTTTCCATGCTAACCAGAGAGGGGTCCATATGGCCTTGTTGTTTGGGTTCCCCATTATAATTTAAAGGGAAACTTTCACAATGTCTGGAGGTCTTCATGTCTTGCAAATGAAAGAGGAGGATGTCCTCAAATTCCTTGCACCAGCACCCAGTTAGGTGGCACCAACCTTGAGTGCCAAATGGAACAGTACATCTATAAAGGGCAAAGTAATGGCATTATCTCATAAATCTGAAAAGAACCTGGGAGAAGCTTCTGCTGGCAGCTCGTGCCACTTTTTGCCATTGAAAACTCAGTTGATGTCAGTGTCATATCCTTCAGGAATGCTGGCCAGCGAGTTGTGTAGTTTGCTGCTGTCACCAGGGCTACTTCTATTGCTGGCTGCTAACCAGATCCAATCAGCCTTCAGGGAGCAGTGTCTTCTGGTGGTTACTGATCCAGGGCCGACCATTAGCATCTCACAGAGGCGACTTACGTTAACTTGCTGACCACTGCGCTGTAACACAGACTCTCCTCTGCACTATGTGGACATTGCCATCCCATGCAACCAGAAGGGGGCACACTCAGTCGGTCTGATGTGGCGGATGCTGGCCTGGGAGGTGCTGAACATGGGCGGCACCATCTCCCATGAATACCCGTAGGAGGCCAGGCCTGATCTCTACTTCTACAGAGATCCTGGAGACTGAAAAGGAAGAGAGGGCCGCTACGAAAAAAGGCAATAACTAAGGAGAATTTTCAGGGTGAATGGACTGCTCCAGGTCCTGAATTGACTGCTACTCAACCTGAGGTGACAGACCCGTCTGAAGGCGTGCAGGGGCCCTCTGTGCCCATCCAGCAGTTGTCCACTGAAGACTGGAATGCTTCGCTGCCACTGAAAACTGGTCTGCAGCTCCCACTGCTCAGGTCGCTGAATGGATAGAAACAACCGCTGAGTGATTTTAAGCAGTTCTTCCACAGACTCTTAAACAGAAAATGCAAATAAGGTTGCTGGAAAATAAAGTTTCTTAAAAACACACACACACATTCTTTTCAGACAGCCTGAGCCTCAGAAAGGCAGGCAGCCTGGTATGGTGGTGAGGTCATGGGTACAGAGTCAGAGAAACTTAGTTCAGGTCCCGGTTCTTCCACTTTCTTGCTACAGAGCTCTTAGCAAATTACTTAATCACTTGGTATATCGGCTTCATCTGTAAATCGTTTAAGCTCCATTAGGCCAGGGACCACGTCAGTGTTGTTCACTGTTGTATATTCAGTGCCTGGCAACCTGGCATTGTGGCACTTGGTGCCAAGTCAAATAGGGTATTGAAGAAGTGGAGAGAGAGAGAGAGAGAGAGAGAGAGAGAGAGAGAAGCAGTCCCTGACATTCTGAAACTGGCCTGCTCACAGGCCACCTTATTCTCCTGTTAAACATAAAACAGTTTCACGGAATACCAACCTCAGAGGATGGCTTGGAGTGAACTCTGGTCTGGGGAAATCGGCAAGGAACAAAACCTAACAGAGGTGCTGTAAAGTATGCATAAGTCTCAGGCAACAAAGGATGAGGGCACCCCAGGTCTTTTGTCCAGGCGCCTTCCCAGCTGTCAATCCTCCCGCCCCACCCCGACTCGCGCCGGCACTGCTCGCCTGTGCCCTCCCCTTTCTCCGCCCCTCCCGCCCCCTCTCACTCTCAGTTCTCGGCCCGCGAGATTTGGAGCTCTTCTCTCGCGAGATATTCATCGTACTGGAGCCGGCTGTGGTGGCCGCTCAGGCGGCGGCGACGGTTGGTTTTGTTGCAGTTTTTCAGCAAACCTGGGCTCTGCCCAGAGGTACGAAGTAGGTTCTAGGGACCGAGACCCGGGCTGCTGTCGCGCGGGGTAGCTGAAGAGAGTGGGGCGGTCTCCCCGGACTTAGGCCGGCCTCTGGCCACGTGCGCGCAGCGTTTCCGCCGCCGGCCCGGAACCCGTGTGTGGGCTCATTCGTGGGAAGCAAGGTCCGGGTGCGTGGCCCACGGGCGCGGTGACACCGTCCGGGGACTCCTGCAGCGACATTCCGAGGCATGGCCGCCGCTGGGGCGAGGGTGGGGGTGTCTGGAGCGACCCGGGCCCGCGCTGACTCTGCCCTGGGACCGCCGGGGCCGCCTGACCTCAGCGGCTGAGTTTAATGGCCGGAGGGTCTTGCAGAAAACTCCAGAATTTGCTTGGTTTTGATTGTTAAAGAAGTTACTTCTTCCAAAGTTACCAAATATAATTGGTTTTTCTTACTTGTTTCTTTGTGAGGCTTAGCTGCCTTATTCAGAGAGGCAGAAGGAAGACTTGTATGAAGAGGTAAATAGACAAATAACTTAAATCACACTATTCTCATTTTAAAACCAGGGCTTATAGAACAATGGAGTATATGACAGAATCCACTGACCGCACCCCTGGACACATGTGAGTCACGTCCCTTTTCCCCTATCTCCTTACATTTAAAGATGTTAAAGTGATTCTTTGAAACTTGCCGTCTAACTTTGAGGAACACTTTTTTTGAGGGGAATTCTTTTGTCTGAAGTGAAAAAAAAAGAAAAGTCTATTTTCTGAGAAAAATCGAATTCATTTTTACTTGGAAAATTTGTTGTAGTACATGTTTGCTTTGAGTGTTAATACATTTGTCATACGTTTTTCTAGATTGGCACTGTCCAATAGGAACAGTAGCGGTTAGCCACATGTATTATTTACATATAAGGTAATAAAAGTGAAATAAAATTATTCAATTCCTCAGTTGTTCTGGCCACATTTCAAGTCTGCAATAATCACATGTCCCTGGTGGCCACCATATTGCACATCACATGTTATAGAGCATTCTTTTGGGCAATGTCAGTGATTTTTAAACGTTTTCTGCCCCCAGTGCACCTTGGATCATGAGACTCATCAGTTATACTGAATCACTACATGATACTTGTTCAGTCCTTTAAAATTTTGTTTGCTCTAGGTAAATGTTTACATTTCATTAGTCCCAGTGAGGATTTAAAAAAATTGCTTTTAGGTTATAAAGCTGTTGAATGATTACTGTTAGAAATAATTTAGACTTTCTAGACCCTTTAGAAGTTGGCCATATTTTGAGGATTTTTCAAATTGTGGCCATCCTTGTTTTTTTTACCTCAGTGTTCCAAGGTTATTCTTTATCTACTGCACCTTTGAAGATTGCTCTAAGTCAGTTTTAAAAGAGGGCAGATATTATGGTCCAACTTGAAGGCTTTTGTTTGTTTGATAGTTTTTAAATTTAACTTGTGCATTTATGAAATCTAATTGAAAAATTTATGTTTTATTTATTTAAGCTTGTGCTGTGAGTGTGGTGTCCCAATTAGTCCAAATCCTGCCAATATTTGTGTGGCCTGTTTGCGAAGTAAAGTAGACATCAGCCAAGGCATTCCGAAGCAGGTCTCTATATCTTTCTGCAAACAATGCCAAAGGTATGGTGCGATACTATTTATCCTACTTAAAGTTGAGATTTACATATAGGAGTGCACCAGGATGTGCTGAGATTACCAGGATATATAAATAAAGTGCATGTAATTGAGATTTAATTTTTAGATATGTTGGTATCTTTGTGGTATTCCCCACAAACTAGCTTTTTGAAACTCTTGGCTGGTTAACCTCTCTATGCCTTAATTTTATCATCAAAGCAAAGGGGCTTTATTAGATACTTAAAGTAACACATTTAGAAGAAGTACACTGTTTCCCTGAAAATAAGACCTAGCCGGACAATCAGCTTTAATGCATCTTTTGGAGCAAAAATTAATACAAGACCCGGTATTATATTATATTATACCAAGTCTTATGTGATATAAGACCAATTGGGTCTTATATTATATTGGACCCGGTCTTATAGTAAAATAAGACCGGGTCTTGTATTACTTTTTGCTCCAAAAGATGCATTAGAACTGATTGTCTAGCTAGGTCTTATTTTCAGGGAAACACGGTATGTGTTTAACAAGCATTTTTTGAGCACTTACTATGTGCTAGTCAATGTTCTAAGTCCTGGGTTGGCTGGACTAAAAAACTTAAAGCACATGCACAAGGGATTTAAGTTTTAATTTAGTCACTAGGTTTTATGTAAAATTTTAAAACTTGCGTTTTACAATTAAAATTTGGAAAGACTTGAAATAGATGAATAGTCGGAACTATTGTTGATACATAGTATGAGGTACTAATTTATCTTTTTTTGTGTGTGAGAAATAAACAGTTCTCGAGCATTATAGATGTACATTATAAACCATTTTAATGCCATTTTGAGATGATTTTTTACCTGTTTTTTGGAGCATAGTTTCAAGGAACTTTAGGTAATTTTGTCTTCTTCATTGAAATTCTTGCTGATGCTTGAAGATCTCTTTAATAGGTTATTTCAGATTGGCTCTCTCAGATACCCACAATTTTACCTTTTAACTAAAGCTACTGGTCTAATTAAAAGTTTTCTAGAATTATTAAAATATATTTGGGTTAAGTACTTCAGGTCAACCGTGTATAATTATTATATCTGCTTAATAATCAGTGTTATATCTGCATGGAAATTAAGGTGGAAAATTTTGTTTCTCCTTGAGAGCTGCTGAGTTTCAGTATATTATCTTCTCTCTCAGATATTTCCAGCCACCAGCAACTTGGATACAATGTGCATTAGAATCCAGGGAACTTCTTGCTTTGTGTTTGAAAAAAATCAAAGCTCCTCTGAGTAAGGTAGGTCAAATAGCTAAAATCATTTTTGTACGTGTGTTTTTTTTTTTTTAATCTCTCCTTTTCGGAAAATCCTTGTATGAATAATTTTTTAAAAAGTAGCTATTAAGTGTTACTGTTGGTAAGCACTGTACTACAAATGCTATTTTCATTTTTAAAGTTATATATGTTCCTTTTTTTCATGAAAATGAGAAATTTATTTTTGCTTTAAAAAATTGAGATTATTTTTGTCATTTATTGAGAATCTCTTATGTTCAGTTATTTTTTTTGATAATATAAAACTATCGCTAAACTTAATTTAGGAGGGTATAGTATTAAGGCTATGGTATTCAGTTTTTTTATGTTTTCATTACTGATCTGAAAAGGAAATATTTGTGCCTGTTACTTAAAGTCAGTGCATAAATGTCTAATATTTTTAAGTTGAGAGTCTTTGGTGTTCTTGATGCAGGCTGTTCTTGAATTTTTCTGAAGGTTTGTTAATAGCTTGAAGTTTTTTTCAACACTTCCTTTTATTTTCTGATTTGTCTGTCTGTTTTTTTGGTCTGGAGTCAGTTTTTTGTGTAACTTGGTCTTTTTGCTTTTGTCAAATATCTAGTGAGCCTTAATAATTCATCAGGTCATTCAGCAGATGTTTATGTGTCAACTTGCCAACCTGCTTTTGGTGTTGGGGCTATGGCAGTGACTGAGAGAGACAAAAATCCCTGCCTTAAAGAATTTTTATTCTAGTTGGAGGGGAGGGTGTGGGGTAGACAATGAACAAAATAAGTAGGTATATTAAAAGGTATAAATTCTGTGGTGGGACAAACCAGGAAGGGTGATAAGAACTTCACAGGGAAGGGGTGCGATTTAAAATACAGTGGTTAGGGGAGGCCTCACCAATAAGGTGACATTTGAGTAAGTATTAAAGGCAGTAAGGGAAAGAGATCTGTACAAATCTGGAAATAAGCATCATGGATAGAGAAAACAAGTGTAGAGGCCAGAGGCTGGAGCATACCTGTATGTTTAGAGTGGAGTGGGGAGGGGGAAAAATAGTTGGGGATGAAGCCAGAGAAGACATGGAAAGTCAGAGTAGGTCAGGCCTTATAAGGACTTTCACTCTGAGTGTAATACGCAGTGAGATGAATGATTTACAGTTTATCAGGATCCCTCTGGCTGCTGTGATTTGAGGGAGGTGGAAGTGGGGACCTTTAGGAAGGAAGCAATTGTAATAATCATGAGAAATGATGGTATTTGGATCAATAGTGGAGGTGGTGAGAAGTGGACAGAGTCTAGATCGATTTTGAAGCTAGTCAGGATTCACTAATATATGTGTATGAGATGAAAGTACTGTTTGTAAGCTGATACAAGTGATAAAGTACTGTATGCTGTACAAATGATAAAGTGATGCTGTACAAATGATAAAGTACAGAGGGGAAAACATGTAAAACTGCAAAGAGACAATAATTGGCTGGGGGTGTCCTTAAGGAGTGGAAAAAAGATAGGATATAGCATACTAGTAGAATACTTTTTCATCCAACAAACATTTGGCACTTACTCTTCACCAGGCCCATTTTGGGAGCCTGGCATATTTCATGGAACAAAACAAAGATCTCTGCTCTCTATTGGGGCATTCTAGAGGTTGGTCTTGATAGGAGCATGGACAGTACATCTGTGGTAACAGAAGAGAAAGTGTTGGTATTTGGGAGTTTCTGTAAAATCTGATTCCTTTTTTCAATTGAGAAAACAGAAGCATGGGCAGTAGCTATGAGGAAAAGTCATTAAGGATCTCCACATTGCTAAATTTATAGAACTGTTATTAGATGTTTGAGGAGAAAGGGAAAGGTATGAAATAGGTCTCTAGGAGAGTGGGAGAATGTATCAGAATGATGTATGGTTGGTTGCTGGGCAGTGCCTAAGAGTTACTGTCGTAAACTTAAAGACTAACATGGTGCGTATTTATTAGGTTGGTGCAAAAGTTAATATTTCTCTAGCCCAATCACCTGCCTAGGTAAGGCATAGAGCAGATAGAGCGTTGGATTTAACCAAGATTGATTTAGCCAAGTGACTAAGTGAAGTGAGAGAGGGACCAAGGGAATTGAGTATGTGCATGGGAATGATACTGATCTTGAAATTAAGCAGGGTTAGGATGGAGGTGAGTAGGTATGAAGGATAATGAAAAGGTAAGATGAATTAGATTGTAGGTTGCAGTAGATTAAAGGGTTTTTGGTGTTCAGGAACTGGAGAGAATGAGCTGGAAAGAAAGGTGATAGGGAGTAGGGTGTTTAGATTTGAGATTTTGGAGGGGTTTCAGTTATCAGTAATAAAAGGGGGATAGGATCTTGGGGGGGTAAGGAACTCAAAGAATGGAGAGGCTGGCATATTTTGAGGATCATTTATGAGGATATTGAAATCATTAAGTATTAATATTGTTGAAAAGAGTGACAGTGAGCCAGGGCTAAGATCTTTGAGGAATGAGAGCAGGTGACCCAAGGATTCACAGATGACTCTAAGAAAGAGAGAGGTGGATGGCGTAGTCTGAAGACTTCATATTCAAAGCTGGGTATATGTAAGGAGGAGGCAGGCAGAATGGTTTGGAATGAGCAATTTAAGAGCAAAGAGGACACCTGTCTGGCTCCTGTTGCAGGGAGGAAGAAAATGAGAAAAATAGCAGTCATTACTTTAATTAGCTGTAGGGGGAGCAGTGTATATTCAGGAGATCTAGATGGTGAAGGGAAGGTTCAGCAAAGAGATTGAGGATTTCGGAGGTTTTGTTGTTAGTGAATGTTAAGTTCCAGAGGGCACAGTAAAAGGGTTTCAGGATTTGGGGAGGAATGTTAGATGGGACAGAACAGGTAACATGTGGAACCACATGGAGTTTGGAGGGAGGGAGATGAGGGGTGACTGAGGTGTCTGGGCCAATGGTAAGGAAGGATAAAGGGCCAGTAAAGTTGATTAGTCCTGGTTGTTTGAGGACAGATAGTGTGGTGAGGCCGGGTTAGGGAATGGAGAAGTAGATGTCGAGGGTCCTCTTCCATTCCTGTAGATGGAGGTTGGAGGCCAGGGGAAAGGCAGTCAGTGCCCGTGGGACTTCCTCTTGACCCTGCAGATGGAGACAGGGAATAGGAGCTGCCTGTCCCCCTCTGTAGCTGGTGTGGCTTGTTGACTACTAGGGTTTGTTTTGGTGGGAAGCCAGTCGTGTGAGGAGAGTTTTACTCTGGAGTGCTGCATCTACAGTAGCTAGTCTAGCTCTCACCAGACAGGACTTAATTAAATTATCATCTGCCTTCTGCCGTCTTCCAAATCTGTTACAGCTCTGATTTCTCCATAGAGCTCCAGGCCAAATAGGTATCTCATTACCCACTGAACAGCTTCACTTGGATATCTCATAGATAAATCCTCTTAAACTCAAATGTCTGAATCCAAATGCATCATCTTCTCCCTATCACATTTATTCCTGTGTCAGAAAAATAGTATTATTTAGATGCCCAACCTAGATATTTGAACATCATTCTAAAATCTGTTCATTTCCTCCCTATACCAGTTATTAAATTCTATACATTTTATCTCTTAAATAGCTCTTGGATCTTTCTGCTTCTGTTATTTTTAGCACCTCTCAGTTCAGGTCATCTATACCTCCTGCCCCAGATACTGAAACATTCTGCCTTTTGTTTCTCCTACTTTCTTCCTCAAAACACCCATTTTAGCCATATTAAGCTACATTCTATTGCTCACATACAGCAAACTGTTTTTGGCCTCTGCTGAATCTGCTGATTTAGCAGGGGAGTCAGTATTCAGTGCATGAGATGCTCTCTAATGAATGTTGTTCTTTTTTATTTTTAAGCCATATACTAATACAGAGAGAATAATCCAAGTAGAAACATTTGTTCACGAGGATTTCTAGTAGAAATCATGTCTTTGCTTTCTTATAAAAAGTGTAATTTCCATTGACATACTTATTTTTTTAGGAAGAAGGATTTTTTCCCATGCAAATGTTTTAATTTTTGCTTGAATTATGCCAGTTTCATTAATACAGACATTAGATTATCCTTTCATTTGGTGTTTTTGTTGCCATGCCTTTGATGATAAATTATTTTTTACTGGTTATGTTGGGTAGTGATGCTAATCGCAGATTCCTTAAGCATCTTACGAAATTATTAATGAATTGTCTTTCATCTTTTTTCTCATATGGGAACTCATGTTTCTTTTTGTTTGTTTTATTGAAGGTACGGCTTGTAGATGCAGGCTTTGTTTGGACTGAGCCCCATTCTAAGAGACTTAAAGTTAAACTGACTATTCAGAAAGAGGTAAGCTGTGTATAATTTTCTCAACATGGTTAAAGTGTAGATAGTGAAAATGACGGGCTCTTGCTAAGTTATTTTATGACTTAAACTGCATAAAAGGACATGAATACATTCTTAAATTTAACCCTTTGTTTACTTTTGCCAAGATGATCAGGTCACTTGTAAGAACAGCCATTGCTCATGATTAGTGGGCTAAGACAATCTTTTCAGTTTTTTTAATTAGGAAAAAGAAGTAAAAACATGAGCTAAGGCAGTGCTTCTCAAACTTAGCTGATTATCATGATTCACAGTAACTGAATCAAACTGGATTCAACTGGATGTGAGACCCAGGAATATGTACGAGTATGTTTAAAAAGTTTCTCAGGTGATTTCTGATGATTGGCTATGTTTGGGAACAATTAAATTAAGGAATATTTTCTTTTTTGATTTATTTTTTTCTTCTAAGAATGAATTCTATACATACAAACATACACACAGAAGTATATATAGATATAAAAATTCTGCAAACCACTTCACAACCCTTCAACTAAAGGTAAATTTGAAATGTTGATCTAATAAATCCTATGAATCAAGCTAATATATTTTTCTTGAAATGGTGTAATTTATGATTTTAACTGACTTATTGTTGATATCCTCAAAGCAGTCATGGTAAAAGATTTTAAGTTAAGTATGAAAGTGTCTTGTAAGAAAAATTTTTATTATTAAACAGAAAGGAAAGAATGACGGAGTATGATTGTTTTCTTTATCAGGTGATGAATGGCGCTATCCTTCAGCAAGTGTTTGTGGTGGATTATGTTGTTCAGCCCCAAATGTGTGGAGATTGTCACAGAGTAGAAGCTAAGGATTTCTGGAAGGCTGTGGTTCAAGTCAGACAAAAGGTAATGAGAAAGATAAGTGAATCCTCCATTTGTATTTCATCTCTGTCAGTTATACATAGCTAGTAAAACCTTCTTTCCCCATTTTTGTAAATTCTTCATGCACCAGGGATGCTCTAGGTCCCCGGAGCATTCATCTTTAGAAATAGATCATTATTACATTTTAATCTTTAAAGATTGTTTTTGTTTTAAAAATCAGTGTGCTATATCTATAGATCGCCTTTTTTTTTTTGCATTTCATCTATTAACCTAACAATACATTTATGTTTAGACTTTACACAAAAAAACTTTCTACTATTTGGAACAGTTAATTTTGAAATACGGAATGCATCAGAATACACTTCGTATCAAAGAGATTCATGGTGAGTTAAAATTTAAAAGCATTTGAAATGTCAGAATTTTATTTCAACTAACCTAAGGAATCTTTTATCTTTACTGATAATAGTACTATCCAAAAGAACTTGCTGTTAGGAAGAAAAAAAATTTTAGTTCTTTATCTGCACTGTCCAGTATGATGGCCACTAGCCACATGTGGCTTGACTATTTGAAACTGAATTTTTAATTATTTTTTATTTTAATTTAAGTTTATATTAAGTAGCTATCAGATAAGTAAACCAGTAGCTACATTAATAGAATATAAAGTGCTATAATAGAAAATTTGTCAAAAACTTGTTTATGCAGAGATAAGTTTCTGACTGGAAGAAAATTCTTTTTGAGATCTGTAAGTTCTTTTGTAATATATTTGTTTTTAATATGCCTAGAGGCTTTGTGATGGATACATTAAATCAGAAGCCTAAACTCAGTAATAATAAGCACTGATATACAAATGATAGAATTATATTTCTTTAAGATAGAATTTATAAATACTTGCATAATTTTATAATGGCTTCTTAGAGCGTGTTCTATCTCAGCACTTACTGTCGAAGTAGCCTACTTACATATACTAGATGATGGATGAATGTTTCTTTAATTAATAATAAAAACATAAATATTATAGTCTTTAGCAAACCCTTAAATCGCTTGGTAAAAGTTAATATTTTTAGATGGTGCTTGCGACTGGTGGACGTGTACATTGTTCTCCTAGTTCCTAAAATGCACATAGTTGTTCTTGAAGGAATCACCAAATTTTTATATTATACTCCTTATTTTAAAACTGTGAGTTCCACTGTTACTTACTGATCTGTTTGTTATTTATCTTGTATGTCTTGAGAAAAGTGCTTAGAAGTGTGGTCTTGGGTCTTTAAATGGAGGGAAAAGGAGTATCAGTTATGTCACCTGAAGGAAATCTTTTAAGTTTTGTATCTGACCTGAGTGCTTTACTAGTAGACATAAGGTTAACAGTCTAAATCGGTGAAACACAGTTTAGTGAATACTTATTGTGGCTAACGTCCCTTGCTGCCTATTTAACATAGTGCCCTGCTATATGTGGCTAGCCACCAGGAAAAAATACACCTTTGTTCTGAGTAACTTTGTTTTGAGTAACTCTTTTGGGAATAAGGAGATCCAAATATTCTAGCTAAGGAAGCAAAGCACATATTGTTCATCACCATGACAGAAATATCCTCACACACAATTGTTTTTGTATCAAAAGACTTGGGTAAATTCTGGGGCATGCTTTTGCAGTCACTTTTAAAACCAAAAAGGTTGTAAGTTTAACCCTTTTTTTTTTAAACCAGAGGAATTAATTTGTTTTTGCCCCTAGTGATTCTTGGTTTGATTTAAATGAATGTTTTGTTTGATTGTGTATTTGTAACTTTGTTTTTGAAATCATAATAATGGTAAAAATTCAAACATAGAAGTATATACGAATAAAGGTCATCTCTGTCCCTTTGATTCACTTGTTATTCCTGGAGGTAGCCCCTAAAAACAAGATACGTATAGTACAATATGTACTCTGTATGTAAATTGTGACAACATTGGTTTTCCTCATGTGGGATCATTCTGCAATATTCTGTGACTTAACGTGTTACGTAATATATTTGGAAATCTTTCCATGTCATTGCATATAATCCTATTTCATTATTTTTAACCACTATGTGTATTCATTAATCAATATACATTTAATTTGTTACTTCCTATTAGTTGGCTTACAAGATGTCCCACTTTTTGCTGCAGCAAACAGTAGTGAAATAAATATCCTTATTTTTGTGCATATTTGAGTTTTTCTGTGGAATTGAGTTCAATAATTGAAATTACTAGATAAGAGTATGCAAATGTTAAATTTTTATATGTGCTGCTAGATTGTCTTCCAAAATAGTGCTAGTTTACATACAGTACCATCACGTGTAAGAGTTTCCATTTTTCCAAACACTTGCCAACACTTGCATAAGATTGTATTGACCTTTCTAATTTTTGCTGTTCTAATGGAGAAAATAATGTCATCTTGCTTTAATTTGCATTTTCTTAATTGCTAGTGAGAATTAACATTTTCATATGTGTGTTAGTGATTTATGTTGATCTCTAATGTGAATTGTCTGTTCTCCATGTATCTATTTTTTCTCATTTATGGTCTGTTATTCAGGATATCAATATCATTATGTGTGTGTGTGTATATATATATATAGCGTGAACATGCATTTGCCAGCCTGTGTTTGAGTATGAGGAGGGTTTCCAGGCAGAAATTCCCGCCCGTTCTTAGGAAATTTTTTTCACTCTCCTGTTCCCAAATCCCAAGATATAAACTGTTTTCTGTTCATGATCAATTGTTTCCACGAATTGACGCCTGATACCACTAACCGCCAGGGTCAAGGAGCCGATTTTCCCGATTTCCTGACCAGCTTGTCTCGGGATTTGGGAAAGCGAAAAAAATTCCTGAGAATGGGTGGGAATTCCCTCCTGGAAACCCTAAGTATGAGCCTGAGAGAGCAGATACTTTTCTTGCAATGTCACATCTTTTGTCAATTTTAATTTTAATTTTTCATTCTTTACTTATATACCTATGGCATATGACTTTGGTTTCTTACAGAGGAAAGTTTTCTATACTCCCAAGATTAGTTTTTAAAAATTAAATTACAGTTTATATTTCACTTTTGATCTTTAATCTTACCTGTTAATTTTTCAGGAGGTTAACTTGCATTGTCACAATACCTACCCTCCAAATAGTCTGTCCTTTCCCCAGTGATTTGAAAAATCTCCTTATTCTTATATATGCTAAATTCCTTTATACACATGGCTCACCTCTCCTCTGGTTTGTTTCACTGCTTCTACCAAAGTATGTCAGTTATACTTCATAATATGTACCCCCTTACTAATTTTTTTTGCAAATCTGGTTGATAGTAAGATCATGGATTCTGGAAACAGCTTTTGTGGGTTTGAATCTCTGTCCCACCAGTTTTTTCTGTGTGACCTTAGGCATGTTATTTAACTTCTCTGAGCCTATTTTTCCATCAATAAAATAGAGAGGATAATAATAGCATCTTGATAGAATTATTGTCAGAATTAAATAGTTTGTAAAGCATTTAGAACCATGCTTAACATATAATCATGTTTACTCAGTTCTTTTCTATACATCAGTGACATTTTTGTTTTCCTCATAAAGATTTTGAATATTTCTTGTTGGTGTTTTGGGCTGTTCTAATACTATTTGTTATTGTGGATAGCAGACTGTTTTTTTCACTAAGTTTTCTGATTGATTATTGCTAATATATTGGAAAGTTATTGATTTTATATATTGATCTGAAATAGTTTACAGTTGATACTCTTGATTTTCTAGGTAAATGATTATCTGTAAACAATTATAGTTTTATATCATTGTTTTTTAAATATCTCATGATTTTGATTTGCATTTCCATGATAGTTAGTGATGTTGAGCACTTTTTATATACTTGTTAGCCATTTTATGTCTTATGTCTATACATTTCTTTGCTCATGTTTTAATTGTGTTATTAGTTTTTCTGCTATTGAGTAGTAGGAGTTCCTAATATATTTTAGATATTAACGCCTTATCAGATATATAGTTTGCAAATATTCTCTCATTCTGTAGGTTCTCTCATTCTATAGGTTACTTTTTCAGTGTGTTGATTGTTTCTTTTGCTCTGCAAGAGTTTCTTAGTTTGATGTAGTCCTAATTGTTTATTTTTTGTCTTTGTTGCCTGTGCTTTTGGTGTCATATCCATGAAGTCATTGCCAAGACCCATGTTATGAAGTTTTCCCCTATGTTTTCTTCTAGGAGTTTTATAGTTTCAAGTCTTAATATGAATTGAGTTGATTATTGTATCTAGTGTAAGACAAGGGTCCTTTGTACTCTTTTGCGTATGGATATCCAGTTTTCCCAACACTATTTGTTGAAGAGACTATCTTTTCCCCACTGTGTATTCTTGGCTCCCTTGTTTTATGATCAATTGACGGTATATCTGTGGATTGCTTTCTGGGCTCTATTCTGTTCCATTGGTCTGTAGGACTGTCTTTATGTCGGTACCATACTGTTTTGATTACTGTAGCTTTGTAGTATATTTTGAAATCAGGAAGTGTGATGCCCGTACTTAAGGGTGTCTTTCGAAATGGGAAAGTTTTAAATTTTGAAGTTTAATTTGCCAATTTTGTTTTATCTATTGTGCTTTTGGTGTCACGTTTAAGAACTCTTGTCTAATGAAGATTTTCTTTTATGTTTCTTTCAAATGTTTTATAGTTTTAACTCATATGTTTAGGCTTTGAGTTAATAACCCTTTGAGTTAATTTTTGTGCATGGTATGAGAGAAGGGTCTAAATTCATCTTTTTACATGTGGATATCCTGCTTTCCCAGGGAAAAGACTATCCTTTCCCAAATGAATTGCCTTGAATCTATATGAATTACCTGTCAAAGATATAAGTGGAAGGGTGTATTTCTGGATTCTCAAGTCTGTTCCATAGATCTATACATCTGTCCTTAGGCCAGCACCACACTGTCTTGATTACTTAAAGTTACCGAGTTTTGAAGTTGTGAAGTGTAATGTTCCCAACAACTTTGTTCATCTTCAAATTGTTTTGTCTATTCTGTTATTTTAGTTTCCAATTGTTGTTTGGAAGAATAGCTAAACATTTCTTATCAGCTAGTTTTGCTTTTAGTTTTCCCTTTGTTGCTGGTTTTTATTGCTACTGCATTACGATCAGATGCTGTCTGTTTTCTACCATTTGGAATTTATTGGTTTTCTAAAAAAACCTTCATACATGATTATTTTATGAATGTTCTGTGAATTTTTAAAAATATGTGTTCTTTTTAAGACTGTTCTGTAATCTCAAATAAATTAACCTTGATTAACTGACTCTGGTTGGTGAACACACTATGCAATATATTTAAAAAAGATAAATTAAGTTGATTGTTGGTTATTAAAGTTCTTTGTATCCTTTCTTTTTTGGTCAGTTTGGTTTTGATAATCTTATATTAGTCCCCCACAATGATTGTGCTATGTTAACATTTGTTAGTTTCTTCTTTTTAATAGTTTTACTTTGCTGCATCTCAGTGCTATGTTATTGGGTATATTACTATTGTCTTCTTGGTAGATGATTCCATTTATGACATAAAACATCTGTGTTCTGTTTAGTGTTTTTCTCTCCCCTCTTGACCTTGAATTTTATTTTGTATGAAATTAAAATCGTGAATCTTGTTTTCTTTTGTCAGCATTTGTCTGGTTTGTCTATTCTTTTGTCAAATAAGTGTTAAGTGATAAGATATCCATAATTGTGGCTACAGTATATTTTTTAATCTGATTTTTAATACGAATTTAATTTGCTATGAAAGTCATGTTAGTAAAGGAAAATCTTGTTTTGCAGAACTATTTTCATGTGGCTTTTTTTTTTTTTTTCCTAGATGGTCTGGATTTCTATTATTCTTCAAAGCAGCATGCTCAGAAGATGGTAGAATTTCTTCAGTGTACAGTTCCTTGTAGGTATGTTCTGAACCTAAATGGGATTGAGTCCAAGGTGCTGAGAATAGATGTAGGTCACATGCATTTTTCAGGCTGAGACAACATCTCTCATGTTAAAATATTTAAAATTATAGTAAGAATATTTACAGTTAGTAAGCATATTGGATTAGCCACTTTAAGGAAAGCATTAGCCAAAGAGCATGTAAGACTCGCTTTGCGGATCTAGACCTCATTCCACGATAATAAGCACTGTAATGCTGAACCATAGATTGTTTTTAAATAAGAAAAAAAGATGAGGTAGAGGGCTCTGGGGAGAAGCTTCATGGAGAAGAAAGGATTTATACTTCTAAAATGGGAAAATAAAGGTAGAGATTGTACTGAAAATGAGATTAATATGAGCAGACTTGTGGGTATTAGTGTAGGTTTTAATGAATACCGTATATAGACTAGATTGGCCTGAGCTGAGGACATGTTTTGGAGGTTTTTAGTAGATAAAGTTTTAAATAGTTAGGATGCAGTCAGGTTGGTGAAGCTTTTGAAATGTAAATGGATGAAATTTGGCTTCAGCGTAGCAGATACCAGGAAACTGTTTTAGACCTTCAGTGATGATTTGATTTGATGAAAACTGATATTCCGATACTATACAAGTAAGGCCTTTGTGTTTTTATTATTATTAACTTTTCTTTTAATAGATACAAAGCCTCACAGAGACTGATCTCTCAGGATATCCATAGTAACACATACAATTACAAAAGCACATTTTCTTTGGAAATTGTTCCAGTATGCAAGGTACTTTTTCTTATTTAATTAATCTCTGTCTATGAAAGAGTGCACATAATTAACTGGTTTATATGTAATTATTAGTTCCTGGTTTCCTTTTGAGGTTGGTTAAAAATTTAGAATAACTTTCTTATTAAATGATTCTAACACATTTAACCATGTTAAAACTATGTTAAAAAGTAATCACGCTTAAAAGTATAAATTGGCATACCTCTTATTTTGTTACACTAGTGTAAAAGGCCTGTTGCAGTTTTTTTTAATGTCCATATTTCTTAAAATTTAATTCTAGTGGACGCATGACAATTCTGTGAAACTCTGAATACAAGAAATAGCATAAACATAAATATCATTGAACCACTTCGGAATATGAAACTGGATTTTGGCATAATGAAAATAAACAGTATTGTGGAAATGGGACCACAGAGTTATTTCTGTGATTTAAAAACATAATTTGAATAACACTTAAAATATAGGTTATCAATTCATTTAATTATACTTAGCTAAAACCCTGCTTCAAAAACATAAATGGATTAAAATTCACAAATAGATATTGAGGAACTGCTCTAGAGAAGGCTGTGTGTCAGGGATGGAGGTCTCTGCTGTAGAGGAACTTACACGTATGTGGATATATAAATCACTAATGATAAGTGCCATGATTTATTGTGAGCATGCTGTATAACCTAATATGTAAGTACTTGAGTATATTGTACCTCTTTATGTCTCAAAATAGCGAGGGTAAATCATCCTATCATTTTGAAGATGAGAAAATTGAAGCTTGGGGGGAGGTTAGATGACTGAAGCTACGATTTGTGTCTAGGTCTGTGACTCTTAAGCTTTAAAGCTGTCATTACTATTTTATGGTCTAGCACAGAACCAGGGATGAAATGATGGCTTAAAACAAGGTCAGCAAACTTTTTCTGTAAAGGGCCAGGTAGGAAATATTTTCGACTTTCAGGTCATATGGTCTCTTTTGTAACCACTTGGTTCTGAGGCTGCTGCACATAGTAGCCATAGATAATAAGTAAATGAATGGCGGAGGCTATGTTCCAGCAAAACTTCATCTACAAAAGTGGGCTGTGGGCCAAATTTGGCCTGAAGGCCATATTTTGCAAACTCCTGGTTTAAAATAGTGATCGTTTTCTTGGTGCAGAGTCTTGGAAATGCAAATCTAGGTTTGAAGGCATATTTAAGGCCTTGTGTATTAAATGCTTTCAGTGATTCATACAAGTAACTGCATGAAAACACAATGCAAAGGAGTGTTTCATTAATCTTTGGAGATTCTTACTAAGTTATAAAGAAAAGATTGGACTAGGTGCTATTAGGGATGCACAGAATGTCCCTTCAGTGGAAAAGCCTATGATTGTGACTACATACAGCTTAAAACATAGCACAGATTCTTCATATTTTAATGCAGTTTAAAAACGGTAACCACATTATTGGTCTTATTTCCCAATGTGCACATAAAGCTGTGCTTTTTGGCACGTTAAATTTTTGATTATATATTGTTATATGTAACTACTATGAAAGAGAAATGTGGCTCCTCTGAAATTTGTTTTTTTATGGAGATGGAAAGAAATCATACGTAGATTTAGAAAATCACTCCTGGTGTTTAATGCTTTGCTTAGAATGTACACTGTATTAACATATAGTGGTCAGCAGTCACACTTCAATACAATTGAAATAAACTTAATACGTAGCTTGGTGAATAGGATCTGGAAAAAATTTTTAAAGCATTTTCGTTAAGACAAATATCCCCATCTTAAAAAGGTATAGCTTATTTTCTGTTTCTCTAAAGGTCTGATTCTTTAGGACTCTGTTGATACATAGAATTAAAAATTTAATATTTTGGTTTGGGCACATGGACTTGGATCAGGTTTACATAGATGAATGTTTATGGAGACTGTTATTTAGGATTTGCTTCTCTCTAAATGCTAGTTCTTATGCCTAGGATAATGTTGTTTGTCTGTCTCCAAAACTGGCACAAAGCCTGGGAAATATGAACCAGATTTGTGTGTGTATTCGAGTAACCAGCGCCATCCATCTCATAGATCCAAATACCCTACAAGGTAAGTATTTAAAGAAGACCTCAATGGTAGATGTCTCAGTACTTCTTTGCATCTTCTACTTCTTGATTTTTTTCTCTTTCTATTTCCTGTAATGTAAGTTTTCTCTTAAAAAACCTGAGTTTATTTTGATATTTTCCAAAAAGTCATTCATTATCCTTGTCAATTAGAGTTTATCAGTCAAAGGTCTTTTTTACAATATTGGGATGAGCATCTGTAAGGTAGAACTTTATTTCCCATAAACTAAGCAGCTACAATGACTGATAATATTTCTAAAATAAAATGCCAGCACATGAAATAACTATACAACTGATTAGATCTGACCTTATATTAAAGGCACTTACTTAGCTCTGTGGTGTTCCGATTGTAGTAACCGCTTACGATGCATTTGACACCTGGTATTCTCATGTGTTGTGAGAAGTTTGGGGCTGATTTATAGGAATAAAATGATGACTGCAGAGAGTGAGTTGCCACTGTGGTTCCCACTGACCAAATGCTTCCCAGTTCGTATATACCAACTTCTTCCTAGTTATAACATTTGTTGAATTTTAAACTACTTCACTTCTCTTGTTCTTTAATGTTCTCTGTTTTTTCTTAGTTGCAGATATTGATGGGAGCACTTTCTGGAGTCACCCTTTCAGTAGTTTGTGCCATCCCAAGCAGCTAGAGGAGTTTATTGTGATGGACTGCAACATAGTCCGAGATCTAAAACGCGGTGCAGGTGCTGGAATGGTATCAAAAAAGGTGAGTTTCATCCTACTTACCTTTTGTTCTCCCCCAACTTACTGTTTTGGTCCCCACCTTCTTGTATTTTTGTTTTTTAAATTTGCTGGTAATTCCAAAATGTGGTTTCAAATAAAGCTAGCACCACATTAGGTTAAAAATGCATTCCATGTTTGTATGTTGTTTGCTTTTAACATGTGGTTATTGTGAAAATTAGCAGACATACACTATCTGCTAAGTTAATTTTTTCTCTTTAACGTTGGAAGCATTTATAAAAATATTATTATGAAAAAGCATTTTCTAGCTTTACTTTTGTACAGGACGACAAAATGATATGTTAACCTTTATGACTTTTTAAAATTTTTCAAACATCCTGAATTATAAGCTGTATTATCACTAAATACTGAATACATCAGTATGTATCTCTAAAACATGGGAAGATTTTCTACATAATCAAAGTGTTATCCTAGATATAAACACTATCCTTTGTATTCAAATTTCCTTATTGTCCCAAAGTACCTGTTATGGGTTGTTCAGACTAGTATCCAGTTGGGAACCATACATTGAATGTGAATATTATATCTTTTATTTAATAATAGTCCCCTCTTTGGGTTTTTTTTTTCCCCCATGAGATCAACTTTGCAAGGCAACTAGGGCATTTATCTTGTGGATGGATCTTACTGTTTCCTCATGATGTCAGTTAACTTGCTACTTAATCTCTTGTAGTTCCTTTAAATTGGAAAGTGGATCTCGAGTCTTGCTTAAATTTAGATTAATTATTTTTGGCCAGAACATTTGAGAGGTGATGCTGTGTACTTTTTATGATATATCAAGATACAAGTAATGTTTGGCTGTTCATTGATAGCCAGATCTCCATTGTAATACGATTTTTTTCCTTTTGTTACTAGCTAGCCTCTCTCCCTCTCCCTCTCCGTCTTTCTCTCTCTCCCTCTCTCCTTCTCTCCTTCCATCCAGGTTGCCCCAAATTTAGCCAGTGGAAACTCCTTCAGAATAGTTTTTATGTCTTTTTTAAAAAATTTTTTTAGCGACTTTTACTTCTTCAGAGCAGTTTTAGTTTCATAGCAAAATTAAGAGGCAGTAAGAGATTACCCCATCTTCACCCATGTATTGCCTCCTGCCTTATGGATATCTCTCCCCGCCCAGAGTGGTACGTTTGTTACTATTGGTAAATCTACACTGACACATTATAATCACCCATTTGGTAGCTTACATTACATTTCACTGTTGATGTTGTACATTCTATGGGTTCTCACAAATGTATAATGAAGTGTATTTATTGTTATAGTACCATACATGGTATTTTCACTGCCCTAAAATTCCTCTGTGCTCTGCCTGTTCATTCCTTTCTACCTCCTAACATCTGGCAATCACTAATCTCTTTACTGTCTATAGTTTTGGCTTTTCCAGAATGTCATATAGTTGGAATCATAGTCTTTTCAGATTGGCTTCTTTCACTTAGTAATTACGTATTTAAGTTTCCTCCATGTCTTTTCATAGCTTGATAGCGCTCTCTTTTTTTTTGTGCCAAATAGTATTTCATGTCTGGATATACCACAGTTTACCCATTCACCTACTGAAGGACATCTTGGTTATTTGTAAGTTTTGGCTGTTATGAATAAAGTTGCTATAAAATCTTTGTGCAGGATTTTGTATGGACATAAGTTTTCAGCTCCTTTGGGTAAATGTCAAGGAGCATGTTTGTTGGATCATTTGGTAAGAGTATGTTTAGTTTTGTAAGAAGCCACCAAACTGTCTTCCAAAGTGGCAGTACCATTTTGCATTCTTCCCAGTAACGTACAAGAGTTCCTGTTGCTCCACGTCCTCACCGGCATTTTTGGTATCATCAGGATACCAAAAATGTTCAGGATATTGGATATTCCAATAGGTGTGTAGTGGTATCTCATTATCGTTTTAATTTGCATCTCCCTGATAATATATGACTTGGAACATCTTTTTTGTATGCTTATTTGCCATCTGTATATCTTCTTTGATGAGGTTAATGTCTTTGGCTTAGTTTTTTATTGGGTTGTTTGTTTTCTTATTGTTGTTTTAAGAGTTATTTGTATATTTTGGATACAAGTCTTTTATCAGTGTGTCTTTTGCAACTATTTTCTCCTAGTCTGTGGTTTATCTTCTTACTCTCTTGACATTGTCTTTTGCAGAGTAGAAGTTTTAATTTTAATGAAGCAAATTTTAATGAAGCTTATCAATTATTTCTTTCATGAATTGTGACTTAAGTGTTGTATCATGACTAAAAAGTCATTGCCATACCCAGTGTTAGCTAGGTTTTCTCTTGTTATCTTCTAGGAATTTTATGGTTACATGTTTTACACCTGGATTTATGATCCATTTTGAGTTAATTTTTGTGAAGGATGTAAGGTTTGTGTCTAGATTGATTTTTTTTTTTTTTTTTTTTTTTGCATGTGGATGTCCAGTTGTTCCAGCACCATTAGCTGAAAAGACTTTATCTTCACTCCATTGTATTGCATTTACCCCTTTGTCAAAGATATGTTGACTGTTATATGGGTCTATTTCTGGGCTCTCTGATCTGTTCTTTTGATCTATTTGTTTTTTTCATCAATACCACCACACTGTCTTGATTACTCTCACTTTACAGTATGTCTTGACGTGAAGTAGTGTCAGTCCTACAGTTTTGTTCTTGAACTTCAAAATTGTACTGGGTATTCTGTATCTTATGCCTCTCCATATAAACTTTAAAATCAGTTTGTTGATAACCATAAATGGGATTTTGATTGGGCTTGCATTGAATCTGTTGTTCAAGTTGGGCAGAACTTACTCTTGACAATATTGAGTCTTTCTATCCATGAACATGGAATTTCTCTTCCTTTATTTAGTTCTGTTTTGATTTTGTTCATCATAGTTTTGTAGGTTTTTTTCATATCTTATACATAGTTTGTTAGATTTATACCTGTTTCATTATTTTGAGTGTTAATGTAAATGGTATTGTGTTTTTAATTTTAAATTCTGCTTGTTCATGATAGTCTATAGGAAAGCGACTGACTTTCGTTTATAACCTTGTATCCTTGTATCTCGTACTCTTGCGATATTAGTTCTGAGAGTTTTTGTCCATTCAGATTTTATGCTTCGACAATCACCATCTGCAAACGAGAATTTTATTTTTTCCTTCCCAATCTATATACCTCTCATTTCCTTTTTTGTCTTTTGCATTAGGTAGGGTTTCTAGTATGATACTGAAAAGTAGTGGTGAGAGGGGATATCCTTGCCTTGTACCTTATCTTAGTGGGCGAGTTTCAAGTTTCTCACCATTCAGTATAATAATAGCTGTAAGTTTTTTGTATGTATTCCTTATCAAGTTGAAGAAGTTCCCTCTATTCCTACTTTACTGAGATTTCTTAACATGAATGGAGTGTTGGATTTTGTTAAATGCTTTTTTTGTATTTATTGATACTATCATATGATTCATCTTTTGTAGCTTGTTGGTGTGATTGATGGATTACATTAATTAATTGTCTTTTTCTTTCTTTTTTTTTTTACATTAATTGATTTTGAACCAGCCTTGCATACATGGGGTAAATCCCACTTGGTCATGGTGTAGAATTCTTCTGTATTTTGTTGAGGATTTTTGCATCTTGTTCATGAGAGACATTTGTTCTAGTATGCTTTCCTGGTAATGTCTTTATCTAGTTTTGGTATTAGAGTAATGTTGGCCTTTAAATGTGTTAGGAAGTATTCTCTCTGCTTCTGTCTTGTGGAAGATATTGTAGAGAATTGGTATAATTTCTTCCTTAAATGTTTGGTAGAATTCACCAGTGAATCCACCTGGGACTGGTGCTTTCTGTTTTAGAAAGGCTATTAATTATTGATTTAATTTCATTAATAATTATAGGTCTATTCCTGTGTCCTCTTACATGACTTTCCTAGTCTTTGAAAGCATCCTTACTTCTTGGCACACCACCACAGTGTTTAAGTGTTCCAGAATCACATTGTGTAGTTCTTACCCATATCTGAAATCAGGTATTTCTTCAAGGATATAAGTCTGATATTTTTTTATTGTGAATTAGTATTTGGAGACCCCCATACTGTATATTAATGGTGCTCATTTCTGTTGAGGTAATATTGTGACTTGACAAAAATAACTTCTGGGAATATTGGTGGAAAATAATTTGGGGAAATGGGTGGAAATGAGAGACAGATTGCTTTTCACATTTTTATTTAAAATGAAAAGTTTAATAATATAGTTAAGAGCAAACTTATCATTTATAAAAACTGTAGAAGAATACCACTTCCCCTTAGGCATATATATATCCAGATATTATATTTTCTTTGTTTTCAAAATACACATTTAGCTAGAACAGGTTCATGAGTCTCTTATAAATAATAGCTATAAAGTGGATCCTGTAACATAGGATTTAGTCTCTTACTGGTAAGCCAATTCCCCCCCCCCCCCCAATTCTTTCCTACATCTGAAACCTCTTTTAGTTCAGTTACTCCCTTTATCTCTACCTCTTCTTTTCATCTCTGAGATTCCTTAATTCTATCTACAACTCTTTAAAATTTCAAACTGGGAGTGTTGTTTCTGCAACAAATAGTTTTAAAAAAGTGTTACTCCTCAAAATAATAGACATCCAAAAAATTGATTTCATAAAGATGAGGGTTCTCTAATAGTAGTGGGGCCACTGGGATGTTAGTTTTGTTTGAACCCTGGTTTTTGAACCTTATGTGTAAAACACAAGGGGTTGCTTAGGATGTTTCAGGGTTTAAGACTCTACTTTTCAGTTATTCTTTCTGCTCAGTCTTTATTGGCCTATCTCCCTGTGAAAACATTTCTTCTGAAAACTCGACATATTTGTTTTTAGGTGACATTGTTAATGTTTTATAAAAGCCTTGAATAAAACCTTAAAAGTATTTTATGAATTCCTTGTGAATCTTTTTTCCTATATTCATAATGAAATAATCTGTTAATTTTGACAATGTTTCAGAGATCTGAATAATAAAACAATTCATATCTTTAAAATGAAAATTAGTAAAACCAAAATCAAAATTGTATGTAAGTTTTCTATGAAATGATTTTTGAGTTATACTTAGATTGTTGAAGAGTGCATTTTCTTTCCTGTTAAGCATACCCTTGGGGAAGTCTGGGTACAGAAAACATCTGAAATGAATACAGATAAACAGTATTTTTGTCGCACTCACTTGGGTCATCTGCTGAATCCTGGAGACCTGGTGTTGGGGTTCGTATTATTTTATAGTATTTTAAACTTACAAGTAACATTGTACATTTTCTTCGGGAGCCAGCAAAGCTACCTAAAATACTGAAGTTGTGTATTCCAAAAAGGATTTAAGAGTTCTTAGGAGCTTTATAGCTCATTTTATTCTTGATAACTAAAACTGGTTTGGACAGAAACCCTTAGTTATACTCTATTTTGGCCATCATCTTAAAGCATTATTCGTTCCAAGATTTTAAGTAATTGAACCATGAGGTTGTGTGGTTAGATGATATTTACAACTTTTTGGGGGAGTAGGTAGTTTTTTATTATGTATGTGTCGCTGCTCAAATATTTTCTTTTAAAATACGGCAGCCATGTAAGGGGTCTTTACAGGCTTAGAACAGTCCATTCGATGCAGAGCTTATCAGCATGCCTTAAACATTACTTTTGCTCTTAGGGTTTCAGTTCCTTTTACTAGATAGAGAATGAGGGCTTTTTGGGTCGTTTTGTTATAAATTAAATGGAACCATCTCACTGAATCCTAATGTTAGACTGATAAATAAGTGTATTTTGCTTCTTTGCAAGTATATGGTAAGGTGAACAATAATGCATATGTGAAACTCAAGAGACAGAGTACCTTATTATCTTTACTAGGATCTGTAGAAGCATGTTCACTGTATAGTAAACTGTGAAACTTATAAAGTGTGAAAGCACATTAAATGTTTGATCTTGGTAGGAACTTTTAGGTGATCACCCATAAAATAAAAAGTTACATGGAAAGAAGAAATGTTTTTACCATTAAGTGTTTTATTGTTTTTATTTCAGGTTTGATTTGGCAAACTGTAACTTAAATGATGAGCACGTCAACAAAATGAACTCAGATAGAGTCCCAGATGTGGTAAGGCTTTAGATGTTCACTTGTTTCCTGTGTTTAAGATGATTGATGTAACTCTTATGGGTCAGATGCACTAGTTCACATTTTTGAAAATATCAAATCAATTTAGAGGTTTCTTCTGAAATTGCAGTTAAGGTATAATAGCAGAAGCCTTCATTTTAAATCATTTTTCTTAGTGGGGAAAGTCCAAAATTTTATTGGTTTTTTTGTTGCTTTTATAATCAAATTTTCATATTTTGTCAAAATGCTTGATACTATCTGTAGAGAAAAAATAAATTTGCAGTGAAAATTGATGACCTTTAGAATTTATTCAGGGTCATTTATTCAGGGTCAGCTTATTTCATGTATTGTTCAGTTAAGAAGGCATTTAGAGTTAAACCGTTTTTCCTGTTTGAATATAATTGCGGTTGAAAATGATTTTCGCAGTAGCAAGTCTTAGAGAAAGAATCTGACTTTTGAAAAGAAACCTGTTAAACTTTAAATGAGTTTCTAAAAATCACATACAACAGTGAATGTGAAATATGAAAGACCCTATCTTCTGCATGCTTAATCTTTTAAAATAAACATTAATCTCTGGGCAAAAATGAAGTCATGGTGTATGAAGGACTCCTCACCACCCAGTTATGCTTTTATTAATTAATAAATTAAGAAATAGAAATGTGGTTTAGTGTTAAGTCTAAGTAGGTATTTCTAATAAGATCATAAGAGGAGATGAAGATGGTCTTACAGGATTTTGTATTGTATAAAATTATTTATTCATTCCACAATTTAGTAATCTGTTCTAGGACATACAGTTGTAAAGAGATATATAGTTCTATAAATGCTTATTAGGAATAAAAGGGAGGAAAAAGTGTCTGCAATATTTCAGAATGATTTATGTGAATGGTAGCTAAAAAATGAATTTTGGTAAAAATTGAATTTTGTGGTAAAAAATCACCACAAACAAAGTTTTAAGTTTTAAGGTATAAAGAAAAAGTTTTCAATCACTGAAAAGTTTCTGTTAGTAAATTTTAACAGTTGTACAAATAATGGCTTAATGCATTCTCATAAAATATTAAGTACATGGAAAAAAATGTTAAGTTCTCTTGACGCTGCTTCTTGATCCCTCCCTACTTTTTTCCCCTAAGAACCACTGTCATCAGTTTGGTGACTCCCTGGCATTCTTATAACCTTTCATTTTTTAACTTTTTGTATTTTGAGGCCTTGTTACCTAGTTCCCACTTTTGTAACTTTGCAAATGTTTTGTTACTTTAGGTATTAATCAAGAAGAGCTATGACCGTACCAAACGTCGGCGTCGTAGAAACTGGAAACTGAAAGAGCTTGCAAAAGATAGAGAAAACATGGATACAGATGATGAAAGGTCCCACTTTTCTTTAAAGCTAATTAATATGTGTCTGAAATCCTTATGATAAATCTTTATGGTTTTTATATTATAAAGAAATAATCATCACACAATTGCTCCTTGCACTCAATATTAATTTTGGATTCTTACCAATGTGTTAATAGAATCAGTATAAGAAGATATAATGACATTTAACACAGATTTAGTTATTATTTCCTGGGTTATGACTTGACAGTTGCAGTGTTATTATAAACAATTCATTTGATAAGTCAAAATACAATGAGTAATTACCTTGTGGATATCACAAATATCAAATGAGTACTCATGACTTGGGATAAAAAGAAAGCAGTTCATTGATACCAAATATGCTATTTTTCAAACAACTTAAAGGGTAATGAAGATATTGTGTTCTAGAAAAGTATATTGAATGATTCAAAAAATGTCTTAAAGGTATATGTATTTCAACTTAGCCATAAGACTTTTTGGGGAAGGGGTAAGATAGGAAGGGGTGTTCACATTATATTTGAATTAACATCACCTTATATTTAGTTGTGTATTTTTTTGTCATGCAATTTTGAAAGAAAAGATTTTTTAAAAATCTGTCAGAGTATTTATCATCCATATTTGATCTGCAAATTTTTTAAAGATTTTAATACTTGCAACACATTTGTCTTATGGTGCTGAAAATGAAGAAAAGATAACTTCATAATTTCTAGGTAAAGATGAAATATTTAAATGTTTCTTCTTCTGTAGGCAATACCAAGATTTCCTTGAAGATCTTGAAGAAGATGAGGCAATTAGAAAAAATGTAAACATTTACAGAGGTTGGTGTTTTAAGAGTGTTCAAATTATATCTTTTGTATATAGATGTATTCCCCCAGAATGAGTATTTTGGTATCTTAAACTTTGATTCCATAAATGACATTTATTGTGTGTTTATAACTGTTCTAGTTAAATATTTATTTAAAAAAAAATACCCCAAATCTTGCAGAACAATAAAATTTATTAAAATGTTTGCTCTGCCACATTTGATATCATTTGCATCCTAGCATGATCCCCCAAGTTGTTGACCCGTTCGTTAGTGGATATTTATTCATACATTTATGCAGTTCAGTTATTCAATGGATGTTTAAATGCCTGCTGTAGGTATGATACAAGAACTGTGGATGTAATATGGTTAAGTAATAGTAATGGTGGTGGGGGCAGGTATTTGCGTATTTCCTTATTTGTATTTATTTGAAATCCTTGTATTTTTTCTTAGATTCAACCATTCCTGTGGAAAGTGACACGGATGATGAAGGAGCACCTCGAATTAGTCTGGCTGAGATGCTTGAAGACCTTCATATTTCTCAAGGTGCTACTGGTGAAGAAGGTGAATCGATGATGACATAATGAGATTTTGTTGTAGATGGTTTTCACATCTGTAGGCTCAGGATGTTGGACAAAAGAACCCTTATTGTCTATCCCATCTGTGCCTCAATATTCAGAGAGGAGAAATTTAGGTTTAAACCTGAGGAAATGACTATTTTGATTGCTCACTCAAAAGTGCTGAAAAAGATTGATGGCTTTGAAATATTAGACAAAAGATCATGGAGTGTATTATTACTGATATTTAGGCAATCTTTCACGTGGAATTTTATTGGTTTTCTTTTTTATGATACAAGCATTTTCACATACAGTAGTGCTAGATTTAAAAGTTTAAAAGTTGTGATTCCTTGCAGGTTACCTAAATCTTCAAACATGAAACAAGCTTTTACATTCTTTTTATATTGATTGCTTTAGTATTATAAAAAAGCATATGAAGAACCATTTTTAATATCAACTTGTTATGCACTTTAGATCATTTTTATGTCCTTGGGGTAAGGAAGTTGGGGTTCAGTTTATCACGACATTCACGAGGAAAGCTGATCTTTTTATTAACATCCTCAAAAGTTGTTGAATTGGAGGCTATCTTAATTTTTATTGCAGAAGAAAATATATTTATTTGTGGATTTGTAGCAAATATAGACTGATTATTTAAAGACTAAATAACAATTTGTACCTTAGTTATTTTTGCCTGTGCGAGCAGCTTAGGGCCATAGCTGCTTATGTGATAAAAATGTCTTGGCTATCACTTCAAGGATTTTGCCTTCAAAATTTTGCTTTACAAATTGAAAAGGAAGGAGTTTTCTCTATATAAGTTTCTATCATTGAATACATAACCATTAAAAAGAATATTAGAGTCCAGCATATAGATAAATAAAAATGATGTTCATGCTTTATAAAACCATGAATCAGAGTTGAACAGGAATACCTTCCACATCCTTGAAAGAAAAACATTGGCTTGTGTTTTAAAGTGTTCAGAGAATGAAATATTAAGATCCTGTTTCAATAAGCAAGATCATACTTCCTAAGTATGCTAACTAAGAGCTAACTTAAGAATTTTAGATATACCACTGATTAAGGAAATTGAGTAAGTGCTGAGTGGGACATTTTCCCTTTTTTAAGATTGGACTCCTTAATTCTGAAGTTATGAATAAAGGCCAGAACTTTCTGTAATGGCTCCTTTCTATCTGCATATTTAAAGTTTTCACTTGTGGTCTGTGTTTACCTATTCTTTGTCAAGACGAAAAAGCATGAAAATAAAAATATTCTTCTCCATTTTGTGTGTCATTGAGGTGATTGCATCAGTGTCTTATTTAAATGACAGACTATCTCATGCAGTTTTTCAAAGCGAAATTATGTTATTTAAGTACTTGTCATATGATTTTTCCCACTGAAAAATATAGTTTCCCACTAACATTATTCAGTCTTAACTCTTCTTTGATGTCATGTCTTTCTGAGTAATGAAACCTATTGGTTGAAATAAGGCTGTGACAAGGCACAGGAATGTAGCCAAGAGAAAAGTCGTTAGCCACGGCTTGCACAGAGTTCTACAGCCTTGATGAATCTTCCATTTTTAGAGTATAGTTTTTAGGCGTATGGGTCCCAAAATACTCTTGTTATGCCCCATCATTGGTACAATTTGGGAATGCTGGTATTAATCAAATTCACAAGAAGCTGATTATAGCCTAACTTTTATAAATATGAGTAATTTCTAAGTCATTGTGATCAATTATCTTCTTTTGTAGTGAGATCTGCACTTGAAGCTGCTGTTTTATAGGCAAAAGTTATTTGATGGGCAAGGAAACAGTTGAGGGAGAGAGTTGCTTGTGTAATTGAGATGTTTAAGAGCATCGAGCTAATTCCACAGTAGAGCCCAGAACTTTAGGCTGTGTGCCGGACACACCTACCTGTCAGTACTGAGTCAGTGCCAGAGTTTGCTCTAAACTCTTAATTTTAGTAAATGTGTTCATGTTGATTTCATCCTTCAGATTACTTCATCCGTTATTTGTAGCTCAAAGGACATTCATTTTTTAAAATAATTTATTTTTAATTTTGACATAATTTCAGATAAAGAAAAGTTGCAAGAATAGTACCAAAAATTGCTGGATATCCTTTATTCAGATTTGTCAAATGTGAAAGCTGACCTCGTTCGTTTTTATCTCTATTTTCTCCTGAACCATTTAAGAGTAACCCTAAATATTTCAGTGTTTCCTCTCCCACCCCAAAAGAATTATTACATAATCACAGTGCATTTATCAAAATCAGGAAATTAACACTGACACAATATTGTTACCTAATTGAGGACCATATTGAGATTTGTCAGTTGTCCCATTTATAAAGTCCTTTATAGAAAATAAATAAATCTTAAGATTGTGCATTGCGTTGGGTTCTCATATCTCTTTAGATTTATTTGGACCAGTTCCTGAGTTTTTGTTTTATGTAATTGACATTTTTGAAGAGTCCAAATCATTTATTTTGTAGAATGACCTCAATTTGGGTTTGTCTAATGATTTTATGATTTTTGTTTCCTCATGATTTCTCATGGGGTAGTCCCTTTTAGCAGGACTACTCGAGAAGTAATGCCAGATTGTCAGTGCGTTGTATGAGGAGACGTGCTGTCACTTAGTCCAGATGTTTGCAGACTTCCTTATTGGTTTTCTGTTTTAAGGAATTAAAGGATTTAATCCTTTACAATTCTTATTTTCACTTAATTTTTTAAAATTCATTTTTAACTTACAGACAGTGAAGTTTACTTTTTGTTTACAGTTCTATACATTTTAACACTTACAGATTCATGTAATCACCACCACAATCAAAATACAGAACAGTTCTACTAGTCCCTCCAACAGCCTAGAAAATGTTGCTATCCCTTTGTTTACAAACCCTTCCTGCCTCGTTAAACCCTGATAACTTCTGATCTATTCTCTGATCTTATGATTTGCTTTTTCCAACATATGTATATTAAATCATATGGTATGTAACCTTTGAGTCTTTGAGTTTTTTTCACTTAACACGGTGTACTTGAGATTCATCCAAGGTGCTGTATATATCAAGAGTTTGTTTTTATTTTGAGTAATACTGTATTATATGGGTGTACCACAGTTTTTCCAGTCCCCTCATTGAGGCACATTTGAATTTCTAGGTTTTGGTGATTCGGGGTAAAGCTACTATGAACATTTCTGTATAGGTTTTTATTTTTTACTTGTGTAAATAAACTTGTTGAATCCTATAGTAAGTGTATGTTTACACATTTAACTTTATAAGAATCTGCCAAACTGTTTTCCAAAGTGGTTTGTGCCATTTTGCTTCTCACCAGCAGTGTGTGATCATTTCAGTGACTCTACATCCTCGCTACTATTCGATGTCATTTTTTTTAAGCCATCCTAATAAGTGTTTTTTGTTGTCTTTTTGTGACAACAAAAATTTGTATTTTCCTAATGGCTCATTATGTTGAGCATATTTTCATGTCATCTGCATGTCTTATTTGTCATCTGTATGTCTTCATTAGTAGAATGGCTGTCCAAGTCTTTTGTCTGCTTTTTAAAATCAGGTAGTTTTCTTACTGAGTTACTTTTTTATTTTGATCTCACATTGTCCCAGAATTGGTTGTGGGTATCCTGTCAGTCTGGCTCCTCTGTCCTTTTGATAGGTGCTTGTCCGTGGATTCAGTCTTGTTCATGGATGCTGGTATTTTAATGTAACTCTTTGGGCAGGTTTTGGATTTCCCTGGTTCAGGCCCCATGTGCAGTCTGTTCTTGGCTTATTTTCATGATAGGGATCAGTTTACCTAAAATAGACCAATTTACTTAAAAATAAGCCAGCCTCAATTGACTCATCCTGTGAATTAAGGAGTCATGAAATGGCATCATAAAAGACACACATGTAGGCTATTCATCGCAGTTCATCAGTCTGTCACATGTCGAAATAAACTTGAGCAATGAGACAGGCAGGGAGCCTTGATGAAGGCAAGAAATCCGTCTGAAGATCTCTCTGAACTTTAAAATAGTGTAAGGAGAATATTCCATTTTATTTCTTTGACTTAATACATTTTGAAAGAACTGCCTTATTGCCTAGGCATGATTCTATTGGCATGATTCTGGATGCCATCTGGTAAAACAAAATCTCTGTAGTATTTAAAAGTTATTAGGAGTAGGTTTGGCAGCTGCTTTGTTTTGTAGAAGCGTGTGTGTATTGTGTATCTGCTGGAGGTTTAGTTTTGTTGGTGTTAGCATTGCAGTGGTGTCACACAGTTTTCTTCTGACAGTTTCACTAAGTTAATGCCACTTCATAGCATTGTTGTGAAGTACTTTAAGATAATATATGTACTAGCACCAGTACTGTAATTCTAGGGAAGATGTGCTGTATAGAAATGAAAGCATATTTTGGAGTCACCTTACCTGCCTCTTGTTAGTTATGTGATTTCAACTTTCTGAACCTCTTTCCTCATCTTTTAAAAAAGTAATACTGTTTACTACACAGAGTATTAGTAAAATTCTCAAGCACAGTCAGTATACAAATTGTAATTATTCAATAAATAATACTGATTTTAAAATTTATAAGCAGTTTTAGTGTTTCGTATGTAAGTTGCGAAAAACAAATCTTGTATGCATTCACTAGAGCAGCATAGAGCTTTTTCTAGAAAATGAATGGCACAGAGAACTATAAAGACAGAAGCCTGAATTACCCATATTCTCACTCTAGGGCGATTATTACAATTAACATTTTAGAATTTTTTCTTTTTTAATGGACTTTATTTTTTAATAGTTTTCGATCTTCAGAAAAATTGAAAAGATATTAATAGTAGAGTTCCCACACATGCCACACCAAACTTCCAGTATTACCAATATTTTATATCAGTATGATATATTTGTTATACTTAAAGAGCCAATATTGACATATTACTAACTAAAGTCCATAGTGTATTTAGATTTCCTTAGTTCATATCTAATATTCTTTTTATTTTCTAGGATACCACGTTACAATTAATCGTCATGTTTCCTTAGGCTCCTCCAACTTTCCTTGTTTTTGATAATCTTCACAGTTTTGAGGTGTACTGGTCAGGTATTTTGTAGGATGCCCCAGTATTGGAATTTGATGTTTTTCTCATGATAAGACGGGGGTTATGGATTATTGGGAGGAAGACCACAGGCAAAGTGCCGTTTTCATAACATATCAAGGGCACATACTGTCAACATGATTTATCACCGTTGGCTTTGATCACCTGAGTGAGGTAGTGCTTATCAGTTTTCTCCACTGTAAGGTTGTTCCCGCCCCCCCCCCCCCCAATCCGAAGTCACAGCCCACACCTAAGAAGTAGTGATCATGCTGCCCCTACTTGAGGGTGGGATATTTACGTAAATTATTTGGAATTCTTCTGTATGGGTGATTTGCCTCATTTACTAATTTGTTCAACCATTTATAGCAACATGGATTCATGAATACTTACTTTATACTTTGGGTTATTATCTAATGCTACTTTATTTTATTGTTTGAATTGTTCTACCTTTGGCCTTTTGAAGCTTCTGGTTGGTTTCTTGTGCTCCTTTGCCATAACCACATCGGGGTCGTGTGTGTGTGAATTGATTTCATCATCCCTCCGTCCCTCCCTCCCTTCCCACAAAAGGGCCAACTTTTTTTTTTTAACTGTTATTGCTGATACTAGCAAAAGGGAAGAGGATATTAGGTAAGGAAAAAGAGAAGAGGGGTCCTCATTTTATGTGAGGTTATTACTAGGGAGAAGGCAGCTAACAGGACTAGCAATTTTCAGTTCTGACAGTCCCGATAGACTTTGTGTTAGGAATTAAAAGCAGATTTTTCCATTAGGAGTATCCAGAGCTGGGAATGTTCACTATGCTCCTTTGCTGTCAGTTATTTGGGAATAAACTGAAGCTCAGGAGTTGGGTGAAAGCTTACTGGTTTGGGGAATGGAATCACCTGACAGCCCCTAGCTTTGCACTGTAACCTCATTCAGTGATAGTAACATGACCAATGTACTATACTCCCCACCTCTCTTTCTGATTTGAGAATTTTCCATTGCAAGCTAGAATAATAGAAATGCGTTTTTTAAAGAGAATTTTTAAAATAGTGATACGACTTGTAATACTTCTTTTAGTTATTTAAAAAAATAGTTTGTGATGCAAAACAATCTAATGTGTTACAGGTCTGATAATATCTTTATCTGATCTGGTGCTCCCTACTGACTAAACTGTGGGAAGTTTAGCATCAGGCTATATAGTATGACATATGGAACTGCATATAATTTTAGCCCAAGCACGTGAATGAATCTTTTAAGAAGGAAGGGAGGCCGGTCATGTACTTTGTAGTATAATTGTTTCTCATATTTTCCTATGTCTAAAGCATGAAGGTACAAAATAAATGTTTACTTAAAAGGCCCACAGGCATTATTTCGCTATGTTTACCATACAGTCAAATTTCTTTCTTTTATATGGCATCATGTGGAAATACAATTTTACTATATCGTGTGCTTGTGAAAGGAAGTATAGAATATAGTTAAGTGCATAGGCTTAGGAGCCGGATGTACTGGATTCAAATCCCAGCTGTGACCCTCAGGCAAGTACTTCTCTGACTCAATTTCATCTGTAAAAAGGAAATTCGGTTGTTTAAAATTGTGGGGTCCTAATATGAGGTTAATAGAAAAGCAGTTATTTTTCAGATGGTCTATATTTTCTATTGATACAAAGTAGCTGGAAGTGTAAAAGGGAAGACACATGGGACTGGAGCAATAAAAAGGAAGGTGAAGGTTGACCTCTAAGATCGGAGGCTGCAGATGCTGCAGCCCTTGAGTCAACGTGCTGCTGAAGGGCAGGCCTGGGTCTGCTGAGGAGATGTCACCTAAGCAGAGGGTGCTGCCCCTGCCCCGGCTGCTCATCTGGAGCCACTCTATTCCTCTGGCAGCAACTGTCCCATGCAGAGAGTCAGAGCCCTTCTGGTCTTCAGCTTCCTCTGTGTCCTTCAGTGCTTAACAGGAAGCCACCTGGCAAGACAGCTTAAATATAGTTGGTGTCTCCCAGCCCCACATGTTCAGAGAAGCATATGGAAGAGAAGGTGGGGTGAAAACGCGGAAGTAACTGTGCAAAGCCTTCCTGCATGTGCACGTGTCTTCTATAATCAGCAACTGGCTGACTAGGAAGGCGAACTCACAGGGGCTTGTGCACAGCAGTGGAGGGAGGCATCTGTTTTACTTCTTGTTTTTAATGCCTTTAGATTCACCAAATTGAATTGATGATTATATTGATTTCATGGCATATTGATTTTTGGCCCATGCAAATCATCGTGCCTGTTCTTATCTCCCATCGTCACCGCTGCCAACACAATCCTGCAGTGAACATGCTCATCCCTGTGGTACTGATCTGTTGAGTTTCTAGGATATATAGCCAGTGTGGTAGGCAGCCTCTGAAATGGCTCCCAGTGTCCCCTGCCTTCTGATAATTCATGTCCTTTTGTAAAAAAGTATAATTGACATGCTACATTATATGTGTTTCAACTATACACATAATGATTCACATATGTATACATTGCAAAATGATCACAGTAAGTCTAGTTACCCTCTGGATGACCTTGCTTAATCTCCCTTGAATGTGGGCTGGACCTACCGGTTCCCTTCTAATGAATAGAATGTGGCAAATGTGATGAGATCTCCCATCTGAGATAGTTCACCAAAGGTTTGTGGCTCTGTCTTACTTGGTTTCTTGTTCTCTTCTGGCAGAAGCAAAGGGGTATGTTGTGAACTGCTCTATGGAGGTCCATGTGGCAGGGAACTTGCTCTCTGACCGAAAGCCAGTCAGGCCCTCAGTCCTGCGAGCAGCTATGTAAGCGTGGCAGGGATGCTTTCCCATTTAGCCTTGAGGTCACTGCAACCCCAGCTGACCCTTGATTGCAGTTTTCTGAGAGACCCTGATTCAGAAGCACCCAGCTAAACCAAATCTGGATTCTTGACTGACACAAACTTTGAGATAATAAATGTTTGTCATTTTAAGTCACCAAATCTTGGGGTAGTTTGTTGCATAGCCATAGGTAACACACCCAAGAAAGTGATTATTGGGTTGTAGGATATTTGCATACACACTTAACTAAGTACTGCTAGATTTCTTTCCTACCAGCAATACTTAAGGCTTAGGTTCCCCATGCTGTCACTAGCAGTTGCTAATATCAGACTTTTTAAATAATTTTTTACTAACCTGACAGGTTTGAAGTGATACCTCACTTTAATTATTTGATAACATGCTGAGTATCCTTTCATATCCTTTTTTGGTCAGTGTTGATTCATGTTCTTTACTCTTTTTTGTTTTTTTGTCTTGTATTGATTTGAAATGTCTTATATAAGCCCTTGTTGGTTTCAGACATTGCAAATATCTTCACTCATTTTGTTACTTGTTAAATTGCCAAATAATGTCCTTCATTAAACAAAAATAAATTTAACTTTGATGTAGTTATAATCATAAACTCTTTCTCCCTTAAGTTTGTTCTTTGGATCTTGTTTATACAGGACCACTGGTATCTATAGTTTAGATTTTTCAAATGAATAAAACTCTTCTCTAAAAATGGTTGGATAATTGGTTTGGGTTTAAAAATATGGACAGATGCTGTGCTCTCTTGTTGTCCACTTCATCTGAACTTGCTTTGCAACACAGCTGTCAAGTGCTTATTTTACCTGTAATGCAACAACCCACTCACAAATCGGGATGAAGATGAGGTGTGGCCATGTGGTAAAGGAGCTGAGTTAGGTTGATAGAACCTAGGAGGAGTGAACTGATTCATCGGTCCCCAAGTTACAGAAACTATACAATAAAGTATGTTGCAAAGCAATAAAAACATGATTTTCTACTTTTTTTTTTTAAAAAAAGAAGATAAAGCCCCCAATTTTTTTAAACAATAATTTTAGCTTTAGTTAATAATGTCCACCAGATGGCACCAATGCATGAAAAGTACAACTGAAAAGTCTGTTTATAATTAAGCTCCGGACCTCACCTATTTTACATATAAACACAAAGTAGTGATTTTATAATCGTAGACACTGAATGTCTTAGGAATACAATGACCATGTAAATCAAGGGAAGATTGTAGTATTTTGTTTTGTTTAGAGCTTTGCAAAGAATTGTTTACTCTTTCAGAAAAGCACGTCATGAGCACATGCCATTGGTTCTATCTGAGTTGCTGATACAACACAGCTGTGTAGACTGAAGCTGTCATATTCGCCATGATTCTCCATACAGATGCAAGCGTCTGACTACGTCTTTTGGTTTAGTCATTCTCAAGCATTTACATACGAAAATCCTATTATGGTGGCATTGGTCTTTTTGTACATTATGTTGTGTAGGACATACCTGAATTTGTTTTAGGATGGTAAAGGAGGTGTTACAAAGATGAATGTTTGCAACAAGGGCACAATGTATGTGATAGGGTTGGGAACCACTATCCAAAGTAGAGAATCTGGAGAATTTTCTTAACCCAGCCTTTCCTAAATTAATATAATAGAAAATTTTGTGTAAAATCTGTTAACTTTAGGGAAAGCTATACTAATGCAAACCCTGTCATTAATGAAACTTTATATGTTACTTTACATTTCTCAAAATGGTTCCACATGCCTTAATTTAACATTTTATGAGGTGCATAGCACAGGTATTCGCGATCTGTAGATGAAACAGAACCAGAAAGAATTCAGGTGACTCATTCGTAGGTCACTCAGAGGTCTGTGGCAGAGCCACATATCAGAGGCCTGACTCCCTTTCTCCTACATCTCATGGCTCTGAAAGTTTGCCAGTCCTAGCAGACTTCTCACCACTCCTCCATGCTTCTGTAGCCGGGGAGTAGGCAGACGAGGTCAAACCCTGCAGTGGGACAGCCGAAGCATTCTACAGTAAGAGGCTGAGTCCAGTCTGAAGCGCACCAGTTTCTTATTCCCCGATTCCTACTAATTGCTGCTTGCCTTTCAAGGTCATCACCTTTTGTGTATCTCTAGATCAAAAAGGTGGTCACAGGAAGGAAGCGAAACTGCGGCTCACTGGTTAAAACCACCAGATAGAATGTGGAATTTGTGATTTAGCATTGCTTTGTATTACTTTGTTTTTCCATTATCTTCTGTTCCTCCTGGGGCTTATAGTTGGTATTTGCATAACCAATTCTAGTTGAGATCACAGGCCTATTATAGGATGTCTTTATTCCTAAAGGGAAATAATAATGGCTGATAGTGCTTAGTACATACCAGGCATTGTTTTAAGTGCCTTATGTATGTACATTAATTCATGTAATATTTATAAAAAACATAATGAGGTGGGTAATAGTATTTCCATTCAGATGAGGAAACTGAGGCAAAAGAGGGTTAAATCACTTAATAAAGGCTGTACAGCTAGTAAATGGTAGAGAAGTGTTTAGTACTTTGCCCCAGGTCTTACACCTAGTAAGTGGCTGAACTGAGATTTGAACCTGGGAAGTCTGGCATCAGAGAAAAGCCTATGGGTTACCAAAGAGGAACAGACTGGTGTATACTCAGAACATGATAGCAGAGTCTTGTGGTTTTCTTTTTGGATGAGTGTGGTGAGAAATTTATTGAAGACATAACCAAGTTGGAGCTTTGTTTTTGAAATCTACAAGGTGTCTTAGTATAAGAGGTCTTAGAAATAACTTCCTCTAAGTCTCTTCATTCAGGTTTCATAGTCTCTTGAATTCTAGCCATAAAGTATCAGACCTTTGAGTTTTCCTCTGGCTCAAGTGTTATAAAGATACAGTAGTCTTAAAAGACGAACGTATTAACTGATTGACACACAAGTATCAGTGACCTAGTAATTTTGAGCAAAGCTCCAAAGAGGTGAAGCGAGAGCCTCCTGGCCAGCTAACTTCTTTCTTTCCTTCCCCATTCCTCCCTCTGCCATTCTTTGGCTTTGCTTGTAGCTGCAATCCAAGTGATAGCAGCAAATAACGGTAAAAAATAGATTTAAAAAGAGGAGCAGGACATTTTTATTGGATGCTTGCTGCCAAGTTTCATTAAGCTCTTTTGCTGGGTTTGCCATTTGTGTCTTTGTGATTTTAGTGTAAATTTATTACCCATCCAACATGTGGACCATTGCTTCTCTTCAAACTTGCACTAATTAATAAGAGACCAGAGCTGGAACTCGGACAAGGCGAAGCTACAAGTGGAATACTGGGTGAGAAAGGGGACGCAGATCTGTCCCGAGATGGTGGTGACCAGAGGTGAGGAGCTGTGGGGCCACCCAGGAAGGGCCGGAGCCCAGCGGGTGTGTACCGCGGGCGTGTCTGCTTGCTCAGGGTTGGGCACTGGGCACTTGCCATGATGGTAAACAGGTTGAGCACTTCACTGGCATCCTTCCTGATTCCTAAATTCTGATTTTAAAATAAGGCAATATATGGGATTTCTTTAAAGTCTCAGTTGTGATGAATTGTTCCTCAGAACTCCTTAACAGCATTTCTTATCTACCCTTCACCTACAATTATCCAAATTGTGATTTAGACATTTACAAGCCCGATATAAAGTTAGTGTGTTTTTACATTGCTCTTACTACATGCATCATAAAGAAAAGAAAGATTGGGATGATTTGTTTCAACTGCTATCAGAAAACATTTTCATAAAGCTTGTAGTAGGTGTTAAAAGCTTTGAATGCTGAACAGCCAGCTACAGGAATTTGTCACCAGAGATACTCAGATGGAGAGCACCTGACATGAAATCTGGAAGTGGCTTAATTAAATGAGTGGATGGGTCACAGTGGTTTTCCGGTGGCCACATCTGACCAGGATGCGGAAACCATGGGTTTGGGAATCAGCCTTCTGGGGCTTGACTCCTGCTTTGCTGTAAAGCCTGAGGAGGTACAGTTACCCTCTCTGTTAGTGTCTTCCTGCCTACCTCACCGGGAACTATATGCATCATAAACAATGATGAATGGGAAAGTTTAAAATATTGTCGTTACTTGTTAATTCTAGTTCATAATGTGAATTAATGAGGCTCGTTTTCCCTTAGCAGTTGGCTTTTTGCTGTTATTATAGTATGCTATTGATAATACTTATTTAATGAACAGAAACCTTGTGAATTTGTTCACACACAGCAAGTGGCAGGGCTGCAGCTGGAGCCCCGATGAAGTTCAAGAGGAAATGACTCATTCATAGTCTGAGGTGCTTCCTGGGGTCTTTGGCTCACCTGCATTCAGTGCTACCTGGGGTTTCACTTCCTCTTTGATTTTTATGTAACTAGCTTCTTGCTCAGTGGAGTTGCTATTTTCTCTTCTAAATAGTCAAGAGAGACAAATTTCTGACGGTAATACATCCCCACAGCGTCCTTAGTGGTCACGGACTTTGTTTTCATATGGGCTTCTGTATCTGGGTCCCAGCCTATATCCATAGGTTGTGTAGGTAGCTGTAGGTAAGGGGGTGTCCCCTCGTTTATATCTGCACCCATATGTGTGGACCAGCCTGGGTCTCCAGGGAGCCTCTGCTCTCTGGTGGCCTCAGGAGCTGGGGCAATTGCCACAGGAGGTGCCTGGGGCGACCGTAGAGAGCCAGCCATGCCCTGAAGGCTCAGATGGTTCCAAGCCCTCTCTGAGGCACCATGCTGTCCATCGTGGTTCTGACCCACTTAGGCAGACTTAGATTCCCAGGGCCTGCTCAGAACAGTCCAGAAACGCCCCGAGGGAGCCTTATAATGAATCAGTGTCCTGCGGCATCTTCCTGGCTGAGCTGCATGGACCATTGGCCTACCTTGGGGGAGAGCTGCTATTGTCAGAGCCTTCTGCTCCCAACATACGTCTACACATTCTCTTGGGACCTCTCCAGGGTGCCCTGGACCCTCTGTGATGGATGCTCTCAGCAATTAGGTCTGTCTTCCAGGGACAGCAGCAGGCCTGAACCTCACTCTGCGTTAAGGCTGGAGACGTTCCTCACAGACTCCTAACTGTGTGGGCACTTTCACTCTCATCATTGTAAGTTCCCTTGAAATACTGCTTCCTATTTCAGGGCCCAGCTCAAATGTCACCCTTTCCCCACGTAGGATCCCAACTCGAACAGACTACTCCATGAAGTGCTATCTGTGTGCCCATAGTACTTTTCCATATCTCTAGGGAAACTCTTCACACACAAGCAGCTAAAGTGTGTCTGTGCTTGAAAGGAGTTGTAAACTTCTTGAGCCTGATAACTACATGGAACTCATTTCATCTATTTATATACTTGCAAGGCCTCACACCATAACTGGGGCACGACGTGTTTAATGACTTAAATTTCTTTAAAGGATAGTAAGATGGAGATGAAAGACAATACCACTCTTTCCCTAATTATTTTAACAAATTTATTGAGAACCTACTAACACGTTACTGACATGCCCTGAAGAGGCATTTATGAATACAACGCACTTCGTTCTTACTTTCAGGGAGCTTGTAGTCTTCTCCACTTTCATGTCTTAGTGTCTCAGTTCATTTCTGCTGCCCTTGACAAATTAGTTCTTGCTGCTGGTGGTGGGGAGGTAAGCCAGACCTCTCTTTCTTGCTCACCCAGTATACGGAAAGGTGTTGCTACTGGTGGTAGAAGGAGCAGACAGGATGGCAGAGCTGTACCCTTCTCCTGACTATACTTGTCATTGCAACATGTCCAATTATTACTTAACGTTGCCCATCTCTACTCAAGGGGAACGAGGTGAGCTCAGTGGCAGTCTTGTGTGGCTGGCTAATGACAGGTCGGGTGCTGGGAGCCTAGGCTTATCTCCTGGTGTAAATGCCAGCATGGATAGAACCAGGTAAGGAGGGGATCAAATCAAAGAAGCCAAGTCCATTTCAGATCCAAAGGGCAAGAATGGGATGGACAATGGGTGACAAATTTGCAAGTTTAGAGGTAATATTGGACAGGGAGGAAGTTGGGAGTTGTAGGAATGGAGCTGGAGATTAAGAATTAGGTGGTTGATGGGTCCAAGAGTTTGTGGTGAACAGAACTGGGTTGTCCAGAATTTTCTGTTCTTGAATTTCTCAATTTGCTGAAAGATACAGGGCTGGGCTGTTTGGGGAGTGATGTCACTCTTATGGATGAATGAGATATCCTTCATTTGTGTCCCTCCCCTAAAACAACAGTTTGGCATGTTTGCCTATTGGAGCTGTGTGATCCATCACCACACGCCGAGGGATCCGGGGAGAGCCTCGCCTGCCCGTGCAGCAGATCAGAGGCGTATGAACCCTGGTCCCTGCTGGGGGCCCTCAACGGCTCTGGAACTGGCTGCAGCCCCTCTTGGTTGCCGTCCAGGAGTTCCTGAAAAACGCTGTCTTAGACAATCACCTATGAACAAGGGAGCCTTTGTGGAAGCACAAGTTTCCAAAGGGGAAGTTCCAACAGGTCACCGAAACCAACAAAAATATGAGTGTGGATGCATTGGAGTGGGAAAGAGAAACAGTTTGGCTTCTCCCTCATCACACCTCCCTCAGGGTGGTACGGCTTAGCGCCAACAGAGATCTTCTCAGCCTGTGATTTTCCCCAGCGGGGGAAAGGAGAGGGTGTGAGGGAGCCCCTGGCTTTCCCAGCTTTGGGAGCACTGCCAGCAGGCTCGTTTCTCTCTCACCTCATCAGGAGTATGGAGTCATGAGCTGCACGACTGGGGGACGGAAGAGGCTGCGAGAGTAGAAAGATCTGAAATCAACTAACTTTGCACCTCTGGAACTACAGAAAAGAAGAACAAGCTAAGCCCAAAGTTAGAAGAAGGAAGGAAATAATAAAGATCAGAGCAGAAATACGTGAAATAGAGATGAAAAAAACAATAGAAAAGATCAATGAAACCAAGAGCAGGTTTTTTGCAAAGATTAGTGATGCACCTCCAAGGTGTTCACCAACTACTACTAGCGTTACTACAGTAACGCTACTGTAGTAATGACTGCAACAAATCAATACCGTATACACCTTAAACTTGTACAATGTTAAATATTAATTCAATGGTGCTCACTTTGGTGGGTGCAAAAGAAGAACCTTAAAATGTAGTCCTGGCCCCTTGAAGACGCCATAGGTTAACGATGAGAGAAGAAACACTCTTAAAAAAAAATGGTGTAAGATGAGACTGAATTTAACCAAGAGCTAGAGGGCGAGAGTGAAGGACCAAGTGGAGAGCGGTTGGTCAGTGTGAGCTGAGGGCAAGGAGGCCCTTGGGAGCCCCCCGCAACCTGTGACACCTGTTACTTCTCTCTCGTGTCGGGAACCTCAGTGAGGGCTGTGCTCAGGCCAGTTTACGAGAACGAAGGTAAAGCAGCAGCAGCGGAATGCTCAGAATGCAGCCTTCGTTCACCATTCTTCTTCTGATACCTTATGAAGAAACCTCATTTGTCACGGAACTGTTCCTGGCTCTCAAGCTTTCGCCATGGGAAAGCCCAGAGCGCCCCAAGCCCTTTTGTTTGGCCAAAAAGGGCTACAGAAATGGCCACTGCTGCAAGGCTGGCGTTTTACCACCTGTGCGTGAGTGCGTCCGTCTGCCTTTGCAACTGGGAGCCTTTCCCAGCTCCACTTGGAGCTGGACTCACCTCGTTGGCCTCTGTCGCCCTTTCTGCGGCACGTTTTCTGTTCTGCTAGATTGCCTCTCACGGGAGGTTTGAAAAGACGGCCACTCACCATGGAGGCCTGTGCAGGCACGTAGCTAACTTTTAGTGCTAAGTGGGAGCCCCACGTGTCCCTGGGGTCCCTCCCCAAGTTCTGCTCATTGAACACTTGCCTGTGTATTAGGGAGCGTGGAATTTTTGAGTTCCTTTGGAGCATGAAATACGATGTTCTCGTCAATCACTGGCTTTCCTGTCAGGAGAGAACTGGATAATAAAACCTGTGACTCATTTGCACTGGCTCCATTAAGAACCGACAGAGTGATGATTTGGCTCCAATAATGCTTTATTCTTACTCCGCTTTGATATTTATCTAGCTGTGCCCCTGCTGACAGTGACTCTTAATCACTGATTTTTAACTCACTCCACGGGTATAAAACAGCACATGTCACCTAAAATCTCAATGGAATTACTTTTGTCACCACAACATTTTTTAAGACTTGCAAAGTCTTTTTTGAATTATTACCAGAGGATTGAAAAGTCCAGACAACTTAAAAGTTCATTTTTGACTTACTGACTTATACCGTGTTTCCCCGAAAATAAGACCTGGCCGGACAATCATCTCTACTGCATCTTTTGGAGCACAAATTAATATAAGACCTGGTCTTATATTATATAGACCGAGTCTTATAGTAAAATAAGACCAGGTCTTATATTAATTTGTGCTCCAAAAGATGCATTAGAGCTGATTGTCTGGCTAGGTCTTATTTTCGGGGAAACAGGGCGTGTATTTCAAAGGGACCCTGCAATTGGCTGTACGCGTATAGTGATGAGTTTATTGGCTGATTGACTCCATACATGTTTATCGGGTATCTACTCTCTGTCATGCTCTGTTCAAGGTGTTGGAAATAGAGCAGTGAATAAAATAGAAATCTGCCTTCTCTGAATGGAGGAGACAGACAAAAAGCAAAGGAAGTAAAGTAACTGGTTATCTGAGCATGAGAAGGGCTCACGAGGAGAAAAATGAATTGGGGCAGAGGATGTAGGCTGCTAGTTTTGGGGAGTGTGAGGACAGAGCCCCAAAAAGCAGTTTCCAGGCTCTCGGCCTCACATGGAAAGGTGCTGGCTCAGGTAGTAAATGGCCATCGACTGTGATCAAATGGCCATCAGCTGTGGCTAGTTGGCCGTCAGCTGTAACCAGTGAGCCATTAGCCATGAATATAACTGCCGTGGCTAGGCTAGCAGAAGGAGAAGGGGGGCTAGCAAGAAGATGGTGGCTGAGTCTGCAAGCGGCACAGTGAGGGTTGAGAATTGTGTGGCTCCTGGTTCCTGTGTCTCCAACCCAGCCGCCAGTGAGAGTATAGTGGTATGACTCCCCTACCTATGGCTCCGTGGGTGTTCCTTTTTGGCCTCACCATATCCTGCGTTCTTATGTGGGGAGCGGGAGCAGAGACCCCGCAGGCCACCCCGCATGACAGGGAGACAGTCGGGAAAGCATTATTGTTTCACATAGTGTTGTCTGGAAAGGCCTTGCTGAGAAAGTAACATTCAAGCAAAGGCAAGACGGACAGGAAGTGAGTCGTGTATAACCGGGCGAGAGTGTGCCACGCGGAGGGAGCCGTGGGCTCCGGGGCCCTGAAGTAGGAAGTATCTGCTGTGTTCCTATGTGCCAGACACTGTTCTAAAGGCTATACATCCATTATTTCATCTCATCCTCCATGTTTCCCCAGTTCTTGTTTATATATAAAGAAACTGAGGCACAGACAGATTAAACGACTCGCCCACGATTACTCGGCTGGAAAGTGGGGGAACCCAGGCGGTCTGGCTGCAGAGACTGTGCGCTCAGCTGCTCGGCTCTGCTGCCTGGTGTCCACTCCTCTGTTGGTGGGATCGCACTGCACTGTGCCGCTCTGCTCAGGAGAAGGTATTTCCCGGTCGTAATAGGGATATTAGGCTGCTTGGCTTGGGCTGCTGGTTTATTTCAATCTAATGAACGCCATCATCTCTGCTGATCGCCGATCATGGTTTTACCTTGGCCACCGAATAGTCAAGGGTCCACTCTCACTTCTTTGTCTCTCTTACTTCGTGTTATGTTTTGTCTATCATTATAAACTACCTTATATCCTTTTAGATGTAGGGAATGATGAATGAATAGAAATGCATTTTAAAAGAAGGCTCAGGGTACTTAGCAGTTTGGAACCTGGAAGCAGGCAGCCCTGAGTCTGAGAAAAGCCGCTCGTCCAGCTTGGCCTCGCACGACTAGGATTCCCTTTTCTCTATTCTCCCAGACATGGCCCCTGTCCTGTTGCTTATACTCACGGTTCCCGCTGGAGCTGATGGGAGAGAAAAGAAGCAGGCTTCTCCCTGAAACCCCAGCTCTGACTACTGCAGTCCACGGGGCAGTTAGCAGGATGGACTCAGACAAACAGTTCCTACTCTGACCATCACCTACCTGGGGTCCAAGTCTTCAGCACCTTCATCTGTAAAATGAGGATCAAACATAGGGCCTACCCCTTGGAGTGGTTTGCAGTGAATAGAACCATGTTCGCATATACAGAGCATAGCCCAGCTGGTTACATAGAAACACTATGGAAACTTCAGCTGTTATTATTTAGTTACTTTTTTTAAATTAGAACAAACAGAAAAACTACTGGGCTTGGTTGATATCTGGCTGTCCATCTTATCCAGTCAAATGCCCAGTGGGCCCCTCTGTGGTACAGATCCCTCACATCTTGGCTCCCCAAATGGATATGGCCCATTGGAAACAAAACAAAACAAATAAGACTAGTGAATAAAACCACAAAGTTCTGCCAGGTTTCAAATTACTAAGAGCCTCAGTCATGCTGTAGGTAGATCTTCATAAAGAGGACGCGGAGGAGAGGAGCTGTGTCATGAGAGCCTCTGCTTTGTAAGCTCGTCTTCCTCCCCTGAACCCCTTTCAGTTGCTCAAGAATAGTCTAGGCTTCTCACAAAATTGGCATTGATGTTTTTAGGATTGCTTCAAGTTCTGCAAGCAGAAAATGATCCTGCTAAAGAAGCTTAAGAACTCCAATTAAGTATATTTTAATTAATTGTGTTAGAATAAAAGAAAGACGTTTTCAGACAGTGCATATGTTTGATGATTTTTTTTTTGTCCAATAGGAATGTTGACCCCTGATGTTTGTGGAGTGTCATGGTGCTGTGGGAAGAACATGGGCTGTGGGCCCGGCTCTCGGCTGTGCAGCTGCAGGCTGTGGGAACTTTGGTCTTCATCTGTAAAATGGGAATGACACCTATCTCACAAGACTGTTGAAAGGATTAAGTGACATGCCTGTGGAAAGCGCCTCGCAGGTAACAGACTTTCAATGTTAGTCTGATTTTCTGAAGCCTTTTCTTTAATACTTTGCTTCCTGCCACATACTTAGAACTGCTTAATTATTCAGGATTTACACATCCAGTTTATGGTTATCAAAACTCTTTGCTAACAGGTCTGTCTCCTGATGACTTTTAATATTGCAATGTAACTATCAGTCTGTCAGTTATCAGGAATAGCAGATGATTCAATATCAATATTGCTAAATGCCTTGGTAAAGTGGTTTTATGAGAAAGTCTAAAACTATAGTTAAAATGAAACTTTATTTTTTTTAAGTTTATCTTGGACAAATTTTATAAGTATGTAGTTTTCTGATTTTTAAGGTTTATTTATTTTTTTTTCTGATTATGCAATTATAAAAATGTGAAGATCAGAATAAAACCACTCATAATTTTATTGCCCAGAAATAACCACTATTAACTTCTCATTTATTTCCTTTTTAGATGCATAGTTAAAGAACTAGTTATATGACTTTTTCCACCTAAAAGTGTATCATAAGTACTCTTCCATATTGCTAACATTTAAATTACTTTCTTTCTCTCTCTTTTTTTTAAATTTATTGGGGTGACAATTGTTAGTAAAATTACATAGATTTCAGGTGTACAATTCTGTATTATATCATCTATAAATCCCATTGTGTGTTCACCACCCAGAGTCAGTTCTCCTTCCATCACCATATATTTGATCCCCGTTACCCTCATCTCCCACCCCCCTTACCCTCTGGTAACCACTAAACTATTGTCTGTGTCTATGAGTTTTTGTTTCTCATTTGTTTGTCTTGTTCTTTTGTTGTTTTTGGTTTATATATCACATATCAGTGAAATCATATGGTTCTCTGCTTTTTCTGTCTGACTTATTTCGCTTAACATTATACTCTCAAGATCCATCCATGTTGTCACAAATGTTCCTATATCATCTTTTCTTACCGCCAAATAATATTCCATTGTGTATATATACCACAACTTCTTTATCCATTCATCTATCGTAAATTACTTTCATAATGGGTACACTGTGATCTGCATATTCATTTTCCTAATTGAGATAGTAAGGTTCTCCAAAGCTTCTGTGCAAGAAATGTTTGGTTTTTTTTTCCCTAGAGATTTTATTGGGGAAGGCAAACAGGACTTTATTGGGGAACACTGTGTACTTCCAGGACTTTTTTCCAAGTCAAGTTGTTGTCCTTTTAGTCTTAGTTGTAGCGGGCACAGCTCAGCGCCAGGGCCAGGTCCATTGCAGGGGGCACAGCCCACCATCCCTTGCGGGAGTTGAACCAGCAACCTTGTGGTTGAGAGCCTGCGCTCCAACCAACTGAGCCATCCAGGAGGCAGCTCAACTCAAGGTGCCGTGTTCAATCTTAGTTGCAGGAGGCAGAGCCCAGCATCCCTTGCGGGACTCAAGGAGTTGAACTGGCAACCTTGTGGTTGAGAGCCCATATTGGCCCATGTGGGAATCGAACCAGCAGACTTCGGAGTTAAGAGCATGGAGCTCCAACCGCCTGAGCCATCGGGCCGGCCCTGCAAGAAATGTTTTTGATTGTAAGCCTTTGTGTGCATTCCTGATTAGTGCCTAAGGATAAATTTCTAGAAGTAAAATTACTGGGTTAATCTCAGATATCTATTGCTGTGTAACATGTTCTCAAAACTTAAAACCTAGTCACTTAAAACAACAGCAATCATTCATTTGCTTACAGTGTTGCCATTTGGGAATAATTTGTTTCTGCACCACGTGATGTTAGCTGGCTGAGGTGATTTAATAGAAAATAGCTTTGTTTATTTCCTATTAAATTGACATGATTTTTATAAGTCTGGCAGCCAATACATTGGTCTCAAAATAATGATATATATTATAATAACATATTTTGAACCCATGTCAATTTTACTCATCTAACATGTCAATAGAAACCCAGGAAGTAATATGATTTATTAATTGTCTTCATTGTGGATGGACTGAACCAAAAAACCATTAGATAACTTCATCAGAACAGAAATGGAAGAACAAAATTTTATCATCATCCCTTAATTTTCTCTTTATCTCTTAGTTGTGTGGCAAGTGTGTTAACTTCCCCTTTTTTTGAGCCTCAGTTTTTTAACTGTAAAATGGGGATAATAACAGGTGTGCCGTGAGGCTTAGAGAAGATGGTTATGAGGGAGGGGCCCTGGCATAGGCAGGGCCTTGTGTGGGGTGGGCACTATCCTTGTTTGCCTATTGCATTCTGTCTCATGAATCAAAACGACCTTACTGCTAGACTATCAGAGTAAGTTCTCTGAATGGCTTTTCAGGCCAGAATTTGGGTTGTGTGAATGCCGCTATTCACCTCACATCAGAGTCCATTGCTCCCTGGTAGGTGTTTCATCCTAGTGTGTTGCATTGTGGTGCTAATCAGGTGCCTTGTCCCAAATGGTCCATCACTATTGTCAGGCCACAGCTGGAGCAAAATATCGGTGGGATCACATGACATGCTCCTTGATAATGTCTCTTGGGGAGTTTCTCAGAGCAATCTGGTGTCCAATCTTACCACTCTGAGAGTTCCATGCTAGTATTATGACTAATAATACCTTTTACTTAATGGCACTTGACAGTTTTCACAGGACTTTTGCTTTTGTCTCCTTTGATCTTTACAGCCATCCTGGGACGCCTGCAGGTCAGGTAATATTATTTCCCTTTTATGCATAAGAACATCAAAGCTGGGAGGGATTATGACTTGCCCAAAGTTATAAAGCTGTTATAGTAAGTGCCAGACCCAGTAATGGATGGCTCCTCACAGGCCCCACCCAGAATTTTCCTATTGGACCGTATGCTGCCTAACTTTCCACCAAGGACATTGCAGCAGGTGGTCTTAGCGTGAGGAGATGTACAGGATGCATTTTTTTTCTGTCTTCTATTAAATTGAATGGAAGAGTGTAATAGTCAATGTGGACTCTGTGTCTTTGTCTGCATTTGGATTCTGGCTCCATCTTTTGTTGTGTGCCCTGGAGGAACTTAGTTAACCTCTTTGTACCTCGGTTTCTCCATATATATAATAAGAATAATACTGGTACCTAACTCACAGGACGGTTGGGGGTTCAAATGAAACCATCTATGATGAACACAATGCCTGGCAGCCAAGTAAACACTAATTAAAACTCCTGTTCCTCCTGGGTATGATCTGAGAAACGGAAAGCTCACCTCCCTTTACAAGGTGTGCACTGCTTGCTTTTCACTGTACCTTGGACTTCAGGCATTGGTTTCAGGAGGACTCTATTGTAAGAGAAGCATCTTCCATTGGAGAGGCAGCCGTCCAGATTGTACATGTCACTGTGTGTTAGATTCGCCCTGAGGGGGTGGAGCACAAGACGGGAGTATTGATTGTTTCAGGGGAAAAAAAATCACCCATTCACCACAGTTAACATCTTCATGTATTATTTGCCTGTCTTACATAACTTTTAAAAAATTGGAAGAGAAGGAGGCCAGAATATGCCACCCCCAAATATGCCATTTGGGCATATTGATTGTTTTGAATTAAAATTACTTAAGAAACAGCCAGTGCAAGAAAGACACTCTGACCCTTTCTTTGTCCCCCTGAAAGCAAGAAATACATCTCCCATATGAAAGGTACCCTCCCTGTACCAGGAGGGTGGAAAGTGTCCTTGTCACCAGAGAGGGAACTTAGGAGGTTGTATAAACAAAGCTCCTTAAGTCTTCAATGATTTCCTGCCCCACGCCCAGTCTCCTTTATCTTGTCAATGCTTCACAAACTCCTAATTTCTTTGTCAGGCAGGCACAAAAGCTGCCTGCTGGGGGCATTTCTTTGAGTCTCACATTTTTTTATGGGGCTCCTATGTATGTACAAAATTAAATTTGTTTTTCTCCTGTTAATTGTATAATGACTTCTAGGGATTTGTTTTCTTCATTCATGTTTACATTATCTTTCCATCTCCTTAGTAATCCTGAAAAATATGCTTTCATGGTTTCACTGGAATCCATATATGGAGATGATATTATTTATTTGGTATGTGGGACAGTCAGATTTACTTTCCTATTATATACAGTAAGCACACTTTTACAAAAATCTTTGAGATCTTCTCTGATTGTATTTTAAAAATAAATTCCTAGAAGTAGAATTGCTAAATTAAAGAGTGTATTCAGCAAATATTGCTGAACTGACCCCTAGAAAGTTGTATCAATTTACTACTGCCACCGACAATATATGTGAGTATCAGGGATTAAATCTTTCAAGGCCGTCCACATTTTCTTCTAACCAACTTTCCTTTCCACCCTTTATTCTGAATATATTCCTCTATGAAGCTTCTACTTCAGATCTATGCTTGGTTCCAGCTACATTGTTTTGTTCAGTATCTCTCAAACATTCTCCATGGGTACTATCTCTGGACCTTTTTCTGGAAATGCTTTCCTCTTCTTCATCGCCGAATCATATGTTCTTAATTCAAGTCCCAACCCATCTGCAAAGCCTTTCCTGATTGTTCAATTTAGTAAACTACCCTCCCTCTTCTGAAGTCCGTCCACCTTCTATTGTCTGTGCCACTCATTTGTCTCTCATTACATACTGCCTTATCTTGCAAATTGTCTTTTTATGTATGCCTGTGTTGCTTTCTGAAGGGCTCATGTAGTACAAAATTACACTTAAAAACCCTTTCTATTACTCATAACATACACAAATGTAGCCTTGCATAAGTAACTCTATTGTGATACATATGATATATTAATATATAGTATAAAACTCCAATAAGAAATCACAATGAAAAGTTAAGTCACCTTTTGGGTAACTGTCCCATCAGATCAAACCCTCCGCACTGTTCCAGTCACCAATGAAAAACAGGTTTCTCTGTCAGGCCCGTCCCAGACACCCCAGAGGCTAAGATCCCAGCCTCCCTGAACCTAAACCTCCTTTGTACGACGTTTATCGAAATTAAAATGACAGGGACTCTTTCCCACATACCTAGCACTTAAGGAATAAATAGCTGGATCCAATTTTAAATCATAAAGTTATGATAAGGATAATCTGATCAACGGCTAGATTCCAAAATCAAAGGCAATTTGACAAAAGGTATGTGTATACTGCAACATAAACCTAAATATCAGTCTTAAAAAATATTTAACCTGATTGATATAGGCAGTCTGGATACTGTTAGTGATCAGAAATGATAGCTCTTTCAAGAAATGCTGAGTTTGAAAACATGTTAAATATGTCACATTATATAAATAAGCAGCTACATGACGTAAACATCTGCTACGAAGCTGAAAATTCTATAATTTCATGTTGCATTTAGAGGAAACAATTGTTGCTTCATCATAACTAGATCATTAAATTATCTACTTACATTCCTGGCAAACTTAGAAGACAACGTATACGAGAAGATGGTTAAAATCTCTATCTGTAATGTTTTACAGTTTATAGAGCACAGTGTACAGAGTATGTCATCCTGCTGGAGTAGCATGACCACACTTTTAGATGGGTGCTAATTGTACAGATGAGGAATTGGATACATGAGGAGATGAAAAACTTGGTTCAAGTCATGCAACCAGTAAGTGGGGTCTTTCATTCTCATACCAGGTCTGTCCGGCTGTCCATGTAGTTCACCCTCAGCTATTACTTGCACTCCTACTGCACATCAGGAGTAGGTTTCACCTTTAGGGGTCTCACCCCTGCCTCACAGCTTTGCACTTTCTGTTCCCTCCACCTGGACTGTTCATGCCGCAGGTACCCACTCTGCTCACTCCCTCACCTCCTTCAGTTCTCTGCTCTGATGCCACTTTCTTTGTGAGCCCTTCCTTGGTTATTTAAAGTACCAGTTAGCTCCCAAACCCAGACACTCAAGAATTTCTTTCCCTTTTTTTTTTTTTGCTTTATTTTCCTCAAAGCACTTATCAGCCTCTGATGTATATTTACTTGCTAACACGCCCATGTAAACTCCACAAGGGCAGGAATAAACATTCCTAATAAAAACTGTTTTGTTCCCTGCTGTATTCTAGACCTAGAGCAATGGCTGGCATCCAGAATACAAGTAATGAATATTTACAGGATGTATACAGGTTAAGAAATAGATCCATGTAATTTCAAGTTTGCATTTATAACAGTACAAAGGGCTGATTTCTAGCTCTGAGTTCTTCATTCATTCACGCAACTCTGCTTTGCTTTTTTATATACCTTATATGAAAATATACACCTTTTTTCATACCACCTGAAACCTGATTATATAGTTATGCATTTTTTATTTATGGTCTGTCTCCTTTCCTTATTATAATATGAACTCCAAGAAGGCAGGGACTTTTCATGCCTTGTGAGGTGTCTGGCATACAATAGATGTTTAAGAAATATCTTTTATAAGATAATGAATTAATAAGTGTATTCATTTAAGAATCATGTGTTGAGCACCGACTGTATGCCTGGCACAATCTGTCTTTAGTCTCACGAGGGAGAAAAACCAGTCCACAGGGAATTGCAACACAGGTAAAATGTACGCCGGAAGGGGAAACCTGGAAAGACCCCTCACTTGACTGTGAAGGGTCACAGGGACCCTTCCAGCAAGGTTTATCCCGAGCCAAACTTGAAGGGTGACGGCATATACAAAGGCACTGGGCCAAGTGAGAACATGGCGAAGTGTTGGAAGTGAAAATAGTTTGATCTGAGATTGGGACTTGGGTTGGAGGAGAAGGAGCCAGCGGAAACTGGAGAGCTGAGGAACTGGTGTGACATGCTGGGATGTCGGACTTTATTCTCAGATGAGTGGAAGATTTTAAACAGGGATTTGACACAAGCCGATTCTCTTTATCATTGCGCTGTAAGCATGTGAGAGAGGAAGGACAAAGCAGCATAAATCAATCCTCATATCAGATCCACAAAGTCAGCAGACTGTAGGTTTGACACAACAACTGAGCTCAGTTTGTCAAGCATAGACGTAAGGTGGGACTGTACGACCCATTCGCCTGGGACCCGGCTCAATTTCAGGCCCAGTTTTTCCTAAGTGGGAGGCTAAAATGAACCATGGCTCCATGGCGATGTTCTAACTCCAGGATAGTTCTTGGTGACAGTTTATAGGTGTCTTTGAAATGCCTGCCAGGAGCTTTCTCAGAAGTGTAAAACCTGGAATTAAATAAAGCTGTAAAAATCTAAATATCTTGATAAACTAGTAATTCACACTCTAAATAACTCTGGAGAGTAATAAGAAGGTTAAAAACTCTCCTTTACCCACTTCATCATGTACACAAGTATTGTAAACTGGGGTAACATTGGTTAATAACGTAAATTTCAGGTGTACATTATAATTCCATATCTGTATATTCTATTGTGTGCTCACCACCCAAAGTCTAGGTTCCATTCATAACCATATATTTGACCCCCTTTTTCTCCCTTCCTCCACTCCCTTCCCCTCTAGTAACCATCATTCTGTTGTCTTTATGAGCTTTTTCGTTTGTTTGTTCTTTTGTTACTTTTTTGTTTATATTCCACACGAGTAAAACCATACTATTTTTGTCCTTTTCCATCTGTCTTATTTCGCTTAGAATGGTATTCTCAATATCCATCCATGTTGTCACAAATGGCAGTATTTTATTTCATCTTTTCTTATGGCTGAGTAGAATTATATTATATATATATATACATATATATCATAAGATATATATCATATATATATATATGATATATATATGTGTATATATATATACACCTTCTTTATCCAATCATCTCTTGAAGGAGACTTTGGTTTTTATGTCTTGGCCACTGGGAAATAATGCTGCAACGAACATAGGGGTACATATATCTTTATTAATAAGTGTTTTCAAATTTTTTGGGTAGATACCAGAAGAGTCATTGCTGGGTTGTATGGTAATTCTAGTCTTAAATTTTTGAGGAGTCTCCAAACTGTTTTCCTTAGTGGCTGTACCAATTTACATTCCCACCAACAGTATATGAGGGTTCCTTTTTCTCCACAGCTCTCCAACACTTATTATTACTTGTCTTGTTGATAATAGCCATTCTAACAAGTGTAAGGTGGTATTTCTTTGTGGTTTTGATTTGCATTTTCCTAATAGCTAGTGAAGTTGAGCATCTTTTCATATATCTGTTGGCCATTTGTATGTCTTCTTGGAGAAGTGTCTGTTCAGGTTCTCTGCTCATTTCTTAATTGGGGTGTTTTTTTCTTGTTGAGTTGTATGAATTCTTTATATATTTTGGATATTAGCTTCTTATCGGAGGGAGGTATTGCTTGCAAATATCTTCTCCTATTCAGCTGGTTGCCTCTTTGTTTTGTTGATGGTTTCTTTTGCTATGCAGAAGCTTTTTAGTTTGATATAGTCCTATTCACTTATTTTCTCTTTTACTTTCCTTGCTTTGAGGTTTCTTTTGCTGTGCAGAAGCTTTCTAGTTTGATATAGTCCTATTCATTTATTTTCTCTTTTACTTCCCTCTTGCCTTTGAGGTTAAATTCATAAAATCCTCTCTAAGACGAACATCTGTAAGTTTAGTACCTATGTTTTCTTCTGTGTATTTTATTGTTTCAGTTTTTATATTTATGTCTTTGATTCATTTTCCGTTAATTTTTGTGTATGGTGACAAATAGCAGTCTGGTTTCATTCTTTTGCATGTGGCTTTCTGATTTTCCCAGCACCATTTATTGAAGAGGCTTTCTTTTTTCCTTGTATTTTTGGCTCCTTTGCGAAAAATTATTTCCCTATATATATGTGGGTTTATTTTTGGGTTCTCAATTCTGTTCCATTGGTCTGTGTGTCTGTTTTTCTGCCAATACCATGCTGTTTTGATTACTGTTGCTTTGTAGTATGATTTGAAGTCAGGGAGTATGATACTTTTGGCTTAGTATTTTGTTTGTTTGTTTGTTTTCCTCAGGATTGCTTTGGCTATTTGGGGTATTTTTTGGTTCCATACAAATCTGATGTGTTTTTGTGTTCTATTTCTTAAAAAAAAAAATCATTGGGATTTTGATGGGGATTGCATTAAATCTGTATATTTCTTTAAGTAACGGCCATTTTAACTATGTTGATTTTTCCAATCCATGCACATGAAATATCTTTCCATTTCTTTGTGTCTTCTTCAATTTTTTAAAATAATGTTTTGTAGTTTTTTTGTGTATAGGTTCTTGATCCTTTGTGAAGATTATTCCTATGTTTTTTATTCTTTTTGTTGCAATTGCAAAAGGAATTTTTTTTCATTTCATTTTCTGAAATTTCATTGTTAGTATATAGGAATGCAATGGATTTTTGTACATTGATTTTGTATCTTGCAACTTTACTGTATTTGTTTATTGTTTCTAATAGTTTTTTGTGTGGAGTCTTTAGGGTTTTGTATATAAAGAATCATGTTGTCTGCAAAAGGTGACAATTTGATTTCTTCATTCCCAATTTGGATGTTTTTTATTTATTTTTCATGCCTGATTGCTCTGGCGAGGATTTCTAGTTCTATGTTGAATAATAGTGGTGAGAGGGGACATCCTTGTCTTGTTCCTGATCTTACAGGAAAAGCTTTCAGGTTTTTTGTTTGTTTGTTTTTGTTTTTGCTATTGAGTACGATATTAGCTGAGGGTTTATTGTATATGGCCTATATTATGTTGACGTTCTTTCCTTCTATACCCATTTTATTGAGTGTTTTAATCACTAATGCTGTATCTTGTCAAAGATTTTCCTTCACCAATTGATATGATCATATAATTTTTATTCTTTATTTTGTTAATGTGGTGTATCGTATTGATTGATTTTTGTTATGTTGAACCATATTGTGCCTCTGAAATGAACCCATTGATCATGATAAATTATCTTTTTAATGTGTTGCTATAGACAATTGGTAGTATTTTGTTTAGAATTTTTGCATCTGTATTCCTCAGAGATATTGGTCTGTAGGTTGTGTGTGTGTGTGTGTGTGTGTGTGTGTGTGTGTGTGTTATTCTTTATTCTTGTCAGGTTTTGGTTCAGGGTAATGTTGGCCTCATAAAATAAGTTAGGAAGTATTGCCTCTTTAATTTTTTTGGAACAGTTTGAAAAGGATGGGTATTAAATCTTTGAATATTCAGTAGAATTCACCAGTGAAGCCATCTGGACTTTAACTTGGGAGGTTTTTGCTGATTGTTTCAATTTCCTTACTGTTGATCATTCTATTTAGATTTTCCAGTTCTTTGTGATTTAGTTTAAGAAGATTATCTATTTCTAAGAACTTGTCCATTTCTTCTAGGTTCGGTTATTGAATTTAGTATTTAGCACATAGTATTTTATAGTATTTTTGTATGGTCCTTTGTATTTCTGTGGTATCCATCATAACTTCTCTTTCATTTCTGATTTTGCTTACCTGAGTCTTTTCTCGGTTTTCCTTGGTGAGTCTAGCCAGATGTTTGTCAATTTTATTAATCTTTTCAAAGAACCAGCTCTTTGTTGCATTAATTATTTTCTATTGTCGTTTTGTTCTCTATGTCATTTGATTCTGCGCTAATTTTTATTATTTCCTTTCTTCTGCTGACTTTGGGCTTCATTTGTTTTTATTTTTCTAGTTCTTTAAGAGAAAATGTTAGGTTGTTCTTTGAGATAGGCCTGTAGTGATATAGACTTCCCTCTTATTACTGCTTTTTGTGTATCCCAAAAGTTTTGGTATGTTGTATTGTCCATTCTCATTTGTCTCTATGTATCTTTTACGGTCTCCTTTTATTTCTTCTTTGATCCAGTTGTTCTTTAGTAGGATGTTGTTTAATCTTCACATATTTGTGGTTTTGCCACTTTTTTTTTTTTTTTTTGGCAGTTGATTCCCAATGTCAAAGTATTGTGGTCAGAGAATGTGCGTGGTATGATTTCAATCTTCTTAAATTTGTTAAGGCTAGTTTTGTGTCCCAACATATGGTCTCTGCTTGAGAATGTTCCATGGGCACTAGAGAAGAATATATAATCTGGTATTCTGGGATGAAAGGCTCTGTTATTGTTGATTATGTCCATTTGGTCTAATGTCTCATTTAAGGCCAATATTTCCATTTTGATTTTCTGTGTGGATGATCTATTCTTAGCTATCAACGAGTATTTAAGTCCCTACTATAATTGTGTTTTTGTCAGCTTTTCCCTTTAGTTATGTTAGTGGATGTTTTATATATTTTGGTGCTCCCTAATTGGGTGCATATATATTGGTACGTGTTATGTCTTCTAGATGTATTGTCCCCTTTATTATTATAAAATGTCCATTTTTGTCCCTTGTTACTTTTTTATTTTGAAATCAATTTTGTCAGATATAAGAACAGCTTTTCCCTAGATGCCATTTGCTTCAAGTATCATTTTTTTACCCCTTCACTTTGAGTCTATATTTGTCCTTGCAGTTGAGAAGTGTCTTTTAAAGGCAGCATATGGTTGGGTTTTGGTTTTTGATTCAATACACTACTCGGTGCATTTTATTAGTAAGTTCAGTCCATTTACATTAAGGGTGATTATTGTGGTGTGAGGATTTCCTACAGCCATTTTATCTTTTGTTTTCTGATGGTTCTGTGTCTCCATTGTTTCCTTCCCTTGTGTTTCTGTCTGTTATTTTTAGTTTGGTGGTGTTCTATGATTTTTCCCCTCTATTTCCTCTTTTTTATGTTATGTGTCTCAACTCTGGATTTTTGTGTGTCTGGTTACCATTAAGTTTATGTAAAAGTAAGTTTCATACATACAGTAGTCCTTTTTCTTCTGAATGCATCTGATTTCCAGTCACTTGGCAAATTCATACCTTTACCTCCTCCCTTTTTATGTTTCTGTTGTCACAAATTATCCCTATTTATGCTGTGAGTTCATTTCCAACTTGTAGTAGTTATTGTCTTCTTCTCTTTTTAAAATGTTTTTACCTCCTTTAACCTTTTTGTTATATTTAAGTGTATGTTACCCTATTCTGAATAAAGGTTGCAATTTTCTGCTTCTGTCTGTCTGTTAGTCATCATGTGTTTAGTTTTGTATCCTTTTGTTTTTTTGTTTCAGGTAGAATAACTCTTTCAGTATTTCCTGTAATGCAGGTCTGGTGCTGGTAAATTCTCTCAATTTCTGTCTGTCTGTAAAAGTCTTTATTTCTCCTTCACAGCTAAAGGATAACTTTGCTGGATATATTATTCTTGGCTGGTAATTTCTCTCTTTCAGTAGTGTGAGTATTTGCTTCCACTACTTCCTGGCTTGTATGGTTTCTGCTGGAAAACCTTATGATAATGGGCTTTCCTTTATAAGGTTACCATCTTCTTTTCCCTGGTTGCCTTGAGGATTCTTTCTTTGTCATTAGTTTTTGACAGTTTTAATATAATGTACCTTAAAGAAGGCCTTTTTCGATTGAGATAATTGGGTGTTCTGTTTGCTTCTTGAATTTGAGGATCCAGCTCTTTTTATAGGTTTGGGAAGTTCTCGTTGATTATTTGTTTGAATAGGCTTTCTGTTTCCTTCTCCATCTCTTCTCCTTCTCATTTACCCATTCTTTTTTTTAAAATTAGTTTCAGTTGTACAAAACAATGTAATAGTTAGACATTTACACCCCTCACAAAGTTATAACCCCCTCTAATCTACTACCCCTCTGACATCATATGTAGCTGTTACAATACCATTGCCTATATTCCCTATGCTGTACTTTACATCCTGTGAATATTGCTGTGATATATATATATATATGACAAAAACTAATGACAAAGAAAGAATCCTCAAGGCAACCAGGGAAAAGAAGATGGTAACCTTATAAAGGAAAGCCCATTATCATAAGGTTTTCCAGCAGAAACCATACAAGCCAGGAAGTAGTGGAAGCAAATACTCACACTACTGAAAGAGAGAAATATATATATATTTGGCATTCAGTGTTATTCTACTTCAGCTTCAGTCTTATAGCACAGTGGTCAGGCATCTACACAGTCTATGAAGTGATCCCCCTGATAAGTCCGGTGCCCGTCTGACACCTTACATGATCTTTACAACATTGTTGATTATATTCCCCATACTGTATTTCATATCCCTGTGACTATATTGTGACTACCAATTTGTACTTTCTAATCCCTTCACCTTCTCACCCATCCCCACCCCACTCCTGTCTAGTAACCATCAGTTTTCCTCTATATCTCTGAATCTATTTCTGTTTTGTTTGCTCATTTATTCTGTTCTTTAGATTCCATATATAAGTGAGATCATATTGTATTTGTCTTTCTCAGTCAGACTTATTTCACGTAGCATGACATTCTCTAGGTCCATCCATGTTGCAAATGATAAGATTTCATTCTTTTTTATGGCCGAGTAATACTCCATTGTATAAATGTACCACAGTTTCTTTATTCAATCGTCTATTGATGGACATTTTTGTTGTATCCATATCTTGGCTATTGTGAATAGTTCTGCAGTAAACATAGGGGTGCATACATTTTTTTGAATTAGTGTTTTGGATTTCTTTGAATAAATACTCAGGGGTGGAATTGCTGAGTCATAAGGTAGTTCTATTTTTAATTTTTTGAGGAACCTCCATACTGTTTTCCATAGTGGCCGCATCAATTTGCAATCCCATCAACAGTTCATGAGTGTTCCCTTTTCTCCACATCCTCGCCAACACTTGTTGTTACCCATTATTCTTATTTTGCTCTCTCTGATGGAGTCAGATAGTTCTCATAGAGTTCTTTCTTTTTTTTCTTTTAACTCTCAAGTCTCTTTCTTCTTCCATCTGTGTCATTTCTAAATTTTTATCTTTAATATCACTATCTTTCCTCCATCTGGTCAGCTCTATTTCCTAAGCTCACTAGTTCATTCTTCATCTCTTTTATTGACTTCTTCAGCTCCAGAATTTCTGTTCTATTTGGTTTCTTTTTAAAGTTTCAATCTATTTTGGTGAAGTACTCCTTTTGTTTATTGATTTTATTTCTCAGTTCATTAAACTGCCTGTCTGACTTTTCTTGTATCTCATTCAGTTTTTTTAGAACTGCAATCTTGAATTCTCTGTCACTTAAATCACATATTTCCATGTCTTTAAGTTTATTTTCTAGATATTTTAAAATCTTTTTTCTGAGCCTCCTCGTTTCCTTGGTTGTTCAGTGTATTTTATGGATTATTTTTCTAACTAGGCACTTATGGGAATGAAATCTGCTTTTTATAAGAGTGACACTTCTCTATTTAGGATGATAAAAACAGGTATTTTGTTTGTTTGTTTTCTAGTAGATGGCACTGGAGTGAAAGTGTTTTATTCTCTCTTGCACTTCTCAGGCTTCTTGGATCTCCATGGGTGGTGGAAAATGCCCTGTATTCTCTAGGAAGGTGGGTATCTTCTCTCTGTCCTAGTGGCTGGTCTCGGGGCATTATTCCTGTGGGGGAATGTGGTGGGCAATAGGGTTCTGAGCCCATGAAATCCCAGTACTGCCTCTTGCAGCCAGATGCTGCTGGCAGTTCTGCACTGCCCAAAGTGTCCCACGTGTTCCCTCTGAATCAGCTCTGATGGGTGGGGGTGAGGTGGGCTGGGAGAGGCTGCTGGTGGTTTGTGGTTTTGTTCTCCTCCCAGTAGTGGTGACTCCAGAACTCAGCTGCCTTGACTCTGTATCCCCACCCGTCACTGGGATTAGCCGCAGCTTGCGTCTGTCACTCAGGAACTCTCTCTCCAGTTCTCCGGCCGCATATATTGTGCTCTGTAACCTGACACTCACTGCCACAGCTTCTTCTGGGGCCTGCTGCTGGCTCTGGGAGGGTGAGGGGAGGCAGCCAGGCTCTGTGGCTTTTTCACCTGACAAAGGCAGCTGCTAGACCACAGGTGCCACACCTCTGTGCTCCTCTCTGAACACTGGGTTCAGCTGCAGTATGTGCTGACCACTCAGGCAGGAATGCTTGTGGCTACAGCAAGTGCATGTTGCAACCTGGTTCCTCCCCTCTCCTGTGACCCGCACTGAGATCTGGGCTGTGCTCTTGGCACCTGTCTCTGCTCTCTTTCCTTCCCTCCTCCCCTGTTCTCTCCAATTCACCCACCTTCAGATGCTTTGATGCGTGGCCTCTCAGATGTGTTTGTGTGTTGAGCATGGAATCCTTTGTTGAATTATAGCTGTTCAACTTGTTCTGACTTCAAGGGGAGAGGCCGGGAGGACCTCTCATGCCACCATGCTTCTGACGTCACCCAAAAAGGTTACATACTTTATAATTCTACTTATACAACATTCTCAAAATGTCAAAGCTGTAGAGATGGAGAACAGATTAATGGTTGCAATGGAGCAGGGACAATTGTTGGGAGGGGAGGTGAATATAAATGGAGAGTAGGAAAGGGTTCCTTTGTGCTGATGGAACAGTTCTGTATCTTGATAGTGGTGGAGGCTACATAAATATATACATGGATTGCATATGCATGTATTGCACAGCAACCTACACAAACACACAGAAATTAGTGCCATGTAAAAATTGGTGAAAATTGAACACAGTCTGTAATTCAGTTAACAGTATTGTACCAATGTAGATTTTCTGTTTTGATATTGTATCTAAGATGTCACCATTGGGGGAAGCTGGATGATGGGTACTATAGATATGTCAAAATAAAAAGTTTAAAAAAACTAAACAGTGAGTAAAAGTGCAGTGAATGGCACACTGTCTCCTGGGCAGTGAGCTTAGAACCAAACACATAATCTTGGAGTCAAAGAAATTGAGTGATTCCAAGTGAAGTGTGGCAGGGAATGAGATTTTAAAGTGGCCCGGGAGACTGGGAAAACTTTTCTTGGAGGAGGTGATTTCTGAAGTGAACCTTGAAGGATAAGTCTGATGCTAAGTCTGAAGGTACAGAAGAGACTAAGGAAGTTTTTTATGTACAACTTAGGCTTTTTTGGTTAGGATTTTCTTAATCAAGCTTCTACTTTTCCCATAAACTTATTCTTTCATGCCTTTAGCCTATGAAGCTAGATGTGTTTGTATATGGTAAAAATGTACCATGGGGACTGGCTTGAAATGTGCTTGTTTTTAAGTTCAAAGAGCGTTTAGAGTCACTTTATAGTTCTTCAAAGAGAAATACTTTATGAGAGAACTTGAAGTCCTGGGTTCTATTACCATTTGCCGGGAGGTACCAAGCTGCAGTCATGTAGCTGGGAACCCTGCCAAAATAAAAGCGTATTTTTTTCCTTCTTGTAGTTTTTTTTTTTTTTTTTTTTTTTTTTTTTTTTTAATCAGAAGAAACTTGCAAAATGAAATCAGAATTGAAAACCAAGTACTGCAGGCAGTAAAGAATATTGCCTCTGGTAGGATAGTGACACAACAAATGATTTGCAATTAATAGAGTCTTAATTCTGTATTTTCTTGCATTTACTGAAATTTGGGCCTCAGCCCAGAAAAGCCAAATTCCAGAGGACAGCTAAGTGCCAGATATAAACAGACCTGGAGCACAGGCAATTCATTCCATCATTTACTGTAATGAGAGACTTACACTGTACTTGGCCCTGTCTTACCTTATTGGAGAGTATTAACTGTATTATTTACCTAGTGAAGTTATACTCTCTTTTGGCAGACATGAGTTCGTACTTGAGGAGAAGACTGAGAGAGCCCTTTAAACTCTCTGTTGGGAAAAGATGCTCTTGCAGAGCCATCCACTAGAGCACACAGGCAATCACAGAAAGAACCCGATATTTGGCTGCAAGTTGCCCTGGACATCACCTTATCCAACAGCCTCATTTCACAGGCGAGGAAACAGAGACCAGAAAAACGTGCTCCTTCTTCTTCTTCAGAGAATAAATGGTTTTCAAACCGTTCATTCATTCATTTGTTTGTTCAAAATCTTCTGAGCACCTATGAGCCAGATAGGGTATTGGAGATACAGAGATCTGCTTCCAGAGAGCTTACACAGGTATGTTTGTGAGGGGTAGATGAGTAAGAAGTAAATAAATGAACTGCCAGTTGTATCATAGTATTCAACACTGTAAAGAAAAGAAGTCCAAGGAGAGGAACTCTCTGATGGGGGTGAAAGGAGCTCCGAGAGGGCCTTTATGAGATGATGACATTTAAGCTGAGGCCGAATGATGAGAACACTGGGGGAGATTGTCACAGGGAAAGGAAGTGCCCAGGCCCTGAGGCAGGAAGGTGACTGGTAGGTTCAAAGAGTAAAAAGCAAACCAGGGCCTCGGGAGGGAAATGTGCTGCAAGCTGGAGAGTCCGAGGGCTGGGATCTTGAAGGCCGGTGGGCCTAAGGGAAGACTTGAGGCGTTGAAGGATTAAACACAGGAGTTGTAGGACCCCATTTATATTTTTAAAATATTTTGTTGCATGTGATGTGGAATGGTAGAGAGGCAAGAGCAGAAGCAGGGCCAGGAAGAAGGTCAGGCCTAGAATAGGATGGTGGCAGAGGCAAATGAGAGACGTGAATGGATTTGGAGACAGAACTGTTAGGACTGTGGTTAGATTGGATGTGGGTGTGAAGGCAAATGAGAGGAATCAGGACTGAGGTTTTTGGCTTAAGCAGTTGGGTGCCATTTCCTGGAAAGGGGAAATCTGGAGAGGAGCCGCTTAGGGCGAGTGTGGGTGAGGCGAGGAAACATTTATTAGTTATTGAGATCAGGAAAAACAGGAGCAGATCCATTTTGGTAGAGCAGTAAATGAAGGCCTCACTCAGAAGTTAGCATTTGAGATGAGATCTGAAAGAGCCAGCGGAGAGAACATTCCACACAGAGGGAACCACAGGTGCAAAAGTGCAAAAGGGGGAAATGGCTTGGCAAGTCAGAGGTAAGCAAAAGAAGCTATTGTGGCTGCCAGGCAGGGAGTGAGGCCATCAAAAGAGTAGATTCTATTTTTTGTATTGCTCAGGGACAAGTTTAACATGGTAACTTAAATGAGCAAAAAGAAATATTCCTTTTTCTCCTGCTATAACTGATCTGATTTTCCTCACAGTTGGCACCCTGAATAGGAGTTAAGATCGAAAGAAGGGAGCAGCAATTTAAACCTGTGAATTTATGGTATACTCGTTGCTTTCAGATGACTCCATTGCATTTGCAAGGTGGCAGGGGAGAGAGAGGCCTCGGGTCCACACACAGTTGTCTACTGCCCTCCGGCTTCTCCTGTCTCCATCTTGACAGCAACAGCCAAAGCTCCTGTCTTGTCTTTGTCTGTCCAGTCAGGTGATGGGGTTGGAAGCACTTTGCTGACCGTCTCTGGAGAACCCTTAGTCTTTTCTCTGGGCTCAGTTGGCTCTTCCTGCAGACTCACCCCTATTTCTGTTTACTCTGATGCCACCGTTCCTTCTCCCTAAGGTCTGAGGGCTCCTATGACTCCCACTTAAGGACTTCAAGTCACCTCATCATTGCTCTGTGGCATCTTTGACAACAACACCATCATCTTCCTCTCACGTTCCCTCACGAGGCAGGCGGGAACCTCTAGGTCTCTTCTGTGTCCCACGAGAGCCAAGAACGACCCTGGGGAACTCAGTGCGCTTGCCCCCTAACTGGGAGGTGCTGCCATTTTTCCTTTGTTGCAGACATTCATTGTTGATGCCCTAGGTGGTGACACCTTCCCAGAGTTGTAAACAGGAAGTGGTAGCAGTGTCTCTGCTCTTGGCTTTCTTCTTGTCCTGTCCGACACCAATCCCTCTGATCGTATGGTCTGGGGGGGATGTGGTGGTGATCCATAACACATATGCCTCCGCCAACTTGATTTCCCTATTTCTCTTTTCTTTCTAGCAAATTCTCTGAGCTGGAAGCGATAGTGTCCTTCTTCCTCATGGTGGTTTTAAACATCTGCAAATTCTTTGATCCTCTTTCCATCAAGAGGTGGAGTCTGTGTTACTTCCTTTGAATCTGGGTGGACATTTGTGACTTCTTTAATGACAAGAATATGGTAGAAGGGATGCAGTGTGACCTAAGACTAGATTAGAAAAGCCTATGGCACTTATGTCGGTTTCTCTTGCAAGGTGTTCTGGGAGACTTTGGGCATTATATGAGAAGTCCGGCCACCCTGAGGCCATCATTCAGGGAGATCATGTGGGTGAGAGAGGGGTGGGGGGCATGAAGGGAGGAGGGAGAGAGCTGAGGAGCTTGAGCTGTTAGTTGTTCAAGTGTGGCCAGTCCAGGCGCTAAGATGCAAGTGAAGGCTTCAAGGTGTGTCAGTGACAACCACCGTCTCACTGCAGCCTCAGGAGATGCACCTTGAGCAAGACACACCTAGCTAAGCCCGTTCAATGAGCAAAATAAATGATTGCTTTTGTTTTAAGTCACTCTTTTGGGTCGTTCGTTAGTAGCCTGGAGTACTCCCTCCTGCTGGAGCTCACATGCGTGCCAGTCTTTCTCTTCTATCTTAAATCATCTCTACACTATGGCTCACAATTAAACTGTAGGTGCAGACGTTTAAGTAAATAGAGTGACCAATTATCCTGATTTGCCTGGGGCTGAGGGGGTCCCTGGGATGTGGGACTTTCAGTGCTAAAACTGGGGAAATCCTAGGCAAATCGAGGTGAGTTGGTCGCCCTGCTCCAAGGTTTGCTTTTGTTATGTAAAGGAAATGGAAAGAAGTTAGAGATTTTAAATTACTGTGTTTTACTATGCATTTTGATAAGAAGCAGCTTTGACCCTTTGTTCTAGATGGTATCTGCTGTGAGTGGGCTAGCGCAGGCAAAGATAACGGTGGGATGTGAAGATAGTTCAAGAATATCTCATAACAGACAGATAGGAAACTGCATCTAGACAAGGTCACTGACTTTCCCAAGGGCAATAGTGACAAGGCCATGATTTGGGATGCAGATATTTAAACATTATTCTGGGGCTCTCTTCCCTCCGTAGTATGTCATTTCCAATCCTTACTAATATTTATCCTGTGACTATGGTGAAATAGTGAACCCTGGAAAATATTTAGGCTGAGGGAGAGATGTCATTGCCAATAAGACAGTTCACCACCTTCAGCTCTAGGCAGCTGACGTCACACCTGGATAAACTAAGAACCAGACAGTACATCTGGCCTAAAACAAAACCCTAAACCAACTTCAAGTCTGTTTTGAAAATTCAGTGTTGGCACAAGCTCATCATAAATGTTAGTGGACACTTTTAGGCTCTGGGCCTGCTGTCCCAGAAGAAACCCAGTGAACTTTGGGTCTGGATTTTAGGGCTGTTGATGAAAGTGAAGGAGGAGGAGGCTTACAGCTGGCATCGAGGGCTGGTGTCACTGGATGTGGGCAAATGAGCCTTCCGGATGTGACTTTTGCAAAGAAACCCAGACTGCTTTGGCGGATAAATAGAAGGCTGGTGACAATCTGCACTGCTAGAGCTGCAGATGATAAACCAGGCGGCAGAGAGGGTGGACGAGGAGAGCATCACTCTAAGGTCTGACTTGGCAGGAAAGTCGGCCATTACAGTGCTTTCCTCACGTCTGCTTAGAAATTGTGTGTGGTATGCTTGGGTGTGGGCTGTGTGTGTACCTAACAACTAGACTAGAGCTTTTATCAAAGAAAGCAAATTGCTCGCTGATAGGACTGCGAGGACGTGGCCGCCCAGAGCCGGCCCCATCCTGTCCATGGGAGCCACGAGGAAGCTCTGTTCCGACCAGCAAGGCAAATTGGCGACAAGGCCGTGAGTCACACTCGGGTAGATGCCGCCGATGTGTGAGCAGGCGTGAGCGGCATTTCATGTAATGATTACAAGAAAAAGCCCTATAATTTTGCACAAGCTTAGGACTCATTCATGTGAAACTGAAAGTTTAAAAAAACAAACAAGTTAAAGCTCTTTGGGATAGTACCCTATTACTATTTTGAGATTTTTTTAAACCGTCGCTTTTCTTCTGTATTTCTTCCCTTCTCTTATGTCGGTTCTTTGCTTCCATGGAGGGTGTGGTTGGGAGAAAAGAAAGCATAGACTGAATGTCTTTCTTGCTTTAGCAGAAGTGAGAAGTATGAGGGTCAGAAAGCACAGAAACAATGTACTAGCCAGAAACCCAAAAGAAAGAAGATTTCTCTGAGACTAGAGAGAGATTTCCCAGGGCTGCAAAGGGGCAACATGAGGGAAACAGAGAGCTCAGAAGTCCTGGGACAAAGAAACATGTTCTGAATTTTTGAACATTCATTCATTCATTCATTCATTCATTCATTCATTCAACGCCTGTTTGCATTATACACTGTTCTAAGGGCAGTGAACAAATATATAAAGATTCTTGTCCTCTTGAAGCTTACATTTGAGTAAATATCAAAACATATGAGATTCTGATATGCCAGACACTATTCCAAGTGGATGGTCTGTATTTATAATACTTCTCACAACCAGTTGAGTTAGATGCTATATTCCCAGTTTACAAATGAAGAAATGGAGACATAGAGAGTTACATAATTTGCTGATCTCATAGCTAGCAAGTGTCAGACCTGCATATCGAACCCAGATGTGTTGGCTTTATTTTTATTAACTGCTTGCTTAATTTCCAGGCAGGGCTGAGGGAGGGTGGAAACACTAGAGTTGAGAAAGCTGCTTGGGGTAGTTTCACAGAGACTCCCATGCCCCAGGTTAGAGCAGCAGTGGATGAGATGATGGAGGTATCTGAGTCAGTCTTTCCCTTAACTGCCTTCCACTGCTCAAGATTCTGGGACCCCATCTTGATCAGAGAGGGGGAGTCCTGACCTGAGTCTGTATTTCCTCCCTGTCTAGCAGGATGGAAGCCCAAGACAAAAGTTCAGCTGAGTTAAAAGAATAAAGATCATAAAACAGAAAGAATAAATATATTTTGTAATCTGAGTTTGTGGGCTAAGATCCAGCTGTATATTTTGAAAAGTGGGAGATTAGAGAGAGCTGTGAGCTGCCAGTGAGTGGAGTTAAAAATCCGAATCTCTATCCCACATTTCCTGCCTCGTACCGGAACATTGTACCTATGAAAAGAAGGAGCTATGATTTCATGATTGCTAACGATGGAAACCTGATGTTTAGACCTAAACCTAGTCAGAATATGCACTCATATTTTTCAGAGGAATAAATTACTAGAATTCTATATGGCCATGGTGTACTCTGTGTGCCTGTCAACATTCCATGAAAACAAATAAATGCACAATATGCAATATAATTACTGTAATCAGTACAAATAGACTATTTGGTTTCCTCCTGAAACACAGATTACTATCTCAGTAAAGCGTAAATCCATACGCAGTTAGAATTGAACTGCCTGGAGTCAGTGCCCTCAGCCACCCACACTGGGAAAAGATTTTCAGATTTATCTTCCTTGTTATAATCCGGAGACTTTGTAGGTAGTTGCATAAACATATGCAGGTATTGTTCACACAGGTGAAGCCTGTCCAATTTCTCTGTTTAAAAAAAAAATTAGAAGTCGCTGCTAATGCATTGGTTTTTGAAGCCAACTTTTGTTCAGGTGAAAGGCTATTTCCCTTGGATCACTTTTGGTAATTCATTCAGGAGCTCCAAACTCTCTAGATTTTTTATCAGATTAGATTTCCACAAATAATATATTCTGACTCAGTTTGTGTTGCTCCTAGAAAACCTGCTTTCCCTGGACTGTAATTGAAGAATATGCTCTCATTTTCTTGAGGTTTTAAGAACATCTCTATAAAACTGCTACTTGAAGACATTATCTGTTATGTTACAAGTTTCCTTTTATATAAGAATCCAGTGCTTTACTCCTTGTAGAATTTATGGACAGACAAATTGGGTTTCCTTTCCTAACAAGCAGTGTGAACTCATGGCCCACACTCACTCGCTGTCTGCTTTCCGCATCTGCTCGTGAATCAGGCCCCGGAAAGTAGGCTTTCTGCTCTCAGCACCCACTCCAGTCAGGGGACCAGTGACTTTCTGTTTGCTATATCCCCAGTTCAGCAATTAACACAGGTGCTGAATGGATGTCTTGCTCCTCCTGGTGTGTGCGCGTGCAGAAACTCCATCACAATGACTTGTCTGTTCCTAAATGAGCCTAAAGCACAAGGTTGTCCACCGTGTCACATGGGGAGAGAGGACAAAGGTTTGGGTATTAGTTTTCCATTGCTGTTGGAACACATCACTACAAACTTAGTGCCTTATGACAACACAACTTTATTCTTCACAGTTCTGGCAGACAGAAGTCCCACATCAGTTTCACTGGGCTAAAGCCAAGGTGTCAGGAGGGCTAAGTTCTTTTTGGCAGCTTTGCAAGGAGAATCCATTTTCTTGCCTCTTGCAGCTTCTATAGCCACTTGTATCCCTTGGCTTGTGGTCCCTTCCTCACCTTTACTGTTTATCTCTCCAATCTGTGTTTCTGACATCATATCACCTTCTCTCTGATTCTGACTCCTCCTGCCTCCCTCTTACAAGGACCTGTGTGAGTATATTGGACCAACCTGGATAACCCTGGTTATCCAGGATAATCTCCTCATCTCAGAACCCTTAATTTAATCACACCAGCAAAGTTCCTTTTGCTATGTAAGGTGACATATTCACAGGTTCAGGGGGTTAGTATATGGATAATTTGGGGGACTGCTTTTCAGCCAGCCGCAAAGGTCAACAGTGAACCTGGCAAAGTGGGGATGGAGTGCTTCGGGAAGCCCCAGCACCTCTCGTGCCCACTGTGAGGCCACAGCAGCTCCATGCACCTGCTCCTTTTGTCTTCGCTCCAGAATCAGGCAGTGCTGTTCCCCACTGCTGCTTCCTCTGTGTGTGTTCAATTCACCCTTCCTAAGTGCGTTAGGCAGGATTCGCCAAAGCAGCAGACCAGTAGGCTATCTCCATCTATATAGATAGAATCAGTAGAGTTTCTCTCTCTCTCTCTCTCTCTCTCTCTCTCTCTCTCTCTCTCTCTCTCTCTCTCTCTCTCTCTCTCTCTCTCTCTCTCTCTCTCTCTTTCTAGAGAAAGAGACTGAGTGAGCTTCACTGAGATTGACTGATTTATGAGGAATTGGCTTACATGATTATGAAAACTGTCACCATCTGTTGTCTGCAAGGTAGAAACCCAGGAAAACCAGTGGTATAATTCAGTCCAAGTCCAAATGCCTGAGAACCAAGGGAGCTATTAGGATAAATCCCAATTTGAGGTCTGTGGAAAAGAGGTGAGGTATCCAGCTCAAGTTATGAGGCAGGGAAACAAAGAGGCGAATTCTTCCTTCTGCCTTTTGTTCTTCTATTCAGGGCCTCGATGGATTAGATGATGCCAACCTATATTGGGGAAGTCTGTGTACTTGACTGAGTACACTGATTCAAATGCTAATCTCAGCTGGAAACACCCTCACAGATACACCCAGAAATAATGTTTAATCTGGGCACCCCGGCGGCCAATCAAACTGACACATAAAATTAATCATGATGCTGAGGGAGAGGCTGTGTCTACATGGGTTTGTCGCCATCCCTCATGAAGGTTCCCTACTAAGCATTAATGAGTTCTTATTGATCAGATTCCCTCTTGGATTTGGATTGATCCAAATGTAAGTAAGTGATGCACAGTCTTAAAACTGCTGGTTGTGTGAACTGCTCTTGAATCAAGCAGCATGGCCCATGTTATATATTTGATATAGCCCAGAATATGTTTTTCTTTTTCTAGGTGCATATCCAGCCATTTGAATTTAATGGATTTTAAACTTGAAATCTCTCAAATACAGTGTCACTTCCAAGACAAAACAATTAAAATTTACACAAATTGATTCTATTTATTTAATACAAATCACATGGGTTTTTCTCGCCCGAAACCCCAAGTATTCTTTATGTGTGTATATTGTCCTCTAGTGTGGACATCTAGTGCATGGAAACCCATGTCTGTGAATTTAGTCCAAGGCAGTCACGCCCTTCTCCTTCGGGAGAGGAAACTACTCCCAAGACCAGTAAGTGCCCCTAGAACGTCCTGTACATATTTCAGTTGCTAAATTGAATTCATTCCATAATCATCATTATGTATCTGTCTACCCCACTGTATGCTGGGCTCTCGAAGTCGTTTCTATAGCTTTCATCTTTGTATCCAACAATGCATGGTGTCTAAGGCACTGTGAATCCTCCACAAATGTTTGTTAAATGGATCATTTATTCATGAACTTTGTTTGATTACATGATGGGTGCTTTGCATCATTTTCTGGGGTTTTATTCCCTTGCATGCCAGAAAACTGCAAGCCAGATTTTATGCTTTGTGACAATAACTATCTTATCCTGAGTCTAAAAGATTTTTGACTTCTGTTTTTAGTTTTCTTTAAATTAATCTGACTTCATATTTTTACTATAAGTGATATCAAATGCTTTTTAGAGCTACAAAGAATATAAATTATAAATTAACATATTTGGCAAATTTTGGTTCATCTCTGATTTATGTTTAAGGAAGATCAATGCCTTTCACCATAGTGAACCCAACCGCTATGATCATAACACTAGGAAAAATCAAGGAGCAGTAACTATTAGATAAGTGTGGGGAGGTGGTCTGTATTATGTTTATGAATAGAAAAGGCAAATAGGAATCATTCAAAGACTTGACTGCTGATGTATAAACTAAAAATAGGTACGTTTACAAAGGGAGAGTTGCTGAAGTTGACTTGGGCATGGATGGGATATTACTATGTAGCTAGAAGAACCCTGTGTTGAAAAATTCATCTTACCTTTTAGTCGTTGAATGGGTTTTTTTTTTCTTTTTTTTTTTTAAATATGAGCAAGAGAAAAGAACATAGAAAATCCAAAGGGTTTCTTAGAGGAAAAGAAATATAAGCCTGGTGAGAAAGCTGCACCGTGGTCCAATTATGAGAAAGACAGATATAAGATACATGTACCAATATCAGACAGCCAAGTTGGAAAAGTGTACCTCTGTCACAACGCGAGAAAAACAGTATTAGATCTGAGATGGGGGAATGGTTACAGTGACACGAATCAACAAGAATATTATTTTGTGAAGTGAGGAGGATGTTCTTTGTCAAATTACTCTTGGTTTTGTTACAGGCTTACCAAGAGGCCTAAGGTCAAGAGTAAAATTGGAAAACAGGAAACAACAGGAGAGAGAAGAAAAATCAAAATGCTGTTGACAAGGCAAAGCTTTTTTTATTAAAGTTTTACGTTGGAAAATTTGAGAAAGTAAAGAAGTTCAGCATTTTCTTGAGCTGAAAACACACCATTGGTCTTACTTTTAAAGCACTTTCTGAATGAAAACAAATAAATAGAGAGTCAACAATGACTAAGTGAGTCAATATTTGCTCTGTATGGTGACCAGAAATATCTGGTGGTAGTTTTTAATTCTGATAATGTAAAATTTTATAAATTTTTACTAAATGTTAAACAAAGAATTGGAAAGACCTTCCTAACAGTAGAAGAGGTTTGCTCTTATAAATGAACTCCAGTTTTAGAATGAAAAGTGTTTTTGTTTTAAAATTTTCAAAATATTTTTGTTTGTCAAAGTTGATGGAATATCTAAATATTGGGAAGTGGGAAAGGAACATACCTATGGAAAGTGCTGGAATCTGTAGTGGAAAAGGAAGCTCCAAGGGGGCTGGGCTTGGCCTGTAGTGAGAGCTGTCATTCTTGACAGCGGCTCTCAGAGGGCACAAAACATTCAGCCCTTATAACATTTGAAGCTTCTTATATTCATTATTAACATTTCATCATTTTCACATAAAAATCTACATTTCTGATTTCTCTTAGAAAAATCTGATAGCATTCCACCATAGCAACTGTCACTGAGTTGGACGGAATAAGCGGCTACTCCTTTGTGTAGGAAGGCTCCCCTTTGTCCCTCTCCTTCTCAACCCTTGATTGTTCTTCAGTCATGAAGGCTGAGTGTCAATTGCCATCCATCCATGTGATCGCACAGTTGTTTGTCTTACGGTGGAATTGATAGGATATTAGAATATGTCCTATAACCTAATCTGTATTAAAAGTGTGATATAGATCAAGATACCACATGAATTAAGAACAATGGGAGAAAGCCTATTTTCTTATACAAGTGAAGAGTATCCTAGGAATTCATGTGCATATAAGCTAGATCTGTACAACAATCACCTGCCTGTTTTACTTACTCATTTCCTCCCTTTTGTAAACTTTGAGTTTAAGATGCCTTTTTTAGCTTTTGTACCTGTGATCTCATCTTTGGGTACAGATCATCCCGGAGGCGGAAATAATATGTTTCCTATCCCAAATGACAGTCTCCTTTTCTTTCTTTTCAGTAAAACTCCAAGTTTTTATGGTGGTAAAGTGCCCACAGAAGGGTCTATGCTGAAATTTCTAATCACATTTCCTTATTTCTCAGCCTCCGTTATGGGTAGCCATGTAACCCAGTTCTGACCAATGAGATGTAGGCAGAATATGCTGATGAGCTGGGGAAGTTTTATTTCCCTGCAAAGGGGACAGGTGCAGTTGGCATGACCCTTGGCCATTCCCCTTTTCTTCCTGCTTTGAAGTGGACAAGCATTCTCTGGATATGCAAAAGCCATCTCGTACCCATGAGGAGACAGTCGTGGGGCAAAAGCCAATTTGTGAAGGGCACTGAGCAGAAATAAAGCAAGAGTCTGGGCCCTTGTGTGTAGCTGAGTTGCTAAACCAATTGCCAGTAACTGCCTAGATTTGGTTATACGAGAAAAATAAATCCTTTGTTGTTTAAGTCATGGTTGTTCAGCTTTTCTGTTACTTGCAGACAAAGGCATTCCTGATCAATACATTCCTCTTCCCTCCTTTTTATTGATATACGTACAATGCTTCCCATTGTTTCTGTACTCCCCACATCTGCCCAATTTTACCAACACCCAGTTCAGTTCCCATTGGACAATATTTTCAAGGCATGGTGTTAGCACTTGGAATGAGGGTCCTACAAAGATGAGGAAGACATGTTTTTTTTTTGTCTTTAAGTAGCTTGTTATTTCCAAGGGAGAATTAGACACATGTAGGCATAATTGCAACACAAAATAGGATAAGGACAATGTCATGGGCGAAATGGAGGTTGTTACTGAGTGTTCAAAATGGGCTGACCTAAGTGATCTTGCACCGGGTTTCTGACTGGCGTCATCTGGAGATTTCTTGGAGAAGTTGGAATTTGAGATGAATCTTGAATGGTGGATAACATTTTAAAGAATTGCCTTCTAGGAAGAGAGACTGGCAGAGGAAAGGCATGGAGGCAGAAACGTGCAGAACAGCTTGGGGAGCCTGGTTTCTGCAGCCTCCTGCTCCCACACTCCAGGCCCACTGGCCCCTCTCCCAGCTCTGTGCCCTCACACGGCCTTCTCCTCCTGCTTGTGGGTCCTACCCTTCGCCTGTCTTCTGGCCATCCTGGGAATATTGTTTCCTTAGGAGGGACACCTCTGAGTAGCCAAACTCAAGTGGGCCCCACCTGCTATTCTCTCTCTTATATTCTTTGTACTATATTCTTTGCCTTTACAAAATTTAGATGTTCATTTGTTTAGCAGTTGCTAGTATTTATTGAAGATCTGTTGTATTCCAGTCACTGGACTCACCTACTAGCTATATTAGTTAATAAAACTGTCCAGCCCCAGGCCTTTACCTTCGGATAGGTGCACAGACAATAAACAAAGAAAGAAAGAAAGAAACATATAATTGTTACCGATTATATTCAATGCTAGGAAGAAAATAATGGTGATCTGATTGGGAGAAACCTGGGAACTGGCAGGAAGGGGTAAACTCTGTTAATAACAGGACCTACTTCAGAGAATTTTGTGGTAATAATAAAGCTAATAGTATACATAAAGAGCTAAATAGAGTGACTGGCACATAATCAGCAATAAAATTAGTAATTATAAATTTGTATTTCTAAGCAAACTTTTAATTGAAATACGTATGAGTATACAGGAAATAGCACAAATCAAAAAGTATACAGTCTGGTGAATATTTATAAATGAAACACATACATGTAAGCAGCCCCAGATCAAGAAAGAGAATATGACTAGGGTGCTTACGTTCCCATCAAGCTTCCTTCTAGTCAGTTCTTAAACTGAAGGGGTTATTTTTATTATTTTGACCTCTAACAGCATAGAATTTTGCCTGCTTTTTGAACTTTATATAAATAAAATCATAAGGCATGTACGTGTTTGTACTTGGGTTTTTTTTTTTTCTCCTGAAAAATGATATAATTAACAGTGTGGGGATTTTTAAAAAATGTGTTGTATTGAAAATACTGATATTCAAAGAAATAGTTTTGGATCTATTCTAAAAATTTAGATTTCACTAATTAATTAAAATCAGTGCTGATCTTTTTCTTAGAATAAATATTCTTGTAAATCTTAATTGAGATTTAATGCCTATATAAATGATTGTTTGTTATACAAATGATTAAATATAAACCACAGGGTAGCAAGAATATAAATGAGCAAACATAATTATTTACCCAGCAAAAGAAACAATTAACAAAGTAATTGGAATGGGAAAAAAATATTTGCAAACCATATATCTGATAAGAGGTTAATATCCAAAACATATAAGGAACTCATACAATTGAATAGCAAAAAAACCCACACATAATAAAAAATTGGCAAAATACCTCAATAGACATTTTTTCCAAACAAGATATATAAGTGAGCAACAGGTGCATGAAAAGATGCTCAATATCACTAGTTATTAGGGAAATGCAAATCAAAACAACAGTGAGATATTACCTCATGCCTGTCAGAATGGTTATCATTTAAAAGACAAGAGATAACAAATGCTGGTGAGGATGTGGAGAAAAGGGAATCCTTGTGCACCATTTGTGGGAATGTAAACTGGTCCAACCACTATGGAAAACAGTACAGAGGCTCCTCAAAAAAACACACACAACAACACACACTAACTTGAAAAGATATCTACACCTCTATGTTTATAGCAACATTATTTACAATAACCAAGACTTGGAAACAACCTAAGTGTTCATCAATAGATGAATAGATCAAGAAGTGGTGGTACATATGTAAATGGAATATTATTCAGCCATAAAAAATGAGGAAATCCTGACATTTGCAACAACTTGGATGGACCTTGAGGGCATTATGCTAAGTGACATAAGACAGACAGAGAAAGACAAATACTGCATGATTTCACTTATATGTGGAATCCTAAAAAAAAAAAAAAAAACTCATAGAAAGAGATCAGATGTGTGGTTATCTGAGGTGGGGAGTGGGAAAAGGGAAATTGGAAGAAGGTGGTCAAAAGGTACAAACTTCCAGTTATAAGGTAAATGAGTAGTAGGGATGTACTATACGACATGGTGAATATAGTTAACATTGCTGTGTGATACATGAAAGTTGTTAAGAGAGTAAATACTAAGAGTTCTCATCACAAGGAAAAGAAATGTTTCTTTTCTTTTTTTAAAAAATTGTATCTATAGGGGCGCCTGGTTAGCTCAGTTGGTTAGAGAGCAATACTCTTAACAACAAGGTTGCCGGTTCGATCCCCACATGTGCCACTGTGAGCTGCGCCTTCCACAACTAGACTGAAACAACTACTTGTCTTGAAACTGATGGGTCCTGGAAAAACACACTTAAATAAATAAAAGTAAAAAAAAAAAATGGAGGACCACAAAGAATTAAAAAAATAATTGTATCTATATGAGATGATGGATGTTAACTAAATTTATTGTAGTATTAATTTTACAATATATGCACATAAAACCATTATACTGTTCACCTTAAACTTACACAGTACTGTATATCAATTATATCAATAAAACTGGGGAAAAATAATTATTTAATCAGTAGTAATAATCCAGACTACCTTTCTCCCATCCAAGTACTAACGAGGCCCGACCCTGCTTAGCTTCCAAGATCAGAGGAGATCGGGTGTGTTCAAGATCGGGTGCATTCAGGGTGGTATGGCCCTAGACCAGACTACCTTTCTAAGAATTTTGGATACATAAAGAATGAGAAAATATTGCAGCATACAAAAGCATTTGATCTTAGTTCCACACTGTTGATACTCCTTCTTCTTTAGCAGTGATGAACCTGCATTATCTCCTGTCAGTTCATTAGGTTTATTACATGAACCATAATGCAAGCATGTGTGCAGGCTAGATTTTGAATACCAACATGTGCCACAGGCTGCTTTAATAAGACCCAGGACTTCAATGTTGATTTTATTTACTAGGCTTTTCCTTCTTTTCTTCTGAGATGGATCATACTATCCTTCTGATGTTTTTTTAATTCAGGAGGAATGGATGAGTGCACTTGGCTGCTGGGACTGGCGATTACCAAAGAAGGCAGTGAAGAAAGCCACTCTGACACTGTGTGCTCTCAGGGGCCGGGGTGGTTTAGGACTCATCGGAAGTGGCACCTTCTCTGCGCAGGTGCATTCTCTAGCACCTCTCTGAGGACGTTTACCTTTAGTATAATAGAAACTGCCGCTCCTGCAGCAGGGTTGGCCGCCTTCGTCTTAGCTGGGCCATGCTGTTGCCTGTGATTGTAGTTTGTTCATTTTCATTGCTGTGTATCATTCCATTGTGTGAGCCTGCCACAATGTATTTATCTGTTTCACTGTTGATGGATTCTTTTTTAACATTTGTCATTCCATTAGGCTTCATCTCCAGGCAGGGTTCAATAGACTTTTGTTGGATGAATGGATACCGAGTGGGTGATGTGAGATAATATTGGAAAAGCTAGTTGAGGTCATATTGGGGAGAAATGTAAAAGTCTGGTAAGAAGTTTGCACTAATTTCTTAGGCAAAGAAGCTTCATGGAGGAGAGGGTAAAAGCATGGACTATAGAGCTGGACTGTTTGGGTCTGATGGCCGATGCTACATGTTAGCTCTTATTAGCTGTGTAACCTCGGGGTAACATACCTAATAGATCTGTGCCCCAGGTTCCTTAGCTAAAAAAATGGCTAGCATAGGGAGATTGTGAAGATTAGTGATTTAATACCTATAAGTTGCTTAGGCTAGTACCCAGAACTTAATAAGTTCTACAACAGTAACTGTTAAATAAAATGAGGGGCCTCTGTAGGTTTTTGAAAGGGAAGTGGTGTTTTTGGTGCAGGGTGAGAGGATGTAATAAAGGCAGGACCGTGGTCCAGCTACAGGTACTGTTTTTATCAGAAGGCTGATTCTTGCTGGCTAAGGCACATTGCTTGTGTAGGAAATGCTGGTGAGCAACTCACATGCAGAGAAAAAACTTGAAATGGGGAAGAGAAAATTACGTTTCAAAGATTCTATCCTTAGCCTTTGCAGACAAGTTGTGAATTGGCAGTTTGAAATTATAACTTGTAATTAGAAAATTTTCATCTTTTGTAACCATCAGTCAGTGAGAAAACTGTAGTTATTATAGTGATGGAATTTCAGAGAGCTGGAAGGGATTTTTTTCCATCCCACTGAATGTAAGAGTCTCCCTCTGTTGCCTATATGTAAGGCTGGTCTGTTGAGATTTGCAGCAATTTCTAGTGGAAATTTCCCGAAGTGAAGTTGTCTGTGTTGTGCTAGGTTATCGCACTGGAGCCAAACTGTGGAGAGTGAATATGTAGGAGTCTGGGAAGAAACAGATGCTACATTCCAACTGCGTAATTGGAAAAGTTTAAGGACCATTTACAGAGTTAGGTAAAACAACAAAGGATAGTGCAGAACCTTGGGACCAGCAACCTTGGGAAGACCTGACCACACTAGGCCTGAAGAGGCAATGGCAGGGAGGGCTTACCAGCACCCAGGGAGGGCCAAGGACAAAAGCTGGACTTTGGAAGAGGGGGCCTCCAGCCAATGACTCCCTGATAAGGCTGGAGTTGTGAGAGTGAATAGCAGACTTGCCTTTACCCCACCGTTTAATCTCTTGCCAGTGCACCCACTGGCTGAACCTGTATGGAAGCTGGAAGGAGCAGGAGTCCATTGATGCAGCTCACAACAGTCGGCCTTCCCAAGGCACAGAGCAGGTGGTGAAGGCGGGCATGTGGACCTGACGGGCCAAATAATGTATGTGCAGCAGAAACACAGAACAATGGCACGGGCCAGGCAGTTCATTTGGCTGCTTCCGAAGTCGACCTAATCTCATAAAACAGCTGTAATTAGTATTAACAGTAATAATTGGTATAGTAAAAATGTGACTTGATCTATTGGGCATCCCCTAGGGGCCAGGCTTTGGGCTCAGCGCCTCGTGTACTTGATTTCATTTAATCTTCACAATATTCCTCTAGCTAGTATCAATGCTATCCTGCAGATTAGGAAAACTGAGGCTTAGAGAACTTAAGTGACTTGCCTGAAGTCCCAGAGCTCATAAGAAGCTGTCAGTTTAGTCCCATGTTTCCTGAAGCCGAAGTCCAGGACCCTTTTTACCACTTGAGTCATTTACCGATCCCTTTTACTTATACATTCATTTACAGTATTTTCTACTTAGGTGAATATATTTACATGAAAATGGAAACAATACAGAAATTTTAGAGTCAAAAGTTCAGTTTAGTCCTTTCCATCTCTGTCTTTCAAAACACGTCCCTCCTCAGAAGTTATCACTGTTAATGGTGAGGTAAGTTTCCTTCCAGACTGCTTTATTTTCTATGTATTTACAAGGTTACATGTATATAAGCACATATATAGCTATTCTATTTTACATAGATAGGGTCATTTGGTTTATAATTTTCTTTAACTTCTTTTTATTCTAGCCTTTCCTTCCCCCTACTTTGGACCCGTCCGTACCATAGTGACTTGAATTATTTTATTATCCTGTGGCATATAAATACAGATATATAATTAGTATATGACTTCCATGTGTTTGGTGGTACACAACTATAAAACCCAAATCAATTAAGGACCAACAATATTTCAAAATAAAAATTATCAATGTTAATGCAATTTAACATGAATCAAATAAAGTTGTAGATAGTTGGGTTTAATTATAGGAAGATGTTTTATGTTTTACTTGATTTGATCCTTTTGATCTTGAGCATGATGGACCGTCATTTATGTTACCATCATTATTATTTTTCCTTTTAAACAGTAAACAATGCACTCTCTTTTGATCCTATGACAATCAATGTAATTATGCTCAAACATACTGAGAAATTTAAAAAGGACCATTTAACAAATATTTTCCATCTCTACAATGATATGTTCTAGTAATAGACTTTTACAAGCTGAATAGCACAGAAGGAGATACATAGAAAGACTCCATTTCCTTCCTGAACGGTATTAACGATTATACCACTTACCTGAGTTACTATGTATAAGGTGATTCGATTCTCCAACAAATTTTTTCCTCCTGAAAATATTGTTAAGCTTTTGCATAGCATAAGATGAGGTAATTTGGCCTCCAGCTGACCTTGGCAGTTCGTTTCCTTTTTAGGTCTGCCTCAATTGTTTCCTTATTAGCCTGCTCCATTAGAGTGTATTATTGCACAATCTATCATTTTCATGATGTCCTATCAAAATCCCAGTTTATTAAGTAACTTACAAAACTAAAGTTTTACTCCATGGAACTGTCTTTCAATTTTGAGTATCATTGCAAGTCTCAAGATTTATCTTCATCATTGGTTACGATAAATCACCTAAGTACAATAGCAGATATAGAATGTTGTCATTTGTATATTAGGATGTGCTGGCTTAAATGCATTCAGTTATGCCTATTAGCACGTAGAAGTTAAATGCTATCCCTTCAAATGATCCATTGATAATAACCTGATTACAAACAGTAATGCAGAAATGTAGGCACTGGAATTAATGGCTATTTGTGGGTCTTCTGGATCCAGATTGATGTTATTTTTTCACGGATATCAAACATATTTTTTTTAAGAAACGAATTAAGATAATCTCATGGTATTTGTCGATACCCCTGCTCCCCAACACTGTGTGAGAATTTCCCAGCTTGAGAATCACTGTGCACTATATTCTACTTTGCTGCATGGGATACAAAGGCAGTCAGGGCAGGGAAGAGAGAACTGTTGGAGAGAAAACAGACATCGTTCAAACTCTCACAGAGTTTCTCTCTGCTGCTGGCCAGGACGTTGGTGTTAAGAATGGGATCCTGTAGGCTGTGTGTGTTTATACCTCCCCAGACCTCTGGCCAAGGAGATATTTCTCCCTTCTGTAGTCACGTAGACTAAATTCTTTCTGTAGATGTCTAGGCCCTGTTAGATTGATGTCAACCTTTCAACTTACCACTCTGCTAGTTTGTACTGTGGCTTGAGGCCTTTGTTCCCCTATTCCAAGATATACTTGCTCACTATAAAGGTATATAATGGCCTCACAAGTGTATTACCCTGCTGTGTAACTCACCCAGGTGGCATGAGTGCCAGAAATATGTTTTATTTCTAGATTCAATGTGGGTATAACTCATTGAAAGGACAGTGTCCCCTTAAAGTACTACTTGTTTCAGAGTAACTGATAGTTAAGAAATGACACAAAGGTTAATGTTTTCTTTTTGCCCCTCTTTTCCGTCTCTCCCTCCTTTCCTTCTCTACCCTTCTCCTTTCTCCTTCCCCTCCTCTTCTTCCATCTTCTTTATTGCTGAAAGTTATCCTTTAGGCAACCTCCTCTGACCTGGAAGTATGAAACAGACATATTCCTCAGTTGATAAAGCTCGTTTGGGTCAGAGCTCTTACTAGACGAGGATCTCCAAGACTCCCAGGACCGTGCTCTCCATACTAGACATCTGCTGAGAAGCAAGAATCAATAATATATTGAGAAACCTCAGCCTTACATAATTCCAGTTATTACGTGTAGAAGGAATGAGGGAAATATAAAGGCACCCTTAGGCAAATGCCACAATAGTAACTGTTGCAGGCAAGATCCACTGATGGATAAAATCCATGGGTGAAAGTTGGAGTCGAAACAGGATATTAGCAAAATCTCAAAGCATCTCCCCCAACGTATTTATCAATTATAAAGGGAAAATAGTAACTTGCAATAGTAACTTACAATGGAGAAACCCAACTGATGCCATAGTAACCAAGTGATCAAAGGTAATATCACTGGCATTGAGACGTATCAGTTAGCACATACCTCTTGATAATGATGGACCAAGAAGGACACAACATCACTTTTGCAGTGATCTTGCCAGAAAGGCTCAAAACCTCTGTTTAATTGTGAGGAAACATCAGATAAACCCAAACTGGGGGACATTCTACAAAATAACCGCCCAATACTCATTAAAAGTGTCAAGGTCATGAAAGACAAGGAAAGATCGAGGAACTGTCACCGATTGTAGGAGACAAAGGAGACAACCAAATGCGATGTGGGACCCTGAATTGATTCTGGAACAGCAAAAGAATATTAACAGAAAAACTAGAGAAACTCAAATAAGATCTATAGTTCAGACAATAGCATTGTACTCATATTAACTTTCTGGTTTGGGTAACTGTGCTATGGTTATACAACCTATTAAGATTAGAAGAAGCTGAGTGAAGAGAGTATATGGAAACTCTCTGAACTGTTTTGGCAACTTTCTGGCAAGTCTAAAATTACTTCATAATAAGAAGTTAAAAAAAAGTTAAAGAAAAAAATAAAAAAGAAACCCAAAAATTCAGGGCAGAGACTCTCCACTTGACAAGGGAAGAAAAATTTGAAATTTTTAGGACCATCTTTAGCGAGTCAGGCAAGTTGACAAAGATCTTTGAGGCATCTGAAACATTTGTATATTGTAGTTTGTGTGAGGAATTTTATTGATTATATTTTGTCCTTACTTTCCCATTCTCCACCAAAATATCTTGCTTTTTCCTTGACAAGTGTGATTTGAAAATTGTGTTGTATTTTAAATGTTATCGCTATAAAATTCTTAGCACACAATTTTTCCTATTGGAAACTCATTTCCAAGTTTACAAGGAGATAAAATGAGTTTTGATTTTCCCAGTTATCTGTGGTAGTCTGCTTTAGGGACTGTAGCTCATCTTTTAAAATGTCACAATTGTATCTGAATCTGATAAATCAATCAATCAGCAAATGTCTCCTTATTACTTGCTGAGAACTCTGAACATAGTTGCAGTCCTCAAGAAGCTCACAATCTCTCTGGAGAAACAAGGTGAACCTGGAAAAATCAGGGCAACACTTTGTCGGAAACCCTGAGTGAGGTCATGGTGCAGAATTTCAGCCTTATGGGAGGAGAGGTTAGGGCAGGGGACCCGAATGGTCGCAGTAAGCTGCCTGTATAAGAAATTATTTGCATATCAAAACATCAAGTTGTACACCTTAAATATATACATTTTTAATAGGCCAACGATATCTCAAAGCTGTTAACAAAAAGAAATTACTTGCTCTCAGCCTCGAACTGTGGGCAGGATTCCACAGATGACAGAGAAGGAAAGGATTCCAGCTTAGGAGAGAACAAGGCACCACTCAAGTGGTCAACGCCAGAAGCAGCCTGCCTGGAGTGGTCAGTGGATGTTGATCTGAGGATGGATCAGTAGCCAGCAGCAGGGGACGAGGGAAGGGTGGATAATGGAAAGTCCTGAAAACCAAGTCAAGGATATTTGATTACAAACCTGCAGTAGGTAATAGAGACTCTTTGCATGTTTGGGAATAGGGAGGCCGTTGTAATAATCTAGATGGGACTTGAGGCCTTGCTAGGTTTGCATGTTGATGGTGGGAATGAGGAGTGGATATGACATAGATGATCACAGGAAACATTCAAAATGTGATGAATATGAGGGAAATGGAAGGAGTCACGGAGGAGTTGAAGATTTTAGGTCCCTTTTTATGCTGTCTCTGATCAGTGTGCTTTCCTGTTGGTCCAATCGTTTCTAAAATAGATCTCAGAGTGTAATAAGTGGAACCAGTGTTTGTATAGAACTCACCCAAATGTGGCATCTTTTCCTTTAATCCTCATCGAGGTACCTGCTCATCGCCTTTGATTCATTGGTGAGTCAGAAGCTCTCGACTATAAGAGGGAACCCTTCCCCTCATTCTCTGGTGCCCTTAAGTATTTTTTCCTCTCCTAATCAAGAGTTTCATGAAATTTTTCCCTCCCTTCCTGACAACCCAGGACCATCACCTGGAAGTGACATTTTAAGCCTCTTATTTTTAAGGCAAAGGTACCACAATTATGATAGGACTGAACTTTATTCTTGCAGGCGTTTAATGTTTTATTTGAGTTTTGGAGAGGAGTGGTCAATTTTGTTTACAAAAAGGATGTATTTTGGGGCCCAAGCAATTGTCAAGAGAAAATGTTTATATTAGAGAACAAACTGGTTTTAATTGCTGATTTTAATGCGATTAATTGCTATTTACCCTTTAATGTTTACGCAGGCATCACTTCATGTAGGAAGCCTTCTCTGAATACCCCCTACTCCTATCCAGAGACACTGGGTGGGCAAACCAGAGTGTACAAGGTTGGACAATTAAGTTCGCGAACTCATCCGAGAAAAAGTGCTACATACCACATTGCTGAATACCAATACAGTCACCTTTGAAGTACTTCCTTTGGGAAGCTATGCACTGATGTCAGCGCCTAGTCCACCCTTCAAAGAAATTTTGTAACTCTTTTTCTGTAATGGCCATCAGAGCTGTCGTCACATTACCCTTGATGTCCTGAATGTCATCAAAGTATCTTCCTTTCAATGTACCTTTTATCTTTGGGTAAAGAAAGAAGTCATTGGGGGCCAGATCAGGTGAGTAGGGAGGCTGTTCCAATACAGTTATTTGTTTACTGGCTAAAAACTCCCTCAAAGACAGTGCCGTGTAAGCTGGTGCATTGTCGTGATGCAAGAGCCATGAATTGTTGGCGAAAAGTTCAGGTCATTTTCATCTAACTTTTTCATGCAGGCTTTTCAGCACTTCCAAATAGTAAATTTGGTTCACTGTTTGTCCAGTTGGTACAAATTCATAATGAATATGAATAATATGAATATGAATATGTGTATATATATATATAGTCAAAAGTTTATAAAGAACAGAAGTAAAACTAATGAATCACCAAAGAAGTAATTAATAAAGTTTATTGTACACACACCAAAAAGACAGTTTGTGAACCAGGAGCACTCAAACCAAAACAAGGACTGAGGCTCACGGTAGATTGTTATAAGGCAATTGACGTAGTGGGAAGGCAGTGGCTGTTTATTCTTCACAGTGATTGGTTGTATTATGAGAACTGTCTTAAATGACAGTGAATTGGTTAGTGGTACCTCATGTCAATTTTGAGAAACCGTTTAAGTTTTGCTTATGATTTCCAGAAGCATATGTGAGAAATGACCCTGTCTTGCAAAATAAGCTAAATTGAGATTTGCTTGTATGACTAAACTAGTTTTCTCTGCTCAGGGAATTCTCAAGGCTGGTTTTCATTTGTTTTTTTATTTTAACGATATCATATATATGACATATGTGTGATACATATGTTACATTAAAGATGAATAGCTGCAAATAATTAAAAACAACAAAACAGCAAAGTACCTTGTTCCACGAGATGCCTCACAGCAGTGAAATGACTTCTCCTTACGTGATCTGCCGCCATACTGATGGCACTATCTATCTGACTGAACCAAATTATTGTGACATGATCTTGTACTCAGGTTGCAAATGAAATAGTTTCACCAGGCTCATCAGCAGCAGACGGAGTGTACTTAAAGCTTCGTGGCTATAAGCATACATTGTGATATCTTACTGCTTTCACATGATGCATGATGAAATGATTGAAGACATCATTACATGCAACAAAATCCAGAGAGGAGTGTGATATTCTTAACTGCTTAGTACTTCAAGCTGTTACAGGGGTGTTGAATACTTTTCCTGAAGAACTGTAGGGAAGCGTCTTTGTTGCAATTAAGCCTCTCTCTAGAGAAACGGTGGGGCCTTAACCACATTGTAGACATATTCAGGGAGCCCAGCAAGTGGGAGAGAGTAAGTGGAGCGTCCAGCTCTGAGCTGGATTTTAGTGACTTAATTAGCGTCCACTGAAACCACGGTAAAGTGCTTCTTCATCTTGGCTGAATATTAGAATCACCCAGGGAGCTTTTTAAACTACCATGCTGAGGGCTCCAGGGATTTTGATTTAATTTTTGTGAGTGGGGCCAGGCATTGATGGTTTTTAAAACTCCCCGGTGATTCTAATGGATAGCCACAGCTGAGAACAAAACTTGAGGAGCAATACGTCAGTTAGCCTTCTTTGGCCCTCCTCCTTTTTAACCACGCTCCAGTGGGGATTTCTGGGAGAGTAAGTGTACAAGCAGGAGAGAAGGAGCAACAGGTAGGAGGACACAAGAGAAGGTCCGTAATTTCTCAAAACCTTCACCTACTCGTTCGGACTTTGAAAACTCTCTTTCTAGGTGAGTCACTCAATATAAATTCTAATGACAAATTGTGTCTGGAATATGACTCTATGCCTCCTAAGCTGGAATAATAAAAAGGACTTAATTTATTCATCAATCCATTTAATGAGCTTTTACAAAAAAAATACATGGGGCAAAAAAACATGATTTGTGGTCTCCAGAAGCAGCACCCACTCCTGGAAACTGACACTGGAGAGGCACAGAATATGCAGATGACGGTGGGGGCAGCGCACTTTTCCGTCCTCCTTCTCCTTCTTTGGAGCCAGGTACTGTCTCTGGTTCAGGGAAATAAAACTCAGGGCTGGGAGGATGGGATCTCCTTTGTGTGATAAAGCACGAGAGATGAGCTTCCGGAAGGTTACAGTGGACCGTTAGCTGACTTCTGGATACTTTGCCCGTTGGCCGGACCAGGACATGAACGGCTCCCTGTTTCGATCCTACTCAGAGCCGCCCCTCCTCCCCTCAATCCCTCATAGTCCACCCCTCCGGCGGTGAAAGATTGAGGTTGCAGAGAACGACAGGAAACCCTTCCTGGGGCTGCATATAAGCGTAGGTAGGGTGAGGGCCAAGAAAAGGTAAAAAGGAGGGAGGGTCTCCAGGGAAGCCTAAGGAGGGAGGGGCTTTGGAGGGGAAGACCCCTGAAATGCAAGCCAATGAGGCCAGCCGAATGAGGGAGGCCTCTGCCTGTAGACCCACCACCCACAGAACGAACTAGGTTGTCTCACCTGCGTCTCAGGTAAAGGACTGATTGATTGCGCTTTGGCATTTGGTATCTGCGTTTGCTTTTGTTTATGAACTATATTGCCTTTCTTCCACAATGATGGTTGATGCGAGGGTAACAAAGGCCATAGAATTTCAGAGAAGGGTCAGGTTCCTATCAGTCACCAGAGTTAAGTTTCAGGAAGCTGAAATACTGCGAGCCACTAGAGTTTCATGCACTGCAGACTCGTTCGTTGGAAGAGTCTCTGGAGCAATTCCACTTCCTGATTTCCTAATGAGGTTATTGAGCCTCAAAAAATAGGGAGGGAGTGATGTTAGGGATGGTGTGTGGCAGAGAGACCCTTACAAGCCGCGTCATAGAGGAAGGCAGATGTGAGCGCCACGGGACGATGGAGAGGGGATCAGTGGCCTGGTTATTCACAAGGTTTGTTTCAGCCTTGGGCAAAAGTGAAGTATTTTAACAAAAGAAACTGATGGTAAGAAAGTGGTAAGAAAAAATCCGTGAGCTCAGGGAAGGTCTTTGAGGGATACGGACAGAAGAAAAGTGTTGCAGTTTACTTGGAAGTGAGGCCTTCCCAGCATAAACTTAGAAAACAAAAGGATAAGGCCTCTTCCTTTTTCCCTCTTCCCTACTCTCCCCCAATCCCTCTCCCCTTCCTCCTCATTCCTTCCTCCTGTCTCATCACTGAGTGGGAGTCCAAGCTGAGTGACATGGGGCTTTTCCTCAATCATGGTGTCCCTGGTGATCACGGTGATGCCATCCAGGGCATTTACCTGCCACGTGTGTGGTGTGGCTGTGCCAGGCAGAGGCGGGGAGGGTGGGACATAGGGAGCTCTCCTCTGTTTTTGCAGTCTCCCCATCCCCCACAATCAGACATCTGGGTTAAGTGCTGTCTCTGTTAGCGAGAAACAAAAATACAATAATAAAAAGGAGCAATCTGAATTTTGAGTGTCATATGGAAATGATGAGAGGTGTGAATATTTTCAATGGAATACATCATCATGGTTTACAAAAAAGCTACAGAAATAGGCTGTCATCATAGTAAAGGCACTATAATTTTATATTGGAACTTCTACCTCTTATTTCCTTATAATTTCTAAGCAAGTAACTAAAATTAAAAATTGGTCTGCTTTGTCCTACTAACCCCATCATTAAATCTTCTCAATGCGGTTGCTTTCATTATGGTCAACATGATAATTCAGGAATAAATAAAAAAGAACTGAAACTCTAAAGTTTGCTCTCAAAGACGTTTCAAGCTCTAGAATGGGTGTTGGGAAAATTTAATCCTGAGGAACAACCATGTTACTGGTATTTTGGTTGGTCAGTTTTGGTGATTCCAAGTACCTAGAGAATAACATTCTGTTTCGTGATGAAAAATTGGAGTCCTTTCTTCCAGTCAGAAGTATAAGAATTCTTGATGAGATATGGTGAAGCTTTAAAAGCTGGAAAAACGTCAAGACATATAAAGTTTGTTTTTTTCAACTTTTCGAAAAGGATCTATCCTTTCTTACGGGCAGCAAATCAGCTCTAGAAATAACTCCCAAAATGAGGAGGAAGTTTCTTTTGGGGCTAGGGGTTAGATATTTAAAGAAAAAGATTTTGTGTATTTAATGGAATTACCACTTTGATTCAACCCGTGAGCAAGATGTACTGACTTTCCAGCTACAAAATGTGTCAAATCAGACTATTTGTCTTTCTGTCTCTGATGTTACCACCTTAGTTCAGCTCTCGTCTGCATTGGGTCTCCCTGCTCACACTCATGCCCTGTCCCGTCCGCTCTCCCACAATATCCAGTGTCATCGTCTTAGTGCAAAGGACGTCCCCTCCGTCCCTCCCTGCCCCACTGTGTAAAGTCCTGCATTTAGAGAGGTTTGGATGTTATTCTAATGCAGCCCTGCAAGTGCTCTACCGTCCCCAACCCTCTTGCTTTCTCTCCAGGACCCTGCTGTTTGTCTCATAAGACCTTACCACAATTCGTAAATATTTTGTTTGCTTATTTTTTGTGTCATCTTGCCTACTGGATTGTATGATTCATCAATCCAGGGATTTTTCAGTTTCCTTCTCGTTCACCTTTGTTTCCTAGTGGCAAACTCAACAAATAGCATATGGTAGAGTTTTTCCCCAGCGTTTTTTGAATAAAATATTAATAATTCAAATATACAGTAAAGAGAATTTTACAATGAACAGCTGAATACCACCACCTAGTTTTTACTGTACTTTTTTCATCACATATCTATCCATATCTCCATCTCTCTATCTATAAATACATGGTGGACTTTTAATGCATTTGCTGAAAGAATGAATGAAAGAACGAATTAATGTTATTTTTTTGGTCGATAGCTGGAAGCCGTCCATCCTGAGGTTGGCCCGATACAAATACTGAGTTTCCTTGTTTCTGTGTGGACAAGGTATGGGGGATTATGTTACATTCCCCAGGATGTGTATCTTGCTAAGCTCTGTACCAGGTACTGGGCTACATACTGGGGATTCAGAAATAAGTATAAATTTCCTGGCTTCTAGGGGCACACATTCTACTAGTGAGAGGAACTAAATATATTAGTGATGGAAGAAGAAAGAAGTAGAAACTATGGGATAGTGACACTTTTTTTCTTCACACAATTTATTAATAAAGACTGACCAGTGTTGTCTTGTTAAAACTGCCTTATTTCTTGGCATTTTGTGGGGTTTTTTTGTTGCACAAGTAGATAAAAGCAATTGTTGACTTGGCCAGTAGCAGTAAAGGCACATTTTATGATTCCGACTTTAGTGAGTGACAAATGCAAGCCCACTTAAACCATGACACTTTTGGCTTTTTTTTGTTTTGTTTTGTTTTGTTTTCAGTCTGTATACACCATTGAAACACATAAATAATAGATGCAAAAGAAAAACATATAAAACATGTTTCTAATCTAGGCTAACTATGGTCAAGGTATAGAGAGCATCACTGCTAGTCCAGAAAACGGTCAGAGCGGGCAGGGCAGGCAGAGCTTTCTTCCCTTCTGCACGCACACAAGTTTTTTGTTTTTCTTTCTCTCTCAAACTGTGTTTGATTATATTTTGCTCGCTGTATTTATTATTTTGATTTCTCAAAATAATACTCACTTTCTTCAAAGTGACATCCTGGGGCAGCGGTTTGCAATATCCTTTATTAAGCTTTGCTGGGTCTATTCACATTTCTTTTAGTTCTTATTTTTAGAAGGAGGATTTTAAAAAGGTCAGTGCAGTAACTTTGTGATTGAATTCCAAGGGTACTTAGCAGGGGTCCATGTAATAAGGGTGTTGAATCATTGTGAACTGGGAATGCATCCAAGTTCATGCTTTCACTGAGCAGCCTCTGTTAAATATTTTAAAGTGAGCGCAATCTTTCAAAATAGGCGTATGGGCCTGGACAGCATAGAAATGGTGAACACAGTACCTGGGTAAGCAGCAAAGGCGGAAGCTGAGACTTGGCTTATTGTTTCTCTGACCTCAGCAGTCTCTTCCTATCTCTTCCTCCTGTTATTTGATGGGGTTCTGCTTTCCAACATTTTGGTGGCCCCCCTCCCACCAACTTTCATTTGCTCATGTTGTCCTCCCATGGGTTTCCATGCGGTAGATATTTTAGGGCCCAGTGTGGCTCTGACCTGGATTTGCTTCCTTGCTTTGCCACTATTAGCTAAAGATCCTTGAACAAGAAATGGACCTTTTCCAAGTTCCAGGTTCCTTACCGGTAACTGGGAGACCTTAATACCTACTTCAACATGTAAAGCGTGCCCACCATGGAGAAGACCCTTGATAAATGTTAGTTTGACCCTACCATTGTAAGATCAATTGACCCACTGGGTTAGTAAGAAACAATAATTTGGGGGAGAAATACGGATGTAAGCACCTAGATAGTACAATAGAAAAAAGCAAATCTGAGGTGAATATTTTACTTATAAAATTAATCCTAATTTTATTTTGCAAAAATCAACAAATACATGTTCAGATTTCATTCATCTTCAAAACACGTGTTTGTTTTTGTGTTTTTAACGAACATGCAAGTTAATATGGCATGCCAAACATCATTCTCTCCAGCTGTCTTTGGAAAAAAAATTTTTCATAACACAAGAGTGCAAATATTGTCTAAAAACTATTTATAGTTTTATCCTTCAGAATTACTAACAATAATATTTATTGAGAGGAAAGAAAAACTGCAAGGTTTGGTCTTTGGCATTCACATTTAATTCAACAGTATAATTAAAAACTTGTATTTAAGATAAACACTTTGAAGGAAATTTAATAAATCTTGTTTTTGCTCTGCAAAGAAGCCACTATATCAAAGCATTTAACTGGAGTTGTCAAATTCCTGCTGGTAGAATGTTACTTCCAGCCTATTTATTAGCTTTTCTTCCTGTAGCCCAGTACATGCTTTTTTTTCTCCCCTCCACTGAATGAAAGAACAGAAAGAAGGCAATTTCTTTTCTCTTACCCTGCCCCTCCCGCCCCGCCCCCTGCCAGCATCATGCAAGGCAAGGCAACATCACGAGTCACAATATCTGAATTTACTTTGATTATATTTTGTTTCTTATACTTAAAATTAATTTGTATTATAATACTTACTGGGTTATCTAAAATCAACATTGTTGATTTTAAATGGTTATAAAGCCAGACTTGTAGAGGCATTTGAAACAATTCACAAACCATGTCTGAAAGGAGATAATTACCTCCAGCCTATTCTTTTGCACTTGAAGTAAAGAATTTTAGGTATCAGCAGTTTACTAGAAAATAAGACTTTAGGGGGAGGGACATACAATTTATCTACATCTTTTTATACCTCGGGTGCCAAAAAAAATGTATATACGTGACTTGTATTCACCTTTTGTTATTGGTATATATTGAGTATTACAGTTTTAAGACAGTTTTTTCCTTTCTTAAAATGTGAATACATTTTTTTGGGGCACCCTCTGTATGTTATAAACAAGGATATGGTCCTTTTGACAGTAGCCTATGAAATAAATTTTTAAAAATATATCCTTCAGTATAGAATTGGTATCAAGGGAACATTTTAAACATGATTCTGGTAAGGGTCTTATGAGCCTACTTTCCAGAAAAATTTTATATGAAATTTCCTGATTAACAAAAAAACTTTAAAGTCATAGATGTAAGTTGAGAAACTATGGTATGTGAGTTAAGGTCATTTGTAGTACTTCTGCACAATGTAACACATACACAAGAACCTAAAGAGACATCTATCTCAAATGTCAGGCAGGATATCGGAGTGCATAGAGAAGAGAGGCCTTTTTAGGTCAGATAGTGAAAAAAGACACAGTGTGTGCCTCGAACAATAAACAGAGCAACACACACATGTGGTGCCAATTTATAGAATGCAGAGAAGATCAATTAGAAATTGTACTATGATAGCCACACATTTTGGAGAAAAATTCCCAAGCCAGGCGGATGTGGATTGGGATAAAAACATAGGCCGTATACACCACCATAGCAAAAATGGTCAGTAAGATGGTGTTGAACATGGATTGCTCCCAGGGCTCCAAGACGGCACAGCAGCTAATGATCTGATATTGATAGTAGAGCCAGGAGAAATAGTCCTTCACACGCCTGAAATCCATGGTTGGCTTCTTCAAGCTGCGGAAAGTCTGTCCTGGTAAAGAAGGCAACAGATTAGAAGAAAAATAATACCCGGAACCAAACACAAAATCTCCTTAGATTTTCATGATCTCAGCCTGTTAAAACCTTTCAAAGAATGTGAACCATCATTGAATGGACTGATATGACTGTTATATAGAAATAATATATAATATATTAATAATATCGCCATGACTAATAACTACTACTAGACTTAATAGCAACAATATTATTAATAGTAATATTCATCTTCAAATGGTAATTCCTAGTAACAACTCTAATGATAATAATACCTAAAAATTGAGGCTGACCACAGTTTCTTTAGTCATGTATACAGAGAGAGATAAACATGAATTTTCTATTTCCTACAACACATATTCTGGAAGAAGATTTAAAGAATTGTGTTCAGAAAAGAGTTACCATAACAAGCCTGAGGCTGCTATCTTTAGAAGGACCTGCCTGCTTGCAAGTTCCGGCCCTTGTCTGGCATCTGGGACCTTGCGTTTTGGAATGTTCGCTCCATTCCCTAATGGATAAGGATGATGCATTATGCCTAGACTGTACAAACACTGTAATTAATGGGGAACATCTGCTTTATTTTGGGAGTCTGAAATTTTGGTAATTACCAGAAAAAGAGTGTCCACATAACCAGTCCCAATGAAAACCTTGGTGCTGAGTCTCGAATGAGCTTCCCTGGGCAGCACCACTGCACATGGATGACTGCTCTTTTGCCGGTAGAGACAGGAGTGCACTGTGTGTGCCCACTCGTGGGAAGCCCGTAAAGGGATTTCTTCAGACTCCACCTGTGTCTTTCTTCCTTGCTGACCCTGTTGTATGTCCTTTCACTGTGGTGAAGTCCAGCTGTGAGTGCAGATGTATGTTGAGTCCTGTGAATCTTCCTAGTGAGTCAGTCACTGAACATGTGGCTGGTCTTGGGCACCTCTGAAACAAAGGGGAAGCCCAAAGTGTGCCTTTGGGTGGTTGTGTGTGTTCTGGGTACAGAACTTACGAAAACCACATAAAAATGTTTCATTGGCCCTCAGGACAGTTACAATCACATGTAAATTTTCCTAGAAAGAAGAGCGTCTATCCTTTCTTAAAATTATTCGTGGAAAGATTTTGCAGACTTTCACAGACAGGATGGGTGTCTATAGGGCTACAAACTGACCTTCGTGCCTGTTTTGCCTACTTCTAAGAATATAATGGTGCTACATTATCCAAGTCCACTTTTATAACTCTTACTATTCAAATCACAGTTACATTTTTTTGAACATTATTTCTATCTTCTGACCTCCAACTGTCTCTCTTTCCTTTTTTGATTCTCTTTGGAGTAAATAAAGCAAGATGTTTTTGCTCCATAAGACTGTGGACTCCTCAAGCTTTGGGGAAACTCTCATGATCCTAATGCCTGGCACAAAGATGGTAATCAGTGAATACTTGCTGAGTAATGAGTAAAGGAATGCATGTCGGGTAACCAACTTAAAAATAATAATTATGGATCACTCGTAGTCCCAACCTAAGTCAGTGTGGTTTGCCATTGTTGATTTTCAACAGCTTGGCTTTGATAATAAGTAACACTTTCTAATAAGGATAATTTCCACAAAAACTTTTACGTCTTTGGAAAGTCTTTGTGTTACCAGGTCACAATTACCTATAATAATGGCCAGGATAATTCAAATAAGCAGGTAAGCAACTGAAGATGTTTTACTATCTTACAAAAAGAAGTCAGCCTCCCATCTTCTCTGGAAGCCAGACTGGGAACTAAGTAATGTATTTTGCTGTGTATAACACACTTTTTTGGCCCAAATTTGTGAGGGAAAAATGAGGCTGCACATTATACATGAGTAGTACTAATTGTATATCTATATAAATGTTATCAATTCTTTTATTTATGCTTATGATTTAAACATGTAACTCTAGAAATCAGTAACAATATCCCTATGCAGAATAATACCCTGGAATAAGATAACCAGTTTTGTTGAACTTAAGGTGAAACTGCAACAATGAAGAGTTCTTGGGCTTCTATGATGTGTAAATATTGTATATTTGTTACCGGTACATAACATTTCTTGTACCTTGTATCTGTTCTTGTGTTTTGCAATTATTTGTTACATAAAATTTCTTGTACCATAATATGTTAAAAAATAAATGCTAAAATTCCTTTATAATACAAAAAACAAGTACCTAAATGTAAACAAATAAAAATTCAAATTAAAACATTAAAACAAAAGATTTTTTCCCCTGAAAATTTAGGCCAAAAATGAGGGTGTGCATTATACATGGCAAAATGTGGTAATGGGATTTAAATACCTTATCTTGGTAGGGGGGCCATGAGGAAAAGTCACCTAAAAAAATTCTTTTTTATTCCTAGCTCTGGTTGTAGAGAAAGAACATCGACCGATAAGTGCCAGGTCTTAAAGGAAATGCGTGACAGGACTGATCATTTCAGTGAGTGAAATTATACAAACAATAGAGATTTTTCCACAGAAAATTAGAAGTTATCACTAATTGAGCTTTTAGGCTGTCCCACTAGACAGCTGTATATTTCAAACAAAACTTAATTTTTAAAAATCTCATTCATGGTTACCCACACCTGCTGCTTCTTCATTATCTAGACAGCCTTTGGGGCGAAACCAGGTAGCTGCTGAGGAGCGTGCGAGTACATTCATGAGGTGCTGAGCTCCAGGCTGTGCTGGGTGAAGGCGGGAGAACAGTGGCTCAGGAGGGTAGAGGCACTCTGCTTAGGAAGCTGGGTCTAGTTGAGGAAGCAGGTAGCAATTAATCTATACAAAGAAGTAATTATCAACTACATAATTCCCTGAAGGAAGAGAGCAGTGTATCGGGCTATGGTCCAGTCTGAGCACGTCTCCGAGGAAGAGATATTTGAGATAAAATCCCAGGGATGATTGCAAGTCAGACACATCAATGGGTAGTCAGGTGGGAAGAATGGCCAAGACAGAGGGATCAACCTGTGTTTGTGAAAAGATTAGAGGTGGGAAGGAGCTTGACAGGTGGAGGTGGGGAGGGGCGGGAATGGAGCACAGTGATCTGGTGAGGGAGGCTGAGAGTACGAGAAAACTGAAGAGGAGGGAATGGTCCGTGAGACCAAGCGCTGTAGGGCCTAGTCGGATAGGCTGAGCAGTTTGGTCTTTAGCCTATGAGTGAAGGGGGCCTCAGAGGTTTTTCACAGGGGATGCTGTGATGGGTTTGAGGGGATGAGGCTTTAAGCTCCTATGGACAAACTGTAGTCTGAAACCAAGTTGAAATGATTTTGAATACCAATCATTTCAGAAAATCTGTGTCTCTGCTCTCCTGTGGGTGTTACTTATTCAGAATCAACCATGTACTGAAAATCTGTTAAAAATATTCTTAATATATTTTATAAATGAGATAAATTACTCATTTAGAAATGTTATTGACTTTATACATTTTAGTTTTTAAAAATGCATCAATTACTTGCCTGGCCATTGATTTCTATTCTAAAATGAAATTTCTTGCTTGAACAGCCCCGGTGGACATCTTGATCGTAGCCTTACGAAAGACCCTGAGCCAGAGGCATTCAGCTAAGTTGTACCCAGATTCCTGAGCCATGGAAACGGTGAGATAGTCAGTGTTCATTGTTTTAAGCTGTAAAAATCAATCAATCCATCCATCCATCCATCCATCAATCGAGGAAATGACAGATCTAAAGCATACCTACATGCCTTGTACCAAAGGTGGAGACCTGATAAGACCTTGGTCACATACTGCTAATGGAAAGAATTAAGACTTAAAAATTGTATTTTCCTTGCCAGTATCTACAGTCTCCTGTATCATTTCCCAGCTCTGTCAGCAGCCAGCTCTGACATGTAAAAAGGGCTTTTTATTGTCACATCTCACTTTAGTCTTATGTAGTCTAAGAGTCAGTCAATAAAAAGCATTGATTTCCTCTTTGCTTTGATTCTTTTCTTCCTTATTGATGAAAAGCAATTTTAAAGGTTGTTTATTCATTGTTTCTTATTATGAAAAAGTGAGAAGAGAGAGTTGGTTATCATTGGTAAACCATCTGCTACAACCTGTTATTAGAATATACACTATATTTATGTTCTAGGTTGGCTTAGGTACTGTATTTCTACTGAGTCCATTTTTCAATCTATGGGATGATAGGAAAGATTTTTAAAACAACTTTTAGACTATTTAAAATGAGTAACGTGGGTAGGAGAATTTATTAATTTATTGAACACATACATTTTGAGTACTATTATGTGGTTTCTTCTGAGTACGGTAGTGATGGCTTCAGAAGGAATCTGTCCCATTGCAGATAGAAAATTCTCTTCTAGGCAACAGCAAACTGGACCATGAAATTGTATGGGAGGGAAATAATTTTCCTTCTACCCTTCTAAATTCTTCTGGCTGGTCTAATAATCAGACTGATGTGAGACAGATTAGCAGGAGAAAATAACCAAATTTATTATGTATGTACATGCGGGGGTTCCATAAGACTATGAGCGCTGTGGGGCATTTGAAGTTTATATGACATTCTGGACTTAGGGGAGGCAGTCAGAGGTCTGGGACTTCAGAGGGAAAGTAGGTCATTTACAGGTAAATGAGAAAGAGCAAACATTTGATAAACAAATTCTTGCCAGGCACCCAGAAACAATGGGACACAGAGGGGAGTCTAACAGACTTACTAGATTCCTCCCTATCTGCCACCCTGAGTTCATATTATGCTATGGTGATAGCTCCCTTCCTTTAAGCAGGTTTTTCTATCTCTGCGCCATTGTTTTAAAAACATGATAAAGTCTCCTTCTTCTGGAGGACCAGTATACTGCCACATTCTAAGATACCTAGTGGATTTGATTTGTCAGAGTTTCTCTAGTAATAAAAACAAAACCATTTATATTTCCATAGGATTATTTGTAGTTTACAAAGTGCTTTTATTGCATCTGCATAATGCAGAATATGGGTTTGGGAATAAAGATAGCCGTTAACTCAAGTCCTGACTCCTCTACTAACTGGCTGTGTGACCTTGGCTCAGTCACTTAATTGTTCTGGCCCTCAATTTCCTCATCGGTAAAATGGAGATCGTAATCCCTACTGTTTAGGGTTGCTGTGAAGATTAGTGGAATTGCAAGCAAAGCATCAATTCAAGGAATTTGCATAGGGAGGAAATACATAAGTAGGAAGAAAGAATACAACTGGAGAAAGCCTTTCCTCCTTCCTTCCCTTCCTTTCATTTATCAAAAAATGTTGTTATCTGACTGATAATTGTACTAGGAACTGGAGATGCCATGGTGACCGAGACAGTCATGTCCAGTGCCCTCAAGGATTATAATTCCACTGAACATTTTCTACCAATATACATTTTAGACAATATTTCCCATATGTATTAGGTAGCTAAAGTGTAATGCTAGAATGTTAGTGGCCGGATGGACTAGAGCCGCTAGACCAAATCACTCACTTTAAAGAAGAGGACGGAGCTTAGGGGGCTAACCTTAAATTGGTTGGCATTAATTACATTGGTTTGTCAAACCATATTGAAGTGACTGGACCTGGCGAGGAATACTCTGTGTTTTGTGAATTGACACTGGATGAAAGAAGCAGAAGTTCCAATGGCGGTTTTCTGGTCTTAGAAGACTCAAAGTTGAGCAAGTACAATGGAATCAGGTGTGTAGACTATCTGCAAGACCTTAGCCCCACCCTCCCTCAGTTTCCCCAGACTCTACTCTTCCCTTACTCAAGACTCTTTCCTGAAATCCCACAGTTCAGATTCTCCTCTAGCCAAATGAGGCTCTGAATGCCTATTTACTGCAAACATTACTGGCAATTGGCAAAGCTAAGGTTCTTGTTAGTAATGTACATCTTCACATGGATAAAAGACCCAAAACAGAGTTTTGCCAGATAGAAGGGAGGCAGAGAGAGAAGGCTTATTAGAGTCTTGGGAACCAGAGGAAGAGACTGAATCCTGAAGGGGATCCAGTGAATGGATATGTACATTGGGACTCGGAGTTCTCCTAAGAGGTTATCTCATAATTGATTGGAGAATGAGAGGCTACTTTTTATTTCTGAATGTCACTGCTTTTTTATCAACAGGTGGTGACTTATTTTCCTCTCACTAGATTTGTGCGTAGTGGGGAAGGAGATACAATTTCATCTCCTCTCCTAGAAGGAGAGGTAGAGGACCTAGGACTTATGATCCACATTCCTCAGGGGCAGGATTTTGTTCTAACCTCAATGGAGAAGAAAGTTAAATAGAGCAATAAAAAAAAAAAGTCATGTGTTCACATGAACCTAGGTGTATGAGTCACAAAATGAGAGCGCTGTAAGGGGAACCAGCAGGGAAGTAATAGAAGTAGAGGCTGGGCTTGCTCAGAAAGTTCTTCATTGCTGTTTTCTGCCCACAAGAACGGAGTGGGAGAAAGGGAGGCACCTGCAGTGAAAGCTGAGTAGCGGGTGTTTGGGTAGGGTAGAATTTACCTGAGGGATATTGCAGAAGACTGGATCCTACTGACCCCTTCACCTGAAAAAAACATACTCCGAATTATTGGATTTTCTCAGTAAGGAATTTCCCTTTCTAAACTAGCTTAAAATGAATCTTCTCTCCTGGGGAGGGCAAATGGGGAGAACCCTAACACATTTTAGGTTAAATTTCCTTCTAAAATGTCAGAATCTGGGGCTGAAGAGAAAGGTCAGAAGGACCTGCAATTGATTTTGGGCTAACTCTTCCCCAACTTATTGTTGGAATTCTGTGTCAGTCACTCAGCTGTTTTTGTGCTTCCTATTTGGAACCTGAAAATCTGAGAAATGAAAAACGTGTCTTATTGCTGCAGGAAGAGATACTGTATCTAAAAAGAGACTGTGTCTGTACTCAGAAGGTGTGTTCTTTGGAAAGAACTCAGTATGACTGAAGTTCAAACCTCCCTTTAATTAAGTATTTTATTTTTAAGAGAAGCAGAGTAATTTCCTTCCAAAGAGTACAGTATGGAAGGGGGGTAAAAGAAGAGTAGATTTACAGTAGCGAAGACTGATAAAGCACTACCTCAGCCAGCTGATCAAAGCCCATATCAGCAATATTAAATCATGTTGATAGTATGTATCCATGATTTCAGGGCATGAAAATGGCACTTTTGTGGTCTTCTTCCCAGTAACCCACAACTTCAGTCTAATCATGAGAAAAGACATCAGGCAAATTTCCAATAAAGGAGCATCCTACAAAATACCTGACCAGTGCTTCTTAAAACTCTCAAGGTCATCAGAAACAAGCCAAGTGTGAAAATCTGTCACAGCCCAAAGGAACCGAAGGAAACATGACATCTATATTTGATGTGATATCATGAATGGAATCCTAGAACAGAAAAAGGTTTTTCGGTAAAAACTAAGGAAATCTGAGTAAAGTATTGGCTCTAGTTAATGACAGTGAATCAGGATTGGCTCATTAATTGTAACTTGTGTCATATTAATATAGGATTAACATCTTAGGAGAAACTGGATGCAGAGTATCCAGTTTCTCTGTACTATCTCCTCAATCTTTCTCTAAATCTAAAGCTGTTCTAAACAATAGTCTATTAAAAATATTTGAAGGCAAAAAAAAAAAAAGTTAAAGTCTTGAAAGATGTAGAGTGATTCCTATTCCAAACTCCAATGAACTTTAGGTATGCTATTCTGACCTTCTGGAAAACTCTTCCTAAAAACACTAAACATAGTTAAATAATACCCTTCCATAAAGGACTGGATTTCAAACATTTTTAAACATAATAGAGAGGAAAAGTATATTTTACATTATGATCCAGTGTACAAACACACAGATATCTAATAAAAACAAGCATCTCTTAATACCGGGGGTGCCAAAAAAAATGCATACACATGACATGTATTCATCTTTTGTTATCAGTATATATTGAGTATTACAATTTTAATACAGTTTTTTTCCTTTCTTAAAATGTGTATACATTTTTTTGGCACCCTCTGTATAATACTGTGAGGTACATGCTGGTATTTTCTTTATTCTGTTCTATTTGATTCAATTCTACTGTAGTCTATGTTATTCTTTGTTTATTAAAAAAAAAACCCAATTGTGAGCTATCATATTGATTTCTTAACCCACTTGCTGTTGGGAAAACCCTATTTTAAGGCTTAACTCAAATGCCATGTAAGATATTTCTGCACTGTGCCATAGGGCACCACTAGCCATGTGTGGCAATTTAAATTTTTAGTGCTCAATAGCCACGTATGGCTTATGGCTACCACAGTAGACAGAATGGATATAGACTATTTCTATCATTGCAGAAAATGTTATTGGGCATTTAACGTGTTATGTTAAAATGTGAACATCACATATTAACATTCTCTCCTTCTCTTGCTTGGACTAATGAAATAGCCTGCCAACATGTCTCCTGGTCACCTTACCATCTTCCATGCTGCTGCTGGAATTAACTTTCTAAAATTATAGATTCACTTCTCTGCTTGAAACCCTTCAACGGTTCTCCATTTCCTCTGAAACAAAACATTCATTTAACCTTCCATGGTTTAATTTCTCCACCTCTCCAGGATCATCTCTGAACTTTCCTGCTAAATGCCATTCACTCTGAAGCTTCCATGTTTTAGTTCATTCTCTCTTCTAGAGATGTTTTTGTGCCCCTTTCTCTTGTAGATAAAAATCCTACTTGCTTTCAAGACTTAGCTCCTATGTTTTCCTTTCTGGAAATATTCTCAGGAGACCACCCTTCCCAAGAAAAATGTATTGCTTTCTTTTATGTGTTACCACTGTAACACCGTTTCAGAACTTATATTGTATTATAATTAGACATGTAGAATCTGTTTCTCTACTAGACTATGAGGGCTATGAATACTGGGAACATGCTGCACTCATCTCTTTATCCCCACTGCCTGGAATGTGGGGTGCTTATATGTTTGCTGGTGAGCTGGCTGGCTGGCTGAATGAATGCATGAACAAATGGATTATAAATGTGTTCAGGGCAGGGACCATACTTGTACTTATTTAATATTTCCATAGTATAATGTGGGGCATATAAAAGGTGCTTATAGATTCTCTTTGCTTTCAGGCAATTAGTTTTAGACAGATTTTTTCCCCCTGCAAATCCAGTATAATTTGTCTTTTTGGAGGATGGAAGAAAACTGGTACTAAATACTTTTTTTAATATAGCAAATGCTTTTTTACTTTCTCACACTGTTAAAAGTTCATGAACTCAGTGGGGAATAAAAAAACACTTGTGAAGTGGTTTTAAATTCCATTAAAATGGCTTTTACAAGTGCTTACTCTGTGTGAGTAATAATTTAAGATTGGTAGGTAAAAAAGTGGTTCTAGTGGAACAAAATCCCAGGATGGGAACATCTGGAGATTATATTGCTACTTTTTCTTTTCTTTCTTTTCTTCTCTTTACTTATATCTTTACTCTTTTCTCTTGGTTCATTCATTCATTTATTGTACTTTATATCCTTGGGCAAGTTCCAAAATCTTTCTGTGTCACAGCTTCTCTGTGTAAAATGAAGATAATTTATAATTACCTCTGTCTCAGTGATGTGGTAAGGAGTATAGGGAAAAGTTTGGAGCTCTTTAGAAGTCATAGTAATAGTAGTGTTTATTTCTTGTGAATTGGTATAAATTTAAACCATTTGCAAGATTTTACTAAATTATAAAGTCAAAATCTTTGTGGAATATTCTATAATGGTTACGTCAATAATGGAGTGCTTTGTATATTTTATAGGGGGGAAAAAACTCAGCCCGTATTTTTGTTTGCTAATTGAATTGTCTACTGCATTACAAACAAACTGACCCAATGCATGTGTATAGCCATTACCACAAGTCACTACTTGACAGGCACTGAAATCTCTAAACAAATTTTCAAATATGTCTTGGGCAGGGCCACCATATACCATGTATGGGCTGTGCACTGCACGATCGTATGTGATGGTTCTTGTCTTGGGGGAACTAATCACAAGCTGCTTCTTTAATGTGAATCTGTTCATATGGTTAATGGCAAAACCTCATATTGTATCTATGTAAGAATCAGATACAGCATTAGTTTATTGGCTTTCCAGTTCCCAGATATCTTGCTCTAGGTTTTCTTTGGTTGACTCCCTTATTTTCTGTGCACCATCGAAAGTTCCATCCTTACTGGACATTTTCCTGGGAATTTCCTTTCCATCTTAGACTGCTCTCCAGCCATCCTTTGGCAAGTAATTCCTTGTGTTGGTACCAGGGTGAATATGAGAAGTCAGACCAGAAGTGGTGGATTTGAAGTCCAAGCCTTTAGAGTGAGTTGAGAAAACCCACTGAAAATTTTGTAATGAATCAAAGCCAAAGAAGAAAATCAAACAGCCATAGGAAAATGAAAGAACTTTCTTTATGCATTCATGAAATAGATGGACAATTTCGTAGACTCCTCAGAGAAGAAGAAACGAACAACTGTAAGTCAAAGCATGCTACTGCTTTTAGGCAACTAAGTTACTCTAAGTTTTACAATCTTGTACTTAGAAGTGAGTTACTGAAATAATGTATTGAAAGGAATAAGTCTCACCAACAATTTTTCTCAGTTGTTGATACAGTGTTACCATGTTTCCCTGGTCTTATTTTACTATAAGACCGTGTATAATATAATATAATATAATATAATATAATATAATATAATATAATATAATATAATATAATATCCCAGTCTTCTATTAAGTTTTGCTCCAAAAGACGCATTAGAGTTGATTGTCCAGCTAGGTCTTATTTTCGGGGAAACATGGTAGTTTGAGTTATATACAAGAGCAGAGTGTTTCTGTGGCTACCTGAACCAACCTTACTACCTCTAATTTTTATCAACACTAACAAAAGCAGAACAATAGAAAACATGTATTTCCAGTCCAACTGTTAGCTGAGGCCATTGGGCAACATGGCATGTGTTGAGTAAATGTAATTTCAAAGCAGTTCTTGTTGTTTGGCATTTCCTGACAGACTCCAGAGGGATTTATGAATGAAGGACTTCTGGCTGGGAAAGAAAATTTGGAATTTGGACTTTAATAGGAAATTTCATAGTAATTTAAGAAATGCTAACTGCAGATTAGCTCAATCTCAACGTTGTGTGGTTATCAAAAAGAAGATGTATATTTTGAAAATAAAAAGAGCATCAAGTACATTAATGTTGAGTAGATGTTACGAATAGGAAGAGAACTGTATAATGGGGGGATGATATAGCTTGTCTTGTTCCTCGAGTCCTTTCATTTACTCATATAGAAACAGGGCAAGTATCCTTGTTTATTTCTGCCAATATTTGAGTGGCAAGTAAGGTTTCTGGGCCAAGTTTTTAACTATAACATCATTTCTTAGGATGAGCCTCTTTATTACTATTTTATTTGGAAAAAAAGAACCAACAAAAACCTGGTTATCCTATGAGCTAGGAAAGAGTACATCTTCTGGGTGGCTTTTCCCTTCTGAAGATATTGTTCCCAAGGGCTGCCAAGTTGTTTTTAGAAGCAAGAAGTAAACAGAGCCACAACACTGTGGTCTTAAAGTCATTAAAAATCATTTTTAAAAAGTTGTTAAATATACACACATGTTAAAGCAGCATGATTCACAATAGCCAAAAAGGGGAAGCCATCCAAGTGTCCTTCAGCAGATGGATAGATAAACAAAATATAGTATACACATGCAATGGGATAGTATTCATTTAAAAAGTACGGGAATTCTGATATATGCTACAACATAGATGAAGCTCGAGGACATTATGCTAAATGAAATAAGCCAGTCACAGAAAAGATAAATGCTGTATGAGATATGCAGAATAGTCAAACTGAGACACAAAGTAGAAGGTCGTTACCAGAGGCAGGAGGAAGGAGGAAATTGGGAGTTGTTCCATCGGTATGGAGTTTCAGTTTTGCAAGAGAGAACATCCTGAAGACTGGTTGCACAACCATGTGAATATACTTAACATATTGAACTGTACGTTTAAAACTGGTTAAGATAATAAACTGTTAGAGTATTTTACTGGAGTTAAAAAACATAAACGTCAAAGAAGAACTCTAAAATAAGCACTGATATTTAAAAATATACTTTAAAATAATCTGAATAATATTTTTAGAAAGTCACTGAGATTCTCCATTTGTAGTGGGGGCATTACTAGTCTAGCAAAATAGCATAGATATACCATCTGAAACTGAATAAACAAATAACCCCAAAGATCTTCAAGTAATATTTGTGAGGTCCCAGTTGGGATTCCTTTCTTCTTGATCTTCAGGATATAAGGAAAATTAGGAACTGCCAAACTATTAAAAAAAAAAAGAAAAGAAAAGAAAACACCTTCTGAGAGGAGAACTGACGTGTTTAGGTTCATTCTTAGCATCAGTGAAATCCTAGTAGTTTCATCTCCTACAGTACTTGTGGGAATTATAAATTCTATGATACGCTTATCCGTTTCTGATAATGATATGAAATAAGGGACTTTAGACCCCCAACATCCAGAGCACTTGAAAGGAAGGAAGAGTGAAAAAGTGGCCAAAGTATGGCTGACATTACTCTTCTACTGTCATTACAAACCCCTTTCCTGAAAACTGTATTCCATGCATATCACAACAGTTCTGCTTTCTCTTTTCATCTCCAGCTCTTAGCCATCAAACCCACAATTGTGTAAAAGAACTACTTGCTTACTGTTCGTTTTTAAGGACTTGATTTTCTTAGGATCTAGGAGCCAGATCATGAAAAATTAAGCCTTTATCTCATTCCTACCTCTCATTATTATATTTGATGTGTCGCCACCCAAGGAACAAGTTGAGGGCAAGGAAGGTGAGTTACTGCAATACTGATTTGTCAAAAGCACACCTGCTGAGCACTTGTTCCCAGAGTTCTGCCAAAGGAAATCTGGTTGTGTAGGCATCTGGCCAAGCAAGACTCTTCCAATCGTATTTTCTAATACTGATTTTCTGTTTTCTTTGCTGTTTTTGGTCACATTGCATACATTTGCTCATAAAACTTTTTTGTTTTTGTTTGTTTTTCTGCCCTTCTTCCTCCTCCTTCTCATTTTTCTGACCTATTCTTTATTTCTTATGACACGGTCTGGAGAGCTTCTGGTGATGAGTTCAGGGTTTTTCCTATTTTGTGATCAGCAACACTGAACTTTCATAGGTGCGATTTTTGTGGCAATAGTAATATAGCCTGTTACTTCATCACATCCGTCAACTGACCTGCTTCTGTTTCTTAGTTATCACCACTTTTAGGAAAAGGAGTGAAGAGCTAGGCTGACTCTAAGGGTTATAGAGATAGACATAGCATTGGTGAAGTGTCCTCTCTGCCAACCTCCAGATCAAGGGACATTTTCCTACTTGGTTGATTAGCATTCCTGGTCAACTAGTTTCTGGAGTTGCGATTTGGGTGGTGGTGAGGTGGGGAGAGGAAAGAAGGGAAAGGCAGTTTATAGAGTTATGTCAAAACTTGCTTTTAGGCAATTATATTACATATTCTAATTAGATTTTGTAATACTGTACTTAAAAGTGAGTTACTTAAATGATACACTGTACTAAAAGAAAAAAAATTACTGACAAGTTAGCTGAGTGTATTTCTCATTCTTCTGGGAAGAACGGTGGACATATTCCGTATTGTTGGCTTCATTCTCTTTCACCTTCTCCCAAGTGCATGGCTACCTGTATGCCTGTAGTGAAAAGTGGAGAAATGTTGAACTCCACACTTGTTCTTTTAAGTGAGTGGCAATTGTTTGGTTCCTAAGAACTTTGTTGATTCTCAAGTAAATGTGGAGAAAGCCAATGAGAAGTGGGCATATAAGAAAAACATTCAACCAACAGATTTTGTAACCGATTTAACTACAGGCCTGAACTGGGTGAGATGCAATGTTCTTTTCCCTCTTTGAATAAATGTGGGCTTTGTTTAGAATACCAGAGGGAATATCCCAAGATATAAAAATATTTGGATTAAGATATTGTATGGTGGCCCCCAAAAACATATGTCCACCTCCTGGGACCTGTGAATGTGATCTTATTTGGGAAAGGGGTCTTTGTAGATGTAATTAAATTACGGATCTCAGCAAGAGATCATCCTGGATTACCCAGGTCAGTCCTAAATCCAATGACAAATGTCTTTAGAAGAGAGACACAGAGGAAAAGGTCGTGCAAAGACAGAGGTAGAGGTTGGAGTTATGTAGCCATAAGCCACGGACCACCTGGAAGCATCAGAAGTGTTACAGGCACTGGAGAATTTTCCCCTAGAGTCTTTGGAGGGAGCGCACCTGCTGACACCTTGATTTCAGATTTCTATCCTCCAAAACTGTGACAAAACACATTTCTCTTGTTCTAAGCCGCCAAAGTAGTGGTGCTTTGTTACAGCAACCCTAGGAAACAAATTCAGATCTCTTCCTTAAAAACACTAGAATCTTATAATGTGGAACTTTAGGGAACAGAAACAGCATTTATTTATTTATTTATTTATTTATTTATTTATTTATTTATTTATTTATTTTTAAAGTAGTGAAAGAGCAGTTTATTAGAAGAAAAAGTACACTTCAAAGAGGTAGAAGTGCACCCGAGCAGAAGGCAGTGGCTCAAGGGCCATTATTAGAAGAGAAAGTATACTACAAAGGGATTGGAGTGGGCCTGAGCAAAAGCGTGCCTCAAAAGGCTCAAAAGGCCGAAACAGCGTTTATTAAGTACCCCTGTGGCAGGTACTGACTAGATGTTTAACTTAAATGATTCCTATTTTTAAATTATATTTATTGAGGTAACATTGGTTAATAACATATAAATTTCAGGTGTACAGCATTATAATTTGATATCTTTACACTCTATTGCATGCTCACCATCAAAATTTAGTTTCCATCTGTCACCACATATTTGACCTCCTTTGCCCAATTCCCCCTCTCTCCACTCCCTTCCCCTCTGGTAACCATCAAACTCATTCTATGAGTTTGTTTTTGTTTGTTTTGTTAGTTTGTTTGTTACTTTTTGTTTTATATTACACATGAGTGAAATCATATGGTTTTTGTCCTTTTCCTTCTGATTTGTTTCACTTAGCATAGTACTCTCAAAGTCCATCCATATTTGTCGCAAATGGCAGTATTTCATACAGTATTTCATATACATATATATACATATACATATATATACACACACACACACACACACACACACACACATACATACATACAAGGGGTGCCAAAAAATGTATACAAGTGAACACTTTGGTCAACGTTGCTCAAGCCGTAGTTTGCTGTAATTAGAAGTGTCTGGATGCTGATGGTAACTGCTTTGAGCATCTCTTGTAATTGCAGAAGTCAAACGTGACTTGTAGTCATCTCGTTATTGGTATATATTATTACAATTTTAATACAGGGTTTTCCTTTCTTAAAGTGTATATCCATTTTTTTGGCACCCTCTATATATAAAACATCTTTATCTATTCATCTGTCAATGGACACTTAAGTTGTTTCCACATCTCAGCTATTGTAAATAATGCTGCAGTAAATATAGGGATACATACTTGTATATCTTTACGAATTAGTGTGTTCATATTTTTTGGGTAAAGATCCAGAAGAGGAAATGCTGGATCATGTGGTAGTTGTATTCTTAATTTTTTGAGGAACCTCCATACTACTTTCCATAGTGGCTGCATCAAATTATATTCACACCAACAGTGCATAAGGGTTCCCTTTTCTCCACAACCTCTCCAATACTTGTTATTACTTGTCTCTTTCATAATAGCCATTCTAACAGGTACGAGGTGATATTTCATTGTGATTTTGATTTGTATTTCCCTAGTAACTAGTGATTGTTGAACATCTTTTCATATGCATGTTGGCCATCTATATGTCTTCTGTGGAAAAATGTCTATTCAGATCCTCTGCCCATTTTTAAATCAGATTGTTTTGTTGTTGTTGTTGTTGTGGTTGAGGTGTATGGGTTGTTTATATATTTTGGATAATTGTCCCTTGTTGGAGATATCATTTGCAAATATCTTCTCCCATTTGGTTGGTTTGTTTTTTGTTTTTGTTGATGGTTTCTGTTGGTGGGCAGAAGCTTTTTAGTTTGATGTAGCTCCATTCATTTATTTTTGGAGTCAAAGTCACAAAAAGCCTTTGGAGTCAGTCACAAAAATATCTACTTCTGAGACCAATGTCCAGAACCTTAATGCCTATGTTTACTTCTATCAAATGATTCCTATTTTAAAGATGAAATCGAGGCCTACAGTCCCACAGTGGACACATAGGGAGCTGGGTGAGAATCCTGGCAAGAGGCAGCTTGGTGAGTAGTTGCAAGCTCTGACTCTGGATCCCGTCTGGGTTTGACCCTGGCTAAGTTCCTCAACTACGTGGATTCGGTTTCCTCAACTGGAAAACAGGAATGATAATAGAACTTCATAAGATTTCTGGGAAGATTAAAAAGTGTTAAGCCTTTAGAATAATACATAGGAAGGGCTAAATCAATGTTAACTCTTATAAGTACTACATACTATACTAATATACTATTGCTAAGGCTGTGAATACCAGGCAAAGAGTAAAAGAGAATGAGATCATTTTTAAGGCAGAACATGTGAACTTGTGAATCAGTTATCAAATTAGAAGTCGCTTTGAGAGAGATTATTCTTCAGAATATTTTATTCAGTTCCAGTGTGGCTGTCATAAAGGAGATAAAAAATATATAACCTCATGTCAAAGATGAGAAAACTGGGGCTTATTAAGTTTTGGTACCTTGCTTATTGTCCAAAGCCAAGGAGGAAATAACACTGGGAGTCTGTCCTGGATTCTCTCACCGCAGAGTGGCCTATCACACCAACTGCCTCCTACAGCAGTGCTTTCAAAATGCTGTCCAAGTGTTTTTTGAATAAGTAGAATCAAACCTTGTCATCAATAACGTTAGAGTAATACTGGAGCTGCCTAAACTATTTTGAAATGAAGAAAGTGTTGCCAACCATTTCAGAACCATAAATCTCTTAAAAGATTATAGCAAAAGGGAAGGATTAAGAAACAATCATTCAGAAGTGAAATCTATTTCTTTTTGTCCACACCCACCACTCTTTTTCCCATTTGCTATCGATGTAGTAAAAGTGGGCTGGCAGCTAGTGGTAATATAGTAATGTTTTCTTCATTCTATTTCCTTTTCTTTCTTAAGAATAAAAGAAACAGAAAGAAAATGAATGTCCTATTATGAACACTGACCGTCCTCACTTTCATGGTTAACATTTTTGAGAGAAAATGTTTTCATTTTACCATATTTCTCTCTTAATTTGTCCCACCGGGCTAACAAATAACTTATTAAAACACTTACTCCTCTCTTGCAACCCAGGTCTTTCAGGATAAGATGCTACTCCATTTAAATAAAAGATGAAGGATGCCGAAACAGAAGCAGCCTTTAACCAACAGACCCATAAATAAGACAGTAGCTGGTGCTATGCAATCTTGATATTGGCACTTGTACTGGGATTGGCCAGAGGTTCTTAACCTGGAGGACAAGAACTTGGGGGGGAGGTGGGGGGAGCATCTATGAATTCCTTGACATGTGCACATAAACACTTTTCTGAATATACTTCAAAGCAGCCTCTCCACTCAAGGCCTCATTACTATAGCTAATTACCATATTTAACTCCTTTGTGTCATCTTAAATGCCATGACAATGTCAAGTACATAATAAATGTTTCTTGGTTGCTCAAGTGAGAACCAGAAGCTTCCTGTTGTGATCGGAAGGGTCAGGTTTCTAAAAGTGAGACTCCATGATACAATCAGAAGAACGTACCTGCCTAGGAGGGTCCAGGTTTGGCTTCTTGTCCTTGCTCCTCCACGGAATGGTCTTGTATGGGTTACTTCTCTCTGCGGTGCTGTTTCTTCATCTGCGAAACACATATTTTCATCAAGCCAAAGATGCTTTCAAATTTTAAAACAGTTCTGTTCCATGTAAAAGGTTATTGAGCCTCTTAGATGGATGTCCTTCTACAAAATTTTAGAATGTCTTATAAACAAGGTATGACCAGCTAGCCTTATTTTTAGAAATGATTACAGTTTGAGGACATGCCGTTGGCTAGTGACTTCCCAATGTACTCTAAGAACTGCACAGTGTCACGTGACCATGTATGGCAGGGTTGAAGGGAGGCCCCAGGCAGAACAAAGAGATGAGGCTAAGAGCCCTGCACCTTGCTTCTATCAGAGCAGCTTGCTTTTAATGTTTTGTATACTGGATTTCTGGTTGATATTTTGTTTGTAGAAAATGCGTCTTGATTTTAATTAGTCTCTCTTGATATCCATGGGGAAAAAAGGAAAAAATAGATTAGGTTAATCACTCTGTTTCAAAAATCTATCTTCGGAAAAGCACTGGGAAAAAAATCAGAAACTCTGAGGCTTGTTTCCTGTTTTGTTATTTATTAGCTGTGTCGTATGAGGCAAGTCAGATATTCTGAATCTTTGTCCTCACGTATAGAATGATGATAGTATCTTGTTCACAGGGTAGTTGTTAAGAATTAAGTGAAATAATGTTTTTGAAAGTGTTTTGTAATTGGTGAAGCGTCATAGAGATGGGGAGTGGGTCTGTAGTGGTGAGCCCCAGGGCTATGTATTTTGCCCTGACCATTGCAGCATTTTTGTCCATCTGAATTAAGTCACAGAGAGTATGGATGACCAAATTTGCAGATGAACCCAAGTTATGGGATGGAGTTAGAAAAGACTTAGCAGATTCCAGAATTCAAGAATGACTGAGGGTAAAACTTTTGGGGAAATAGGAACTCTTGTTCTTCAGTTCAAAAAGCCAATTGTAACATGGGGGGAATGTGGCTTACTCTCAGTTTAAGTAAAAAAGACTAGAATCTTCTTCGACTTCAAGTTCATTAGGTGGCAGTAGTGTTATGATACGGTTGGCAAATAAAGTGATCTAATTGTCTTAGTCCATTTTGGCTTTTATAACAAAATATCACAGACTGGGTAGTTTATAAACAACAAAAGTTTGTTTCTTCCAGTTCTGGAAACCAAGCAGTCCAAGGTCAAGTTGCCAGCGTGGTTGCGTTCTGGTGAAGGCCCTCTTCCCGGACCATAGCCAGCACCTTCGTGCCGGTCCTCACCTGGTGGAAGAGGCAAGGGCCCTCTGGAGCCTCCTTCATAAGAGCACTAATCCCATTTGTGAAGACCCCATCCTCAGGACCTAAGCACCTCCTGAAGGCCCCACTTCCCCACCTTTGGGAGTTAGGATTCAACATATGAATTTGGGGGGGACACATTCAGGCCATAGCATCAGTATTCTTATATATTTATAGAAGTACTGGGCCACATGAGAGGGCTACAGCTCTTGACTTTGTTTAGCATCCTTCTTCCAGCTATTAGAAACAGTCATAGGAAGCTAGATGGAGAAAGTCTGGACAGTGGGAAATAAAATGCAAGACATGGTTTTAAACAGGGCTGTCGTAGAGGGGAAGGTTTGGAATTGTTTTATTATTTTCAGAGGCGCATCTCGATAAACTTTAAACGTTAAGAGGTATCTAAAGTGGAAGAGGTTGCCTAGTTGAAATAGTGAGAATTCCATTAGGGAAACTTTTCGCGCAGATACTGGACAGCACCGTCGGAGGGTTGCTTTATCATCATTGCTACGTGTCCCTCATTTCCTAATGTCGACCGAGCATCAATGAATCAGGAGGTTTGGCTAGAAATCAATGATAAAGACATATTCAATGGTCTTAGAGTTTGCACCCTGGAAACACAGCTAGGCAAAACCTAGACCTGTTTCAAAGAAAAAGGAAAAGCGTTCTTATTGTAAAAGTCACATCCTGAGAATATCAGTCCTGCATTTTTGGCCCTCGGATTGGTCCAGGATGGTTATCAGCCAAATGTCAGGCGGTCCGGATTGGTGCCAGGTGGTCTGGTCATGTAAATGTGTTTTTCCTAAGTCCTTCAGGGACTGTTAGAGAGTTATCTTATAGGCTTTATATATGTATATCTCCAGGCACAACTGGAAGGTTCAAAGGTTTAAGTTCCCAGGCTAGTTAAAGCAAGAATAGAACTGTTTTTCAGTCCTTAGCCTACTTGATTTTAACCATTTAGCAGCCTGACCACAGTGACTCCATTTTATTTATTTGCTCTATTCCTACATGCATTTTGTTTCTTCTCCTTCTAAGAGATTCCTTTCAGGCGACCCTGTGGAGTCCTTCAGAGATGTATGATGTAAGAGGGTAAAATGGTGACTCCCATTGGTCTGGGAGAAAGAATTCACCCCAAATGTCATGCGGGTACCATGTACCTGTTTTGTGTTTGCATCAGTGCTTGTTCTATCCTAAAAGGAGGAAACTGCGGAATAGCTTTTTGTCCTATATTATAACCTGATTTTTCTGCCTGTCAAAACCAGAACTAGGCCAATCTGATTGATTTTTTTCTTTGTTTAAAGTTTTAGGCAATGAAACATCCTATTAAAAATGTAAGGACCAAGCTGTCCTGTGGAGCAGATAAAGTATCTGCAGCTTCAAGGAATAAAAAGAGTTGGCAACTGAAGTATTAGGGTCAGTTATATATTCTTTCTATGCCTAATTTTTTCTATCAAAAGGTACAATAAGCTAATTTTACTTAAAAATTACTTTTCAGTGGACGAATTAATAAAGGAAAAAGCAGTTTACTATTCTTAGGAGAAGATTAAAAACATGAGGTTTCCCCCATGACTGGGGAAGAGGCCAAGTGGATTCTCTCTGTTGGAAGTAGACGGAAGCATTGAAGTTACTGGGTGTCCATTGGTTGGTCACAGGTTGGTATTTTATCTCATTTAGAAGGTAATCGATAACTACATATAAGGAAGCGGTATGATAATTCTGACTAAAGGTCTTACACAAAAAGAGGATTATTAGATTTTCCAAAGAAACAAAGATAACGGCTCTTAGGTTTACATAAGAATTCTTTGTTTTCACTTTGCTTTCTTCTTTTGCATCAGTGAACATTTATTTATGCTTATTGGGCATGACATTCTATGAGGCGTAACAAGTATGTTCCAGAACAGAGATGAACTGGTACTTTGGCTGTCTGTGGGGGGATGTAGGTATGAGCAGAGGTATTATATTGCTCCAGAAAAGTTGCTTTGGACATGCCATCTTGAGCTTTTATCCTTCTTTCTTGTTTCTAGTCTTTTTAATTTTCTTGTGCAATATCCCACTTGCTATATTCATTCCCAAATTTTCTTTTTAATTTTTTTAGAGATCTTGAACTCAAAGTGATAACTTTAGCTTGGAACTCCTAATGGACATCCCTTGATTTTGTAACAGTGCTGAAAGGGCAGGTATGCAATATTTGTATAGCAAACCATCACTCATGAAACTGCCACTCTACCTGGTAATAGTAGCGGATACTTATTGAGCAGCTCCCAGAACTTTGCTAACCACTTCTTATATATTACCATATGCAGTTCATTTAACATTATAATGGAGGCACAATTTCTACACCTATTTTACAAGTGAGGAAACTGAGGCATTGGGAAATTTAAAAACTGACCCATAGCCTCAAAGGTAATGTACAACATACACTCTTAACCACTTTGCCAGACTGCCTCTCTATGCAGAGGGCTCTGATCATAACCTGGCAATCCATCTGTCCGTCCGTCCGTCTATCCATCCATCCATCCATCCAATCAAATAAGTAGTCAACAGCATCTACTAGGAATATACATTATGAGTAAGACTGACGTGGTCATTCTCCTCCAGTGGCTTTCTAAAGAGGAGGAGGGACATTTATGCGAGCATGCCCACACAGTGTGATACATGCTATGACTAATCACTTATCACTTACCTGCGACAGGGAAGTGAAAGGTACGCTAGGGTTCAGAAGGAGCCTCTAACCCAGTCTCGAATGGGGTGTTAGGACAGGCGGATCAAAGAGTTCTCGTCCTCATCACTATGTGCTTCAACTTTTTTGTAGCAAAAGGCATATAATGGAACCTCTAGGAAGAAAGGTCTTTGAAACAAGGTCATCCCTTGTGTTGTTCCCCTGGCGCCTGGCACATAGTGGCTGCTCAAGTAAAATCTGTTGAATAAATGAAAATACTAATGCTCCATAATAAATCCATTATAACAAGGGGTCTTTTAACTTATTTCTAACTTGACTCTGAATAGTTATAAATGCTTCTCCTCTAAGCCTGAAATAACTATTCCCTTTTGATTTTAAAAAAAGAAAAAAATCAAGTCCCTGCTCCTTTTTAACCCATTTTCTGACAGCTCTGTTCCAGGAAAGCTGCCATACCCATCATATTTTACTAGAACAAGGTGTCTGCAAGTACCTTTTAAAACAGGTGTGTGCCCTGAGTAGAGATTCTGGGACAGTCTGGGAAAGTGGAGACGGGTTGCTTTGTCCCTTTTTCCCCCAGTTGCTCTGTGGGATTCCACGCTCTGCTCTGTAGTTATCAAATATTTGTTCTCCCTTCACCTTTCCAGGATGACTTGGATATTTTTCTTCCCCTCAACTTCTTCCCCACCTTGTCACTCTTCAACAGGTGTTAATTTGGGGAAAGTGGTTCTTAATTATTTACCACACAATCGTCTGGCAGACTGTAAGGACCCAGGGCAGAGTGAGAAAGACTAACACAAAACTGAAAGCCCAGGCTAATGATTTCCCTCAACAAGAACTTGTGTTATCATAAGGCAGTGTTTTATTTAGGTTGTAGTTCTTAGCTGTAAAACAGGTATTACATTATGTCTTCTTTGTGCCTGCTTGGAATGTGTTGGGGTTAATGTCATATTTTCCTTAGTGAAACAGCCACAATTCCAAGGTAACAAAATAATGCTGATGGGAAGGGAACACCAAAGCTCCTCTGGGGAGAAGTTAACATAAATACAGGGCCCATCCCACAGTTATGGGGCCAGTTTTGTACACCATCTTTGCATGATTTAATTATATAATTTTACTTCCTAGCCTGATGCCACAGTTTAAAACTGTACCTCATTGCCTTCACTGCTTAATTTTTCTCCAGAGCCTTATTTCCTTCTCATATGCTATATAATTCACTTACTGTTTTTATTCTATTCTATTCTGACACCCCTTTGAAAATTTAAGCTTCTCAAGGACAGGAATTTTTGAATGTTTTGTTTATTATTCATCCAGGACCTAGAATTGTCCTGGTACAGTGTAGATGCACAACAAATAACTGTTGAATAAATGAATTGTGAATCCCAATCAAAGCAAAATTAATAACAAGGATCAACGTTTTCCTACATGTATTTAATATAGACAACTGGTTGGACATGTAATATTATTTTATAGAAGTCTTCTAATTGGACCAAATATGACCGTCATGGGAACTTTGTAAAGAAGTTGATGGTCAAACTCCTTTGTAAAGGAGTTGATGGAGCCCATTTTCATCAGCATGATATACTCTTCTAACCATATACATGGAAAGACAAGCCTGTGCTGGGGAGAAAGGAAACTGTTGAGGGCTCCTGATGCAGGCAGACTGACTCGCACCCCTGAAGCGGAGGGTATGGTTTGGCTCAGTGTACTCGAGCCAGTTCCTGGCCACAAGTCCAGGTGCGGCTTCCCACCCCCATGAAACTCAGTCACGCATTTTGTATTCCTGGTTATCACCCAATTCCATGGTTCTTAGTACAGGATCACACAGTTTATGGGAACTCAAAACACAAAAGACGAACAGGGGAGTATATTAATGGTTGGGGAGCTTCTCTTGTAGTTGAGATTGTTATAATTACAGGAGATGTGTCCTGGCAATGACATGTTGGTGTGCTCGGAGGACCACAGTGGCTGCTCCCGCTCTTCCTTTCCCCCAAGACGGCTACTTCCCTGGGCCAATCTAATGTAAGGGAAATCAGGCTAATCTGAGTGTCCTCCCTCTCTCGTCCAGTGCGGCCTCTCAACAACTGGCCTGAAGAACTTATAAAGGAGTAGACTTATCTAGAAGCAGGAGGAACAATTGGCCTCATAGGGCTTGGATTAACATGAGTCCAAAACGATAGGGCATTGCAAGCAACTTCTCTATAGGACTGCATTAATGGCATTTGATTTATTTCTAAACAGCAGAAAGTTTGGGCAAGTTTGAAAATATATGCAAATCACATAGCTGTAACACCTGTGCCACTGTTAATTATTTCATATATTTCAATGCAACCCTTGGGAAAAAGCCTAATGTAAACTATTGGTCTAGTGGTATATGGGAATTCATGAACTCCAAGTTCTAAACCCATCTTTTTTTTTTAATACCTTGGATAATTTATAAAAAAACAGCTTTATTGAGATATTATTTACACACCACACAATTCACCCTTTTAAAGTGCACATTTCAATGGGTTTTAGTGTACTCATAGTTATGCAACTAGCACCAGTCAATTTTAGACTATTTCTGTCAACCCAAAAAGACACCTTGCACCCTTTAGCAGTTATTCCCTTTTCTTCCCAACTCCACCCCTATTCCAGCCATGTGCAACCCTGAATATACTTCCTGTCTTTGTAGGTTTGCCTATCGTGGATATGCTATCTAAATGGAACACAAAGTATGTGGTCTTCTTTCACTTAGCATAATCTTTTCAATGTTCATGTTGTAGCCCGTATCAATACTATATTCCTTTTTCCTGTTGAATAATATGCCATTGTTTCATTCCATATCACATTTTATCTATCCATTCATCAGTCAATGGACACTTGGGTTGTTTTCCTTTTGGCTGTTCTGAGTAATGATGCTGTGAACATTTGTGTACAAGTTCTTACATGGACATAGGTTCTCAGTTCTCTTGGATATATATACCTAGGAGTAAAATGGCTGGATTTTATGGTGACTCTATATTCAACTTTTTGGGGAACTACCAAATTATTTTCCACAGCAACTCAACATTTTACATTCCCACCAGACATATATGATGGTTCTAATTTCTCTACCTCTTCAATAATTGTTACTATATGTTTTTTTGATTATAGCCATTTGGTTGGTGTGACGTGGTATCTTGTGGTTTTGACCTTCATTTCCCTAAAAACTAATGGTAGTAAGCTCATTTTCATGTGTTGATGGGATGTCTGTACATTTTCTTGGGAGAAATTTTATTTCTAGAGAAATGTCTAAAATCCCTTGCCCATTTTTAAAGTGGGTTATTTGTCTTTCAGTTGTTGAGTTTTTCTTCTTTTGCTTTAAGAACAGGATAATTGGAGAAAGAGAGCTCAGACCTCTGACCCACTCTTGCCCAGAAAAGAGCTTCTGCAACACAGAGCTGGGTGGGTGAGATGCCGGTGGCCTGCATTTCCCAGAAATATATCGTAGCCCGAGCTTGGGATTAGATTGGGATGCAGCCCTGTGCTCTTGGTTGCACCTACCTGGAGTGGAATACGGTCATACCCCTCAGGACCTGCAGGGAAGTGAGTCGTGGCTCAAATGCCACAGACTCCTGCTGTTCTTACTGCAATTTAGTAGATTGTCTGAATAAAGTTTTCTTAATTTGTTGTATTGTCTCAGGACAATTTTTAGAGACTAAATGGTTGTTTATCTATAAATTTCAGCAGTTATTGTTATGTTACTAAAGAGTAGGTTCCAGGAGCTCTACACGCCATCACTCTGGAAGTTGAATCCCACGTGGATAATTTTTAATGGAGATTTTGTATCTTGTATACTGGTGGTAAAAGTTTATGTTGACATAGTAGATATAGAATTAGGAAGGACAGTTTTTACAAAATTATTTGCAAATTTATAAACATTGGGTTAAGAAAACAGGTTGAAGTTGAGGGCTGGTTGACTTTCAACTTCATATCTAGTCAAATTCTAGAATGCTGATGCATTTGGTTTGATAAACCATTCTTAATTTACTGTTATTCAATAATTGTGTAGAAATAGTTGAATAATGAGGGCGACAGTGCATTTCATATGAGAGTTTGTTGTCGCTTTAGTAATCTATGTACAAAGCCATCGCAACTATTGAAACAGTATTCAAAATGATGCCTATTTTAAAAAGCATAGGAATAATTCAGAGGGGAAAATCAGGTTAGTAAAACCTCATTAGTTTTATGAATATAAAAAGTTCACAAGCAGAAATGACCATGTACTTCTTAATTTTTGTGTAATTCAAAAGAATCACCATCCCGCAACGTCTGTTAGAAAAACAAGTTTCCTAACTACCTTGATGCATTTATTTGTAGTTTGAGGGCTAAGATTTACATTTAACAATTCTCCAAATTCCTTATTTGAAGTATGGGCAGAGCTCATATGTGAATGGCCAACCAGATGAATGTCACTTTAGTTGAAACAGATGTAGAATCTCTGCTTATACCTAAAACCCTTCTCTACCCATTTCCCCACACCTCCCACAGCAGACTTATCTGCATCTTTCTTCTTGGATTTAGAAGTCTGGTTACTTACAAAAGATCACCTCATCATTTTTGACAAAACACATACTGCTTAATAATCATGAGAAAATGTTAAAATGTATTCCTTGGAAATTCATCTTTTGGTGCGGTTGAGTTGTGTGTATTATTGCCTAAAGTAGCTTATGGGCAAAAATTATTGTATAAGAGCATGCAATCAGATAAAGATGAATATTTAAGAATGAAACCATGCACCTCCCAATATTTCCTTGAATATTATTACTGAACTCACAAAGATAAGTAATGAAAGTAATTTGCAAAGTAATGTTCTCTTCTTTTGGCTTGGAAAGTTTCAATAATAAAGTTTGGTTTCTTGGGAGAAATTTCAAGACGTCTTAGTTTCCGACATCCAGGCAAATGGAAAAACCCATTCGATTCTTAAAATTTTAATGTAGTTAAATAATAAACGGATAAACTGCATTAAAACTCGGTATTATTTGTTCCCCTATAAAGACAACTTCTGTCCTACTAAGGCTACTTGAAGTGGCAAGCAGTTATCCTGGAAGATGCTTACCTCCGGGTTGGTCGTGTCTCCCTGCAGTCTGAGTGAGCACCGGTGCCTGGCTCCTCTCCAGTGTTGCGAGTTTCCCACTGCGCTGGGCGCCTAAGAGCTTCCCACAGTTGGGTGTTCGGCCCCGCGGTTTGCACTGTTGCCAAAACTCCAGTGGTGCCAGACTGATTCTGGTGATTAATTATTGACAAAAGGAAAACACTCCCACGCAAACTTGTGTCCAACCGCACTGCTCCCAGAGACTCCTTCCAGAAGACAATGCTGGTTGCACCACTCCCCTTCCCCTTGGCTCCCCGGTCCCAACTTCCCACACGCTGCCACTCAGTCCTGGGAGACGAGGCTCATCCTCGGAGGAAAGCAGCCCAGCGACTTCTACATTTTTTAATTTGGTTTTCTGTGGCTCGTGAATACTTCTCCCGGGGATCAGCCTCTCAGGAGGGGGCACTTTGCGGATGCGGGGGAAGCCAGGGCTCTGAGAGCAACCGAGGAGGCTAAAGGCGTCGCTGTCACCTCGGGCTGCTGCAGTAAAACCCCAAGCCTTGGCGGGGATGCGGAGGAGGGATAGGGAGGCGCCCTCCTCCTGCCTCAGGCTGGGAGCCGGGACACCATCACAGGGGCATGTCCTTTGCTGGAGGTGGGTGCGGGGCAGATAAACTGGAGGCACAAGGTGGAAGATTCGGGTCTTTAGCTCAAGCCAGCGTTAATCCGCCCAGGGAAAGCCTGTGCCCCGCGTTCGTCCATCCGCAGACTTCGGCAAGGGGCCGAAGCCCCGCGGACTGAGCAGGACTGCGGTGTGACACTCAGCAGCAGGCTGTGAAGTGAGCCCAGGTCTGCGCCTGGGCAGCAGTCGGCGGCGGAGCAGGGATCAGACTCCATTTGTTTTTCAAAAACCGAAGAAAGCAAACCCTTTTAGCGTTGGCAGTACATTTTTGTGCCTTTGAACGTGCAAAACATCTCTCTCCGCTCTACTCCCTCCATCCTGCCACCTTCCCCCACCCCGCCCCTTGGCTGGGAGGTTAATCTTTGAAAAGCTGGACCCCGTAAGGCAGACAGATGGACAGACAGATGGAAAGATCGTGCCCCAGGAACTTGTGTGTGCTCACTCACAAGTGAAGAGAATTAATTTGGGCCTGGACTGCAGCAGGAAGGCAAATTGGGGAAAGAGTGCTGGGAGGCGGCTCGGTGATGCAGACACGCGTGTCGCGGGCTCCCGCGGCTCCAGGGCGGGCGTGCCCAGCACTCGCGCTCAATTATCTTCCTGAGGAGGTGTGGGACCCTGAAGACCATCTATCCTGGAAACCCGCCTCCAGAACACTATTGATCCCTTTTCTACCGAGGGAAGAGTGCTTAGATTTAACGCCGCGGCTGATGGCTGAGAGCGCAGAGGCCCTTGGAGGCTCTCCTCCCTGAATATATCTGTAGCCCAGACTCTTTCTGCCCAAGACCCAGGCGTGTCCAGGGGAGAAACCGTCTTTTGATTCATGAGCATTTGGGCAGCATCCAACAGTCGGGCCCCCACTGCCTAAGGAGGAGGCACTGTACATGCTCGGCCAGGGCTGACTGGGCTGGAGCACGAATTTTGGCTGCGGGCAGGTTTCTGTTCATTTTCACAACGCGCTTCAAAAGCAGGTTCCACATTGCTGGTGCTACATAGAGGGAGACTCGCGTTATGGGACTGAGGTTTCTCTTGCGGAAAGGAGGGTGTTCCCAAAGGAAACTGAAGGTGTTTGGGGCCAGGAAAGAGAAACAATAGAAACTGGGCGCCCTGGAGGCTGGGTTGGCAGTTTTACATCCTTATCTTTCCTTCTCCTGTATGTAAATATTAGCAACCACTGCTAGTATTTAAATTCTTTCTTTAGCACGTTATGATGTTTACATTCCTGATGTCCTGGCTTCTCCTGACAAACCTGGTAGTGTTGGCAGAGCAAGTATGACTATCCCCATTTAGAGAGATGAAGAAATGGGAACCTAGAAAATGACTCGTCCAGGGTCACGAAGCCCGTTTTGTTCTAGGGCCAATACCATTTAAATTAGTTCGTGGGTCTCATTATTCATCATCTAGTTTTCTCACTGGATCATGACACCTGCGGCCCCCAACCCCAGGTGACTGTACCTTTTGGGAAGTATAGAAACATCTCACTTCCTGCCAAAGGTTTCTGAAATAGATATGAGACCTTGCAATTACTCCAACTGGAGGATGAAAAAAAGTGGTCCAGCTGGCGGAAGCATCCAGACCATTAAAAATAATCTTCAGTGACACATAAGCAATATAACCATACACAGACACACATTTATGTATATGTTTGCACCTGCAAATGGAGAATAGATAATTTTTCTATACAAAGGTAAAACATTCTCAAAACTTAACTACGCCACCAAATAAAGATCAACACATTTTAAAAGGCAGAAATCATAAAGACCACATCATCCCTCAAAATGCAATAAGGATAAAATTCCCCCTGATTGATACACAATTGGAAATGATTTAAATCTGGATTAAAGAGAAACACAAATGAAAAATTGCAAATTCTTTACTTTTATGCTCCCATAAAATATTATTACTTTACCAGATTAGAACTCTTTATGTTACTCAGTAGAATACTAAAGGTATTTGAAGGGATCGTCCTATGTTAACGAAGTTCACATATTCCAGTCTTTACTGAGTCACCAACTACCTGATTCACAACTAACTTCGGCTAAGCCAGCTAACTTCTTCAGAACCATATCATGGTTAAACCAGGTACTTGGATAAATTACTGGAATACATTAATCAATTAAAGGAACGAATTTCACCTTCCTTCAGGCTAGTATAAGGAAAGCCTGTTAGTAATCTTCCATTTACCTTGTTTTCTCAGACTGAGTGGGTAATTCTTTTTTTCTCAGAATAAGTGGGTAATTTCGTAAAACGGAAAATATTTTTCTTGTCCCCGTTATGTTTTTGTAAAGATACACCTGATAGCCTCCATCTTCAGGGAGACAAACTCTTGTTTTAGTTTCCCTCTATCAATGTAGAATTTTACTTTCTTCGTTAATTAGAACTGTCAAGTTAAAAACAAAACAAACAAACCAACCAGGAAAGTTGTACGGCTTGGATCTTTGAACTCTGTCAAGCTTCAAAATAATAATAACGAGGATGACAAAAATGAAGATAATGACTATCATTGGCTAAACTACTACCACCAAAGGTTTCCATAAATCATCTCTTTTTCTTGCCATGAGTAGAGCTTTTTTGCAAGGTAGGAGCTTTTATCTCATTTTTATGGACAGTAAGCCAAAAACCAGAGTGGATGTAATTCTTTCTAAGGTGACACAACTTGAAGAGTTGGACACCAAAACCTGTGTTTTTATCCTATACTCTGTTGACTCACTTTAAACAATTTCTCCATGACTTCTCATGTGTCATATTTCTCATAAAGAGAACAGATATTGGAGCCAGACCTCCATATTTAAATCCCAACTTGACCACTTACCTTGTGAATTCAACTTGTGAACAAGGAGAGCTTACTTAAACCTCTCTAAAGCCTTGATTTCCTCATCTGCTATAAAGGATAATAACCATATTGAATTGTTTAAGTTAATATACAAAAAGTATGTAGAAGAGTGAGTGCCTGGCACTGAGTAAATATCCCATAAGTGTTCACTACTTTTGTTTTGAGAGCTCAATGAGATTATAATACATGTAAAACAGCGTCAATCTTAAAATAAAAAGCCAACATAAGAGGAAATTAAGGATTCATTTGAGATCCAAATTGCACTTCTGGGGAGCACTGATTCAGCCAAAAACCCAAATAGTTTTCTGATGATGGAGTGAAGGCAACGGGGTTTTATGAGAAAGGAAATAATTTCTATTAGTGCTAATAAGCTAAATTATGCTTTAGCTATACATGGCTGTTTACTGATTCTAAAGAATGCCTTTAATTTCCAGTCCTTGTAGTCGGGATGTCTGCTTTCCTGTTAGCCCTACAAACAGTTGTTTGGAATGCGGTGTTGGTTTGGCCCAGTTCAAAGGTTATTTTGCCCAGTTTAAACATTCCAAAGGTTCAGGGAGGAAGATGTGCAAGGCAGTTCCTCTGGTGTGGTGGCTCCAACTCCACTTGGAAATGGCTGCGTTTGTATAATTGTTCACAGCAGTTAGCTCAGCATCTGGCTCTTAGAAAATGCTTAGTGCATCTATTTTACTTTTTAACATACATTTTACATTTTACTTCTTATAACATATAATTTTAACTAGTCTCTCATGAGTATGATTAGTCTCTCATTCCATCCGTCCTTCTCTTCTTCCCCCCCCGCCCCCCCCTTTTTTTTGTGCCAATTAACTATGACTTACTCAACTGTGTTTTTTCTATGAACCATTTTTTTTTGAGGGCGACCATTGTTTAGCCTAATATTACAGACCGATATAAAACACACGTTAATTCAGTATCACATATTCAGAGACAGAAGTCTTCACTTCCCCCGTCTCTTTAAAGACTTTTAATAAAATCATAGTCGATAAAAAATAAAAATGTTTCTGTTTTGAAAGTAGAAATTAGCTTAAAGATAAAAGCTTCCTATTTTATGAGAGATTGATTGATTAATTGAGTCAATCAATTAGTCCAATTGACTATTGGATAATAGAACTCTCGTTATCTGAAATACAGCTTGGTCTAAAGTTGCTGTATTATTCAGGGCTCTCCAGATACAGAACCAATTACATACACACACACACACATACACATACACACACTGGAGGTTCCAAAAAAAGTACACATTTCAAGAGATGTTATCTATGTATTACTTTTCAAAGTTGAATTACGGTAGCAAAGTGTAGTATGACGTTCACTCAAAAGCTGGCGTTAATCAAATGAATTCTAGTGTTATTTATTGTTTTGCAATTTTAATACTTTTTTAAAGAAAAGTTTTTTTCTTTCTTAAAATGTGTATACATTTTGGGGGGCACTCTCTATATATGGAGAGAGAATGAAAGAGAGAGAGAGAGAGAATGAGAGAGAAAGAGAGAAAGAGAATGAGAGAGAGAATGAGAGAGAGAATGAGAAGGGAAGAAAGAATTGGCTCACTCAAAAATGTATAGTTGACAAGCTGGAGACTCAGGAGAGCGATGGTGTGAAATGCAGTCCAAAAGCTGGCAGACTTGAGACTCAAAAAGAGTTAACTTTTGAGTTCTAGTCTGAAGGCAGGAAAAGACTGACATCCAAGTCAACAGTCATGCAGGAGGAGTTACTTCTTATTCAATCTTTTTCTTCTATTTAAGCCTTCAACTGATTGGGTAAGGCCCACCCACATTAGGGAGAGCAATCTGCTTTACTCAGTGTATAGATTCTAATGTTAATCTCATCCAGAAACACCCTCACAGACACTCTCATAATAATGTTTGAACAAACTTCTGGGTACTCTGTGGCCCAGTTGAACTGACAAATAAAATTATCACCATGGCCAAATATTTTGAATGAATCACCCATTTTAGTTTGGATTATGACATGTAATTGCATCTCTGCCCAGAACAAACTTACTTTGTCTGTCTTTGCTAAGGGATTCATTGCTTCTTTTAAGGCTTTTGATTAGCCATAATCTGTTGACTTCTATTCTTATTCTTAATTAGTTGGAGTAAAGCTCTTTAGCTATAATGAATAGCTGCATGATGAGAAAAGGAGGACTTCAGCCCCATTATTGCCTGTTCCCCCCTGAGTGAGGTGTCACCCATCTTCAACAAAACAGCTTTCACTCCTATGTACTATGACAATCCATAGTTGCTCTAGTGTTGTGGCGTTCTACTGTGGGGCATTCAGCATTCATTGTAAAGGTATTATTTTAATTACTGTCAAATTAAACTTTTGGGTCAGGGTTGCTATTAAGGATAAAAATAAAAATCCCAGAGTGCAAATAAGTAATAAAAAAATAAGGCAACAAGAAAATTCAGACAACAAGAGTAAACAACAGGAAAAGAAACTCATGGAAACACATGGCAACAAAAAATGAAGCCATGGTCCTTTTTGGGTAGCCTGCCCCAGTCTTTAATATCTGATCTAGTGACCTGTATTTGAAACTGATATGACAGTTTTATGGGAAACATCAGGGAAAATAGGTGAAGCGTGTCACAAACTATGTAATAATCACCAAAGACATTCTTCTCAGTAGGACTAGAATTTTAATAATCAGGCAAGTCACAACATGTCATTGCCTATGTAAATTAAAACAGAATCTCACCACAAATAGTGACCAAAAGTTTATGTTGATCTCCATCTTTTTATTTCTTTAAATGACTGTCATACATTCCTACCTATTAATTTTTAAAACAGCATTATTGAGATATAATTCACATACCATACAATTCACTCATTTATAAGATATAGTTCGGTCATTTTTAGTGTGCTCACAGAGTTGTGTAAATATCTTCACTGTCTAATTCCAGAATATTTTCATGACCCCAAAAAGAAATCCCGTATTCATAAGCAGTCTCTTCCCATTCCTTCACCCCACCTCCCGGCCTAGACAACCACTTATCAACTTTCTGTCTCTATAGATTTGCCTATTCTGGACATTTCATATAAATGGAGTCATGTGGTCTTTATGACTGGTTTATTTAGCATAACATTGTCAAGGTTTATTCATGTACTCTGTATCAGTTATTCGTTAGTTTGCTGAATAATATCTTATTGTGTGGCTATACCACATTTTATTCATTCATCATTTGCTGGTCATTCATGTCTTTTCCACTTTGGGGCTATTATAAATAATGCTGCTATAAACATTTGTGTACATCTTTTTGTGTGGACATGTTCACATTTCTCTTGGGTACATATCTAGGAGTGGAATGACTGGTCCTATGATAACTCTTTGTATAACTTTTTTGAGTACTGCCAAACTATTTTCCAAAGTGGGTGCCCTATTTTACATTCACACCAGTAATGTATATGGGTTCTAATTTCTTTATATCTTGGCCAACACTTGTTATTGTTTGTCTTTGTGATTTTAGCCATTCTGGTGAATGTGAAGTGGTATCTCACTGTGGTTTTGATTTGCATTTTCCTAATGAATAAATATATTGAGCATTTTCTCCTGTGTTTGTTGGTTATTTGTATATATTTGAAGAAATGTCTATTCAATTTCTTTGCCCATATTTTAATTGGGTAATTTACTTTAATTGGGTAATTTACTTTAATTGTTGAGTTGTAAGAGTTCTTTATATATTCTAGATATAAGTTCCTTCTCAGAAATTATTTGTAAACATTTTCTCCCATTCCTATGGGTTGTCTTTTCACTTTATTGATGGAGTTCTTTGAAACATAGAAGTTTTAAATAAATTTTGATAAAGTCTAACTTATCTCTTTTCTCTTTGGTGTCTTGTGCTTTTGTTGTATGTAGGAAACCATTGTCATGAAGAGTCACTCTTCTATTTTATTCTAAGAGTTTTAGGTTTTACATTTAGGTGTACGATCCATTTTGTGTTAATTTTTATTTGCGGTATGAGGTAGGTATCCAAATTCGTTCTTTTGCATGTCAGTATCGTGTTGTCCCAGCATCATTTGCTGTAAAGACCATTTTTTCCCTTTTGAATTGTCTTAGCATCCTTGCCAACATCAACTTACCATTGTTATGGACTGAATGTTTTTGTCCCCCCAAAATTCATATAGGGCAATCTAATCCCTATTGTGATGGATACCAGTAGTGTTTGGGAATGGGGCCTTCGGGAGGTAATTAGGTCAAGAGGGTGGGGCCCTTACGAATGGAATTAATGCCCTTATAAGAAGAGGCCAAGAGCTAAGCCTCTCGCTTTTCATCATATGAGAATGCGACAAGTCCACAGTCTGCAACCTGGAAGAGGGCTCTCACCAAAACCTGACCATACTGGTACCCTGATTTTGGCCTTTCAGCCTCCAGAACTGTGAGAAATAAGTTTCTGTTGCTTATAAGCCACCTGGTATATGGTATTTTGTTATAGCAGCCCAAGCTGACAACCATAAATGTAGGGGATTATTTGTGGACACTCAATTCTATTCCACTGATCAGTAAACCTACCGTAGGCCATACCATACTGTTTTGATTACTGTAGCTTTGCAGTAGTAATAAGTTTTGTAGTTACAAGTTTTAAAATTGGGGCGTGTTGGTTTTCCAATTTTGTCCTTCTCTTTTAAGAGTGTTTTGAATATTCTGGATACTTTGCATTTTCATATGAATTTTAGAACCAGCTTGTCAATTTCTGTGAAAAGGCAGCTGAAATTTTGATAGGGATTTTTATCCCTTCCTACAGATTGAATCTGTACATCAATTTGGGGAGTATGTCATCTTAACAATATTAAGTCTTCTGATCTAAGAACATAGGATGTATTTTCATTTATTTAGATCTTCTTTAATTTTTTTTTTTTCAACAGTGGTTTGTAGTTTTCAGTTAAACTCCTGTTTAAACTCTAAATAGGAATGAAGCTTAGTGATGTCCAGGAACTGTGTCTTTTTTTTTTTTTTAACTTTTATTTATTTAAGTGTGTTTTTCCAGGACCCATCAGTTCCAAGTCAAGTAGTTTCAATCTAGTTGTGGAGGGCGCGGCTCACACTGGCCCATGTGGGGATTGAACCGTCAACCTTGTTGTTAAGAGCAGCGCGCTCTAACCTACTGAGCTAACTGGCTGCCCCAGGAACTGTGTCTTGATCAACCCTGCATCCCTCCCACCTGGCTTAGTGCCTTGAATTGTGGTTGGCAATCCCTGTGATTATTGAAGTGAATTGAGAAAATACCTTTTATATCTATAGAAAGCTCAGGATATTATTTCCTTTTAAGTACAGCATCCCATTAAGGAAACAGAAGAAGAATTAACCCCATTTAATGAGAAAGTTAACTTATGGATAATATATTAAGGTCAAGAAGGTTAATTGGCATGTCCAAAGATACCCAGTCCATGTCAAATATAAAATTAGAGCACATTTCAGCATTTCCTTCTGGTATTAAATTAATTCTAAAAGCCTTTAAGCCAAGAAGCACATGGAGAAAATCAGGAGAAAAAAAGGGGGGTGAGGTGGCACTTCGTGAGTTTTATTGAATGACATTAAAATTGTATATTGTCATATCATCCAGCTCCTTCAGAGATAAAAGATGGGTTTCACTCAATCGATGTATTTCTTTCTTGACTAAGTTAGCCAACAATTTGGAAAGTGGCTTTCAGTTATATCTATACCACATTTCAGTGTCTCATTCATATGAGGATACAAGAATTTTGACTTAATGAAAGTTAAGGTCTGACCCCCAGGAATGAAGTTAAAGATGCAGCAAACGTTCTAAACTCTCTTTTCTACTTACGCTTCAAAGGTAGGATCTTTTTTAAGAGTTGACTTCCTGGATTCTTGTCTCTGCTTCAGGCTTTAGAATTGAGCATCTAATTAAGCATTTGGTTGAGCATCCGATAGAGAAGCTTGTGATAGGGTGAAACAGGTGCTAAGTTACTGCGATGGAGAGGAGAGCAGGGAGTGGGTGTCTAGCTTGTACTGAGGACACTGACCAACCAGAAGACATTGTCGAGGGGAGGCAGCCCTATGGACAAGAGGAGAGTGCTCCACCGGGGTGGGTGTTATTGAGCACACCACTTTCATTAGAAAGGGGAAAGGAGGACTGCTGAGAATTTCCTGATGATGAAAAACAGGAGTTTCATGAAGAGAAATAAGCACCTGTTATCTGGGGTATCACACATTGTGGTCTAGACGGAACCTCTGTGATTGACTGATGACTTTCAGGTTGAACTGGATGCATGATGATGGCTGCCTGGGCCCAAGGTGAAGAAATCTTCCATTATAAAGGGTTAAAAAAGAAATGACCTAATAATCTGGAAGTATTTCCCTAGGAGACCAGGTTAAAATCTGTGGTAAGAGAATATTTTCTGTGTGTCGGAAAATGAAAGTAGAGGGTCAAGGGAGCTTCTGAAATGGGAGTGAAACACAAAAGAACTTGCAAATGAAGGTGTGAGTTGAACGGCTGTTAGCCACATATTTATTATTTTATCAATTGTGTGAGAGTCAAAACAATGAATATAAAGGATAGGTAAGCATTTAGTGGAGGCCATGAAATGGATCCTTGGCATATGTGAGTGTAACATTTGTAATTCCACTGTATTCAAATCATTCTAGAGTTCGATGATATTTGCGATTTTGCTGAGCCACAAGCTTCACTTCTGATTTAAGGTTAGTGTGAGAGAGCAAGTTGCTTATTAGGAAGTGGCCTAACTAGTGAATGAGACATTATCTTTAAAAAGTTGTTTGGTTTTCGGTTTTAATTTGCCAGCAACTCTGGTAAAAATAGTAGGTAACATGAATATTTACAGTAAAATATTTGAAGTACTTGGGTTTTATTTCATGCTAACCTTGTCTTCCGTTAGCATAGATAATGGAGTTTATTTGGAGGAGATAGAGCAGTCTGACATTTCTATTTAGGAGTATCTTAGAGAGGACAAATAGTAGGAAGACGAAGACTTTTGTCATGAAGCTGAATTTCCATAGTAAATATCCAAGCCTAATTCAGGAAAAAATTAAGTAAAAAATGGAAGACTTTATTTTTTCATCTTCGTTTCAAGTAGGCTCATAGTTTCTTAAAAAGAAAAGAATCAGATTATTGTGGTTGCTAAGGAAAGCTGAGATATAATTTTGAGTAATAGGTTACTAGGTATCTTCCTCACAATGTTGTGTGAACGATATCTGATCAGTTCCAGGTTGTAAGGCTGAACGCTGTTTTTACTGCGGTGGCTTTGGGATACAACCCAGTTTTGAGAAGAACATAGTCAGAAGTCTCTTTGGGATGTCTCTGGAAACTGCAAATCCAAACGTAAGTCGTTCTAAAGATGTGTCAGTTCCCAGGAGAGCATTTAGCAACACAGGACCTGATGTTGAGGAACACATAACAGAACTGAATGTGGATCTGTGGCAGGACCTGATGGTGGCTCTGAAGCTGTGCAGAGTCTTGGAGCACAGATTTTTGTTCTTTGATGTTTATAAGCAGGGCAAGTCGTTTCAGTCAGCAGTAGATCAACATTTGTGTCCTCCCTTTTGAGGCGTTTGGCTCTCAGGCTGTCTCTAAGTTTAGAAACTGCAGAGGCAAGAAGATACTGTCGTTTTCCCCATCAGTTTCCCCTTACCCCCACCTCACTGCAGGCATTTGAGGATGAACAAATGAATAAATGGTAAGCCCTCCTTTTGCTTTTGAAATCAATAATAACAAAGGAAGGAGCAATTAAGAAGTAGATCAATAGCTGAAGCGAAACGAGTACTCGTAATTTTCCTTTACCTTTGAAAAATGTCTTATATTCAGACACTGTGTTTTTTTCCTTTTCTACTTTAGGGTTTTATTCTTTATACTGAAACAATGTAATAGTTTGAGTTCACTATATCTCAGTGATGGCAGGTTTTATTTGCCCCAAATCTTCTATACTGGGATTTTTCTTTCATTGTGCCTTTTATTTGTTTATTTTTTAATTCAGTGATTGGCATTATGAGTGGTCAGACATTCCTCGATACATACCCTCTTGTAGTGTGTACTCCTCTGCAAAAATCTGCTCCTCTGCAAAAGTCTGCAAAAATCTGCTTTCCATGAATCCATCTTAAAGTTATCTTTCATGGAAGCTCAGAACAAGGTTTCTCACCTTACCAGATTTCAAGACAATTTTAGTAGTAATTATTACAAACTTGAAGCTTTAAACAAGACTGGAGCTCATTTAAAAAAAGCTGAGGCATTCTTAAGGGAGAAGTATAAAATTTTCCAATCTAGGACTATAAAATTGAAGACTTCAATTCTACGTCACGGCCACTAGGAGCGAGAGGGAGGGAGGAAAATCCATTCAAACAGCTGAAGGAAAAGACAGGTCAGGAGGCTGCCTTGAGGCCTAGGAGAATCCGAACACCCCCAGCTTCTCTTGGCACATGCCAGTGCCCTGTTCCCTCCCTCTGAATTGCTGTGTGTGTGACCTAAGCTGATTTATTGAGCACAGATAAGTAAGTTATTTGGCAAGTGAATGAAACATGGCAAACCGTAGTTAGAGGTGGTTGAATGGTATCTATTTCCGCCACTGTCGCTGCCAGGACATATGAAAGCAAGCTGTGGGCACAGTCTGTTACGTGTACAGACACCTATTAAAGCGTTTTTAAAAAATGATTTCTTGCTTCTCTACTCAGTTAAATCTTTTTTCCCCCTTCCCCTACCCTCTTCCCCTTTGGCAACCATCAACTTGTTCTCTAGATCTGTGGGTCTGTTTCTGTTTTGTTTTGTTTATTCATCTGTTTGTTCATTTGTTTTTTTAATATTCTACATGCAAGTGAAATCATACAGGATATGTCCTTCTTTGTCTGACTTACTTCACTTAGCATACTACTCTCTAGGTTCATTCATGTTGTCACAAATGGCAAGATTTCATTTTCTTTTATTGCTGAGCAATATTCTATTGTATATATGTACCACCTCTTCTTTATCCATTCATCAATGGATGGACACATAGGTTGCTTCCATATCTTGGCTATTGTAAATAATGCTGCAATGAACATATGGGCGTACATATCTTTTCAAATTAGTATTTTTGTTTTCTTCAGGTAAATACCGAGAAGTGGAACTGCTGGGTTGTATGGATGTTCTATTTTTACTTTATATTTAATTTAATGTTTCATATTTGCCTCTAAGGCTTACTATACTTTAAGTGTCCTCTGACTACTTTGAAGTGTCTCTTTGGTATCACTGGCAAGTATTTTAGGTATAAAATATAGTTCCTACTGATCTGAAGCCAAAACTCGTGTTTTTGCAGCCTTAGGGGACCCTCAGTAATAGAACAAGTCATTTAGGTTTTTCTGGAAAGTTACACAATGTTATTACAGCTATGAATACCTATGGTGTTCTCATTAATTTACCCGATGAACATTTATTGAGCATCTGTGTTCAGCCGTGTCCACTCTGACATTCAGCGGTGATAAACACAGGCTGACTTCCTCTGTTTCCAGAGCTTTTATTTTTGTTATGGTAAATTAGTTGAGCAGTCTTGATTCCCTTTCAAGTCTGTTTTAGAGACTATAGTTTGAAGGATTCATTTTAATCAACAATCATTTCATGTGAAGAATAGGTCAGGGAGCTGGGTAAAGTGACTCAGAATGAGAAGTCCTTAAGATCTCTTCTCTTTATCTTTTTGAAGAGTGTCATTATTTACATCTCCTAAGAATATTGTAGGAAAGATTCTTGCAATAGAGGCTCACGGCAAGTTAAACCCAAAGATTTCTAAGGTCCCTTTCATATCTAGAATTTGGTGAATCGGTAGCAAACCAAAGTGGGGGTGGGTGGGAATTTCTCCAAAATGAGCCCAGAAAAAACACAAAAACCATGTGCCTCAGTAGTGAGATCTGCTGAGCAGGCAGGCATGGATTATGTCTGTGATAGTATTGACCTTTGCTCATCCTTTATCATTTTTTGTGCAGAGAAAGTCTGGAGACTAACAGAAAAGCATTTTGGAGCTTTTATTGATCTCTGCTTCTTGCTGTGACCGGAACTAGAGACTTGTTAAACTAAATGAGCTCAACTGAGACTCTGGCTGTCGTCGTTGACACGTAAACTGCATATTAGCTTGTGGGTCTGCAGGGAATTTTTCTGACCAGGCGTAAACGTTGCATACGGACAGTTTTGAACTGCGCTTGCTGGTACTTATAAAAAAAAGTGTGCCCTTTTAGTTTTAGCGAAATATAGCAGCTTTTGTTGTTTGTATTTCAGAAGTAAATATCTTTAGAATTTATTTTGCCAAGTTTTTTTCTACTTCACGTCTGGTTGTATTTCCGCCTTGTCAACAAATAAAATTGTAACTTCCTGCTTTGTTGAATGGACAGTGTTAATTTCACTTCAGTGTCCTTTGCGGTTGGAGATGTTTAAGCAGAGGTTTGGTAGGGACTAATGTGACAGGACAGCAGTTCTCAAGGTGTGATCTTTACAGCAGCAGCATTAGCCTCACCTGGGGGCTTGTTAGAACTGCCCCTGCTCCAGGTGGTTCTGACGCATGCTGACATTTGAGAGGCCTGTGTAGGAATATGAGCCTTAGATCAGTAATTCTTTAGGAGGAGGAAGTGGAAGAAGAGCATCAGAAACACTTAGGTTTCTTCTTTTCTCAAGCTCACTCTTTCCTTTCCTACCCCCCTGCTTCTCCTCTCATTACTGCAGAGCAAACCATCACTCCGAGGCTGACACACTCTTTGGAGGTACTGTGGTGAACCTTGGGACTAGATGAGTGAAATTTCCTGAGATGGTCACTCATGATGGGGCCATGTCCCGACCTTGGGACCTTTGTAGGATACTGGTTAATAAATATTTGTAAAATTCTATTGCCCTTGCATCTACCCTAGATATACTGGTAGCCCTGATTTCTCTATGAGTTAGATAGAAATAAAATCTTGGACTAGCCTTTGGTCATGGACCTTGCCCAGGAAACTTGAAAATATTTCTACTCTTTTCTGAAATAAAGGTTTTAATCCTATTGTATAATGCCTTGCGCTTTGGGTTTCTCAAAGGTAAACCACTCATCGACTGGCATTGAGAAGAGACAGTGCAGTGGTTGGGATACTCACGTGGGCACAGAGATGGCTCTGCCATGTGCTACGTGTGTGACCTTGGGGAAGTTCTTCTACTCCTCTTGGTCAATTGCTTTATTTGTAAAATTGAGCTAGTAATACTGTCTACCTCTCACTAAGTTTTAAGCATTTAATGAGTTAATACATGTTAAATTCCTGACACTTTATAAACACTCAGTGAATGTTAGATATAACTATTATGACTGTTGTGTAATGAGAAAATTACCTCAAACTGTGAAGATAACTAATTGGAACAATAAATAAGAATGCAAAATGTATATAATCTGTTAGGATAGAGTAAAGAAGCTATGGTGTCAGACATACGTAGGTCTGATTTCTTGGTATGTATCTTATGGCAAATAATTTAGCTGCTCCTCAGCCTTGGTTTTCTTATCTGTGAAATGGGGATAATGCTATCAGCTTTGTTGGGCTGTTGTGAGCCGAAACAAGAATATTTTGGAGGAGGGTGGTATACTCAATACAAAGGCCATTATTCTTTTTATTGTTGCTTGCTTTTCTTGAACTAAATTTTAAAGAGCAACTTCCTTTCTCTGGAAATCTAGGGTTCTGAATTGAGAAAATCTATATATGCTGTGGAATGGGCCATATGCTGATTTCTATGAGAATATGACTCATTATTTCTAAACTTAATGTTGCTTTATTTGTATACTATTTGCTTTTCTCAGAAATCCCTATGTTCAGATTCAATCATAAACTTTGGATAATAAAAGAAAACAACCTCAGCTAAGTGCATTTTTTTGGAGCCAGCACAAGTCACTCATGTGAGGCTGTCAACCAAGTAGTGACGTAAAGAGGACTAACTTTTTGGTAAGCAGCTGTGGCATTTTCCATTGTACAAAGCTCTTCTATTTACAAAAGTTTTTCTACATTGTATTACCCTTTTTATTGAGGTACAATTTTGCTAAACAAAAACCTTCAACACTGAAAGTTGTTTTGAAAGAAAGGTTTATTGAGCCATATGCTAGCCAGAAAGAGAACCGGGTCCTGGGGCATGCAGTCTAAACCACAGGGCTAGCAGGGCTATTTGGAGAAGACAAACCGGTCTGCTATCCTGGGGTTGACAGAGCTCTTTTATACAGTGAGTATGGGGAAGAAAAATGTAAGTTATTTTGAAAGAATTTAAAAATTCTTTTTATTGGTTATAGATAAGGGGGGAGGTGGGAAAAAATGAAGCAGAGAAAGCTCTGGGATAGGTGTATAATCTGTAAGGAAGAAGTATTTGATGATTCTGGATTGCTTGTGGGGTGGGCAACAGTCCAGAAATTCATGTACAAGCAAGATGCGGCGGCATCTTGTGGTAGGCTATTCGTTCTCGATAACATCTGAAATAGCTGCCTGGAAGTTGATTCAAAGTTTCAACATACATTCAGGAATGTGAGCAGTCTTTTTTTGGTTTCGGCTGGTGGCTCTGTTAACTGATTAATTTACCTTGTCTCTTCCACCCTCTAGCCTGCTGTAATTTAATTCAGGACATATCAGAATTTTTCTCTTGTCAATTTACATATAGGGAAAGGTGTAGATATTCAGTGTGCATTCCATTATTCCTGACAAATGCACACGCTTCTCTCGAGGTATAGAACATTTGTATCCCTCAGAAAGTGTCCTCATGTCCCTTCTCAGTCAGTTTCCCCCACCTCAGCCCCATGCAGCTACTGACTGATTTCTATCGTCATTGGTTGGCTTTTCTTGCTAGAAAAGGTTATATAATATAAATTGAATCATGCAGTCTTTTGGGTCTCGTTTTTTTCCTTAGTATAATGCTTTGGGGACTCCTCTATGTTGTTGCATGTATGCGTAATTTGTTCCTTTTTGTTGCTGAGTAATATTTTATTGTATGGATACAGCACGGTTTGCTGTTGAGAGACACCTGGGCTGTTTCCATTGCTTCTTTTGATCATCAGTGTGATGATGTGGCCTAGGCAGAAGGTCCTACTACCTCTAATTTCCACGTTAGGAAGCTGGGGCTCAGAGAATTGAGGCAACTCCGTTCCCACTCCTTGCAAATGATGAATGCAGGAGGAGGATCGAGTCGTCTGTTTCGAGCCTCTGCTTTCCTCCCACTTCCCAAGGCCGGTTCACGTCTGGCCTTTACTAGATGTTCTGCCCTGTCTGACCCCAGGATTCAATCTGACTGCCTCATCTTTGATTCAGAAAGACTCAGAACATCAAAACTCAGGAAATCAGCCCTATTCTGGGATAGACCTTAGCAAAGCCTTAGATCTCAGGTGGGGTGAATGTATTTCTGAGGGTCGCCCTCGGGTTGAACCAGAGCAGGGGTCTGGACGACATTGGGTTCGATTACAATCTCCAGATGTTCTGAAGACACTCCAGGAGAGCAACTGTGTCTTCCATGGTGCAAAGGGAAATAGGATGGACGTGTAGTAGACAGGACGAGCCTCTGCTGAAATCCAGCTCTGCCACATGTTAGCTGTGGGAGCTTGGGAAACTCAACCTCTGAGTGCTTCCCTGCCAGGTCCTGGCGAGAAAGTTCCTGACCCAGAAGTTGCCCTTCTGTGCTCTATTAAGGATGGGCTTAAGGGAGCATTACAATGTGCCATTGACCTTGTTGTGGGATTTCCATTGTATGGAAGTACTAATCCTTCCTTTATCTCTGAAGACACTAATTCATTATTTATGACACTGAATAGAGACAAAAAAGTTACTTGTCAGTAAAGTCCTCATAGATATAAAGCAACAAGAGGGGTGTGGAGAGATTTGTTTGCTGTAAGAGATCTGGGAAAATGAATACAGCTCAAGGTGTCCTTTGAAGACACTTTTCTTGTCCTTTCTCAAGAAAAATGCAAACATCTTCAGGAGGATACCCCCTGTTCAGTATGCTGATTAGGCTGCATGATGAAATAAGACCTGTAGGAAAAACAAAAAGAGAAAGCTTTTGACTGTCAGGCTTCCATCACCCTATTTCTACCCTGTTATGGATTTAGTAACGTCTCTGGGTCTCAGTTTCTCTACCTGTAACCCTCTTCGTCACACACCTCAGGATTTGATGTGAAATTTGATGAGTTCAGTTGTCCAATAATTTACGTGGATGCAAAGATTTTGGTTAAAAAAAATGTATTTCTGTGTATACTGTGTAATTAGAGGTTAAGTAGGAGTCCAAGAAAACCTTACAATCCATGACAAGATTGATATGCAGATGACTTAATAGTAAGATACATTAAACTTGGGTCATAGCAAAAATTGGGAGGAGTTTAGAACAACTTAGGGTTGTATGATTAGCTTGGTTAGTAAGAGCATCTAAAGGAAATTTCAGAGTTCATGACATTACTGAGCTTTTTGAACCAAGACCAAATAAAGCTGATCTCAAGTGATTCAATAAGTCCTTGCCGCTCTGTAGAACAGCCCTGCTTTATAGCATTTACCTTTAATGTTCTCACTATTCCTAAGGAAAGGACGTGTTTCTAAAGACTCAGTGCTTGTGCTTGGAGGGGAAAAGCAACCCGAATGGTCTGGAAATCAGAGTGCTTGCAAAATATTTATGCAGGAAACTAAACGATATGCTTCCTTTATGGCTTTCCACAACCAGATTTTAAACAGGCTCATTCTGCTGGCTCAGCTTATTACTGTAACAGATCCTTTGTATGTGGGAGGAAGAATGAATATGCCTATAAATGTAAGGTGCCTTTTTTAATGAAGAGGAAAGAGATGACCATAACACAAAGGTGAGTAAGGTAAAAGGAGTGACTAGAGGACAGAGGAAAAGGCATCCCCCCTTGAAGTGGGTGCTTATGAGGCAATTGTTTGGTTTGGGCTTTTTGTTGGAGAACATTTTCTTTCAGAACTTACATTATTTTATGTATTACTCTCAAGTGTATTGCATAATTTCCATATTTATTTATACGTCTGTCTGCCTTCCAGGCATAAGGAAAAAGACACTTTGAATTCTAGATGACAATAGAACATACAGTTTTAGCCACTTATTTGCAAGTTAACATTTATTGAGTGTTTATGTGCCAGGCACTGAAATCCTCACTTTTTTATAAATTACTTTATGTGATTCTCATAACTATCATATGAGGAAAGTATAATTATTATTTTTATTGTTATCCCCATGGTACAAGTGAGGAAACTGAAGGGAAGACTTAGTTCCAACTTTAGCCAATTGGTAAGTGGCAGATGTCAAAGCCAGAGTGTGTAGCTACTGCTTTATGCTGTACTGAGCTTCCTGATGGTGGAAGTCTTATTTCTTCCCTCTTGGTAACTTTAGCACCCAGCTCAGTTTCTACAATATAATGTTTGTTCAATGATTTACAGAACCTAAATATTTTTAAAGCGACTTTTGCAAAACTACTGGTGTCCTTAGATCTTTTTCCTCATATACCTATAATCAAGAGGTGGAGATTATTAAAGGAAAATGTGGAATCCCTTTTGGAAATGTTAGCTTTGAGGTCTCAATTAGACACCCAAATGAGGACGTTGGTTAAATAATCGTATGTATGGGGCCGGAGCTTAGGGGAGAAGTCAGGGCTGGAGATAAAAATATGGTCGTCATGAGTGAGTAGATAGCATTTAAAACCCTGGGCCTAGAGGAGATCTGTGGTGGGGGTGGGGGTTTGGGGGTGGGGTGGGAGCCAGGGCTGGAGGGAAGGAGGGCTGAAGACTTGTTGGGCTTCTATAACTAGCAGCTGGGTATAAAAGAAGAAAAAGTGAATTGGAATAGGAACAACAGGGAAAGCATGGGTGCTGAGAGGAAAACTGATTCAGGAAGATGAATGTGGACAGTTGGGTCAAAATGCAGTGAGAAGTCAGGTTGAATGAGAACAAAGAAATGACCATTGGGTTTGGTGTGGCTGAAGGTCCTTGAGCAGAGTTGTTTCATGGGCGTGTGGGGGATGAAAGGTGATTAGAGTGGCTGGAGAGAGAGTGGAAAGGGAGGATCAGTCAATCCTTTAGAGTTTTGCTGTAAAGAGGAGCAAAGGGATAGGGCCGAGAATGAATGGGGACCTAGGGTCAAGGGAGATTTTTTTTTTAATAGGTGATATTAAGGTATATTTTATGCTCAAGGGGGTAATCTAGTAGTGAGGGAGAAACTGGAGATGCAGTGAGGAGGGGAGACTAGCTGGAGTGATGTCCTTGAGGGGGCAATGAAGGGAAGAGGGCGCAGCGCTCCAGTGGGGGAGCGGGGCTTCCATAGCAGACGGCCCCTTCTCCACGTTCTGGTGTGAAGGCAGGATATGAGGTGGTGGTGCTACACATTCCTCCTTTATGTTCATATTAAACTTTCAAAGGCTGATGGATTTTGCATATGCTAATTGATACAAGCGTATTCTTACGAATAAATATATACACAGAAAATTTTCAGTCTGAAGCTGGTGTAAAAATAAGATAAAACTTAATAGTCAAAGGCAATTTCATTACCAGACCTACATTTGATATTGAACTTTGAACTGCTTGCTGTGTTCTATGGCTGCTACCTCAGATTAAAGGAAGGAATTTTCTGTAAAAGCAAATGCAACAAAAGCTTATTTGATAAAGTGGTAAGAAGTGAAAGTTTTAAAGTCAAGGATTATATCTTCTGTTTTTGCTTCAAGAATTTAAATCTTTGCAGAAATGATAGGAATAAGAATGTCTATAATCAATTGCTGTAATTTCTATGTACTGAGAACCTATTTTATTCCTGGCACTTTCCAAACATTCTTGCCGATCTTCAGGACAAAGCAAAACAAAGTGGTTTTATTAGGGTTTGACAAGTGAGAAAACTGCCAGGGAGGTTCTGCAACCTTCATGATTTGCTCAAGGTCGCCCAGCTGGTACAGTGAGTTTGAAATTAAAGCTCATTCTGGATTCAGAGTTGCTTTCCCTCATACACTGTCTTGATATAGTAAATGTTTTGCTATAAGTAATATCCCTATTTAACATGAGGGAAACATTTAGCTGAAAAAATTAAGTTCCTTTAATATCTAAAGGCATTGTATTTATTTGCATAAACTTCTTCTGTTTTTCTTCTAGTCTAGTGTATAGATATGGCTAAAAGGAAGAAAAGAAAGTAGCAAGGAAAGAAGGAAGAAAGGGAGGGAGTGAGGGAAGGAGGAAGGAAGGAAGATCTACATAAAACTAGAGAGAATAGTATCATGTTCCAGCTTCAACAGGGGTCGATTCCTGGCCAATTTTGTTTCATCGCCATGTAATCTTGTTTCTTTTCCTTGCCACTAGATTGCTCTGAAGCAAATCCTAGACATCATACCATATCATCCATTAGTAGTTCATTGTACATTGCTAAAAGGTAAAGATTATTTTTAAAATGCAACTTCAATATCATTATCACATGTTACAAAAATAGCAATTCCTTAGATTTTCCAAATATCCAGTCAGTGTTCAAATTACCCCAACTGTCTCATGAATGATTGCTACGGTCCCCTTACTGCGTTCCAAGCAAGGGCTGCTCAGTGTAGCTGGTTGAATTGTTTCTGAAGTCTCTTGTAACTTGTGGTTTCTGCAGCCCCCTGTCCAATTTGTTTATTGGTTTCCATATTCTGGATTTTTGCAGATTGCATCACTGGGCTTTGGTTTAACACGTTTCCCTGACTTGGTATTTCTTGTAAATTGATTATTAAAGCTCGATCAGATTCAGCAATATGAAAGCAGACCATATACCATGTATCTCAATATTTTCAAGCTATAAATTAAGCAGTGTCCACAGTCAGCTGGCGATTCCCACCCATGGTCCCTCCTCTCCGGGAGCTGAAGGAGCCTCAGGCCGCTCAGGACCAGCCTTGCCTGCTGAGCGCCCCATTGGCTGCCAGGATCTGCAGGGGCAGGGCAGGGTGGCATGAGGGCTGGGGCCTGGGATTCCAGGCTGAGACTAGATTCACCTGCACTTGGGTGGAGACTAAATAGGTCAAGCTCCCTAGAGTACATCCAGGAGTCAATGTACTTCCCTTTCTCTCCCTTCTCCCCAGTCTCTTTTACATGTTCTCAAACAGCCCAGCACAAAATTTATGTTTTAGTTCCCTGTTCAAATGAAAAAAATTGTGCAAAATTTATATCCTACTGCATAATGTTTGGGTGGGAGGGTTTTAATATAAGCTATTTCAAATCACTAAATTACCCCAAATCTTCAAGTAAAACAGATTTTCCCAAATAATGCGCCCTGCGCCTTGTGGTTCCAAGGACTGCACACTGTACCCCTGCTTTTCGCGGTGCCCAGAATTTCATCTGAGAAATAGTGGAGAAGGATACTTTATGCTAAGTGCTGTGAAGGACCTTGGCCTCTGGTCCTCTGTGATGTGTGAAATTGAATTTGAAATGATGTTCTTCAAGCTCTGTGTTCCCTTTGACAGTGCAGCTAGAAAGGGGAGCATAATAAATTATTCACACCTTAGCAGTAGCTAGTGATAGCTCAAGGAGAGCAGGCAGTTAAATAATGATAGTTGCATAATAATTGGTTATGGGGGAATCATGAACAAAAATGGAGTGGCGGTTCTGTATTTTAGAGATGAGGAAACCCAAATAATTACCTGTAAGTCATGGAACTGGTTGCTGAACTCCTGGGGAGTCTGTACCTTATATAATTATTTCTGACTTCTTCATGTCCTAGCACATAGGAAGTGCTAAATAACTGCTTGTTGAATGAACAACTGGGGAAAGTAGGATTCACATCTCAGGCCTCTGTGATTTCTGTATGGGGGAATCAGAGGTTCTCAATGTCTTAGGAACAGATTTACACGACCTCAAAGAGGCTTTCTGGTCGTGGCACCTCTGCTCTCCCTGGAACCAGGGGTTGAAGTCTCACCTTTTCTGCATTTATTCACTTTGTGTCCTGTTCCTGTGGCTTCTTCCTTTGCAAGGTCTTTCATGTTTCTTAATTCATACGGGCATGTTTCTCTCTGCTCTTTTCTGACTCAGGCCCTGGTGGTTTCCCTGCTGGAGAACTGCACTATCCTTCCAGCTGGTCTTTCTGCTTTCAGATTCTTCCCCTCCGAATAGTCTGGTAAACTGTCTATAGAGTAGTGTGTTACCCCTGCTCCAAAACCTTTATCGATGGCCGTGACTCACTGAATCCAGTTGAACTTCTTTCCTTGGTATTGAAAATCTTCCTGCTTTCATCTAACCTATTTTTCAAGGCTTATCTACAAAGCTATGAACATAAAACATATTCTTGACAATCTAGATGTTTTACAACATTTCTTTATGCCTGAGGAAATGGTATGAGAACAGTTTGCTAAATTATGAGGTTACCTTTGACACTTAATTGTAATCAGCTCAAGTATTAGGGATGTGTCTTGTACATCTTTAAATTTATTCTTCAACACAGCAAATACCCCTGTGGAGATATCCACCAGAGGTGCCAATTTCAATTTCTCTGTGGGGTTCCATGGCAGCAGTAGGGCAGCATGCAGGACTTGGACGTGGAGGGCTGTCCCTGAAGCTGGGAGACGTGGCGGTGGGAGGCATGTGAAAAAGTAAGTGAAAGGCTGAAAGTGGTGGGCAAGTTGGGAGAGCTTGTGCTGAAAGCGTGTTGTATCTGTTAACACTTCCTGGAAGTGCTGGATCACTGGGCATCCTGAGGTTCTCTGGCGTGGTACAACAGCAGGCTTCGACATGGGAGTGTGATGAGAAGGAAACATACTGAGAAGGGTTCAAACTAATGTCAGGGACAGGGACAGAGCTCAGGTGGGTAGAAACCCAGGTGAAAATTAGCACACAGGTCACTACGTTGAGAGCTGAGAGGCCTGCACCAGGCTGCCAATCACCTTTTGCGGACTGGGAACCCATGCCTTTTTAGGACAAAGCCTGGCGTAGCAGGGATTGCAGGAGGCTAGGGTGTCATCTACATGCAGTAACTGGCCTGAAAATTGAGGTGCACATTAAGTTGATACCCTAGTGTTTGAGGAAATTTGGCCATTGTTTTTTTTTTTTTGTGTGTGTGTGTGTGTGTGTGAGTGTGAGTGTGAGTGTGTGTGTGTGTGTGTGTGTGTGTGTGTGTATTTAGGTGGAGCCTAAGAGAAGCAGGCTGTAGATGATACTAAGACCTCCTGTAGCCACACACCAAAGAGCTTTGTGAAAAAGTCGATGAACTCCAGAGCCAAAACCTGAGTCTAGGCCAGCTCTGATTACAAACATTCTGTGAACGCTTCCCAAAATAGCATTTATATTTATTATACTCCATGCCTTTATTTCTGGTGCCCTAGGCATAGCTTTCTTCTATCACAACACTCTGTCATGGAGTTTTCTGTGAATCCAAACAGAACATTTTCCCTTGGCCGTCTTCTTCTTTCCCTCTTCCACTTTACCGTCTCTCATTGCTTTTTGAAAACTTCCTTGTTTTTGCTCTTTGCTAGGAGGTCAGCTCTCAGAATCAAATTCCAAGTAAAGCTTTCTGGAGGAGTATGGGACCCAGAGCCCAGAGGGATAAGAATTCTTTTATTTCTAGCTATGTGTTTTGTTTTTTTCCCCCCAGCACAATAGTAAGAACCCTTAAAGTTGTAAGAATTAAAATTTCTCTTGAGAAATTTTCATATATGGTAGAACAAGTCAGGAGATGTCAAATGGTTGTTTCTAAGAATAGAATATTTTCTAGCTCTAAACATTCTTTTCAAAGCAAATATGTACATTTGATACCTGCAAGTTTTGAATGTGCAAATATTGACTCAGTAGATGGATGAAACCAGGTTGAACATGGTCTGTTTTTTTTTCTCAAGGGTTGGGCCTGTTGTGATTCTAAGGGTTACATATTTTTTCCTCCCCAACTGATGAATTTTCTAGAATGAGATCACTTTCTACCCCTGTCTCCAGCATATAGAACACTTGTGGAAAATGCTCAACAGATTTTATGACCCAGGGTTCCCCTTTGAAAATGCATTTTATGGTTTAGGCTAAATACCTGGTCTCACCCCATCCCTTCCTTGGTGACCTGTGTGGTGGGCTACATCGGGTCGCTAAGGGATTTGGGCGGAATCTCCAAATGCAATTTTGGTATTCTCTTTTTGAGATTTTAGTGTTAGTCATTTGATTTTTAGTATTCTCATTTTGAGACTGGTGAAAAATTTGTCCTCTTATAAGCAAAGAATCTTGAACGATGGAATTTCAAAATGCTTTTAGAATTAGTTCTGGAGATAAATATGTGCCTGAAATCTTAAACTGTGAAGCAGAATACTTACATAAAATCATGAACTTTAAGGCAATATGTAAAGTTAGTGGTTCTTAAATATGAACAAAACAAAGCAAGTTACTCTAGTTGAACCATTAACATCAACCAGTATTGTCAGAGAATACAATGATTTAACAACACCTAAAGTTTCTATCTTTAAAGTGAAGAGCAGGCAAATAAATCTTCAGGTAACCCACTTGGCACAACACAATTTTCATAAAAGCCTGTCAAATCATCTTCGAAAAAGTTTATTACATCAGGAGGCATTTTTAAATGTGTGATTTTAATCTATGGTGTATCTCAGTTACTGGCCCTAAGTGTGGGGACCCACCAGAAACTCCCCCATCCCTGATGGAGCTCAGGCTGCACTGGCTTTGAGCAATGTCTCCACGTGGCCCCTAATTCCTGCCCGGGGAAAATGCAGTTGAGGAAAGGTTTTTACCTAAGGCCTCGATTTCCTTGTGCATGAGGGTTTTGGGGTCTCATGCTGCAAGATGTTAGCTCTACTTTTATGCTTCTGGGCGTATGTTATATTGAGGATATTAGATCCAAACAGGTAATACAACAATCTATTTGAATTAATCGTGCGTTTCATCCAATCTTACATGTGCAAGCATAGCATTCCATTGGACATTCACAACTGCCCTCTGTAGTGAGCAGTGAGGGTGTTATTAGCCCTACTTACAAATAGGAGCACAGAGACTCAAAGAGGGCACGGGACTTGCCCAGGCTCTAACTTCCATTCTTACACTCCTTAATTCTGATATTTAGCTCTGATTGTTCCTGGGAGGTTTCACAGAGCTTGGAATTCCTCGCAATAACTCTTAAAATCAGTTCATGGAAAATATTGTTTTTGGAGTAAGCTGGGGCTCTGGAAAATTTTGAGGTTTTTTTGAAGAATCATTCTTTCTTTTTTTGGAAATGATGTCTCACCTATGTGATGGCCCCATGTTGCTTCCATATGGAACTTTTGATATTTGCAAAATTCTTTACCAAAGAAGTCTTTCATTAAGCTGAGATAAATAAAACAAGATTTATAAGCTTTAGATTTTATCAGGATCATATGTTATCATTTTTATATAATAAATTGATTGTTCCCGAAATTTTGCCAAATTTAAGGAGATGTGATTATGGGTAAGTCTACAGAAAACTTTGTACAAATTTCTAACTATACATTATAGCCCTTTTCACCTACAGCCTGAGGACTAATCATTTTGTGCACGTTTTTTAAAATGTATCTAACAAATTGGAGTTGGTGTTCTCAATATTTTTCTAAACTTGGGGAATTTTAAGCTTCATACTTGTGAAATGTTTGGAAACATGGTTAAGTTTTTCTTTCTTTTTTTTTTTTTAAGTAGGTTTGAATTCCAGCTCTGCCCCTTATTGGATGAAAAACCTCAGGTATGTCTCTTAACTTCTTTGAATGTCAGTGTCTTCCTCTGTAAAATGGGGAGAATAGTGCCATTTATGAAGCATTTGACATACGAGTATTTCTTGGTGCAGAGTCTGCATGCGAAGGTAAAGGCAGCCGTGGTGACTGGAGTCGGCGCAGTGACCCCTGGTACTTATTCTCCTCAGTTGTTACATAAGGAGATTGTCCTAAAGGAGCTCCAAGGTCATCTCAGGTTCTGACAGCTCTCATTCTATGGATGCAGGATAAAAGGGGGAGGAGGAAGCATCAAGAGCAGTGTTTTCACCTCCTCCCACTTGGGAAGGCCTTTCCCTCCCCATCTTGCCTGGGAGGAGCAGGAATTTCAGTTAATTTGCCATGTTGACATAGTGTAAATGAATCAGGAGGTTTGGGCTAGAAATAAATGATAAAGGTCTGTTCTGGGTCTTAGGGTTTGCAAAATGGAAACACAGCTAGGCAATACCCAGAGTGTTCCGAATAAGAAAGAAAAGCTAAGAGTCCTTATAGTAAAAAGTACATTTTGAGAAGACTCAGGCCTACATTCTTAGCTTCTGGATTGGTCCGAGAGGATAACCTTCCGGATGTCTGGTGTCTGGTGGTCTGGATAATGGATGTCAGGAAGTCTGAAATATATATTCCATTATCCATGCATATATATCCATTATCCATGGATCTATATCCATTATCCATGGATTTTATATATATATATATGCATTATCTATGCATATATATATATAATCCATGGATAATATATATCCATTATCCATGCATGACTGGAGAGTTTAAAAGGTTGGTTCCCAGTCTAGTTAAAGCAAATGTAGAATTGTTTCCTCATGCCTCAGCATACTTGATTTTAGTATTTTAGCAGCTTGACTATAGTGACCCCATTTTTATTTGTTCACTCTTTCCTCCCTCGGCTGGTAGGGACTCCTGCTGTGGGAGAAAGACAGTTTCTGAGTACTTTGGGGAGTTAGATGCAATGGGGGCTACTTCAGATACTAGAGCCTCTGCAGAGGTGAACAACCAGTCTTCCCTGGGACCACACTTCCCCGATGCTGCCACTGGTGGAGGAAAGACGCAACAGATAAAGGGGAGCACGTGGTATAGGCAATGGCAGTGGTTGCATAGGTTGGAATATGGGGCACTAATCAATATCTCAGAAATAGACTGGAAGAAGGCACAGTGACTGAAGGGACTGATGACAGGGAAATTCTGCCTTATTGTCCCAGTAGGGATGGGGAGAGAGTGGGGCTCAAGGGGAAAATGACAAAGGTTTGGTCAGTGTAGAGGAGATGAGGCCAGCTGCAGGAGCTAGCTGGCAGTGATAAGTTAGGATTCTGTCCTCCCACAGAGATGAGAAAGAGACCCATCCTTCCTAGTGTTTACATTCCAAAGCTCTCAGGTCCTTGAGAAAGACATTCCCTAGTTGTAGAAGATACCTGTAAATCTCAAAGGGACAAGGGAAGGATTCACAATCGTAAGCCATTTTTAGTAAATGCTCCAATTAAGTGAGATGGAGGCCTATCCTCAGGTGTTAGCTAGAGAAGCAGTAAATTTTTCTGGCAGGTGCGCTTTCTCAGGCAGACGTTTTTATGGGGGTCGGGGTCATCCTAGGGTCACAGCCTTATGCTGGTAAAAGCCATGCTAGAGTTTGGTCATCTCAGTGCAGAGGTTTAGATGTTCTGCAGTTCTCACCGTGAGGCTTTTTCTGATCAATATACTCCATGTAGGTCTCTCCATCTGTCAACTTTGATGGCATTTGAAAACTGGAGCATTAAGGTTCATCCCTCACTTTACAAGGATTAGTTGGGAGTATTTTATATACTGAGCATAGTTCAAGAATCAGAGAGTCTTAGAACTCTTTGTATTGTTCACTAGTTGCTTTATTTGTGCCAGTCTTACCTTAGCTAATTAGATAATTAGTTTCTTTGAGCTGAGGGTTTGTCGTATATGGCCTTTATTATGCTGATGTACTTTCCTTCTATACCCATTTTATTACGTGGTTTAATCATAAATGTATGTTGTATCTTGTCAAATGCTTTTGTGCATCTATTGATATTATCATATCATATGTGGTGTATCACATTAATCGATTTACATATGTTGAACCATCCTTTGACCTCAAAGGCAAGAGAAGTAAAAGCAAAAATAAATGAATGTAACTATATCAAACTATAAAGCTTCTGCACAGTAAAAGAAACCATCAATAAAATAAAGAGGCAACCAACTGAATGGGAGAAGGTATTTTCAAACAATACTTCCAATAAGGGGCTAATATTCAAAATACATAAAGAACTCATACACCTTAACAACAAAAAAACAAATGATACAATTAAAAAATGGGCAGACGACCTGAACAGACACTTCTCCCAAGGAGACATATAAATGGCCAACAGATATATGAAAAAATGCTCAACTTCACTCGCTATTAGGGAAATGCAAATCAAAACCAAAGTGAGATACCATCTCACACCTGTTAGAATGGCTATTATCAATAAGACAAGTAATAAGAGTTGGAGAAGTTTTGGAGAAAAAAGGAACCCTCATACACTGCTGGTGGGAATGTAAATTGATATAGCTAGTATGGAAAACAGTATAGGAGTTCCTCAGAATGTTAAGAATAGAATTACCATTTGATCCAGCGATCCCTCTTCTGGGTATCTACCCATAAAACCTGAAAACATTTATCCATAAAGACATATATACCCCTATGTTCATTGCAGCTTTATTCACGATGGCCAAGACATGGAAACAACTGAAGTGTCCTTTGATAGATGACTGGATAAAGAAGATGTGGTACATATATATAATGGAATATTACTAGGCCATAAGAAAAGATGAAATACTGCCATTTGCAACAACATGGATGTATCTTGAGATTATCATGCTAAGTGAAATAAGTCACACAGAAAAAGTTGAGGACCATATGATTTCACTCATATGTGGGATATAAAACTGAAAGCACTAAAACAACACAACAAACAAGCAAAGCTAATCGACAGAGGGTAAGTGTGGAGAGGGGATGATAGAAGAGGGTAAGGGGGATCAAATATATGGTGATGGAAGGAGAACCGACTCTGGGTGGTGAACACAGAATGTGATATATAGATGATGTATTATGGAATTATATACTTAAAACCTATATGATTTTATTAACCAATGTTACCCCCAATAAATTTAATTAGAAAAAAATCTGGAATCTAAAAAGCATGTATAAACAAACCTTATGACACCTGTACTAATGTACTACCCAAGCCCAAACCTTGCTTAGATTACTTTCTAATGAGCACTAACTTTCTTTGTCCTGTCAATTTCTCACAAATTTACTGTTTCTCTGTCTAAAAAAGTACAAAAAGGTGCCTAGTTTACTCATTTCTTTGAGCCTCATTTTATGATCTGAGAGAGCATTATATCGTGATTCTCCCATGTACATGTATTAAATTGTTTTTTTCTCCTGTTGACCTAGTTTTTTGTCAATTATATTATTTTATTATTAGTCCAGCCATTAAAACTAAAGAAGGGAGGTATTCTCCCTCTCCCTGGCATATACAAGGAAGGAAGGAATCTCTGAGATACATAGTATAGATGATATTAAAACTACATTTTGTGTGTGTGTGTGTGTTTGTGTGTGTGTGTGACTTAACATTGCTGAAATAGTAAAAATGTCTACTAATTTAACATTTATCTAAATCGTAGGAATACCGTGTTTTCCCAAAAATAAGACCTAGCCGGACAATCAGCTCTAATACGTCTTTTGGAGCAAAAATTAATATAAGACCCGGTATTATATTATATTTATTGTATTATATTAAGTATATAAGACCCAGTATTATATTATAGTAAAATAAGACCGGGTCTTATATTAATTTTTGCTCCAAAAGACGTATTAGAGCTGATTGTCCGGCTAGGTCTTATTTTCGGGGAAACATGGCATGTACAAAGAATTTTATTTCTTCTAGATGCTAGGAATAGTCTCAGATCTTGCCAGCTCTGCAGCACATGGAGGGGGTGGTTCTTGGATGTGAAGTTCCCCTAAAGGGGGACCAGGCTGCACTTGGCCAAGTTGTAATGTTTTCATCTGAGGTGTTGGCATGAAGACTTCCACCACTGTTTTTTCCCCTGTTCTTTTTAAAGGAAGGCCAAGTTTGGATAAGGGTCAGAGCTGGCACAGAACTAAAAGACATAAGGCTCCTTTTACAAAGGTGTATGCATTTCATCTAGCAGTCTTTCCTCATATAAGATCCCCAATACATTTCATATTTCAGTGATTTTCAGCTGAGGTGATTTTGCCTCCCATGGATAATTTAGTATCTGGAAATATTTTTGATTGTCATAATTAAGAGATTAGCTACCAGCATCCAGTGGGTAGGGATGCGGGATGCTGCTAACCATCCTACATTTGCAGGAGCGTCCCCCACAATAAAAAAATCATCCAGTCCAAAATGTCAAGATTGCCAAGGTTGGGAAACCCTATTCTGTATTTTCAGACAAGAAAAACATGTTACTTGCTTAGTGTGTCAACTAACATCTTGCTATGCAGTGTGGTCCCCAGATGACATCAGCAACACTTGGAAGTTGGTGAGAAATGCACTGTCAGGACCCACTCCACACACCTGTGATAGAATCCGCATTTTCATAAGATTCCCAGGTAATTTATATATTTGCTCAATTTTGAGAGGCATAACTAATGTTTTCTGAGATCTACAGAGGGCAAGGCAGTGTGATAAGTGCTTCAGGGTAACCAGGTCAAGAAGAGATGTGGTCCAGGCCCTGCCTTGATCTTTAAATTCACAAAAACTCACTTCTCTATTTTTGTTTTTCGTTTTCATTGAAGTCTCTTTCACTCATTCCTTTGCTGTCTTTTCTTCATCTCCCCTTCTCTTCTAGTTACTCTGTTTCATCAAAGCTGTATCCATTTGTCTTAATCTCATGTATGTGCGTTGCTTTTTCTAGGTCTTTAATTTTAAGCCTCTCTTGATTAAAACAAAACAAACAAACAAACAAAAAAACCCACACAAAGTAGACACTTATCTCTTTAATTAAAAAAAAATTGTTCTAGAGCGAAAAGTGTGTAGAATCTAGAAGGACAACTATATTTTTCTGAAACTTAATATAATGCAATTAAATTCAACCTTTCTGCCTTGAACCTTCAGTGGTGAGATATTAAAAAGTAGGCAATAAAGCTCATCCAGCACTAATTAAATCACAAGCCAGTGTAATCAGTCTCTTTGATATACCTTTTGTCAACACAGTTTTAGGTTTTAAATAGACAATCTAAAACTCTGGAAATTTACCATATTGCCTTATCAGCAAAAGTTCTGCTGAACCTAGGTATAATAACAGAACTGATGAAAAAGTAAAATTGTCTTTTTTTACCATAAATTTACCATAAAATTATAGAGTCTTTTAGATATCTTCTTTAGAAATTCTCTCTCAAGCTAAGATTTTAAGCCATTAAAGCAAACATCAGTTCAACTTGATCAGCATTTACTAAGCACCTACTGTTTACAAGGACTAGAATAACAATTATGGAAGATTAAAGAAGATAAAAGTCCAGTCCTTGCCATAGTTTATAATCTGGTACGTGGCGTGTAGTCTGTGTAGAGTGTGTGTGTGTGTGTGTGTGTGTGTGTGTGTGTGTGTGTGTGTGATGGAGTGGATAAGCATATGCAAACGTTTGTTCATGGTAAGTATATTAATACATATACCAACAAAGAGCTGTAGGAATTTATAGAGAAATATTCATATTATTTGTTAAAGAAAAGTAGATTCTTAAATTTAAAAAAAAGGACTGAATAAGCTACAGTTCCTAAAAAGTGGTTTTGTCAGTGATATTTTATATCTTGGTTAACAATTACATTAAATTTCAGAGAAGTTTAATTAAGGAACTTAAGTAGACCTGACATTCTCAGTTTACCACTCCTATTTATGCCTATTTTCCCAAGAATTTCTTCAACACATCAGTACTGCATAACTTTTTCTTGTTTCCCCTTAAAAATATAGATAGTGGTACCAAAGAAGAGACTTATTCTTTTTGATTGTGGATCTAAGTTATACATGAAAGACAACCAAACTCTTATGTAAAAATTGAAGACAATCTGCTAAAAACAGTATGTAATGGGTATATTATCGATTTAATTGAATACAATTGATGTTGCTTAGGAATAATGCTAAGCATTCCTATAAGCACTTTTTAAAATAATGCCTGTAATAGTCACCATGAAAATATCTTCATCTGACATCTATAGACATGAGCTACATAACGTTTTGGTTAATGACAGACCACAGATTCAACTGTGGTATCATAAGATTATAATGGAGTTAAAAAAATTCCTCTCTGTTAATGATGTCATAGCTGTCCTAACGTCATATGGTAACATATTACTGTTTTGTGCCATCTCAGTCTATTGATAGCAATGTTACTGGCTAGAAATGCTTTGGGGCACTCACCTCGGCCCCAGTGAGTTTCCCATAGACATTTCTCCTTTCTAAACCAATATCATGACCAGACCTATCCTTGTGATTCTCATTACAACTGCAAGACCTTCAGTGAAACTCTGAAGAAAAAAAGAGTTCATTATTTACAGGCCCTGGAGCATACACAGCATGCCACAGGGCACACAGTGAGGTCATGGAGAAAGAGAGAGAGCTAGCAGGCCTGGGTTCTGCTTTTACAGGGGTCAAGGGTGGGGGCCAGGGGTGTCGAATGTACTCAAAAAGAGTCAGGAGGCTTTGGTTAGAAGTAAAGCACAAAAATTTATTCAAGGGTCTTAGAGTTTGCAAACTGACAACACAGCTAGGCAAAAACCAAGAAGTGTTTTGAAGAAGAAAGAAAAGTTGAATTCTTACTGTAACAGCCACATCCTTTAGAATAATCAGTCCTGCATTCTTAGTCCTAGGATTGGTTCAGGACTGTTAACAGCCAGATGTCAGATGGTATGGATGATGCATGCCAAGTGGTCAGGAGGATGGTACCAAGAGGCCTAGTCACATCCTACTTTCTTTATTGGATAGTTAGAGGGTTATCTGCAGTTTGATGTATGTCAGGGCATTGATGCAGGACTGGAAAATTCAAAAGTTTAAGTTCCCAGGCTAGTTAAGATGAAAAAGAAAGGAAGGAAGGAAGGAAGGAAAGAAGGAAGGAAGGAAGCAAAGAAAGAAAGGAAGAAAAAGAAAAAAAGAAAGAAAAGAAAAGAAATAAAGAAAGATAGAATTATTTCCTCATGACACAAGCTTTATAATGTTAATAATTTAGCAGCTTGGTCAAAGTGACTCCATTTTGTATTTTCCCTGTCTTCACTCTTTTCCTAGAGGGTTTCGAGGTCTCACTCTTTATTGATGAATTTAAAACATAAGAGTGGAAACTTAAAGCACAGGAAGAGAAAAAAAACATGTAGCCTAAATGATCAAATATCTAAATCAACAAGGATCTCTACAACAAAGGAACATCAGTGATGGGGAGGCAGCTTGGCTCTTTATCTAGTCTTTTTTAAAAAATTTTATTGGGGAATATTGGGGAACATTGTGTTTCTCCAGGGCCCATCAGCTCCAAGTCGTCCTTCAATCTAGTTGTGGAGGGCGCAGCTCAGCTCCAAGTCCAGTTGTCATTTTCAATCTTTAGTCGCAGGGAGCGCAGCCCACCATCCCATGCGGGAATTAAACCGGCAACCTTGTTGAGAGCTCGCACTCTAACCAACTGAGCCATCCGGCCGCCCCTTCATTGAAGGGGAGGCCTCTTTGAAATGGATGCCAAGGCAATCAAAGCTTAAGTTGGCATTTGTGTTACAAAAAGAAAAGCCAAATTTCAGGGCATAAGTACAATTACGTGTTTGTGGTGGTGCTGGTGCAAACAAACCTACTGCACTGCCTGTCATATAAAAGTATAGCGCTTACAATTGCAGTAGTGGGCTATACCATCTAAGTTTGTGTAAATACCCTCTATGGTGTTTGCACAACTAAATCACCTAATGACACGTTTCCCAGAATATAATCATTATATTTGAGACTTTAATAATAAGGCTCTAGAAATGATTTCCAACTTTTCCCTGAGATGTAATCCATATTCAAAAGGACATACACTCTCTGGAAATAACAAGTTATGAAAAAGTTAGTTTTTTTGCTTGTACGCCATGACCTTGCAAATGAATATTTGTGCCAAAATTACATCAGTATTTGGACTGAATTCCTAAACAAACTCAAATGAAATTGAGTCATACTAGAGCATTATTCACTTAGGCAACCACATTGGAAGATTACTTTTTAAAAGAAGCCAGATACAACTGGGTTTATCTGAGAAGTTGCACAGGGCAGTGCTCACCTTTTGAAACTGGCAGATGTGTCATTACTATGTGATGCTGAAAACCATTAAAGTCATGGGTGTGTGTTCACCACTATAAAAAAAAAGGTCCAAACCTGTTGAGAACTTTAATGAGTTTATTTGAGCCAAACTGATGACAATTACAGGGAAGCAAAATCTCAATGGATTAAGAAATGCCCCGGAGAATGGCAGTTTTGCAGCTTATTTTATACATTAGAATCAAAGGAGGAGAGGTGAGGAGGGTTACTTGCAATCCATTGGTGGTAGATTAAAGGGCTGGGAGGAAGAAAAATGGGGAAATCTTTGGGATTGGATAAAAGATAAAAAGGAGAGACACATACTTCTTTTACATTGGTCGGTACCAGATACTTAATAATTAACATTTTACAACACACAGAGATGGTATTCAGGAAACAAGATAAGAATAAGGGGTTCTGTAGTCTGGTGTGCTCTGGTGCAGTGAGGTGTGCCCTGAGGGGTCCGGAAAAAGGGATTACTCTGACATTCCAAGTGTATGTTATCTTAGATGCAAAAAGACAATAGACAGTTTCACTTATGCTAAAGACTGACCTTTGTCAAGGAAGCTGCAGGCCAAGGATGTGACTACCTGACATGACCTGCTCTTAGTTAGGGATTTTTATGTTCAGATCATCCTATGTGGTTAATTTCAGTCTCTGAGTTTGTAGGGCCTGCCATGCTGGCCTCCCCTGAGCTGGTTGGGTTTAGTATGTAGCCCCTTTTAATCCACAACTTCATTAATAACGCTGGCCTTGAATTTTCCAAACATCCTTTTATTTGCCCCAAATTCCTTGGATTGGAATTTTCCAAACATATGTTTATCTGCCCCAGATTCTCTGAATTGAATCCTGTGTTTACACCCTTACACATGGTTTTTTTGCAGCCTCCAGTCCCTCACTGCTGGATGCTTTTGACTTGACATAAAGCTGGGAGAACTGGTTAGGTGAGTTTATTTTGTTTTCTGTTGTTTTTAAATGACATAATAAAAAGACCTCTTTGGAATGCTGTAGGTGTACTGGCAAATTAGGAAGCTAAAAGCCTGTGATGAAACTCTTGAAAGGAATTCAGAAATTCTGCTTCTGAGAAAATATATGTAAAGGAATCACGTTTTGAAAAATAATTAACAGTTGCATTTTTGTTTTGTCGTATCATCTTTTGTTTTTCTTCCAGTCTTTTACCTTCAAGCCTAAACCATGATGACAAAAGCTTCAGGAAAGGGGAGGGTAGATCCCATCTGGCACTGTTTGGACTGAGTACACTACCCATATTCTGCCACGCACATCTTTATCAGAACAAAAGAGAAAGAGGGGAGCCCATCCTTGTGGGAGGAAGGAGGTAACAGAGTCAGGGGAAGCACATAGTGCGACAAGGTGTCTGAGTGATCCTATGTAAGCCAAAGTACTTAGGTAGGGTGAGGGCAGAAGTGAAACAAAGTGACTTTTGCACCACTTTCTTTTTGAAAGGAGGAAATCTCACAGAGTGATTTTTCCCATAACAACGTGGGCAACTGCAGGGTCAGATAGGTGGAATGAGGACCTGATTCCCCAGCATATCCCTTTTCCAGAAGTTTCCATGAATGTTTTGGAGAACTATCTAGATAGCTAAAGGCACTGATGGGTGAACTTAATGGGAGGGGAATTAATGTGGCTGGGACTAAGTGTCACTCTAAGCAACGTGGGCTGGTGACAGAATGGGAATTGAAGATCAGATCTCATCAGACCCATCTGAGAAAGACCTGATAGTTCCTCAGGCCCATATTTGAAACAGTAGATGCCAGATGGGGGATCCAGTGACCAGGCATAGGAGATGGAAGGCAGAGAATGGTGTGTGTGTGTTGGGGCCCCAACACCATTCACTGAGCTGCCGTCTTGGAGAAGAGCAGGGGAAATGGTGGAAGTTTAACATGCTCAGCCTTCTCCTCAGAAAGCCTGAGTTACATAAAGAGGCTATTTATTTAATGGAGTTTCTCAATTGGATTATATTTGTATTTTTTTCTCTTAGTGGGGTAGGAGCCCAGAAGGAATACCAGAAATTATAGAACATAAATAATCAGAGGGGTTTCTGAGCACAACTGAGTGCAAGGTGATCAAATCTGCAAGGCTGCCGTCCAATTTGGCCCTCATACCCTGGGCCTATGAATGTAATTTACATAACTTGACTTTTTTTTCAGAGGTTCAATAATTTCTAAGTTGTAAAACTATGTAGTGAATTTATAGAACTAGGCAAGACCATGATAATTGCCTTGTTGCAGTGTTTGAACTTTTTGCAGTAAGAAGGTCTACTGTGTGACCTTGGGGAATGCAACTCGCTGTGGTTAGAGGAACTGCTAGGGGTGCTCAGTGTTTTCCACGTGGAACCTGAGAAGAAGGGCCTGAGAAGGCTACTCTGGCTCCTTGTTCCTCCGCTTCCATGTCCTTGCTGTATGTCTTCCTTTTCCTGTCTCTAAACTGACTCTTCCTCTCTTATTTTGTTGCCCCTGGGCTCTCTGTCCCTTGTCAGAACTTCCCGATGGGCAGGTTGGGCCTGGTGACCCCAGAATAAGGACCTCTCAGACACAAGGGCCTTCTAACAGTCAAATGACTGCCACCACCGCTGAAGAGAGCACAAAGCCATTTCCTGTGAAGAGAGTACACTTCTTCCATAATGCCTACCCCAAGAGTCAGGACAATATGATAATCAAAGTCTGACCAAGCAATTTTGGTTTGTTCCTTTCAGTTTGTTCTTTAATTTTGCCCTGGAGAGCAACATTCCTTGTTTTACAGGGAACCATTACTTTCCCTCCTTTTAAGTAATTTTTGACTAATCTTACCATCTTCACCGTCAAGTATGAGAATGAAAGTGTAAACTTCCACTGAGAGATTACAAATTGCATTAATCTTGTGGGAGACTATTAATGAATTTATGTTACTCGAATATCACACCCTCTCTTTTCCCCCATGAAAGACACACAGTGTGGAATAGGTGGTTTCTGGAGACTGAAGTAACCCAATATTAACTAAGTGCTGTTAATTGAACAGATAGAAAAAAAATCTACACAAGAAAGAAAAGGAAGCCGTGTTGAAAATGCCCCCTTTAAAACTCAAGGGATAAAGAATCACTAATGTTTGCCAGGGGAGCTAATGGCAGTGGGAATGTATGTATTTTTAATATGTATTTTTAATAAAAACATATTTTACTAATGAAGATAGTAGGATACATAGATACAATACAAGTTCATGAGTCTATGATCTTCAGTTAGTATGAGGGAGTTATAAAGAGGGTAGAGAAAAATCCTTCAGGTACAACCAGAATGAAAGACTCATTTTGTATGTAATTCCTGCCCATAGAATCATTAATCCTTCAGCAAAAATAGCAAGAACTGACTTTATGATTCTGGGCAAGAATGAGTAGATACAATTTTTGAGAATTTAATTAATTTGCAAGATGTTATCAATAAAGTAAAAAGTAAGAATGTGGGAAGGTTTATCCTATTGTGCAAAACTAGTGCTAAACTAGTGCTTGGCACATAGTATTTACTGAACAAATAATTGAATCCTATTTCTTTATAGCATACAAGAAAGTAAGTTTCATAAAACCAACATTCAACAGCTGCAGGATCCCAGGGGTACCTAACTGACCCTAATTCTACTATATCTCTTTCTCATTATACCATGCCACCTCCTGACTACATTGATTTAGCGCTACATTGGATGCATCATGGTTTGGTGTGCTTTACCAACAATTAAAATATCTTGGGATAGAGTTGTCAAGTGAAATATAAGATACCCAGTTAAATTTGAATTTCAGATAAATAACCACATTTTTTGGGGGGTGGTGGTGATAAGTATATCCCAAGTATTACATGGTTCCTGCCAGCACCAATACTTCATTCTTTCTTTTCTGGTCTAATTGATTCACATCAATTCATTCATTCCCCACATATTTATTGAGCAGCTTCTCTGTGTGCTGTTCCTTAGGTACTGGGGAGAAGAGTGAACAAAACCAACGTCGTTTGCTGCCCTCATGGATAAGGGATGTAAAACAAGTAGAGAAATATCCTACAGAGTGTCAGGAATGATGAGGGCATGAAGAAAACCAAAACAAAACAAAGGAAATAGAATGAATGCATGGTGGACACTAAGAGGGGTAGAGATGATATGGTTAAGTAGCCATTCAGGAAAGACATCTCTGAGATGGTGACATTTGATCAGAGGACATGTGAAAATATGAATCATGTAGAGATCTGGGGCAAAACTCTCCAGTCAGAGGGAAGAGCATATAAACTCGAAATATAATATAATTTAGAAAGATTTAAACATCGTTCATTTTTTTAAAAAGTTGATAAACCCTTAACCAGACTCATCAAGAAAAAAAGAGAGAGGACCCAAATAAATAAAATTAGAAATGAAAGTAATAAATAAATAAATGAAAGTAATAAAGAAAGAAAGAAAATTGGAAGTGATATCTGACACCAAGAAATACAAAAAATTATAAGAAAATACTATGAACAATTATATGCCAACAAATTTGGCTATCTGGAAGAAATGGATAATTCCTAGAAACATACAATCTTCCAAGACTGGATCAAGAAGAAACAGAAAACCTGAACAGACCAATTACAACTAACAAAATCAAATCAGTAATCAAAAAACTCATAAACAAAATTCCAGGAGCAGATGTCTTCACAGGTGAATTTTACTAAGTGTTCCAAGAAGAATTAACACCTTTCCTTCTCAAGCTATTCCAAAAATCTCAAGAAGGAAAGTCTCCTAACCTCATTTTACAAGGCCACCATTACCCTGATCCAAAACTAGATGAAGACATTCCAAAAAAAAAAAAGAAAAAAGTAGCCAATATCCCTAATGAACATAGATACAAATATCCTCAACAAAATATTAGCAAACCAGATTCAGCAATACATTAAAAAGATCATACACCATGCTCAAGTTGGATTTATTCCTGGGATGCAAGGTTGGTTCAACATCCGCAAATCAATTAACTTCAGACACCGCATAAACAAAATGAAGGCTAAAAATCATATGATTATATCAACACATGCAGAAAAGCATTTGACAAAACCCAGCATCCATTTAGGATAAAAACTCTCAGCAAAGTGGGAATAGAGGAAACATACCTCAACATAATAAAGGCCATATATGACAAATCCACAGCTTACATCATACTTAACAGTGAAAAGCTAAAAAGTATTTTTCTTAAGATCAAAAACAAGACTAGGATGTACACTTTCACCACTTTTATTTAACATAGTATTGGCTGCAGCAATCAGATGAGAAAAATAAATAAAAGTCACCCGAATTGGAAAGGAAGATGTAAAACTATCGTTATTTGCAGATGACATTATACTATGTACAGAAAACCCCAAAGATTCCACCAAAAAGCTATTAGAACTGACAAATGAATTCAGCAAAGTAGCAGGATACAAAATTAATATTCAGAAATTGGTTGCATTTCTGTATACCAATAATGAATTATGAGAAAGAGAAATTAAGAAAATAATCCAATTTATAATTGCATAAAAAAATACGTGGGAATCAATTTAATCAAAGAAGTAAAGATTTGTACTTGGAAAATTTTAAGACATTGAAGAAAGAAACTGAAGAAGATACAAATAAATGGAACATATACCATGCGTATGGATAGGAAGAATTAACATTGTTAAAATATCCATATTACCCAAAGCAATCTATAGATTCAATGCAATCCCTACCAAAACACCAATGGGATTTTTCACAGAACTAGAACAAATAATCCTAGAATTTATATGGGGTCTTTATAAAAGACCCCAAATAGCCACACCAATCTTGAGAAGAACAAATTGGAAGTATCACCATACCTGATATCAAATTATACTGCAAGGCTATAGTAATCAAAACAGCATGGTGCTGGCATAAAAACAGACATAGATCAATGGAACAGAATAGAGTCCAGAAATAAACCCACACCTACATAGGCAATTAACCTATGACAAAGGAGCCAAGAATATATAATGGAGTAAAGGCAGTCTATTTAATAAATGGTGTTGGGAAAACTGGACAGATAAATGCAGAAAAATGAAACTAGACCACCTTTTTACACCATATACAAGAATAAATTCAAAATGGATTAAAGACTTAAATGTAAGATCACAAACCATAAAACTCCTAGCAGAAAACATAGGCAGTAAACTCTCTGATATTGTTCTTAGTAATATTTTTTCTGATATGTTGCCCTAGGCAAGGAAACAAAAGAAAAATAAACAAACGAAACTACATCAAACTGAAAAGTTTTGCACCGCAAAGGAAAACATCAACAAAATGGAAAGACAACCTACTGAATGGGGAAGATATTCACCAATAATACATCCAATAAGGAATTAATATCCAAAATTTATAAAGAACTCACATAACACCACAAAAGCTAACCATCTAATTAAAAAATGGGCAGAGGACTTGAATTAACATTCCAAAGAGGACATATCCTGGCCAATACATATATGAAAAGATGATCAACATCAGAAAAATGCAAATTAAAACCACAGTGAGGTATCACCTCACACCTGTCAGAATGACCATCATCAATAAATCAACAAATAATAAATATTGGCAAGGATGTGGAGAAAAGGGAACCCTCCTACTTTTGGTGGGATTGCAAATTGGTGCAGCCACTATGGAAAACTCTGTGGATGTTCCTCAAAAAGTTAAAAATACAACTACCTTATGACTACTTCTGGGTATTTATCTAAAGAAATCCACAACACTAATTCAAACAGAAATACGCACCCCTATGTTCAGTGCAGCATTATTTACAATAGTCGATACGTGGAAGCAACCTAAGTGTCCATCAGTAGATGGTTGGATAAAGAAGCAGTGGTACATACATACAATGGAATATTACTTGGCCACAAAAATGAATAAAATCTTACCATTTGAAACAACGTGGATGGACCTGGAGGGTATTGTGCTAAGTGATAATAGTCAGACGAGAAAGACAAATACGATATGATCTCACTTGCATGTCGCATCTCAAGAACAAAACAAAACAGAAACAGACTCATAGGTACAAAGAGCAAGGTGATGGTTGCCAGATGGGAGGGGGCTTGTGGGGCGAGGTGAAAAATGTAAAGTGATTAAGAAGTACAAATTGGTAGTTATGAAATAGTCATGGGGAGGTAAAATACAGCACAGGGAATGTAATCAATGATATGGTAATAACTAGGTATAGTGTCGGGTGCGTACTAGACTAGTCAGGGGGATCACTTCATAAACTATATGCATGTCTAACCACTATGCTGTACACCAGAAACTAATATAAAATAATATTGAATGTCAACTGTCATTGAAAAATTTAAAAAATGGAAGGACGAGTTGAAGGGGAATAAGAGGTTCAAATTTCCAGGTATAAAACCAATAACTCCGGGGGATGTAATGTACAGCATGGGAAATATAGGCAATAGTATTGTGAGAGCATAGTATGGTGTCAGATGGGTGCTGGACGTATCGCGATAATCACTCCTTTAGGTTTATAAATGTTGGATAACTATGCTGTACACCTGAAACTAAGATAATATTGTATGTCAGCTATATTTTAATAAAAATCTTTTTAAAAAATTTGAACTGAGAAAAAAGATAAATAAAAATAGTTTATTTTTAGTAACACCCTATTTTGGTCTCTACCTGGCAATTATTTTTAATTGTCTTTTTTCTGTATGGAATCAGCAGAAGGCACAAAGCCCTGGCTGGCAGGGCTTGTCTGCCACAGCAGAAGATACTATAGGCAAAACCCTGCTTGTTCTTGTGCAGAGTTCTTCCTGAAAAAGCCCCACTGGATAATGAGAGGCATTAGTTTCTGAAGCAGCCTTCATCAACCCACAGGGCTCCTCCCTGGTGAAACGCAGGTCCAGGCAGCTGTGGAATGTAGGGCTCTTGGAACATCAGAGTTCAGTAATCAGGCTGCTACAGTTTAACTTAATCCGTTGGATACGCTACTAGCTTTAACATATAAACAGCTCCTATAAGCCACATTTCCCACTAAAATACAGAATAAAGGGCCATGGGGAAATAGTGACCTTATTTTCTTAATCAAAAATGCTCCTACCTCCTGGCATCTGGACGCCTATACTTCCTTGGCTATGGAGATCCCATCTTTGCCCACTGAATGACATTGCTTTGGAAAGTCTCATCTCTTTCTTGCAACCTCCAGTTTTTCCTTCCTACTGCTCATAGCGTAAACTCAGGCTATCATTTCTCTTCTTTTGCCAACGATTTCTTGACCTCCTATCATTCTCCAGCTATTACTTCACTTCTGGGTCCCCTTTCTATCAAAATTCCTTGGAATAACCATTATGCTTGCTGGCTCCTCTATCACACTGTATCTGCAGTCCTCTCTGATCAGCTTCGGGCCCACCACCCCTGGAGCGCTGTTCTTGTGACGCTGCTGTGACGATCTGTCCATCAGCCCTGAGCTTGTGGCAACAGATCCCTTTCTGCTCCTGGGAGCAGTTGCTTCTGGACATCTCATTCTTGGTTTTTCTCCGACCTCTCTTGACACTCTTTCTCAGTCTCCTTTGCTGGTGTCTCTTTATTGCCCCGACTTCTAAACAGATGTCTCAGGGTTTGGTTTTCAGATCTTTTTTCTTCTTTTTCAGCACTTGTTCTCTTTATGATCTATACTATTCCCTCCCTCTTTATACTGTTGTATCTCAAATGTGCATTTCAGCCAGGACGTCTGCCTTGAACGCCTGCCTCCTGCATGGAACTACCTACCCAACAGCTCACTGGCACCTCAGACGTCATCTTTCCGCTGCTGCTACCACCCTGGTCCACATCCCCATCGGTTCTCACCTAAGTAACTGCAGTGGCTTCCTAATTAGTCCTCTTGTTTCTACCCTTGTCCCTCCGCAGTCTGTTCTCAAAATAGTAGACAGAATGATTCTCTTTTATTCATGGAAATCATATCCTGCCTATCCTTAAAACCCCCACTTTTCTCCATCTCAGAGTAAAAGCCTACGTCCCGATGCTGGCAGCCAAGGCTCTGCACCCTCTGGCCTCCTCTCTCTCCCCTTGTTTACTTCTCTCAGGCACACGGGCACAGAGGCCAGATCCACTCCTGCTTCCAGACCTTTGCACTGGATGCTCCCTCTCTGAGGAAAATGATCTTTTTTTGGGACTTCCTAAGCTCTCTGCTCAGATGTCAAGCGTGTGTGAAGCCTCCCCAGGCCATTTCCGTTTCCCCAGTGGCTTCTTTCTCCCTCTCCAGCTTTATTTTCCTCTCAGCAGCTGTAACCTTCTAGTGTGTATGCACGACATATATGTTTGTACGTCCTCCCTTCTCTACCCCTCTAGTGTGTGTGAACTCCAGAAGGTGAGGGATTTCTGTCTTCTCCATTACTGTATTTACAGGCCCTGGACCAAGGCCCTGCAAATACAGGTGATCAGTAAATATTTATTGAATGAGAAAAATCATGCTTTATCTTGTAGTACATGATCAAATAATGGGATAAAATATTTGGAATCAAAAATTGATCTGGTTGTCTTTCAAGATGCTTTTCAGGAATCAATGATCTTTCCTCACTTTACTAATGGTTTATGAAGTTTCAATTATAAATCGTACTGGAAGCACCATTCTATAAGTAATGATAATTTCAGTAAATCTATGTAATAATGAATGCTAATAAAGGCATAGTTTTCATCTGAAGCACTGTTTATGATAATAATTATTGAAATTCCATTTGTACATTGTTTTGTGTTGAAGCAAATTAAATAGAAAATTTTAGATAGTCGTTTTTATATAATATTGTGTTATATACATAATGAAGTATTTATAACTCTTTACTATTTTCAAGTATTTTTTCAGAAAACTGCTTTGAAGGTAAATTGAGCAGCTTGCTGCCAGAAGCCAAATACGCGAGCTAATATTGCCCTCTAGTGGGAAGCATGAGACATGCAATATTGGAATCTGATACTCATAAAAGCCTCCATGCGTAGGGATCGAGGCCTCTAATTTATCATCTGCTTTTATAGTGTTGAGTTAAAAATATTTAAAAATTTGAATTATATAAAAGACTTAAATCAGCAATGTACAAAACACACATGACCAAGCAACTTTTAAAAAGTGTTCACATTTCATAAGCAATCAAAAAATATGAATTGAGTGTTTTTTTTTTAATCTATGAAATCAGTAAACAATTTGAAAAGAAAGTGAAAGTGTAAGCAAAACACGCATTTACATCGTTGTTAGGAGCAGAAGTTGGTACTGGGTTCTTAACCTGGGGTACTTTTTTGGGGGAAGGGTCCCTAAAATTATATGAAAATTTTTGTGTGTATTTACCTTTTTTTCTGAGGAGAGGTGAAAGTGCCATCAGATCCTCAAAGGGGCTTGTATTCCCAAATATTAAGAACAAATGTCTGAATTATTTCTGGGGGGGCAATTTGACAATTTGTGCAAAACAATCATGGTATGTGCATTTCAGAATTGTTTTGAATGCTTAAGGACATTCAAACCACCTAAATTTTCAACAATACAGGAGTTTCAAATAAATCACATTCCAGCTCTAGAATGGAGTCACTATGGAGCTTAGCAATCGTGCGGTAAAAGTAATTTTTCTTTCACTTGTAAATTTTATTAGCAAGAGAATTAGTAAGGGAGGCTCGGAGAGAAGTAGCAATTCCTGAGACCTGATTTTAATATTTTTTTCAAAACTGCAAGTCACCGAACAGAACTTATCCAGTACAATGGTGCCATTGAAAGCCTTGATTAAGTCTGTCCATCTTTTCATTTGATACTGTGTTTTAGGCATGACCCTGCCTCCTCGGTCCTGGCAGAGGTGGGGATGGGGAGAAACACATTGCAGTGCTGCTGATATAGATAAAATTCCTACCAAAGTGGAATCCCGAATCTGGAACACCGTAAGTGCAGCTGTTACAACAATTGAAACAGCTACTGATAGGGCAGGTTCTTCAAGATACAAGGAAAAGAGAAAGAAACGCCAGTGCTATCTGTGGTGTGAGTTTACAGTGTGTCTGTGTTTTCAGTTGTGGACAGTAAAGACCCGGGAGGCAGTGGTTGCCACCAGGGAACTGGGTGGCTGTGAGGCCCAGAGGGAGGCCTCCTTTATTTTTACTGCAAATCTTTTGTGCATCCTGCGCTCCCCATTTATAAAAGAGATTCTGCATATGGATCACTTTTTCAAATAACAGAAACAGAAATCATAATACATTTCTTTTTCTTTTTCTCGTCATAACAAAAATACTTCCAGGCCTCAGAGTTTGGCTCCCTTGTTTTGAGCAACATCAGAACGTTCACATATTTAGCTGAAGCTCATTGTGAGGCTTTTGGTCATACAGTGCCATGTTTTTTTAAATTTCCCTTTGCAGGGTTTCTGAAATCCCACCTTGTCAATGAAATGATTTTTAGCTGAACTCTTAAATGCAGTAGGTGAAAATAAACAATATATTTAAAACATTAATTGTAGTGTTTCTACTTTTAAAAAATCAGATAAAACCCTAGGAAGATCCGCTGTTGTGTAGGAAGGTCAGATCCTTTCTCTTAGTATGTGCATAATGTTACACATGCTCCAGCCCAAATGGCTTACGATGTAAAAACGCTGATGACCAGCGCTGTAATTAGGTCCTTCTTGTTCCCTTTATAGTCCAGAAAGCTCCTAGAAATGATGAGTCTTATAACCTTCTGTTATATCCGATGAATTGTGCCACCCACTTCTTCACGCCTCATGTGTTAAAGTCCTAATCTCCCCCCGCCCCACCTCAGAATGTGACCTTATTTGGAAAAAGTGTCCTTGCAGATGTTATTAGTTAAGATGAGGTCTTACTGGAGTAGGGTGGGCTTTAATCCAGTACCACCAGTGTCCTTATAACAAGGGGAACTTGGACACAGACATGTACACAGGAAGAATATGTGAAGATAAGTGCAGAGATTGGGGTGATGGTTCTGCAAACCACGGGACACCAATGCTAGCAAAGCACAGAAGCTAGGGGAGAGTCATGACACAGATTCTTCCTCACAGTCCTCAATCCTTCCCACACCCTGCTCTTGGACAACTGGCCTCCAGAACTGTGAGACAATAGTTTCAGTTGTTCAAGCCACTTGTTTGTGGTACTTTGTTACAACAGCCCCAGCGAATGGTTATATCTTCCAATCCAAATGGAATCAAGCAGCAAAATAAACCTGGAAAAGAGAAGGCAGACCACTCTAGAGTGGTCAAATCATTCCCTCTTTCTAAAAATTTGTAACTTTTTTAATGGTTAAAGAAGACTATGTGCAAATAGCAAAAATGCGAAAATACGGTTCCCAAAGCATCATGAGTTTAACAGGTGCGACCACACGTGACAGCCCTGGTGCTGGGTGCTTCACTTAGAGTATCTATAATTCTCCCAACAGTGCACAAAGTTGGTATAATTCTCTCCTTTTTACAGACAAGGAAACTGAGTCTTAGAAGAGCAAATGCTAATCCTAAGGCGGCACAGGCTGTAAGTCATGAGTTCAAGATTTGGACACAGGTTGTTTGACAGACATTGTCAGATTCAGAACTGCTAGACTTTAAGGTCAACTGTAATTTCAAGATGCTTATTCCAACCCCTTTTTAAGTTCGCAGGATTTACTCATTGTTTCAGATAAATGTGGAGCGGCAAAAATGGCAGTGGAGACACATTGAATGATCATCCAGTATGTAGAACCTCAATAAGCGTTTGTTGATTGTGTGTGAGTATCTCTCTCTCTCTCTCTCTTTCTCTTTCTCTCTGTGTGTGTGTGTGTGTGTGTGTGTGTGTGTGTGTGTGTGTTTGTGTGTGTAGTAGTAGTAGATGGTGGTAGTCTGAGCTTGTAGTAACAGGGAGAAATGCCCCTAATAAAACGGGCGTTTTCTATGTGACTAATATGGCTGAAATTCTTTATTCCATTTTTCATCATTTTAGGGGTGGAGGGAAGGTTCTACTCCAGGATAGCCTTACTGACATCTGGTGATTTTATAACCTGAAATCAATCTATCAGATCAACTGTACATTCCTGGGTAAGAAATAGTATTATTTTCTTTTCTGTTCATTTGTATAGAATCTTTGGGTTACTTGAAATATATATAAAAAAATTTATGATAGCAATCAAATTGAAATCCTAGAGTTTCCACACAATTCTTATATAATGTTAAAATTTATAATTTAATTGAATCCATACATGACTCTTGACTGTGAGAAAATGCTATATAAATTTAAAACATACTGAATGTTTTGAGGAATACAATAAATAGTTCTCCATCTGAGCACATCTGACCCCCCCACCACAAGATGAAATCTGCTTTTCTTCTTTTAACATATGCTATATTTTAAGGTAGAATTTCATTTAAATGCAAATCATTGTTATTTTAAATACAAAATGAAATCTCATTTGCTTTTATCTTCTGTTACACTTTCTAATTTAATTTTGTAATCTATTGGCACCTTTCCTTTATTTGTAGGTAGTTGGTAAAGTAAAAAGAAAGACACATAGATACTTCATTTAAAATTTTGTCACTTCTACCTAAATTAAAGTCTAGCAAATTTGTGGTATCTTAACACCCCCATAACAGTGGTATATTTACCCACAATCTTTTGTCACATATTTTGAGAGATTTGTATTTTTGCCCCTAAATGACTTCTAAGCGTTAATTTTTTCTTTATTTCTATTACATAACAGCATATGGGAAGCCATTAAATATGAGAAGCCATTAAAGCCTTCTCTTTGGGGAGTAGAGAGTTTCTTTAAATCACTTTTACAATAGCATTTACTGCCTTGTTTTTTTCAGATGTGTGATTTCCGGTTTACTAATACAAGTTCTCTGATGAGCTGTCTAGAGGCCTATAACCCTGTTCCTATTTTCGGCACTGCCTAACTAGTTATTGGTCTTGCAGTACAACAAAGCATTTTAAACAAACCTCTTCTGTTCATCCAGACTCGCTTTAAATAAGAGCTGAAATCGATCCTGGTGCAGATGGCTGGGTTTCACCAGCATTCCCACTTTGCTGGAACTTCTACTGTTGCCGCCATTTTCCATAGTGAGATAGTAGATGGAGTGGAAAATAATATTTAATCTTCAAGAGAAAGATTCATGCATTATTGGTCTCTGAGAGCCAATCATTTTAAAACAATTTACCACCATAAACTGGGAGCCATGTTAGAGAAACATGAACTAGAACAGGAGAAATCTGTTTTGTAATGATTTAACTGGATGGTTCCAACAAAAGCATTGCATTGGGCTATGAATCTGTGTTTTAGAAACACCACTAAGCCATACTGTGCCCAAAAACATGAAGAAACCAGGAAAAAACCAGTTTCTAGATGCCTTTCTCTCTCTCTCTCTCTCTCTCTCTCTCTCTCTCTCTCTCTCTCTCTCTCTCTCTCTCTCTCTCTTTAAAGATGCTTTTTTCTATAAATGGTCATTATTCATTACCTATTTCCAGTTTTTTATTTTACTAAAGCAGGTAATAATTATTAAATTATATACTTCAATAAAAATAAAAACTGCGATAAAAATAATTAAATTAACTCTATGCAATATTTCTTACTTTCTTACTACTAATGGTAAAAGCTGTGCCCAGAAGATTTGAACATGAACATGGGTTTTCGGTAAACTAACTCAGAGAACCCTTCTGGGTCAAAGTATATATGTCTAGTATCATTTCAATGAAAGACGTCAGTTTCTGCAGGAGAGAAGTCACCATGGAGTTAGCAAAGAAGAATTGATTATCTCAATTTTGTTTTGTATTGATAGGCATTATCACTTCATTAATCACATTTATTCCCAGGTTTATTCCACAAAGGTACTGAATGGGATATATTTAGGAATTAATTGTTTAGAATTTTTAGTGATTTTTTTCCCCAAGAAGATAGATAACCAAGCCCCATGATTTTCCTTCTAGGCATGCTGTCTGTTCTTTTGAATAGAAATGAATTATGTACTCATCCAAAGGACTTTGAGAGGGATTTTGCTAAGCATGTCTTCCATCCCGCCCCCCCCACCCGCTGCCCCCACTCACCCCATTTATGGGCTCTTCGATAAAGCAGTGTAACCACATTATTTTACCAGGGTTCCAAGTTGTCCCTGGGAGTCCAAAGTCCACACTATTCAGTGGGAGCTCATGAGTGTCCTGGGATGCTGAAGGTGAGGCTACAATAAGGGGTTATTTAGATAAATGGACTGAGCAGTATCTCAGGGCACCTGACACACCAGTCTTGCCAGAAGGGGTACTTTATAGGTCAACTGTGAAAGGAACCAGCAGCACCACAACTCTCACTGGTGAGACTTAAAAAGGGACTTTGAATTAGAAGATGGGTGCGCATTTATCTGTAGGACTGAAATTCATCTTCTTCTAAGATTTTGGGAAGTGAGATGAGTAACCTTCTCCTTGGATGAGGTAGAAGATACTTGATACCGTGAAACCCTGCCTTGGGATATTGGAAGGGGAGACAGGAGAAGAATCCAGGAGATGAAAATTCTTCCTGTGGGAAGGAAGATATTTGGAATGGAGAGGCTTGAAGAAGCATCTACGCCAGCTAGAGCTCATGTTGTGATCCCTTTCTGAAAAGTATCTGAATGTGCCTACACTGCCTGGTGAGCTAGTCCTGGGTAAGGGAAGAGGAAGGCCTGTCCATCCAGCCCCTCCCAGCCTCCAAGGGAGAGAGGGCTGCAGCCTTTCAAGGGCATTGTGTCAGAGTTTTGTGGGGGTGGGTGGGGGAATTAAAAGAGCCAAGGAAAGCCCATCCCAAAGCCACAACAGGCAGTAGTAGACCCTTCCATGATGCTGGAGAGGACCATGGGAGATGTCAGTAACAACAAACTTTCTCTTTGCCCTGGTGACATCTAGTGGAGCAAAGGGGCAGTGCCAACTTCTGTCTGGCTTTAGGAAGAAGTGGGGAGGCAATGGAAAAGAGATAATATGAATGTGTACAACCATAGTCTTCCTAAAATCTTTAGAAAGATAAAAATTTATTCTGCTACTAATGATCAACCTCTGTTAGTATTTTATGAATGGAAAGAAAGGGTTCTTAAAATAAAGGAAATGGTAATAAGTGTTTTTTAATTTAAACTCGATGTTAATCTCGTCTCACAAACTAGACTGCAATCACATAGGCTTTCTGTCAGTTCCCAGAACTTTCTTGCCTCCAGGCCTTTGCTTGGGCTGTTTGTGCTGTTGGGAACACTGTTCCTCTTTTTGCAGAATTTTTGGCAGAACTGGCTCCTTTTCATCCATTATGATGATTTTTAAACGGCATATCTTCAGAGCGTATTTCCTGATGGCCTATCACTTAAACCTTTGCCTCTGTTGTAGTTCTCTATTTATCTCCTTTCCAACATTTCTCAAAATCTGTAATTATTGTATCTAGATATGTCTTTTCTTGCTTCCCTTCTGTCTATTCCAGGCAAGGATCTTGTCTGTCTTGTTCAATTTTGTGTTTAGTGCTTAGCACAGTGCTGAGGATTTGGAAGGTCTGAAAAGAAAAATTGTTAATTGATGAACAAATGTAAATCTGGTATGTTTACACATTTAGTTGCGTAAGACTGTAGGCGGGGCGGTGAGGAGAGCTATGTGAACATGAATGTCATGCTGACTGCAGTGTCGTAAGTAATAAAGTCCTTTATCGTTGACCCACGAGACTTCTATCTTCCTATATGAGAGCACACAGCCTGGGAGGCAAAAGCCTGGGAGCTACGTTTCTTAGCGTCCCTTGACGGCTGGTTTCCAGTGAGGTTTTTCTAATGGGAGAGACTCCTATGCAATGAGAAGGTGGAGGTAAGGAGAAGCTCTTTGACTCCAGCAGCAGTGGTGACATGCGGCTGTGAGTGCACTGCCTAGGGCAGCGGCCTCCTGTCCATCGTGATCTCCAGTACCACCTCCTTCCTTTCTGGTCTCCTCTCGGCCTTCCAGTGATGGAGTGGCCTAATTCCCTGCATTCGTTTCTTTTCTGTTTTAAGTATGTAGAGGGCTTTCGATTTTTCTGACCGAACCCTTGACTGATACCACCATTTAAGGCTCTTCTGGCAAGCTCAGTTGGATGACAGGAGAGCTACCAAAGCCAGAAGGCTTCGACAAACTTTTTAAAAACTAAGATGGGTAGGTGTAAGGAGAAGATTTTGACCAGACTTACCTTCCCAGTCTCAGGAGGAGCTGCTGGAACACGGAAAATGTCATGGACTTGCTCCAAAGAACCAGGGTCACATAAATGTACTAATTAGGTAAAAGAAACAAAATGGATGAGAAGCTCCGGAACATGACTGTGAGCCTTTTAAGAGAAGAACAGCCTCATCTGCTGATAAACTGTGGGCCAGTGATCAATCCTAAGTTGTCCTCTCCGCTTTATACTGAAGGGGATGGATGTAAGCTCCCAAAGTGCATGGGGGACTGGACATGTGTGCCATTCTCTGAGCGGTGTGGAAAGCTGAGGAGGCAGGAGAAGCAGCCCTTTGGCCTACAACAGAAAATTTGACTCACTCTGTCAGCCAAACAAGAATAAGAAGAAGGGGCACCTGTTTTGTAATTGAGACACTCACATGGGTAAAATCATGAGATGTAGATTTCATTTGCTTTCCCTTTTATCACCAACACAAAAGCTGGTATGCTTTCCATGAGGCTGAGTCCTTGCCAATGAGATCCCAAACCCAAACAGAACTAGGGGATACTTCGTGTCTGACCATTTTGAAACTCACTGGGATGGGGTGGGGGGTGGGGGTCTCAGGGAAAAGTATTGATTTGAAAAAATTAGGATTTTTATAAAAACTAGGATTTGACCCCGAACAAAAACCTTGAGTCTTACTAGAATACTAGCGACACCAGGAAAGGCAAGAAGTCAGATACATCCAGAGAGGTCTTGATGAAACCACATGCCCTGAGGATGGTCAAGCTGGGAGTAACTTGGAGCAAGGGAAGATCATTAAGCCGTGTCTCTTCTAAATTATGCGACTCACTATGTAACTGTTGACATTTCTCCTGATATTTCACAGCTGATCATGGAGCTACCACATTAGTTTCTGCAACAAAATTAATGATGTTTTCTAGTGTAGCCAGCTCCCGTTTTTTGTTTGTTGTGTGCATGCTGATGCCATTAAAAAAAAAAAAGTCCCATTCCTCTTTTGGAAATGGGAAAGGTTGTCAACAGCTTCAAAATGGTGCAGTGTTTCTTAGCCAAGCAAAACTTTGTCTGAAAGAAAAAGCGTGATGCCTTGTCCAGATGGGGTCCCTGGATGCTTGGCACTGCACATGGCTTCACTGTCTGGTGACATGTCAGAATGACTCACTGTTCTTGACACGGGCATGTGTTGGCATCAAAATCCTGTCAAAAATCCCCAAAGAAGTCATGCTTACTGCTATGAAAAGTGTCAAATTCATAACTAGCATATTTTCAAGAGATGTTTTTCAAGAAATGAGAGCCAGATACAAAGTTGTTCTCCATTATGTGATTTACTGGTTTCCCAACAGCAAATCTTGAAACCAGTGGTTGGATATCAGATGTAAGTTTCCCTTTTTTTGAGAGAAAAAGAAAGTAAATCTACTCTTAGAATAGTTTTGGCATGGGAGCAGCTCAGTTACGGCCTGACTTACCTGGCAAATATTTTTTGTCACATATTTGAATCAATCTTTTGATTCAAGTGACAATTATGGGCGCCATTGGAAAAATCGCAAACCCTTTGACCACGATGCTGCTGGAAGTGGTCAAATATGTCAAAGAGGTGAATTTCCTGATGCTGGTTGAAGATGTACTTTTGTAGCCTGGAAATGGAGGTCCTGAGGAGGTAGCATTGTAGGGATTCCTGGCAGTACGGTAAGGTTTGTTTAAATTTTCTTTTGCTCAGATAACCTTAAAATAGGAGTTTGGATTTGAAATTGCTTCTTGCTGACAAAGACAGCACCAATGATTCAGACTTTGTTAAGGATACTATGATGGATAATTGTATGTGTCAACTTGATTGGATCATGGTGTGCCCAGATATTTGGTCAAATATCATTCTGAGAGTTTCTGTGAGGATGTTTTTGGTTGAGACTAACATTTAAATTGATAGATTGAGTAAAATATTATAATAGATTGCCCTCCCTATGTGGATGGGCCTCATCCAATCAGTTGAAAGCCTAAATAGAACAAAAAGGCTGGCCCTATCAATACGCCTTCTAACTGGCGTATTGCCTTTTTCCTGCCTTTGAAGTCAAATTCAAACATCGTTACTTCTTAGGTCTCAAACCTGCAGGCCTATGGAATGGAACTGCACCATTGGCTATCCTGGGACTTGCCAGCCTCTGTAACCATGTGAGCCGATTTCTTATCTATATCTCTATATGTTTATATCTCTTTCTCCATCTCTTTATCTGTATCTATATCATTTTGGTTCTGTTTCTCTGGCGAATCCTAATACAGGGACCAGCATCGATGTGAGGACAGAAGAGATGACTTGACTTAATTTATGGTCCATTCGGAGTCCTGGAGAATGCTGGTGTTGCTTGACACAAGATTCTTTTAATCTGGCAACTCAAGTGATGGTGGTTTTGATTCCATTTGCTGCAGAGAAAATGCTGTAACATTAAGAGCTGGCCCCCAGATCCCCCTGAGAGAGAACTGTCTTTGCTGGGAATCATACTCTGATAAATGCGTAACTGGGTGGATTCTGTCACTGCCCAGTTTTGCCCAAATGCTGGACCTGGTAACTTGCCCCTCTGTACCTTCAACTCCCTCTCTGGGTACTTTTGCGTGTCCTGGGCTTTTGAAAAATGAAATGTCTATATGACACATTTTGGATGTGGGAGTGTCCAGATAAACGTCCTGCTGGTGGATGATCCATGAGTGGTAATGCCCCCCCCCCACCCCCAATTAGCAATGGGATGAAAGCTGGCATAATCTTTCAGTGTAGTTTCTGAGTTGTCTGTGACTCTCCCTGGAATGGCCGTGGGTGGTGAGTGGGCATTGGCTCAGCTTTCATCAGGATCCCCGCAGAAGGAACTTTAGAAATCTGGCTGCCTTCGGTGGTGACTCTGCTCATTTGCTTGCTCCCCACTTTGTGATTCAGACCTTCCTCTTACTTCCTCTCCACAGTACATGCTCTCTTCCGTGTCACCTCCTTATCTACGTAACTCTCATTTAGTTCCCATGGAGATTTGAGGGTGGAATTATCTGCTTCGCCTTCAATTTTCTTTCTAATAAATTATTATGATTAAATTCCGTGGCCTGTTTCCCTCAAGGCTTTCCTGTTTCCACTTAACAGCCCATTGTAGATGTGAAACAGAAATCAAAAGGTGAACAAAAACCAGAAATTTAACAAAAAACAAAAACCCTGCACTATGTTTTCTGCTTTTTATGCCTGCCTTTTTAATTCTAATTATTTTCAAGGTAAAGTGTCTGCCTCTTGCAGAGACTGGAGACGATCAGTATAAGAAAGTGGTACAAGAACGACAAAAACCAACATACAAAGATTATCACCAGGTAAAAGGGGAGGCCCTTGGTGCCTGGACATCAGTGGGTCCCAAAGCTTCAAAGAATGGCCAAAGCTGCTTTGTGTGTTAGAAAGAGAAAAATGCAGAGCCAGCAAAATGGTATAGCATTGCACAGTGTTGCTCGATTGTGACCCTTCTGTCACCCCCACCCCCAAAAAGATTCAATCAAATCTATCCATGTCTCAAAACTTGTATGTGAGAAGGGGTTAAGATGGACTCAATGATGGATGGGATAAGGCAGGATGTAAGGACAGCAGAACTTAGAAGTGAGGATAGGCAAGTGCTAATTGCTGCAGGGTAAGCAGAAACCGTAAGGCCGAGCTTTGGATTTCATGAGCTATGAAATTATTGAGTACAAAGAAATTTTACCCAAAGATCAAAGGAGCAGTGAGACCTCCAGCTGTCTTGAGGTTATAATAATTCACATCTTTGTGATTAAGTGCTTACTGAAAACCAGAAATGGAAATAAGTTGGATATTAAAACGGACAAGTGTGTTATGTCAAAGGCCATTATAATTTTAACTTCTGATTCTTGCCAAATAACTTGAGAATTCCTATTTCTGAGTAGTCATTAAGCTAATTTTCATTTCGCTTGAACGGTTTTGATTTATTTTACATTTTCAGGAAGTTGCCATAAATTTCTGCAAGGAAAAAAAAAAAAAAGGAGTGTACCAGTCAGGGCTGATAAAGCAGAAAAGGATTTTATTGAAAGAATATGAGATTGCTCAAAGAGTTTCCAGGACGGCTGGCAAACAACCCCGGTAAGTCAGCAGGAGCAGTGGCAGACTGTGCAGTCAGAGCCATGGCTAAGATGGCACCACAGAAACAAACTCAGGCAGGCACCCTGCTGTCTTCACGGAGCCCTGGATGTCTCATTTTTCACCACTGCCGCCAAAGGCACTGAACATTGCGCCCAATTGCTGTTGCCCCCACCACCATAATGGATTCTCTACTGTTCCTGCTTCTTTGTCCAAACTGACAATGCCAGGCTGCTGCATTTAGCTGATGAAATCTGTGTCCGCAGCCCATGCCCTAACTGTCAAGGGAGCTGGGGAACAAGCATCTAGGTTTTGTGGCTCCCATGGTGGAAAGTAAGCTTGAGCAGTGATTGGGGGTAACATGGAGGTATGATGCCAGGATGTCAAAAGAAAAATAGAAGTTATCATCATATGCACTATTGAGAGAAATTATTATTTTTTTTTATAAAAAGTGTTTCTTTTTCTATATTGCCTATGAGAAAGCAATAAATATTCAAAGCAATAAATATTCAAAGCAATAACAGAAATTATATATAAAAATGGACGTGGGTATTTTTAGATAACTTTTTGGGAACAGATCCGTAGGTTTCATGAACTTTTCCAAAAGCCAATGTCGTCTCATACTTTTCCCAATGCCAGATTGTCTTTCTAGCCTCTATCATCTAAAGAGTTTGAATGTATCACACTCAAAATATCCCTTAAATATATGAAAAAAGGCTTAACTTCTCTCATAAGAAAAATACAAATTTAAATTACAGTAAGATAACATTTATTACCAGTCAGATTGGCAAAACCTAAAAGTTTGACAATACAGTCTATTAGTAAAGATTTTGAAAAACCAGCTCTTTCTTTCATTGCAAAATTGCCTGACCCCTATGGAGGAAACTTTGGCAATGTGTAGCAAAATTACACGTGCATAATCCTTTTAGACATCCATGTCAAAGGTACACTGGCAAAAATACAAGATACGCACAGAGGTTTTCATTGGGCCATTATTTATAATGCTAAATGCAGGAGGCAGAATTCAAAGGTAGACCCAATATTCTCAACCCCTTTTTCCCCATGCATGCCTTGTATAACCCCCTCCTTTTGCGTGCAAACAGAATCTGTGAATATGATAGGATATCACTCTCTGGGTTAGACTACATTATATGGCAAAGGTAAAGGAATTTTTCAGATGTACTTAAGGTCCCTAATCACTTGACTTTGAGTTAATCAAAAGGAAGATTTGCTGAGTGGGTCTGACCTAATCTTGTGTGTCTTTAAAAAAGAGATTCTCTTGGTGGCTTTGGAGAAGGAAGCTAATATACATATGTGATTCTGTGGTAAGGACCTGAGGGAGGCTTCTAGGTTCTGAGGCTGGCCCCAGCTGACAGCAAGAAGATGCGGACTTCACTTTATAACCACAGTAACTGAATTCTTTCAACAACCAGTGAACTTGGCAGAGGACATGCGATCACAGTCTCGGCCAGCACTGATTTCAGCCTGGTGGGATGCTGAGCAGAGAACCCAGGTCACTTGTGTTCAGGCTCCTGACCAATGGAAACCGTAAGATAATGCATTTTTGTAGTTTTAAATTACTAAGTTTTTGGTAATTTGTTATGCAGCAGTAGAAAACGAATACACTGACAAATAAAATACTACCAACGTGTCCATCCGTAGGGGACAGATTGTGAATAGACTATGGTACACCCACACAATGGGGTATTGTTATGTAGTTGTAAAAAGTAATAAAGAAGATCTGGGGAGGAATGGTGTTTTCATGTGGCACCTTTTGTATAAGTAAATGGAATATGGGTACAAACACACCAATGCTTATGTTTTCAGAAAGAAATGGTGGACTGATTAACCAAAATAAACAAAAATGGTCACTTAGAGGGGAATTCAAGGACCAAGGAGGAGGTGACAGGCCTGATGGGAGACTTTTGTGAAATATACCTTGTTATATTTTTTAACTTTGGTACTTTGGTTTACATATTTAAAAACAAAATGAAATGATGAAAAGGAACCCTAAAACATTAAAAACTAGTGGAAACAATTCTAGCTGCCTATTAATTTGGTAGCATAATTGTATAACATAAATGAATCATTTAAAGGAACTCTACAGCACAGTATTTCAGCTGTTACAGTGGGTTGTATTCAAGGACAGATTTGTAAACGTGCCCTAGACAACCACTAATCTACTCCAAGTAAGATTAAACACAAAGAGGTCCACACCCAGGCACGTTGGAGTAAAAATGGTGAAAGACAAAGACAAAGAAAAAATCTTGAAAGGAGAGAGTGAAGAGTGACTCTTCATGTGCAAGGGAACTCCAGTAAAATTAATAGAACTCTTCAGAAACAATGTAGGCTTGAAGGTAGTGAGGTAGCATTCAAAGAACTGAAAGAAAAATATTGTCAACTAAGAAATCTACAAGAAAGGTGAAAGAAAGATAAACAACAGATACACAACAACTGGGACAATTTGCTGCTGGGAGATACACCTTATCTGAAACACTAAAGAAGTTCTTCCGGCCTAGAGCAAGTGACCCCAGCCCTTAATTCAGCTGCATACCAGAAAACCAAAAGAGTAGTGGTAAAGGTAATCATGTAATTATGAAAGACAGTATAAATACATATTCTTTTAAATAGAACTTAAAAGCAATTGTATGAAACTATGTATACAATGGAATTATTGGTCTTTTAACACATAGAAATGCAATATATTTGACAAAAACAGCACGAAAGAGATGGGTAGGAGCAAAGCTATACTGAAGAAAGGAAATGACCTGAGATGGTAACTTGAATCTACAGGAACAAAAAACAATGAAGCAGAAATGGTAAATAAGGAGAGTAATTTAAGAAACTCTAGGTATATACTTATTTTCCTTTATTTTCTTAACTTCTTTAAAAGACAAAGTTAAGTAGAAAAATGTATTGTTGGGTTTGTAACATATGTAGATATAATATGTATAACAATTGTAGCACAAAAAGGGGAAAGAGGTAACAGCTATATCTAACAGAACTGAGAATGTACGTCCACACAAAAACTTGACAGTGTGGTCTATCCATAGAGTGGAATATTATTCAGCCATTAAAAGGAACAAAGTACTGATACATGCTACCATAGAGATGAACCTTGAAACCATGCTAAGTGAAAGAAGGAAGACAGAAAAGACTGTATGTATATTGTATGATTCCATTTATATGAAATGTCTTTTACAGGAAAATCTATAGAGACAGAAAGTAGACTAGTAGTTGCCTAGGAATGGGGTGGAATGGGAAGTGGGAGAAAGGGGGAGTTACTGCTGATGGATATGGGGTTTCCTTTTAGGGGAATGAAAATGTTCTCAATTCATTGTGGTGATGGTTGCACAGTTCTGTGAACGTAATAAAAACAATTGAAGTGTATGCCTTAAATTGGTGAATTGTATAGTATGTGAATTATATTTTAATAAAACTGTTAAAAAATAAGTCTAGCGAAATCATGCCAACACAGCATAAGCGCCCCCTGGAAAGGAACGTCCAGTGCATGGGACAATTTGAGTATCAAAAAGGCTGACTGCACTGAATTGCAGCATAACGCATATATAGAAACTAGTCAGTTTGTAATGACAGCAACATAAAACAAAACAAACAAAATATTTTACTATTCACCACTGGAGGTTGCCAGAGCACCAGTTATTTCTCTGAAAAACTGAAAAAGGAAAAGAACCAAGCTCATCCTGCCTTGCCTGTAGGAATTATATATTTATGTAACTGACTAGTTGATGAAGGAAATTCTTCTTTGTAGAAGTACAGCTAATAGATGCAGAAAGAATGGTAGAATTAGAAAATTAGTTTTACAACTTCTAATGAAAGAATGCTTCTAGGCAACACTCATGTATAAATGATAAGAGCATGAGGTAAATGTTGATGGGGGAATTTTATAATGGAGGGATCAGGCTGATACAACCTGAATCCTCTGATTTTATCCTTTTTTTTTAAACAATAATAGCTTTATTGACAAATAATTCACATACAATAAAATTCACCATTTAGAGTGTAAAATTCAGAGTGGTGCAGCGATCACCACTATCTAATTCTAGAACATTTTTTTATCACTTCAAAAAGAAACCTCATGCTTATTAGCAGTAATTCCCTGTTTTTCCTTCCCACCAGTGTTTGGCAATCACGAAAACACCTTTTCTCTATATATATTTGCTTATTCTGAACACTTCATTTAACAGAATCATATAGTTTCTTTCACTTACCATATGTTTTTATGGTCATGTATATTGTGGCATATATCAGTACTTTGTTCCTTTTAATGGCTAAATAGTGTTCCATTGTATGGATAAACCACATTTTGTTTATCCATTCATTGGTTGATCACTAGATTGTTTCTATTTTGGGCTATTGTGATTAATGTTGCTAAGAGTATTCGTGTACAATTCTTTGTGTGGACATGTTTTCAGTTCTCTTGGTTATACCTAGGAATGAAATTCAGGGTCATTCAGGAACTTTAACTTTTTGAGGTGATTCCATCTTATCACTAGAAGCAGGACAATCAAGTATTATGTGCCTCATAATGTGATGCAAAAATATTGCATAGCATACCTATAAAATATTCTGGTTTAAACAACTAAATCTGAATATAATCAAACATCTAGATCAGGAGCTGGTAAACATATTTCTGTAAAGGGCCAGACAGTAAATATTTCAGGCTTTATGGACCATATAATCTGTGTCACAACTTCTCAACTTTGCTCTTGTAGCATTAAAGGAGAAATAAACAATGTATAAACAAATGGCGTGGCTTTGTCCCTGTAACACTATTTACAGAGCAGACATCAGGTCACATTTATCTCACAAGCCACATAGTGCCAGTTCTTTTTTGAGATTTTACAGGAAACCTAGTGGATAGAGAAACATATTAAATCAGCCCAAACCAGAAAATGAGACAAATGTCTTGTTTTTCTTTTTCAAAAAAATTAATGGCATGGAAAAAGCTCACATTCTACTTTTCCCATAAATACTCTCTTTTCTCAGGCTGCATATTTCTTGAGCAAGTAATAAGAAAGATGCCTGGGTGTGTTGGAAAGAGCACACTGGCTTCCAGTGACTTTATCATGTTTCCCTCCTCCTAGTGGTAAAAGACCCCTCTGTTTGGAGCAATTATAGTTCTTCATCCTTGTGGTGACAATAAGCTTTCCAAGACATGAACATTTGATCTAAGGCAGACCAATCAGAAATTTTCTCTTAGATTTTTTTTTTTTTTTAAAGTGAAGCTGGGATAGAAAAGCTATCTTTTCTTTCTGGTTTATAAGAGTATAAGGATGTAAGCCCCGAGATGACACTGATCAGAACTTTCAGGTTTGGGGTAGCCATTGACCTTTAGAGAATGAAGCCAACCTGAAAGGAGAAGGAAAAATGTGTGTGTGTGTGTGTGTGTGTGTGTGTGTGTGTGTGTGTGTGAGAGAGAGAGAGAGAGAGAGAGAGAGAGAGAGAGAGAGAGAAAGAGAGAGAATGGGAAGAAAGGGGGGGAAGAGATATTATTTGAAACCAGAGTCCTGTTTAACGTGCCCATCTAAAAGAATTTTTAAGATTAGACCTACTATGTGTAAAATTGCTGCATTGTAGACTTTTAATAAATGTCATGTTAATGACTTTTTCACTATATCACAAATTGCTTATATCTCCAGCATTATTTAATTTTCTATGTTTTTAGACTTTGTCTTATAACCAGATTGTCAGTCCCATCAAGGCAGAAAATGTGCATATTAGGATTCTTTGGTTTCCATAGTGTCTAGCATGAGCTAAGTTAATTTCTGTAAAAATGATATACTTTATTGATAAATAACAATATGGAATTGTATTATTCGATTATAGCACTAGAATGATCTTAAAGTCTTCTAATGAAGGTAGACTTGTCTTTTGTGAATTTACCCCAAGTTAGAAGTAGCATTTTAATGGAAAACTCTTATCAGGAATATTATTATTTTTTCAGTTAGTGGAAGAAGTATTGTTAAATTCTAAAAGAAACTTTTTCTTGGAAATTCATGGATGAGATGTTATTGCTCATGTAATTTAGGTTCTAATGTTGAATATTTAAGGTACATTTTTAGCTTAATTGCTGGAAAGCAATATCACCACAAGTTGAAATCGTTTTAAAATAGAAGAAGACTTAAAATTATAGTGAACATGTCATTTGGAATAATTGGCATCTAAACAAAGCTGAATGAAGCCATTAGAGGTAGTTACAGCAATTAGCTAATGGTTCTTAAAAGACCCATATAAGTTGAATTTACTTACTTTATATATTTAAAAGCTTTAAATATATGACACTAAAATTAATGTCTTAGTTTTTAAATAAGTGAAATTCTCATTTTTTTCCCCCTACAAACCAAATTGTTTAGAACCCTAAAAGTATTTATTATTGTTCGGAATCTAAAACTTACTTACCAAATAAAATGTCAGAGCCGCATTTCAAAAATTTTAAACAAATATAAATATGTCCTAATAATAATAATGTCTAGGGGAGGCGTATCCTATAGCTTCTTCTTTTTTTTTTAGCTAATGATACTTTTTAACAACTTTCTTATTCTCAGGAAATGTTACAATTAAATATTTGTCATCTCAGTAATAATAGATATTTCCTTATTTATACTTACATATGATATTTCTTTTCCAAAAATGTTGTCCTAAGAAAATATTTTCCTCTTGTGGCTCATGTAATATATAAGCACAATTTGATTAGTATAAGTTATGGGAAAAATAAACCGTGATGCTTTTGTTTGAACTTAAATCAATATTTAATTTTATATAAATAAATATTTTAAAATTACATTCTTGACTGCCATTTCTGTTGATGATGGATTAACAGGGACAAGATTTATCTTAAACAACTAAGTAATGAGACAAAAATATGTGAAACAATGGTTTTCAGGTATTGGACAACAAGCAGTATGGGACAGTGATCTGTGAGAGAAGGGAACAAGTAAAGTGAGCCATAAGACTCCTCAAGCTATAGTTTGAAGAGGGTTTCTGGGCTTCACTGAAGGGAGGGGAGTCCACACTGGACCTGGCAGTCTCCCTTAATGGAGGAAACAGAGTGCAAAACTCATGGAGGCTAAGGAACTTAAAATGGAAAGGGCAGAGTGCTGGAGAAGAGAGAGCTGCACAACAAGAGAGTTCTGGAGACCTGGCTCTCAAATGTTTATCCAGAAAGGATCAGGCAGAGTAGTCCATGGAGCTCATGCGGTGTCAGAAATACTTTCTACCAGCTGGAGTGGACAGGTCTTCTTATTCCGAGGGCATCGACAGAGAGTCAAATCGTCCAGGACAAAGGGTAGCAAACTATCACATGGAAGTCAAGTTTGGCCTTTTTTTGTAGAACCCACAAGCTAGGAATGATTTTTACATTTTTAAAAATTATTTTTATTAAAGTATAGTTGACATATAATATTATATTAGTTTTAGGTGTATAACATAATGATTCAACATTTATGTATCTTGCAATGTGATCACCATGATAAGTCTAGTAACCACCTGTCACCATACAAAGTTATAATATTATAGAATCTGTTCCTTATGCTGTACATTACATCCCCATGACTTATTTATTTTATAACTGGAATTTTGTATCTCTTATTCTGCTTCATTTTTTTCATCCATCTTCCCACTCTCCTCCCCTCTGGCAACCATCAGTTTATTGTCTGTATCTATGAGTCTGTTTCTATTTTTACAATTTTAAAGGATGTCGAAAGAAAATAAGAAGGTTATGCAACAGGTTATATGTGGCCCACAAAGCCTAAATATTAACTATGTGATCCTTTACAAAAAAAAATTTCCTGAACGCTATCCTAGGTGAAAGGCTATTCTAAACCTGCCTAATAGAGCTTAAAATCAAATCTCAAAAGTATCTGTTTCCAAGTAAATTAACAATGTCCCAGAGCTTTAAAATATTTAAAGAGAAAAAACTAGTATCCATTTCCAAGAAACTTTCTGCATACCTGAACAATGTTCAAAAGTATTTAAAGAAATACAAAGCATCCAGTATCCAACAATGTAAAAATCACAATGTCTGGGATCTACTAAAAAATAAGTAGATATTCAAAGAGGCAGTGGAATATGACCCATAATGAAGACAAATGTCAATTACTATAAACCTAAATGAAATCGATGATAATTAGTAGAAAAGAACAGTCAGTTATTATAAATATACCCATATGTTGAAAACAGTAGAGAGAAAAGCATGACCATGATGAAGAGAGAAATGGAAGATATAAATAAAACCTAAACTAAACCTCTAGAGGGGAAACATATGATGGTTTAGATAAAAACAATCAAACGAACGAACAAACAAAAAAACAAAACAAACATAAAAACCTGAAATGAAATAATGGATGATTAGACACTATAGAGTGAAAGATTAGTGATTTGAAGATATAGTCATGGAAACTATAATAAATGAAACACTGAGAGAAAAAAGAAAAATAAACATAGCAACCATAAACTGGAAAAACTTCAAGTATCCTCACCTACACACCATAAGCATCTCAGAAAGAGAGAAGAGAGATAGGAGGAAGGCAGAAAAATGTCTGAGGAAATACAGGCTGAAATATTACCAACTTGATAAAAGCTGTAAACCTCACAGATACAAGAAGCTCAACAAACCCCAATCAGAAGACAGACACATGAAGAAAAGTTCACAAGGCAGATAATAAAATTGCTTCAAAGCAGGAATAAAGAGAAAATAAGTCAGTCAAAGGAAAATGACATATTACATATAGAGGAAGAAATATAAGTATGACAAAGAAGAAATGCAAATCAGAAGGTAGTAGAACAACAAATTTGAAGTACCACAAGATGTAATACCCCATTATTCTAGAAATCTATACCAAAGTAAAATATATTTATAAAAGGAAGGTGAAATAAAGTTTATTTAGCACACCAAAGCTGCCTTTATTACCAGCAGAGCAGTACTATTAAAACTGTCATAGAAAGTCCTTCAAGAAAAAGGAAAATGATTTCACATGGAAATTTGTATCTACTCAAATAAATGAAGACAACTAGAAGTAAAAAAGAATAAAAAAAAATTGTGTAAATATAAAAAGGTTCTTCCTTATTAAAAAAGAATCTCTTTAAAGGATAATCAACTGTTTCATGCAAAAATAGTAACAATGTATTGGAGTTTACAACGTATGTGGAGATAAATAGTATTGTCATGTATAGTCCAAGATGAGGGAAATGGAAGTAGATTACTATATGTGAAATGGTATAATATTAGTTGAACACAGCCTGTAATAACATATGTATACTGTAATCCTAGACCAGGGATTAGCAAATCCTACAAATATTAAAAGGATATGTAAGGTAAGTATATTTTGAACAATTTCATGCTATTTAACTTAAAAACTTTGATGAATAGACCAATTCCTTGAAAGATACAAACTAATGAAGCTCAAATAAGAAGAAATGGATGACCTGAGTAGCCCTATATCTATTAAATAAATGGAATTTATAGGTAAAAGTCTTCCCACAAAGAAAACTTCAGGTCCAGAACATTTCATGGTGAATTCTACCACATATTTGAGAAAGAAATTGTAACTTTATGTTTTCCCCAAGGAAATAGACGAGGAAAGAAAAATTCTCAACTCATTTTATGACACCAGCATAATCTTGAAACCAAAGGTAGACAAAGACATGGTGAGAAAATTAAAGACCAATATCTCTCATGAACATGAATGCAAAATTCATTTTAAAAAATACCAATTTGAATCTAGCAATAGAGTAAGAGGATAGTACGTCGTGACCAAACTAGTGATTACCTGAGGAATATAAAATTGGTTTAACATTTTAAAAATCAATCATGTAATTTACAATATTAACAAACTAAAAAAAGAAAAACATATGTTGTCCTATAAGATACAGAAAAGTTGTATGACAAAATTGAACATTGCTTCCTGATAAAAACTCTCAGAAAACTAAATATACAAGGGAATTTCCCCAACTTGATAAGGAGCATCTATGAAAAACTTACAGCTAACAGCATGTTCAATGATGAATGACTGAATGATTTTCCTTTAACACTGGCAAAAAGGCAAGAGTGTTTACTTTTACCACTTCTATTTAGCATTATAATAAAGGTCTTAGCCAGCACAGTAAGACAACAAAAATAAATAAAAGCCATACAGACTGGAAAGGAAAAGTAAAACTGTCTTTATTCAAAGAAAACATGATAATTTATGTAGAAAATCCCATGTATTAGTATAAAAATCAACTAGAAATAATGAGTTTAATGAAGTTGCAGGATACTAATTCAATATACAGAATGCAAAAATTTAAATTAAATAAACAATACTCATTTCATTAACATCAACATAAAATATTTGGTCATGTATTTGACGAAATATTCAAGACCTGTAGACTAAATACTACAAAATTGTTGAGAAAATCGGAAGAGTCAGTATTGTTAAGATATTAATTCTTATGTATATAATTATTTATAAATTAATTATAATTAATTTAGTTAATATTTAAATTTACTTATATCTAACTCAATTTATATAACATCAATTTACATTTAATTAATCTATATTTAACTCAATATCAAATTGAGTTTATATTTAACTCAATCCGAATCAAAACCCCTGAAGAAATTTTTAGAAATTGATAAGCAGATTCTAAAATATATGTGGAAATGCAATGGATGTAGATAGCCAAAACAATTGAAAAAGAATAAAGATTTTTTACACTACTGGATTTTAAGACTTTCTATATGGCTACCATAATCAGGCAGTGTCCAATACAGTCTTGTTATAATAGACACTGTACTATGCAGTAGCTGGATCTCTAGGATTTATTCATCTTGTATGACTGCACCTTTGTATACTTGGATTAATCCTCTTGTTTTCCCTTCCTCCCATGCGCTGGCAACCACCAATCTAGTCTCTACTTCTGTGAGTTTAACTGTTTTAAATTCCTCACATAGTTAACAAAATTGTATACTTAAAAACTTACTAAGAGGATAGATCTTATGTTTATTGTTCTTATCACACACATACATAATAAGGAGGGCCGGAGGACTGTTTTGTAGGTGATGAATATATTTAAAAAAACATAATTTATAGATAGATATGCTTGTAGCGTAGACTGTGGTGATGGTTTCATGGATATATACTTATTGCCAAATTCAGGTCGTATACATTAAATTTGTACAGGATTCTTTTCCCAACACCATTATTTTTATTTTCCACTAAATTCTCCAATTATTGTTTTTTCCTAGCTTTATTGAGGCACAATTGAGAAATAAAATTGTAAGATATCTAAAGTGAAATATGTACCGATTTCTCTATGTTAATCCATAAAATAATTTCTAAAAAGGACAGTGTCATATTGGCATAATGATAGCTATCGATGGAACAGAATGGAGAGTCCAGAAATAGATCCACCCATACATGTACAATGGGATTTTTTCTTTGTATCTTTTTACCCTGATTTTTATTCTTCTCATAGCATTCATCCTGACATTTTATATATTTATTTGATGATTGTCTGTCTCGCCCAACTAAATTGTTTTTATTGTGGTAAAAATATCACATAACATGAGATCTTTCTAATTTACTATTTTTAAGTGTGCAATACAGCATTGTTAACTATAATGCTGTATTGTTAATGATAAGCACAATGTTGTATGGTATGTCTCTACAACTTTTTCACCTTGTGTGACTGAACTCTATACCCATTGAACAACTCCCCATTTCTTCCTCCCTCAGCTCCTGACAACCACCATTCTATTTTCTGTTTTTATGAGTTTAACTACTTCAGATACCTCATATAAGTGAAATCATACAGAATATGTCCTTTAATGACTGGCTTATTTCGTTTAGCATAATGAAATTATGTCCTCAAGGTTCATCCTTGTTGTAGCATGTAACTGGATTTCTTTCTTTTTTATGGTTGAATAATATTCCATTATGTGTATATACCACATTTTCTTATTCATGAACATTTCAAGCACATTTAAGTTGCTTCCACTTCTTGGCTATTATGAATAATGCTGTCATGACCATTGGGGTCTAAATATGTCTTCAAAATTCTGATTTCAGTTCTTTTGGGTAAATATCCAGAAGTGGGATTGCTGGATCGTATGGTAGTTCTATTTTATAATTTTTTGAGGAACCCACATGCTCTTTTCCATAGTAGTTACTCCATTTTACATTCCCACCAACAGTGTACAGGGTTCCAATTTCTCCACATCCTCTGTATCATTTGTTGTTTTCTTTGTCTTTTTTGTTTTTTGGCTATTCTAACAGATATGAGGTCACATCCCATTGTGATTTTGATTTGCATTTCTCTAATGATTTGTGAAGTTGAGCATCTTTTCATATACTTATTGTTTCACTTGTATGTCTTCTTTGGAGAAATGTCTATTCAGATCCTTTGGCCATTTTTTAATTGAGTTATTTATTTATCTTTTGCTGTTTAGTTTTAGGAGTGAACCCCTTATCAGATATTAACTTCTTAGATATTAACCCCTTATCAGATATATGGTTTGTGACTATTTTCTCCCATTCCGTATGCTGCCTCTTCACTCTTGGAAGGAGGACATACAAAAGGCCATGTGGAAACCTTTGGTAGTAAATGTTTATTACCTTGAGTGTGGTGATAATTTTATGGGTATATCCGTATGATAAAACTCAAATTGTATACTTCAAATACATTCAGTTTGATGCATATCAATTATATTTCCATAAATAGTAAAAGAAAAAAGAGAAAATAATAAACAAACATAAAAGCAACAAAACCCCAGAAATTTGCATTGTCTTACCTAAAGTATTGTTTGGTTTGGCATTACATAAACCGTTTATATATTATACATGAATTTACAAAATAGTTGATTTCTTCATCTTCAAACTTTTTTTACATGAATATATGTTAAAAATATTCAGAGTTACCAGTACTTTCTTATGCATTATACATTATATAACATGCCATAATTAAATATATGCCAAATTCTGGGTAAGCAAAATGGATTAACTCAAATTAGAAAGCAATCCAAAGGAACAATCTTTGGCTTAACATGTTTAAATGTGCTTAAGTTTTGTTAGAATTCACAAATGAGAATTTTTACATTTTTGAGTTCCAGCCTAATCAGTTTCTTCCTTTATCCCTTTATAAAAGGAGGAGATTGAAAGCCTCAGGAAAGCTGGCTACGAGCAGAGAGAATCCAGTTTGTTTTGTGCAGAGGCAACCATGGCTTTGGTTCTCTAACTCTTCAGCTAAACCCCAGCTGTGGAGGTAAAAGACTAATACAGACATGGAAAGATAACCAGCAACATAAATGGACATAATGCCTATTATTGGAAAATACTAAAAAGAAAAATCAGCTACAGTAATAGGAAAAATAGCTAACACTTTTCTCTCCACAGTTTAAAAATTTCTTCATATATTATTTCCTTTCATGGACACTAGTCATGACCCCTGGCACAAAGTAAGCACTCAATGAAAGCTTGCCGAATGAAGGGATTAAAATACCTACCAGTGTCTAGCGGATTGTAGGCACTGGATATTGGATATTTGGAGATAATTCTCCATAATCTCTCACATCTGCTCATCTTGTGAGCAGAGGAACTGACTACCTTTGTTATGAACTATTTTTTCAAGGATGTTTGTGTAGTAACCAAACCTCTCCAGGGCAATGCACAGGTTTGCTTACTATCCAGTATAATATAGATGGAGCAAAACTTTTGGAGCAAAAGTTAGACAAATTTATTTCTCATTATAAAATATTTATGCTGAGGTTTCCTGTCCCTTAGTGCACCTTACTTCATACGCAGGTATCATTTTGTCTTCTTGATGTCACACTGTGGGACTTGAGGCTTGGGGATCTGGCACAAGTGATGGTACTCTGGCTATTGCTGGGAGAAATAAACTATCCTTTGTCTCTGACCCAAGAGTCTCATGTGTTCTACCAGCATCCATTAGACTGAGTGTTAGTTTGTAAGTAGGTTAAAATGCCGACCCTTCACAGTTCTTGACAACCTATACGTGCTTTTTGCACTAAAGTGCATAATCTCAGGAAAGCTTAAAAAATTGAAATAAGTTGCCAACTATATTGGATAAGGAAAACAAATAAATAAGCAAAATCTAACCTAAAGTACAACCTCTGCATTCTGCAGAACAAAGCAACCATTAAGGGGCAAAATAGCCACCATCTTGCATTGGGGAAAAAATAACGTAAATGAACGAGCCTACCTGATGATTAGGTATCAGACCAAAGCAATTATAGGGGCCAGAACAAAGTACAGAAATTGGAACACAGTAGAATCTTAACATGTGGAAAGTTGAAAATTAAGAAGTTGACTCAGGAAGCTTCCAAAAAATTCTTATGCTGCTATTGATTTGGGGTGGAAGAGAGTTCTACTTTGCATAGTTTGAATTTTGTGTCATCTGCAAGTAGCACTTATTCAAATAATACATGTATAAAGTTTAATTTTAAAAGCTTTTTAATGATTTTTAGGTAACAAAGCATTATTTGTTTTTAAATTAAAAAAACTATTTATGCAGCTGGGACTTTACCTTTAAAAGATTTAGTAAGAAAACTGTTATTTTCAGGTTGCTGGCAGTTTGGTTTTACGGAGGTAAAAATGTCTTTACTTTTGGAACTGACTACTTTTGTTAGGAAAATCATTCAGAATAAATAGGCTCTTTCATTCCAGGTCTGTAAGATAAGGAAATAACCACCATAGCTCTGGGATAAAGGTATGAGGTTACCTTGAATTTGAGAACGTACGTCTTGTGTTCTCTTTAGCAATGTCAATTAGATGTACATATTTTACTTCTAAAATAGGGGACAAAAATAGTTTTCCTAATAGGTATTCAATCTGGACTATTAATGTCCTCTATTTGGATTTGTTAAGGATTGAATAACGAAGAATTTGAGAAGGTCTGTCAGGAGCATAGAGCTTGCTTTTAAGTCGTGTTTCTGGGAAGTCAAGGGGTCACAGTCTGGCCAGGCTTGGAACAATCGTGTGAGAGGCTGATTCTGGGCACAGAGTGTGGCTCACGCTTGAACTTCTCTGGCCCAGCACCGAGAGGGAAACTGCAATAGCAATAACAAATAGGGCATTCGTCTGGATAGCTCTGACTGCCATTGACAGAAATTGCAGCAGCTGTTGCGCTCTCTGCGGAGGCTCAGATAGTTGTAACTGGGAGTTAATTCCAAACTCCATCCTACAATTCGCAAAAGTTGCCATCTTTATCCCAGGGTTCCTTTGCTGAGATATTCCCAAGGACCCTCCAGCATTTTCTACTAAAATGTTTATAATTTTGCCAGAGCTGAAAACAAATGAATATTTCTGTAATAATTTTTTTCCATAGTAGAGTGGATGAAACAAAACTTCAAAACAATCAAAATCTTTTAAAAACTAATTTCAAACTGTTTGGAACTTTAGAAGTTCCTTGATAACCATGAAACTTTAATTTTTAAATAGGTTAAAGGAAAGTTATTTTAGTAAAAACAAAACACTGAAATGTGAAGATTTTCTGCTATACACTTAGTAAAGGAAGCTTTCTCCTTTAACTCCTTTCCTTTTTGTGTTTGATCAAAGTAGTCGGGGTCAAGTGTACAGACCTGTTACATGAGATACACATCTGGGGAGTAAAGGTCAGTGAAAGATAAAGTGAGCTAAAGCAGAGAGACTTTCTGGACTGAAGCCCAACAGGACCGATTTACTTGGAAAGAAAGAAACCCTGCAAGCTCCTTCAGTTCAGGGTCAGAAATATAATCTGCTTGGTGATGTAGCTGTCTATAAAAGGCGCTTTATTCTGGGCCATCATTGTTTTCCACCTAATAAATTATTTCGAGTACAAATGCTACTCTGAAGAAGAACACAAAATATTTTATGAAGCCATTTGGTATATATATATATATATATATATATATATATATATATAAAATACATATTATAAATATATACTATTATACAACACATATAATTATGATATGTATTTATGTGTATATATGTATATATACATACACATATATATATGTGTATGTATATATACATAAATATACATATATATATACACACACACATACAGAGAGTGCCAAAAAGATGTATGCATATTTCAAGAAAGGAGAAAATTGTAATAATCAATGTATACTGATAACGTAAGGTGAATACAAGTCATGTGTATATAATACAAATTTTGGTAGCCCCAGTATATTACACAAATATGCTCATATATTTGATTTTTTACAGCTCGTAATTTGAATTTCACCTTAACACATTTTCTTTTTCAAAATTTAATACATAGAAAAACTTCTTTAAGTGACTGTGATGGCCATTAAAGAAAAGTTATTATTTAGAGAATGTATTAGTGTAAAAATGCCAATTTTCAGGTTAAAATGATCAGTCACAGGGAAAAATGCAGTTTTTTGAGAAATACTTCGGAAGTCAGAGGCACAGTTCAGAGTTGAATTTTATCCCAGAGTTTTTGATGAATATCTGACTGTAGAAATCGTGAATTAGGGCAGCTGCCTTGGGCCCAAGTTCTCTGGGCTCTTAAATAGCCAGAAAATCAGTGGTATTTAAGGAAGCACCTCCTGTTTATAACCACTTACCTCACTACATACACCCCACCATCAAGCAAAGTGAAAAAGAGTGTTTATACACTTTTATGCCTCCATCAGATTGTGCTTCAAAACATGATTTCTTCAGTGAAGCTTCACTTGACATTTTAAAACTGATTTTAAAAAAACCTTTATGTTGTGTTGGGTATAAATACTGTCTTCCTCTTCCTTTGATGTTTGTCCACAGTCACCCTTTTGGCAGTTAAGAAACTTAAGAAATATGTTGATATTTAAGAACTATTTAATAAATTTCCCATGTGATAGATTGTATTACTACTCAACAGTTTTTCCTTTTCTTTCCCACCTTTGCTGTGTTCACTGTGGGCATAATATGCTTTCCAGACCTATTGATGTTGGCTTGATCATGTGTCTTGCTTTAGCTAGTGGAATATGAGAAGAAATGACTGTACTGATCCCAATCTGAAGAGACATTGTGTTTCTCTTACCCTTCTGGACTCTGCCATCTCCTACAAGATGGTCATGTGTGGAGTAGCTGCGGTCCCAGAATAAGGGATACGTACAGATAGATGTAAAGCTGATCTACGGCTTGAAGCAGAGCTTCCTAGCCAACATATAAACCCACGAGTGTAAATAAATGAATGCTTTTTGTTGTCAGCCACGGAGATTTTAGGGATGTTTGCTGTATAACAGTATCCTAGCAGAATATCACTAACATACTTCCAACTTTTTATTTTCCAAATTTGAAATCTATAGAAAATGAAAGTAGAATGAATACCTGCATGTTTTTCATTTAAATTCAACATCTGTTAACATTTTGTAATTTTTGCTCTCTCATATATATGTGTATATATATATGTGTGTGTGTGTGTATATATATATATATATATATATATGCACACACACATATATATGTATATAATGTAATTATTTTGGGAATATTCAAAATAAGTTGTGGGCATCATGATGATTCACTAAAGCTAAATAATTTATAACTGTAAGAATAAGAACATTCTCCCATTCAACTAAATATGAATAAAGTTATACATGATTAAAAATTTTATTAGTTTTATCTTAAAAGAAATGTATGAAAATTATCCAAACAAAGTGATCTAATATTATTGTCTTAGTCAGCTTGGGCTGCTATAGCAAAATACCATAGATTGGGTGGCTTAAACCAAAAATTTTATTTTTTTCACAGTTCTGGAGGCTGGAAGCTCAAGATCAGGATGCCAGAACATCATTGGGTTCTGGTGAGAGCTCTTTTTCTGGCTTTCAGACTGTTGTGTTCTTGCTGCATCTTCATGTGACAGAGAGAAAGAGAGAACTCTTTGGCGTCTCTTCTCATAAGGGCACTAATCCCATCACAAACACCCCACCCTCCTGACCCAATCTAACCCTAATTACCTCCCAAAGTCCCCACCTCCAAATTTCATCGCATTGGGGTTAGGGCTTCAACATATGGATTTTTGGGGAAGGGCACAATTCAGCCCATAATAACTACATAAATGGTCATAATGCTATAGAGACATGCATAAAACACATCCACGGCCAGTCCATAGTGAGTCAAAAGTCCAACAACTTCTTGGAAAACATTATTTTCAGTTTTATTAAATGTTAAGTAAAGATAATGATTTATAAGTGTAGCTACATATATTTTATCAGCATTACTTTGGCAATGAGGTGTTTTAAGTTAGCTAAGTTTAGTGGTACATAAATCCATCCAGTGCCAGCATGCCAGAGAGTGTAAAGAATTATAGGCTGGCATGAATTCCTAATGTGACTCAGCAGAATGTGTGATGCCTGCTGAACGCTTTTAAATAAATTAATGAAGATTTCTGTCGGCTACACTTTAAGCTTCATGCTCAAGGTTGTTTCTTGTACTTCAGCAATAAAGTCCACACAAATGCTCAGAAAGGAAGGAGGGTAAAAAAATCATAGATACATGTGGATTAGAGACAGAAAACAGTGCAAAGCAGGCTTATGAGCTGGGCTTTGACACCGTACAGACTTGGGTTTGAATGTTGGGCCTACCTCTCCCTGGCTGGCTATCTTGGGAAAATAGCTTAACTTCTCTGTGCTTGGTTTTCTCACCTATAAAATGAGGATAATAGTACCTACCTCACAAGTAAATTTACTAGTAAAATATAATTAAATACAATTTTAAGGTGTTGCTATTACAATTTTCTTTGTAACCTTCGAGTTCACAGTGAACATGGATCTTTGCTCATTTAGCTTCTCTTTCTCTCCTGCTCTCTAAATAGAACGGCTGTTCAGGAAGATTTGGTAAAAATAGGAAAAATAAGAGGAAAACCAGACAGTCAGAGCAGCGGGTCAATCACACTCCAGCAGGAGCAGTACTGTTAGGGAAAAAGAACTTGTCAGAACACACCCTTGGAGAGAGCAGTGACAGAAGCAAAGGTGGATGGGAGGACAGACACAGGGGTGGGATGTGTGAGTTTGTGTGGGGGGGAAGGCAACTCTTTTCGGGGGTGGCAGCATACTTGGGAATGAAGCCCTGTGTCCATGGCCCCTCAGATATTTAGTAGATGTAAGTCTGGATTGAAATCCAGATTTAATTGCAACCCAGTTCTGGTCCTGGACTATGAGAGTTAAGATTCAACAAGACACATGTGTACAGCTTTTAATGCACTGCCTTGCACACGCAAATGGTTCTTAACGGACATTTTAGTACATTTTCAGAGACAGGCAGTACCTCAGAGCCGCCTAGTTTAGTAGTCCTCCAACTTTACTGTGAAAACCACCTAAAGTGTTTATATAAAACGTAGATCCCGGCTCCCACATCCATGGATTCTGGCTCAGAAGGTCTGAAGTAGGACCAAGAAAGCCACCTTCCTCTTTTTTTCTTATGCATTTCTTTCTTTTTAATTTATACTCCTCTGATTCAGGGGGTCTAGGGACTATTGTAGCGTGAGCCTAGACTCAGATGCAATCATTTGGTGCTTCTCCTTCCTGGAACGATTCTTGAGAAACTCTGTATTATGTGCACAGTAAAGAAGGTATATGGATATTTAGTGCAACAATTTGTAGAGGTTAAAAATGGAAAATGTCTGAATAGCTCTCAATTGATGACCAGTGAACAAAAATGTAGTGTATTCATTTAATGGAATGCTGTGCAGCAATTAAACTGACTAAGGTAGAGATGTATTGTTCTGATGTGGAAACATCTCCAAGATACATTACTTAGGGAAAGCCAGTTAAGAGCAAGATGTACAATGTGGACCTATTTACTGAACATAAAGCAAACAATACTGTCTATTAGGTTGGTGCAAAAGTAATTGTGGTTTTTGCAATTATTTTTAACCTTTTAAATCGTAATTACTTTTGCACCAACCTAATATTTTTCGCAGGTAGACGTATGTATGTAGACATATGATATAAATGCTTTAAAAAGTTTGGAAGGATTCTCATGTGACAACAATGCTTACTTTGGGGAAACAGGAGTGGGAGACAGCACTTGGGGTGTTGTTCCCTGTATTGTTTTATGTATTTACAGGACAAATATATTTATATATTACTTGTGTAATTAAAAATCTATGCAAAACAACCTCGCCCAACTCCTCCATTCTGAGCACGAGACCCGTGGCAAGTAAATATCAGTTTCCTCATCTCCTAAATGGTAGGCTTCAGTGTACTGATTGCTGGTCCCAGGGTAGTAGCTTCTTCATCATGCCCACTGGAACACATCAGGCATTTTCGATGAAGATGCAGCAGCCGTAGACATACAGTGGTCCTCCCTCAGTTGCCGTTTTGCTTTCTGTGGTTTCAGTTACTCACCATCAACTGTGGTCCGAAAATATTAAATGGAAAATTCCAGATATAAACAATTTATAACTTTTAAACTGCACACTGTTCTGAGTACTTCAGTTTCCCTTATCACATAGGCATTATATCGTCTCACATCATCACAAAAGAAGAAGGGTGAGTACAGTATATGATATTTTGAGAGAGAGAGAAAGCACATATTCACATAACTTTTATTACAGTATATTGTTCTATTTGTTCTATTTTATTATCAGTTATTATTGTTAATCTCTTACTATGCCTAATTTATAAATTAAACCTTATCATAGGCATATATGTATAGGAAAAAACAGTACATATAAGGTTCAGTACTATTCATAGCTTTGGGTATCCACTGAAGGTCTTGGAACATATCCCCCTCAAATAAGAGAGGACTGCTGTATATATTGTCAGCAACCAGAGGCAATTGCTGCTAAGGAAAGGCCAGCTCAGGCTGGGCTGGGATATTCTAGGTAGTAGCTTGATTAAGCTTGCATTTGTCAATGTCCAACAGTAATCCGGGCCCAGAAATACTAAAATTCGGAGACAGATAGCTTCCAGAATGCCCATTAATTTACAATGAGAAATATAACAATATCGGCTGCTGTACTTGTATCAGCCTGACCACAGCCTTCTCTCTAAGTCAACAAACTACAGGGAAAGCCAAATGGTAATTAGACCCCACTTTGTTCATGAACAATCACTATGTCGAATTATTAAGAGCGTTATGATCAGCACATTCTGAGGGCAGAATCAGGAAGCACTTGGTGAGTATGGAATCAGAAGGAGAGGATTTGCATTAATTGAGTATTTCATGGCATCTGGTTAAGCTAATCAGCTGCATCCAGCTCATAATGCAGATAAAATTTTTAATGGAACTGTAATATTTCCAACCCATTGGCTCAGGCTCCTTGGGCCTGTCTAGATGGGTGCTAATTCTGGTTTGTGCCTTCATGACCTCTTTTTTCCATTTTATGGCTGATCAGTCCTCTTGCACAGGTCCTGTCTTAGATAGGTTAATGTATTCAGTCATATATCATTGTGCTGGTCTGGGATTTAATTTGGTTCTGATCCATTTTGTGTTGCTCTTCTGATCCAGTGTTTGTTGCCATCTCAGAGTCTCTGCATTTGGGATGCTCTTCCCCCTTCTTGATTTCCTCCACCCAGTGGTTCTTTTGTCATTCAGACGGCAGCAGTTTAAATATTAGTTTATGAGAAAGGCCTTCTGTCAGCACCCAGTCTCAAGAAGCCACTCTGTCATTCTCCATCACTTCACTTTATTTCAGTTTGTGTATAATGCCTATTAGCTTCTTAGTATCTGATATTTACTATTTACATCTTTGTGTTTTAATTTTTTGTTGTCTTTCCCATGAGGATATAAACTTCACGAAAGTAGGGACCTTGTCAATCTCTGCTGCTCTATGCCTAACCTTTAGAACAGGGTCTGGTACTTGGCCGGTTCTCATGAATTCTTTCTTGCTAATGAATGTATGAATGAATGAATGAATGATCTATCTTCCAATAGTGCTTTTGTAATTTATAAGCTCTGGGAAACATTTTATTATAGCCCCCAAATAATGACAAAGACATCTTCTTAGAAATGAATCTGGCCAAGAATCTAAAAGTCTTAGTCAATTCTTAGTGGGTGGCAGGCTCATGTAGTAAAAGGAAGGGTGGAGTGTGTGTGTGTGTATGTGTGTGTGTTCAGAAATGTCACCCACATGATTATTCCCTTGTAGTAAGAGCTTACTCAACAACGGAAGCAGATGCCTTTGAATACCCAAATGCTGCCCAAATAACAGGTTCCAGAGAGGATCCTTCAGATCACTATTGTATCTACAAAATAGGCAAGTGTTTAACATTATGGTGCCATGACTTAAAGTATTAGGATCAAAGATAATCCTGTAAACCAAGGGGAATGGCAGACAAGGTCAGGCCAGTGTCGAGCTAAGACTTCAATATTCCCAAGGCATTTGCATTTCATCAGATTTCAGAGTGTTTCTTCAGAGTCAGAAAAAGTTACCACTTGCATCGTCATAGGGCACTCACCTCTCATTGGGTAGGGGCAAATCTTGAAAGAAATAAAACAGACCCCTGTCTAATGGTAAATGAATTTTCCAATGTGCCATCCAGGAGGAATTGCTGATAAGGAAACATCCATAAGGTAGGAGATGATTACAAACATTGATTTATTTTATCTTCCATCTGGTCTTTTGCAATAAGATCTGGGGCTTTAAAAAGTCCTGTTGATATAATTTGCCTCCAGGAAATAAGAATATGAATAGAAATGATAAAAGCATGCAATTGATAGAAGGCAATCTTTTCTCTCTGGTATTAAATCTATTTTTTTTTTGTATTGATTTTTGAAATGTGGAAAGTTGTGGTATGTCGTATAGAATCATTCTTAATTTTAGAGTCACTAAGTTTGTGAATATCTGCGAGATAAGTAAAATAAATAAATTCTAAAGAGAGATTATAATATATTGACATTACTGGGATAGAACTACATATATTTGGTTCCATTCAATATTTAATCTCCTTTCAGAAATGATGGGCAACGAAGGTCCTAGAAATTAGGTTTCGTTTAGATTATAGTAGTGCGTATATCTTCAGTTGTGATGATATAGGTAGTTCTATCAAAAATATGGTTTCTAGCATAACAATTATCTAGTAAGGAGAAAAGATATTTGCTTTTAAAAATATGTTGTGCCTGTGGTATTTTACAGAACAATTATGAATAATAATAAAAATTTAATATGCATTTAGTTTCCTCTGATAAAATTAGTGGAACATTACATTTCTAGATCTATTGGTCATTTTATTTTCATTCCCTTCTGTAAAGGATTTATAATTCATGAATAAAAATTAACTGCTGGCTTAAACTGGACTTGAGGGTTTTTAGGACAAACTAATTTTTATATATTTTGTCTTTTCTGCCAGTGTTCAGGATAAATCATTATGGCCATCTATTTGTGTGCTAAATGATATTTGCATATTTGAAATTTCATAAAAACTTTGTCATATACTTTCTATTTTGAAGAAGTCAATTTTTTAAAAAACATATCTGCACTAAAAAAAACAAAAACAGAAATGCTGTACTTCTGTGAGAATGAAGTCAGGCAAATTATTAAACAGAAGAAACCTTTTTTTAAAAAAATTAAAGTTTATCGAAGTGACAATTGTTACTAAGGTTACATAGGTTTTAGGCATACAATTCAAACAGAAGAAATCCTATGTAAAGATCTTTCTAAGAAATAATTTTCCTTCTGAATTCACATTTTATGCATTCTTCTTCTCTCCTCTCTCCTTAAGTGCATTGGCAGAAATCTAAAAGGAACCTAATAGCTATATTTTTTTAATCTTCAAAAAACTATTAACTAGAGAGATACAAAACATGACTTAATTAGACCAAAGGTAGGAAAGAAGCTATTCAATTCAAACATGAGATTCTTTATCCCATTTTCTTTATTGTGGAACGAAGACTAGATACTTGGCTGCTCTTTTTCAATTTCTGGGGTTTATGAGATATTAAGCAAGAGTCCACATTAGAAAAGAAACTTTATTTTCATTTATGTTATACCTGCTGTAGTCATATTACATTTACTATAATTTAGTTTTACTGAGTGCGGTATAAGATTTGAAATCTAAGGGCTTTGCATAATCTCCTTCCAAGTGTTTTAATTGACATTCTGCTATAATGAACCCCACAGACCATTACCTGGCTAATTGCTTGAGTTACAGTGCTTCGACAATGCCATTCTTTGTCCTTGGTCTTTTGGGGTATTAAATAGCAAGGCTGTCCAGAAAGAGGAAGTGACTGCTGGTTTTCATGTGAAGCATGAACCTCTTGGTGGCTTTTTCAGGGACAGACTCCCTTCTGTTCTTTCTGTGGACGGATACCAAACCTGATGCTTATCGGAGATACCTGTTATCCTGGGATTTTCAGCTCTCCTTAGGAGAGCCCTTGACCTCTAAAAGGTCTTCCGCAGCCACTGCCATAGGCAGAGCTTTCCGACCTGACTCTGAAGTCCTGGAATAGCACCCAGGCCAGGTGACAAAATGAGGATATAACAATATTTAATGCTTGAGGGCTATGATTAGCCAGGATTTGTTGGGGAAAGCGTCTTAACACTTTAGAATCAGAGAAAGGTTTATCACTGTCTCATCTAGTACAAACTCATTGTTTTTAATAGAAGGACCCTGAACCCTAGTGGTAAAGTGACTCACCCCTGGTCTCACGCAGCTTTTAGTGACACAGGCTCAGGGGTCCCTTTGGTGGAGTTAATAGAACCCAGATCACTGATGAAATCTTGGACCTTAATGCCAAATTAAAGAGTTAGAACTACGTAAGCAGGAAAGTTCTACGATCAGCACAGCACCACAACCCAGAAAAATGCAATATGGCCTGTATCTACCCATGTTCCCCACCTTTTTTTGATGATGGTATTGGTCAGTGATAATGGCCTTATGAGTGGTGAGGAGTAATTAAGCGTTTTTCAAGAACTTTTTGAGAACTAGAGACAGGGTAAGAACCAATTCCTATACTGATAGGCCTATGTTGATTTCTCTGGGTAACTTCTGATTAAAATGTTTCTATGGGGCCTCCTCTAACCTTGATCTAAGATGCTAACTAGCTCTGAAACTAGTTCAGAGTCCAGGGGGCAGTGTAGGGACTGATATCCTTTGGGGAATACGCAAGGTCTGTTGACCTCCTCAAGCTTCTGACTTTCCTGATGTTTGTTTATAAGACATTCAGAGAACCCTGGAATAGAAAAAAAAGAAGCAAGATCTTAAACATGGCAGAATTGAAAGACAAATGGCAGTTTGGTAATTGGAAATACTTTTTATAATAGAGCATTTATTTCATGCCATAGTAGTTTTACTTCATGTTTGAGTTCCCCCCATATGAACATATGAGTCAGCTGATAAAAGGATCATCACAGATCTTTCAACACTGAGAAGCAAGGCTATCAAGGAAAGGTAAGCTGCTAGTGATAAAAATTCCATATCTATCATGTTATCTGAGAAACGCCTTTTACTTCTAAGACAAACTCCTTTTCTTTAAAAACCTCCAATCCGTTAGATTCTGTATCCTGAAGCTTCCCTAGAACGCCCTCCAGGGAACCTCTGGCTAATTTTCAGATGGACCTGACAGAACCCCTACCCGTTTTCCGTAATAATTCCCTATTGAGAAACACCGCACAACAGGTATTCTGCTTGGTCTCCAAAACAGTGAAGTGGTTTGCTTAGGTTTGGTTATATGTATTTTAATGGGTGTATAAATAATTTATATCAAGGAAGTAGAGAAGTCTCAGTGAGATCTGAGAGAAAGTGTCTAACGTGGAATCTAGTTTGACTCCATCATAGATTTTTATTAACATACCAAAATGTAACAAAACTGTGTTATGGGCATACGTAAATTTTAAATTCAATTTTTCAACAACTTTGATAGATTATTAATTACTACAATGACCAACTAATATGCAAATAAGAGAATGAATCATTCATGTTTGGACTCCATTGCTTTTTTGCTTTTTTTAATTAATGGACTTTAATTTTTTTAAGGTTGTCTTAAGTTTACAGAAAAATTGAGCACAAAGTATGGAGAGTTCCCATATACCCCCCACTCCTCACATTCTGTTCCCCACTGCTTTTCCTTACAATCAGTGGGATACATCAGCCTGCAAAACTGACCTCAGGCTCTTTGTCTAGCTGCACCCTTCACATGTCCATACCATTGCTTTTCCCACCTCCTCTCTCTCCTATCCTTAACAATGGGAAAACCACTACAGCAGACACACTGAGAATCCCTCTGAGGGAAACAAAAAACAGATGAAGCAGAGTAATAGTAATTTTGTTCTTGTCTTGGCCCAATCCCATCCTTAAACGTTTCTTTTAGGTTTTGGCTACGTGGAGCCAGGACTTATTTTCATGCCTAAATTTAATGGACATTTTTACCTCTCTACTCATCCATGTGGGTGAGTTCATTTTTCCATCGACCAGTCACCTGAGTTATCGTTTTTTGTCCTGTCCTACCTTGACTGCTCCCAGCTCTCCTGAGTGCAGTTCCTTCACACCCAATCCGGTGCCATGGGCCTCACCTGCTACTTGGAACATTCTGCTTACTGTCATAATACCTTGATGTAAGACGGGGTGGGAGCAGAAGAGAACTAACCTGAAAAAGTGGTGGCATGCATAGAGGAAAAGAAAGTTATCCACATTCACTGCCAGACTTTTTTTTTTTTAATGGTGTTAGACTCTTAATCAAAGCCAATCCCTTTCATCTAACAAAAAATGCAAAGAATATGTTTTTATTTTACTGCACACTTGTTAAATACAGGAAGCATTTAACTTGGTAGAATGTAATGTTATATTCGTTGTGCCTAATAAAATTGTAATGGATTCACTTATTTAGACACTCTGGGAGAAATAGCTTCCCACTGGATAATAGAAATTATGATGCTTTTGCTGCATCTATCAACACAAAGGGATGAGCAAAGCTTATCGAAGCTGATTACAATCACTCTGGAAAAAAAATAAAGTGAGAAATAGATATCTGGTGTTATAAAATTTCTCTTCCTTCTGTTGATGACATGATATTTGCGAATGAACTCAGAATCTGAGCTCTTCTGGAAGAGTTCTGTGGAAGAATTGGGGCAGGAGAAAACAGCTTATCAGAAATTCTCCCTAATTTACCTTCATGGTTGCATAGCATTGAGAACGCAGCAGAGCGCCTTAAAAAGGAAGACGGTTGTCTGGTGGATGTAGTTCTCAAGGAAGGAGAAGGAAGTTGTGGCAGCAACTGTCCCTCCTGTTTCCTTTTCCTGACATCCTTGTATAATATGCTCTTGTTGAGGGCCCTTCTTGCTTAGGGTAAACATGCCTGAAATGTTAATGATCCCTCTTGGTTGCTGCTCCTAACTCTTAGCTCCACTTTTAGTTACTTCTTTAAATGGGAAAGTCACCGGGGCTGCCAACATCCTCAGAACACGTCCTGAAGTCATCCCATCTTGGCTGGGGTTCAGGCCTCTTATAACACTTCCTCTTTTCCTTCAATACCTCCATACAGGGAAACCCCTTAGACCAACCTGGTTCATCTCATGCAAGATGTTATATCATAAATTGGGGCTAAGATCTCACTTGACTCCTAGAATCAGAGAAGGTAGGGGTTAATTACTTTGGTTTTAGGGAGAGAACATTTGACAAGCACCGTTTCTGTGCGAACGTTTCTGTCTAGGTTGTGCTGAATAGTGAGAAAGTATCTCTGATTCATTGCATATGTTAAGCTAAAACCTTGACTAAACACCCTGGATTTCTAAAGAAAAGTAACTATTAATCATATTGTTCAGGAATTTCCCCACACATAGACTCATACTTTGCTTTCTTCTTATCCTTATTTTCTCAAAGTAATATATATGAAAACCACTATTCTAAGAAACCTCCTGGAGTCAAAATATACAGCTAAATTCTGATTTAACTAAGTTGAAGATGTACATTTCAGAAGGAAATTAAATGAAGTAATGATTATTTTCCAGACTGGGTTGATCTTTTAACGTGTGAAACAATGTCCACCAACTGTTGTAGACAATCATCTCTTGGACTCCAACAGCTTCCACTTGCTTTTATTGCTTATTGTTTTGTTCCACCTGCAACCATGCTCCATGCAACAGCCCAGGTCTCTCCCCGGCTTTAACTTTCAGTGACTCCTCATTGCTTGTAGAGAAAAACCCCAAATCCTTATGATGGGCTGCAGCAACCCCAAATCCCAGGCGCCATGCCAGTCTCTCTCTGTGTCACTCCATCTGTTCAGGACCTCCTGATCGTCCTTCTTTCTCTCTCTTGAGAAAAGACACATCAGGTTTCTGCTGTTTCAAAAGCTCTTCCGGAAACTGGCCGCTTCTGATTGGTCACTGCTGTTTCCTCAGTCCTTCCTTTCAGCTTAAGTGCTACTTCCTTAGATGGGCTTTCTCTAGCCGCTTGTCTGAAACAACCTTTCCTTGTCATTCTTTATTGAACACCTCTACTCATTTCCTCTTATTGCAGTCTGAAATGTTGATTTTTTTTTTTTTTAGCCATCTGGTATTTGTTACTTCCATTGGAATGTAAGTTCTATGAGAGTGGGTATTTTGTTCTATGACTTCTGCATGTAATATGATGTCTGACACAGAGTAGGTGTTTGATAAACATTTGTTGAGTGAATGAAAGAAAGAAAAAACAAATGAATGTGAAACATGGGTGTGAGAAAGGAACACAGCTTGGAATATTGGTCATAGTGAAACGTGAAAAATTAAAAGTAATAATTCACATAAGAAATGAATGCTATATATATATATATATATATATATATATATAAAAGTTGATCTTATAATTTTATATAACTATACAAATCGGAGGGGAAGAATCATCTACATAAGGTCAGGAAAGATCCTCACTGTTGCAGCCCAAAAACATATCCATGTATATTCATGTGCCTAAAATTATTTCCAAAGCCTTTATATTTTTACTGGAATCAGCATTCAAGAACGCAACTGGAATGCAACGCTAGGATGGATGATATGTTTTCAGGCTCAGAAAATTGTGGGAGGATATTTTGACAAAGCTTTTTGGGACATAATTGGATCTAGCTCGTTTCTAACAGATTAAGATGTGGTGGATGGATAAGGAGTAGTTGGGCTAAGAAAAAAGAGAATGTAGAATTTAATGTAAAATAGGATTAGGCAGGAAGGCTGAGAGTTTATAACAAGAGAAGTAGAGGTAAAAGTAAGTGGAGAAGAAGAAGAGTATAACAGGATTCCGTCTGGGGCTACTGTAGGTGAGTCCCACATAAAGGAATTTAATACAGGTAAGTAGGTGCTTATGCAGTCATTGACGGGAAGAAGCAGAGGGCACGGAGGTTTACCCCTAGCCGTCAGGGTTGTCTGTAGCCTTCAGAGAACCAGGACTTTGCTGTTGATGCCCAGAGTCGGAACTGCAGGACACTGCTGCCAATGTTCAGAGCCACCTGCAGAACCACGGCAGGAAATCACGCTGCTGTGCCAGAGGACACCGCAAAACTTCCATTCTGCCGAAGTCCATGCACTTGTTCACTGCTGCCAGCAGAGGAATCATGGCGTCTGCTTTCTGTCTTCCACATCCCATGCAAGTGTCTCTCACTGGCGGAAATTAACTGGAACCCTGAAGGCAAGAGATTTTGGAAAAAGTAGTTCTTAGGCTTTGAGTCCCTGAGATATTGCACAGTACATACGAGCGGATGGAAATGGTGTGACATGCTACTGGCACAAGACGAGAATAGGAAATACTTGTCACTGCTTCAAAATACGATTTCTGGTTAGTTAATTTCATTAGATCTAATCCTCACTAAAAATAATAACTAGCAGTTACTAAGGGCACTATGTTAAGAGCTTTTCATGCATTGTCTCATTAAGTTTCACAACCGTGCAAGATAAAGCCACTATTATTGTCTCCATTTTAGATACCAGGAACCAAGACTTAGAAGGTACAGTAACTTGCTCCAAATTAAACAAGTAGTAAGTAGAAGATCTGAACCTTGTACTCAGGACCGACTGGCTGCAAAGCCAATGGCTTTTAGTCCTTATATTACTTGCTAGTCGTTATTAAATTTCTTTATAATCTATGGCCCTAGTAAAACTTGCCAGTCATCTTACAAGTGTACACTATGAAGTTGGTGTAAATAGTTCACTTCTCTTGGGAAAAGAACTAACAAATCTTCAAAGAAACTCCTCCCAAGTGTGGACACTCTTTTCATAAGAGAGGAGAGTATATTATTAGAAGATATGTGATATCTCCCGTATTTAGAATGGGATTTTTTGGTAACGAGCTCATTTTTATATATTGATAAAGTGTCTACTGTTGCAAAGCCACATCATAGAATCTGAAGGTTAGAAGAATCTACAAGCTCCCTTTTAATAGCATCTCAACAGGGGCAGCCCAGCTTCTGCTTAAGAACTTTCAGTAGGTGCAACTTTCAGAACTATGGGGGCTGATTGACAAGGGGGAGGACCTCGCAGGCTATCTGCTGCTGGGTAAACATAAGATGGTGCTGCCTGAAGGATGCTTAGTCACTTTTGTCTTGATGGTAGCAAAGACAGCGTTAAGCAAGAGGCTGGAATTCTTGGTATCAGTTAGCTTTTGCTGCCTAATCTTGCCAAAATTCCATGGTGTACAAATTATAGTTTGAGTGTCTGTGGTAGATTGAAGATGGCCAGAGATTATTTGGCGCTCCTCCCTTGAAAAATGGAGTCTACGCCCCCTCCCTTTGAGTCGGGCTGGCCTCTGTGACTGCTGTGACTAATAGAAGCCAATACAGTGCTGCTGTGCCAGTCCTCAGGTACTGCTGCAATAGATTGGCAGCTTCCGTGTTCTTGCGACACGCTCTTGGAACGTCCTGAGGCATGACTGAAGAAATTGACTATCTGGAGACTGGCATGCTAGAGAGACTATGTGACTGATGAGCCCAGTTTTTTTTCTCATTTCTTTTAAGTCACTGGATTTGTACTTAAGCCCTTCCAGACTAGCCCAAGCACCAGGTGAATTACTGCTGAGTAACCTTAGTTGATGCCTCATGGAGCAGAAGAGTCACCTAACTGATCCAGGCCCAAACTCCTGTCCCATGAAATTGTGAGCTATGATAAAATGGTTATTTTTAACTCACTGAGTTTGAGGTACTTTGTTACACAGTAATAGATAACTGGAATGTGTCCGTGGGGTTGGTGAAGGTTGTGGGTCCGTGGGATTGGCCTCAGCTGGTCTCACCTAGGCTCGCTCATGTGTCTATGGGTCAGTTGAGGATTTTTATCGAAACCATGTGTGGCTAGGGCAGCTTACCTGGGACAGCTCTGTAGCGTGTGTCTCTTCTCCTCCTTTGTGACCAGCAAGTCCAACCATGCATATCCTCATCGTGGCAGTGGCCAAAGTCTAAGACAGAAGTGGGAACACATAAGGGCTCCTGAGATCTAGGCTTGGAAATGTCACCCTGTTACTTCCACTTCATTCTTTTGGTCAAAGTCACATAATTAAACTCACTCAAGGGACTAGAGTATATAGACCTATTTGTTCTGTGGGAGACTGTGCAAAACCCACCTACCAAAGAATCTGAGTACAGGCAGGGGTAGAGAATTGGAGACAATAATGCAATCGACTATATTTACTTCATCTCAGTTCAGCAAAAATTTACGGGGTATATTATTTGCAAATATTATGCTAGTCATTGGGAATGCAAAAAAACAAAAAGAGACCTAGCTTTCTGCTTTTGAAATGCTTGCAGTCTAGGCAAGCTTCAGGATGAGTAAAAGGGCTTACTGTATTTAGGTTGATTGGCGACTTCAATCTACTTTTTAGCTCTTTACTTCTAGCCCCTCTGTTAAGACTTATATGTGCATTAAACTTCAGACTTAGCATTTGAGTTGGTTTTACTGTTTTAGTGACTTACAATTTGGTTAGAAGCCCTGACTTGCTTGACTCATTGTACAAGTTTCGTTTGGTTAGGTTTTTACACAAACATGAAATAATTTCAGTAAAAAATTAATGGCATGTATTCATTGTCAGGCAGGTTGCTGTCAACATTTGCTCCACTCTTTCTTAAAGGGCATCACGTTGACTTCATCTCCAAATTCTTGGGGTGCCTCATCGTGGTCTTAAAGTACTGACCGCATCATCCTTTAACATCTATGTTTAAATTAGGGAGCAGGAAACCACAATGCAAAGAAAACGTATATGAGGACAATGCACTCCCCCGAATAGGGAAACACTGAATACCTTCCTTACATTGATTAGTTCTGCTCATTCCTTTCTGTAGTCCTTCGTTCTCTTGTCAGATGTGCTTTGTTCCCTTCTGTAACCTTGCCCTACACTAGTATGTTCCACTGTCAGAGCCAGATTTCTCATCTCTCCTGCTCTTCATATCTCCCATTATGTTCCTTTTTCCTCTCTGTGGGAAACCGCTTTCTTCTCCGGAAGGATCTAGAGTTGAGCTCCATGAAGGCTCCAACTCAGTTCATTATGCAGCATCTCTGGTCACGCCTTACTCCCCAGGCAGCATGGCGCAGTGAGAAGTGCACGGGATGACTTTGGAGTCAAATAGACCTAGGTTTATTATTATTATTATTATTACTAAATTTATTGGGGTGAGATTGGTTAATAAAACTATATAGGTTGCAAGTGTACAATTCTGTAATACATCATCTATATATCACATTGTGTGTTCACCACCTCAATCTACTTCAGAAGAGTCAGTTCTTCTTCCATCACCGTGTATTTGACCCCTTTTACCCTCTTCTACCAACCCCCCACCCCCTTACCCTCTGGTAACCACTAAACTGTTGTCCATGTCTATGAGTTTTTGTTTCTTTGTTTGTTGCTTTCAGTGTTATATCCCATAAAGAAGTGAAATCATATGGTTCTAACCTCTCTGTGCCTCAGTTTTATAATCCACCATATGGGCAAAGCAAATCTTATCTTGCCTGGTTCATGTGTGATGTAATGCAATAACAATTATAAAATGCCTGGATGATGCCTGCTGTATTCTCAATGTGAGCTTCCTTCCGCTATTCATCCCAAAGGCTATCTCTGATTTGCCACCTCAGGACTTGTTTATAAAGAGGCTATCACAACATGTTTTTAGGGTCAAAAATACTTTGTATGCAGAAATGAATAACACAGGTACATTTTAGTAAGGAAATAGGGGTTAATTTCCCATATGACCTCATTTGTTGAAGGAAACATAAGCAATGTCTTAGAGCATTAACACTCAGCATTCTGCAGACTCGAATTCTTATAGCGAAGTCGTGAGATAATTAAAAGTTACCAATATTTCACTTTGAATATGTTGCACATTGCATGTTTCCTATGCTTGGTTGTTTACTGCAGACAAGATCCTTAGGAATGGGGCCAGATTTTGCTTATCTTTATATTTTACGACCCAACATAGGACCTGACACTTGTTAGATGCTCAAATAAATGTTTGTTGAACAAATGAATTTTTCATTTAATGCAATTATGTGAACTAATGAAAGTTAGTTGTCTAATTTTTGTTGGGGCTGAATTTGGCTGACTGATTCATAGCGACCATGTTTTATGAGCTCACTCTTGTGGGGCGGGGCAGTGGGGGTACAAGGTTTGTTATTTGGAGGGATGCGGTGTGACCATCTGCCCTTCACACTTTCCTCTTTGCTTTTATTGTCTCTCATCTTCTTTACTAGATTGTAAACTCCCCAAAGGACAGAGACTATGGCTTATGTTCAGTGTCACCACATATAATTCCTCAGTGCTTCTGACATTGACAATATTCAGTAAATACTAGTTGAAGGGAAGTTAGCATTTTTGGATTTATATATGATTTTAGAAATGCAGTATTTTATCTTTGTCCTTTCTCATCTGGTCTGATTTATATCTGTATTTTCCATAGCTCTTCCATTGATTTTACCCTTGGATTTATTGTTCTTTAATCTCATCCTTATAAATGCCATGTGATTTGTGGCAAAAGGTTGGTTGAGGCTTGAAAATTAAACAGACTCGGATTTAAGTTCTGAATTTATAACTATCTGGTTGTGTGATTTTGAGGAAGGTATGTAACCTCTTGGTGCCTCTTTCCTCATCTGTGAAGGTGAATGATAGTGTGTCATCTACCTGCCAGAGCTATTTTGAAACCAATTGGTTTGATGAATGTAAGGCACCGACTCATAGTAAGAACTCTCTCTAGATAGTAAGTGTTATTATTATCCTTGTTACCATTCTCTTTTTTCTCTTACTATTTATCCTAACTACTCCTTCCTTTTCCAATCAAAAACTATGCATTTTAAACTCTAGCTCTCCTGTTCTCACTGGACCCTGGGAGTTGCTGGGGAATGGAATACAATGAACCATCAAAATACCATTTCACTGGGAACTTTATATCCTATCGCTTTGAGCATTGATAAAAGCTTTAATAAGAATAACCACTATTTGCCCCATTAAAATAATACAAGGATAAATGTGAGTTTTTAGGAAAAAAAGTCCTCAAATTATGTAGCAAGGAACTGGCGAGTTAAATGACATGTAAAGACTCTAAGGGCATAGCATATATTTACATTTATGATTTGTTAATGCACTGTCTCTCTTTCTCTCTGCATTTATTCCAATGGATTCTAAAAGGTTGCTCTCCCAACAAGACTATTATCCCTAGTAGATTTAAGGATTATTTCACTATTTTCTTGAAATAATTGAGGTTGCTGGAATAAACTATTCAGCTCAATATTTCTCATCTCCTTCTAATACAAATGTATTTGATTCCTATAAATCTGAGTAAGGTCAGTCAGGAAATGATACATATTTGCTTTCCCCAGGGTATATGAGCTATTAAGTCATGTTGCATTTATTATAGATCATGTTTGCTATTTGGCAAGATAATTTGAATGACTGAGAACAATATTTTAGAACATGTAATACAAGGAAAACAACCAGAAAGAGAATTGAAGCAAAACGTTTCTTATAATAAATACTTTAAGTGAATAAAATATTCTGTTGTCATTCAAGCACACATTTGCTTGAATCAGAATACATGAAAATATCATTCAATATTATACATACCGTTCATTCTTCTAGATCATACGTGTATATATATATATATATATTTCTCTCATATAAATATGTATTTATATCACTTAGTCTTTTCATTTGGGTCTCATATAATATATGTATATATTCCTTTTATATCTTTCTTACAGCCTCAATTATGTGGATGTTTTCTTGGCTTTGTGCCATTTTAATTATTTTGGCTATTGCTGACATGGATACAATGGCAAAGACCACACCATATACCAAATTTACAAAGAAATCTGAGGGAAAAGAGATGCTGAAGGGTCTAAAGCCAGCCAGTGACCTACCTCTGGGAGAAGAAGAAACCCTCTTCACAGAAGAGACTGAAATGGCAGAACCAACTCCTGACCCCTCCGTCCTAGATTCTGCCTTTGGAACTGCTACTCTCTTCCCCTTTGAAAACTTCACTCTTGACACGGCTGATTTCTTTTTGAATTGCTGTGATTGTTGTTCATCCATACCAGGGCAAAAAGGAGAACCCGGAAAGACTGGAAAGCCAGGTATTTGAAAATAGATGAAGCCACATTTGTCCCCTGTACATCCTTAAGGTTGAGAGGTGGCTTGGAGGTAGAATTGCCCCAAGGGTTTCTACATTATCATGCAAATGGTGATAGGTAAGGCATAACATTATGACAAATGCAAATGGGTACTGTGTTGCCAGTGTGGTAGCTACTAGCCTCCTGCTTGGCTATTAATAAATATTAAAATTTAAATTAAATACGATTAAATATTTAGTTCCTCAATCACACAAGCCACATTTCAAGTGCTCAATAGCCACCTGTGGCCTATGGCTACCCTACAGGACAGCACAGATATATAGCATGTCCATCAGTGCAGAAACTTTTATTGGACAGTGCTGGTTAGAGCAGAGACCAGGCCGACCCCCCCTATTGGCTACACCCCCAATGCCAATGTGTAGCTCTTCAAGTTACCCTTGTCCACTACCAGTACAATGGTTTCATTAATGGCTGATACAAAAAAGCGAAAATGAAAATTCTCTTATCTGGTAAAAATGTGTGCCGACTAATGGATTTTTGGAGTGCTATTTGTAGTTAGGATTAGATATGGAATGCCTGTGAGATGGAGAATAAAGCCAGGATTCAGTTTGCTTCTCATTGAAATTCTGAGTCAACACTGTATCTTGTCCAGCAATGTTCTCCGTTGAACGTCATGGTTACATATTTCAAAATTTCAGATGTCTTTCAAGTATACATTATGGATACAATCTCCATTTTATTGTAATACATTTCGGCTTTTACATGTCATATGGCAGAGAATTCAAGGTAAAATTGAGATCAGAATGTCAATTGCAAATTCACTATTCTCTAAAATATTACATATAAATATTTGTTGTGTCTTGCCTGAAGAATTAAAGTTATAAAATCAGGAATTACTCATCCTCATTAAGATTTTGATTCATCTCATCTAATTGTAGGAAACTTTTGGGAAATGTGCTCAATATTTATGCAGAGCTGAAATGAAAGGGTAAAGGAGCCGAGCAGTGGTTCGGCACACCAAGAATTCAGGGTTGCTAAAACATTATTGGAAATGTGATGAGACTGAGAAAATTGTATTTACCAGAATTTCTCTTAGTATCGTATGTGGCTGGCAAGCTGCTTGGGGGTGAAAACCCCCAAGGGCTTGGTCAAATACACACAGCTGGTTGCTAAACTGTCTTTTAAGGCTGTGGGTCTGTAACATCGAGGCTTGTGTTTTACCCATTGGTGGACTTAGTTGGTTTGTTCTCAGAGCTCAGCCTTTCCTCTAAATACATACGACAAGTACTTTGAAGGTGTGCCAAGTCACTAGCTTGCCCAGGGCGCCCATATGTCTTAGTCTGACTGGCTCTGCATAGAGCACAGTGCTGAAGAGATCAGAATATTGAGTGTATCATGGTCCTCTCTTGGGGAAAATTCATTACCTTTCTAAGTCTCAGTTTCCACAATCATAAAATGGGATAAGAATAATATCAACTTCAGAGAGTCATCAAGAGAACTGAGTAAGTTCATACATATAAAGACTCAGTGTGGTGCCTGCAATAGAATAAGTGCTCAATAAACTATTTATTTTCTCAGCTATCATAGCAGGTGTTTCCTATTTCATCAAATACTCTGATCCTGATAGGCTCATGTTTTTGAGATTCATAAAGAGGTATTCATTTTGGCTTTATCAATGTTTTCAAAAACACAGCTTTGATTTTTAAATTAGAAATCTAGTATAACTACAACATTAAACAGACTTGAAAATAAAAATAAACCTACTCAAATCCTAATTTGTGCATTGGGTCTGAGTTTAATACCATTTTCTTTGGGATATCTCCTCTGATTCTTTACATCACTGGTTACACTGTGGCAATTTCTGTTTATTTGTGTGGTTATTTGTTCAATGTTTATCTTTCATGTACTTTCAACTGCATGAAGGTAGAGACTGCTAGAATTTTTTTTCTTTCAAGTTTTTGTGTGAATCTTTTCAAAAAAATTATAGTTGACATATAATATTATGTTAATTTCGACACAGTGACCCCACACTTACGAAGTGACCACCACAAAAAGTCTAGTAACCATGTATCATTATACATAGTTATTACGATGTTATTGACTATATTCCTTATGTTGTACATCACATCCCCATGACTTATTTATAACTGAAAATTTGTACTTCTTAATTCCTTTCTCCTTTTCCACCAATTCCTCCACTCCTTCCCCTCTGGTGACCATCAGTTTGATCTAGGGACTGCTGGAATGCTGATGGCTAATTCCTAACACCTGGTGGGAACTAGTGCTGGTTCATAGGAAGCCTCCACAAGAGTTCCTGAGTGAATGCGTAAGTGAGTGAGTGGGAAAACCAAAAGTGCTAGGTATTGTGGTTTTACTTCTAACTTGAATGTCTGGTCCACTTGAGGTTAAGAGTCAGGTAATCATTTTGTTCTTGTTTGATACAGCACTGCTTCCCTGAATCATTAGATCACTGCCATGAATCCAGTGACAAGTACTAATGTGCTCTATTTATCTATTCAGGTAGTACAAAATTGCAAATCCGACAAAAATATTGTCCTCAGAACTCTGTAGTAGTTTATTCTCATCCAGATTTTATCAGTAAGACACTGACCGTCATTGGTCTCAATAAAATGGCTGCTTTTTTTTTTTTTCTGAACTGATGAATTTCAAAAGAGAATTTTTCTATCTCAATAGTTTTAAAATCTCATTTCCAGGTCTTAAGGGAAAGGCTGGTGATATGGGGATCCCAGGGCCACCAGGAGTTGCTGGACCCCAAGGTCCCAAAGGCCAGAAAGGAGAGAAGGGTAGGTAATTATATTCATTTCATGTCAAAACTGAAGAGATGTTCTATATCATTTTTTAGAGAGCAATTTGCTAAGTCAATGCCAGATATCTGCAGGTACATCAATTTTAAAAATATAAAACTTGGTTAAGCATTTGTGAGTTATATTTGACATAAAAATGTTAACTTTATAAATAGCCAATTGAGAAATTTTAAACTTGGCTGATAACATCTCTCTCTCTCTCTCTCTCTTCTCTCTCTCTCTCTCTCTCTCTCTCTCTCTCTCTCTCACACACACACACACACACACACACACACACACACACACACACACACACACATGCTCTCACACATCTTTTCTATTTCTTACTGACCTCCCAGCTGATTCAGTGACTGGGACTCACAGGGCATCATTTCTGGGGATGGGTCCTTCCCTGTTTACTCCCATGTGAGCTCTTCTTCATGATGCAAATTAATTTCATACTAGATAGAACTAAATAGATCAGGCAATTCTCTTCCATTTAGGTGGATAACCTGCCTGCTAAGGAGAATATGACGTATCCTTTGGTTCACTCTCAAATCAGGGTTCGTGTCAATGGTGGAAAGAGCTAAATTCAAATGGAAGAAATCAAGCACCTAACAGTGACCTCACCTGGAAATTGAGGGGAATGAACTAGATATTTGTTTATATCTTGTTTATTTTTCAAAGAAGACTCATAGCTTTGTGTGCTTTCATATGTCTTTTCCAGCTCAGCAATTCTATAATTCCATTGATGTATCAGTAAAGAGGGCATTCTGCCTGGGAAATCCCTGGTTTTGTAAGTGCTTCGAGGTATTGAGGGCAGGTTACACATCCACTGGGACACTGAGAAATTTCTCACTGAATACCGCCAGCCTATAGATATACTATCTATCCATCAAGTTAAGTGTTTTAGCCTCAGTGTCACATGTCAAAAGATCTAATATCATTTATACATCACCCTGCACATGGCTCAGGAACTGCCTAACTCATTTCTAGTAGGACATTCAGTGAAGTAATTATTCAAAAAAGATGCTAAGGTAAAGCGAGAACTACTTCCCACTTGTCAGTTATGCGATTTTCGTTTGAGGAAACATTTAATCCTTTTGTGACTGAATTATGTTAGCAGAAAACCCTGTGAAACAAAGATGAGTGATGAACCTCCCCAGTGATTTATACATTTTGGAAGCTAGACTTCTGGACGTAGAAGAAAAAACAGGGAAGTATCATAAAATAAGGTTCTTAAGAATATGCTTTGATGAAGGATCAAAAGTAGAAATTCATTCAGCCAGTCGATAAAGTGGCACCTGTACTTTCCTTTTATTTCCAGACTTAGCTTAGACTCTTGGTTAAAAAAATAAATGAGTGGAATGACTACATTCTGGCTAATCACAACCCGATTGAGTAAATTCAGTGTAAGCAGGTAAAATCCTTAAGTGAACTCGAGAACCAGAATAATTCTTCAATAAAAGTCAGTATGAGTATCGACAGGAACTGGGAATAGAACTGGTCCTTTGCTTTCATTCAGGGTTGGGTTTTTTCCAAACGCATACAGACATTTTTCTGACGGCCTATGGGTTGATTTCCAAATGTTAAATTTTAAGTGGAATGGTAATGGAGGAGCTAGCTGCTTAGAAAATCGTGCTGGGAGGCTTATGGTGGGATTTCTGTAGTTGATCTTGTAAAGTTTGGGGGAGTCTCTTCTCATGACTTTTAACTTGACTTAGGGTTTCTTTTTTCCTGGCAAAAATGAAACAAAAAATGTTAGTTATATCATAAATAATATGGTTGGCAAATTGATGCCATGTTTGGCTACACATTTCTGAACTTTTTCATATCTCAGTTTCTTCCGTGATAAAAGCAGTGGCAAAATATCTTCCTTGAAGGGAGATGCTATAAACATTTGTAAATGAAAAATGTCCTGATTGATGAAATGTACTCTGTTAAATGAGCCCCCCTGCTATAGGATTTAATATCAAATAAAAATTAATATTACATTAAAAAGGCTGGATTAAATTTTAAAAATCATATTAAGAGCTTGGAACATTACCTAATGCAAAGTAGTGCTCAATAAGAGTTAGCTATTATTATTGCTATTATTGTTGCTATTTGCAATTAAAATAAATCTAGTGTGGCAGCAATGTAACAGGATGGGCCATTAGCCAAGTCCAGTATAAAATTGTTTTCTGACACAAATTCTCACAGCTCTATAATTTGTACAAAGAGTATATAAAAAAATTTTCAAACAAAATAAAAATTGACTTTCCCTTGATACTCTGTGTCAAGGACTACATATACACATATGTTTATTTCCTGGATGGGTTTTGTTATCATCAGTTTTAGCCAACTCCAGGGTGTTGTGCTCTGTGTTTAAGCTTACATAGTGCATGGCACTATATCTCAGGCATTGTGGGGAATATACAGGAGAGGACATTTTAACTGTCATTCAAAATTCATAATCAGAAAAACACAAACACATACTTGTACGTACATATATAACACAAGGCAGAATGTCATGAGCTTTGTGAGAGATTTGAAGGAATGCTGAGGGAAAAGCTGAGCTCTGTTTGAAGAGATTGACACTCACCCCAAATCTCCTTTAAATGGTTTACCAAAAATTGAAATAAAATATTTCTAGTGATGCTCAATAACTTCTTTTTCCATATTATTTTATCTTTACACATCTTGGTAAAGGAAGCATTAGAATGTGACATGGTTGTGACATGGATGTTAGTTATGTCATAACTAATAGAGTTGGAAGAAAGTTAATCTTGGTATCATTTTAGGACTAAAGGGAGAACGTGGGGACCAAGGAACAAGTGGAGTTCCAGGATACCCAGGAAAACCTGGAGAACCAGGTAGAGCATAAACTATATCTATTGTGTACAGTCACGTGTGGAATATAGCCGCTGATTTTCTTCCTGTTTGCATTTAAAGATATCAGAGTGGAAGGTGGAAATATAGGTTGCTGTTCTTCTTCTAATAATTCAGTGTACTGATTTGCTGGAGTATAGCTAGCACTGGGATAGGAATTTGGAGACCAGGTAAACGTATCTGACCTCTGTTCCTCTTCCTAGCTGTCCTTGGGGGAAAAAAAATCCCTGAGTATTTATGGGTTTCAGTTTCTTTGTTTGTAAGATTTGGGGTTTGGGTGGATAATATGGAGATTTAGAATACATGGTTTGGGTCAAAATGCAAAGTGTAATGGAATACAATGGGCAACTATAGTTCTAATACTCTTCATTATCCAAAAATTTAAAAAAAAATCAAACTATATATATGAGATCTAAAAATAAGCTATCACTTCTCAGTGGCATTATCTCTTCCCCTTATGAGACAGTAGCATGATATGAACGGTTCAGTGGAAGAGTCTCTCACACAGCCGTTACTGAGGCAAGAACCAGGTTTCCAGGCCTTGTTAGTAGGTTTTATTTCTATTTTGTGGGCTCTGTGATAATAGTATATTGTTCATAGCCTATGTGGTCCTTAAACATTATTTTAATTTTCCATTCCAGGTGGACGTGGTCCTAAGGGGGATAAAGGAGACATTGGACTGGAGGGAGTGAAAGGACAAAAAGGCTCAAAGGGGGACACGTTTGTCAATGGTACCAAAGGAGATAAAGGAGACCGAGGGGCTTTGGGCTCACCAGGCTTGCATGGAGAACCTGGGGTTAAAGGGGAGAAAGGGGAGCGGGGGGATAAGGGCTACTGCAGAGATTCCGGGGAGAGGGGGGAAAAAGGGGAAAAAGGTGAGGTGGGAATGAAAGGAGAGAAAGGTAACAAAGGAGATACTGGAACAGAAGGCAAAAGTGGCCCAGATGGCCTGCCTGGGGCCCAAGGTGATCCAGGAGCTAAAGGAGAAAAGGGAGACTTAGGTCCTCCTGGTCTGGTGGGACCTGTGGGGCCAAAGGGTGAGCTTGGGAGCAAAGGGGTCCGAGGATCTATTGGGAAGAAGGGCTCTCGGGGACTCAAAGGCTCCAAGGGGGAGGTGGCCAGAGTCCCACAGTCGGGTTTCAGCGCTGCTTTATCGAAGCCTTTCCCTCCTCCCAATGCCCCTATCAAATTTGACAAGGTTTTCTATAATGACCAAGGGAATTACAGCCCCGTCACGGGGAAGTTTAACTGTAGTATTCCTGGGGCATATGTTTTTTCCTACCACGTCACGGTGAGGGCCCGACCTGTTCAGATCAGCCTGGTAGCCTGGAATAAAAAGCAGTTCAAGTCCAGAGAAACGCTCTATGGTCATGAAATAGACCAGGCCTCTCTCCTCATCATCCTGAAATTAAATGTAGGGGACCAAGTCTGGCTAGAAGTTTCAAAAGATTGGAATGGGGTGTATGTCAGTGCAGAGGATGACAGCATTTTTACTGGCTTCCTTTTGTACCCAGAAGAAACTCCTGGAATTTCGCCGTAAACTTGAACACTGTAGTTTAGTCGGTGGAATAAGTCAGGTACCATCATAGCACAGTACTAATGAAAACAATAGCTTTCATTATTTTTTCCATTATTATAAAAATAATACAGAAAAACCTAAGAAAAAATTCTATCACCTCGTCAATTACTATTTCTATTTTAAGATACCACCTTTTTAAGAAATAATTATCTATGTACTTGAGAGCATATGTCTATTAATTTAGCAGATAGCCTTTTTCATTTAGCATTGCAATAGCATTTCTCATGCTGTTTAAATAATTAATAATATATGTGTATAAAATATGAATGAGATTTGCAATTAATAAATATATTCTTACTAAATATCATCTTTATGTCATATGAATGTGTGTAACTATTTTCTGTGTGAATGTGAGGCTAACCGTTGACATATGATGGGCATGTATTTCTTAAAAGTTTTTAATTCTGTTGGGGGTTTGCCTTACAACAAAATGGTGCTATTTCCATATTAGTTTAATTCAGGGAGAAAAACAGAAAGAATGTTAAAGATTGGCTAAAATATCTTTAAAATTAATCAGTGTGTAAAGATTGATCACAAAAATATCTGTATTATATGAACTTGTGTGTTGGGGAAAAGGTAAAAAGAAAGTTAATAAAGATATTGCTCATTCATAGCAAAGACCCAACCATTTATCAAATTATGGTGCTTAGAGAAACTGAATGTTCCCCAAAGATTCAAAAGTAAAATTAGATCATTATTGATCTAAAAATTTAGCTGTTTCTTCATGGAAGTACATTTAATTTGGATAAATTCTTTAGCTTCATTATCATCATCTCTATAATAATTAATTCCTGTTATTCAGTGATAACACTGCTGGAACAGGTGGGTATTTGGGAATTTGCTTGCAATGTGAATATTTAATAACTGTGAATGTATAATAATTCAGCAGCCTCATTTTTAGAGAAGCAAAGTTATTGAAATCAAATTGAATTTGGTTCAAGAAGGCATGTAGTTAGGCGGATTTGCAAATCTTGGTGAATGAAATTGGGGAGTGGATGATGGGGAACTTTGTGGTCTTGCTCTGCCAGAAAATGAAACTTTGACAAACATCATTCACTTTTGAGATTCTCATATCTCTATCACTATCTCTATTTCTATCTCTATCTCTATCTCTGTATCTTTCTACCTCTACCTCATAGATACAGATATGGATATAGATACAGATATAGATATAGTATTCCCCAAACTGTGTTTAGAGGAAAATCATTCCTGTAAGTTGATATTATGAGCTACCAGGGAAAGAGTGGGTTCTGTGTCAGACGAATGTTGGGAATGCAATATTCTGCATCTCCTTCTTGAAGATTCATAAAGCACGTTGGTGTAGTTTCTGACATCTCCACAGAAAGGAAATATACTTTTGTTTTATCCAATGATTCCATATTTATTTCGAGTATAGAACTCATCAAGTAACATCCCATAGAACAGTGTTGTGTAGGATGCTAATTTTGGAAATGTTGCATTATTTCTTATCTGAGGATTACCTAACAGCTGGGGTAAGTTCACTCTTGACATTTCCCCTCTCTTTTAGCATCTCTCTCTCTCTCTCTCTCTCTCTCTCTCTCTCTCTCTCTCTCTCTCTCTCCATATATATATATATACACACACACCATATTTCCTCGAAAATAAGACGTAGCCAGACCATCAGCTCAGCTCTAATGAGTCTTTTGGAGCAAAAATTAATATATAAGACCAGCTCTTATATTAATTTTTGCTCCAAAAAATGCATTAAAGCTGATGGTCTGGCTAGGTCTTATTTTGGGGGAAACACGGTATATACACACACAAACAGAGCATGCCAAAAAAATGTATACACATTTTAAGAAAAGAAAAAACTGTGTTAAAATTACAATACTCAATATATACCGATAACAAAAGATAAATACAAGTCATGTTTGACTTCTGCAATTACAAGAGGTGCTCAAAATGGTTACCATCAGCGTAATTTTAATACAGTTTTTTCCTTTCTTATGCTTTCTCCATTATTGTATTGGAAGGATTTGGGGTGGCCAAGAGCCAACTAATTCAGGAAGATGGAAGAGAAAACCATATCAGAAGATGTGATGTAAACAGCTGCTGGGCAGTGGACCAGTAAGGGAGCAACAACTCACATGGAGGATTTATGAAATCCAGCAGTGTCTTACATGTGTGTTTGTGGTAAATGTTTTATAGCAAGTCTGAAGTTAAGGGCTTAGGGTTAGGACCCAGGGTTAGGACCCAGGATTGGTGATTCATTATTAACTTTCTCGGGGTATCCATACCAAGGAAGTTCTTAGCCTTTGGGGTGGCTTTGGGAGGTGGCTTCTAGGTTCTTTAAAATGCCATTTTTTGCTATGAGGGTGGAGAAGTGGCACAACAGTGTCCCCTTCTTTCAAATACATCATGTCTCCCATTTTGTTAAAAACACAAAAATAAAGAGTAGATCTCTCCCATCCTCAGGATTTGAATACATCCCTTATCTACTCCCACCCTAATGACTGCCAAATATACAGACCTCTCCCCTCAATGCCTGCACTGAATATCAAACTACTGAGAGTTAATAGTTTAACATCTCAAGCTTAATATGATAAAACCAAGCTTCTGAAATTTCCCCCAAGCTGCTCCTCCCAGATCCTTCCTTACCTTACAGAATGTCAGCTTCTTTTAGAATTGCTCGGTCTAGAAACCCTGTATCATTTGATTTTTCCCTTTCACACTTAAATTCAACCGGTCAGAAAATCTTTTTGGTTCTTTCTCCAGACTGTCTTCACAATTTGATGACTTCACAGATTTCTGCTGCCATCACTCTGGTGATGGCTTCATTTATTGCCTAGATTATTTATTTCAATAACCCTAACACGTGATCTCCTTAAGATGCAAGGGGTCTAGGGTCAAAATACAAATGGGGGCCCGCCATAACATATATTTAAATTTTAAAATTTATGAATGAAGCTAACAAATAGTTGCTTAAAATATGATCTGTCCTCCTACTTTAATGTATACTTTTATATTGAACAGGTAAAAAACAAACAAACTATGGTTTTAATATAACTGACAGTAAACAAAATATCAAAGATGACTGAATTAGTTACTATTGTGCACATCTGGGAGTTCTATCAATAGACAAGTGATGTTTGGATGAGTAATAAGAGAAATACATTATTTCATTACTTTATGTATTTATCCTATAGATGTTATTTTTAAAACTGAATTTCAGCAACATATGTTTTCATAATCAAAATTTTCACATAATTTATGTCCTATTGACAGTTTTGTCAAGTTAGACCACTTTTGTTGAATCACTGTATTTTAAAATTAATTTTTTAAAAAAATTTATTGGGGTGACAATTGTTAGTAAAATTACATAGATTTCAGGTGTACAATTCTGTATTACATCATTTATAAATCCCATTGTGTGTTCACTAAAATTAATTTTTAAAAATTAATTTCAATTTGGAGAAACTGTTCAGCTGAATCAACAATAAGGTTTGGAAATGAACCATGACTTTTACATATCGTGTTCAAATATTGTAATTGAGGCTGCATACAGCACATTGTCAGCGTTGTCAACAATATTGCAAAATATTTAAATTTCATCATATAAACGATGATCACTTATATTGTCATTTTCATCATCTCTTAAAAATATTATAAAATCTAGATCCATCATGAATTTTCAGTCTGGACCTGCAGAAATACAAATGTAGAGAGAAGGGAGAAGGGACAATTTTGAGCAACGAGGTTGCCAGTGACAAACATGAGTGGGGGCAAGCAGGAGAGAGAGACAGTGGGAATCATGGAGTCTTAATAGCAGCAATTGCTTATGTCCCAACAATGTGCCAGGCATTGAGCTTTATATGTGTAAGTGCCTTAAGTGAGATGTACCACGTGAGGAGACTGAAGCTTAGAGCAGTTAGGCCATGTGCCAAAGACAGCAGTGTAGGTGGGGAGCCATGAACCCGCACTCTTTAACCAATGAAGCAAGGCAGAATTTACTAAAAAGTTCGGTGAAACTGGGTATAATTGGAAAAGAATGGTAGTAGCCCAGTGTTTGAAGGCTATTACCCCAAGTGGGAAAGGAATAGAAAGGGGGACAAGAATCCACTGATAGCTCAGAAGTGGATATAAAAATGGGCCTCATGTAAAAATGCACATGAAACCAATGCTGATGATGAGATTGTATTTAGGCGCTCTGATCAGCCTAGTGTAGAACCCATGGGAATTCAGTGGGAAAACTTCGTAGGAGTGCTTGATTGCTCTAGGAACTAGAATTATAGCGCACTTACTGTTTGAATTATAAGACTTACATTGCATCTAATAAAGATAGCATGCTTATTTAGTGTCCTTCCTTCCGAGGTAGGAAATGCAGGGATGGTGCCTCTTTTGTCCTGAGATTGTGGAAGGAGCTGAGGAGGCAGAAGCCTCACTCTCTTACTTGCTGTGTAGTCACTCATTTATTCAGTGTTACTGTGTGCCAGGCACTGTTCTTGGTCTTGAGGGTAAATCAGTGAGCACAATAGGGAGAAAAACCCTCTTTCTTCATACAGTTTATGAAGAGAAAAAAATCTATAAGCTATTAGTTACATAGTGTGTCAGACAGTGTATAGTATTTTCTAAATACTATGGAGAAAAATTAAGCAGGAAGGGGGATTGGGAGTGTCGGGGTGTAATGGGGGAGGGGTGAGAGCGATTTAAAACAGAAGTCAGAAAAGGCATCGCTAAGAATGTAACGTCTGAGTCAAAATGTGAGGACGGCCAAAGAGCAAGTCACATGGATCTCTTGAGAAATCGGAGGAACCTAAGAACAAAATCGGTAACGCTGGAGCTTGCCTGGCAAGGAGGCCAGTGGGCTAGTAGAGAAAGTGGGGAGTGAGGCCAGAAAGCTCACAGATTGTGTGGAACTTCCAGGCTATTGTAAAAATGTAGACAATTTGGTAGATTTAGAGATGCCTCACCCAGCTCCCTTCCGAGGAAAAACTGGACTCCCCACTGAGGGGACAGTGCTCAGCAGACAGACTGCCCGTCAGCTCCTTCAGGGTCTGCCCCCGCTGCAGACCTGTCTCTTTGGAGGTTATGCTCTTCCCAGCGCAGCCGAAATCTGGTTACTGAGCAAGGTGGGTGGACAAAGGCCAGGCCGCTTCAGTCCTTCGTGGTCTCCTAGATGGGCCATACTCACTCCTGAGCTTCCCCTGGTTGGCCAAGGCTTTGCTGGACCTTCGCTGAAGTTCAGTTCTTTCCTGCCCGTTCTGCCTTCTTTCCCCTCCCTCTATAGAAGCTGAGTCCTCATAAACATCTTGCACCTCAGACTGTCTTTATATGTCTGCTCCTGGAGACTCGACTGGTGACCACGAGAGGTAAAATGTGTGAGAGAAAGAATGGTGGAGGGTACAAATTTGGGCACCTCTTGTTCACTGTGCACTTGTACGTGGGAGCCCCTACCCCCTTGCCCTCCCCCCCCCCACACCCTGCTCCTTTGCTCTGGGTCAAGGCTAAAATAATTAATTAGTTAATTAATTAACGTTGTCAGAACACTATTGGTAGCTTTGGGCCTGATATTTAGATCCAAGAAACGTCTGCTTTCTGGCTTCATGGACTCAGGTACTGGGTGCTGTGTGTTGGAATTTCATTTACTAGCCATGTGACCTTTGGCAAGACACTGAGTCTATCTGTGCTTCAGTTTCCTCATCTATAAAATCGGAATTTGGTGTTATAAATGAGTTTATATTTGCAAAACTCTCAGGACTGTGTCTGGCATATAGTAAGTGCTCAACAGATGTTTGTTAAATAAGAAAACCAGCTTTATTTGAGCCAAATGTGAGAGAGGATGCATTTTATAGGTGGGTCAGACTATTGTTAAGGGTCAGGTATGCACTAACTTTTTAGCTGATAAGCTTGTGAGTAGGGAGGTGAAATAAAGACTGATTTAGGCTCAGTGTAGTATCAGAGGGGAGAATGTTGGTTGAATTGGAGCCATGCGTTTAATCCAGGCCTTTTTATAGAATATGAGTTCTCAAAAATGCAAAAAATAGTGTTATAAAGGACACATTAAAAATAAAGTGTTACTCCTTTGAAATGAGATTGCGGTTCACCCTTTCCTCAAAATCACTATTAATAGAGTTAATATCCCAAAGTGCAGGGACTCACCTTCCTGTTCGGGCAGCCAGGACACTGTCTTGGATTGCCATGCTGACCAGGAGCTTCATGAATAAGGCACGGAACGAGAGCCCCACTAAAGATGGAAGTTTTGCTGATCTGAAAGGTAATGGCAGTGACAAATGAGACCTCCCAGTGGACCATAGCGAGAGTTAGTGGTAGGAAATTGCCATCAGCTCAGTGATTAAGGCAACATCAGCAGTCAGAAGACAGCAGCTAGGCAGGTGGCCTTGGTTTCATTGCTGCTTCATCTGATCTGTCACGCAGGGTGATGAGTCTGAAATCTGTCTGCAGGACCCACACACACGATTCTCGCCTGCTTCTCTCTCTGTTTTCTTTTTTTTCCTGAGGATAAATGAGCAACAAAAAAATCTGGAACATCCAGATTATTAAATGTCAGAGCTATTGCCAAAGCAGCACACCCACTCTCCTTGGATGTTGAATGCAAGTTAAAATTACCTATGGAAAAAAAAAAGAAGCAAAAAAGAGAATTACCTCTGGCAAAAGGTTTTGTGAAGGTCTTATTTATTCATTTTAATTCAAGAAAAATTAATGAGCACCTACTATGTCCCAGGCACTGGGCTCAGTGTCAATGATATGAAGATGAATGAGATAATTTCTTGTCTTCAAGGAAGTCACAGTTAAATGAAAGAGGTAACTAAATGAAGACAATGGTTATTTCATCTTTTTGGTCTCAGGTGGCCAAGGACATAAATGCCATGGCTATTATAGGGGAAATTGAGAAAACACTTAATCCAGCAAGTTAGTTGTTGATGTTCTTATTCATCAACCCCATGGAGTACTAGGTGAGCAATTGATTTGAAAGGGTTCAACCTCAGCAGGAGAAAAGTATAAACAAAATATCCAAGAACAACACTTTCACAATTGGGTGTTACAGTGTGGCACACTAAATCTTGTTTCTAAGACCTTGGTTTGACAAGCATGTGAGGACTAAAAAACTCTATGGGGAAATCAGAAGTTGGCCTGGCTGAGTCAAAGACCAAAGGAGGCAGAGACTTTCACCTGAGTCTGGAAAGGATCTCGATAATCACCTCATTGCGCTTCTTAAAAGACGAGAGTCCAAAGCCTGGATTCTGCAACTCAAAACAAGGACTTACAGATCATAGCATTCACATGCCAAACACAAGGCTCTGATGTAAAACAGAAAACAAAATTATTGGGATATGATATACCTGCAGAAAAGGGCGCAAATGTTGAATGTACAGCTCGATGACTTTAAGCAGAGAGCTATACCCATAAAACCAGTACCATGTCACGATATGGAAAATTTCCAGTAGCACGCAGGCTTCCTGATGCTCACGTCCAGTCAAATCACTCCACCTCACAAACATAATACTACTCTCATTTCTATTACCATAGGTTAATTTTGCATGTTCCTGAACGTCATACCAATGGAGTTATGCAGTATGTAGTCTTTCATGTCTGGCTTTTTTTCTCAGCAATCTATCTGGAAGTTTATCCATGCTATTGCGTGTATTATTCGTACTTAAAATGTTGAACATCTTTTCTTAGGATGAGTAGCCATTTGTATGTGCTCTTTTGGGAAGTGCTAATTTAGTTCTGTGGGGGTTTTCATCGCCAAATTTTAGTGGATTGCTTGTCCTTTTCTTATTGATGTATAGGAGTTTTTTAGACTGTCTTCTTGCAAAACTCTTTAGTTTTAATCCACTTCTCTTTTTCTAAAAGTGGGTCAATTTGTTTTCTGTGCCCCTTCCTCCCTTTCCTTCACTCTTCTTCCGTTGCCAAAACTCTCAAACATAAGCTTCCCTAATGGTTCTCTACCTTTGTAGGACTAAAATTGCTTCCAAAATAGCAAATTAATGCTTAGATATAAGTGGCTGAAAATCCTTTGTTTGTTCCTTTAGTCCCTAGGTATTTATCTTTTAAAAGGAAATGATGCCAACCAATAGAATATCTAATGGTGGAAGTTCAGAAATTGATAGGGAATTTTTTTTGAGGGAGATTGGGGGACAAGAATGACCAATGAAAGGCATTTTTTAGTATCTCAGAAATACAATAATGCTGTCATTTCTTAAAGTTTTGTTTGAATTTGGTCTAATTAGCTTTAAGAAATGTCGGACCAAGGAAAAAAGAAATTTATCAACAAATGATTTAAAAAAAGCTTGGATCACTGGTTTTAGGACTATTTTTTCCAGCTTCATTGAGGTTTAGTTTACAAATAAAAATTGCACATTCTTAGGTTGTACAACATGATTTTTAAGGTGTATAACATGATGATTTAATATACAAATGCACCGTGAAATGATTCCTAGTTATTCATTAGTTTAGAACTAATATGACAATATGAATCGTTCAGGCAGGATTTGAGAGACCTGTGGGTCTTCAAACAGGGAAACACATTTTCTAGGGGTGGTTGGGATGGAGTAGGGGAGACAGCGAATGTAGAGTAAGCTCCATGTAATTGCTACATTATTGGTACAGTCTTTATATCTTGTTTGGTTAAAGAGTTGCCTTACAACTGATTTTCCTTTGCAAAACCAGGTGGTATACTACCATGATTTCTGCGCTAACGAGCGACAGCAGTAGTCATTTTCTCTGCATGTGGGAAAAGCATGAATCAGTCCTTGCAGTGGGATTTTCAATAGGGCTCTGTCTGAGGGATGAATTTATTAAATTTGGTTATAGGATTATGGATTAAAACTTAGACGAGCTTAAAGCAGTGTGTTTTTTTAATGTGTATTTAAGCGACTATAGGCTATTTACATAGCATTATAAGAACACCTTTTGATGTTTTATGAAAATATGAAAACATGTTTTCCATTTCTTCTTAAAATTTGTTGTTGTCTGCTGATATTAGCTATTGTTCTTAGTGCGCAATGATGATGATTTTAGTTTCTCATTCATAGTTTTGCAGTTTTGGTGAACACTACTTAACAGGGAGCCACTGAGCAATTTCAATAGACTTAGAGATCGCAGTGAACCTAACTGAGAAGTGTTGCTTTGTACCACACTTAGGATCCACAATTCAGCACAAGGCAGCCCCTCCCCGTGTTTGCATGAAATTAGTTCTGTTTTTAAATACAGATTATGTAAAACATTCCGACTGAAAAGTAATCGTCAGTATTCTTGAAGCCACTAAGAATTTGTTGAGGAGATAGAGTGAAAACCAGTAAAGAAGTTTATCTTACATCTAAAGAGATACATTAAAGCCTTTATTAAATTACTGTGAGGTGATTGGGGTCCAGTTGCTTGTCTCCTTCCATCCACCTTTTGTCTGTCTTTTGGCCACTGTATTATAGCAGTTAGGTTCTTTTCAGCTGCAGTTATTGGTAAGCTTAATTCAACCAACGAAGACATTTATTACCTCATGTAACAGGTGGTCCAGAGGTAGTGTAGTCATGAAGTGCTAGTCATGAAGACATGAAGAGACCAGGACGTTCTTTCTATTTCTCTACAGTTCTGTTGTTTTTTTCCCTCTTTTCTACATCATCTTTATTCTCAGGCTGGCTTCTCTCATTATATCAACATGGTTGGCAACAACATCTAAGGAAACATGCTTCCTTGATCATGTCCGGAAGAAAATAACTCTGCGTCCATATGTCAGAAACTTTAGTTGGTACCCAATATCTATTCTTCCTTGTTATATACCATGGTGGTTCATTTTACGTGTCAACTTGACTAGGCTAAGGGATGCCCAGGTAACTGGTAAAATGCTATTTCTGGGTGTGTCTGTGAGGAGGTTTCTGAGAGAGATTAGCATTTGGATCAGTAGACTGATTGAAGCAGAGCAGCCTCACCAATGCAGGTGGATATCATTCAATCTGTTGAGGGCCTGAATAGAACAAAAGGGAGGAGGAAGAGCAAATTTGCTTTCTGCCTGAGCTAGGATGCTGTGGGGACAGAGACAGGAGTGCTGTTTCCAGGCTCTCACCTTCACGTGGAAAGGTGCTCACTCAGGTAGTAAATGGCCATCAACTGTGATTGGATGGCCATCAGCTGTGGCTAGTTGGCCGTCAGCTGTAACCAGTAAGCCATTGCCCACTACTATAACTGCCGTGGCTACGCTAGCAGCAAAATTGGGGGCTAGTGAGAAGATGGTGGCTGAGTTAGCAAGGTGGATTGCAGTTAGTATGGCGGATTGCAGCTAGCAAGTGAGGTTGGTTGGTTGGCAGAGAGAAGTGGACAGCAGGTTGTGGATAGTGTGGCTCCTGCTTCCTGTGTCTCCAATCCAGCTGCCAGCAAGAATATAGTGGTACGACTCCCCTATCTACGGCTCCGTGGATATTCCGTTTTGGCCTCACCATATCCTGCGTTCTTATGTGGGGAGCGGGACCAGAGACCCCGCATAATACCCTGCATGACAGATGCCCTCGGACATTGGTGCTACTGGATCTCAGGCCTTCAACCTTGGACCAGGACTTACACAGCTGTGCCCCTGCCCCCACTCCTTTTTTTGGCTTTTGAATTCATAATGGAACTTATGTCATCAACCCCCTAGTTCTCAGGCCTTTGGACTCAGCACTGAATTAAACCCTTGGCTTTCCTTGTTCTCCAGCTTGCAGATGTCAGATCATGGGACTTCATGGCTGTCATTATCACGTGAGTCAATTCCTACAATAAATTTCCATACATATATATATGTAATGGAATGAGAGTTTGTTGGTGGCTTAGTCCTTGAGGTGGAAGTCTGGTATAAAAAGGGCAGATAAATAAGGTAGAAGGAGCAGGGACATCCGAGAGCTTTAAGAGGAGATATACCTTACTGGCTGTATTAATGAATTATGAAATATTGGCTTTACCTCATGTGTTTGTAAGTTTTCTGAACTGATGTCCTTGCCAATAGAAGAGTGGAATAAAGTCCATTCTTTGGGCTTTCTGAATCACTTTAGGCCATGTACTCATCCCTGGGCCAGAAATGGTCTCCAAGGGAAGCTAATATGGATGTTAATTGGCTTAAACCTAGGTTGCTGAACCAATGACTGGCAAGAGGGATAGGATTACAATGATTGTTTAAGATTATCCAGGACCCACTCCTGGAACAGGAGCCTTTTGGGATCAGTAGAGGTTGGGTCATGTTGGGGGTTCTGTTAGGATGTGAGGCAATCCAACAGTGTCTGTTACAAGCATAGCTCTTCTCATTGGCATAACTAACAGACTGGTCGGAAAAAAGAAAAGTTGATGAGTTTAGCCCACACTTATGATATAATCCTGAGGCCAATCTATTTCTTAGATTGCCTGGGTTGGAAAGTATAGACTAAATGATAGATATAATTTCAGATTTAGCATGTTTTATTTATTTATTCACATATGTGAATAAATGTGTTTGCATGTGGGTACTGAGGGCGAGGTTCTCCTTCCTCTTGATCTTGTCATCTGAGAAAAGCTTGCCTGCTTTGTTAGCTGAGGATCGGTTGGAATTGTTTTCACCAGGCTTCAGGAATCTAACAGCCTAAATTGTTTAAGAGCTCAACAACCGATCAACCTCTGACTAGTACTCGAACTACTCTTGTCTTCTCTTTGAGAGTAAGGTGAAGAGTGTTCTCTATGTGGAGAGAGGAAAGGATACATTTGCAATTTACTTGGACGAGGCATCACCTATACATCTGGGAAGCATCTTGAGTTAACTGTCCCAGATATCACGCGCCCTTGACCAAGACATAAAATTTGCATAATTTATGAATGACAGGACTGAAGAATTTGAGTAGATTACTGATTGCATAGGGAGTCTCTGAAGAAGAAAACACAGAATATAGGCTAGGAACCTTGCATTGTATTGTTTGGGTAACTAGAGGCTGAGAAAGCCACTCACTAATTGCAGAGCAGTGAAGAAATTGGGCTTTAGGATCCAACCGATGGTGTAAAAAATCCTGCCTCTCCACTAATGAGTTTTGTGAATTTGGACAATTGCTTTATCTCTCTCTGTCTCAGTTTCTTCATTGTTAAAGGCAATAATGATGGTACCTACCTTGTGGGAGGTTTAAATAAGAGTAAGGACAGGGTCTATTACATAGGAACTCTGACACCACCAAAGACACTGCTGGTCACAGGGGTCACCAACTTCTTTTCCAGCGATTTCTTCCTTTTGAAGAACATTCAGGTGGCATAGAAAAAGGGTTCTTATTTTCTCTGAAGTTGAAGACTCCCTTTTTACTAGATATCATCCCTCAGCAACACTGATCAGGAACTTTTCTTACCCCAGATTTCATTTGTAAAGAAGACACACACACACACACACACACACACACACACACACACACACACACACACACACACACACACACACACACACACACACACACACACACACACACACACACACACACACACACACACACACACACACACACACACACACACACACACACACACACACACACACACACACACACACACACACACACACCCCCCCCCCCCCCCCCCCCCCCATACCCATAAGAGATCAATTTCGATGCCATTAGAAGCAATTATCAATGGGCTTAACCACACCATACTACCAGCTGGGCAACATTCATCTTCCATGACATTCAGCCGCGGTCTCTGAGCAGATAAAATTGCAATGGCTCTATATGTAGGGATTAGGTGGCGGGGACTGGAGGGAATCTCTGCTAATGAGCCAGTTGATTTTAGTTCAGTATAAAGAAACACTCTCTACAAGTTACACCTGTCTTAAAATTTAATTAGATGCTCCTAGTCATGGTGAGTTGCTTTACTGGAGATTTCCAATCGGGTGTAGGCGCAATCATTTATCAGAGGTGTGACTGAGAGGTTCACACACACAATGCATGGTTGGACTAGGTAATTGCTTGGATTATGCTTACTTCTGAGCTGCTTTGTCTATGTCTTAATTCTTAGTTATGTCAGCATAAATACGGCCTTCATTTAGAATTTGATCTATCAATAAGTCATTGTAACTGTTCACTTGGGGAGTTGTTAATGCCAGTCAGAATGCGTAATTCCTTGGAAAACCCAGCAGTCAAAACTACTCACTCAAAGACAAAGCTTAATCACCCTGAAGCCACAGTTATTGAAGCAGTTATTGAAAAGGACCTTAATATGACAGTAAAAAACAAATAAAAATTGATGAGGCCAAGTGAAAGGTAAACACAGTCCTTTGAAGAGCATTTAAAAATTTCATGCGTTTACCTTTATTCACTGCAAAAACAAGGCAATTACAAGACTTTTGACTTTTTAATTATACTGTTGCCATGTATTTTAACTTTAATGTTTTGAAGAGTCTTGGATGAAATTGTTTTAATTGAGGCCAACTCAATTTTTTCTTATTATTTATAATTAGATGAAATTTTCCCTTACTGTAATTTTGCTAAAGCCTTCAAAACAGCTAAAAAAGATAGTTATGCAATGAACAGTTATTTATACAACCCTATTTTCTCATCTATTAAACTTTGGAATAGCAAACAAAGGGGAGGAAGGAAGCTAATATTCACTAAGCTGTTACTCTGGCGAGGTGCCTTGCACTGTGCACACAGTATCTTATTTAACTTTTAAGTAACTCGGTGAGATAGACATTTAATATACTTTATAAATAAGACCTTTCAGAAACATTAAATATCTTGTCTATCGTCACTAAGTCAATACATACCGAAGTCAGGATTTTGACTTAGAGTTGCTTAAATCCGAATAAATTCCATCTCTGTTACTCTAAGGTGGAGGCCTTCCAACCTCAAACTCAAATGTCTTCACCAACTAGGCAGGAACATAAATGAGGGACTCTGAAGGGTAAGTGGGAGGGGGTGTAAGCCATGTAGAGACTGAACTGGAGTGTGCCTGTTTTGCCTCAAGGTATTCACATTAAATTTAAAAAAAAATCATTTAACAGCTAAACAGATTCATCTAGCCTTATCAGACATGCATGCCAAGAGTTTGCAATCTCTGAAATGCTGTTAAATTATCATGCTATAGATTGATTAAATGATTTGAGAGACATGATCAAAATGCAGTTTTGTTTTAGTCTTCTCTGATCTCTCTAATATTTTATTTCGTGGAAAAGTTTTTTTCTACTAGCAAATATGGGTAGGTTCAGGGGATTTTTCATTCTTTTAAAAAATATTTTTATTAAAAATATAGCTAACATACAATATTATATTAATTTCAGGTGTACACCATAGTTATTCAACATTTATATGCTTAAAGAAGTGATCACCATAAGTCCAGCAGCCATCTGACACCATACCATGCTATCACAGTATTATTGACCATATTCCCTATGCTATATATTACATCCCTATGACTTATTTGTTTTCTACCTGGAAATTTGGACCTCTTATTCCCCTTCACCTTTCCCCCCATTTTTAATTTTTCAGTTACAGTTGACATTCAGTATCATTTTATATTAATTTCAGGTGTACAACATAGTGGTTAGACATTTATAAAATTTAAGAAGTGAGCTCCCTGACTAGTCTAGTACCCACCTGGCACTATACATAGTTATTACCATATCATTGACTATATTCCCTATGCTTTTCTTTATATCTCCATGATTATTTTGTAACTTTGAATTGGTACTTGTTAATCCCTTCACCTTTTTCACCCTCCCATCTATCACCCAACAAATCTAGTACCCATCTTACACTATACATAGTTATTGCAATATTACTGACTATATTCCTTATGCTATACCCTACATCCCCATGGCTACTGTGTAACAACCAATTTGTACTTCTTAATCTCTTCCTCTTTCTTACTCACCCCCAATACCCCTCCCATCTGGCAACCATCAAAAACCATCTGTATCTATGAGTTTGTTTCTGTTTTATTTGTTTATTTTGTTCTTTAGATTTCACATATAAGTGAAATCACATTGCATCTGTCTTTCTCTGTCGGATACTCCACTCAGCACAATACCCTCCAGGTCCATCTATGCAGCCACAGATGGTAAGAACCCATTCCCTTCCATGATCAAGCAATATTCCACTGTATATATGTACCACCTCCTTTTTACCATTTATCAATCAACAGACACCAAGGCTGCCTCCACATGTTGGCCATTGTAAACCATGCTGCAATGGACATATGGATGTACACGTCCCCTCAAAGTAGCATTTTCTGTTTCTTTGGATAAATGTCCAGAAGTGGGATTATTGGGTTCTTCTTTGTCTCTTGTTATAACCTTTGTTTTAAAGTCTACTTTGTCTGGTATTGCTACCCAAGTTTTTTTTTTTTTTTTTTGGTTTCCTTTTTCATGAAATATATTTTTCCATCCCTTTACTTTCCATCTATGTATGTCTTAAAATCTGCAGTGAGTTTCTTGTAGGCAGCATATGTAAGGGTTTTGATATTTTTATGCATTCAGTCCTCCTATATCTTTTGATTGGAGCATTTAATCCATCTACATCTAAGTTAATTTTGATAGATATGTAGCTATTGCCATATTATTATTCATAATTTTTATTTTTTATTTTTTTTTGTGTGTGTGTATCTTAAAGAAGTCCCTCTAATATTCCTTGTAATACTGGTTTGGTGGTAATGAATTCCTTTAGCTTTTTCTTGTCTGGGAAGCTCTTTCAATTCTAAATGATAGCTTTGCTGGGTAGAGTAATCTTGGTTGTAGGTCCTTGCTTTTCATTACTATGACTATTTCGTGCCAATCCCTTCTGGCCTGCAAAGTTTCTGTTGAGAAATCAACTGACAATCTTATGGGAGCTCCCTTATAAGTTACTAGTTACCTTTCTCTTTCTGCTTTCAGGATTCTATCTTTGTCTTTAAACTTTGCCATTTTAATTATAATGTGTCTTGATGTGGGCCTATATGGGTTTATCTTGTTTGAGAGTATCTGTGCCTCCTGGACTTGTATGTCTATTTCTTTCACCAGGCTAGGAAAGTTTTCAGTTATTATTTTTTTCAAGTAAGTTCTGAAGCCCTTACTCTCTCTCTTCTTCTGGTATTCCTATGATGTGAATGTTGTTATGCTTTATTTTGTCCAGAAACCTCTTAAACTGTCCTCATTTTTTGGGATTATTTTTTCTTTTTGCTGTTCCAATTGTGTGTTTTCTGCTACCTTGTCTTCTACATTGCAAATTTGATCCTCTGCTTCATCTAGTCTGCTGGTAATTCCTTCTAGTGCATTCTTCATTTCCGTTATTGTAGTCTTCACTTCTGACTGGTTCCCTTTTATGGTTTCTATGTCCTTTTTTTATGCTTGCTATCTCTGTGTTGAAGTTCTCACTAAGTTCCTTCAACATCCTTATAACCATTGTTTTGAACTCTGTGTCTGGTAGTTTGCTAGCTTGCATTTTGTTTAGTTCTTTTTCTGGAGTTTTGCCCTGTTCTTTTATTTGAGACATATTTCTTTGTTTCCTCATTTTGGCTGCCTCTCTGTTTGTTTTTATGTATTAGGTAGATCTGCTATGTCTCCCAGTCTTGATTGGGTGGCCTTATGTAGTAGGTGTCCTGTGAGGCCCTGGCAGTCTCCCTGGTCACCTGCTCTGGGTGGTCCAGGAGTGTCCCCTGTGTAGGTTATGTGTGCCTTCCGATTATAGTTGAGCCCTGATTGTTATTGGCATGTCAGTGGATGGAATTGACCCTCAGGCTGATTGACTGTGGGTTTTGGCCACATGCACAGCTTACAGGCTGCTGTGCGGGGCACTTACCCCACTGAGTGGGATTTGCGTCAGCTGGCTCTGGTGCCTGTTAAGACGGTCCTTTGTGTGTGCCACTTGTGGAACTAATTGAGCAGTGCTCCGTTGTGGTCTGAAGCCAACATCCAAGTATGTTCATTTTAGGGCCTTTTGGGAGGGTCTCTGGTGCAGGCTCAGATCTCCCATTGCCTGTGACCAGCCAGTGACTACCTGGTAGGAGCTACAAAGTAATCCACTGTTGTTTGCTGCCTGTGTTAAACTTGGAGGTGTATGAAAGAGGCCACGCTGTGAACTTAGGACATCTGCCACCAGTACCAGGCCTGGTGGTACTCCCCAAAAGGTAGGACACCCCAAAGCCTGCTGCCACCTGTTGGCTCCCTTAAGGTTCAACCACTGATAAAGCCTCACGCAATACACAAATTGGGTGAAGCAGGGTCTCAGGGAGTCACTAGAGTGGAAGAGTTGTATTTACCATGTTAATGTAGATTCTGGTTTGGTTCCAGTGTGAGCCTGGAGCTACTCAGCAAAAGTCTTAGAGGACATTGAGGCCAGTCACTGCCTGACTGTGGCCTGTGGATTCTGATAGTTTCCCAAAAAAGAGTGCATTGTGAGCCAGGCTGACTGCTTGCGAGAAAGTGCTTCTGGTATTGGGGGAGTTGGTTGGAGCAGGGTCCCGGTGGAGCTCACAAAACCAATTTAGATTCAGATTTTGCCATAGGCATGGGTGGAGGGTTCAAAACAGGAATGATGGCGCCCACCTGCAGGCTTCACAGGAGAAAGACCCCAGGCAGGGAAAATGATAACTGTCCTCCAGCCCTCACACCGCAGCCACAAACCTCAGTCTGCTCTTCCCAACCCCCTCTATTCCTTGGACGTTCCCAAGTCTCTGTCCCTCTGCCGGAGCCCAGGGTGCATGCCTGCTAGTGAATGAGTCTATGTATTGGTCCTTTAAGAAGATGTCTGGGTTTCTCACAGCCTTCTGTCCCACCTAGATGGTCAGAATCCCACAGCCAGATGTTGTTGTGGGCTTCTCTTCCCAGCACCAGTACTCTGGGCTGGGGAGCCTGGTGTGGGACTGTTCTCACCTCATTCCTCTGGGAGAAACCTCCATGACCAAGATATCTCTCCTTATTCTCAACTACCACACAGAGATTTGAGGTCAGCCCATTTTGCATCTCCGCCCCTTCTATCAGTCTTAACATGGCTTCTTTACATCCTTAGTTATAAAACTTCTGTTTAGCTAGACTTCAGATGGTTCTGCAGGTTGATTGTTCTATAATTTAGTTGTAATTTTAATGTGTGCATGGGCGGAAGCGGGCACAGTGTTTATCTGCTCCACCATCTTGGATCTCTCCTCAGTGGGTTTTTCTTAAGTAAAAGACAGGCACACAATGGATTGAAGATACAAACAGCCTCAGTTTAGAAATTAGAGTCTTCAGTCTTCCACAATAACCAAAATGTCATATAATTTGTCATCCATCTTCTCCTTTCCCTCAGCCGGCCCCTTGCAGTGGAAGAGTGTCATGGTCCTTTTTTTCTCTCTTCCTTACCTCTTCTCTCAACCCACCACTTGTTATTCCTGACAGGGAGAAAAGGAGGGGAGAGAAGGAGAAGAGGTGAGGGGAAAAAGACTAAATAAAAGTTTTACCTGAAATGGTACTGTTAGAGCTGGCTCAGGTGAATACTTAAGGTTTACTCTTTTGGGGTTCTTTCATCGCTCCCTCCACAATTCCCATCATTAGGAATTTTCCACCTGCAGTTGCCTTAGGTTGGGGCAAGGGATGCAAATCTATGTCAGTAGATGTTTGGGCCTCTATCTGCAAACCCTAGGATTTTTGAACCCCATCTCAGTTTTTCGTTGCTGAGTCTTTTCCTATCTATTGGACCAGACTGAGGCTGACCTCACACTGGTTCTTACTCGTATATAGTCAACTCAAATACACGGAAACACTTCATATTCTATCTTCTGATAATTTCTGGGAGTACAGGCCAGTTCCAGAGTTCAGCAGCTCTTATCAGTAATTCCTCTCTAAAGTAGTCACTTCTTTGCCCCTCTGGATTTCCAGGGTTACAAGTTCCAAGGTCCCAGTTCAGGTCCCAGTCCACTTTAACTCCTAGTAGTGGGGACATAAATCACATGTACCAGGCTGTCTGAGTGTTGCTCTCTGAGTGTTCCCCTGATGCCCCTCCATCCCTGCTTACTAGGCTTGAGTTGAGGGAGCAATTAGGAGGGGGGTAGTTGGGGCTGACACTATAGTTTTGTCTGAAGGAATCCTGTGACCAAAATTTTTCCTTGACCCCCTTTGAAAAATCCTTGACATGGCTTACTTCCAAGAGTCTGGGAACCAGTTTTCATCATTTTCTCTGTAATTTCTACATTTTGATCTGATATCTTTTGCATCTTGGTGACTCAGGTGACATTTTGGTAGCACTCAACTGTCACTCTAGGTGAGGCTGATGCAGCCCTGAAGAGGACGAAAGTAGTTTCTTTGGCTTAGGACTCGTCGATCTAGTTGAACCTTCAAAAACAGGATCTAGAAGAAGTTAACAAGACACTTAGATGGGCTTTGTGGGATCTGTAAACCTGGAATGATGTGCAAAATTTCAATATATATGCATAAATGTACACGGGGTGGGGAGGGGTGGTTATGACCCCCAAACAGGTTAGGAACCACTGGGGAATAACATGGTGCTGAGTTTGTCTATATAAAGTAAGTTTTTCTGAAAATACAGCCATACGTGAGTACAAAAGTAACCATACTGCCTACTCAACCTATGCTGTTAGGCTTTAACTTGGTGAAGACAAAAAAACTGGTTGTCCATAACTTTGGACCCCATTCTGTTCCTTTCCTTGAAACTTAAGACTTTTAATTCCCTGCTTATCAAAGTTAAACTAGTTTAAAGTCACATATCAGCTTCTTTCAGCATGCTTTAAAAAAGAAACATATGATAGCAGTGGGGGAAGGGGAGTTAAATCATGTTTTCACCAAAAACATCATTATTGCTATTATGGATATTTCTGGTTAGATTAATTTTTGTTGTTATTTTATTCCCAAAAGGCTACTAAGGAATTTACAACTATAGGATCTTTTAATGCAGTTTGGGGTAGAAACTATTAAGGCAGCAGAAATATAATTAGAAAAAAAAAAACCACATCAAGTAATGAAGCAGTTAAGATGTTCTAATTAAAGTTATAATTGTAAATTGAGTGCATGGAGATAACTTAAATTTTTTTTCTTATCTGGGCATTTTTGGTCTGTATTTTAATTCTTTATATCTCATACTTAAACTTCCATGTCTTGCTGAATGTATGCTGAACCTTAAATAAATTAACAAGGAGTTTTAAAAATGAAACTTTTCAGAAATACCAAAAATCAAGATAATAATGAAGGCATTATTTTTCTATAGGTTTTTCTCCACTGTCACTTCCAAGTGCTTTTCAATATTATTCTTAAACATAACTTCTTTGAGACAGGTAATAATGTTTCAGTACAATTCAAGAGTCATTTGGGTTCCCCAAACTCAGTCTCTTAACAGACCTTTCTTATTTCTTTCAACCCCTTTTTGCTCCTTCCCCACCTCCCTCTCTTCACTCTGAGTACCTGATTTTGCTGCGAGGGCTTAAGAAAATAGAGACCTTGAAGAAGCAGCTTTACTCCTTTCTGCCCTTCTACAGGTAAAAGCACATTGCCCACCCTTTCTCACTGTTTTAGAAAAAAAGGTAGCGTCTTTTCCTTTTAGCGAAGTCCTCACTTGTGAGGGCCATCCTGTATCCTCCTGCGTCTCATCACTGACTTTATACATCAGTTTTCCTATCATATCTTCTCATGCTCTGTTTCCCCCCAGGGCTTTCACTTGAGGCTACAAACCTGTTTTTGTATTCTTCATGCCAAAACGGAACCTGTTTTTGTATTCTTCATGCCAAAACGGACTGATTCATCATCCAAATATCTCCTTATCTACTCTAAACCATTCTTGTCATTCATTCTCTCTACTCTTTCAATTCACATTCACTCCTCTATCCTTTGCATGCCACCAACCTGCAACTGTGGTGCTTGAAAGGCCATTTTAAAGGAAAGCAAAAACTAGTGAGCAAAATAAAGACAAAGTATGTCAATGGCACCCTCCCAAACCTTTCCCATATACGTCATATTGTTCACGACTTTGTCCTCATAGAGTAATACAATTGTGTGCTGCCTATTCACTGAACTAGTATATTGTAGATGTGCAATGAATATTAAATGGATTAATAAATATTTAACAAAATTTGTTTTTTTGCATTATATCAGTTATTTATTTTCACGTAAATATTGTGGAACACCCATAAAACCTCTGTCCATAGATGTTTGATTTCTGTAGGACCACTGCTAACCCATAAGACACCTTTCTAAAAATAGAAACTCTTCCTGCTGCAATACATTTTGTTTCCATCTGTTAGAAAATTATCAAGTCATGATGATTTTGTTAGAGCAAGCAACTTGAATGCCATTTTTTAGAAATATTTTGTGATAAATACACAACTCTACCATTATGTATGTGAATAGTTCTTTCATAGACGGGGTGTCCTCTGTAGCTATGTATTTAAACTCCCTCCACTGAGCACACATGCTTAGTTTCTAAAAAGTCAGAGAAGATTCATGCAAGTGGCTAAGTTGCACAAAAGGAAGATCATTAAGAATTGGGCTCTGCAGGAGACTAAAAATAAGGCATAATTGGCTTCAGAAGCAATTAAAGTCATTAAAAAGGTGTCTGTTCAAAATTTCCTATTTTGAATTAAAGATAAATTTAAGATTATACTGCAGTTACTGACAGTAATAACAGCATATGAGGTTATCCAACTGAAGTTTAAAAGGGACGTAAATGGTATGTGCTATGGATTTCTGTGTTTTAATTAAAAATCTTTTATAGTTAGAGTAAAATTTATTTAAAAGTATATTTATAAATTGTGACTTTATTTTTTATTAGTTTCAGGTGTACAAAGCTAAGTAAAAGTTAGACATTTACACCTCTCACAAAGTGGTAACCCCTGACCCCTGAACTGTGACTATTTCTGAATAAGCAGAGTGAAGGTGGAAGGAAACTGTATACTAAGCTTTTATTTTTAATTCTTTTGCTAATTAGTTGTATGATTTTGGGAAATCAATTTCTATGAGCCTCAGTTTCTTCATCTATAAAATGAGACAATGGTATATTGGCCCTGTGTGACTTTTAAGGGTGTTACAATACTTATTGGGATTTAATAAAGTCAAAAAGGCCCAACTTGTTTAAATAGATTTTAAATGAGAACTATCATTCTTACAATGTATTTAACTTTATAAGGTGTTAGATTTACCTACTTGATCTAAAATTATTGAAATAGAAAGAAAGAAATGGAAATACATTAAATTAAAAAACACATCAGCAAAAAAGTAAAGTGAATTAATATCCTTTGTAGTGAATGTACTGGAAGGCCAATTTGGCATGATGACATGATTTGATGAAGAAAGCTTGATATGGAGGAAAAAAGCTTCCACTCTAATATTAACTGTAAGCTGAGTTTTCTCAAAAAATTATTTAATTTATGTGTAAAGTAAATGATACAAAATCTGGTTCCTATTTCACCTCTGGTTTGTTTTAGATTCAGATTTTTTTGGTCTACTCTTAGCTATCTCAAACATCATCCATTGACTGGTAGATATGAATATGTGGAAAAGACATTGACTGAGGCTGTTTGGCTTATAAATATAAAGAGTTTGGGCTGGAGATTTCCAGTCAAGATGGTGGAGTAGACAAATGCTTTGCTTGCCTCCTCTCACAACTACATCAAAATTATAAGTAAACTGCAGAACTACCATCATTGGGAAAAACCTAAAGTCTAGCCCTACAAATCATGACATACAGGAGAAGCCACCTAGAGACTGGTAGGAGAGGCAGAGACACGGAACTGGCTGGTCCCACACCTGCATGACACCATTAAAAACCAGGAGGGATATTTCAGCTGTGAAGGTCCCCCTACCAGAGGAGTAAGAAGTCCCAGCCCCACAGGCCAGGGTTTGAGAGCAGGAGAGAGAAGTCCTCCTAACTTCTGGCTGTGAAAACCAGCAGAGATTGTGGCTGAGTGAGACCAGGGCAGCAGGAATTCCAGGTGCTCCTCTTAAAGGGCCCATGCATAGACTTTCTCACTGGTGGGCTCACTTGCTATGAGCTTCAGTGCTGAGGCAGCAGCTAGAAAGTCACCAGAGACATATGGGGAGGAACTGAATTGTCTGGCTGCAGAGTGAGGGCTGAAGAGTAAGCTATCTCTTCCCGTTCAGAAGAACTGGCAGAAACCATTGTTTCTTTGTTGAGTCCTCCCTCCTCCCAGTGTGCAGACCCAGGCAGGCACCATATTTGAGTCTCCATCAACCTGGCTAACACTATTCACTAGCCTCACCCTTTGATTCCCTGAGACCCTGCCTGGCCTAACTTTCAGGCACACCCAAACCACTTCTAGTGGCTTTTCCATACAAATGGCCTGCCTTGACTCATGCTGCAGACTTTCCAAAAATCTCTCAAAGGTACACAAAACCCAAACAAGCAGCATCTGGCTTTGGTGTGTCCCATACCTCTGACTAAACAGTCCTAAGCCTGGCATTAGAAACAGCCAGCCTTGGTTCACAGCTTGGCCTCTTGAGGCACCTCCTAACACAGCATGGATAGCTGCCATCTGTGGATTGCTTTGTGGCTCATACCAGGTTGCCCCAGGAAGTGCACAGGCTGTGGCTGATCTTAGACTGCAGCAGGTCCCCTCCTAGGAAGCCCTGAGACTGACACCCAGTGGGAAGCTTCACAGTGAGCCACAGCATCACCTGGCCACCTCCAAGGACAACACACCCAAAGGGCAAACTGGGCAGGCACAAAAGCCCTGCTAAAGCAAATTTTGCTCCATAGGGTCAGCCCCTGCATCATAACTCCTCCACTATAGTTATAGCTGGTCCCCACAAACAATGAGCCCAAGGGTCAATCCCTCCCACAAATGTGCAAACAGCAACCATAGCTCAATTACAACAGGAGGGCATACACAGCTCAATGAAGGACACCTAGAGGATCTGGCTCTGGTGACCAGGGAGACTGCCCTGGGGCCCCACAGGACACCGACAACATAAGGGCACTCTACTAAGGCCAAGAGGCATAGCAGCCGTACTGAATACATAGAAACAAACACAGGGAGGCAGCCAAAATGGGAAGACAAAGAAACATGTCCCTTATGAAAGAAGAGCACAAAGCTCAAGAAAAAGAACTAAGCAGAATGGAGACAAGCAATGTACCAGACGCAGAGTTCAAAACACTAGTTATAAGGATGCTCAGTGATCCCTGGGAGAACTTCCACAAAGAGGTAGGAAACATAAAAATGGAGTTAGAAAACATAAAAAATAACCAGTCAGAAATAAAGAATACAATAACTGAAATGAAGAATACATTAGAGGGAATTAACAGTAGATGAAGCATTGAATTAGTGATTTAGAAGAGAAGGTAGCAGAAAACACCCAAACAGAACTGCAGAAAGAAAAAATAATTTAAAAAAAAATTTAAGAGTTTAAGGGGTCCTTGGGACAACATCAAACATACCAATATTCACATTATAGTGGTACCAGAGAACAGAGAGAGCAAGGAATTGAAAACCTATTTGAAGAAATAATGATGGAAGACTTTTCTAACCTGGTGAAGAAAATCAACACTCAAGCCCAGGAAGTGCAGAGTCACAAACAAGATGAACCCAAACAGGCCCGCACCAAGAAACAACATAATTAAAATGTCAAAAGTTAAATACAACAAAAGAAATATTCAATGTGATGAAAAGTAAGGACCTACAGCCAAGATTATTCTACTCAGCAAAGCAATCATTTAGAATCAAAGGACAGATAAAGAACTTCCCAGACAAGAAAAGGCTAAGATAATTCACCACCAAACCAGTATTACAAGGAATCTTAAAAGGACTTCTTTGAGGTAAATAAATAAATAAATAGAATAATAAAATGGCAATAGCTAGTTTCTATCAACAATTACTTTAAATGTAAGTTGATTAAATGCTTCAATCAAAGGACATAGGGTGGCTGAGTGGATAAGAAAACAAGACCCATACATATGCTGCCTACCAGAGACTCACTTCAGATCAAAAGACACACACCGACTGAAAATAAAGAGACGGAAAAATATATTTCAAAGAAAAAAAAACAACAAAAACTGGGGTAGCAATACTTATACCCGACAAAATAGACTTTAAAACAACCAAGAAAACAAGAGACAAAGAAGGAACTAGTAATCCCACTTCTGAGTATCTGAAGAAACCCAAAAGACTACTTTGAGGGCTATGTGCATCCATATGTTCATTGCAACATTATTTACAATAACCAAGATATGAACGCCACCTGGGTGTCCCATATATACAATAGAATATTACTCAGCCATAAAAAAGAATGAAATCTTGCTATCTGCAACAAGATGATGGATCTAGAGGATATTGTGCTGAGTATAGTAAGTCAGACAGAGAAAGACAAATGTCATATGATTTCACTTATAAGTGGAATCTAAAGAACAAAATAAACAAAATAGAAACAAACTCATAGTTACAGAAAACATTTTGATGGTTATCAGATGGGAGGAGGTTTGAGAGTAGGTGAAAAGGGGGAGGGATTAAAAAGTACAAATTGGTTGTTACACAATCATAATGGTATAGCATAAGGAATATAGTCAGTAATATTGTAATATCTATGTATGGTGTTAGATGGGTACCAGATTTAGCAGGGTGATAGATGAGAAAGGGGTTGGGGAGCAGGGTGAAAAACGCGATGGAATTAAGAAGTACAAATTGGTAGTTACAAAATAGTCATGGGGGTGTAAGGTAAACTATAAGGAATATAGTCAATAATATCTATGGGTAGTGCCAGGTGGGTACTAGACTAGTCAGGGGCATCACTTCTTAAAATATGTTAATGTCTAACCACTATGCTGTACTCCTGAAGTTAATATAAAATATTGAATGTCAAATTTAATTGAAAAATTAGAAAGGGGGGAATAAGAAGTTCTAATTTATAGTTATAAAACAAATAAATCTTGTAGATGTAATATGTGTATACAGCATAAGATATATAGTCAATAATATGGTGATTGGGTGGTATGGTACACATGATATTATGGTTGCTCAAGTTGTCAAGGTGATCACTTCTTTAGGTATATAAATGCTAAATAACTATGGTGTACATCTGAAACAAATATAATACTGTATGTTAGTTATAGTTTAATAAAAATCTTAAAAAAACAAACAAATAGTTTTGGCTGGATTTATATAGAGAAGCCCCATGAAAAAATACTTAGGAGCTTAGTTAAAACAAAAACAAAAATACCCCAGAAAACATCCATCTAAACTTGTTGTTTAGTCAGAGATTTTAATTCCACTTTGATTTTCCCAGGAGGAATCTCTGTTATTGAGGTACTTAGAATTATAACAAATACATTTTTAGAAACATTTCTTCTTTTATTTCTGCAGAAAACATTTTAATAATCCTATATGCTGTGATGGGCTGTGTTCTCTATATAGTACAGGTTTGGATATTTATCTTTTCCATCTTTTCTCAGCCAGCCATGAAAATGGGTCTAGGTTGCTTGTCCCATTGTTCATTGCTCCACTGGGGAAAGAGACTAACAGACTCAGGAGTGGGGAAAGATTGATGGATATATTACCACTGGTAGGAAAAAAGTCCAGGCTGTACTTGGAGACCAACAAGTAGCTTACAGAATCCTGCTTTTAAAGGCTATTATCATTACAAGGTTATCAACTTTTAGTTGATATAATGCATAAAATCTTAACTATGATTCCAATTTAAACAGTAATAGTCATCACTGTAGAGATAAACTCTAAATTGATAAATGCTCTGCTTAACACAAGAGAATCTGGTTCATCATCTAGTGTGATAGTATAATATTTTAGGTTTAGGAGTAATGTTGAAGTTTTATTGATGTGATGTATCATTTATAATCTTAGCTACCATTCTCTCTTTTATTTTCTCTATTCATCAACTTTTATATGTACAGATAAAGAGAGTAGAAGTCAACTTTCATGAAATTAAACTGAAATCCCTTACATTTATTTTATACAGCCTAGTCTCATGGCAGACTACAATATAATTAAATATTAGATAAACAGAACATTACATAAGAAAATTGGACTTTGTTATGAGTGAGACAGGAATAATAATAATGATAAAAAAACACACAAAAAACTACTGGGTCTATATTATGTGGGTTGGGGTTTGTATGAGAATTACTAAATTTTATTGCGTCTTTGGAGTATTATTCTGACATTTCTAGTGATCTCCATAAACTTTCATTGCCCTATAACAGTTTATTAAGCTATTGGGTCTTCATAAATATGCAAACTAGCTTAATAAGATTGTCTGCCATGATTGCTCATCAATTTGCTGTTAAAAGGGCACCAACTCAGTCAAAAATATTTAGTGGTGAATGGTCTCTGGCATTCATAATCTCAAAGCTTATTTCCCTTAAAGAGGGACATAAAGTGTTAAAATAATATAATCTATTATTTGTATGAATGGAATGACTCTTTTGTTAATTAGGCTTGATATGTTTTGTGTAGCTACATTTCACAAACCTGTAAACAATAGATGTAAGTTTTCCTCCTAATAATTTTATTTCATTACATAGGCATGTATTGTTTGGCAAATTAAATGGATAAAAATTGGTCTTAGAGTGGATTGGGAAAATGTGTGTTTATTAAAGAAATTCTAGAATGAAGAATTTAGAACAGCATCTAATTTCCTATAGAGAAAAAGTTTATATGAATATTTAAAAAGCAAAGGTGCTTCATTAGTTTATTTAAGTTTTAATGTGAAATAATTATAGATGTGTATGAGGTTACAAAGGAATACACAAGAGAGTCCCATGCATTCCTTCCTAAACCTCCAAGCCAATATCCCACACAACCACAGAACAATACCCAACCAAGAATATGCCATTGGAACAATCCATACAGATTACTCATATTTCATCAGTTATACAGGTACTACTTATGTGTGTGTGTGTGTGTGTGTGTGTCTGTCTGTCTGTGTAGCTCTATGCAATTTTGTCACATGTGTAATCTGTGTAATCACTGCCACAATCAAGATATTCAACAGCACCATCACAATGGACATTTTTTGGGTCCCTCTATAGAATCTTCATCTCCTCCCCTATTCCTACTCCCTGGCAGCCGATAATCTGTTCTCCATTTCTATAATTAAGTCATTTCATAATTGTTATGGAGATGGAATCTTGCAATATTAATCCTTTGGAGATTTACTTCCTTCCCTCAGCATAATTTTTTGAGGTTTATTCAAGTTGTTGCATGCAATACAGTCCATTGCTCTTTTTTGCTGAATAGTATTCCGTGGTGTAGATGTACCACAGTTTGTTGAACCATTCATCTTTTGAAAGACATCTGGGTAGTTTCTAGTTTTTGGCTAATATGAATGAATGTGCTTACAAACATTTGTGTATAAGTTTCTATGTGAAAATAAATGCCTATTTCTCTGGGATAAATGATCAAGAGTACACTTGCTGGATCATGTAACGAGTCTATTTTTAGTTTAGAAAGAAACTGCCAAACTATTTGTCAGAGTGGTTGTACCATTTTACATTCTCACCAGCCATGTATGAGTGATTGTGTTTCTGCGTCCTTGCCAGCATTTGGCACTGCCACTATTTTTTATGTTAGCTATTTTGATAGGTCTGTAATGACATCTCATTGCGGTTTTAATTTGCATTTCTTTACTGGGTAATAATGTTGAATACATTAGTTTTTATTTCAAGGCATAGTTTTTCCTTAAGATTTTTAAATATTCTATTCATCAAGGATTTCCAGAGAAATGGAACTAATAGGATATCATACATACACACACACACACACACACACACGCACACTTGGAGGTGGGGAGAGATGTGTTAGTCTATTTTAAGGAATTGGCTATGCAAATGTGGGGGCTGGCACGTGTGAAATGTGAAATTTGTAGGGTAGGCTGCAGGCTGGAGATCCAGGTAAGAGCTGATGTGTGGTCTTGAGTCTGAAGGCTGGAAACTCAGGCAGAATTTCTATGTTGCCCTGTGGAGGCAGAATTCCTTGTTCTTTGGGAAACCTCCATTTTTGCTCCTAAGGCCTTTAAATGATCGGATGAGACCTACCCACCTTATGGAGGGTAATCTGCCTTATTGACAAACCAGTGATTTTCAATGCTGATCACATCTGAAAAGCACCTTTACAGTAATATCTAGACAACTATTTGACAAAAAAACTGGTCACCGTAGTCTACCCAAGTTGAGGGGTGAATTAACCATTACAGGTGCTTTTCATTGACTGGCTAGGTAATTATAAAAAAAAAAAATTATTTATTTTTAAACTGTGGAAAATATACCTAACATAAAATTTACCATTTTAACCATTGTTAAGTGTACAGTTCAGTGACATTATGTTCACATTGCTGTGTAACTGTCACTATCATCTATCTCCAGAACACTTTTCATCTTACAAAACTGAAACTCTGTATCCATTAAACAATAACTCCCTATTTCTCCTCTCCTCAGTATCTAGCAACCATTATTCTGCTTTCTATCTTTATGTGATATTCAAGGCAGCTCCTATAAATGGAATCATACAGCATTTGGCCTTTTGTGACTGGCTTATTTCACTTAGCATAATGTCTTCAAGGTTCACCCAGGTTGTAGCATGTGTCAGAATTTCCTTTCTTTTTAAGGCTGAATGATATTTTATTGTATGTATGTACCACATTTTGTTTATTCATCTATTGATAGACAGGTTGCTTCCACCTTTTGACTATTATGAACATTGCCGCTAAGGATATGGGTGTGCAAATATCTATTTGCATCCCCGTTTTCAAGTCAGAAGTGGAATTTTCAACCCAGAAGTAGAATTGCTGGATCATATGGTAATTCGATGTTTAATTTTTTGAGGGCACTCCATACTGTATTCCACAGTTGGTGGTACCATATTACATTCTCATTGTATATACAAGGGTTCCTATTTCTCCACATCCTCGCCAGAAAATGTTTTTTCTCAAGAACATTTTACTTGAATTTGGTCATTTGATAACAGCTTCATTAACACTTCTTAAAAAAGAGCATATGAGCTGAAGTCAGGAGATTGGATTTCAGTCTTGGCTTTGCAGTTTAGAACTGGGTTAGTTTAGGTAGGTCACTTAATGTTTTATAAAACAGGAATAATAATATCCACCTTGGTAAGGTACAATGAGGTTTTAAGTTGTAAATTAGCATATAGATGCAAAGCTTATTATTATTGTTATTGTTGTGATCACTGTTTCCTGAATCACTCTGGCACTAAACCGAGTGCTTTGTCTTAGTTTTTTTTATATTAGGTTGGTGCAAAAGTAATTGCGTTTAAAAGGTTAACAATAATTGCAAAAACCACAATTACCTTTGCACCAACCTAATAAATAGTAATATAATAAAAACGTAGCCTCTAATAACAGTCCTTGATCCTTTGTTTCATTTTCTCACTCAGTATTTAATAACCTGCATGTCTTAAGAATGGTTTTTATCTTTGATAATTGTATTAATATTAATAAATACTAACTAGTGACATAAAAATTTATAAAATTTTAAGCACTTGTTTACCAAATTATTTTATTTTCAACTTTATATGTGGTTACTCTGTCGTTGTACAAATGAAGACCCCAACCTTCAGATAGGCCAGTGTCTGTCCTGCAGGGTTGGAGTCAGGCAGAGGTGGCTCTGAGCTGGGATGCTGGGCTCTGTCACCCCAATCTCAGCACATGTATGTGTGCCATTTTCGAGAGAAGTAACTTTATCTTCCTAATCTTATTAAGGTTTTATTCATAGTAATCATCAGAACAATTTGTAATACGGGCTACCTTTGCAGGATATCCTATTTTATTCAGTGAATTACTTTTTGGAGATTTTTTTTTTTTTGACCATACCAGTAAAATCAGATGATGTGAAAACAATTACTGCTGTCAGAATATATCCCAAGAATCCATAAATTTTATTTTTCATGGCCACTTCATATATTTGCAATACATTTATATTATATCCATTTAAATATCTTGTTTGTAAAAATGTAAGGAGCAACTTAAAGGGGTTTTAAATTTCCAGCTGTTGATATAAAAATGGGAGCAAAACCAGAATAAACCAACCCCCCTAAAACAGTCACTACCACCACTACATGCAGTTTCTAACTCTTCAGCACGTGCGCGCTCAGAGGGAGCTGGCAAAGTCTAAGTTTGGTAGGAGTTCTTCTTAAGACATTTTCTTGGGGCTAAAATTAGATTCTTTTATCATTCTTGATTTTCTGGAGCCTTCAATCCTCTGGTTTCCATATCTATTTTTCTTTTTTCCATAGGTTTAGCACAAACTGCCCTAACCTAACTGCCCAGACAAAAAAGTTCTTTTTTTTTGGGGGGGGGTTGGGGGAGGGCAGGGTGCTGTGGGTAACTCAAGGACATACAATAGAGTTGTCGGAAGTATAAGAAGTCAGCTATGTACTCTGGGAAATGCATTACATTTCTATTTGGTCTCAGTAGAAGACTGTAAGACCATTGGCCTCCACCGTTCTCTACTCCAAAGCTCTCTTCTCATCTTTGCCTATTTTTTAAAAAAATCTCATCTCTTTAGTTTATGGGCACAAGAGCATGTAGTAGTAGAGAAGTCAATTGAAATAAAGGTTTTAACACTGAAAGAGGAGGCTTCCTCATTCTTTACATAGCCACAGAGAGTGACTCTGCGACAAGTCATTCATCTTATGACCGCAGCTGTTTTTCACCCGTGGAAAGTGAGAACATAAAACATCAACTCAGGTCAATCACATCTAAAGGGAAAAGTAATCAAAGGACTGGGTTCGGTGGATTAGGACAACAGAACACTGAGGGTAAAACTTGTTCTAATCATACTTTTTCATCCCCTTTGTGTTCTACTATCCTTTTATTCTTAGCCTTTCCCAGTGACTTGTCTCTGTAAGTTTCCTCTGGAAAAAAAAAAAAAGAAAAATTATTTGCATTTATATCGATTCCTGTCAACTGAAAAACTAAGTGAAAAAGTAGTTGGGCATCTTTAACATACATTGGTTTAATTTTTCCTTACTGTCATAAGAACTAATTTTGGCCCACTTATTCACAACATATATTGTGTTATCAACTTATAATTTTATAAGTTTGCCATCGATTTCTTTCTCTTGATTGTTACGAATTATAAGCAGAGATATAGAAGCTATTCTAAATAATCTGATCTTTATTTCCACTGGGGAGTTTTAGGAGGTAACTGTGAGCTGGTGGTTCTAAAAATCCAATTTTTCTTTTATCCCAAAGGAAAAGAAATTGTTGAGTGATCACCTCAGCTGAAGACAGGAAAGTGTTGATAAAGTATTTCATTAGTACTTTTAAAAGCCACTATAAGAATGTGACTGCCAGATTTTTACTGACAAAAATGGAAAACACTGAAGTAAAGTCAGGGTAACTGGGCACTGTTCCTACTTAACTAGCTGAGTGACCTTGGGCAGTCATTCAAACTTTCTCCTTTTCATTTATGAGATCAGGCTAAGAATATCTGCTCCACTAGTTTCTTGTCACTTTTTCTGAAAGAATCATAAGAAAAAGTACATGAAAGCAATTTCAAATGTAATTACAAAGTATCCTGCTTGTGTAAAAATGCATAATAATATTATTGACAGGAAAAACAGTGAATTTACTTTTACTGTTACCAATGCTAAATAGGTTTAAGTGGCAGATTTATACTGCACATTAGAGGTTTATTTTGGGAAATATTCATTTCTTTAACAATGTTAGGGAAAGACTGAATGAGCTATGTTCCAGGACTCAATGTGTTTTTATGTGGAAAAAGATTCATTAACCAGGGAGTCTTTCCTACTTCAAAACTCAGTGAAAATTCTTATTTTTAGATGTTTTTGTGAAAATATAATAGTCAAGATGTCTTTATATTCTTTCTTCTAAAAATGTTACTTTATTAAAATAACTAAAAAATGTTACTCTAGTAAAATAAAAAATCTGAGACAGAAATTGCCCGTTGAAACCTAGTCAACATTTTTGTGTTCAAGTTATTTTATAATCACAGATTATATCCATTTAAAAGATTTACATAATGCAGTAACCATGTAGCTAGAACTTTGCAGTCTGTATTTTTACTTAATATTACATCATAACATGTTTCCAATTTAATATTCTTTTGTTATTAAAGATTTTTTTCTCTTCTCTTCCTCAAGGTGTAACCAATGTAGGAACCCTGGTACATATCATTCTATCCGTTCTCCATCATGAACCTCTTTGAAATCAGCAGATATAGATCTAACTTATGCTTTTAAAATAGCTTCAAGATATTCCATGGTGAGGAATTTATTCTATTATTTCCCTATTGTTGGCATTTAGTGTTTCTCCAAGGTTTTTTGTTTTGTTTTGTTTTTTTGCACTACAAGAATGCTGCTAGAAATATCCTTGTAATAATTTATTCTACAGATATTCATTGAGTATCTACTATGTGTCACGTAATATTCTAGCTCTTAGGAAATGCCTGTGGACAAAACAAAATCCCAGCCCTCATGGAACTCATGTTAGAACCAGGGAAGACAGCCAGTGAACAATAAACACAGTAAAAATTAGATTGTAGGGTGTGTTAGAAAGTGATAAGCATTGTGGAAAAAGAAAAAGTGGAACACGGGAAGGTATTTGGGAGTATCAGCAGTTGGGGTGCTTTGAGCTGCCATTTTAATTTGAGTAGTTAAGACAGGTCTCATTGATTAAGAGGAATTTGACCAAAATTTGAAGAAGATGAGGGAAATAGGGGGGAAGAGAATTCCAGGCAGAGAACAGCCAATTCAAAAGCTCTCAGGTGGGAGTGTTTCCGGGGGCAGCCAGGAGGCCAGTGTGGCTGGAGTGGACTCAGTGGTAAATATGGCCAGAAAAGCAATAGTAGTACAATCTCACAGCTTTATTGGCTATTGTAGAGTCTTTAGATATTTTGAATGAAACAGAGCCATTTCTGGGTATTGTGCAGAAGAACGAGATAATTTTTTCATTTAACATTGTTTTGAACAACCAATCGTACAGTGTTTTTCTTTTAATGACTGTAAAATATTTCATCATATGATGTATTACATTTGATTCATCTATCACCCTATTAATGGATTCTTAGGTTGTTTATAATTTTTGGCCACTACAAATCTTACTATAATAAGATAATGGTACATGTCTCCTTGTTCATGTGTCAAAATTCTCCTAGGATATATTTTCAGAAGTGCAAAATGCTGGAAGATTTCGTGTCTGGTTTAAGAATCACTTCTCTAAACAAATTTTTATTAAAACATTCCCCTTTTTTTCTTAATAGATTTAGAATTTTATTTTTTCATTTCTGTATTCAATTTCTTCAGAATTTATTTTTGGTTATGGTGTATGATAGGAATCTAACTTTAATTTCTCTTTTTATAGAGAGCTGATTGCCCCAATATCATTTCTGAATAGCTAATGTGTGTATGCTTGTGTGTGTATATTAATGTAGTAAGCAGAATGACACCCCATATTTCCAAAGATACGCATGTCTTAACATCTGACACCTGTAAATATATTATCTTACATGGCAAAAAGGACTTTGCAGACATCATTAAGTTGAGGTTCAATAAGGGAAAATATCCTGGATTATCCTGATGTAACCAAAGGGTCTCTATAAGAGGGAGGCAGGAAGATCAGAGTCAGAAAAGAAGTGATGACAGAAACAGAGGTCAGATTGATGCCAGGAATAGACCATGACCCAAGAAATGCAGGTAACTTTCAGAAGCTGGAAAAGGCAAGGAAACAGCCTCTAGAAGTTGGAAAAGAGCCTCCAGAAGGAACATAGCCCTGCCGACGTCTTGATTTAGGACTTCTGACCTCCAGACTTGTATTTGTTTTCTAATTAAGTTGGTGGTGTTCTAAGCCACTAAGATTTTGATAATTAGTAAGAGCAATCGGAAACTAATACTATATAAATATTGCTATATATAATATATATAATAGTATTGATAGTATTAGCATATGTATTATACACACACACACACACACACACACATACACACTAATACTATAAACAATAAAACATACACTAGTGCTTTTATTTCTATAGAGGTGACATTTTTGGAACTAGGGACGTGTATATTTATAATTTTAATCAATATTTCCAAATCACTTTTCAAAATCAGCATAGCAATTCATACTTCTACTGAGATGTATTTCATCAGCATGAATACCTCATGCTGATTTTATTTTTTTCAAGTTCATTGCTATTAACTTTTTTTGGTCTTATTGGTGAAAAATAGTTCCCAATTTAGCTTTTATTTGCATTTCCTTCATGTCTATTGATACTGAGCATCTTTTCACATGTTTATGTGTCATTTGAATTTCCGCTGTTTGACTATTCATACCTTTAGTCCATTAAAAAAACTAAATTATCCTTTTGTTATAAATTGGTAGGAACTCGTTGTACTTTATAGTTGACCCTTAACCTATTCTATGGGTTGCAAATATTTTTTTTTCTCTAGTTCTCCTCTTTTAATACTATTTTTGGTGGTTTTCCCCTAGAAAATTATTTTCATTGTTATATAGTCTTTTTCATTTTTACATATGACTTCTTTTGTTAATGACTTCTTGGTTTTCTCTCTTATTTTTATTTTGACATAGAAAAGAGACTCATTTACCTTAAGGATAATTACTAGTTAAAAACTAAAGTGTGGGGTAACGAATATTAGGAGGTCCCTACTTTACATAATGAGGTCACCTGAGAAATGTGAAGAAGCCATGGGGAAGAGCATTCAAGGCAGAGGGTGCAACAGGTGCAAAAGTCTTAAGCATGTACCCTGTTTCAGGGGAGGGGAATACAGAGAGTCTGAGGGCTTTGGATTCCAGGGGGAGAAACCTGACCATCACAGAATACTTTACAAGGAGGCTTGCAAGAGAACAGTTTCATAACAATACTTGAGAACAACAATTCTTAAACTTTAGTGTGCATTTGAATCACCTGGAGGGCTTCTTAAACACCGATTACTGAGTCCTACTCCCAGAGTTCCTGATGCAGTAGGTTTGGATGTGGCCTGAGGGGAAAAATGTAATGGCAGCATTGCTATTAGAGAAGCCTCCTGTTGCTATGAAGAGTAAAGCTTCTGCCCTTATTTTCACCCTCTCTCTCAAAGTCCTATTCAGGTTTTATGGTTGTGGAAGATGATATCTGATGTTGAATTTAAAATACTGTCTCTACCAGTAGCTGAGATCGATGCTTATGTACCGTGTTTCCCTGAAAATAAGACCTAACTGGAAAATAAGCCCTAACAGATTTTTCAGGATGACATCCCCTGAACATAAGCTCTAATGCATCTTTTGGAGCACAACTTAATATAAGACCTAGTCTTATTTTCAGGGAAACACGGTAGCTCTAGGAAACCTAGACTATTATTATTTTTTGTAATGTACAAATGGACTAGTCTGTTTTTAATGGCTTTATTGATCTAACTAGTCAGATGCAAGTCAGATTAGCTAGATGCACACAACACAATTTGAATATTTCAGTCTAACAATTTGTGTATTTTCTTCACTAGCCCGACTTGGTGTCTTTGCTTTGACACAACTAGTTAGTCCAATCAGTTAAGGCAATAAAATGGGCCAGCTTTGAGTATAATTTGGTCTTATTGTATCTGTTGGGATACTTGGGTATGAAGTGTGGAAGAATCTGAACAACTTTTAGGACTCTGTTTTGAGAGCAATTGTTCTATCATTTAAGAAAGTGATACATAATAACAATTTAAATAATGGTTGACACTCATTGATCACTTAATCATGCACCAATTACTATTTAAAGTACTTTGTATAAAACAATCCATTAAATCTTGCAATAATAGCTTTATAAAGTAGATGCTATTAATATTATCCTCATTTTATGGATAAGCCTGATACACAGAGAAGTTAAGTAACTTCCCCAAGATCACACAGCTCTGTAGTGGTAGAGCCATGATTTGTAGGTAGGAAGTCTGGCTCTTGGCTTGTACTTTTAACCATTACATTATACTTTGTTAATTTATTTTTCTGTGTCCTTGACAACTCTCCTGGATCTTTATTTCTTTACCATTAGAAAAGAAAAAGTTCTGGGTCAGCGGTTTTCAGGCAGTTTCTCTATTCAGCCATAGGAAGTAATCTGAAGTTCTTTCTGTGGTAATTGATGTGACAAGTGGGCTGGGTTTTGCCTTGCATGAGCTACGTGTGTAATTAAGGCATCTTTCAGACATAGGGGTTGTCCAAGTAAGTAGAAGTCAGATTGCCAACGCCTGTACTATGATGCAAAGTAAGTTAACTCCATTATGACTAATTTTGCTGCTTTTATTTGGCTAAATATGACAGATACTAAAATCATTTTTTATTTATTTTGTTTCTGGTCGAGAACTAATAGTGATGATGATTTGAGCCATTATTAGAACATGTTTTCATATTCTAGGTTTAAAGACATGTCTCCATGCTTTGTATTTCTAATACATGGGGCTGGATAAGTCCCTTAGAGCTATTTTAAATAATACAGTGCTGTATCCTGTAAATGTTATAAGTAAGTTACTTTCTTTGGTCTTTAGTTCTCCAGATCTCTCTCTCTCTCTCTGTCTCTCTGTCTCTCTCTCCTTTTCTCTTCTTGTTTTAATATGTGGTTGGGTCAGGCAACATGCTCAAGAGACTCTTTCCATCATGACAGAGCAATGGGACAGATCACTTATCACATGCATGTGCTTGGAAACAACTGTGGGCCAGTACTAGTTCTTTTTTCTTAAACCACTTTATTGAGGTATGATTGACATGTAAAAGGCTGTGCATATTTAATGCATACAACTCGGTGAGTTTCGGGATATGTATATACCCTTGAAATCATAACCACCATCAAATAGATGTAGACACAACTATCACTTCTTAAAGTTTCCTTCTGCCCTATTATTGTCATTTTTGTGTGATAAGAACACTTAACATAACATCTACCCTCTTAGCAAATTTTAAGTATACAATACAGTATTGTTAGCTGTAGACTGTATGCTGCATAGTAGATCTCCAAAACTTATCTATCCTGCATAGCTGAAACTCTGTATCCTTTGTCTTATATGCCCTCCCCTCCCCCAGCCCCATGGCAACCACCATTCTACTCTCTGCTTCTATAGTTTTGACTATTTTAGATTCCACATATAAGTGAGATCATATAATATCTGATTTTTTTGTGTCAATTGTAGGCCAGTTCTATTTCTTTCTCTTTCTCCTATGCGTAGGAAATTTCTTTTATTTATATACACTATGTTCTTATTTTTCACTTTTAGTTTAAATTTTTTTATTTTAAAAGAATTTCAATCTTATAGAAAAACTAGAACTCTTTTTACTTGAACCTTTTTCAGTTGCTGACATGATGCTTTACCATTCTAAAATATTTCAGTTTGTGTTCCCTGCAAAAAAGGACATTCTCCTACATAATCACCATACAATCATCAAAATCAGAAAATTGACATTGATATATTTCCCCTATCTAATTCTCTGACCCCCTTTAAGTTTCACTCGTCGTCCTAATCGTGTCCTTTATAACAAAAGGATCCAGTTCAGAGTCATGCACTGCATTTAATTGTCACGTTCCTTTAGTCTACTTTCATCTGGAACCCTCTATCCTTGGCCTTGATACTTGAAGATTACAGGCAGGTTGTTTGTTAGAATATCCCTCATTTGGATTTGCCTGATGTTTATGAAAAAAGTTTATGTTATTTTTGGTAAGAATATCACAGACACAATTCTGTGTTCTTTCCATTGCATCCTGTCAGGTTACACAATTTCTATTTGTTCTTTTACTGGCGATGTTAACTTTAATCTCTTCGTTGAGGTGGTGCTTGTCAAGTTTATACACTGTAGAGCTGTTCTTTTCGTCTTCATAATTGTGTATTTTGTGGGGAGGTATTTGTAATTCCCTTGTCCAACGTTGAAAAACTTGGCTTCTTTTGTCTCCAATATATATTTTTTATTCGATCAATCCCTCCCTCCCCCACCCCCACCCCCTGGCCACCTTACTCAGACTCCAACCCTCGGTGGCCCGCTGCCATCCCCTGCTGGAGCATTCTTCCACCCTGTACCACGCCATGAGTGCCCACCTCACTGCTTAGGCTCTGCCACTCTGTGCAGGGCAGTGTCCACCTCCACTCCACTCCGCCCCCATCAGAACTTTCTGTGCCCCACCTAATTGTTTTTGGTTTGGATTATCTAGGAAGGAAGGAAAGTCATTACATTCTTTTGATACAGGAGTCATTACCACCTCTTACAGAGATAAGGACATGCAGGGATTAAGTGTTTGCTCAAAGTCATAAGACCCTCTGACCAGTGGGAGCTCAAACTACACTTAGGCTGTTCTGACATCAACGCCAGTGCCCTTTAAATGAGGAACTACCCACGGTATCTAAATAGGGTTCTTTGGTTTCATTAGTACTAGTTCCCATCCAGCCGCTCAGTAGTACCTCACAGGTCCGGACGAGGCTGCTTGAAGGATGGATATCTACCTTCCAGTGCCAGGATTACTTCGGGAGAAATCACCCGATTGCCCTCTCTAAGTCTCAAGGAAGTAGTCTGGAGTGAAGTTCAAAACATTCAACAACTGGTCAGGCACAAGGACTGACAAATGAGAATGGACACGGGCTGCGGTGCTGGAGCCAGGATGCTGGAGCTACCCTGATGTGGCAGGTTTTATTCCTTGGGAGGTTCAAGGGCTTGCTGGTGGAGAGGCTGGGCCTGACACAGCAGCAGTGGCAATTCTTGTGGCTTTGAACAGCCACGATTTACTAACCAGTATGAAATTGTTTCATTATTTTAACAATCAGTCCAGCGCTTACGGGATGGAAATCAGGTCTCCAGTTGCCTGAGTCTTTTTACTTGGAAGTGTTTGGGAAAGGAAGGAAATGGACAAACTGACTCAGTTACATTCAGGGTAAAACCAATACACTTAATGTTAGGATGGGAATGTTTGAGATATTAACTCATGTATTTTCTGTTGTTCTTGTTTCTTCCTATCTGACCAGGAGTCATCCATTGCCTTTGTCAGGAATGTTCTAGCAGAAGCAGAGAAATCCCAGGATCTGAAGGGCCCCGGGGTGTGGATGAGACCCTGAGCTGAGTTTTCTCCTTTCTAAGGCCAGATGAAGTTTTCCTGAATTAGAGAGAGAGGGAGCATAAGAGGGGAAGGGAAAAGATACTGGATTCAGGAGTGTTCTGGAAAGATGAGCCCTGTGCCCTTTGCTATCCCTGCTCAGACTCAAGGCAGGGCAGAGGACAGAAATTCACATAGGATTGGGGGACCTGGGAAGAGGGGGGACTTGTGCCTGCTTACTCAGAAGGACCCTAGTTTTCCCTCCTGTCTTAGCGACAGTGGAAGGGTAGCATGACTCCCTCATTCCTAAAAGATGCCCAAGACGGGCGAAACGCCGCAGACACCCTCACAGCAGAGTCAGCTTAATGCCTCAGAGGGGTCATGCATTAAGGAACAAGATACAACTCAGCAATGACCTCCATGTAACTTGTGACATGGATGACATTATCTTAGGGGATGCCAACGCGTATAGATGGTGACTC